>NC_143525.1:38349025-39661145 GCF_031878675.1 Megascapheus bottae
TGGACACTTACCAAACAAAATTATACCTTGCAAGTTTATGTTCTGCTTCAAGTGTTTTTAAAATTTTCTGGACAAATAAAAACTTCAAGTTTTCACAGAGGGATGTCATGGCTTTGCAGTAATTATTCTATTACTACTATTAATAATATTATTATAAAGGTGATGTACAGAGGACTTATAGTTACACAAGTCAGATAAAGCATACATATCTTTTTGGACAACATTCTTCTTTCTCTCACTCTTTTCTTATTCCTCCACCCCTTTCCTCATATATAGTGCATTTTCAACATAGGGTCTAGTTCATATCACTGCTGTATTTGTTTACCCTTTCAAGTTCTCTTTCTTTGTATTTAGAATTCTGGTGCTCTTTCTGCATATTTTAAATCAGATAGCTTAAACTCAGGAATATGTAGAACTGACTATATGCATGGAGGTAAGACTAGACTTAGAGTCAATCACCAAACTAGATCCCTTAGGAATGTGCTATTAGAGCAACGTGTATGACAGAGTCCCTCTGGGCTATGAATGCACTGAATAAATGAAGGCCCTTCCAATGAATTACTGTGCAGAATACAGTCCTCAGGAAAGCATATGTAATATGCACATATACATAGGAATTTACAAATATATGTATATATATTATACGTGAATGTTACTCATTTGTCAGAAAGAATATTATTCCATTTGCAAAAAAAGGGATGGACCTGGAATGAATTATGTTATGTAAAGTAAGTCTGGGTGGGGGGAGGGAAGAAGATACAAAACCATGAGAAGGGGTATCAAGGTTCAAGAAATAATGCAACCATTACCTGACAAATGTAACTGTAATCCTTCTATACATTATCCGGATAATATAATACAAAAAATACAATAAAAAAATCAGAAAATACAAAAAAGTCAAGCTCAGGGAAAACTAAATTATAATCATCTATAGAAACATGTACAGGGTCACATGCATATTCAAAAGTATTTGTGTATACTGAATAAATTATGGGACTATGTATGGGAGGATTATGATGGTGTAACTCCACTGAACAACTTTATACTTTAACAGAAAGAATACCAGAAAGCTTAAACCTGTTTTATCAGGAGGGAAGAGGTGGGAGTAAAGGGAGATGGAGGGGATGAAGGCAGATGAATGGAGAGAGACATATGGGTGAATAGTAACAGACATTATATTCAATGTATATATGTAAAAATGGAACCACGTGATGAGATAATCAAAAGGTGAGAATAATGGAAGTGGTGACACTCACCACTGTTCATTGTACTCATACACTGACATGTTGAATTCAATCCCCTTTGCTTAACTACTTGAGTAAATAAATGAATAAATAAAATAATGATGTATTAATCTGAAGATTAAGCATATTACTTTAAGTCAATAGTACCTGTAGCAATTGCTTAGCACTTTGACCAACAATAACCATAACAACAGCAATGTAAATTTTGGAAAGTAGGAGTAGTTTATTGATAGACATTTTAGAATTTCCAGGATATGGGACTAATTAAAAAAAAAAAGTAGATCAAAGTTGTGGGAGATTTCCTAACTTCTCTTAAGTTCTCTATGGATAATGTAATATCTCATTGCTTCCATCCAGTGCAACCTGCTTGCATTGTACATACCTGAGCCCATCTGCCTGAATGGATGCTGAAGCTCCAGAACACACACACAGTGGATAATAGTGAGAGACACCTCCGTGTTTGGCCAGGGGTTGCAGTGTACTACCAGAAAAGCCTCTGAGGGCAGGTACAAAAGCCACCCTAACATCTGTAGTGTGTCTAAATCAACCTCTGCTATGCTAAACTGCATGTGCCGGTGTACATACACTTGTTCTAAAGTTGAATCTCTGTGGACATTGTGCTATTGTTTACAAATATTGAAAGAGTTTATCATTTCCCCCTGGTTGGGAAAGATGTATTGGGAACTCAAAGGTAACATGGAGCAGGTTCCTCCCTTCCTTGCAACCCTAAATAATCTCATGAAAAATCACAAAAACAACCACAGTAAAACTTTTGTATACTTGTATACTCTTTCTCCCTCTCTTTTCAACCTCTTTTTCTCCCTCTTTTGCTAGTACTGGGTGTTGAATTCAGGGCATTGCAATTCTTGCTTTTATGTTTTTATTGTTTTTACTCAAGGCTAGTGCTCTACCACTAGCCAGACCTTCACTTCTGCTTTTGACTAGTTAATTAGAGATAAAGAGTCTTATGAACTTTTCTGTCTGGACTGGCTTTGAACTTTGACACTTAAGATTTCAGCCTACTGAATAGGTAGGATTATAGGCATGCATCACTATTGCCAGCAAAGGGTATAGCGCAAGCTGGGTTCAAACCCATGTTTGCCTCATCTTCCTCAGCGATGTACCAGCATGCATCATGGAGGTTTTATATATTCTCCTTAAAAGGCACAAAATATGAAACTTTGGTCTTACAGTCTTCATCTTCCAAATGAGTGAAGAGAGGTTCTGTGATATTAAGGTGATCTCCAAAGTTAGTATTGGCTGAGGTGGGACTCAACATGATTGTTCGAGTTCAGGGCACTTTCTCTTATTCTGCAGGGAAGGCTGATGCTAATAATAAGGACTGTCACAATGAGATGATAAATAGAAGAGTGTACAGCTTTCAAGAAGTTTACCATTGGTGAATGCATAGTACTTCAGATTCCATTATGTTTAATCTATTGGCACAGCTCTCTTCTGTCTTTTCTACCTGGCAGGTACCTTCACATCTTTTAAATGTTACCTCAAAGGAAATGGTTACCTGAGAAACCTTCTGAAATGTAGTTGCTTTTTCCTTTATGTATCTAGAAGATCTGTCACTAAATCTGCCTCTCACAGCTTACCAGGCTAAAATGTAACCTCTGATTTTCACGAATGTCTCTGAATCCAAAAGTGAACGTTAAGATCAGAAGCTATAGTTTATTCCTATTTGTATTTCCAGTTTCAATATATCATGTTCAGAGTAAATTGTGACCAATATCCATTCAATTTATAAATTAAAAAAAAAACTACCAAAAGTATTTGGAATTGGGGAGTAGGATAGCTTCATCTCCCACACGGAGAACATGGCAACCAAATTCTTATTTCACCTTAATGATGAAAGATCAGAAAAAGAGAATAAGATACTTACATCCCTGACTCTACTTTCAGACACCAACACTGAAAACATAAAATTATCCTGCGAATGAAATCAATATTCTATTTCTTAAAGCTGCTAATGTATCTATCGCAAACCAATCTTAGAACACATTAGCAAACTCTCAGAGAATATTGGAATTTAAATGGATTTTGGAAAAATGATGGAGCTCAATGGCCTGTTTTTTTATTTGTGAAGAAATCAGGATTCTAGGAAACTAAATGACTTAATTTTCATAGTTGGTTAGTGAGAAGCCAAGCCACTGAACTTCTTAACCTTCCTTGCTGATTTCATGATCCAAAGGAGAAAGAAGATGGATAAAACAATACAGTAGATAGAATATTTGTGTCCATATGTACTTACTTCATGATCAAGAAAACACTGTGGTTCAAACAAGTTCTCAATTCTTGCTTACACTGACCTATTACATAGAGAGAATTATTTCCTCGACTAGACAACATGCCACAGGACTTTTGAAAATGTCAAGTGCTAAACTGAAAAGAAATTAAAACAAAATTCTACCCCCAAAGAAGAAAGTATTGTCAAATAATTGTATAAAGGGATTTCTATTTACAATGTCCATTTCTGTGCACAATGCCTCTTAATCAGTTTCAGAAACTGGTGACACAAAGTGAGGTTTCAAGACAGAATTGGGAGCTAAGTGTATTATGAGAAATATAAACTGTCAATGTGAATCGCCTGGGTTCTAAGTCTGTCCCACAATTCATCTGTGCTCAACCATGGCTAAATCCCCATAGGGAAAGTTTGAAAGCAAGTGAGACATTTTCTTATTAGCCTTGAAGAAGGAAGTATCCATATCGGTGCACTGTATTCAGTCCATCTGGATAATCTAGGAGGAGTGGCCTGTAAAGGAGCTAAAGCTAAAAAAGACCTCAATTTTTGTATGGACTTATATGAACTTGATTCCAGATGAGCATAATGTCACCAAACAGAACGTCTCTCAGCCTGTAAGAGTTCTCAAAGAGGACCCAAGTCAGCCAGGTTTAGAATTCCAGTCCAAGGAAACCATTGGACTATAAATATGTGTCATCAGAATCAACTAAGTAAGTGGTCATTGTTATGCAGCAATCGGAAACCATTACAGGTATTCATCCTGTGGAGAAATGAGGGGTCATTCATGATCTCAAGGACATCATCCAACATCCACAAGAATCCCCACTGTTCTGCCATTTTTCCTTCCTTGAATTATCTGGAAAAAATAAGACCCTTTATATGCATTACCAATGAAATACTTTTTATTTTTGGGATAATGTATAGAGGAATTACAGTTATATTCATCAGATAGTAGTGCATTATTTCTCACACATCGATACCCCTTCTCATGTTTTTGACCTCATTTCCCTCCCCCCACCAACTCCCAATCATCTTGTCTTCCCCTTTCCCTTGCCTATTTCAAATAAACAAATGAACGTATATACAATATACCAGGTAACAAAGTCAGAAACAGTAATCACATGAGATTAACCACACAGGCGAAAAAAGAGAAGAGAAATAGCATAGTACATTAGAAGAACATCAATCACACATGATAAAGCTTTTAAACAAAGTAAGGCATGTCGAAAAACACAGTTGATCAGGTAGTAGTATGAAACCAGAGGTGGTTTGGTATCACTATCTACTTCTCTCAATAGTCCTCATATTTAAAAAGTACCCAATAAGGAAGGGATGGGAAATAGTATATTGGGAGAGTTTATTGGCTTAGGTGAACCATTTCTAGTGTTTTAGAGAACTCACTAAAGATGATATGAAGAACCAAGGCAGCCTCTTAATTCCATCATAGATGGCAACTCTAATCATCCCTATTAATCATTTTGATGGCCAAGGATTCACTTTATGAGACCTGGACGATTCATAGAGATCCGTTGACCTGTACTTGCTTGTAATTATTCCCTCTGATTATTCTCAGTATTGCTATTCAATACTAAATGAGGATCCCGAGATCTCTGGTAAGCTGGGCCTTAACTACCTTCATTCTTGAACTGCCTGCCTCTACCACTTTCCATTCTACTCACAGAGACCTTTTATTCTTGCCTATGTCATGCCCATGTTTGCCTCTGAGCAATGATTCAGGCTTAGTTTCCTTTCTTTCTTTCTTTCTTCCTTTCTTTCTTTCTTTCTTTCTTTCTTTCTTTCTTTCTTTCTTTCTTTCTTTCTTTCTTTCTTTCTTGTTCAGATAATGTATAGAGGGGATATAGTTACATTCGCCAAATAGTAGGTGCATTACTTCTCACACATTGATAACCCTTCTCATGTTTTTGTCCCCATTTCCCTCCCCCTCCAACTCCCAATCATCTTGTTTTCTCCTCTTCCCTTTCCTATTTCAAATAAACAAATAAACATATATACAATGTAGCAGGTAACAAAGTCAGATACAGTAACAATATGAGATTAACCAAAGGGCAAAAAAGAGAAGAGAAATAACATAGTACATTAAGAACAACAATCACACAAGATAAAGCTCTTGTTTCCATATCCTAGAGTTCCTTTCATTTCATCTCATCCTATTTGACCTTATATACCTGGGTTTTGAGCTATTGTAATCCTCTGTTAGGAGAGTCCTAGATGCATACTAATTATCACGAATGAGGGAAACCATGGAGCCTGTTCCTTTGGGTCTGGCTCACTTCACTTAATATGATTTTTTTCCAAGTCCTTCCATTTCCTTAAAAATGGGGCAATGTCATTCTTTCTGATGGCAGCATAGAATTCCATTGTGTATAAGTACCACATTTTCTCAATCCAATCATCTACTGAAGGGAATTTGGGTTGGTTTCATATCTTAGCTATGGTAAATAATGCTGCAATGATTCACTAAGCCCATTTACTACTAAATTGGTAGTGTCACTTCTAACCCTCACACTTAGCTTCCTATGGTTTCAAAGGAAGAGCCTTTTGAATCTCCAGATTATTTCTGCTGGAACTCAATATACAGTGCTTTCATTTTGTAGATTGCACTGCAACTTGTGCAGTTGTGTTTTTATTACTATAATTATTGTTGTACTTATTACTTTAAGTGGGGAGTGACAGCTGTCTCCAGAGTCAGATCTTTCTGTCTTTTTTCTTCCTAAATGAGTCTCTATGACCACACACCCCTCTCTCTCTGTATATATACATATATATGTATATATTATACATGCATATACATACATATACTTGTATATACTATACATATACAATATATTGTATATACACAATATACATATATATTACACACATGCAGACACCCACACATTTCCTGTCTCTATGACCCATGTCAGTTTAGATGACATTAAGTCCCTACAGCATGCAAGGCCTAAGCTACTTCCTCAAGAGTCAGTGGTAAGGAAGGAAACCTCTCTGTCCTAGAGAGACTCCCCAGAGTCCTCATTATTCCTGTCTTAACTTACACCTTCTTTACACACATGAACTGTACAATTGTTTAAGTCCTTTCTGTCCCTCCTCAGTACCTTTTAGGTAAAATCTACCTCATTCCTCTCTGTCCTTAAGCACATCTTGCTACCATAAGCCATGCTCTTCCAGCCTTTTGCCTATTGTGCTGCCTTTTTTCAGAAATACAATTTTATCTATTTCTGCAGGCACAGGAGTGGGCAGGGACTGCTGACTATTTTAACCAGCTGACTCTCTCACCAGACAGTCAGCTCCCAGAAGTGAGAGGTCATTTCATTTTGCAGAACCACTGTCTTTTCCAACACTCATTTTCCTACTGTTTTGGATAAGTAGAATGCCAACAGTCAATATTTACTGCAAGTTTCCCTGAAATGTGTTAAATGTACGTCTATATGTTAAATTACAAATGTGCCATATGTGTGATATATATATATTTAGCATAAATACATTTTAATACTCATAGATACATGTGAAATGCTACTAAACAGGCTTGATGTTAATCCTTCAACAACATGATTATAAAACCAATATTCTTGATTTTATTCCTTCATTGAGAAGCTTATCATCCCTTGCCTGGACAATTAATAAAGTGGAAAGCACCTCATTGGGTTTTTTTCTGCTTCAGCTATTCTCTATGGAATATATTCCATTTCTACAACCATGAGCTTACTTTGATTTTCCAAATATCCTGTTGATTACATTTTTCCCAAGTGCAGAAATGTCTTATAATTCCTCTCCATAGTTTTAAAAGAGATGGTGTTTAAACTCCTAGATACTACAAAAGTTTTCATAATCTAGCCTCTACCAACCTTACTGACCTGTTACCATGTCATATTCCACCTTTCGCTATTACAGCCACAAGCACTCATCATTTTTCCATAGCCACAGTGCATTTCCACTCTTCTTGGCCTGAGCTGTCTTATTTTCCTCTCATCCTTCTCCTTCTGTATGTTAAGTAGTCTGTCATTTCTAACTTCCTTTCCTCCTCCAGTCTTGAATTTGAAAGAATTCTTTGGACTGAAAGTGGCAGAAAGCCTGACAGGAAGTGATTCAAACAGTAAGATGTCTATAATTTCACTGAATAAAACCAGAAATGAGACATTTCCATGGTTAATGTAACCCTTATGTGGATTCTAACAGATATGGGCTCTTTGTTAACTTTCTACTGTGTCATCTTTAGCGTGCCTTTTGTCCTTAGGTTTCCTTTACCACATTTCCTTTTATAATATGCTATATAAGTATACAATATGATATAACTGGTCCTCATGTGTTCAGATCTGTATTAGTATATTGGCTCTCTAAAGAAATAAAACCAATGAAATGGATGAGAAAAGAAGAAAAGAAGAGAGGGAGAGAGGATGACAGGTAGAAAGAGAGATGTGAGAAATTGATTCACATGATTTTGGAGAAAATTGTTGAATGTTACTTCCACATACAAAAATATTTTCATATCAGCACCCATAGATATCAAATATCTAGGTAGTCAAGTCTAGCCAATACAGGTGAAATTAGCTATTGCAATGCCTCAACCAATCACTGGCAAAAATATGAAGGCTGGTATAGAAATTAGCCAAGAGTTCACAAGAACAGGCCCGAAGACCAACGGAATAGAACTGGGGACCCAGATATTAACCCACAGACCTATGGCCACCTAATCTGAAAAGGGAGCCAAAAAAATAGAATGGAAGAAAGACAACCTTTTCAAAACTGGCAGAACTGGTTAAGCACCTGCAGAAAACTCAAGTTGGATTCTTCTTTGTCACTCTGCACCAGGATTAACTCCAAGTAGATCAAAGACCTCGAGGTAAAAGCAGATACTCTGAAAACTTTACAAGAAGGAATGGGAGATATATATACTAGGTCTCCTTGGCACAGCTCAAAACTTTCTTAATAAGGACCAAGAAACAAAACAAATCAGAGAAAGGCTGGATAAGTGGGACTGCATTAAACTTCAGAGATTCTGTATGGCAAAAAACATAACTAGCAAATTAACTAGAAGATCTTCACTAACCATACAATGGACAAAGGCCTCATATCTAAAATATATCAACAGCTCAAAAAATTGAATCACTCCAAAGCTAATATCCAAAGAAACAACCATCCATTTAAAAGATGGGCCAAAGACTTAAAGAGAGTCTTCTCTGAAGAATAAATAAGAATGGCCTATGAACACATGAAGAAATGTTCGACATCTCTGGCCATAAAAAAATGCAGATCAAAACAACTAATATTCCACCTGACTCTAGTTAGAATGGCCAGGATCAAGAAATCTAATAACAACAGATGCTGGAGGGGATGTGGCCAGGAGGGATCACTACTACACTGTGGGTGGGAGTGGAAACTCATTCAACCACTATGGAAAGCACTATGGCAGTTCCTCAAAAGATTAAATATAGACTATGACCCAGCCATTTCACTACTTGGCATTTACCCAATCGTCCAGAAACAAGGGCATACTAAATCCACTAGCACAATGATGTTCATTGCAGCACTATTTACTACAGAAAAGATATGGAACAAACCCAGATGCCCCTCAGTTGATGATTGAATCAACAAGATGTGGTATTTATTCACAATGGAATTCTATGCTGCTGTCAGAAAGAATGACATTGCCCCATTTGTAAGGAAATGGAAAGTCTTAGAAAAAAATCCTATTAAGTGAAGTAAGTCAGGCTCAAAGGAACATAGGTTCAATGGTTTCCCTCATTTGTTATGATCAGTAGAAACCTTGGGCTCCCCTAGCAGAGATTTACAATAGAACAAAACCTAGATACACAAGGGGATATAGTATGATGCTAAATGAAAGGACCTCAAGGATTTAGAAACAAAAGCCATATGATGAGTGATTGTTGTCCTTAATGTACTATGTTATAGCTCATCTCATTTGTTGTCCCCTGGCTATCTCATATTATTACAGTATTTCACCTTGTTACCTGATATATTGTATATATGCATATTTGGTTATTTGGAATTAGATAGGGTAGGGGGAAAACAAGATGAGGGGTGGGGTTGGGGGAGGGAAATGGGTTCCAAGACATGAGAAAGGGTATCAATGTATGTGAAGTAATACACCTTCTATCTGGTGAATATAATGTAACCCTTCTATTAATTACAATAAAAAATATATGAAAAAAGAAATTATTCAAGCATTTCTTCATGTGTCTATAGTCCATCTTTTAATGGGATGGTTGTTTCTTTGGAGATTAGTTTTGGAATGATTCAATTTTTGGAGCTGTTGATATATTTAACATATGAGGCCTTTGTCTGTTGTATAGTTAGTGAAGATCTTCTCCCACTCTGTAGACTTCCTAGTTAATTTGCTAGCTATGACCTTGGCCATACAGAAGCTCTGCAGTTTAATGCAGTCCCACATATCCAGACTTTCTCTGATTTGTTGTGTTTCTTGGTCCTTATTAAGAAAGTTTTGACCTGTGCATGGTATCCTTAACATGTGGCTATTAGATCCAAACAGTACAAGAGTGAGGACTCAATAGTTGCATACCTAATGCTATGGACATGGTATTGGAAATATAAACACAACTACATAGACATAAAAATGTGACTCTATAAACATAATGTGATAGGACATAGATTAATATGTATGCATGATATAGAAGCCTTCAGCTTAATTTTGATTATGTTCCAAAATCTAAGTGCCAGTGATTGTATATAGAGATTCCCTTCTTGAATACTTGTTTGTTAAACATGTTATTTGAAATATGATGTAAAAATTAATGTTAATAAATTCTTTAATAAAAAAATAGATTAGACACAAACAATGACAACATGTTAATTTTGATGATGGGAGTTTGTATGTTTTGGTATCCTTTTGTACTTTCTAGGGCCTTATACATTTTTCTAAAGAAAGAAATGTCTGAAAGGAAAAGAATGGATTAATTCCTTGCCTTTCAGGCATTCAGAAATGCTGTTATCTATACTAGATCACCATCATAATTCTGAGGTACTAATTAGCATCCTTATATTAATGAGAGGAGAAGGAAATGGGGATTTATGAAGGCCCTTGCTATGAGATCCAATGAAGGATAGTGTTGGGCTGAGAGCCTCACATAGGACAAGTTCTCTTTCAAGGGATGACATCAGTGTGCTCCAGATATAAGAACCAGGTCAGAGGTAAACAAGTTAGCTCTGTGTCCTGTAGGTAAGAGAACTGGGAGACATAACTCAAAACCAACCAAGAATGAATGAGAAAATATTTTAATACAAGTAGAAAGCACGCTGTGTGTGATATTAAGTAAAAGCCTTCCACTTTAAAAACTTCCTTTTCTCACCTATCAAATGGGAGCATTACCCACTTCAGATGGTTTTCATGAGGACTTATTGGTGTACTTTTAAAAAAAACAAAAAGCACAGTATCTGGCACATAATAGCTCTTCACTATTTGTATATTTTCTCTAGGTTTCGTATGCTCCCTCAGAATACATTGAACCATTAAAAAGTACCCCATTTTTATAAGTAGAAAATGACTATAAATTGGCAATTTCATGAGGTTCATGTGATTAATCCAAGAAGAACTCTGATTAGATTTACAATTGAGCAAAACCTAGATACATAAGGCCATATAGTATGACGCTAAATGTAAGGACCTCCAGGATATAGAAACAAAAGCCATATGATGAGTGATTGTTGTTCTTAATGTACTATGTTATCTCTCATCTCTTTTTCTGTCCCTTGGTTATCTCATATGGCTACAGTATTTTACCTTGTTATCTGATATATTGTATATATGTATATTTGGTCATTTGAAATCGGATAGGGAAGGGGGGAAAACAAGATGAGTGGGGAGGAGGGAAAGGGGAACCAAGACATGAGAAAGGGTATCAATGTATGTGAAGTAATACACCTTCTATCTGGTGAATATAATGTAACCCTTCTATTAATTACAATAAAAATATATGAAAAAATGAAATACAAAAAAAAGAATAGCTCTGATTGCCCCATAATACGAATGACATGAGATGCTTCGAGAAGTTTGATAACCTGCTTGTCTTATCACAGCTCAAGTAAGGGAATACCATAAAAAAATGAGCAAGAAAATAAAAAGCCATGGCAGTGAACCAGAATGAATCAGATGTTCTGGGAGCCACCTGCAGAAAGAGCCACTAAAACTTCTTGCTCTCTGTGTTCTCTGTCTCAGTAGGGAACCACACATTCACCCCTCTTGAGACTTTTCTGACTCTCTCACATCTAAGTAGTTAAAAATACTTTTTGAAATCTTTCACAGTCTTGCTTTTCCTCTTGCCTCTCTCTCTCCAATGAAGTTTTGTAGCAGCAGGAGGATGAGAACCATCCAGAATATGAACAATGGATGTTGGTGAAGACACTTGCTGAAAAACTAAAGACATGGTATGTCTTTGGCTCCTATCTAGCTTTAGTTCAGTGTCCTCTGCTCCCATACAGATATTACCCACTTCATTTGTTAGTTTAAGCTTGTGCTTGGCCCAGTGTGTTGAGTTCTGGCCATGGATGTTACTGACATAACATCGGTGACAGCATCCATCCCAGCAAGCTTCATGGCCATGGTTAGTCTTTTCATGTTTCTGTGTTTCATTAATCTTAAGAAATGTACCTCCCTTATCTAACCGAATGAGAACATGCAGGGCTTCTGCACTCACCCTCCATTTCCTTCTTCCTAATAGATGAAAGGACCTTGGATTATGGACTCAGAGAAAAAAAATAAACTTATCATGGTTAAGTTACACTTCCCTTAATAAATTTATTCTTCTTGGAGTATTCCTCCAACACATAAATTAGACTCTTACCTTTCAGAATGCATTTCACACTTTCAAGATAAACACTAGTTTCCATTCACATTCTGATTTTTAGCTTAAAAATTATTGCCTACATTTGTACAGATTCTATGGGCTACTGTGTTATAATTCAGTGCATGGGTATAATAGTCATGATCAAAGCAAAACACAGCTGGCATTTCTACCACCTTTACAAAGTTCAAATTCATCTTTTAACAAAACACCAAAATGAAGTAAATGTGTGTTTACCTGGAACAAAGCTCCCCTGGACCACTTCCTTGTATGCCCACCAGCCTTCATGGATTTTTGGTGAATTCTGTTGAGCTAAAGGAAAAGCAAAAGAGAAGATACACTAAGATAACAATATAGAAAATTGTGTCTTACTGTCCAAGCAAAAGGATGAACATCCACAAAATAACCTTTAATCCCCAAACCAAACCCTTTGTTTCCTTTCCTCTTTTAAAAATAGATCACTGGCAGGTCAACATATGGACCTATGTATTTTTTTAATTTGAAAGAATATAGATACTTGGATAAAAGTGAAGGAAGCAGAAATCATGTCTTTACATCCTCCGCGATTTGTCTCCCCACCTGCTCTCTATATACATGTCTACACCTCCCAACACATATACATACATTTAACTTGGGCTTGAAGAGAAGGGGCAGTGGAATGTAGCAACTTAGTAAGGTTCCCAGATACACACAGAACCCTAGTTCTGTGGAGGAATTTGCTGGAGGGATTAAACTAGAAGGTTAAAGGGGCAACCAGCCAACTTTCTGCAGGTACTAAGAAAATGAAGAAAAAAATACATATTGATTAATGGAAAGAGGTTTTGACATCATGGGGTCGGTCTAGAGGGGGAGGTACAGGAGTCAAGGTATCAGGAAATACTACAGGAATCCATGAGGTAATAGTGACATACTTCAGAATAATCCTAAATTTGTGACAGTTGACAGATGAATTAGAAAGAACTGCATTACATATGCCTTTATATGGAAAAGTCTAGATGAGACACAAATGTGCTCATCCCTTTATGAACTGAAATGTATTAGTGCTTAGTTGGGGGAAATAAGGTAGATGAAACCATATTTGCACACCTGGCTTACATATAGCAGTAAGGCTCCCCCTTTATTTTTCAGTGGTCCTGTTCAAAATCATAACCACAAGACTGGTCATTCTCTGCTAGATAGAGTGTGTAGAAGCTATTGGGTTTGAAGCTAGTCTTTGTGTATAAAGAGGATTTACTAAATTCTCTTAGCTTGCAAGTGAACTTGTCATACTTAGCAACAAGTGTCTCCCCAGAGCTTAGTTAAGATATTTTGTTCCGCCAGTGAGACAAACTCAAAATCTGTAGTTGAGAAGGAATTCACAGCACAGACTAAATAAAAGAGATATATAGACCCGGATCTGACACAGGGGCTAAAAGACTTCAGGAGCAAATAGAAGATCTTTCTGTTCAGCCATGGCTAATCTCAGATACTGGAACCTCCTTTCTCTTCCTCTCAATTGCTGAGATTATGGATTTGCACTACTCTGGGAAAGAACCTACGGAAGGCCCTGGAAAGCCTTATTATCTTCTAGGTTGGCAAGGATAAATCTAAGGAGTGGAGAACAGGGAGGGCAAGGAGATTTGAAGTAAGTCAAATGAGAACCAGATTAAAATGATTGTTTCCTATATAATTACTCACTGAAAAAATACTGACTGGTAATAAGTGTAATGAATAAATACTTTAATATAAAGAATAATTTTCAGAAACACAATTTATAATATAATCAGCATATATTTTAACTTGGAATTCATTAGAATGAATGACATAGTAGAAGAAAAACATGAAGAAATTAGATGCTTGACTGAAACCCATATAACTAATATTACTGTACTAAAGTGGAGATTTCAAATCGGTGAATGGCTCTGCTCTCAGCAGTATGACTTTTCCAAAATAGTGAGCAACCCTTGAAAAAGTTCAGAACAAAATAAAATGCCAGCTTCTGTTTACACAGTGCTTACTTTGCTCAAGAAGAGGGCATTTTAAAAGTTCGTGAGAGATGTCTTTTGCTAACATGCAAAATGGAAGTTAGAGGTTCAGGTAAATAAAGCATTTTTTTCAGGCACTCGAATGTCTACTGGGACATAGGACAATTTATCACTGGAACTGTTTAAGATATTGGAAAGCATACAGAATCTACATCTTCTTTGGTTGGAGCTACTGCAACTTCTTTCAGTTGTAATCCTCCCAGGAGACCTCATTAATTTCCCAAATATTTCCACAGGACAGAGACATCCCTGTTCACTTTCACTAGCTTCTGGTACTACTGACAGCATTGTTTATACTGTCTACTTGAGTTAGAGTGAAATAATACATTGAACACCAAGCCGATGATGATGTTTGTATAACCAGGAAAATGGTTTCATCTATCTGTTTATCTTTCTTTTTTCCTTTTGTTCTTTCTTTCTTTTTTTGTTCTTTCTTTTGCTCTTTCTTTCTAATCTATCTAATTATCTATTAAGTTATCCATATACAGAAATTGTGGTTATTGTGTTGAGTATATCTGCTATTCCATTAGGTAGTCCAGTCATATAGCCTATCTCTCTTGCATGCATCTGAGCATGCACACATACCCCTATAAAGAACATCTGTTTGATTGACACATCACTTTAAAAGACATCTTTGAAAAGAAGATAAAGAAAAGCTGGGGTACTAATGGCTCACACCTGTAATCCTAGCTACTCAGGAGTCTGAGATCTGGGGGATTGTGGTTCAAAGCCAGCCCAGGCAGGAAAGTCTGTTAAATTCTTATTTCCCATTAATCAACAAAAAAGTCAGAGGTGGAGCCAGGTGGTAGAAAGCTAGCCTTGAGCCAACTAACAAACCACTGAGAAGTGTGGAATTTAAACCCTTAGATTAAAGTAAAACAACAACAAAAAAAGGAAAGAAGCCCTTGGATAATTATGAGTATTATAACCAAACAGAAGTGTCACTATAAGCCTTTGTTCCAGTAAGAAATATTTTACTCTCTTATCTATCTCATTATTGTTCATATAGCTTATCTCATCATCAATCACAGAAGCAGAATTATGTGGTTATAATAGACGACATAACAATTGACCCATCTGAATAAAGTCTATTGTAAGGGTAGAAGCGTAGAGCTTCTGATAGCTATCTTTGACATACATTGTGAAGGATCAAATTCACTTTCCTAAATCCAATCATCCCAAGTAACATGCATTTGATGTCTACCAGTTACAAGCTATGACACCAACAGGCTAAAATGAGAGACAATGGAGTTCTGTGTTCCATAAAGATTTTATGTAATGTGCTTTTTTAATGCACCTGAATGCCCAGTGTAAATTTATACTGGCTGGCAACTTCGAAAGACTCGATGAATATTTAAAAGACACCTCATTTAATGTTCTGCTACAGAACTAAAGAAGCTCTGTTAGACTGAGCACCCAGAAAGAAGCAGGGCTCCCATTGCAGTACCTTCTGCCAAATTTCCCTACAATCATCTCATTGTTTACGTCAGGTTTCCAGTGAGTAGAGTGCTGATTGAGAATTCCTCAGAGCAAACAGGTGAACAGAGAGCCACCTTAGCTTCCACAGATTTCTCTGCTTCTCTTTGCATAGGGATCACATTTTTTTAAAAAACTCAACATGCAACCAACCCTTGGGAAAATCCAGGTGTCCAACTATAAAAACTGTTCTGACAATGAAAGCTGTCATTACTGCCAGATGAGGAGCTGCACATAGCTAGGGGAAACATATTGCAGTTGTGTTCTCTTTTTCTCATTTGACAGCTTGAGAACTTAGAGGAGTTAAAAAAAAAGCAACCCTCCTCAGACTCAGAATCTTAGGATTTAGAAACAGCCAGAGTTCTGGTTCTGTGTGTATGTGTATGTGGGTTGAGCGGGGAAGAGGGTGACAGAGAGAAACAGAGACAGGGAAAGGAAGAGAGCAAGAAAGTATTGGGGCTTGAACTCAAGGCTTTAAGGTTGCTAATTAGCTTTTTCCATCGAGGCCAGAACTTTACCACTTGAACCATGTCTCCATTTCTGGCTTCTTTTGCTATTGTTTCCACAGATGAAGCAATTATATTTTTCACCCATGAGGGCATCCACATCATGTTGAGATGAATGTTTAGAACTCCCCTCAACTTACATACACAATATTCAAATCCCCATCGTTTGTTGCAAGACAGTATCAGCAACTTAACTAACAAGCTCAGAAAAGACATGACTAGAAAGTACTTCCAAAACGGAAATTTAGGTAGCCTCTTGACAATATTCAAAACTCAAAAGCAAGAGCAGAGAGTTCACAGGATGCAAGGGCACAGGAAGAAAGACTGGAGCCCTCATGAAGTGTTCAATGTGGGAAGGGAGACGACTTAATAAAAGCCCTACCCCAGTCCAAGCACAACAAACCCTGAGGACGCACATAGCACAAGGAAGCTTTCAAGCTCTTGATTACAATGACAGTGATAACCTGTGCCATGTGATCCAAGATTAGGAATGATGGAGACAATTCTATAAGGGGAGATACTTACAATACATACACTGCTGTGACTATTTGATTTTAGTGCAATAGTAAGAGTTCCAAACCATTCGTCCCTAAGAAATGATTTTTCTTTTGCTTGGGGAGGAACTCAGAGAAAGAATCCTGGAGTCTGCTCACCAGAAGAATGCAGGATATTGGACTGGGGGTGGAGAGGGAAGTTGTTCTGGTTTTCAATGTATGGTACAAAGTACTTTGTCCCCATAACATCACTACTTTTCCTTTTATGGGTGGTTTTGCCTCCGGAGTGGGAAGTATTGAGAAGAGCCTGGCTCACCAATAGAAACACACATACACACACAAATGATCTGGTATACTGCATGACACCCCTTGGACTGATAGGGATGATGTTTCTCTGGAAGTGCTTGACTTTTCCAGTACTTGGTTGGCTTTTTCTCTCCTCCATGCACTCTCAATATGTGCTGCCCTATATCTGCACCTTTAGAGAATGCCCCATGCTCCAGCTGCGTCTCTATCCTTCCTTAACATTGAACTGCAACCTTCTTAAGACCATGAGAAGGTGTCCACTTAAAAAAAATTCAATGGCTTATGCAAAACTTGGTAGAAAGCTTAGTTAAAATATTAGGTGAATGTATGATCAACGCTAGCGTGAAGTCATCTAATGTAAACATGCAGAGCTGAGCCTGCACAATTCTTGGGAGTGTTTTGCGCATGCCCAAAGATACAGGTGTGATGCCTGCATTCGTGGACATCCAGAAAATGGACAAAAGTTTTTCAAGTTGTTTGACAGGCCCACCCTCATTTGACAGATGCAAACCCACCAGGAGTTGACAGGCTGCCTATGGAAATCACAGCTATGGCAAAGCTACTTTTATTTCACACAATGTATTTCATTTAAAAGCAAGGGAGGAAAGCGCCATGCATAAAATTGTTCATATTTCTGCATTCCCCTTATTTTTCCTGTACTTGTGAAGCAAGGATTCATTTCTGTCTCTTCATGTTTCTGTGATCTCCCCATTCATGTACTACAGGAACAGGAATTATGGAAACTTGACAGAACACTTTGAGTGTTAGGGTTTGGACTATCTGGGTGACAACGTGATTGTTCCAAACACAGAATACAGATATGATCTAGAATCACTGTGTACATTAGAAGCAAGTCAACATCCAAAGTATAATTGAGTTGGGAGATAAGGAAAGGTGATAGCCTATGTTACTTCTGCCTCTCTGGACTTAGCAAGAAGTTCAAAGATAACTAGAGTTACCAACTAAAGACCACAAAAAAGAAAATGGACTAAAAGATCATCTCTTATCTGTTTAATTCCAAGGCTATACCCCGTATTTTGTTAGCTTGCTTTTTCTTGGTTAACATTCTCAGCTTCTTTCAACAAACATCACCGTTTTGCATGTCCTTTTTAATGTGCATATAATAGCTGCTTTAGTAGAGATACCATAATTTACCAATTATAACCTTACTGTTGGTCAGCCATGTGTTTTAATACTGTAATTAACTTTTTTCAAGCCTAGAGCTTCCCTCCCCCTTCTTCTCTTAAAACCTTTCTTTAAAAATCTGAATGGTAAAATAAGGGTAAAAGGATGTCAGTGTACATGTCAAAGTACTTTGCCAAAATGTTATAAACGTCTATATCTCCACAATAATGTGAGTGACATTTTCTGAAAGGAAAATTTGGGGTTCTCGTAGGACAAATGAATAATGATATAATAACACTAATCCATTTAAAATAATTTTGACTTCTGGCAAATTAAGCGGCTAATCAAGAAGCATGAGTACTCTGTCTAATGAATGATCCTCTTCTGTCACAATTTCATAAGACAAGCATTTCACCAGTTAGAACACATTTCATATTCATTTTAAACTATTATTAATCATTTTGGAATCCATAAATATTATAGCTCAGTTTGCTCAAATGTTTAAATAGACTTCTAATCTCTAAGACTTCAGGTCCACACTCAGGTTCACCAGGATTTTTATAAATTATTACTATTATTACTATTACTATTATTATTACAAACAGAACAAAAAGAAAAGAAAACAAAAACAGCAAAAAGAAAAGAACCTCTCATTTCCATTTCCTGGAATTCATTTAGGATCTTTATTTTATTTTATTTTTCGCCGGGTCCAGGCTTGAGCTCAGGGCCTGAGCACTGTCCTTGGACTTTCTCAAGACTAGAGCTCTACCACTTGAGCCTTGGTACCATTTCCAGCGTTTTTCTATGTATGTGGTACCAAGGAATCGAACCCAGGTCTTTGTGCATGCTAGGCAAATATTCTACCGCTAGGCCAAACTCCCAGCCCCCTGGAATTCATTTAAATGAGTACTATTTTACACATTGGAATCCTCCATTGGTCTCACTGTGTGTGAATGCCTCATAAGTTATAACAAGAAGAAGGATGTGTATGTGTATATGTGTGCATACATGTGTGTGCATGTTTTTGCATATGTGTGTATGCATATGCAAGGGGAACATTTATAAATGTGCTATATTCAGAATATTAAAAGGGTACTGATTAATAAACCTGTTTTAAATCTAAAACTGAAAAGAAACTATTGATGATTTTGAAAATCAATGCTTTAGTCAACTGCAGGACTAATTTCAGGTCACATAAAACTTTCAACCATAGCTAGTAGATCTAAAGGAAGTTAAAATCTCCTTCTATCTCTTTCTGCAAGGCTAATTCAAATGAAAGGTGGGAAAAAAAGGAATTGAGCAGAATTGATGATTTGCTTTGAGAGGCTATGTAGGATAATGAAAATGTACAGCAGCTTGGGGTTGATTCCTGAATCTGCTGCCTGGTCAATTTGTGCAAATTATTTCATCATTTACATGTTCAGTTAAGACAATTGGACTGACAAGTCAAACAATTTTAAAAAGTGAGCACATCAGTATCCTTATCTGAAAACTGTAAATAAATAGTCTTGAAAGGATTGTGGAAAGCACTAAACATGCAAATGTATATGCAACAAGAGTTTGTGTTGTGAAAATCAGCACAATCTCTGTCATGGACTGATGTTTCTGGTGGGGTCATGGAGCTAGAAGAAGGGAAGAGATGGTAAGAGGGGGAAAAAATTGCTCCAAAGAAGATATCAGAAGAACTGGATGTGTTGGTACATGCCTACAAGCCTAGCTCTCAGGAGGCTGAGGCAGGAAGATCATGAGTTTGAGGCTAGCCTGGAAGAACATAGTAAGACTTTGTCTAAAAAAAGAGAAAAAAAAATCAAGATAGAGACAGAGAGAGAGACAGAGAGAGAGAGAGAGAGACAGAGAGAGAGAGAGAGAGAGAGAGAGAGAGAGAGAGAGAGAGAGAGAGAGAGAGAGAGAGAGAAGAGAGAGAGAGAGAGAGAGGGAGGGAGGGAGGGAGGGAGAGAGAGTGGTCAGAAATGTCATAAATTTTTAATATTGTTGGAATAAAAACAAAAGTGATGGAGCGGACAGCCAGTGGCTCACGTTTGTAATCCTAACTATTGAAGAGGCTAAGATCTTTGTATCCCAGTAGCAAACCAGTCTAGGCAGGAAAGTCTGTGAGACTCTCATCTCCATTTCATCAGCAAAAAGCCAGAAGGGAAGGACTAGCTCAAGTGGCAGAGCACCAACCTTGAGTGAAAAAGATAAGAAAGAGCTCAAGGAGTTCAAGCATAGAAACAAACAAAAGCAAAAATGGGAACCTGAAATGTAGAGCTGAACATTTGATCCCTAAACTATAAGCTAAGTTCAACAAAGAGACACAACCTTGACTAATCAAGTTAAAGTTCAGGACCTCTGGGGATTCTCAGGATATTTATGAGTCCACGATATATATACTCACCAAGGAACTATGGGAACAGAGGATGAGACTTTAAGCAGGTAAACAACCAAATTCAAAAACTCATGCAACCAAAGGGGGACATACTTAGTAAAGGGTCACAAAGCCTCAGAAGCTATGTGCATATGATCATGTTTATCAGCTGGGCATGATAAACTTTTTGTTATAGTTTATTTTTTACTGTCCTTTGTTGCTGTTTATTTCTTTTATTTTATATGTAAGTTTATCTGTTCTGAGCAGGGAAAAGAGGAGCAAAGACATGGTGGGACAAAGGATGAACAAATGCAGCCGTGAAAACTCACTAGATACTGTGCTGAAAACAAACTACACAACTTGTGGGAGAGGGAGATCAGGAGGGGGAAAACCAGGAGGAAATAAAGGAAGCAATGACATTGTTAAAAAAAAAGTACACATTATGTACAAATACCACATCTTGTTGATCCACTCATCAGCTGAGGGACATCTAGGTTGGTTCCATATCTTTGCTATGGTGAATAGTGCTGCAATGAACATTGTTGTGCTAGTGGATTTAGTATGTCCTTGTTTCTGGATGGTTGGGTAAATGCCAAGTAGTGGAATTGCTGGGTCATAGGGGAGCTCTATGTTTAGCCTTTTGAGGCACTGCCACACTGCTTTCCATAGTGGTTGAACGAGTTTGCACTCCCACCAACAGTGTAGTAGTGATCCCTCCTGGCCACATCCCCTCCAGCATCTGCTGTTATTAGTTTTCCTGATCCTGGCCATTCTAACTGGAGTGAGGTGGAATCTTAGAGTTGTTTTGATTTGCATTTCTTTTATGACCAGAGATGTTGAGCATTTCTTCATGTGTCTATAGGCCATTTTTGTTTCTTCTTCAGAGAAGACTCTCTTTAAGTCTTTGGCTCATTTTTTAATGGGATGGTTGTTACTTTGGAGATTAGTTTTGGAGTGATTCAATTTTTTGAGCTGTTGATATATTTTAGAACTGAGGCCTTTGTCTGTTGTATGGTTGGTGAAGATCTTCTCTCACTCTGTAGGCTTCCTAATTAGTTTATTAGCTATGTCCTTTGCCATACAAAAGCTCTGCAGTTTAATGCAGTCCCACTTATCCTGCATTTCTCTTATTTGTTGTGATTGTTGGTCCTTATTAAGAAAGTTTCAACCTGTGCCAAGGAGGCCTAGTGTATCTCCTATTCCTTCCTGTAGAGTTTTCAGTGTGTCAGCTTTTACCTCCAGGTCTTTGATCCATTTGGAGTTAATTCTAGTGCAGGGTGACAAAGAAGGATCCAACTTTAGTTTTCTGTAGTGCTTAACCAGTTCTGCCAGCACAACTTGTTGAAGTGGCTGTCTTTCTTGCATTCTATTTTTTTGGTTCCCTTGTCAAAGATTAGGTGGCCATAGGTCTGTGGTTTAATATCTGGGTCCTCAGTTCTATTCCATTGGTCTTCAGGCATGTTCTTGTGCCAGTACCAAGCTGTTTTGATAGTTATAAAAAACGACATCCACCCATTTGTTTAGGAAATGGAAAGACTTAGAAAAAATCATATTAAGTGAAGTAAGCCAGACTCAAAGGAACTTAGGCTCAATGGTTTCCCTCATTTGTCATAATCTGTAGAAACCTTGGGCTCTACTAGCAGATATTTGCAATAGAGGAAAACCTTAATACATAAGGCCATATAGTATGAAGCTAAATGAAAGGACCTCCAGGATATCAAAACAAAAGCCATATAATGAATGATTGTTGTCCTTAATGTACTATGTTATCTCTCATCTCTTTTGCTGTCCTTTGGTTATATCATATTGTTACAGTATCTCATTTTGTTATCTGATATATTGGATATATTTATATTTGGTTATTTGAAATCAGATAGGGAAAGGGGGAAAACAAGATGAGGGGTGGGGGTAGGGCGTAGGGGGAGGGAAATGGGGACCAAGACATGTGAAAGCGTATCAATGTATGGGAATTAATGCACCTTCTATCTGACAAATATCATGTAACCCTTTTATTAATTACAATAAAAATATTTAAAAAGTACACATTACTGCAACTCCTCTCTACATCTCCTTTACAATAAAAAGAGAGAAGAAAGTAAAAAAAGGAAGGAAGAAAGTAAGGAAGGAGGGAAGAGAGGGAGGGATAGACGGAGGGAGAAGGAAGTGGAGGAAGGAAGGGAGGGAGGGAGGGAGGGAGGGTGGGACAACTCACACAGAAACAAAACCCCAAGGAATCTCATTGCACAGTGGAAAAAGTAGACAAAGTTACCTCCTGGAATCAAGGAGCCTGCATGGGACATCAGGCTCCTTGTAAGGAGCCAGCCTAATTTATTTCATTTGTTTTTCATATACCATCAGCTCAACATAGTTTCATTTTCCCCTCACATTTGGAGCCACTTGGAATTGGCTCAACATTCACTGAATGGCAGATGCTCCTACATATTTGTAAATGGTGAATTGTGTATGGTGAGCATATCTAGACTGCCTAAATAAGCCAAACTTGGATTCCACTTGTAAATCACCATGTCAAAGGAAAAATTGGAATGTCAATTACCTGGAGAGTTGTACCTGGGAAGATTTAATTGTCCTACCTCTCCCAGCTGCTACTTTAATGAGGACAGCTCACATTTATATTCCTCCCCTGAATTTTGCATTCCATTTCCATCTGGCTTTTCCAGTTTCCCATGAAATAGGATATCATTTTATTGCTCAGGATCAGAATTGTCTTTTACCCTTCTGGCAAAGGTAGGGCTACTTATGTTTCAATATCCTTTCCTCCTTTTTTCCTTAACAAAAGAAGCCTTGGCTTTTAGTAAGGAACATGACTTCTCAGATTAAAGCCTACATCATGCATTTCCTATTTTTCCTTGTAGCTGAGTGTAGATACATTGAGGGCAGAAAGAGGCTTGGACTGGGTGTGGTGGCTCATGCCTGTAATCTTAGCTGCTCAGGAGGCTGAGATCTGAGAATCAAGGTTCAAAGCCAGCCTGGGCACAAAAGGACCTGAGACTCTTATCTCCAATTAACCCCTAGAAAATGGGAAGTGGGGCTTGGCTCAAGGGTAGGGTGGTAGCCTTGAGCTGAAGAGCTCAGGGACAGCACCCAGGCCGAGTTCATGCCCCATGACCCACAAAAAAGAGTCTTGGCTACCCAATGAGGGCCTAGGCCTTCCTCCCACAGAGTTCTGCATCATCACTCACACAGACTTTGAGCAGTCCTGTATGCAGTGTGCAACTGCCATGATGCTAGAAGACTAGCACACAAGTAAAGGGATGATTGGATCCCAGAAGTGTATGTGTCTGTGTGCCTTAATGGGCAGATAGTAGTGCGGGTAGAGAGTGGGGAGAGGTAAAGGATGAATGGAAAGCTTGTGTAGGTTGTGTAGAGCCTTTGATTGGTTCTGAGGATTCATATGGTCCATAGGCTGTTCAATAACCTTGAGAGTCATGTACTCTCTCCCAGAGACACCTTTTAAAGTCTCATACTACAACACTCCAGGTGATACCCTCTCTTGGCACCCTTCCTACCTAGCAGGAGCTCTGCTAACATTTTTTCCTTGAATGGGTCTTGCCATTTTACTTCTCTCCCTTTGTGAATTCATTCTTCAAGACAGTAAAGATTTCACATCCATGGGACTTAAGTTCTGACCATAGAGATGTTAGGGAATTTTTTTTTAAGGACTGGGTAAAAGTTAAAGGAAATTGCCACGTCTGCTGTCCTGGCTTCTAGCAAACTGGAATGTGGATATGATGGTAAGACTTTAAGTGGCCATCTTGCATCATGAATTAAAAGTCCTATTTCTAGCCACAAAGTAAAAGGAGCTAGGATCTCTGACCCACCTACCATCAAAGAGATTAAACTTCCATCTTCTTTAGAATTGTCTGTCACTGGTGAAACTGATTTTAACTGGACTCGTGCTCATCTCTAACATCCAAGGAGTTAAGACAACAATTCTACTTCTGCTGTAGTTTGAACACTTTCTTTTCCTTATGTTTATGCTGCCTATACAACAGATCTTAGGTACAAGCCTTCTGCAATTCATTACTGCAAGGTACAATTACAGTTATCTAGTGACTGGGCTTTTTGTGTCTCCTATATCTCTTTCAGAAGCAACATTTTGCTTCTGTCACTTCAAAATTCACTACTGAATTCCATCTAGGTACCAGAAAATGTTCATGTCACCTCCCATCTACCTTGTTCTGCACAATAACTTGTCAATGGTTCTCTGTTGGTTATGAGATCACATACAAGTTACTTAATGAGGCTTCCAATCACCAGTACAGTTTAATTTGCCTGTGGGAGCAGGGCTCAGTGGTAGATACATGTCTAATGTACGCCAAGTTCATAGCTAAACAATGACACACCTCACCACTATTCTTTCTTGAATATCTTTTCTTCATGCCTCATAACAGTTCTTAATTTGTTAGCTGAATAATTAATTGCTGGTACTGGAGCTTGAACTCAGGGCCTGCTCATATCTTGGTTTGTTTGCTCACTTTGTGACTTGAACTACACCTTTAGCTTGGCTTTGTACTGGGTAATTGGAGCTGAAATCTTATAGACTTTTCTTCCAGGAGTGGCTGCAAACCATGATTCTCTAGGTCTCAGTCTCTTGGAGGATTTCAAGTGTGAGCCCTTGGTGCTTAGCTTTAATACTTACTTTTCCCTTAACACATGTATTCTTTTCGTAAATTAATTTTGTCTGGATTTGTTCTACTGACTATAAATGTGGCCAGTGAACATGGCTGAATCAGTGAGGTTAGACATGTTTTTGACCGACTAATCCTGTGCTCTACCCAGACTGAACTATATGCCCTTGACTCTGTGTACCATGCACTTAACACTATTACTTTTTGCCAAAACATCATCACACACTCTGTAGATTCAAAGGTGAGTTAATTCTTCAAGGATTAGCTTGCAGACCACCTTCTTGAAACCTCCTGTGACCTCTCCAGCTAGAATAAGCTTTGGTGGATTTACAGTTTCATTTTATATATGAGTTATGCCATTTCAGTCCAAGTCAATTGATTCGCATCAATACAACCTGGAAAATATTAAGAAGAGCCTTAATTGTATCTTAATACCTACCCTACATTTCTGACTCGAAGTTCATAGCTCAATACAAAAAGAAGCCATTTGTGCAATATGTAATAAACGTTGTGCAATATAAACAAATGTTTGTGCAACATATAAATTAAGACAGGGTGGCCCTGATATGAGAGGCAAACTCTAAAACCTCAATGGTATTGGACAAGCTTATTTTTCATACATGTGAAATCTTCCCTTTAGTTCATCATTCCCATAATGTATACTTTAAAATATATCCCTGCCGTGTGCATTAAGCTAGAGAGAAAAGGAAAGAGTGTCTCCTAAGTTGTTTGCATGACATCAACCTAGAAATACTGCTCACTAACTCCTCACCTAATTGACTTGTGAATGTGCTGAAATGTAAGGGGGATAAAGGTGAGGTAGTCCAGCTGTAGACTTTGTGTTTGACTGACATAAGACTTGTTGAATCCTTCAAACCCCAACTGATAGAGCATTTAAAAGCCTTCCATTCATACCTTTCAGACAAACCTCAAAGAGGAGGAAGGACAGTTTGGTGAACACAGAACCAGAGTGAAAACAACTTCTCATTTGCCTGGGATATTCCCAATGTAGTTATAAAAGGGGACCTAATTTGCTCTCAAGGGTTTCCCCATTAAAAATTAATTCTATTATCATCTTTGCACCTAGCAGTCTTGTCCACATACAGCTTTAGCTATTTTAAGGAATCTGCCTGTAATTAGATTCGTATCTCACATTGACCCATATTTTGCCTTGTGTGTATGCAATTCAAATGAACGCAGCTATGCATACCTTTGCTGCCCTTCTTACTTCTCTCATGTCACTTGCCAGCTGACAAATCAATAAAACCAATTTAATTAGCTACCGAAAAGACACAATTAGTAGACACCTGATAATTCCAATGAGTTTCCTTGTTATTTAAATGTTAGACAAAAAAAGATAAATGGCAAGGGAATTGGCTTATTGAAGGTATTGAAGGCTGTTCTTGGCTTGCATATCAGGAGATCCTCCTTCTCTGGATAATCTTTCTCCACCAGTAAATATTCAACTTGACCCCTATTCCTCTAACAACTCTTGCTATATAATGTAAGAATGGCTAACTGAACAAGTTCTGTTACAACATATTGAGTGAAATAACATAAACTTGCCCTATAAAGAAATTGACAATTTTTAACTTTCTTCTAACTATGGACCAGCATATTCAGTAGAATTAAAGCATGACATAGAATTGTCCATATTGGGGAAAAAAAAACTTTTGTGTGATGGTGCCTCACACCTGCAATCCTATCCATATAAACCACAAGTGGAGCTGGGGCTCAAATGGTAGAGTGCAAGCTGTAAGGGGGGAAAAAGCTAAAGGACAGTACCCAGGCCCTGAGTTCAAGCCTCAGTATTGGCATACTACACACACACACACACACACACACACACACACACACACACACACACACACACACAACTCAGACACAATTTGTTTTCTGCTATGCTACTCATATACTAGAAGGGGGGAAAATGAGGAAGAAAGTGATCAAAAGACCTAACAATAGGAGCAATATTGTGACTGAGTTCAGTTATTCTGGAATAGAGTTCAGTAGCCAGCCAAGTCTCACAGTTTCTAATTAGTCCACATACTAATTCCAACCAGGAAACCAGCACAAGCATGGTTTTGCCTAATTGGCATATGGAAAGAGACTTTGTATCAAATGTACCCTGTTTGTCTGAAAAGAATAAAAATGCCTTTTTCCCCCTATTACCAGACTTCAGAACTCTGTGATGTATCCTCAAGGTGTACTCAATCACAAATCAAAGGCAGCTAATGACAAATTAAAACAAGATCCCCAAGGAGCCTGCTCTCTCTGAGACTTCATCAGAAAGCTCTTCTCTAAAGAAACAAAGGGGAGTGCACTTAGAAATGACCATCTTATTTTCCTCAAATCAGAGGTTTTTCTTAAATATCTGGGAATTCCAAGAACATCCTATTTTGGTCATAAATGTGTCATGCAGGCATATGCCTGTCAGACCCATAATTGAAAGGAAAGAAATTTGCTTACAAACATAGTTTCATCACACAAGTAAGGCAGATGTCACTCTGGAGAGCCCACGTACTCTTTACTTTCAGGGAAAATAATCACTGGGCTCACAAGTAAAAAAAAATATATAGATGAAGGTTATATAGTGCTCATTCAATAAAATGCTTTCATCATCCCAGCCAGATTTCTCCAAACTGTATTTCATCATTACGTTAATATTCTGCAGTTCTACAAAACTTGATTCCTGTGGAATATCCAGGACCTTGTAATTATGAATTTCAAAAGGTAGACAAATATAAGACACAGGAAAAGTTCCACGTGCTGCTGATAGAAGGTCTGTGCTCTAATTTTCAAGATCAAAAAAGATAAGATTGAAGACAGAAGAGGTCTGTTTGCATGAGATAGATGAATATTGTCATTGCCTGACTTTTTGTGACATTATGGAAATAGTAACTGTCCTTGGTATGCGAGGAACATGCAACAGGGTACATCCCAGGAATCAGGGTCACTCCCATCAGATTTGGGGCTTCAGTTACCTATTGCTAGGACCCAAGAAGATAAATAGTAATAGTAGTTAACACTTAAATAGTTTTTATAGGTCCTTACTGTGCTAAGCACTTTGGCGAACTGTAATTTGTAAAGGAGAAAGGGCTCATCAAATCTCAGTGAAACAAAACAGACTCACACAGTCAGCAAGCAAGCCAGGAGAAACAGTTTATTCTGAGGAGCAGTTGAGAAGAAAGGACTGTAGTGAGTAGTGGAAAGTGTTTCACTGTTCCTAGTTCTAAAGTTCAAATGGATACTGATGGAAAAGACTCAATTGCCCTTCCCTACATATATCCTCGTCCGGCCAGATCTCATCACATTTACACAACTACAGAGACATTCTCGTGAATCGGGTTTGGATGCATCTATGGCTAATTGCTCAGGAACTACTTTAGAAGTACAATTTTTTTCAGCTGAAGTTTGGAAGTAACATCCTTTTAGTCAGAGATGACATCATTGGTAGGCAAGAGCAAGGACATCCCTACAGATTTCTATGAAATAACATGGGAAAGTATGTCTGCATGAGTTTATTCCTCATCAGTATAAAAGTAAGAAGATTAAACTCTTTTTTTTACATTCTATGGACTCACTGGGTTTTTAGGAATTGCATATTCGAATTATATAGCTACATTTAAAATAAATTGGCAAGGAAAGATTCGAGGTAAATATTGGAAACAATTTCTTCATTATTGTAAATTAGGTCTTCAATTGTCATTCAAACACAGAACTGCATACACTATGCATGTATGCCTAGTTACAACAAATGAATTAGGCCTAGTAGCATTAAGATAGACACAAAAGTAATTACAAAACAACTATGAAACTAGGAAGGAACACAGAACTACATGAACCGCGGAAAGAAAAACAGAAAATGCTCATAACCAACACATTCAAAGAAAAAGAACAGCGAGGAGCTTCGAACAACAAAAGAGGCCCCCCACTCAGTGCCATATCTGAGGGCCAGGAACCCCAAGATTCCAGCAGGCTGCAGACTCTAGATGCCTGGGGCTCTGGACACACAGACCAGGAAGGAGCCTTCAACACTGCAGAACAGCCCACATCTAGACCCAGGATCAGTGAGTAGCCCACTGGGATTCCCCTATTCCCTCCCCCCCAAAGCAGTGCTGGTGGTGAGCTACAGAACTTAACCCAGACCCCTCTCACTCCTGCCCAAGAAGGAACAACAAACGTTGGGGTAGGGGGAGAAAGGGAACAAGGAGCACAAAATCCTGCTCCTCTCCTGACAGCCCCCTCCCACAGGCCATTGAGACTGGAGAGTGAGGGGCACTACGACCCTGCCTCCCCTGACTATTGGGGAAGCATGGGAGGGGAGGTGCAGGCTTGCCTGTGGGTGCCAATACTTGGTTGGGTGCTCTGCCTCTGGGAGTCCATGGAAAGCCAGCAACAGTGGGGCGACCCACCTGAGACACAGACGCTACACAGCCAATCACTGCCCTGGGCTCCTCCTGGAAATCAGGTGTTTGTTCGTCCTTATTACGGGAGACTGGAAAGAGCAGGGATAGCAATCTTGAGCCACCACAGGGAAGTGGAGGGCATACCAGCAAGGGCAGTGTTCCCTCCGCCCTGCTGTGGGAATCTCCAGCTGGGCTCCCCTGCTAGGAGCCAGGTGAGCAAACCAGCAACAGTTGATCTATTTGGCTGAGACCCAGGTGAGCAACCGTGCTCCATCACTGGGAACCTGTGGGTGCGCTCTGACCCTGAATCTAGAATCCGGTGTGCACTCCACCCTACTGCCAAGTACTTGAAAGCACACACTGAACTGGGCCCTGCTGCTGGGAATTGTGTGGACAAGCCAGCAACAGTAACACTATCTAGCTAAGAGACCGGTGTGCACACAGACAACTGTGCACCACCTCTGGGAACCAGTGGGAACCATGCGCATGTCAGCCATAGCTGCGCGTGCTCCTATTGGGGAGAAAATCACGCAGAATTCACCAAAGAGAAGTCAAAGAGTGGGCAGACACAGCCAAGAAATGTAACCTTCGTGTAAGTGGAATTGACAAAGCGGAGTTTCAAATGACGGGAATGCAACACTTATTTACCAGGATTATAGCAGAAAACTTTCCCAGTCTCAAAAGAGACATCTCACGCACACCTAATAAACAAGACTGTAGAAGGAACTCTTCCAAACACATCACAGTGAAAACATTAGACCAGAATAGCAAAGAGTTGATCCTAAATGCTGCAAACAAAAATGGAAAGAAAATTAGAATTACTGCAGACCTCTCCACACAAACCCTCAATGCAAGAAGAGCATGAACAAATATCATCCAAGCCCTGAAGCCAACAGTTGCCAACAGCCTGATATACCCAGTGAAATTAGCATTTACATTGGATGGAAAAACAAAAATATTTCACAACAAAGAAAAATTATATGAATTCATGCACACTAAGATAGCATTATAAAAATATTAAATAAACAAGAGCAAAGAGTAGAAAACAACCACCAGCAGGGAATCATATCAAATAGCTATCACCTATAGACCAATTTAGTAACCCCAAAGTGGGGGAAAAAGAAACACAGAAGGAATAAAGAAATGGCAAAAAAAAACCATTACTCCTTCATAATTACCTTAAACATCAATGGACTCAACTCTCTAATCAAAAAAAAAAAAAAGGGCCGGGAGTTTGGCCTAGTGGTTAAAGTGCTTGCCTAGCATGCATGAAGACCCGGGTTCCATTCCTCGGTACCACATACATAGAAAAAAGCCAGAAGTGGTGCTGAGGCTCAAGTGGTAGAGGTCTAGCCTTGAGAAAGTCCAAGGACAGTGCTCAGGCCCTGAGCTCAAGCCCAGGACTGGCAAAAAAAAAAAAAAAAAAAAAAGAACTACAGAATGGATCAGAAAACAAGAATCATCAATCTATCATCTCCAAGACATCCATCTCACTGCCAAAGACAGAAACAAAATCCAATTGAAGGGATAGAAAAGAATTTTTCAAGCCAGCACACTGTTCAGAAAAGCCAGAGGAACAATCTTAATTTCTAACAAAATTAACTTCTTAATAAAATAAGTACATAAAGATAAAGATGGTCAATACATATTAATAATAGGGTCAATTCATAACCAGAGTATCACAATCATAAACATATACTCTCCAAACATCAGAGCACCTTATGTCATGCAAATACGCACAGCGCTACAGGACAAGATAGACTAAAACACAACTGTAGTGGGCGATTTCAACCAAAAGATAACAAAGAAACCTCTGAGTTAAATGACAACATAACCCAACTGGGCTTAGCAGACATCCATAGAGTTTTCCACCCAACAACAGAACACTGTACATTTTTCTCTATAGCCCAGAGAATATTCTCAAAAATAGATCATATAATAGTTCACACAAAGAACCTAGACAGATATAAGAGGACTGATTTAATCTCTTGCATTCTATCTAACCATAGTGAATGCAGACTAGTCCTGAATAACATAGTAGTACACTGTAAAAAACACTCAAACATGTGGAAGCTGAGCAGCATACTACTGAATAACATCTGGGTTATAGAAAAATTAAAGAAGAAATTGGAAAGTTCCTACAGTGTAATGAAAATTAAGCTTCATCCCATATATGCAAGCCTTGTCTAACATTCGCAAATCAATCAAGGTAATTAACCATACTAGAGCTAAGATAATGAATCACACTGTTTCTCTGGACACAGAGAAGGCATTTGACAAAATGCAGCATCCGTTCATGTTGAAAGCACTAGAGAAAATAGGAATAGGAGGTACATTCTTTAAAATAATTAAAATAATTATTTAAAATAATTAAAATCTAATATGACAGACCAACAGCCTAAATGGAGAAAAACTAGAACCATTTACCTTAAACTCAGGAAAAAGACAGGGATGTCCACTCTCACCACTTCTCTTCAATACAGAGTAGTAAGTCAAGACAAGGACATCAAAGGGATCCACCCAGGGAAAGAAGAAATTAAACTATCCCTACTGGCAGATGACATGATCTTATACCTGAAACAACCTAATAAATTCTGTTCCCAAACTCTTAGAACTAATAAACCACTTTGGCAAAGTGGCAGGATACAAAATCAACCTTCAAATGTCAGTAACCGTTCTATATGCCAATGATTCACAAACAGAAGAGGAAATCAAGAAAATGATCCTATTTGCAATAGCCCCCCCAATACATTATTTAGCAATTAACCTTACCAAGGATGTAAAGGAATTATTTAATGAAAACTATATAAGCCTAAAGAAAGAAATCAAAGAAGATACTAGGAAATGGAAAAAGACTTCCCATGCTCATGGATAGGGAGAATCAACATTGTTCAAATGGTCATACTGCCAAAATTGATATATAATTTCAATGCAATCCCCATCAAAATCCCCAAGATATTCTTTTCTGAAATAGAGGAAATAATTTTAAAAATCATATAGAACAACAGAAAACCTACAATAGCCAAAGCAATTCTAGGCAAAAAGACCAAAGCAGGTGTTATAATACCAAACTTCAAACTCTACTACAGAGCCATAATAACAAAAATAGCATGGTATTGTCACAAAAATAGACCAGAAGACCAATGGAACAGAATAGAAGATCTAGAAATAAAACCAAATCCATATAGTCAGCTTATATCTGACAAAAAGAACTAGACATATACAGTGGATTAAACAAAGTGTCTCCAATTATTGGTGCTGCAAAAATTTGGCAGACACATGCAGAAAACTAAAAGTTGATCCCAACCTGTCGCTATGCATGAACATTAACTCAAAATGGATCAAAGACCTCAATATCAGACCTGAAACCCTGAAACTGCTAAAAGACAGAGTGGGAGAGACATTGGAACTCATAGGAACAGGCAGAAACTTCCTGAAAGGAGTCCCAGGGTCACAACAGATTGGAGAGAAACTTGACAAATAGGACTACCTAAAATAAAAAGTTTCTGCACAGATAAAGACATAATTACTAAAATAGAAGACAACCAACCAACTGGGAAAATATATTTACCAATACACCAAAGGCTTAATATCCAATATCTACAGGGAACTTAAGAAACAGATCCCCCCAAACCCACCAAACCAATTGCTAAATGGGCAAGGGAACTAAAGAGAGACTTATCAGAGGAAGACGTAAAAATGTGCTAATCATCCATGGTCATAAAGGAAATGCAAATAAAAACAACCCTGAGGTTGTAAGGTGGTCAGCTTACGCCAATCAGAATGGCCAATATCCTGAATTCAGACATCTAATGCTGGAAGGGATATGGAGAAAGAGGAACCCTGCTGCACTGCTGGTGGGAATGTGAACTAGTACAACCACTCTGGAAGGCAGTTTGGAGATTCCTCATAAAACTAAAAGCAGACTTTCCCTATGATCCAACCATACCACGCCTAGGCATCTGCCCTGAGCATCATAACCCAGGATATGATAAAGACACCTGCACAGCTATGTTCATCACTGTACTATTCACAATAGCCAAGCGATGGAAACAACCCAGATGCCCCACTACAGATGAATGGATACAAAAAAATGTGGTACATATACACAATGGAATTCTACGTAGCCACCAGACAAGATAAAATATGGCATTCACTGGGAAGTGGATGGAACTAGAGTAAAACATATTGAGGGAGATAAGCCAAGACCAAAGGAACAAAAGGCACATGGTCTCCTTGATATGTGGACATTAGATCCAAACAGTACAAGAGCAATGACTCAATATTCAATGTACTCATTGACGTACATTTGGAGATATAAATATAACTATATAGACACACAGGTCTATGATAGGATATATATTCTATAGAAATATATTGATATATAGGTTGATATGTATCTATGACATACAAAGACTCAGCTTAATTTAAATTATGTTCTTAAATTTATGTGCCAGTGATTGCATATAGAGATTTTTTTCTTCAATACATGTTTGTAGAACATGACATTTGAAATATGATGGAAAAACTCAGTGTTAATAAAAAGTTTCAATAAAACATGTCAACTGGGTAGAAAACATTGCCTTAGAAGAGGTAAGAAAAGCAGGTAAGTCAGGGAGCCTGTGACTCACACCTAATAATCTTAGCTCTTCAGGAGGCTGAGATCTGAGGATCGCTGTTCAAAGCCAGCCTGGGCAGCAAAATCCCCAAGAGACGCTTATTTCCAGTTAATCATTCAAAATCTAAAAGTGGCAGTGTTTCAAGTGGTAGAGCACTAGCCTTGAGCACAAAGAGGCTCGGGGACAGCTCCCAGGCCCTGAGTTCAAACCCCACAACACACACACACACACACACAGACACAGACACACACACACACACACACACACACACCACACACACACACACACACAATGTATTAAAACACGTTGATGTCAATCCTGCTTAAGCAAGTATGTTTTTAATGAAATTCTAGTTAAAAATCATCAGGAGATTCTTTAGTATCTTATTTCCAAAGTTTCTATGGAAAAGTAAACTAGGCATTAAGAATAATTGACACAATATATGTATTCCTATTGAAGGATTATACTCACCCTCCAAATATGAACAATTATTGTGCCAGTTAAAAATGACTCCAAAATTGTATTCACATTAGAAAAATATAATTACTATTTTAAAACACTATTGGTTAATGGTTCCTTTTAAATATGGCAGTAAAAATTTTTTAAAAATAAAAAAGACATTGAGCTAGTTGCTGGTGACTCATGCCTGTAATTCTAACCACTGAGATCTGAAGACTGTGGCCCAACACTGGCCCAACAGGAAAGTCTGAGATTCCTATCTCCAATTAACCACCACAAAGCTGAAAGCGAAGCTGTGGCTCAAGTGGTAAAGCTCTACCCTTGAGGAAAGAAAAAAAATCTCTGGCACAGGCCCTGAGTTCAACCAATCCTAGCATGGAAGAAGCACAGATATACACTCTTCCCCAAACAAACAAAAAATATATTAAAAGTATGGAAAGGGGCCAGGACTGTGGCCTAGTGGTAGAATGATGACCTACGTTCAATTCCTTGGTACCACATACACAGGAAAAGCTGGAAGGGATACTGTGGCTCAAGTGATAGAGTGCTAGCCTTGAGAAAGCTCAAGGACAGTCCCCAGGCCCTGAGTCCAAGCCCAGGACTGGCAAACAAACATGGAAATCTATAAAATATGACAATTTGGAAAATAAATCTGCAAGAAATGTTACCAAACATTAAATAAGGCTATTTCTACCCACCAGGCATTTCTATAAGTGATAGTAATGAAATAAAATTATTTCTCTAATCTTTAATGTTTATGTATTTTTTTCACTTTCCTTCTTGCAATCAGTTTTTTTTAATGATTAGGTTAAACGTTATACCAATTTTGAAATTGCAAAACTTACATTATGCTGAGCTTCTCAGAACCAGTGACCCAGATTTCACCGAGGACCCTAACAAATTCTCTGTGGTAAAATAATGTGTTTCCCCAACATTAATATTTAATGTTCAGTCCCGTAGATGGGAGCAAGAAAACCCAGAGGACACTAATGGGTTCTGAGTCTAATTCTCTTACTCCCACACATGGGCCTCTACACTGCTGGCTGAATGATTTCCCTCCATTCTTAGTTAACTCATTTTGACTCATGCATAAAAGATACACGTCCAAATCAGAGAAACCTCCTTAAGGGTGATTATTAACATAGGGAGCCTGGAGTGTTATATTAAGCCCTCAATTCAGGAAACTTGATAGCACTTTGGACTCAATTTTGCCATCCAGCTGTAAGTGACAAGGGACATCGCTGTGGGGGACCTCATTGTGTATGCTGGCAACGTATCAAGGAATGTTCAGTACAGTGAAAGAACTGAAGAGTGTCACCAAGATGCTGCTGGGTCTAATAGGACATTGCCCGCACAATACAAGGTGCGCTGGGATACCCTGCTCTCTGCACATGGATGGGATTTCATGAGGAAGCAAGGGAGGAATGGGATAAATGCTACCCGTGAAAGGTAAATGCTAGCCGGCCTCCAGTGGCTCATGCCTGTAATTCTAGTTATTTGGGAGGCTGAGATGGTGGGAATTGGGATTCAAAGTCCTGGCAGAAAACAAAAATCCATCAGACTCCTTCTTAAGCAGAGCTGCAGGTGCTTCTTATACTAGGTAGCTGGTGGCTTGTGGCCAGGCATGTCCCAGGTAGGACATGGAAACCCTATCTGAAAAATAACCAGTAGCAAAATAACTGATAAGCAAAATCCAGAACACACGGCCTGAGTTTTTGTACTCCTTAAACCCTGGCTGGATGTCAGTATGCTGTTTTCTTCCAGGGGTAGAGTTGACTTAGGACACCTGGCTTCCTCTCTCTCTCTCTCTCTCTCTCTCTCTCTCTCTCTCTCTCTCTCTCTCTCTCTCTCTCTCTTTGTATTTGTTTACCGAGCTGCTTCTTTCTTTCTATGTCTTTGTTGTTTTTTGTTTCCTTATTCTATTCCTCCTTCCCTTTCTCCTTCCTCCTTTCTCCCCTCCCCCAACCGCTTTCTCATTCTCCCTTTCCATGTATTCTTAAAATTCCCTGGAATATTTTTCAGAGAGAGGGGAAAATACCATAGTATTTATTTATTCATAGCACTTGACATAGAAACTGAGGCTCACAGAAGCTTTTGTGTAAAGGGCATATTTATCAGGAGGTGGATGGTGACTGCCTGGTACTGAGTCCCAGTGGTTAGTGTCCACTTGGTTCCTTCTTTGAGGTTTCTAGGCTATTATTCCTCGCCCACAAGTTGGGGAACCTATGGTATAAAACATGAGCTGACATAACACCCAAGGCCAAAGACAGAAGGACAACCAGCAAGCTGCCATACCCACCTCCACATCCATTTTCTTATTCTAACTTCTCCAAGCTGATGTAGTATAAATTATCATACAACCCATTATTCATTATCAAATCCCTACTGATCTTACTCTCCGAGGACTGTGCAGAAAAGAATGCTCCTTCTTCTTTTAATTTTTTTGCCCGTCCTGGGGCTTGTAGGGCATCGATGTTGTCCCTAAGCCTCTTTGTGCTCAAGGCTAATGCTGTACCACTTTGAGCCACAGTGCCACTTCCAACCTTTTTCTGAGTAGATCATTGATGATAAGAGTCTTACAGACTTTCCTGCCTGGGATGGCTTCAAACGGGGATCCTTAGAATTCAGTCTCCTGAGTAGTTAGGATTATAGGTGTGAGCCTCTGTGCCAGGCAGAATGCTACTTCTTAATCTGCTGTTTAACATTATATATAATATTACATATTAATGTTATATATGGTATTTACATTAAATGTTATATTACACTTAAAAATAATACATTTATATTATGCTTCCATAATATTAACATCATATATTGCCCAGTAGGTGCTCATTAAATTACTGGATTAATCCACTTCCAGTGTTATCTCTTAGTATTATCTCCACCAATCTTTCATTTGAGCTAACTAGAAAAATTGTACCTTTCCTTGACATTTGGTTCCTGCTCATATCAGTAGATCCCATCTGAGGTATGCCTTCTTAAAGAGTACTATTTACATCCTGGTTGAAATCATTACCAACCCAGAAAAACCACAGCTCTTCTCTGAATGGACCTGGTGATTTTTATCTGGCTGTCAGTTTCTCCTGAACTCCTCCATGAAAACTCTGTAACTGTTACTTTTGAGCATTACTTAATTTTCCTATTGTCGTTTTCCCTTTTCCTTGCCTCAGTGTCTCTCCAACTGGATAAAGGTTAGCCTTTGCTTGTGTCCTCTAGCAGTAGATGTTAAGTAAAGGCTCAATTTATTAATATTTTGAATGCAATACTTTCCAGCATTGCTAACTTGTATGTCACAGAATAGGAAGAAGAGAGAGAGCATCTACAGCACTTACTGCGTACCCCATGCTTTACATGCATGTCTTAATTGCTGTAACAAATGCATGCTGTCGGTCTGATCTCATTAACACAGGAAAAAATTGAACTTAAAAAAAAGTATTTGATCAGGGATATTTGTCTTGTAAGTAGAGAAGCTGGGCCCTAAAAACAAGACTAAACTCTTGATTTATATGTTTATAGCATTTAAACATATGCTGATAGCATATAAATGTCTTACATTACATATAAATTGCAGTAGGCATTTGTAATCTGCAATCACATAGGTAACTCTCAGAAATAAATTGTCTAGTGAAAAAGAGGAAACATTCTGTGTTTTATATGCATTTTTTACACATTCTCTCTCTCTCGACATTGTGTGTGTGTGTGTGTGTGTGTGTGTGTGTGTGTGTGTGTGTGTGTGTGTGGGTGCGCTCGCGGAGGGCCATTTCTGAGCTTTTATGCTAGCATCCTACCACTTGAGCCACAGCTTCACTTCTGACTTTTTTGTTGCTTGTGCTGGCTTCTAGTCACTGTCCTCAAATCTCAGCCTTTTGAGTAGCTAGGGTTACAGGCATCAGCCAGATGTCTCTCAACATTTTTTATGCATTATTTATACTTTCTCTCCTCTCTCTGTCTCTACACACATACATAAGTATGTATATGTGTATGCAGGTGTACATATATATGTACATAGTGCGTGCATTACATCTGCATATTTAGTTGTAAAAGTTTAAGAATATGCAAAACAAGTCAATGGTTATAAAAGTCAAATAGTTTCCACCTCAATTGGGAGTGATGAGTTAATAAATAATGTGGTAAGGGCAAGGAGGGTCCTACTGAAATGCCTCTCTGTTTTTATCTGAGTTCTGAATACACTGATACACTATCTTATATATACAATATATGTGTACACATGTTATATACATGTATATTGTATATATGTGTGCATACAAAATTAATTCATCTATATAATTAAGATTCTTATATTTTAAATATTCATCTCAATGAAAAGCAATCAAACTGTTTTCCAATGGGGGAAGCATGCAAAAAAACCTCATAAATTGTGACTATACCAGTTTCCTGAGTAAGAATGAGTATGCACTCTCTCCTTTCAAAATTAAGGTCGATAAAAACCTGTCTTACCTCATATCTTGTCCAGCTTCCCTTCATTAGTAATCTAACATGTATCCCACCATGTCCCATTGTGCTCATCTTTTTCCTGGCCTGGGATTTGGTCTTTGCATTTCCATTGTTTCTTCCTGCTCTCCAGTCACCCATTCCTATTTTCATTCTGACAAATAGTTTTTCTGTATATCTTTTACCACTTTATCACCATGTGGAACACAGGGTAAGAGTGTAACACAAACACTATACTAAATGAATAAGGTGTTGAGGATACTAGTTAGAAGACACTATATAGATGAAAATAGGTTAGGAGCTTTATCTTGTGTGATTGTTGTTCTTAATGGACTATATTATTTCTCTTCTCTTTGGTTGCCCTTTGGTTAATCTCATATGGTTACTGTATCTGACTTTGTTACATGGTAGATTGTATATATGTTGAATTGAAATAGAAAGGGAAAGGGGAAATCAAGATGATTGGGAGGGAGTCGGGGGAGGAAATGGGACCAAAAACATGAGAAGGGGTATCAATGTGTGAGAAGTAATGCACCCACTACCTGGCAAATGTAACTATAACCTCTCTATCCATTACCCAGACAATAAAAAATAAAATAAATTAAATTATGTTTATTACAACTAAAGAAAAAAAAAAGAAAATATGCTAGGTGCAATGGTTCACTCCATAATGCTAGCCCCTCAGGAGGCCAGGATTGGGAAGACTGGCTCAAAGCTAGACTTGTCAGAAAATTAAGGAGATCCCTTTACAACCAGTAAAAGTCCAAGTGAGTTAATTCGTGTGTATCATTCCAATTAGACAGTTAGTGTAAATTGGAAGATTGCCATTTAGGTTAGCCGAGGCAAAAAAAGCAAGATCCCTTGTTGAAAAACTAGTAATGAAGACAAAAAGAGCTAGAGCCATGGTTCATGTAGCTGAACACCTTCCTAACGAGTGTAAGGTTCTCAGTTTAAACCTCAGTATAGATAACAATATAAATCAATAAGTCAATCAATAAGTAGCAATAATATTCAATTAGTCTGATAATACAGGAAAATGGGGATTCTTGTCTTTTCTTAGACTTATTATCTTGGATAAAGCCTACTTGTAGAGATCCCTTTCTTCTAAAATCTAAAATCCCCCTAATTATCTCATAGGTGCTGTGAATATATGACAAGACGATGCATGTGCGAAGCCTTAGTGAAGGGTAATGGTTCATCAGGCTGCCCAGAAAGCGGACGCGTGGACTGAGGGTAATGAAGAAGTGGGTCTGAGTGCTTCCACCGTAGGTTCAGCTTCTCATTGCCATCCACCTGTCACTTTCGCTCTGACCTACTTTTCCTTTCTGGAGCTTGGTGGGTGTTCCCACTAATGAACCCAGACCTTCTGCTGTCAGGAAGGGAAACTCAACAAGAAGCCCTATGAAAGTGACTTAAAAGGCTTGGCTGGCTAATAACCAGGGTGCTCAGAGCCTCAGGTCTGCCTTCTTTTCACCATCTTTAGAGGAAAAGTTCCTGGTCACCCTGGCACAACTAGCAGAGAAGCCATAGATGAAAGCCACTTCAGAGAACTAGTCAGCTCTCTTCTATAGAGTACCCATCAGCTTCTGCAGAAATTGGATATCTGTCGATTCACCCATCCATCCATCTTCTAGATATGTATTTCCATTATTGAGTATCGAGAACTCTAAGCAAAGACCTTGCACATTGTAGGCAATCATTCAACTACTGAGATTCATTTCTACTCTCTTTTGAATTTTTAAGAATGATTACATATGGTCACATGTGACAAACATTGGGGAACAAAACCCAGTGTCCCCATCATCTGTTTGGAATAAAAGTTGAACATATTCTAAGCATCATAGGATTTTGTTTTTTCCCCACCTTGGTCAAAAAACCAAATTATAGTTAGGGCTAAAGTTTTATATCCTTGTTCCTCATCATGTCTCCTGTCTATTCTCTCTCAGAAAATAAGGAGGAGAGATGGATGGTAAAACTTGCAAAGCTGGACTTAATGATTGACATGCATGCTTTTTTTCTTTTTCCATTTTTGTTTCTTTTCCATATATTTTTATTATAATTGTAATTGATAGAAGGGTTACATTATATTCACCAGATAGAAGGTGTATTACTTCACAAACATTAATACCCTTTCTCATGTCTTGGTCCCCATTTCCCTCCTCCCACCTCCACCCCTCATCTTGTTTTCCTCCCTTACCTATAAGATTTCAAATAACCAAAAACACATACATACAATATATCAGATAACACAGTAAAATACTGTAACAATATGAGATAACCAAGGGACAGCAAAAGAGATGATAACATAGTACATTAAGAATAACTATCACTCATTATATATATGGCTTTTGTTTCTATATCCTGGAGGTCCTTTCATTTAGCATCATACTATATCCCCTTATGTATCTAGGTTTTGCTCTATGTAAATCTCTGCTAGGATGGCCCAAGCTTTCTACTGATGATGACAAATAAGGGAAACTATTGAGCCGATGTTCTTTGAGTCTGGCTTATTTCATTTAATATGATTTTTTTTCTAAGACTTTCCATTTCCTTACAAATGGGGATATATCATTCTGACAGCAGCATAGAATCCCATTGTTTATAAATATCACATCTTGTTGATTAACTCATCAACTGAGGGGCATCTGGGTTGGTTCCATATCTTTGCTGTGGTAAATAGTGCTGCAATGAACATGGTTGTGCTAGTGGATTTAGTATAGCCTTGTTTCTGGATGATTGGGTAAACCCCAAGAAGTGGAATTTCTGGGTCATAGGAAAGCTCTATGTTTAGTCTTTTGAGGCACTGCCATACTGCTTTCCATAGTGGTTGAATGAGTTTGCACTCCCACAAACAGTGTAGTAGTGATCTCTCCTGGCCACATCCCCTCCAGCATCTGTTATTATTCATTTTCCTGATCCTGGCCATTCTAACTGGAGTGAGGTGGAATATTAGAGTTGTTTTGATCTGCATTTTTTATGGCCAGAGATGTCAAGGATTTCTTCATGTGTCCATAGGCCAATTTTTTTTCTTCTTCAGAGAAGACTCTCTTTAAGTCTTTGGTCCATCTTTTAATGGGATGGTTGTTACTTCGGGGATTCGTTTTGGAATGATTCAATTTTTTGATATATTTTAGATATGAGGCCTTTGTCCATTGTATGGTTAATGAAGATCTTCTCCCACTCTTTAGGCTTTCAAGTTAATTTGCTGGCTATGTCCTTTGCCATACAGAAGCTCTGTAGTTTAATGCAGTCCCACTTATCCAGACTTTCTCTGATTTGTTGTGTTTCTTGGTTGCTATTAAGAAAATTTTGACATGTGCTAAGGAGACCTAGTGTATCTCCTATTCCTTCTTGCAAAGTTTTCAGTGTATCTGCTTTTACCTCCATGTCTTTTATCCATTTGTAGTTACCCTGGTGCAGAGTGACAAAGGAGAATCCAACTTGAGTTTTCTGCAGGTGCTTAACCAGTTCTGTCAGCACCAGTTGTTGAAGAAGCTGTCTTTCTTCCATTCTATTTTTTTTGGCTCCCTTATCAAAGATTAGGTGACCACTGGTCTGTGGTTTAATATCTGGGTCCTCAGTTCTATTCCATTGGTCTTCAGGCCTGTTCTTGTGCCAGTACCAAGCTGTTTTGGTCACTATAGCTCTGTAATAGAGTCTAAACTTTGGTATTGAAAATCCTCCTGCCCTAATCTTTCTGCTAAGAATTGTTTTTTCTATAGGGGGTCTTTTATTATTCCATATGAAATTTTGGATTGCCTCTTCTGTTTCTTTAAAGAATGACATTGGGATATTGATGGGTATTGCATTGAATTTGTAGATAGCCATTGACAAGATTGCCATTTTCACGATGTTAATTCTTCCAATCCAGGAGCATGGGAGGTTTTTCCATTTCCTCACTCTTTAATTTTCTTTTTCAGGGTTTTAAAGTTTTCATCAAAAAGGTCCTTTACATTCTTAGTTAAGTTAATTTCTAGGTATGTTGTTTTCTTTGAGGCCTTTGCAAAAGTAGTTGCTTTCCTGAGTGTTGCCTCGTTCCTCTCATTGTTGGCATATAGAAAGGCAGTTGATTTTTGAGGGTTAATTATATACCCTGCTACCTTGCCAAAGTTTTGAATCAGCTCAAGCAGCTTGGGAATGGACTCTATAGGGTTCTTTAAATACAGAATCATGTCATCTGCAAAGAGGGAAAGTTTCACTTCCTCTTTCCCTGTTTGGATCCCCTTTATGCTTGCTTCTTGCCTTATTGCTTTGGCTAGGAATTCTAATACTATGTTAAAGAGGAATACAGAGAGTGGGCATCCTTGTCTCATTCCTGATTTTAGAGGAAATGGCTTTAGCTTTTTGCTATTAAGTATAATGCTAGCTGTGGGTTTGTCATACACACCCTTTATTATACTGAGGAATGTTCCATGGATTCCTAGTTTCTCCAGAGTTTTTAGCATAAAGAGGTGTTGGATTTTGTCAAATGCCTTTTCTGCATCTATTGAGATAATCATGTGATTCTTGTCCTTGCTCCTGTTGATGTGTTGAATTATATTAATTGTTGAACCAGCTTTGCATCCCTGTGATGAATCCTGTTTGATCATAGTGTATAATTTTTTTGATGAGTTGCTGGAGACAGTTGGCCAGTATTTTGTTGAGAAGTTTTGCATCAATGTTCAACAAAGAAATTGGTCTATAATTCTCTTTCTTTGATGAATGTCTGGCTGGTTTGGGGAGGGTTATAGTGGCTTCGTAGAATGAATTTGGCAAAGAGCCTTCGTTTTCAATTTCGTTGAAGAGCTTGAGGAACATTGGTGTGAGTTCTGCTTTGAAGACCTTATAGAATTCAGCTGTGAATCCATCTGGCCCTGGGCTTTTCTTGGATGGAAGATCTCTTATTGCCATTTCCATATCAGTGTTTGAAATAGGTCTGTTTAGTTGGATTAGGTCTTCTTGGTTCAGCGTGGCTATGTTAATATTGGCTAGAAATTCATCCATCTCTTCTAGATTCTCAAATTTGTTGGCATAATGGTTTGAAAAGTATTCCCTTATGAGCCTCTGGATCTTGGTAATTTCTGTCCTGATGTTACCATTCTCTTCTGTGATTTTTTTTTTAATTTGGGTGTGTTCCCCTTTTTTTTTGGTAAGATTTGCTAAAGGTCTGTCAATTTTGTTAATTTTTTCAAAGAACCAACTCTTCGTTTTATTGATTCTTTCTATAGTTTTTTGGACTCCAATTCATTTAATTCTGCTTTGATTTTAATAATTTGCTTCCTTCTATTTGGATTAGGGTTGGTTTGTTGCTCTTTTTCAAGTGCTTAAAATGTGACATTAAATTGTTGGTTTGTGATTTTTCTAATTTGTTAATGTAAGCACTCAGAGGTATAAATTTTCTTCTGGGTACTGCCTTTGCCATGTCCCAAAGTGCTGATATTTTGTGTGCTCCTTTTTGTTAAATTTCATAAACTGTTGAATTTCTGTTTTGATGTCCTCGATGACCCATTGGTGATTCAACAATGTGTTACAGGGTTTTTGTTGGTGGAGATTGATGTTCGGTTCTTATTTGGTGCCCTTGTGGTCTGAGAGAATGCAGGAAGTAATTTCAGTGTTTCTGAATCTGCACACATTTGTTTTATGTCCTAAAATGTGGTCTATTTTGGAAAATGTTCCATGTGCTGGCATGCATATTTTTTATAGTTTGTTTCTATAACTGTCATCTGTTATTGTTTAGGATTAATATCATAGGAAATCATTGTCTTTCTGTCTTTCTTTTTGAAATTTGCTTTATTTCCTTATCATAATGCAGATTCCGTGCATTGCTTTAACATGTATCGAATGGAGCACAACACTGCCTCAATGACCAGTCGACTTCTCCTAATAGTTGAGATCCTTCTGATTTTAGCTATTTAACATTGTGGATATCCTTGTGTAGATGTCAGAGGATAACCCACTTAAAACATCTAGAGTAGATGCCAAGAAGTGAGTTGGCTGGGTTATAGATAATGCCTCTTATAAATAAAATTAGAATTTTCTAAAGTGGTTATAGTAATATGACCTTCCCCCCATCTGATATAATCAGATTTTTTTTTGCCAGTCCTGGTTCTTGAACTCAGGATATGAGCACTATCTTTTAACTTTCTCAATGCTAGTGCTCTTCCATTTGAGCCACAGTCCCATTTCCAACTTTGTTTGCCACACTCCCAGCCCCAGATTTTAAAATGTGTGCTGATATGATGGGTTTGAAATGGTATACCAGTGCATCAGCTGAATCCTAGTGAGGCTGAGTGAATTTTTCATGTACTTATGCCTGTTGCTGTTACTTCATCTATAAACAGTCTTGTTTATGTTTATGAGGAGAATTTGCCTCCTTCCCCACAAAGCTCAATCTATTTTTCGCAGCTATAATCTCCAATAGGCTCCACTTTAAAACTGAACCCAATCTGGCATTGTGGCTATTTCCATGCAGTACACTGGTTTTACATTCAGGAATGGCACAAAATAAGTCTGACTTTTCCATCATATGTCTCATCTTCCTTTTTTTTTTTGGCCTGGATGTTGTTACTGAGCTTTTTTTATTGTCACATGTGCCACAGCTCCATTTATGCCTTTTGGGGGTGGTTTGTTGGAAATCAGAATCTCACAGACTTTCCTCTCCTGGTGGGCTTTGAACTGTAATTCTCAGATCTCAGCCACCTGAGTTAACTGGTGCTATTTGACTATTCCCTTTCTGAGTGTCTCCACTAGGAAGATCGGTCTTCCTTTCAGACCTGACTTCTGATATTTTTACCTGATGGGTTGATTTCTGTGTTGTATACAGAATTTTATTCATGGGCACGAACATGGAACTTCATATTTTGTTGTGAACTGGTCAAGTACTATTGCTGCTATTCAAAGCATTCTTAGAATCAGAAAGATTGACTGGAGGCAAATGTGATATGTGGCAAAGGCAGACAGAATTCAATCAGTTTTCCTGGAAGAATAGGGCAGCTGCAGCCACTGTTAAGTGACAAGACCTGGGACTCTTGAATAGTCTTATGCTGAAGCTCTATTGCATGTAAAGCTTTCAGGGTAGGTAGGTCCTTATGTTGCAGTTACTCAAGTTCAATGATTCCTGATACCCCTAACCACATGTGTTGGATACCATTAATTTTACCATTGAACATCCAGCATCTCTTATGCTAATCAACAAAGTCTCTAAGTGTAGATTTTGATAGGGAGAGCTGATGTATTATCTTAGCTGCTGCCTTTCAATACTGACTCCTAAATAGTGTTTCTTGCATACTTTTCCAGGGCATTTTTCCATGTTAACTCTAGCTAGAATATAGATTAGGTTATTTTAAACTTATTCAGCACAGTTTTCAGGTTTTAAATAAGAGTATGCTCCCATAGGGATGAGAGTTTAGCCTAGTGGTAGAGTGCTTGTCTAGCATGCATGAAGACCGGGGTTCGATTCATCAGTACCACATACATAGAAAAAAGCTGGAAGTGGTGCTGAGGCTCAAGTGGTAGAGCTATAGCCTTGAGAAAGTCCAAGGACAGTGCTCAGACCCTGAGCTCAAGTCCAGGACTGGCAAAAAAAAAATACGCTCCTATAAATCACCAACACTGAGATGAGCGAATTCTTTCTTCCCTCTTTTCTTTCTTCCTCCCTTTTCCTTTTCATTGTCTTCATGTCTCTTCCCCTCCCCTGACATGTTTTCTACTTTCCTTCTCTTCTTTATTTCTTTGTGCAAGTCCTGGGGCTTGAACTCAGGGATAAGCACCATCCTTGAGCTTTTTTGCTCAAGTTTAATGCTTTACCACCTGAGCCACAACGCCACCTCTGGATTTTTGGTCACACAAACTTTCCTGCCTGGACTGGCTTTGAATCATAATCCTCAGATCTTAGCCTCCTGAGTAGCTAGGATTCATGCAGTGAGTCGTGAGTCATGATTTCTTGGAATTGTTTTTTTCTCCTCTTACACTCTTTCTTTGCTCTTCTTTCTCCTCTTTTGTCAAATCCTGGACTGGATTCAGGAAGCAGAACATTTTTGATGTTTGCACCAAAAGTTGAAATCTTTGAGCAACTCTGTTGAGTGTGTCTCCCCCAAGTAGTAGTGTTAACAAAAAAACAAAATGAAAACAAACAAACAAAACCATGGTGACCACGTATGAAAAATTTCCAAGTAGACATAGCCAGTCAGATCTTGAAAGTCAGATCTTGTTTCACAAACATAAGAAAAATGTGTTGATCTAGTTCTTATAAATTCCCAAGCTAAAGGAAAACAACATTAATCGTAACCAATTAAAATCTGTCATTGTGCTTTGGAATTAACTGAAAACTTTCTAGCATGATAGACCAAATATAGCAACTACGTAACTATAACCAAGCAAATATTTTCCTTTCTTTCTTCTGCATGTGTACACACACACACACCTTATCCCTCTTGTGTATCAGGAATTTACAAAGGGCATAAAAGAAGAGAGTCACGAAGGCTACTTGTAAAGTGTTGGGCAAAAGACAATAAATGCTTGCTATTATAACCACATGAACTACTAGGGGTTCCAATACAGATCGATAGTCCTTAGTATTTTTATATACTTCTTGTCCCAGAATGGCCCAACAGGCACCTTAATTGAAGCTAAATGTCTTACTGAACCCTGTTTCCCCAAAACTTGATGCTATGGGGTGACAGATATCAAGATGTTTAAGGAGTATTTCCCAAATGTCTTATAAATGCATCTCTAGGAAATTTATATTTACCTTCAGTTCTCCACTCTCCTGTCCTGCTCATGTTTCAAGACTATAAAAACCTCCGTAGCCACAGTGCCAAACATTCTGTTCCCAGCTACTGCAAACCTGCTCATGGCTCCAATCAACACCGGGCCTGATTTATGCTGCCTTGGAGTAAGGTAGGGAGATAGAATACTCCAGCACTGATTAGTTTATTGCTGAGTCCCTGAAAACTGAACAGGGAGGAAGAACGGGGTGTGGGGATTGAATTAAGAGCCACTCCTCATCCCATTCCATCAGTGGTCTTATCACTCTGGCATGCGAAGCTTTTTGATACTGTTTCGTATGAAAATTCTACAATTGTTACAAAAACACATGGACAATCACTTTCCTGTTCTCTACTGATGATGCCAGGACACTGAAAATCATGGATGAGAAAGTAGCCTTCATTTCTGGGGCTTAATAATGAACTCTTTTTTTTTTCCTTCCATCTTCTTTTTTTTTTATTTAATTAGTAAAAGGGTTACATGATATTTGCCAGATAGAAGGTGCATTAATTCACATACATTGATACCCTTTCACATGTCTTGGTACCCGTTTCCCTCCCCCCCCACACCCCCCCACCCGTCTTGGCTACTAATAATAGTGTCGCTGTAATATTCCTTCATAGATGACTCCGGTGTGTAATGTGAAATGTGTTTTCCCCCATTTAGTGGATATTGATTAAAAGCTTTTCTTTAAAATATTTAGACTAACTTGTTATTTTATTTCTTCGTATTCATTCATTAATTGGTTAAACTTTAAAAGATTGTATTAACTTGTTCGCCCTCTACTGGGCATAGATGGAATACACACATGTTTTTGCCCATATCCTACAAAAACTAGAACTATTTTGTAGAAAAGTACTGGGCCCTGGAACTCAAATATGCTTTCTGAAAGTCTATTACGAGTCTGGTGGATAGATTTATCTAAATGTACCACTGTCTGTTTTCTTTCTTTAAGATTCTGCTTCACATAAAAGGATCTTTTGAATTCATATAGTTGGCAATTGATGAGACCACATGGCCAGGAGCTGGGAGACCAGAGTTCACATGAACCAGTCTATAAAAGCAGGAGACTGGGGGGAGACAGGCACGAGGCTCCTTTTCGGAAGGAAAATCCCTTAAGAAGCATGGTTGGTTTGTCTGTTAATCCATGTAACTCTAACTATTACCAGCAAATGAGTGATTTGAATAATCTCATCTATTTTTATTGTCAAGAAAATAGAGCAAGGAAAAGAAATCCAATAGCAGATTCTAGATAGAGCCTTCTTACAGAAATGGAAAGAAAGATGAAATGATGAGGTTCCCTTGAAGGCTAAGAGAAGAACTGTCTCCAAGTTCCTGAACAGGCACATTTTTTACAAAGCTGGATGACTGCCCTTTGCAAAGGCCTGGCCTGTAATGGCAAAGATCACCATTTTTTCACTTCCATCAGTTTTGTGCTGCATTTCCCTGGACCCCAGTCACAGTTCAGAGAAGACATTTGCTCAGGCATGGCTGGCACAGAAAAAATCCTCCATCCTTGGAACCAACACGGAGAGCATTTTAGAGCATTGAGAATTATAGAAAGATTTTTCCTATCATGAGGAAAGGTAGGAATTGCCACATCAATCCCTATAAAATTGATTTGCCTTGAAGTAATCTGGCCTAGTGAACAGCCACTAAGTTCCAAGAATAAAAAGAAAAGAATAACTTCTATATTTCACTGGCTATGTCGTCTACTAGTTGCTCTGAAAGGCATGATTTTAGTTGTTTCTTAAAGGTACACTAATGTGGCAGTGAGAGGAGCATCGAATAATTCTGCTCCTTTCATTATTGTAGATGAGACAGAGGAGATTGTACAACTGACTCACAAAGATCGAAATCACACAGATAACATCTATGATGGTCTGACACTTAAAATTTTACTCTAGAGGATTTTGAAGTGCAAGCCATTCAAAGGATGTTAGAGTTCTGTGTTTAGACAGATGTGTGTATCTCCTCTTCCCGAAGAGAGCAAAAGCAAAGGAAGAAGAAATCATGGAGAACTGTTTGCATTGAAAATAGCCTGTCCAGGTAAGAGTTCTGGTCAAGGAGACCTGTGCTGGTTAATCTTGTTTATTCAGTTGATTACACTGAGAAACAATTACCAAAGCAGTGTCTATGACAGTGTTTCTAGAGCGAATTAACTAAAGGAAAAGACAGCAGTGAATATGAGTGTCACTAGCATAAAGGGTGGGGAAAAAGAAAGAAATCCACTAGCATCTCTCTCTTTTTCACTCTCTTTTATTCTGGCCATTGTGATACAAACTGTTCTGTTTGCCACACTTTTTCTTCATGATGGTATGAAACATCTGCTAACATGAGCCAAAGTCAATCCTTCCTCTCTTCAACTTCCTTTTTCACATATTTTGTTACAGCAGTGAGAAAAGTTAACTAATACAGGAAGATTACCATAAGAAGACACTCTGTGGGGCAGACTGTTAGCAGGCAGCCGTAAAAACCTCTCAACTCATTTCCACATCAGGGAATAAAATATTGTAGATTAATGCAATCTACACTCTATTCTCTATGAGACCAGTGGGTAAAGTGAAGACTATTTTATTTCTAAGGCTTGAAAAAATGGAGAGGAAGTTTAATGCAGGTCACATCTGATTCCATCAGCAAGACCTTAAATGCCTGTTGGTTCTGGTTTAAAAAATATGTCCCTGATTCCATTATTCTCTCTATTCTCTACTATAGGCATCCCAAATGAGTGGTCTATCCAGTTGGAACAGGGCCACGGAAGCTGTGTTTTGTGACTTTCCCATCCTGAGATGGGAGCTTCAAAGAAGACCTCTATTCTTTTGTAACTATTACAGAATGTATGACCCTGATTTCATTGTCTCCAATATCAGGAAATAATATTTCATGCTGCCTTAGAATTCACAAAAGTATCCGCCACAGGTGTATACCATGCATGTCTGCATGCTCAGACTCCTCCAGCCCATCTACCTGACTACAAAAGTACGAAACACAAAATACAACTGACTAGACAGTATAAGGCTGTCTGGAAACAAGTGAGAGCTCAGCATGGCCTTGATGTTAAGTATCTGAAAAAAATCTCAATAAACAGCCATGTTTTCACCTGGATGCAAGCTTCTCTTCATCTAAATCCTGCACATGTGTCTGTGATAACATTTTTCCATTTGCTCCTGTGGGCAGACCAGGCAAGATTGTACATCTTCCTCAACTCTGGACGCAAGACCCAATGAGGTCCTGGAGTATGACAGATCAGGGAGCTTGCTCCCCTGACTGGCAGACTTCAAGCATTTCACCCCTCTGAGCCTCCATTCCAATGGTCAGAGGGTAACTGAAAGCATCTGATGAGATTACATATGCAAATTTCTTAGCCAGCCCCTTTTCTCCAGTGTGCTCTGCACTGCATCACAGTTTGCTTTCTTTAGAGAGGTGAAATCTGAGATAGGGATTTGAGCTCCTATGATTTAACTGTAGGAGCAATCTCAGTAAGGAGTGAGGGAAGCCATACAGAGCAGTAGAAGCAGGCGAGAAGCTCAGGTAAAACTCGGGATCCCATGAGGAGCACAGGAGAATAAATCCCATCAAAGAGCTCATTCTGCTTTGGAGTGGGCTCATTTTTCAGATCCTACCGCCATCTAAGCTCTCTATATCAGTTGTTCTCCAGAGAGAGAGAGGAGAGAGAGAGAGAGAGAGAGAGAGAGAGAGAGAGAGAGAGAGAGAGAGAGAGAGAGAGAGAGAGAGAGAGAGACCCCTCCATGAACAGGAAGCTTCTATTTGGTCATGGACAATTCTCTGAAGAAGAAAGCAGTTATGAGCTATGATTATACTGTAACTGGGTTCGGAAGATCCTGGGAGGGAATCAAAGGTATCTGTCACACACCATTCTTCTTATTATAGTTGAGTCATCTTATGTTTAGAGGTAAGCATTTGATAAGATAGACCTTAATAAATAGTTATTACATTGATCTAAATTAAAGATCTAAATTATGGAGTGTATGTATAACCATCACAAGGTTCACGTCTCGCCCACAAATCCCGAAGCTTTGGAGGGAGCTCTTAGCACATTTTCCCCTTCACTGGCCCTTGTAATTACCAAGACTACACAAAGTGGTGGCACGCCTCTAAATTCTGTGGCATGCTGAGTATGTCTAAAGCTGACTTAACTGTTAATTTCCTTGCTTCCCCTGTTTCAGAGATTTTCTGGAGTTAATTACACCTACACTTACATCCAAATATTTCATTGTGATGCAGATTACACTTGTAAGTGCATGAATTATTCTTTGAAGGCAAAAGGAATTAATAATGCTTCACCACTCCCTGTGACATGTTTGCAACCACGTAAGTGACAGATGCACTTTTAAATGATATACATTTTTTTTTTCTTGACATGGAAGGACCCAGATTTGGAAAGACCGAAGACAATATTGCCTTCTGGATCTACTGATGTCACGCTTGGGTTTTCATCTCCATCAGCAAATGCATGAATACCTAATGTGCTCAGGTCCCAGTACCTCAGAGTAGATTGTATCAGCAGCTTCAACATTCTCAGACATCATTAGGACAAATCCCCAGGCATCAACGGAAGGGAAGGAGAAGTGGAGGTGGTCATTAGTAGGAATAGTCAATCATGAGATGCTATCATCCCTGTAATCCTACCTACTCTGGATACTGCAATCTGAGGATTACAGTTCGAAGCCAGAACACCTATGAGACTATTATCTGTAATTAAGCAGCCAAAAGTTAGAAGTAGGGATGTGGCTCAAGTGGTAGTATGCTAGCCTTGAGAAAAAAAAGCTAAGGGACAGTGCCCAGGCTCTGAATTTATGTCCCAGTACCAACATACACACACATACACACACCCTAATCTAAAGTACTACAAAAAGGTCCAGGATTCGTACTAACATCAATTCTACCATCAACTTTATGTCCAAAAGTTCTGATTACATATCTCTTTCTGAATTAATTAGCCTCTTCCAGAGTTTTTGCTTCCCTACTTGATAAATGGAAACAGAAAGAAGCCCAACTTGGCTGAGGATCTAGCTCTTTTCTTATAAGAAATTTGTAAGTTAAGGTCCTTTGACTTTACAATGATGCAAAGACGTCATACATTCAGTAATAGCTATGTTCGACTTTGAATTTTGATCTTGTTTTGTTAAGCTAACAACAGTGGTATTATACACTCAGCCTTGCTGCTATACAGTGGTATGTCTCTGGCTGATTTAGGATGATGACGTTAGACAATTGGTGACTCTACAGTGTACTGCATTGCTCTCCTCCACTCTTCAGCAGATTAAGTTCATTAAGCAAATGTTGATTTATAATATTTCCAGTATTGGCAATGGGCTTGTCATAATACAGCACTCTGGGAAGTTAAGGAGAATCTGTACATTCCTCTAATGTTCTCTTTATTGGTAGACACACATATCTGATCAGTTGTGAGGATACCTAGGTATCATAGGTAAAGAGAACATGAATTCTAGACATCATTATAGCCATCGTGAGATTGGAGAAATGGATATCCAAAATGTATCCATTGGATTGGAAAATTCAGTGAAACAAGTAGGTTCACTAGGTTTCATGTTAACCCTATATAACCCCAATAACCCATGAAATATTTGATAAAGAAAAAGCAAAACTCAACTATTTGTTATCAATAATCCACAAGGCAATTAATATCCTAATACAAATCCATAATAATGATAAAGAAATAAAGATTATTTTGGAATCAAATGCTAGAATAAGAGCCAGCAAACTATAGACCAAATATATCCCTCTGTGTATTGGGATATGTATATATATATATATACACACATATATATGTTAAGGTCTTTTACTATGATGCAAAAGTGTTATACACATATATATGTTATTTATTTATATATATATATACTTGTCTTGAGAAAGTTCTTCAGCACCACCATCATGAAGAAGCTAATATACAATTTACCATGTCCCTGCCATGAATGAGTAACTTAGAATATTCCAAGTGTCTTGAACAGGGTCCATCACGAATTCATGATCTGGAGACTACTATCTGGTATTTTTCATATATATATATATATATACACAAACGATATAATATTATATATAAAGGCCTCTCTTCATGCATATCATTAGCCAACAAAATAGACACCTTACTGCGTTTCCCTTGGATTAATCTGGAATCTCTTCCTGAAATAACTTACTGGAATTTAGCAGATAGACATCTTTCTAGGATTTCTGTAGCTCCAGGAAGAAGGAAAATCCTTTTTTCCTTTTTTCACTTTACTCCAGAAGATAGCTTTAGCCAACAGCCTATGAAGAGATTTCAAATCTTCCTACGTCACCTTCTAAAAATCTTTCATGGCCAGCCTAACAACCTTGATGAAGTAATGGTTGCGTTTTCCCAACTAGTAGTATTTTGTTACTTTAAAAATCAATCAAAGGCAATGATGACAATCCAAGGATTGTGGTTTCTAGCACTGATTCTGAATTCCTAAGAGAATAAGTTTGCACAGATTATTCACTTAAACTGTACAAAGCATCCCCTCTCTGAGGTATAAGTGTAAGGCTATAGAGAGGGGTAAAACCAGAAGTTGTGAATACCATGCCTCCTTGAGAAATGCAGATGAATAAATGGGGTCTTTTTTTTGGCTCTCCCTCACTTTCTTTCTCCATTATTTCTTAGGGCTTAGTGTTCAACAATAACAGGTTCGTTTTCTAAGGAGAAAACTTATACTGATATCCAAATGCGTTTGGCAATGCCCTGGGGGGCTATGAGGAAAATTGATGAGGTAAAATTCCTATCCCTGGGAGTTAATAATCCACTTGGGAAGACAAGACAAGCCCATGAAAAGTTAAATAGCAATTAATGAGTTCAATGACAGTACAGACAACAATGCAAAAGATACTGCCATGTGGTAAGTAATTAGTTTCTAAATGCTCTCTTCTGATAGTTGGCATTACAGAAATTTCACAGGGAAATGAGATCCACAGGATTTTTTTTAACCCCAGACACTAGAGAAAGGCTCTTCTATGTTCCTCCTACTAACAGAAGATAAAAATGCTAATGTGACATATGTATTATTGACTTACCAATTGAGTAACTTCAAGTGTTTCACTATACAAGGAGCATACATTAACGAACTTCCCACACTCACATGTGTGTTAATCAACTACTAAGCACTGTGTTCGAAGGGATCCAATCGGAATGTGTTCAGAGGAAATGTGTAGGTGAGACTCAGAGTTTAAGGTGGAAATCAGGACACAGCCTTTAGAACAGAATACGCTACATAGCCAGAAGGATGGGGCTGGGGTATCCTGAACCACAGCAGTGGAGCCAAGAGCTGACAGTGGATAGCAGAACTTAAGAGAAAACCTTCTAGGGTTGGTGGCATGGGCAAAGGTGGCTGAATCCTAAAATGTTATAGAAAAATCAAGCTGAAATGACCACAGGGATGTGGCTTGGATGAATCATTTCTGTTGTTGTTATGAATTCACTGCAGCCATTCTTACTTTTTGGATGTCTGGAGAAGGAGCTTATTCCCCAATAGCCCACCAAATCCAAGTTCACATTCAATATGTACATTCCCATTCTATTTAGAACACTTGGGGTCTACTTTTGACTTGATGACCTGTCTATAGCACAGTGACTATTATACACTATTATAGTGGTGACTTCAAAATCAAACACCCTGGGCCCAAATCACAGTGCCATCTCTGTGAACTTGAGCAAGATGCTTGTCACTCACTGAGCTTCGGTGTACCCAGCCATCAACAAGGATTCTAGTAGTGCTGAAAGTGTTGTCATTAGGGACACATGAGTTAATCCATGCCGGGATTTTAAAACTATTCTTGATGCTTGGCAAGCACGTGATACCCTGTCACTGTGTCCTAATAACTTGCATCCCAGCTATAGACATATCACTACCTCCTTTCCTAGAACCAACTCTGGTCCCTATGAAGGGAAAGGTAACAAGTCAGAGGTGATCAGTCTGGTACTCTTGACTATGACCTTGTGCATTTTGCATCATCCCCTGGGTTCACCCACAGGATCCAGGTCTAGTAACTCAATTGTAAATTTTCAGTTCTATGTATGAAGTCCCTTTGCTAGGTCTAGTGAAGTCCTGATGGCTTTTGAGTTTAACCCATGTCAGCCATTCTAAGACACAGCCTTTGCATTCCAGACCTTCTTCATCTACCTGAACCCTCTAATACATGCTCTGCATCCTCCTGAGATCTTGTCTGTGACAGGACTGTTCAAATGATGGTAGTATAACACCTTACATGGTCCTACTGCAACCTTTCCCTTTCTGCTGGTGCCTCCAGGAATCTCACGAGTATTTCCATTTCTGTTATTCATGGTTTGGCATCAAGTCCATTCAAGCACTGTCAGAGTTTTCGTTATGGCAGATAGCCTCTGAAATTTGAGTCACGCACTCTCCCACAGACATGGCAGATGCACTGGGTGTTCCTTCCAAGTATTCTCAGAGGATTCATCCTTTTGTATCACATCTTGGTCAGACAGTTTCTCAAAAGGAGAAGACAAGGATGACATTCAGAACTCCCAATTCTGCTATTATTAACAAAACTGTCTCATCAGCATTAAAATAGGGAGACCTAGATGTCAAAGAGATATTGCTTTAAAAACAAAAAACAAAGACCACATAAGAAATGACTGCTGCTTAGCCCACACACAAAAGCCTAATTCTTAGAATATAGTGAAGAACAAAGTTGCTGAATGGCTCATGGATAAACCATTCTCCAAAGCTTAGGTATGTAAAATTGTGAGCCCATTCCATGATTTTTCATTAGGAAGGGACTTTCACCGAAGGGAAGAGAATATAAGGTCCTCAGTAGACGCCACATTTTTTTTTTAAAAAGAGAGAATTCATAGTTCTTTCTGCCTTGCACAAAGACACAGAAGCATACAAATATCAAGCTAAAATGTTGAGCAGGAACCTGGCCGATCACAATGATGCAGCTCAGAACAGGAAAATGTGTCACAAGAAAGAGCCAGTTTCCCTGGCAGCAGTCCTTCCCCTGCTGCCTTCCCATCCAATGACCTCCAGGACCCTGCAGGCCAGGAGCCAGTCATTAGGAATCTTGTACCTGCTCTCTCTTTCCCATCTCTCAGATGGGAGCAGTTCTTATTCTACCACCATCGAAATGGAGCGATCTCATCTTACTGCCTTTTATCCTGAAGCAAATCTTTCTTTGTCCTCAAAACAGAACTCTGAACAGAGATGATCACAGCTTGGAAAGAAAGAATAGTAATAGAACATTAAAAAAGCAGACAAGTCACAAACTTAAGTTTCAATGGAGAACTCACAAATGTTATAGACCAGGGTAATGAGAATGGTGACCACGAAATAAACCACACACACATTCTCTCTCTCCCTCTCTTCCTCTCCCTCCCTCCCCCCTTCTCTCTCTTATATAAGTGAGATAAATTGTTTTCTATTGTAGTATTTTGCAAAAAGCCTAACACAACAACATTTAGTCTAAACAAAGTATCCAAATTTTAAATGGAAGAATTCTACAGTGCCAAAATGAGCCATTGTAAAGTCAGGACAAAAGAGGGGGGGGGATTCCTTATGTTGATGCTGTCATTATAACATTCGCTGTGGTTCTTTTTTTTGTAAAATTTTTATTTCCATTAAAAAGTTATTTATCTCAGTTTCTGAGATCTTTTTAGGAGGCACACTTTAAATTTTCACCCAAGGAAAGAACCTTGCTTATCTCAGCCTTGAATTTTGGTGGCAGAATATGTCTAGATATCTGTATTTGGACTACATAATATCTATCTTATACTTGCTGCTTCTCCAACATGGAGATACTGAGGATCAGAAAAGTTAGGGTGTGTTCTTGCCAAATCTCAGTAAATGATAGATCTGGGTATTCTTTCTCCAAGGTTGGTGTTTCTCACTACCTTCTTTTTTGATGGTCAGTTCTGGACTTAAGCTCAAGGCCTGGGCACTGTCCCTGAGCTCTTTTGCTCAAAGCTAGCACTGTATCACTTTGAGTCACTATGCCAAATTGGGCTTTCTGGTGGTTAGTTGAAGATAAGAAACTCATATGCTTTCTTGCTTAGGTTGGAACCACTATCTTCAGATCTCAGCCTCCTGAGTAGCTAGGATTACAGGCATGAGCTACCAGCTTCTAGCTCATTCCCAGGTTTCTGTTCTATTACCAAAAACTGCATCATGGTATACAGAGAGTAGTCACTGAAATCCTGACATAAGAAGTTGCATAAAACATAAGAAGTTGCATAAAACATAATGTTCAGAGAATCCCCCAAACCTCTTTGTGTGTGTGTGTGTGTGTGTGTCTGTGTCTGTGTAACAAAATGACAAATCTTCAGCATAATAATCTCCTTATCCACAGTTTCACTTTTCATCATTTTCTGTTTTCCCCATAGTCACCTATGGTCTGCAAATACTAAATGGAAAATCCCCACGTGATAAATTTATGGAGCTTTAAATTGCATGTACTTCTGAATAGCATGATGAAATCTCACACCATCCCACTCCATCCCACCTGGGCTGTGACTCAGCTGTTTGCCAGCATATGTACAATGTATACGTGACCTGCTTGTTAGTCACTTAGTTGTTGTCTTGGTTATCAGCTTGGCTGTGGGTACTTAAATTTAAATAACTTTTGCTTTTACTAATGGTTTTACCTAAGAGAGCAGTGACATGTGCAGTCAGGATATGCTGAAGAGGCTCTAAAGTGAACAGTGAAAATATATCATAGTTACCAACAGGAAGAAACCCCCACCCAAATCGGAATCTTAGAACATAGCCATGAAGAATAAGGAGGTGTTCCATACATAATTCCATACATCATTTGACTACCCAGATTCTCTCCTTATTCACCTTGCACTCTACTATGAGGATCCCTCTTCATGACTCTTCACTCTTCACAGACGTCCTGAATACACAGAGAACACTTTCTCATCCTTCTGAAACCTGTTTCAGCAGGACTTTCTACCCAGGTGATTACTCCAGCAGCTTCCCTCAAGTTTTAGGATTAAGATGACAATCATTTTATGTGGCCCTTCATGATCTTAGCTCCTCAGTCTTGTCTCTTCCTGTTGCAGTCATCATCTCTCACACTGGTCTCTAGACTGACTGATGTTCACTTTTCACATGCATTTCTCTGTCTTCCTTTCCTTTCAACATTTGCATATTTCATTTCCCTTGCTTGCTTTCTTTATCTGCTTTGCTAGGGAACACACACACACACACACACACACACACACACACACACACACACACACAACTACAATTCAGTCTTCCATGAGATCTCTGCTAGGATGTCAGTTTCTTTGAAAAGCCCACTGACTCTGTGTTGGCAACTTTTTTTACCCCCCTCATTGCTCCTATGGTACCTCATTGATAAGTACTTACAACTGACTCTCCCAGTGAGACCCTTCGATTTGTTTGTTTGATACATTCCTTATGGATCCTAGAAGAAAATCCATGATCCAAATCTTCGCTATAGATCAAGACTCTATCTTTGCAATCAGCAAAGTTTAGGATGCTAACTAGGTCTCAGTTCTTCTTATCTATTGGCCCAAGCATTCACACAACAGCTGTAGAAGCCTTGATAATATTTTAGACTATGAAGGAATATGCAGAACGTCTATCTCCTGACATCCAACAAAACATACTAGAAATATGTGCCATTGGGCGGGGCAGGGGGAAGTGGCTATGGTATTGACCATGCAGTCTTGGAAAAGCCTATTAAATTGCTCTGAAATGTAATATTGGTTATTTTTCTCTAAATTACTAATAGGTTTGCTATAAACTAAGGTACAGAGGGGATCTGGAGGCATTGTTTGAAAATCTAGCAAACATATGCTTTTGCTATTATTTTAGTCCTGATGTAATGTGGTCTTTAGCCACCCCAAAGAGCTGCCACATGATTTTTTAAAAACAATCTATCAGTCATTTAGGCAGTTGAAAATGAACAAATGTTGGGTTGACAGCTCTGTCTTCATCTGAATGATCCGTTCACCTGCGTGCCTGCCGTGCACTCAACTGCATCCACCTCTAAGATTACTATTTTCCTCTCACACTATTGAGATAATGGTGATTTTCCTGTCTACATGTAAATCTTAAAATGGAGTATTTTCATACCCACTTTGGAAAACAAGCTAAGCAGGACAGTCCATCTCACGGAAAATGGTATTTATATTTCTGTGCAGCTCATTTTTACTTGGGACATATGTGAATGCCAGCAATGTGTGGGAGAACGTTAAATCATTCCTATGAAACTTAGGAACCAAATTTAATTCTGCAACTGCTTGCAAATTTTTTTAAAAATAATGGCAACATATTTTTTTAAAGAGTGAGCTTTATGAAGGATTAGTACATTGAAATAAATGATGCTGTGGCTTTTCCATATTGAGTTTGTAAAGAAGTCTAGCTACCATTTTGGATGGAGTTGAGGAGGAAAGTACAGGTCTCCTCAAGCATACTTGTGTGTTTATTTGCAGTTATACAAGAAGATGCTAACACATATGGTTGTGATCGTTGAAAGAGTATTTACAAAGGCTCAAGTTCCTCTTATCTACTCCCGTTGGCAACAACACTCGAAGTTATTACTGCTTTCAATTGGGTATGTTTCATTGTAACCTCTTCCATATGAAATTGTATCCCACATGTAGGTGTGTTTTATGTATGTGGAATCCTGTACATATTTTCCAACATGATTTTTTTAATGTATGATCTCACCATACAGGGACACAGAGTTCTACAACATTCATGTTCACGTTTGCCCAATACTGTATAATATGAACCACACCATAGTTTATCCACCCCAATCTGGCTTCACAGACATTCAGCCTATTTCTAATATCTCACCTTGCATAAGTTTCCTAGAATATGTCTGCATATTTCTGTATGGTTCACACTAAAAATTGTAGTTTTGTCTTTGTGGACATTTGCTGCTGCTGTTGTTGTTTTTGTTTTCATCTCCATTTAAATTTTAATATGCACTGTCAACTTCTTTTCCAACCACAGAGTACTACCCATGAAGTGGGAAAGCAGAAATTTGAGCCTGGGCTGGGTTATCCAATGTCAGTTCTGGGTCTGTGAGACATTAAATATTACCATTTCTCCTTCTGTCCTCCTAAAGCTCATTGTCTTTTTTCTTTGTCTGGGGCTATGCTCTCTACATTTTATCAGTTATTTGTAAGTAGGATTTATCTTATCTTTGAGACCGTTAGCTTCTTAATTAGAAGATGCATGGCTGAATCACCTCTCCCTCTATTATTATTCCATCCACGTTACCCCCAAAATACAGCATCTTAAACACAATGGAAGCTCAGTAAACATATCTTAAAAGAAAGACACATCATTCACTGTCATAATGCAAATCAAAGCAACATTGAAATTTCACCTCATCCCAGTTACACTGGCCATTTTATATATATATATATAATATATATTTTATATATATAAACTAACAATAATAAATGCTGGTGTGAATATGGTAGAAAGGAAATGCTACTACACAGTTAGTAGGAAGGTAAACTTGTTCAATTACTCTGGAAAGCAGTATGGAGGTTCCTCAAAAGATTAAATATAGAGCTTACCTATGACCCAAATATTCCACTTCTGGGCATTTATCCAATAGAATACACACAAAGCCACACTAAAGCTACCAGCAAAACAATTTTCATTGTAGCATTTTCTTTTTTTTTTTTTTACCAAAAGCAAAATTTAGAACCAACCCATAGGCTCCACCGTGGATGAGTGGATCAAGAAAATGTGGCATATATACACAAGAGAATTCTACTCATTCCTCAAAAAGAATGATATTGTACCATTTGCAAGGAGACTTAGAAACAATTATATTAAGCCAGACTCAAAGAAACATAGGTTTCATGGTTTCCCTCCTTTTTAGTAACCAGAATGTGTCTATAAAGCCATAAGTGGTAACTAGAATGTGTCTATAAATCTATAGGTAAACATATGGGATGATAAAAGAAAACAAATACACTGGGATATAATAAATTATACAAGTCTCTAGGTATTGCCACAGAGTGAGACCAAGGAAAGATATTCGTAGAAGAGGATCAAAGAAACACAATAGCTATGTGCATCTGATCATATAATATAATATTTATTAAAATGCACTACAGGAAATGGAAGCAAGAGATTTTTTTTCTCTCTTGCTGTCTTTGTGTTGTTTTCCTTTTGTGTTGTTTGTTCATGTATCTGTCTTTGGGAGGGTAAGGAGGGCACAGAAATGGGACAAAGGATAAACAAATGCATCAGTGAAGCTCACTAGACACTATGTTGAAAAAACTATACAACTTGTTGGTGTGGATGGGAGGAAAAAATGGGGAAATATCAAGGGAAAAGGTGATATTGCTGAAAAAGAAATGTCCTCTTAATCTGATTTATGTAACTGTAATTCCTCTGTATATCACCATTACAGTAACAATAAAGTCACTCAAAAATTCTCCCCTATAATCAAAGATCACTGTGTGTGTCCAGTCTGAATCTGACCATGATCTTTTTGGGGCACCTACTGTGATTCTGAATCTCCAGATAGGGATGGTTTCTAATCTAATAACATCTAAACCATTAGGAACCATTTTCCCTCTTACAGTTCATCCCCTAGGATTCCACTGATGCCAGATCTCATGCCTGACATGAATTATTCTGTCTGATGCTTCATTAGAACTCACTTTCCTTAATTTATCAATGAAAGCCCATCTCAATGCCCTGGTCTTCTTGTTCTGGAATTTAAATACATTCCTTCTCTTTTCTTTTTAATTTTGTGTGCCTTTTTTTTTCTGCCTACCAACTCAGCTGCTAATGAAAGCCTGATCTGACTGTCTTGTATCCCTGCCAGGTCCATCTCCAGACATAATCTCTTGAGTCACTTTCCAGCTCATGCTCAGCTTCCCAAAGATGAAATTGCACCCTACACATGACTAAACGAACCCACAATACTTCAGCTTGTTCCCAGAATACCAAGCTCTTGTTTAGTTAGATATCATGCAACATACTGTAACAAGGACAAACAATTCCCTATTTAAGAAAATTGTCCTGATGTCAAACAGATTTACCCACCACTTTCTCCTTTGCTTTATTTCCATTCTATGTACTGTGAATGCCATATTGTTTTTTCCTAATTGTCCCCAAGGATCATTGGGTTGGGGGACTACTCAGTTTTGGTTACCATCTAAACTAGCATTTAACTATCTTTGTCTTTTGTCTTACGAGATTTATTATTTCCTTTATTAAGATGTATTTTTTATTCTTTGAATTCAAAGGGGATAAAAAGCTTTAATCTATAAGATTTTCTTTTCTTTTTGGCACAGGATACAGGGATAGAGTTTCAAGTCTTTTTTTGGTTGCTTTTTGTTTTTGCATTTAGATAGCCAGTTTTTAAGCAGTATTAGAGGCTTTTTATCTTTTTCTCCAACATACATTTTGGGCGCCTTCTTCAAAGGCTGTGTGAGTTTCTTTCGGAGTCTTCTGTTCTGCCTGTTTTCCTGTCTGTTTGTAAGATAATAACATACTGATTAATTGCTATGGTTTTGTAGTGTAATTTGAGATAAAATATTATGATACCTCTAGAGCTCCTCTTTTTGCTCAGAATTCCTTTGAGTATTTGGAATCTTTTATGTTTTTATATAAACATTTGGAATTGAATTTTTTTCTTTTTGTGAATAATGACTTTGGGATTTTTATGGTGCTTACATTGCATTTGTAGATTACCTTTGATATTTGTTACTATATTATTTCTGCCTGTCAATGAGTGTGCTAGATCCTGATTTCTTCTTTCAAGGTTTTATTTTATTTTATTTTTTATAAGCATCTTTTACCTTTTAGGTTTATTTAAAGATATATTTCTTTCTTTTTAAAAAATATTTAATTCTTATTATGGAGGTAATATACAGGGGCATTTCCAGATACATATTGAGACCATTATAAATGTGATAATTTTCTTGTCTTGTTTATTGTTGGTATATAAAAATGTAATGAGTTTTATAATTTGATTTTGTAACCTGTTATTTTTCCAAAAGTGTTTATCAGATCTAAGAATTTTTTGTTTTTGGACTTTTTAGGGTATCCTTATATCTTTCAAATATAAAGTTCTGTCATTTATAGATAACAATCATTTGATTTCTTCCTTTCATACTTTAATTTTAATCTTGACTTGTTCTCTTACTACAAATTTCATCACTGTACTGAAGAAGATTAGGAAATGTAGACACCCTTAGTTAATTCTTGGTTGTAGTAGAAATAGTTTCAGTTTTTCCCCTTTTAAGTATAATGTTGGTTGTATATTTGTCACATATAGCCTTTGTTAGGTTCATGTATGATCCTTCTATTCTCAGTGTTATCACTGTGTTGTTTTTTGTTGTTCTTGTTTTTGTTTTTGCCAGTCCTGGGCTTGAGCTCAGGGCTTGAGCTCAGGGCCTGAGCACTGTCCTTGGACTTTCTCAAGGCTAGTGCTCTACCACTTGAGCCTCAGCACCACTTATGGCTTTTTTCTATGTATGTGGTACCGAGGAATTGAACCCAGGTCTTCATGCATGCTAGGCAAGCACTCTACCACTAGGCCAAACTCCCGGCCCCGATCATTGGTTTTATTATCAAGCTAGGTTAGATTTTTTTCCAGGGGCTTTCTGTGCATATATTGGGATGATCACATAATTTTTGTTCTTTATCTTTTCTGTTATGTCTTAGATTATATTATTACATTCATTAGCTTGTATGTGTGTTGAACCATCCTTGCATTATTGGCATGAAATAAACTTCAGTGTGGTATATGATGTTTTTAATGTGTTTTTGAATTTGATTTGCAAATACTTGGAAAAAATTTTGCATCTACTTTCATCAAAGAAATTCAACGATAATTTTCTTTTTCTGTATATCGCCTGGTTTGGAGATATAAAGCGAATCTAAGTAAATATAAGAAAATTAAAGTAACTCTAGAGCAAAAAATAAGTTCCTCAAATCTAATGGATGAAAACAAACCTACCAAAACCTTTCACATACAAGCAAGGCTGAAATGAAATATGATAGCTGTATGAATGTAAAAACAAAAACAAAAACCAGAGAGATATCAAATAAAAAATTAAATCATATACTTTAAAATCTAGTAAAATAAGGACAACCCAATTCCTAAAGATGTGAAAGACCTAGTAAAGCTTAAGGCAGAAATTAATTAAATGAAGACCAAAAAGAATGATACAAAAATCAATACAACAAAAAGTCAATTTCTCTCAAATGACAAGCCAGCTTGATAAGCCCTTAGCCAAACTAAAGAAGGAAGATCGAAATAAGCAAAATTCTAAATGAAAAAAACTGATAACATAACAAATAAAAGTTCAATATAGAGGTTTCATCAGGGGATAGCTGAAAAAGATTGTATTCTTATAAATTCAAAATCTAGAAAAAATGGACCTGCTTAGAAGTTACAATCATTAAACAGGTCTATAATGAAATTAAAGCAGGAATAAAGAGTCTCACAACAAAGAAGATCCCAGAACTGTGTGTATTTGCTACAGAGTTTTACCAGAACTTACTTAAAAAATGAATGATGGTTATTTTTCAAATTTTTCTATAAAATTAAAAGGAAAAGAATACTATCAAACTTGTTCTGTGTAACTAGTATTACTTCATATCCAAATTTCACAGCAATAGGGAATGAGGATATTCAGAAATAAACATCTTTTCCTCTGGCTCAGGTAATCTGCATGCAATTGATTTTAACTACATTACTCCATGGGAACTAGAACCAAATTTAGGGAGGACCTTAGGCCGTAAGCCTGAGGTCCCTGTTGCGTCAATGAGAACCACATACAGATATGTCTTTGACATGAAAAAGGATTTCCTCATCGGGAACAGGGCACAAACTGGGACTAGGTCTCACAGGTAAAAAAAAGTTTTTATCATTCCCTGGAAGCACAGGACCAAGAATACAGTAAATATTCCTTGAAATGGAGTCTAACACATGGGGTAGAATGGTTTAATGAATACCTATGCTTGATCTGCCATAGGAGGCACACAGGAGAATCCTAAGTCTGCTGAATATGCTCATATGAATCATGTGGCATCGGAGGTAAGGGAAAGTGGATAGCCAACCTGGCGTTAAGCCATGCTGCAAGGGGCTACTTCACTGATCTGTCTGTGTCTCATCCTGTGGCTGAGCAAGCAATCTGGTCCCCTACCCTTTGCTAAAGGCACCTAGTACACAACAGGTGACTAACACCAGGGAACAGAAATCAAGCTGTCATTCAGCAAAGCCCATGCTGCAAGCCTCAGAATCTCCAGAGCCGCCCTCCCCCCCCCCCCCATGATAAGGCACTCTTCTTCTGGGCAGGTAGCCTCAATTCACACAGAACTAGGGCCATAACACAGCTGGAAATCCACAGAAGGCTTTGCAGGTCTACTTTTTAAAGTGGTTAGCAGAGTAGGAGAGAACCCGTCAGAGGTCTACAATGAAGAATTCAATCCACAGAATCAGCAAAGAGGTAAAAGGAAACAGAAAAGAGGATAAAGTAAGAGGAGAAGCTTTGAGAGGTTAGAGAGTAAAAGCAAAAATTGGTAGCCCGGGTGTGTAGGGGGTGGGGAGAGGCACATGTCATATATCTGAAAATACTCAAGTTGGTTTTTCCATTCTCCAAGTGACTGCTGATTTCTAAGCAACAGGTATTTCCTTTATGTTAGAAAAACCTAACTCTTCTGTGCACTTGAAAAATTCTACTTGTTCTTAATTACAGCTCAAAGATCACCTTCTTTAGACAAACACACTCCCTTTCTTGTCTTCTTTTCATTAGATGCAATATTTACCACAGCATCTTTCAAAGTATGGTGAAATGGATTGCAGAATGTATATGACAGCTCTCAGAATTTCCTTGTAGATGTTGATGAATATTACTTCACCAAGACTTTATACAGTTCCTAGCATATAAGAAGTTCTCAATTTTATGATCATTGAATAGTATTCACTCATCGAATATAAGAAGAAATGAAAGAATATACAGGAGAAGAAGGAAGAAAGAGACAAGAAGGAAGGGGACAAGGAAGCAAGGAAGGGAGAGAGAGAAAAAGAAAAAGGTCTTTTGCTAACAAAACATAAGACCTTCCATCAGTTTCTTTATCATCTTCATTCTTTATTCTTCACAAACAATCTTACTAACCAAGCTCCTGTTGATTTGTCATTTGGAGATGACATTTTTCTCTTAAAAAATTAAGGTATGTTCTTTAGTCATAAAAAAATTGGCATCTAATTCTAGCTTGTCTATTTACCAACTTCTAATTCCAGCTACATCATATCATGTCTTTGAACTTCAGTCTTTGCAGCTCTGTAGAAACTACTAGGAGCCACGTGGTTTTGTAACACGTGAGGTCTGTTGTACATCTTGTATAGAAACAATCAATATGAGCTAGCCAGGATTAGTTTTTTTTTTTAAAAAAGCAAAACAAACCAACAATACCAGTAGGTGTATCTCTTAAGCACTTATAGAGTCCCTGAGAAGGGACTCTCTTTTTGTTATTTCTTCTCTCCCATCCCCCTGTCCTTTCTCAAGTGTCCTGCAATTCTTGAGTAACTTAGAGGAGTTCATACTTTGCATGAGGGCTTCTTCTTTCCCTGTGCCCCTGTTCCTGAAATACCACTTCTATTTCCCTAGTTCATAACCTAGAACTTGGACTTCATCTGAACTCAATATTTCCCTTCAATCTCATTAGGCTCTGTTTATCCATGTCCTGAACAGCTCCAATCCTATCAATATACAACATTACCAACATGACCTTCCCTCTCCCCACCCATGTCTTACCCATACTTAAACCAGAGCCCTCTGACTTCTCTATCTCTCTAGGCCACTTGTCCTATTCTTTCTTCCTCCATATCAGTCAGCTCTCCAAATCTATAGGTAGACAGAACTTCCTGAAATGCATGCTTGACTGTCAGCTACCTCAATCTAAAGTCATCTTATGGCTACCCATTGCTCTCAGGACAAATACACAACTTGGCAACCAGGCTTGTTCTGAATCATGCTTATCATTTGTGCTATCAACATTAGTGTCTCACAGTCCCCAACGATTCAAGCCTCCCATAATGCTTTCTCAAAAAAAAAAAAGTTAAGCCCTGAACTCTTTAACTCAGAAAGTCTCTTTTTGGTTCTGGATATTGTATGTCATAAAACATGGAGAGAGGACAAGCCTCCAATGTGTGGGGGTGGGGATGGCAAACTGGCAATAGTAGAGGAGTGATGGATGGAGGAGTGGGGTGCCTGGAAGCATTTCACTTTACTTTTCTAAATGTGCTCTGTCAACACAAAGGGAACAGACCCAGTAAAGCTTAAGTTAGTGGATGCACTAGGATGTAGAATATTTATCTTCATGCTCTTGAGCTGTAGACCATTCAGCACTGGAAAATACCACCAACTCTGTATGCTAACATGCCGGGGGCTCTTGGAGTGGTGAAGTTTCTGATTTAATGAGCAAGTGATACCATCTGTCAACAGGACTGTAGGGCAGGCATTCAGCGAACAGCAGCAGCTCTCCCAGCCCAAGGAGCGGAACACTTGGGTGCCATTTGTTTAACTTGTAACTGCTAGGTCTGTGGTCAAGGAATTCTCTATGCTTCTCTATGCCGAACCCATTCAAGCTAAGAGCAGCAGTGTTATCTGCTTGTTAGTTAACATTCACGAACCAGCCAGCCTTGACATTTTCTGTGTGGGTGTTGGCTGGGACCCTGAAGAGGAGAGACACCCTACCATAGAAGTGAACTGGGGGGCTACCTCTGGTCTCTCCTGGACCCTTAAAGTTTGGGGACAGTAAGCAGTGAGGGGTAATATACACAATGGCATTGAGTAGAGCCTTCAAATAGCTGTGGGCCAAGGAGGGGATAGTTCATTCATTTTCCTTATGCAATAGATTTATTTATTTTTTTATTTTAAAGGACTGTCTCCTTATGTAGCTCAGTCTGGTCTTAAAGTCACTAGCCTCCTAGTTTAGCCTCTCCAGGGACTGTGGGTATGCATCCCTATGCTGGCTCAATGGCAAGTTTTAAAATTGAGATAACTTGGGAAATAAATTTGTCTCCCAGATTAGTAAAGCAACTGAGGAGTCACACATGCTTTCATTTGTAAAATGAGAACCGTATGTCAGATGAACTGGATGTTTATATTCCACTAAGAGGTTTTGTCCTGTAACAATCGGTGACCCAGTCCAGCATCATGGCTGAAACCTCTAATGAGGTAAAAATGGCATTTGGAGGATTTGGCTTTGAGGATAGCTTGGACAAAAAGAAGTTCCTAAGACTCCATGTCAGTAGCTGAGATGAGGCAGCACCTGTCATCCTTGGGTCATTGGGAAGGAATAGCTTTGTCTGGGCATAAAGCAAGGCTCTAACCAACACAGCTGGGTGGCAGTGCCTCCTAGATTCCAAGGATGCTGAGATCTGAGGATTGTGATTTGAAGCCAGCCTGGGCAAGAAATTATATGTGTATTCTACCTCCAATCAACCACCAGAAATCTGGAAGTAGAGCTGTGGCTCAAGGGTTAGAGCTCTATCCATGAGCAAAAAAAAAATGTTCAGAAGCAGTGCTCAGGCCCTGAGTTCAAGCTAGCACACACACACACACACACACACACACACACACACACACACACACACACAATGCAAAAAGGGGCTGGGGCATGGGATCAAGAGTAGAACACCTGACCAGCAAGAATGAAATCCTGAGTTTAATCACCAATACTGTCAAAGAAAAAGAAAAGGAATCAATCATCTTGGAAAGCCAAATAATCCTCTCTTTCCCAAACACATTCTAAAATGTGTTTTGCTCTCCATACAGGAATTATTTTTCTTCTTATACATTTGTCCTTTCCTAATTCAGGTTGTCAGGGTGTGGTACACACAGGAAGTGTAACAAAGCGTGTGGGTTCATGGTTCAGATAGGTTGCAGCTTATCTATCCATGGTGAATTTCAGTCATATTTGCAAAGCTTTAGTTCTTTCATCTGTGAAATCTGGATAATGGCAATAGCTCTGAGGATTGATATGAAAAAAAAGATGTAAATAGATTTTCAGTATTTCCCTTAACACAGGAAGAAAAAAAAACCTACTATGGTAATATGTTCTTGATTTTAAAAATATATACTCACCCAACATTTTGCTTTCCTCCATAAATCATTAAAGCTCCTAGAATCATCTAGAAATCATAACACCAGGTAACCTGCCCTCTCTTCAGAACCCCCTTAAGTGTGGGATTTGGGGTGACCCTTGCTAAGCAGAGATTACTGAGAAAGTAATAAACAAAACAAAACTAAACACAATGCTTGGTGCTGTCTGAACTGCTTGACTGCTGAAGAATTTTAAGTTCTTACTCCTCTATTGTTGGGAACTCTGAAACTTTCTGCAGTGCTCAGCATTTGCAACTGGTAAATATGTATTTAATGAGTAGAACGTGTGCTGAATAAATCATGGGGTGAATAAACTGATTGAACAAATTGCATAGCACAAGCAATTTTACTCACCTGTTCACCCAACCCAGCATTAGGAACTCTCCAAACATGGCCACAGAGAGGGGGAGGAAGCCCTGTGACCCAGATTTGGTTGAGAATTTTCCTAGCTCTCCTTCAATTCTGTTGGGCTAGATGCCTGCCGTGCCTTCCGGTGTCCCATTCAATTATGAACACCTTTCCTATGTATACATTTTCCCAGTTGCTGCTGTAATAACTTATTATGAATTTTGTGACCTAAAATAATGCCAATTTAATATCTTAGATGTTTACAATGACTTTCGGAAACCTAAAAATCAGCGTATCTCACTACGCTCCTTCTGAGGCTGTAAGGTAAAGCCTGTTGCCTTCTTTTTGTTGTTGTTGTTGTTCTTCTTCTTTTGTTTTATTGTTCCAAGCTACTAGAGACCTTTTACATTGCATAGCTCAGACTCCTATACTCTGCCTTCAAAGCACACTAAATCAACCCTAGCTTCTATCATTACATCTTTTCTATTTCTGAATGTGAACTTCCTGCTTCCCTGTTCTAAGGGTCCTTGTGATCACATTGAGTCTACCCAGATAATCCAGGGTAATTTAAAATGATTAATATAATCATACTGCCAATATCACTTTCACTGTGAAAGCTCACATATCCTCAGGCTCTCAGGACTAGGATGCAAACCTCTTTGGGAAGTTATTTACTCAGTCAACCCACCATGCTTAGAGTAATACTTCCCTTTGTGTTTAATCCCTTATCCTCTGGGCAGAATCTTGACCTTTCCTTTTGATAGCACACAGGCATGTGTGGGTTGGGCCAATCCGAGGTCTGAGAGCATAATTCTGAAGTGCCAACGAGGAGAAACAGATCTGGTATAGCAACAGTATTCATATTCCGGTCATGGGGAGGCAAAAATATCTAGTTTTCTGGCTTACCATGGGGACTCTAGTGCCAAGTCTTTTATCAGCAATGAGATCTGGCTGTTTCTGGCCAGAATAGCAGAAGCCAGTTCTTTGCTAAAGGAAAGTGATAGTATAACTGAATCTCTCCTCAGATTCAGTAAACACCTCAAATGTTTTCATAGATTTCTTTTCTGCTGGCAGTAGTCATGAAGAGGTTCTGTTGTTTATATCTAAGGTCTATACACAGCCTCCTGTTTAAGTGATAGGAAGAAGGACCTGCAGGGCCAGCTGATTGACTGTGCCTGGATAAATGGGAACAATAAACAGCAGTTTTCAAATGAGGTTTAGGAGCTGTGTACTCCATAATAGGGCCTTGAAGAGATGAAGTGCAGCCATGCTAGTTAAACATTGGTAAAGTGTGCCACCCTTCATAATAGTAGGCACGAGGTGTAAGTGGGTATAAGGAGTAGGGGTCAGGTATGGGAAGCTATTAGAGAATGCATGATGGGACTCTTTCTTTGGAGACTTCTATTTTTATCTCCTCAAACCAAACAGACCAATGCAGACAGAAGACTGTGAAAGGATAGGAAGTCTTGATTATTGATGCTGGTTGGTGGGGACACACCCTGCAGTGTTTTTCAGAGCACTTTACCGTCATTAGTTGTTGATATTAAACTAAAAAGACCTGCGATATCCATTAGCTTAAAAAGCAAAAGCACATCTGGCTTCTAGACTGATTTTTTTTCTTTCTCTTGCTAGCACACTTGCTCCTGCATTATTTAACACACATCCACACATGGTTCATCCATTTGTAAGACCAGGTGAATTTTCAAAACTGTATGGTTTAATCCATCTCTGTTTTCTGTCTTCTCCTTCCTCAGGAACTTGTGCAAAACCTGATACTGGTAGTCAGTTGTTGGGGGGCTTAGATCAGTGCAATCACCCCCCCCTGCACCAAATTTTCACATTTTAGTAAAAGTGATGGTATGCCTTCAGGCAGACTTGTAATGGGATCAATGAGTTGTGTTGAGCTTAGGCTTGCATCCCTGTTCTCTCAAGATCATGCAAGTGGTCATTTTCATTCCCATTACAAATAAGGAGGTTGGAAGGAAGAAAAAGTTGGCCTCCCTTTATGCCCCAAGCCCACCTGAGTTGCCATTCTCCTACTCATGCATCCCCAGGTCATGTGTGTGCCACCCAGTGATTGAGAGCGGTCAAGTCTCCAAGATTTTTTATTATCTCCAGGGTGGCTTGGAACACACATTTACCCAACTTCTAACTACCAAGCAGCGAGGATTACAGGCTTGAGCCATGGTATCCTGCCTGATTTTTGTTTTGTTTTGTTTTTAATAGTTAAACAAAATGGGAATCCGATTAAGAACTCCTTCATAGGGTTAGGGGATCAAATGATACACAAGTAGAGCTCATCTTACAGTGTCTGTTAGCTTTCAATATGACCCATTAAGTGGCTGTTTGGAGTGGGTGTTCAGAGTGAATTAAGGAATTATCAAATGAAAGAATGAAGTCATCTTCACATTTTCACAGCCCATACCATCCCAGTAGAGTCTCTAGTGCTCTGAAATACTCAGCAAATAAACATTTAAAAGCTGTTTTCGATGACAGAGATCAGATATTTGGTTGCCTGAGTTCAAGGATGTGAAAGGGGTTGATGACAAAGAAACAGGAAAAATTGGGACCTGATAGGGAATTTCTATATTTTCATCTTCTGGTTACAGACTGTAGTGTTTCTGTAAAATTCATCAAAGGGAAGATTTAAAATGAGTGTATTTTCTGTTCTATGTGTTATGCTTCAATATGGTTGATTTTAATTATTATTTTACATGTGCTCTAGAGCAAGGGTTAACAAATATTTTTTCCACACAGGGCAAGATAATAAAGAAATTAGAAGTTGCTAGCCCTAAGCTCTTTCTCAATGACTTGACTCTTGCATTATAGGGCGAAACTAGCCATGGATAAGAGAAACTATGTAAATGAATCAGTGTAGCTGTGTTGTGGACTAAAATTTGACTTCACCAATTTTCACAGCAAGAAACAGTCCTTACCTTTTGATTATTTTTCCCTCCTGAACTATTGAAAAAAATATAGTAAAACAATAAAATCTTAGTTTTTTGTATATAAAAAGAGGTAGTGAACTGGAACTGGTCCTCCAGTCATTGTTAACCAATGCCCTCCCCAAGTTCAAACAATCCTCTGTGGTTTAGCATCAGGAATCTGCAGTGTTGAGTGTGGGGAAGGGGTTTCAGCTGCTGTGGGTTCCTCAGGGAATACTGTCAGAGCTTTCTCTATCTGAAGCCAGCCTACACTGCTACTTCTGGACTTCAATTTCCACATGTGTCCTGGGAGGACAACAATCATTTTCTGGAGCCCTGTGAAGCTTATTCAGCTTACTGTTTGGAAAAGGATGCTCGTACGGGAAAGGTTGGATTTTTCAGACTGACATCCCTAAAATTATTTAACTCTTGAAGTGACTGTTCTTTTTCTTCTGTATAGAAACTGATGCTCATTTCCCAAAGAAGAGGTTTTTAAAAAATAAAAGTGAAAAACTGGCAGCAGAATAATGCTTTCAGAAAGCTTGCTCCTTCCCTGCCAAACTATCATTTCAATCTGAACAGCTCCAAACTCTTCTGGAAGCTTCTTCTAAAGGAAGCTTCTAGATCTAAACCAATATAAATAAGATTTGTTTTCTGTTTGTTGATAACACTCATCACAGGTACCTGAAGATCACCTTGGCATGGCAAAAGCTGCCACTCTACTTACAGAATAATGATCATTTTGAGCTTCCTAGAGTGTCAAGGAACTGTTTTTAAACTTCAGTGTTTCATCTAAAATTTAGTCAATTCTCTGTTTAAGAAAATGGATTAATCAGGTGCCCTATTTGCTCTTACAGGTGTTGGAAGCATTTGACTTCATAGTTCATGTTAGAGGTCCTATGCTCTTTGTGTGAAGGGTCGGAGACTAAATATTTTAGGCTTTATATACAAGATTTCCAATGCTGCAACTCCCTAAAGTATACTTTGCTGGTGTAAAAGCAGAATTATGGAACACTAAAACTGTATTTTTGAAACCAGATTTGTACACTAGATGATTTAGACCTAAGCCCTGATCAGAGATAATTGTATCTCCACAGGGAAGAAGGCAGGAGAAGGGGGAAAGGAATTATACTTCAAATCAGCAAACTCCTCCTTGTGAGGATTAAAGGACAGAGCAGAACGAGGACTTTCAAGTAGACCAGAAGAACGCTGATCACAACGCTAAAGGATAAGCAGTGCTGGAGACAGACAGATGGAAAGGAATGTTCACCCAGTCAGGTTGGCTGGGTGGGTTAGTCACACAGCACTTTTGCACAGATAACAAGCAGAGAATGTGCCTTGTCCTGTATTACAGTTCAGGTGGGCATAAACAAGAAGGAAACACACAGCATGAGCATAGGTGCAGGCAAAAGAATATGCAAGGTGTCTTCACAGAGCAGTAAGATGGGAAACTTGGTGAAACTGGGAGAGGTCAGTTTCTTTTTTTTTATTTTTTTAAGAATTTATTAACGTTGATTTTTACATCATATTTTAAATGACAGGTTTAACAAACAAGTGTTCAAGAAGGGAATCTCTATTTACAATCACTGGGACTTAGTATTTAGAACTTAATCAAAATTAGGCTAAGGGTTTGTATGTCATAGAAACATATTAATGTATGAAATAAAACATTTTGTCTATAGTCATAGGTTTTTATATCTATATAGTTATGTTTCTATTTCCATTACCATGTCCATAGCATTGTGTATGCAGATATTGAGTCCTTGCTCTTGTACTCTTTGGATTTAATAGCCACATATTAAGGCTACCATATGCCTTTTGTTCCTTAGGTCTTGACTTGTCTCACTCAACATGATTTGCTCTAGATTCATCCACTTCCCTGCGAATGCCATTATTTTATCTTGTCTGTTGGCTATGTAGAATTCCATTGTGTATATATACCACATTTTCTGTATCCATTCACCTGCAGTAGGGCATCTGGATTGTTTCCATCACCTGGCTATTGTGAATAGTGCAGAGATGAACATGGCTGAGCAGATGTCCTTATCATATCTTGGGTTATGATGTTCAGGGTAGATGCCCAGAAGTGGTATGGTGGGATCGTAGGGAAGGTCTATTTTCAGTTCTTTAAGGAACCTCCACACTGCTTTCCAGAGTGGCTGAACTAGTTTACATTCCCACCAGCAGTGTAGTAGGGTTCCTTTTTCTCCACAACCCCGCCAGCAACTGTCATTGTCTGAGTTCAAACTCTTGGCCATTCTTGTTAGGGTTAGGTGGTATCTTAGGGTTGCTTTTATTTGCATTTCCTTTATGACCATAGATGATGAACATTTTCTCATACGCTTTTCTGCCATTTTCAACTTTTCTTCTGATACGTCTCTCTTTAGTTCCCTTGCCCATTTAGTGAATGGTTTATTGGGTTTGGAGGGGATTAATTTCTGGAGTTCTCTGTAGATACTGGATATTAAGCATTTGTCAGATGTATTATTGGTGAATATCTTTTCCCAGTTGGTTGGCTGTCTCTCTACTTTTGCGACTATGTTTTTATCTGTACAGAAACTTTTTATTTTTAGGTAGTCTCATTTACTGAGTCTCTCTCCTATCTCTTGTGACCCTGGGATTCAGTTTCTATGTTATGTCATGGAAGACTTTAAAACATCCCCTTTGACAATGTAAATATGTTTCTTTTCTTTCTTACTCAGCGGAGGTTTCTAGTCTCCCATTTTAATGTTTCTAACTCATCAGGATACAGAATGCTGTCTGTTTAAAATCAAAAAAAGCAACACTGGCTGCATCTCATTCTATAAATGAGATATCACTCACTAGTCATATTCAAGAAGCTCTTATCTACCTGAAAATAATGTCCTAAAGACTTGACTTTCAGATGACATTTAGTGTTAATGTTAATGATAGTATTATATTAAGAATATTAAGACAGCCACTGATTTTTATAATGTTCCTGAAAATAAATGGCTATATTATCCCCATTTTATGGGATTGCAAAGTTGAGACACAGCCATACATCTATCCATCTATCTATGATTATTTTCACATTAATTTCTTTCTCGGTAGATCTTCGATTAATACACACAGGTTATATGTTTATTTCAGACAAACCTGCACATAAGCAAGAATATTAGCATTATCTACCTCAGTAATTGCATAACCTTTGTCAAAAATATTTAGATAGTTGTTTTGTGTTAGTGATATTATTTTTAAAATGCATTAATGGAAAAGTCTTTTTAAAAACAAAAGCCATATAATTAGTGACTGTTGTCCTTAATGTACTATGTTATCTCTCATTTCTTTTGCTATCCCTTGGTTATCTCATATTGTTACAATATTTCACCTTGTTATCTGATATATTTTATATGTGCTTAATTGGTTATTTGAAATTGGATAGGGAAGGGGGGAAATCAAGATAAGCAGGGGGAGGGTGGGAGGGAAATGGGGACCATGTCATGAGAAAGGGTATCAATGTTTGTGAAGTTATGCACCTTCTATCTGGTGAATATAATGTAACCTTTCTATTAATCACAATAAAAAATTAAAAAAGTAAAATTGTATGAACAAATGCACTGAGATCTAGCAAATACTTAAAAGAATTCTGAAATGCATGAGGTGATATCTCACAAACTTTTCAGATTCTTAGTTAACTGTCCTCTGAAACTATTAGGTTTCATTAAGTCATGGGGATCTAATAGCGAGTCTGTCTTCAACTTCTCTAAATTCAATCAATTTCAGAGAAACAAGAGTAGAGGTTTACTGGATTAGTCACAACAGGCCATTAATCTCTGCATTCTCAGTGGTAATCCAGCTTCTACCAATCTGATGGGGGGTGGGGCGTGGAACCCCACCAAAATCCTAAATGCTCTGAAAAGCTCTAAAGAAGATGCCCCCTACAGAAACATCCAGGTCACATTTGCTTGTCTTAATATCAACAAACATTTATCAGTGGCCCTATTTTTTTAATATTTTTTTCCTTTTAGAAATTTAGCTAAAGTTCTCAAATCAGCTATACTTGAAAACCAACCGTATCAGAATTCTAGAAATAGTCCAGCATTTAATTATCCTTTAAATCTTTTTTCTCCTCTCAAGCATAAATCAAAACTGTTTTCATATGTGCACAAATGAATACTTAGAGCAATCTGGCAAGACAGAACAATGAAAGAAAAAATGTACTCGGGTTTCAGTCAATATGAATGACAGATTCAGAACACACAGTGTAAATATTATCATTTTTAATAAATGGATTGGAGCCTGATACCTCATCTCTTTATTTCTCTGTCTGGTCAATAACTTAACATTTACTAATGTGTCTAGCAGGAAAATGGCAAGCCAGTTCTGAATCGGGATTCTGTCTTTAAGACCACTGTCTAGATTGGAATTTAGATGGATGACACGAGACCATGCTCACTGGAAGCTTCAGTAAGTTTAAAACGTAATTGTAAAATGAAAATGTGTAGTATTCCGATTTAAAAAAAAACTTAAAAGAAAAATGTGGGCCAGACTCACATAAAATTGTCTCTTAAGAAAGGAAAGGACAGGATTGTCTCCCTTCTAAATCTCTTTAAACTATCCCCAGAAATCTAGCTCCCCAAGTGAATCAAATCCATCCATAGAGGCTACCATAGAGGCATTACGTTAAACACCCATTGGCTCATTTAATCCCCCATGTTTTACATGATATTGCCAAATTCTTTCCCAATTTTGCCCATTGTGTCTTTTGTTCACTTAGCCCCTGTTGTAAGAAGAGCAAAGTCCATCCTATATCAAGTTCATTCCCTATGCCAAATACCATACTAACCTTGTTGCCTCTCAGTCCCTGTTATGGTCAAAGAAAGTTACTGTTATCACCATATACAAATGGGACAACTGAGGCTGAGGTAGAGAGGTTAGGTAACTTTTCAAGGCCACACAGGGATGACCAGCAGAATTGTTTGACAAAGACAATACACTAAGTTTTTAGCCAGTGTTTGTTACACAGCAGTCAGTGATGACCCCTACATTTTCCACAGGGTTTGACAAAAGAGCTCGGCAATGTCATCATTCTACAAATAAGAGTCTTGGCTATTATCTTACAGTATCACACATCTCTTGCTTGTCCATCTAAAAACTCACGCTCCCACCTTTCTCTGTTTATTCCATAGCTTTTAAGAGTTCTTCCTGTATTCTCCATCTTGCTGATTTAATATCTGAAATGCTAGAGAAGTATAGTATCACTTCGAAAATTTGGATAGTTCATGCTAAGGTCTCTTAATATTCAATTCCAAGACCCCTACTTACAAGGAGAAAATTTTTTCCATAGTTTTAGGTAGCAGAACATCTCTGAAAGGATATGTGAATGTTTAATCACTATTCTACTACATATATGCTTAATTTCTCCAGGGATTGGAGGGTATTTCTGGGAGCTTTCAAATAAGTTACACATTACTCATAGATACCATACAAAAAACAATCAAAAACTTTATATGATGTGACTCAGCTGCTTCTGTATTAAGATTAGATAGCATGTCTACAGATAGCTATTGATGTTGAATTTTAGAGAAATAATTCATTAGCAATAGCTATCTGTTGACATGGAAACAGGTCCCAAAATGTCATGATGTAGAAACAACATAGGAGTTCCAAAACAGGGGGAAAGAGAAATATGAGAGTGCCACCTTATCTCGAGACTGAACAAAGACACCATCAGCATTATGGGTGGCAGATGCTATTGGCTCACAAGTCCACTTGCCCTTTGCTCCTTAGCACACAGCTAGCCAATGGTTCCTCAGCTCCTTTGCAATAAGAGGATGGATATCCTTATTCTTATTCTCCTGGCCTATGAAAACATTTCCTATGACTCTCCACACTATTTTTTTCTTCCATTTTCAGGATGGAAGAAGTACCCTGTATAGTCAGGCAACCAAGTTTTGATGGTAGTATACGCACACACACATGCACATGCACACCCACACACTCATGCCAATTCTACAATTCAGACAAATAAGAAATAAATCTCAGTTGTGTTGTGTTATTGGGTGTAGGAGGTATCTATCCCAGAATCCAAGACTTTTTCAGAACTGCTGCAATCGAGAAGTAACATGGGAAAATATTGAAGACACATGAATTTTTTTTTGCCAGTCCTGGGCTTGAGCTCAGGGGCTGAGCACTGTCCTTGGACTTTCTCAAGGCTAGAGCTCTACCACTTGAGCCTCAGCACCACTTTCCGCTATTTTTTTTTCTATGTATGTGGTACCAAGGAATCAAACCCAGGTCTTCGTGCATGCTAGGCAAGCACTCTACCAGTAGGCCAAACTCCCATCCCCAACACGTGAAATTTTTAAAAGTCAAAATATTTAAGATTTGAAAAATATGATTTCAAGCTTTGCTAGATAAAATTTGGACTATCAGGAATTATTTTTTCCTCTGATTTTTCTCTAATGACCCATGTAGCCTATTTGGCATAAAAATTCAATAACTGTCAGCACCAATCATGTCAGTGACACTGAAATGTTTGGACATCTACCTTTTCATTTAAATATATGATTTGACCTGAAGAGAAAATGCATAAATACAATATGCACTTATGAATTTTCTCAACCCATCTAACCTGTAGATGTGGCACAATGCAGGACTGCCTGCTTCTATCAAACTCTAAAACTGCGTAAGGTTCTTATTTAACCCCTACAGTACTGCACTGAAATGAACTCAAAAGTCACGTAAGACCATGGTAGAAAAACAGGGATGGAACTTGCCAGCAATACTAAAACTAATGGCTTTCCCTCTTCCTATTTTATCCTATGGGTATATGAGCCACTATGACTGAAATCTAGTTCCTTATGATACATTCTCGGACTTCAGTAGCAAATGACACCTTTCTATACATACCTAGTAGGTATGCAGTGCAGACCCAGGCTACGTTTTCTGTCCACATAACACCCAGTCAGTTGCTTGTTAGATTAAAAGTTAAAATGGAGACTTTCTTCTATAATCCTCCCTTTTCCCTGACTGTAACTAAAACAACAGCAAATAACCAATAATTGTCTCACTGACCAGCTCCTTACTGAGAACAGCTAAGTAATTTACAGAGAGAATCCTCACCTAAAAGACAGCAAAGCAAATCCATTGTTCTTTCACTTCCTGGTTAGTTTGCTTTTCTGTTTGGTTAGAGGTGGTTAGTTATGTACCTATCCTGCTACAAAGGCTAGAGGAGAAGTAATGTGTTTGACCCTATAACATAGCAACCAGAGCCAGTTCCTGTTTTTCTCTGCATCAAGATTAAAGGATGGGTGTCAAGAGTCCTCTATGATTTTTCATGTTCTAGTGTGTATGTGCGTGTATGTATCTTTCAGTGTATTTACTTGGTACATTTATAGGCACATTCTAGCTACGACAAATGAGGGAAATGATGCAGCCCAGGTAGTTCTGGCTTACTTTGCTTAAATGTAAATTTTCCCAAGTCTTTCTATTGGGACAATACCATTCTTGCTGAAGGTTGAGTAGAATTCCATTGTGTATATATCCCACAATTTCTTGTTTCATTCATTCACTGAGGAGCATCTGGGTTGATTTCATATCTTGACTATGATGAACAATGCTGCAGGGAGCATGGTGGTGCTAGGCATTCACACAGGAGGTCAAATGAGGATAGGCATAGCAGTGGCTGACAAAGGCTCAATAGCTATGTGCAAATGATCCTATAAAATAATATTCTACGAAATGAACTCCAAGAAAAGGAAACAAGAGACGCTTTTGGCCATTGTTGCTCTTTTTGTTTTCTTTTCCTTTTGCCTTGTGTGTTTGTATTTGAGAGGGGAGGGCACAGTAAAGGTGGAAGAAAGGTGAACAAACACAACAGTAGTACTTACTAGATACTAGATGGAAAATGAACTGTGTGTCTTGTGGATGGGGATAGGAGGGAAGAGGAGACATGGTTCAAGAAGAATTGTATTCATTACCCGTTACTCACCTAACTGCCACTCCTCTGTATTTACAATAATAATTAAAAGGATCATCCCCCCAACACACACAAAAAGATTAAAGGATGGGGTAGGCTAGTCTCCTGAAACTGTTCTGCTACTAAGGAAAGGACAATAGACTATTAAAGAGAGGGATTTTCCCAAGCTAGAAGATACCATGTCCTAGGCAATCTCCTCAAAAGGGATGGCTTGAAGAATGGAATAACATTGAGTCCACTGATCCTTAATGGCTCCAGTTCCCAGCTTTAGTACGGTGTCATAGCACACACAGCAACTAAAAATGCCTCAGAGAGTGCTGATTTGTCCAACAGAAATTCACCTGAACTCTGAGAAGAAAACAGCAAGTCATCAACTATACTGACCCCTGGAATGGCTCCCATTTTCTCTGACCTCTTGTAACATCCCAAATCCTACATTTCAGCAGAAGCAGAATTCTCATCTCCCAGACTCTGGAAGATAAAACACTTTCTAAGTAGTCCCTTGTTATGCATTTATTAGCTTAGTCATTCATTATTGATCATCTTCAAATGCCAAGAGCTGGGACAGCCAATGGAAAAAACTACAATATGTATTTCATGTACATATATCTATATATCTATGTGTCTATGTATGTTGTATATAGATAAATAATTTTTTAACACTCTCTTTCTCATTGTTTTCATCTCTGTGGTACAAAACTTTTCTCACAGGAGAGCAATCCTTTGTGAGCATCTGTGCTGTGAATGGACAAGCACATGAAACACAGGACAAAAAAAAAACACCCCTACCACAGTGATGTTACTTTATTGCTTTCCTTTCAAGAGTCCTGTGAAGTCTTAATTATTATTCTACCTTCACAGAGAAGCACAGGCCTATGCTCTGCCAGTCAGTGCTGCCATCAGGATTGTTTGTTTTGAGGGTAAAAGGCAGTGTAGGGGGGGAGGGTAGAGAGAGGGGAGCGGAAGGAAAATGTGTTGACTCACATCCTTCGGTAAATGTGTTTATTCCAACCTGCTACTGCTGCCAAATATGCTGCAAAGCCAGCAAGACTGCAAGGCTTGGCTCAGGAAAGCTCACCTGAAAGTCACAGGCTTCATTTCCTTCTGCCAGCCCCTTTAGCCACTGGGCATAAAGTATTGGACAAAGTTAAAAGATTAATTTTGCCTTTGCTCTGAAAAAGAGAAAAAACAATAGCAAAAGTGTCATCTCTCCCAGATTGGTAAGCAAAAGCATTTGTAGGCTGCCTCCTTCAAAATCATCAAGAATCAATCCAGTGCCAGCTTGATGGTACCTTAGTGTCAATGGAGTCATACTTAAACACCAGCTAAGCCATCATCAACTCAATCTTGCTAATAAAGAGTAAGTATGGCTTTGTTATAAAGACAATCCTAAATCATTTCTCATTACCAGATGACCTTCACCTGATCCAACATATTAGAAGACATTTAAAGTTCCGTTTAAGCTTTCCTGAGATGAACATTGAAATTATATATTTATTTATTTATATACACATACATATTCACATGCATATACATATGTATACATACATAGATGAAAAAATGGATATCTGACATGTTGCAAAGCAAAGAGTCAGTCAGTACATTCCTAACCTTTTCCTAGGGTGGAAATATCTAGCAATAAATGAACTAAGGAGATAAACTCTGTAATCTATATTCAAGTTTCTCCCCCCTCCCTAACCCCAAGCTTCTGGGAACCTACCTGGAACCAGAGACAACAAATGACCAGTGAACTTGGCTAAAGAAAACGCCTCTGGACCAGAGCCCAAAGCTTCTCCCTGACTGTTCCATGGCATAGAGAGAAATATAAACTCTATATCCTCGTATGCCTTAAAAGGAGGCTTCTGCCGCACAGACAGGCACAAGGTGGTTTTTTACTGATATTATATGCAAGTCATCATGGAAACACAGCTCCTAAACAATCTTCCATCTTGGCCTCATCCATCCCTCTCCACGTTTTAGCTGCTACCATGCTGGCTGTCTACCAAGATCACTGTGTTATATCTAATCCCCTCATACCCTTCCTTTCCTTTCTGGACTTCTGAGAGGGTATTGTACCAATTAAGATAGAACGTAGAGACCCACCATGAAATATTTCCCTTTATCCACCTGATCATTCAACACTTATCTGAGGTTCCCCATACCTGGGAGCTACAAAACATGAGCTAGGCATTGATATTTCTCCTCAAGAGCTCATAGTCTATCCAGAGAAATGTTCATTATCTATTGAAATGCCAGTGTTCAAAATAATTGTACGAGCAATAAAGTGTTAGGAATATGGTCATGAAACTTGAGAGGGAGGGTGTTTAAAGAGAAGGGAGGAAATAGAGAGGGGAAGAAAGGAAAGGAAGGGTGTAAAAGGAGGCTTGTGTTGCATCATGAAGGATCCTAAAGTGCCAGAGAGTTTGGGGCTGACTCACTAGAAAGGGTGTGTTGGGAAGAGATACTAGCAGAGCACATCCACAAAGGTACGGGAGATAACAGGGGTTGAATTTCATAATGCCACACCAAAGTCTAATGATACTGATATGCCTTCAGAAGGAAAATTGATAAACATTTCAAAACTTGAAAGCAAAAACTTATAAAACTGGGGTTCGTGATCCATGCGGTAAGATCTATTTGCTGATGATTCTTCTATTCTTTGGCAGTACTAGGGATGTTAAATCAGCACTTTGTACTTGCTAGTCCCACTTGAGCAATACCTCCAAACAGGCCTTGTTATTTGCTTTCAGACATGCTGTCATGGGAGAGTGTAAAGCTCTACTCTACCATGAGCCAAATGTAAATAAGATCAGATTGTAGGAAATAAATAATAGTTGATATTATTGAATTCTTACTATGCCTAGACACTGTATTAAGTGAACCAAAAAAAATCTCTACATGTATTATCTAATTTAATCCAGAAAATGGATGTGTGAATGCATACACATAAAGGAACCGATATTAAACCATTTTACCTTTTGGATTAGGAAAAGGATAAAGTAAATATTCCTTGTTAATAGAAGATGCTGGGTCTTGGGGGCCTTTGGGTCATAGTTTCACCTGTATGGTGGACAGTTACGTATAACTCAAGTGCTACCTTATCTAGCTTTATACTATAATCACCGTAGACTTCCATTCTCAAATTCTTTCATTACACACATCCATTGAATTCAACTGATGTTTTTCAATTAGAGACACCATGATAAATAAATAAATAATTCCTGAATCAAAATGGGCACCAGTAGTTCACAACTATCATTCTAACTACTCAAGAGGCTGAGATCTGTGGATCATGGTTCAAAGCCAATCCGGAAAGAAAAGTCTGTGAGACTCTTTAATGAACTACTCCAAAAGAACCAGAAGTGTGCTGTTGCACAAGTGGTAGATCACTAATCTTGAACACAGAGTCTTAGGCACAATGCCCAGGCCCTGAGTTCAAGCCCTAGAAGCAAAAAAAAAAAAAAAAAAAAAAAAAAAAAAACAAGACAAAATTAAAATTCCTGAATCATAATGCAAATGATATACTGAATTTGGGGTATGAATCCTGCAAACAAAACCTCTGTCTTGGCTATCTTGTCAAACAAAAGTATCCCACAAGTTCTAAGATGAGACAAATTAAAACATCTGAAATATATTTAAAATGTGGTTAAACTTATAAACCAGTAAAGTTACATATGTAGGGAAATGGAATACACTGTAGGAATTAAGTCAGATGCTGTCTTTTTTTTTTTTTTTTTGTCAGTCATGGACTTGAACTCTGGGCCTGGGTGTTGTCCCTGAGCTCTTCAGCTCAAGGCTACTGCCCTACTCCTGAAGCCACAGCATCACTTCCAGTTTTCTAGTGGTTAATTTGAGATAAAAGTCTCATGGACTTTGAACCATGATCCTCAGATCTCAGCCTCCTGAGTAGCTAGGATTACAGGAGTGACCTAACACACTAGGAGATTATTATTCTCCCTCTCTCTACTCCCCACTCCCTCTCTCTTGCTGCTAAGCATTCATTCTCACTGATCTGAGCTGCTTTTGTAGAACTGCTTTTGTGGTCTTACAAGCTCAGAGAAAAATCATTCCTCTCTCTGTCTCTGTCATCTCTGTCTCTGTGTCTCTCCCTCTTCACATCCAGATCTCAGTACCATGAGAGCCCAGTTTAATATGGAGACAGAAGAATCCCCAGACTGTGGCATTTCCTCTGTAGTCTTGCAGTGTTGTTATGAAGTAGCCCAAACACATATGATATTTCAGATGGAATACACATGGTACTTTCTCAGCAGCTACCTCATTCTGGCCAGGCACACCTCCGATCCCATTTGCCATCCACATTGCGATTACAGAACCATCAAATATACCAAGCACAGCTATCTGTACTTTCAGCAATAGAAAATTCCTTAAGTATTCTTTCAACGTGTGGAATACAACTGAAAGGGAGGGGGTTTTGCAACCTCTGGTTAAGGAAACATGTAGGTACAAAACTCCACAGTGATCCTGAAAGCAAATGCTACCAACTAGAATTACCTGTGCAGGTCTAAACTCCAACCAACATCTCCGGTTTGCAAAGTGTTCACACTGCAGATTCTTGCTGCCTCTCCCAGGCTTGTATTCCTCTGTGATAAAATCAGCACTGCCAATGCACCCATCATGTTTAGTAACTCAGCAGGAATTAGCACCCATTTACTGATCAGAACAACTCATGCCAAGACGGTGAAGAGGAGCTTTGTAAGAGTGATTTTTTAATGTACATAGTAGATTCTATGATCTCAGGTTTATGCTCCTTCTGGTAAAGCTCAGCCGTTGAGTAATTAAAACTGCAAATCATAGATACAGAAATGAAAAACCCACCAACTTCTCTCTGAGGCATAATTATTCAACCTTAAGGCACTGCATTCTTATACATCCCAAAACTGTCAGGGGAGTAGAGAAAAGAATCCAGATCACCCCCACCCCTCAGTCTGTGGCAATTATGAGTCATGATTATATTACTAATCATAACTCTGACATACATGGACACCACCGAATGAGTAGCTCTGCTTATGGAAGGAAGAAACCACCCTTGCCACAGAAGAAGAATGGGCCTTTTGAAGTTAAGTTTATGGATATGTAAATATGAAGAACATAACGTTTCATCATTGGCTACACATCTTCATCCGAGTGCAAATTGACGCAGATTCTCCATTGGGCATTGAGAATGCTAACCTAGTTTTCCGTGTTTAGCTAATAGCTTGCAGTTTTGCTTACACTGTTATCTTCTCATTACACAGCAATGATGATTATTTGGTAAATACCTAGGAAAGGCCACATAGCACTCCTCCTGGATTGGATATAACTTCCCTCTAATGTTTCTATTTGAATAATTTAGTTGCTGAGACATCAAATCAAATACAACTATGAAAGATAACCCACTTCTCGCCTGTTGGGAGCTGAGGAGAGACTCTCAGCTTGTTTGCCTCTATCACTACCTGACAAAATTCAGAGGTATGGACAGGGGGGGAAAGAGGATTGTAGAGGGCATCCAGGGCCCTTTGTCTGTCTGCCCTTGTCTGATTTGATAATTATTTATGATGATGGAGAGACAAAGATGAGGGCTATTTTATACCTAGTGAAAAAAATTCTAGAACAAGAGAAGAAAGGGAAAGGTGTGAACTGTCTTGGGAGATGTCACCTAGTCACAGATGTAAGACTGGTACAAATCCTGACAGGTGACTTATGGAGTTCCCACTAGAGGAAGTGGGGTGACCCCAGGACATCTTTTCCTGTCTGCTAGGTGAAAAACATAACTCATGAAAATATTGAAAAATGAAAAGCACATTTCTTAGGTGGCCGACACCCAAATGATGCTTTCTGACAACAGATTTTTTTTTAAATTCCTGACTTGTGAGAAACAACTGACACTAAACAATACTGTTTATTTAGATCTGGGCTCAGGTGAAGGGCCCCCCAAAAGTTTTTGTTTTATTTAGTTATTTATTTTTGCTATGCCGAATCACATTTGGTTTATGAAATGGGAGTTTGGGCAGAGCTGAAAAGGGGATGAGGCAGAAAAATTCCAGTGCTGCTCAAACATGTCTGCTCACAGGAGTAAGGATCCTGCTCTTCTCCTCTGGTGACTTCATGGGAAGTTGGTCTGGTCCCCAGTTCTGCAGAGGGAATGTGAAAGGAAGGGAGCAGGCTTCACTCTGGATACTTAAATGGCATGTGTGAAGCAGGGAGATGGACTTGGTGGGAGGAGCCACGGGGGACTGGGAGATACTGCGGTGGGTCCTGGGGCTTTCCCTCACTGCCCTTCCCCGGCTCGATTTCCTGCACCAACAACGACTCTGCTCAGAAATCAGAATGCTTCCCCAGTGCCTAAATACCGTGGCGCACACACCATACAGGAGCTCTGCCTCATTCACCTCCACACCTTGGGTTCTCGTTTCCTTCTAAAAACCACAGGCTAAGCTCAAGTAACCCTGAGACCAGGGTCCCTGATCCAGCACATCTTTACCTCTGGGAACTGAGAAGGACTAAGATCTGAACTGGTCTTGGTGATACTGGGTTGTTTACTTATGGCTTCCTCCCCCTCCCCCCCCAGGATTATTTGGGGTGGGGGAAGAGGTGATGGAGACATGCCATCAGTTTTTTGCAAACATGCCAATCCATCTTTGCCGAGTTTGGGGAAGGCATGAAGGGCTCCTACACCTCTCTAAATAAATCCCTGCCGGTACACCCCCAATTCTGCATCTCCCCCCCTCCCCCGCCACGTCCCCGCCAGCCACCCCACAGGCTCTTAAAAGTGCCTAGAGACCAGGGCAAGGATTTTGCGTCCATTTTGCCAGCTCAGAAACCATCAGGAGTTTGGGAACTTTGAAAGCCAGGGAATGGAGGGGGGGGGGGGTGGTGGCTGGGACGGTGTGGGGGGAGGGGGAGGGGGAGGTTGCCAGGGCTCAGATTTCGGCGCCAGAGTTCTCAGCCAGAAGCAGTTGAAAATCAACACCCATCTGCCTCTTCCTTTTTTTTTTTTTTCATGCCCCCATTTCTTCTCCTTTCTCCCTTCCAAGACTCCAACACACACACACACACACACACACACACACACACACACACACACACACACACACACTGGGCATAGTTTTTTTTTCTTCTTCTTCTTCATTCTAAAGACATTAGAGACACATAACTGAGTCTGTGGCGCTTCCTTGTCTCCCATGTCAACCCACAACCAACCTCCCCCGCATACACACACACACACACACACACACACACACACACACACACACACGCAGGGATTGTTCCCAAACGTTGACCACACAACCCCAACCCGCTGGCCGGAGTCTCCTACCTGATATGCAGACGATGAAATTGGCTTGAAGAAGAAAAAGCACCTCCCAGACTATTTCCATCCTCTGATTCTCATTCCAAGAGCATCACTCGACGGGAAAACCAGGGGAGGGAATGGAAGAGGGGATGGGGAGGGGGGGTACGGCCCGACTGGACACACACACACACACACACACACACCCCACACACATACACACGCACACACACACACACACACACACACTCCCGAGCGGGCTAGCGCGCACTCCTCACACCCGACAGCCAGCCAGGGACAGGGAGGAGGAGGGGGGGGGGCGGTGTTCTAGGGACAGTCGCCTCTCTCCAAGATCAGTATCGCACTTCGAGGTGTTCCAGCAAACCTCCCCTCGGGCTCGACGGCTGTGCGCCCCAGATGTGCTGACACATGTCCGGCGCCTGGCCGCCTCGGAGGTCGTCGCCCCGCTCGTGCGTCTTGGTTCCCGGCAGCAACGGTGGCGACGACGGCGCTAACAGCAGAGGAGGAGGAGGAGGCGGCGGCGGCAGCCACCTGAAGCCACCACCACCGGAGCCAGACTGTGCCAGTACCGCCGGGAGCCCGATCCGCCTGGCACCCCAAGAAGACATAGACGAAAGCCCCCCGCCGGGCTGCGCCGTGCAGTTCGGGGGGCGGTGGTGGTGGTGGTGGGGTGGCTCCGGGAAAGGCTCTGGCGGAGCAGTCCCGCGGCAAGTTGCGCTCGCTGCGAGTCCGGCGCCCCCGTCACCGGGACATGGTCGGGGCTGGCTGCGGCTCGGCAGGGCTGGAGCGGCGGCTGGGGAAGCGCGGGGAGGGAGGCGGCGCCGCGGCGGCGGGCGCGCACGCCGGCACACACACACGCGCGCGCCCCGCGGGACGGGGGAGAGAAGAGAAGACGCCGATTACCGCCCGCCCGGAGAGCCCGCGGCCCGCCCGCCCGCCGCCGCCGACCCTCCCGGCTACCCCGCGCCCGCGCGCCTCCGAGCCGGGGAGGCGGGGTGGGGGCGCCCCGCGGCGTCAGCGCGCGCGCGGCCGGCCGGCGGCTGTCCCGGGCGCCCCGGGAACCTCCGGCTGCCTCGCTCCCCGCGCCCGCAACCAGCGGCGCCGCCGAGCTCTCGCCCTTTCCTGCCTTTCTTTTTTTTTTCCGCAATGCAACTGCAGGGGTCGTTATTTCCTCGTCTACGGATCCCGAGGCTTCCCGATTCCGGGGGGGGGGGGGAGGTGGGAGAGGAGGAGGAGGAGAAGAGAGAGGGGGGGGAAGGAAGGCAAGAGGAGGAGGAGAGAGAGAGAGGGCAGGAGAGGGGGAGGAGGAGGAGTTGGAGGAAGAGAGAGGGAGAGAGAGAAAGGAGGAGGGGAGGAGGGGGAGGGGGAAGAGGAAAGGGCCAGGTGAGCATCCCCACCGCCTCGTGGAATCCCCGCGTCCGCTTGGCAGCTGGACCCCGGGGGGCGGAGGCTCCCGGCCGGGCCCGGGAGGAGAGGCTGAACCCACGCTGCCCGCGGGCGGGGGGTCAGGCAGAGCTGGACGGCTCCTGGCCTCCTTCCCCGCCTTCTCTTGGGGTGTGTGTGTGGGGGGGTGGATCAGCCTCTGGGGGCCGCCCCGCGCCGCCCCCGCCGGCCCGGCCACCCCCAGGTCCCCTCCGGGACGTCTGGAGTTTCTTTTGAAAAGAACTTGGCGGCGGCCGGGGCTGGAGACCCGCGCGGGGCTCGGCCGGGACGCCCGGGCTGCGCGCCGCGGGCGGTGTGGGGTTTTCTTCTTTTCCCTGGGCGTCCTTCACCTTCACTCTCTGCCCCCCCCCCCCCTCTCTCTCTCTCTCTCTCTCTCTCTCTCTCTCTCTCTCTCTCTCTCTCTCTCTCTCTCTCTCTCTCTCTCTCTCTCTCTCTCCCTGGTACTAACCCCCCCTCCCTCCCTCTACCCCCCCCAAGCCCACTCCCTTTCCTAGTCCAGTGCCAGAACACGACTTACCCCGGAGTTCTCCGCAGGCGTGTGACTCTCCTCTGCGAACCCCTCACCTGCCCTCTACCCCGAAAGAGGGGGGGACACCCCACCGCCTTTTCTAAAAGTCCGGGTGCCCAGGGACCGGCTGCGCCTCTTAACCAGCTCGGGGGGACGTGAGACCCGGGGAAACCCGGACCTTCCGGGAGAGGGAGGAGGGGGGAAGGGGGAGACGGGGTTTTCCTCCTCGGTGGCTTTATCCTTCCACTTTCCTCCTTCCGCCCTCCGGGTTCCGTGGAGGCAGCTCTAGAGCCGGGCAGGCGTGTGGGCCCGGGAGGCTCTTGGGGGGGACCCGCGGATCTCCACGCCTTCCTGGGAAGATCGCCCCAGCCCGCGTGCGCGCACGCCCTGTCGGGCCCCCGCGGGGAAGGGGCAGGCGAGGGGCAGGCGAGGGGCAGGGGCGAACCCGACTCTCAGGCACAGCCCGGAGCCCCACGGTCCGCACCAGATCGCCAGGGGAGGCCGGCTCGCTGGAGCCCGAGAAGGACTCAGTGTGCCACTGCGATGTGGATGCGGGAGAAATGGCAATGGAAGGAGATGCTGCGCCTGGGGACAGCTTGCCTGGAAAGGCTGGGGGCGACTGGGGAGGAGCGGGGGGGGGGGGGACAAGAAATCTCCGTCTATCTCGGCTAGCCAAAGAAAAAGAAATAGTCTCAGACCTACCTTTTTTTTGGGGGGGGGGAAGAGGGAGGGAAGGGGTGCTGAAGAAAAGGATGAAAGTGGAAAAAAAAAAGAAAAGAAATCCCTGGAAAGATCTTGGATCTCTCGCTTGTCCCGATTCTGAACTGTGACATTGGGTGATTCTGCACAGGCGCGGATGGACACACACACACACACACACACACACACACACACACACACACACACTCACAACCCGCGGGGGATTGTTCTGAACGTTTAAAAATGGGAAGTTTAGGAGCCATTTTAATATGAGACCTGGTGTGAGAAACGGGGAAAGGGTGGGGGAGAGGAAGACAGCCGGTCCAGCAGAGTCTGTAGAGAATCCTTCTAGCCTTGGTGGGGAGACTGGCCATGGGTGCCAAAGGAGTTATGCTACAGTGCTGCAGGACCCTCACGCGGACTTGACAGGCCAGGAGTCTGGAATCGTTTTTCTTACTGAGTAATGAGGAGGAGAGGGGTTGAGGGAAAACTAAACCCTGGGAGGGAAGCTGAGCTGTGCTGACTGCGGGAGTCCCAGCTTGGAGACCCGAAGCGGGGAGGATGGGGGGACTCACCCACTCTTTAACAAGGAGGTGTGGCCCAAGGATTTACTCTCAAGGGGGCCGGCAGCCAGGGGAGTCCAGGTGGCCATCACACTAACCATCCAGTGGAAATGAACCCACACTTCGTCCTTTAGAGAACTTTGAGACTCCGCGGGAAAGACAGGGAGGCTTAAAATCGTTCAAAAGAAGCATATGGGGGGCTTGTTTGTCTCCCTGCCTTGAAGGTAAGCAGTAGGAAAGGGATCGCCCCCATCCCCAACCCTTCGGCTAGTTTACCAAATAGGAACAGATCTAGCCTAGCGCCAGTTCAGGACCATGGACAGCGACCCGCCCTCTGTACTCTCTTGGCTGGGGTTGGTCTATGGCCAACTAGAGAGCTCTCTCTGAAACTCTTAGCAAGGTGTCTGGGTGTCTGATGTTTGTATGCTTCGGATGGACCTTTTCAATTACTGGGTTAATAAGTCCTGAAAACACTGAGTGTCTTATAAAGTGTTGGAGGGTGTGTAATTGAAAATGGCATAATCTTTGCTTTCAAAAGCAGGCATACCATACCTTCCCCATCTCCATCACCACCCATGAAGAACAGTGCCAATAAAGTAGTCATTCATTTCCTCCTCTTCAAGCCGCCCAATTGTCTTTTGCACTCTGGAAATTTTAACCTATTCTCTGTAGTGATATTTTTTTTAAATCATTTAGAGAGTATGGGCTAATTAAAACATTATGAATGTATTGACCAGTATCTGTAGGACAAAATATTACCTCCTTTGCATTAATTTTTTTTATCATTTCAGCATTGTAACTCCATTCCTGCTTTAGTCCATTTGTGTTGCTATAACAAAATAACACAGCCTTGCATGTTTGGGCGCAACTGTCATTCCAGGGCAGGAAGATCACAAGTTTGAGGCCAGGCAATTCTACTTTAAAAAGTAATTAAATCTTAAACTGCATCTTAAAACCTAAATTAAGGGGCCAGGAACATTGCCTAGTGGTATAATCCTTGACTAACATGCACGAAGTCCTCAGTACCACATACACAGAAAAAAACAGAAGTGGCACTATGGCTCAATTGGCAGAGCAATAGCCTTGAGCAAAAAACATCCAAGGACAGTAGCCAGGGGCCAGGAGTTTAGCCTAGTGGTAGAGTGATTGCCTAGTATGCATGAAGACCTAGGTTCAATTCCTCAGTACCACATACATAGAAAAAGCTGGAAGTGGTGCTATGGCTCAAGTGGCAGAGCTCTAGGCTCAAGAAAGCCAAGGACAGTGCCGAGGCCCTGAGTTCAAGCCCCAGGATGGGCAAAACTAAATACATAATTTAGAACTGAGAATTTGAAGCAAGCCTAGGCTACACAGATGTACACAGATGGAAATTGTCTTAAACAATAGAAGAATGCTCAACAACATTGCTCATCAAGGAGGTTAAAAATTAAAACCACAATATGTTGCACAAGGTACTTAGTTGTATGGCTAAAATTTAAAAATGATATGACCATACACAGAGGGAATGAGAACATGGAAACCTATGACTCTTATACTTTGTTTTGGAAAGTATAAATATGAACTACTACTATAGGAAAACAAAAACAATAAAGAACTTAAACACATTCAAAACTTTTGACTTATTTAGTTCCTAGGTATTTGTTTTGGAGGGAGAAAAACTTACATCCTCACAAGCCTGATATCCAAATGCTCACAATACTTCATTTCGTATATTCATAAAGTAATAGCAACTCAAATGTTTGTCAACAAATTAATGAGTAAAGAAATTGTGGAAGCATTATGTAGCCATTAGAAAAAAATGGATGAACTATTGAAATATTGTGAATGTGTATTCATCTTAAAATTTTTCTACTCAGTGAGAAAATGTTTGATAACAAAGGGGGGCAGGCAGAATGATTCCATTTATAAGAGACCCTAAAGGCTTTCTTTTTCCTAACCTTAACCATAAGCAGAACACTGATAGTAACCCCAGTCATAATTATAACCCGATCATCAAATTAATGTGAATGTTCTCTTTTTACTCAAATTCTAACTTTGATTGCACTAGTAATCCACAAATTAACTTTCTGGTTCACCTTAAATGTCACCACTTTCCAGGCCATAACCCTAGCTCTGTTCCGAGACCTAACCCATCCTTAGCCTTTACTTTAATAATATCCAAATGTACTCTACTTTTCAGTCATTCTGTCTTTAACTCTAATTGTCCTTTGTAAAACAAGTTGCAGTTTTCCCCCTAACCCTTACTGGAAAATTAACCCTTTCCTAACTCTAATGGTACCCTGATCCTAAAAGTAACCAGAACGTTCCAGGTGTTATGTGTACTAATTTTGGCTCTAGCCATACTTCATGAAATAAATTGCTGTTATATTAGAGAACAAATACGCTGACCACAGATTGAAAGCTGAATAGTGATTGTATGCATAGAGTGGCAGGGAATTGGGAAGGTGTACCAAGAGGGTTGGTAAAGGAGTGCCTGCATTGCTTCTGTAGGTGATAGGGTAGGTTACTCTTTGCCTTTTCCAGCATCCAGAGGCTGTTTATATTGTCTCAAAAACTCATTTTCCTTCCACCTCTTCACTTCCTCATATCCTTCTCTGAGCCTGTGGTTTTCTTGTTCCCCTCTAGGATTTCTTATGATTACGTTCAGACCTACTCAAAGAAATCCAAGATCATTTCTTTATGCCAATAGCTTTAATGACACTTGAAAATTTTTCTTTCCCATGTAAGAAAACATATTTCCATCTCCCAGAGGTTGAGAGAGGAACATCCTCTACAGGGAATTTTTCTGTCTCCCACAGGTAGATTTGGGTCATAGGAAGAAGGCCGTGTATAGATCAATGTCTCCCTTTGTGAAATAATTGAGGATGGTGAAACATTCAGGCTCAGAAAGAAAACCATTTTTGAAATCAAGACAGAGAATATGATCTTGCTGGAGAAATCTAGCTGCTTTTTCTTCTACAAATGGTATTTCCAAATTTGCCTCCAATTTCAACAACACAATTTTTTTTTCTGGATGCTACTCTGAGGATTCAGTGAAGCGAGAGTTGAGTTACCATGGCAGGAAACCCTCAGAATTCTCAGTTTATTCTGATTGCTTCTAGACATAGGAGAGAAGCTCATTAAATAAAAAATAATCTCCTGCCAGCCAGAACAGGGGAGATACATATAGTTAAAACCCTACGACAGAGCAAATGATAGTTGAGACCCAAATAAGTTACACGACTATGGCTTTAATTATAAAAATATGAAAAGATATTTTTTCTGTACTACAAAACATCAAGTTACTGTTAATGTCACACATACTTAACACTGAGTGATGACTCGTTTTGCTAAGGTCAATGCTCAAAATGTGTTAGAGCATTTTTAAGGATCTTATGAGTTGATAATATCTTATGCTGAATTTACTCTTGAAAGGGTGAAGGAAATAAGTATTACAAGCAAAAATATATTTGATCTGAACTCTTATGAATAAATAATTCTTTAGGAAAACTGATTTTTAAACCAGTGTGCCTGAACAATTCAAATATATCTATATATGCATATATAGATATTTAAATGACCATTTATAAAAATAGCATTTGCAGTCTTTACATTTTGGAGCTACCAGTGTTTCTTGTACCAAATCAGAAATCTCTAATGGCTGAAAACAAACTGATATCCCTTACCTTTTTACTCTAATTTTCTTATTGGAAAGAAAACAAGCAGAATAAACTCAACTTCCTCCCTAAGTGCAAGCACATTTCAGAAGGAAAGGCCAGGTTATTTTAGAGGTGTCCCCATAATGATTTGGAGAGTCTTGGATTTAGATTAATACAACATTCAGTAACCAAAGAAGAGCAGATGGCTTCTTACCAAGCGAGATGTGGCTGTTCCTTTCCAAAACTTGTATAAACTTTGAGAAATTCCATCAAGCTTTCAAATAAAAAGTTAATTTGACTATACTCTGCTTACATTGATTCTTAAAAGGGTTGTTGGGTGAGAAGTGTCATAAAACCAAGCGACAAGCATTTTGGAAAAGGCTCAAGGGTTTAATGAAGCACAACCTATAATGTTTCTGAGATTGGCTTTCATCCTATTTGGTACCTGCGCTCTTCAAAAAGTACTCTGTGCTCACATTTGCCTACCAGCTTTTATTCTGTCTACCAGCAGGGTGCAACCTTGTGTCAGCCTAGGTATATCACATTGAGGTAGAGAAGTAATGAACAAAATTAAAATGAAGGTCCCTACAAGAAGGGGTCTTATGATCCTTGGCGTACAAAAGAAGGTATTTCAGGTGACTCCAGTGGAGAGTCTTTCCCAAAAGATGCAGACACACAGAACTTAGAGAGGTCCCGTCAGAAACACAACAAACATCAACCACTATTTTTCTGAAAAGATTCAACACAGTTTATTGGTTAAACAGTCATGGGACTACGAAGCAGCCAACAGAAAACACAGTTTAGGAAAGAGAATAACTCTAGCAAACAGCTACCTCCATTATGTCTGGAGAGACAGCAAAAGATGTCAGTGGCAGAGGCGAGATGTCTTCAGGAAGGCACTTGGACTGTCTAGGACCTATGATGGAGAGACTGTGCTTCCCATTGGTGCTGGTACCTTTGGAGACAGGAGGAAACCCTGCAACTACAACCTTTCATGACAATGTCAGCTGGAACTGCTACATCATACAGGGAAAGGCTGGAAAGGAGAGCCAAGAACTATTTAATAGTTTTTGCTGAGAAGGCCCTTGCAAAATCTAGATGCAAAAATGAATGGATGAAGTCATTTCCCCCTTCCTCTATTTTAATCTATTTCTAAAATGCCTTGTTGACAAAAGATCTCTCCCAGAGAAAGGAATCAAAAGACTTAGTAAAAAGACTTGGAGTCAGCCTCACAGAGCAGAGTATGACAGGATTGGATGTAAAAGAAATGAGAGTGGAATAGTATCTTAATTTCTACAATGACAGGGTTTAGATGGAGGGAGAATGATTCCCTTGTAGAATTTTCTTGGTTTAATAGTCTAGGATTTTGTAGGTGAAGTGTTCTTCCTTATCTGCTTTTCCACAGTACTTGATGAGATTGAAGGAGTACTTTTTCTCTTGTTCACTATCTAACCCATAATTTTATAGGTATTTGATTTTCATGTTAAGCTCTTGCTACTCTATGAAAATGAGTGAACCACACCAGTCTCTCTTTTCTTTCCTTCAGTTTTGTCATCTCCTAGACTTGGCTTTTTTCCTGATAGCTCATGGCTATGACCTCCTTCTAATCAGAATGAGGATTCAAATGGCTGACACCTCTGAGAATGTCATCTCATCTTCATGTCCTTAGAGCCTTCCAGATAACAAACCAATGCACAAAGAAAAGAGATGTCTTATAGCAAGGGAATTGAGCCTGAGGAAGGAATGAAAAGCCATACCACCCACTTACAGATACTAAGATAATGATAGGGACTCAGTAAAGCAATACCTAATAGGTGATGTTATCAATGGACAAAGTTTGGTGGCATGAGTCTCCTTGAACTTGAGATGTGCCAAGCTCATATTTTATAAAGAATACACAGATTTAAGAAAAGCACTGTATTAGAAAACTGGCCTTTGAATTAGTAGTTTATCACTCCCTCGCTATGGGATTTCAAGTCAATTGACAGAGTGAATGAAAAACTTCCTTTTGTCAAAACAGAATGGTATCCCTTTTCATAAAGATGGTTGAGACAATGACATGGAATAGGATACATAAAAAAGCTTTTAACATGGTACAAGCATCCAATAATGATTAATTCATCTAAATCTACATGGACTTGCCACATGTTTCCTCTAAGATGCCAAACAGGATTTAAAAATAAGATCCTTTTCCAGATACTTAATGTATACTAAATTATGATTCTTACACATTCTCTTCTGAGCCTTTTCTTCCTTGGCCAATGCATTGACCTTTGATCAACTGAATGGAAATCAGGGCAGGGAAGGGAAACATATAGTTACAGCAGCAGATATTTCTATTGTAAGTAAATAACCATTTGGCATTAACTATTCAAGGTTCTTTTCTCATTCTTATCGAAAAGTAAAAACAGTAGGAAGATGATATTCGAAGGAAAACTGAAATGGGAACTAGAAGATATTAGTTACCATATTGTCTGTCATTTACAACTTGATTTTTCCAACATAAGCTTTTACTGCTTTTCTTTTCCATTCTCTTCTTATCTTTTCTTTTCTTTTTCCTGTTTTGTCTGAAAGAGATGGATGAATATGTGTCCACTGGGCTATTTTGAGGAATAAAGGAGGTAACGCCTATGATTTGTCAAGTATAAATGCATGGAGATTATTGCAGTCAGTTCCCAAGCACTAGAGTTGTAGACATTGCAGTCAGGGAGATTAGGGATTGAGTTCTGGTCAAGTTACTTATTGTGTGAAAATCTGCAAACTGCTTAGAATCTCTGTGTCTTAACTCACCTCATCTTTAAAAGAAAGAGAGGAATCCTAGGAAGTGAACCTAAGGAAATCAATGCAAAACACTCTGTGTGCACATACATGTACTTAAGTGTATATATTTGTGTATATAAATTTTTCATGTATATGGGCACATAAGCACATATTAAGCATATATTTGTACCTCTAAACTCATTTATCTATCTATATGTCTATAGATATATCTCTCTATATAAATCTATATATAGATCTATCTCTATCTATATATCTATATACCTATCTCTATATCTATCTATCTATCTATCTATCTATCTATCTATCTATATCTATCAATCTCTTTATCTATGTATATATAAAGATATATATGGATATCGATATGTATATATCTTTATATATGTATCTGTATAGATATATATCTCTGTCTGTATCTATATATAAAAGATATATCTATCTATATAGACACAGATATAGATAGATAGATATAGATATGCTTTAATATAGGTCAAATGTGTATACATGTAGATACACTTATTTTGGATGACTTCTCAATATTGCATTATGTATCTATTGTAATCTCAGGACAGTCTAAGAAAGGGCACCAAAATCCAGAATATGATGGGATAATATAGAGAAGCGAAGGTGACCTCTTATGCATTGCATACACATTAATATAATTAAATAATTCATGAATAATTAACTTCCCTAGTCTCTGATTCTTGTGTTATTGTATATTATGAAAGCTCACACCAGATAAATATTGTGCAAAATGCAAAACACCAATTTTATCATGAGTAATAAAAATTCAATTAACTTGAGAATAAATGTGTGAGTTAGTAACCCAAGCTTAAAATAAAGCCATAGAATGTAGATACATTTTTGGAAAACAAACTAACGAGAGTGTGACAGTTTATAAAGTTTATTGAAAATCCATCACTGCCTTCCATAGGCTGGCAGAGAAAGGCCCCCCATTACAGGAGAGGAGAATCATTTTAGACATTTTTATTGTACTTTATAGCTGGAGCATCCCACTAAAGAAGAGGAATAAAAAAAGCTTACAATACAGCACAAGTTGTGGAAAAATAGAAATAAGAAAACAAACCTCCTAGAGTTATTTCTTCCATGTAATTTTCCTAGATTTGAAATTCTCAAATATTGATATCTTCACCATCCATCAAAGAGCAAAGATGAAATGATATAATTCACAATCTAGAATTGAAGTTTAGAATGTATTATATACTCTGATAGTTGCTCAGAAAAACTGGTGCACTCATAATATTGATTGTTATGAAATATGTCATGAAATAGTTAAAATGAGATATTTAAGTTCCTGTGTCATTATAAAAAGGTGATATAAAATACTTGTATGTTTGTTTGTTTTTTTGCCAGTCTTGGTCTTTAGCTCAGTGACTGAGCACTGTCCTTGGGTTTTCTCCAAGCTACTGCCCTACCACTTGAGCTACACACCATGTATGTGTGTGTGTGTGTGTATGTATGTATGTATGTATGTATGTATGTATGTATGTGTGTATGTATGTATGTATGTAGTACTGAAGAATAGAACCCACAGACTCATAACACCTGGCCAGGACCCTTTACACTGTTTGAATTACCCTGTGTTGAAAGCTGCCAAATGCAAAGCCTGACATAGTTCCATCCAGTGAACCCCACCGCTGAATTTAATATATAATCTGAACTACACCTACAGTCCCTGGACCCAAATGTGTAAATCACAACAAAGAATTACAAAATTTATGATGAAGACAAATGCCAAATTCAAAAGCCAACACAACTTAGGAAAAGAACCTAGTGAGAGCAAAGAGGAGATGGACAACAAAAGGACCAGTAAAACAATGATGAGAGAATTAGTCAATGAAATAAAAGGGGAGATCCTAAAACATAGAGAGGAATGTAAGGAGGAAGTGAAAAAGATCATATAGGATGTTAAAAAAGATACGAGAGGAAGATAGAAAGTCTCCACACCTTATTAAAAGATGAAATTAATACTCTGAGAACTGACATCAACAAAGAACTTGGAAGCGTGACAGTTTCAATCTCCCTAATGCAAACCACAGTTGAAAGCATAGGCAATAGAATAAGTCAATTAGAAAATAAGTTATCAAGAAAACAGAGGCATTAGAACAAAAAATTCAAAGGCAGGAATACAACTCAGAACATAACAAAGAAAGTTCAAGAATTGGTAGATTCAGCCAAAAGATCAAATAGTTTGATAGATTGCATATCTTTGTTAGACAAATTCAAAACTGAAGGCATTGAAAACCTATTAAACAAAATAATAACAGAAAACCTCCCCAATTCAAGAGTAAAAATCTCACCTACCTGATAACCAAATGGAACTTTCCTAGTACACAGGATCCAAGATGCCAGAAGAAATCTCTAGACACATTGTAACGAGAACTCTGTGCTTAAAAAAATAAGGAATTAATTTTGAATGCAGGAAAATCAAAGAGGGAATTATATTAAAATGGAAAAAAAGATAAAATTCCTGCAGATTTCTTCACACAAACTCTGAATGCAAGAAAAGCCTGGAGTGGTATAATTCAATCTCTGAACAACATCTGCCAGCCCAAACTGATGTACCCAATGAAGCTAATATTCACAACTGAAGGTGAAACTAAAACCTTCCATGACAAACAAACAAAAAAATAAAGGAATTCATGAACACTAGACCTGTCTACAAAGGATGCTGAAGGGAAACATACAATCTGGAGAAAGCAATCAAGGATACACAACACTAGAGAAAATCACTAGAAGATTAGTTTAGTAAATACTGGAAGAGGAAGGAAACAAACTACAGGAAATTAAGAAAATAACAGCATAATACATTTGTCTACAGTAACCTTTAACATTAACGGACTCAACTCCCCAATGAAAAGATGTAGAGCAGCAGATTGGATCAAAAAAGATCCAACCGTTGGTTGTGTTCAAGAAACCCATCTGATAGTTAAAGATAAACACAAATTTCCATAGAAGGGATGGGAAAAAAACCTTTCATGCAAATGCATCTTGCAAGAAGACAAGGGGTAGCCATATTATTATCTGATAAAATGGCCCTTTCTTTAAAATCAATACAAAGAGACAAGAAGGTCATTACATATTAATAAAGAGAGTGGTACATGAAGAGGAAATCACAGTGGTTAATATTTATGCAACAACAATGGGGTACCCAAATACATTAAACAGACACTTTTGGACTTACAGAACACGACATACCTGAACACAATAATAGTGGGAGACTTCAACTCTCTGCTGTTACCATAAGACCAAATAAAAGAAAAAGAAAAGAAAAAAACGAAGTGGCCTCTGAATTAAGACACCATAACCCAGATGGATTTAATAGATATTTACAGAGTATTTCCACCAGCAACAACCCAATTCACATATTTCTCAGCAGCCCATGGAACATTCTTGAAAAGTGACTATATCATAGGGCACATAATGAGCCAAAGCAAATACAACAAGATAGAAATAACTCCTTGCATGTTATATGACCCCTGTGGAGAGGCATTGGGAAGGAATCCCCTTCCCCACCAGCTGACAGCAGCACCATCTTGACTGCCCGCAAAGACCCTGCCAAACCAACTGGAGCCTGAGAAGTGGTGCTGGCAGCCCTTCATTCAAAAGGGCACAGGTTTTCCCCGAGGCAGCTTAGCCAGACATCCACCCCCCATCTAGCAGAAGTTCCTCCCCCTGGGTGGGGCCATGCTCCTGGTAAACAAAGCCGCTTGCAGCTCTACTGGCTATTTTTCTGCCCAATCATGAAAACTGATCACAAAAACCACAAAGCCAAATCGCAGGAGAAAAAGACTTTTTAAAGTGTTTGATCCAGAATTTAGTAGAGACACAAGTTTTATATGCCATCTCCCGCCCCCAAAAATCTGAATAACCCCCTTTTTTTGCTACCTTTTTTCATTTGCAATTTTATGTGTTCTTATTTATTTATTTGCCATTTTACTTCCACCCCCTTTTTTAATGTTATGGTTTTTTCTTTCCATTTTATTCCTGCTTTCCTTCTGTCATTATGGTCATTCCTAGAAACATAGTGACATCATTGGGTACAGACTGGATACAAATTATATTTTTATTCATACAGTCACCTGCTTTTTAATCTATTGGTTCTTAACCCTAGTACTTCTTGTTTAAGAACTCACAATTGTATGGGTTCTCCCCCCACCTTTTTCTTTTTTAATTTTTTTTTTTGCCAGTCCTGGGCTTGAGCTCAGGGCCTGAGCACTGTCCTTGGACTTTCTCAAGGCCAGAGCTCTACCACTTGAGCCTCAGCACCACTTCTGGCTTTTTTTTTTCTATGTATGTGGTACCGAGGAATCGAACCTGGGTCTTCGTGCATGCTAGGTAAGCACTCAAACACTAGGCCAAACTCCCGGCCCCTTTTTTAAATTTTTATCATTGATCTTTCCTATATGGACCTTCCTCTTTTCTTTATATATTTTCTTATTACTCTTCTTATTTTTATGTTTTATCTTATTTTTTTCTACTCAACTATTTTTATACTCAACTATTTTACCGTTCTATCACCTTAGGTCAGTTATCCTTACGCTATCCCTTTCCTTCATTACTATATTAATCTTAAACTCCTACATTACTCTTTTATTACCTCCCCTCTTGCATTTCATACTATTTTTCTATCTCTGGTCCTCTGTTCATCCTTCAACTTTTATAATGCATGGATCCACAGTTGATCGTTGTTAAGCAATACTATATATCTAGGTGTTCAATTATACTGTAGGTCCAGAGTGACTTAAATATCATAGAGATTGGGTTGTGGGGGTTTTTTTGGTCATAAAATGGTGATCAGTGGTGGTGTTAGATTTGTCTGTAAATGCACAAAGAGAGAGGGGGGGGAGGGAATACCACTCAAAACTTGTGCACTTCTATTGTCTGGCCAGCTAAAAAGCTCTAGGTTGGTTATACATCTTACAGTATTAATCTTGCTCCCATTTTCAAATCGGCAGAATAAGAAACTCAAGAAAAATGGTAAATCAAGGAATAGCATCTCCCACCCAATATAAACAGGCAATGGAGCTGTCAACGGCAAAACTAGGGGAGAGTCCTCTAAATGCTATACAAATGCAACTGATGAATATGATTAATGAAAAGTTTGAAAACATATAGAAACAGATATGTGAGGAAGCCATATCTAAATGAGATGAAACCAAAAACAAGGTGATACGTGAATAAGGGGAAGCCATAAAGGAGGCCATAATAAAAGATTTACAAAAAAATGGACAAATTCATAGAATCCACAAACAAAAATCTGACCGAACTCCACCAAATATCCAATGAGAATAAAGCAGCTGAGCTAAAGCCTTCAAACAGACCATACAAATGGAAATCAAGAAGTCCATGAATGATCTAAAACAAGAGATGCCAGGTATCAAAAATGAACAATTGGAAGAAGAGAGATGAAGAATAAAGTAGAAAGTACTGATAACAGGTTAGACAATGCAGAAGAGTCTCCAGGGTTGAAGATAACCTAGTTGTTATAGAGAAAGAACAGAAAATGAGTAGAACCAAATTAGCTATTGCAGTGCCTCAACCAATCACAGGCAAGAATAAGAAGGAAATCATCAAGGCTGGTATAGAAATTAGCCAAGAGTTCACAAGAACAGTCCCGAAGACCAATGGAACAGAACTGAGGACCCAGATATTAACCCACAGACCTATGGCCACCTAATCTTTGATAAGGGAGCCAAAAAATTAGAATGGAAGAAAGACAGCCTCTTCAACAAGTGGTGCTGGCAGAACTGGTGAAGCACCTGCAGAAAACTAAAGTTGGATCCTTCTTTGTCACCCTGCACCAGGATTAACTCCAAATGGATCAAAGACATGGAGGTAAAAGCAGATACACTGAAAAACTTTGCAAGAAGGAATAGGAGATACACTAGGTCTCCTTAGCACAGGTCGAAACTTTCTTAATAAGGGCTAACACACACAACAAATCAAAGAAAGTCTGGATAAGTGGGACTGCATTAAACTGCAGGGCTTCTGTATGGCAAAGGACAAAGCTAGCAAACTAACTAGAAAGCCTACAGAGAAGATCTTCACTAACCATACAATGGACAAAGGCCTCATATCTAAAATATATCAACAGCTCAAAAAATTGAATCACTCCAAAGCTAATATCCCAATAAACAACCATTCCATTAAAAGATGGGCCAAAGACTTAAAGAGAGTCTTCTCTGAAGAAGAAATAAGAATGTCCTATAAACACATGAAGAAATGCTCGACATCACTGGCCATAACAGAAATGCAAATCAAAGCAACTCTAAGATTCCACCTCACTCCAGTTAGAATGGCCAAGATCAAGAAATCTAATAACAACAGATGCTGGAGGGGATGTGGCCAGGAGGGATCCCTACTACACTGTTGGTGGGAGTGCAAACTCATTCAACCACTATGGAAAGCAGTATGGCAGTTCCTCAAAAGACTAAACATAGAGCTTTCCTATGACCCAGAAATTCCACTTCTTGGGGTTTACCCTCTTGTCCAGAAACAAGGCTATACTAAATCCACTAGCACAACCATGTTCATTGCAGCACTATTTGCCATAGCAAAGATATGGAACCAACCCAGATGCCCCTCAGTGGATGAGTGTGAATCACCAAGATGTGGTATTTGTACACAATGGAATTCTATGCTGCTGTCAGAAAGAACAACATCTTCCCATTTGTAAGGAAATAGAAGGACAGAAAAAAATCATATATGAAGTAAGTCAGACTCAAAGGAACATAGGCTCAATGATTTCCCTCATTTGTCATCATCAGTAGAAAGCTTGGGCCATCCTAGCAGAGAGTTACATAGAGCAAAACCTAGATACATAAGGGGATATAGTATGACGCTAAATGAAAGGACCTCCAGGATATAGAAACAAAAGCCGTATAATGAGTGATTGTTGTCCTGAATGTACTATGTTATCACTCAGATGAGCTGTCCCTTGGTTATCTCATATTGTTACAGGGTTTTACCTTGTTATCTGATATATTGTATACATGTATATTTGGTTATTTGAAATAGGATAGTGAAGGGGGGAAAACAAGATGAGGGTCAGGGGTGGGGGAGGAAAATGGGGACCTAGACATGAGAAAGGGTATCAATGTGTGTGAAGTAATGCACCTTCTATCTGGTGAATATAATGTAACTCTTCTATTAATTACAATTAAAATTATATGCAAAAATAATTTTGTTGATGGTTCTGTTTTCTCTTCTTTATGAGTGGTTTATTCCTGTGTCTCTTGGAGAGAGGAACAAGAGGACATATATATCTCAAGGATGAAAATATGAAAATACGCTTATTGAACACTATGGTAAAAGTGAGCTCTGTAACTCATGGGTGGAGATGGGAGGGAATGACTGGGAGAGAATGAGGGAAGGGAAGAGTCTACGTGAAAGAGAATGTACTAATTACCTCACTCATGCAATTGTAATTCTTCTGTACATCACCTTTATAATAACACCATAATTAAAAAAATTCCTACAATGGTGTAAGAATCTATTTTCCTCTAAATTCTATTCTAAAAGTTTCATCCCTGTTAGCTCTATTCACATTGTCTTTTTACCCCTCTTCCAAGTAGCAATATTTTGATGTTCACTTTTTCATAACTCTGTCCTGAAATCTTCCTTTTTCTTTCTTTCTTTCTTTCTTTCTTTCTTTCTTTCTTTCTTTCTTTCTTTCTTTCTTTCTTTATATATATATTTATAGATTATGTACCTTGGTTAGGTCAAGTAAACCCAGAATTAAATGAATTCTTCAAGTGTGGTCCATATAGCAGGTTGTATGCGTGTGTGTGTGTGTGTGTGTATGTGTGTGTGTGTGTGTATCCTGGGGCTTGAACCAGGGTTCTGTCCCTGACCTTCTTTTGCTCAATGTAGTGCTCTACCACTTGAACTGCAGTGTTACTTCTGGCTTTTCCTGAGTAGCTTATTGGAGATAAGAGCCTACCAGACTTTCCTGCTCAGGCTTATTTCCAACCTCGATCTTCAGATCTCAACCCCTTGAGTAGCTAGAATTAACATGCATGATCCACCAGTACCCAGCAATTATTAGGATTTTTAACATTTATGGTAGGTTTAAATAATAATACTTTTAAAATACCAAAGGTAGTAGGAGGGTTTTCCCATTAAGTGGCAGATCTGTATATTCTTTCTCTGAGGTAAGAATTTCTTACTACCTAAAAGTACGCACATAGATTTTCTTTTCTCTTTTTCTTCCTTTTTTTCCTGTCAGTCTTGGGGCTTGAACTCACACTTGGGCACTGTTCTTGAGCTTTTCTGCTCAAGGCTAGCACTCTACCACTTTAAACCATAGTGCCACTTCTGGTTTTCTGGTGGTTAATTGGAGATACAAGTCTCATGGATTTCCCTGCTTGGGTTGGCTTTGAACTGTGATCAGATCTTAGTCCTCAGAGAAGCAAGGATCATGAGCATGAGCCACCAGCACTTAGCTGAGTTATGGATTTTATTATGGAATGTGAAGTACACATTTTGTAAAGGGAGAATTAACAAGTTCAAGAAAAAATTATTTAAAGGCTTAAACTTGATATCCTGACACCTCCCACTGATATCATAATATACTCATTGTAATATTAGACTAAAAAATCAAGATAATATTATGAGCCTTGAAATCTGGCATTTGACTATAAGTAAGAAATTTCCCATATCTAGCCCTTTTTCATCTATGCAAATGAAAGGTTGAAATTGTTCTCTGAAAGTCTATCCACTGAATTTACATGATGTCTCTGAGATTAAACACAATCATTATTTACTAACAGGTATTTTAAACCCATTAGTGACATTGTGCAGGCCTTTGTTTCACAGGAGTCTGTAAGGCAAATATTTACCATAGGAAAAGTGTAGAAAATTCTATTAAGAATGTACTCAATGGATTGAAATGTCATTTAGAGCCTACAAAGAGCTCTGTTTAGATGACTTGACCCTGATAAAACAGATTGCATAAACAAAATTTGCTTCACTAATGATGGAGTAGCTGAGGAAAGATGTTCAATTTAGTTATTATGTACCAATACAGGTTTGACGGTATTTTGAGTTCCTTCAGCCAAAAGATTAATCTAAACAGTCAGCAAATGTTTGTTGAATAGGAAAAGAGATTCATAATGGTTGAATAACATATTATAGTATCACTGATTGACAGCAAAAAATACTGAGATATTTGGCCTGGTAAATTGAAATTCAGTTGCACTGGAATAAAAGAGTAGCAACTCTGATTGTGTAATCAGTCCATGTTACCACACTGTTATCATTTCAATGTGTATTTTTCCCCTTTTCAAAAATTTCCAATAAAGTATGAGCTGAAGATGAGCTGAAAAAGAGCCACCACCACCCCTGCCCATGAATCAGAGTCATAAAATGCAAATGGGCAAAAAAACACAAGTAAAGGTGGAGTGAAGGTGAGAAATATGGATAAAATAAAACAAAATGTGAGAAAAGACTAGGATAGTAGAGATAATGAATCTAAATACCATGCTACCCTCTTGCCTTTCCATATAGTCAATTTTTAAGAAACAAAATATACTAAAAACCTTTTTGTCAAATGTTTTTCAATATCTCAAATTCTCATTATTCACTTTTCACTCTGCCTGCACAGAGAAAAAGTGACTTTGGATGCTTTCAGTTTTAAATCATTCAAATACATTGAGCATGATTTTATGTTATTAATGACATTGCTTTCAGTATCCCTTGGTTAGTGATTTTTCAAGCTGTGATGACCCTTGACTCATGTGGAAAGCGGGCAATAGCACTTTAAAGATTCTGCAAAAATGCCAAGTGAAGTGGCATCCTAGCTATTCAGGAGGCTGAAATTTGAAGATGGGGACTAAAGCTGTCTTAGGTATGATAGTCCATGAGACTCTTACCTTCAATTAAACATCAGAAAACTGGAAGTGGTGCTCAGGCCCAAGTGGTAGAGTGCTATCCTTGAGCTGAAGTGCTCAGGGACAGTGCCAAGGCCCAGAGTTCAAGCCCCAAAACAAAAGAAGAAGAAGAAGAAGAAGAAGAAGAAGGAGAAGGAGAAGGAGAAGGAGAAGGAGAAGGAGAAGGAGAAGGAGAAGGAGAAGGAGAAGGAGAAGGAGAAGGAGAAGGAGAAGGAGGAGGAGGAGGAGGAGGAGGAGGAGGAGGAGGAGGAGGAGGAGAAGAAGAAGAAGAAGAAGAAGAAGAAGAAGAAGAAGAAGAAGAAGAAGAAGAAGAAGAAGAAGAAGAAGACCATTCTCCAAAGATTTCAAAGATAGATTCTGACCCATGTGTCTTAGGTAGGGTTTTTTTTAGTATACTTCTTTAACAAATACCCTAGGCAATTAAGACATTGTTCATCTGCAAACCACTCCTCAGGAACTACCTTTTAAGAGTATGCGACAGAGTCTTCACTTTGGTTGCATCGTGTTGCACTTGAGCTGAATGATTTAGGGAGATTTATCCCTGTAGGAATTTTCTGCAGAGAGATCAGCCATCCTGAAATGACAGCATCAAACCTAAGTGACTAGACAAAATACTAAGTTCTGTCCCATGCTACTGAAGAGAGAAATACATGAGGAAAAGGGGGCCGGTGAAAATTCACATTCTCGTTTGGAAGAATTCAAGGTAAGAAACATTAAATGGGAGATTGTTCAGTGATTTTGTTCACCACATTAAAAGAAAATCATTATCAGTTAGCTGTTGAAAGGGCTTTCTTTTTGACATGTCCATGTAGGCATACATTGTATTCTGATTGCATTCTGTCCCTTTGCGCCTCTCCTGCATCATCTTCCCCCTTCCAAATCAAACTCACAAAGCTTTATTGCTTCATTGTCACACTTGTATATATAAGATACTTCAGAATATTTGGGCTGTATTCATCCTCGTTTACTCTCTCTGTCCTCCCCTTCTGGCAGTGCCCACAAACTAGGACATGACCTCTTCTACCCCCCTGGAATTCATTTGTTAATGTCAAAGTGGTTTTTGCCGTGGCATTATACATGCAAATATGGTACTTTCAGCTGATTGAGCCCCTTGCTGATGGTCATATCTCCATAAGCCCCTATGACTCATCAGCTTTCTTTCTTTAAGTTTCATTTTTCAATCTTCATTCACAAATGCAATGCACTTTGGTATTGTTCATTCTCCTTTCCTCATTTTGCTCAAATCCCTTCAAACAGTCCCACAATTGCAAGCATGTATTCTCTCTCTCTCTCTCTCTCTCTCTCTCTCTCTCTCTCTCTCTCTCTCTCTCTCACACACACACACACACACACACACACACACACACACACACACCATGTTTTTATACTGCTAAAATCAAACTCCGCAATGAGATGCTAGTTATGGACATGTATGCACCAACTAATAAAACATCAAGTACATTTTAAATTTAACTTTTAAAAATAAGAAAAAAATTGACAGGGGAAGTTTTAATGCATCTTACATATATTTTAGCATTGTATAATTGAAATACTGTAGCAGCTGATTTCATTCATTTTCTTCTATATTTAATTTCCATTAAAGGCAACATAAAGCTTCTATTGATTTTAGTAGAGCTATAAAAATTATTCTATGGTTAGTTAACTTAGTATTGAAAACCAGACCATAGAATGTGAACAACAAAACAAAACAAAATAAATATAACAGGAAATAAGTTTTATTTGAAACAGAAGCTGAAAGTCAAAAGCCAATTGGGAATGATAGTCAGGATTTCAAGTTAGCACATTATATAAAGTAGAGCTTAACAGTTTTTATCCTAGATATATGGGGTAGTTTTGAATTTTCTAAATGAGTTTGGATGTTTGTGCCTTTCCCCTACTTTCTAATGTGATCACGCTTCTATTTATCTGTCAGAAAGCTTTGAAGTATGTGTGTTTGTGCATTTATTGTCGCTGTGAGTATATGTGTGATGTGTTTGTTTATGTGTATGTATTATTTACATATGTGTATATGATCAATAGGAGGGGAATACATACAAAGAAACAACATCAATTAAATTATTGCTTCCAGAATATGTTAATACATAGAAAAGCAAAAGAATAGCCTTAACTTTTTTCCTGGCACAATTCTAATTCCTACAGCACAGACATTTTTCTTCCTAAACCTTTTTTCCTCTTCATTGACTGATACCTTACAGATGCACCCACCTCCAGCAGTACACTGAGGAAATACAGTGTTTTGCACACTATTAGGAATTCCTATTTGTAACCCAAACCAATTTCAAAAATAATCAATAGATACTTTTCAGTTAGGGACTCTGATAAATTCTAAGTCCCCAAGGTTCTGTAATTGGTGAATAAAATTTCACTGGAGCAGCTCAAGTCTTCAGCCGAAATTCATACCAAGCAATAAAATTCAATTTGGTTGGTTCTTTTATAAATGGACTCATGGTTCAGTATGTCCTCTTTCTTTCCTTTTCAGCTGGCAATTGTGTGTGGAGTTCTTTATTCTAGTATCAGGCATCCCAGAGACATACGGGACATACAAGTTGCTTACTGGATTTAAGTAGTTAAAAAGGTTAGCAGAAAAAAAGTTAGCAATTATTTTTTAGCAGCTGTGCAAAGTGGTAAATGCTTGGCATATCGTGCTTAAGTCCCTCTTCAGCCTTTCCTCTTGCCCTGGATGGCAGTGGCTGGTGGACATAGCAAGGGAAGGGCTCACAGAGAGAACTCCAGGGATGTCAGGCTGGACCTGTAAAGGCCAGTAAATGTATGAATCTGGCAGATGGCTTAAAGTTACAGGGGGGGGGATCGCAGTACACATTTAAGAAATATTAACATTTCTCTCCTTCAGCCCTAGATTATTTCCTTCTTGCAGTACTAAGTGTTATTCCATCCTCTGACTTACACCTCTGTTTTAACAGTCACACTCTCAGCTCTAAGCATAACCATCTCAGACTGTCACCTCATCCCTGATTAGTTTACCATTTAAAAATCTCTCCATAAGCACTGCTTCCTCCTCCCCTTCCCCTTCCCCTAATGCTTGTTTTATAGCTTTCCAGTCATCCCTGCTGTTTCCTCTTTTATCCTGATGTAACCAATCCCACTCATACAAACCCAATTCATTCCGAAAGAAGACTTAATGTGCCATAAAACTAACAGGGAGATTGCTCTCAAGGTGGGCAATAAGCTGACACAGCACACAGGTAATATTTATGCGGCAATACTACTTCGAGAAATGCCAGGCACAGCGCTGCTTGCAAATCACAGGGTAATTATCAGCTTTAGGTCCTTAATCACTAGAGCAAAGCCATTCATAAGTAAACACAAGTGGTGAATGTGAACCTCAGTGCTAGAGAAAAAATAAGGCAAGGGAAAGACACCTTCCATGGGTGTGCTGACAGAGAAAGGAGGAGGGCCCCTCCTACGTATTTATACAGCCAACGAAGTACGGTTGTCAATGTCAGGGTCTCTTAAACTCAGATAAACACAGGTATAAATAATACTGTGACTTGGGGCCTGTTTGTCTAATATCAGTGGGTCTTGGTTTTATTCCTGATGATAAAACTTAAACACTCCTTGATTTGTTATGGAGACTGACTTATATATTATGCCAAAGAGAAAAAGTGCTCATATTTAATAGGAAGATGTTTCTTCTTATTGTCATCATCAGTGTCTTCATATTTTTTAAATCATTACCAATTGTTTTTGTTAGAAATCTCTTTCTTAGGAAAGAGCTAGAAAGTCACTATCAATTGAACCAACTATCACATTATTTTCTGCAAAAGAGACCTAGACACCTGTCAGGTGACAGACGTGAGGGTGATGTGTTAACATCTAGAGGGAAGGACTGGGGTGCTTCCTCTGAAGTTAAAATCCAGGTTACATCTCCAGTCTGAATTTCAGCCTGAACTACCACAAAAATGAGAATGCTCAAGAGCTCTCCATTCATGGTGAGATTTTGTTTAATTCTGATCTTCATGTCATTTCCTATGACCCTCTAGTTGGTGATCTTCAAGCCGGGATGACCATTTACTCATCTGTGGAGCTGATTTTTAGTATAGAATAATGCACTTTAATTTTGGAACAGGATAATTGAGTTGAGGGAGTCCCAAAGTCTCACTTAAAATGTACACAGATAAAACAACTTTAGATCTATTCAGTTTTGTCATTGCAAATACAAGGATACCCTCACGTATATGCTTTTCTTCTGTCCTTTCAGTGGAATATGTGTCATTGGCTGGAAGAATCCAGACTTGCTGATTAATAATTATTGTATTACAGGAATCTATTCCTCTAACCGTTTGGAGACATGCAATCTATTTGTGAGTAGATTCAAATTGGACAACAGGTGTGGTAACTAGTTCAAGGTGGAATCTTCAGGTATAAAAGAAATAAGCCATATTCACAAGACAATGTGCTGGAAATGTACTCTACAACATGGGAAGGGGTTGCGGGAGGAAAAGTGGAAGGAAAATATGGGAAGGGGTAACAATATTCAAGAAGTAATGCATTCACTACCTTATAGGTATAGATGTAACCCTGCTATACATACCCCTGATAATAAAATAAAAATTTAAAACATAAGAGATATCTCATTCCTAAGCAATAAGGAACGTAGAGAATTGAAAAAAATAAATAAGCTGGGAAATATAATAATGATGATCATAATAATAACTCACATTTATTGAACCATTGCTGTTTGCCAGTCTATGGAAGAGCTTTGCCACTTTAGCTCATGTTTTTGTGAGTTACTCGTCATTGTTCTTGTTTTAAAAGTTAGGAAACTGGAGCACAAAGACATTAAATCACCTTTCTGCAAACATACAGTTTAGTGAGAAACAGGACACATGCTCTGACAGCGTGGAGTTCAAATGGTGTATAGGCAGTGACTTAGACTTTTTCTCCTCTATAGAAGAAATATGCATTTTCTTCTTTTCAAAGGTCAGAGGAACAACTTTTCAAAAATGACATGAAAAAAAATTAGAGTGCAATTTCTAGTCACTAATAGAACACATTATTACTTATTTTAAATATTAAAATGTAGTCCTCCAATAGTATGCTGATTAGATTGGGAATGCCAGCTTTTTTTTAAGAGAGAGATTTCAAAGGACTCTTTGGATTTAATACCTGAAACAGTTAATCATAGTGACATGCAGAACTAGAAATGATCTAAGAAAATACTTTATCTGACTTCTCCTAGTTGTTGAATGAGAAAAATCATAGAACGTAATATGAGTCCTAACTATTTATAGCTAACTAATAGCACTGAGACTAGAACTGTAATCTACCAATCTTTAGTGCTTTTTATGGCTTTATTCCCTTCAGATAGGTTTCAATTTCAATAAATCAAGCTATAATAATACATCTGGTTGTGATACTAACCCAGTAAACAAATTTAAGATAAATTTTAATATGAAGATAATAGTGCTTATATTTAACTTGAAGGGATATTGATCTGACATAACCAGACCTTGAAAGTAGAGAAGTGGTTATTTGTTAGGTAGAGGAGAATAAAGAATGGCTATTTGGTGCTAGTGGCCCATGCCTGCTATCCTAGCTACTCAGGAGGTTGAGATCTGAGAATGTCTAATCCAGACATTTATCTTCAATTAACCACAAAACTTGAGCTGTGGCTCAAGTGGTAGAGTATTAACCTCAATACAAAAACTCAGTGTCAGTGGCTGGGCCCACAGCTCAACGATCTAATTCAATGACCCAATCTGGAAGATTTTCTTTATTGCCCATATATAATATAATCCTTTTGCTGCAAAGATGGAGGATCTATGAGTTCTGTGTTACACAAGCCGCATTGCATACAATAGACGACCCTCAGAGACAAAGGAGTCTAAGTAACAATGACTCTTTTCACATCATACAATGGTGAAAATTAATGGCTTTGTTGATTTTGAGATGGGAAACTAGGTTGCTTCTTATAAACATTCACCATTGTGCTTCCATTTCTTCCATGCATTCCATGAAAATTCTGTTAAAAATTGTAGCAGCAATGTGATGGAAGACAGAATCAAGGCTTCTCAAAAAATTCCCCCCAAAAGCCAGGCTTGGTGGTTCACGCCTATAATCTTGGCTATTCAGGAGGCTGAGATCTGAGGATCAAGGTTCAAAGCCAGCCTGGGCACAAAGGAACTTGAGACTCTTATCTCCAATTAACCTCTAGAAAATGGGAAGTGGGGCTTGGCTCAAGGGTAGGATGGCAGCCTTGAGCTGAAGAGCTCAGGGACAATGCCCAGACCCAGGGATAGGGCAGTAGCCTTGAGCTGAAGAGCTCAGGGACAGTGCCCAGGCCAAGTTCAAGCCTCATAACACACACACACACACACACACACACACACACACACACACACACACACACACACACACAAACAATACTCTCACACCCTAAACTCTATTATCTGTGAATATATCATATTATGGGATGAACGGGACTTTACAGTTGTGATCAAGGGACTAGACACTGACCCTGAGAGAGATTGTTTTGTACAGTACAGGTGGACCTGCATGATGACGTGGAAGAGAGAAGGTAGAAGAGTGAGCCAGGAAGGTGCAATAGAAGAGGAAAGAGGAGATATTCCAAGATGGAAGGGAGTCAGTCCTCTTTTGCTGGAAGGAAAGAAATGGAGCAGAGAACGAAGGACTGAGGGTAGCCTCTCAAAGCTGAGAAAGGCATTTAGGTAACAGTCAGCGCACACTGAAACCTTAGTTCTATAGCCATAAGGAAATGAATTTCTGGGAATCTCTCATAGAACTTCTAGGAAAAAAAACTCAGCTCTTCTTCACATTTTGTTTTTAGCCTGGAGGGACCACAGTCACACTAGTGATGTATAGAATGAGAGGACGATGAAAAGGTCTCATCTTTGCCATTAGATTTTATTTGTTATGGCAGAATAAAATGCGAATACTAGTCTTCATTGGGATTTTTTAAAAACCTTTTTTTATTGTTACATTTTCAGTGATTTTTTTTTCTGAACTAGAAGGTAATTTATTCACAGCAATCTGTCTCCCTGAGTAGATCTTTTGCCTTATTGTGACTGTTCTGATTGCTCAGCTTGCCTACCCTACTATGGCTTGTACTCTCATATGGTGTAGATAGAGCCTTTCCTTTACCTGTGTATCAGTGTTTTGCCCTTGTTTAGAAATGAAAATAGTTTCTTTAAATTATAGAACTGTCAACTAAACAAACACATCGATAATCACCATAGCTTCATGGAGAGAAATGCTACTTATTTTCTTATTTTATTTTATGTTATTGCCAGGGTTATGTACAGAGGGGTTATAGTTACATTCATAAGGTATTCAGTAAATTACTTCTTGAATATCATTACTCCTTCCCATGTTTTTCTCTCACTTTTCCTCCTACCATGTTACTCATTTTCTTATAGCTAGAGAGGGAAGGGTTAATCATTTTTTCTGCCCACTGTGGTTCAGTTTACTTCATTTTGTTGAGGGAGTCCACTGAGTGGCTTCAGCTTTCTACAGCCCATCTGACATGTGTGGGATTCATCCGACTCAATCCACATGAGAAAAGGAGTCAGGTTAGTTTGTCATAAGAGAATTCATGGTTGTGCCTTCCAAAAGAGTGAAAATAAATGCACAGATGAACACAAGTAATGCTCTGTCGTGGACAGTTCTTGTTGTCCAACATGCAGCCACACATTCATGTTTCCATACACAGACCTCAAAGGAGCAAGTTCAAATCTAGGATTACTCTTCAAGTCATGTGTGACTCTTCTGATTATTTTGCAAATGTAGCACTTCCTCACACTGATTGGTCTATAAATCAGACATTTTTTTTCTTTTGTACACAAGCAAATCACTGTTGTGTAGTTGGGCTTTAACATCGCTTTTTAGAGAAGTAAACATTGGCCAATAAAATGTATTGATCATGGATTCTCTGGAAATGGTCATACCTTAAAGATCAGGATTTCAGGCATGAATTACCAGGGCTTGACTCTTCAATAGTGTCATTAAACTTCTTAAAGGCTGGTAGAACAACAAAGCAAGTCTCGATTATAATATCAACATCCCATCAAGTTGGTGAGATTCAAAACAAAAATAAAGTGAAAACAAATGTAAACACATGACATGGAAGCCATTGTTCAGCCATCTCCTTGAGAAGGGATTGACAAGCCCTCTTCATGTACTTTCCATCACTCATGTCTTCAGATTTCCTTCAATGAATTGGAAAAGCTGTGAGTGCAAAAATCTTCTGGAGATGCTGCTGCTGGAGAGTTTGTGGACAGAGACCAGAGATCAAAATAGGGCACACTTTTAAAAATATTTTTCCCTCGGAAGTTTGACTACCCAGAGGGCTGCCTTCTCTGCTTATGAAGCTGCAATGTTCATTTTTCAGTGACAAGAGTGATCTGGATCCTGAAGAATGCCAGAGCTGAATTAGAAGGCAGTTATTCCCTTCCCAGACTCTAACTTGAATTCTTGCTTTCTGAGGATTGTCTCGAACAAGCTCTAAGAGATGACTGCAACACTATGTGATTATGAAGTCTTGTTAGAAGTGCAGAATTTCCCTTTGTGGCTCACAGAGGACAACTAGCTAGAGGAGCAAGGATATTCTATTCTACCTGGTTCTGGGGACTCTTCCACTTTTGGATAGTGCCCTGCACACAGACTTCTCTTCTACCCCGGTTGCTCTGGTCTTCACCTATCACCTTTAATCCTCTCTACTTGCAATCTTGAAGGATTATAACTTTCACCTATTATTGGGTGAGATACATCCAAAAGGAAATAAATCCTCAAAGTGAAGTCAATTTGTCAGCATGATATTAAAACAAAGTATGGGAGAGAAACATTTCAGCAAAAGCCAAGCTCAATAACCTTTTCAGAAATAACTGTACTCAATTTGAGCTGAACCAGGAAGAGAATTTGGGTGTGTGATACATTTATAACTTTTACATGCAAGCTTTATTTTAATCCCCAAAGGCAGCTTGCTGGTAATCTTGGTCACCTGTGCATGCACGCACTCCCATGCACACAAATACACTCAAACTCACTGGCTATATGCTGAAATTTTTTTTGCCAGTCTTGGGCCTTGAGCTCAGGGCCTGAGCACTGTCCTTGGACTTTCTCAAGGCTGGAGCTCTACCACTTGAGCCATAGCACCACTTCTGGCTTTTTTCTATGTTTATGGTACCGAGGAATCGAACCTGGGGCTAGGCAAACACTCTACCCACTAGGTCAAACTCTCGGCCCTATATGCTGAATTTAATTCCTTGTTATAGTCTGGAGATGGAGCGACCCAGTCAGGTAGTACTCATCTGTCTGCCTGGCCCAGTTTTTTAGGGATGCTTCTTGATATCTACCCTCCATTTTCCACCCTTTCCTCCTCAATTTTACCACCCATCCAAAGAGAAGATGTCAACAATGAGATTTTTTTTCATATAACATGTTATTTTTTGGTCTTTCTCTTGTTTTCACTTGTCTTAACAAAAGTAAGATCTCTCCATAGTAATCAAGGCATTCTTGCCAAAATTATATGCCCATTATGCTGCTCTGTGGCTTTCTGTGAGTTCTACAATGAACTCCTGACTACTTGTAATGAAATTCATGGCTGTTTTCTGCTTCTACTGATAGTCCTGCTGTGTTATGACTTCTCTACCTCCTGTGTTCTTGCTTGAACGCTTCCTCCCTTAATCTCATGGCTGGAAAAGTCTTATGGACATAATCTCATTAGACTTTTACAATAACTTGATTCAACAGATAGAGGAGGAAAAGCAATGCTTTTTTTTCTTTTTAAATAACTGAGGAACGTGAAGTTTCAAGTGGCAGAGTGACTGGCTTTGATTGCCACAGTAAGTAGCAGCATCAAAACTTGAATCTCTAGCTTTCTACCAGCTAGAGATATTGTTTTTGTATGTCTAATCTAATTTAAAAAATGCTTGCTCTGTAATTGGTAGGACATGGCTCAGAATTTGATCCCTATGGCTGAAAACAAGAGGTGACTATGTCTGTCTTACCCCACCCCCGCAACATTCCTCCCCTATTCCAGCAATCCACAAGCATCACTGTCATAGTACAGGAAGATGCAGGCATATCTTGCAAGACACATGCTAGTAAGATAGGCATTTTGCATATACATGTTCAGTATAAAACATAAATAGCATCTGATTTGGGGAGGGGAAAGGGAAGCACAGATGCGATGTGTCAAAGGGTGAATTAATTCAGCAGTGATACTACATACTCCACTGGGAATGAACTATACAGCTTTGCGGGGAGAGAAGAGGGAGGGAAGGAAAATCTGAGATAAAATGAGGGTGTGTCACTGTTCAAAAAGAAATTTACTCATCATCTGACTTATGTAACTATAATCCCACATCACCTTTACAATAAAAATAAGAACATAAAGAGCAATGAAGACAGGAAACTTATAGGCCGGAGCTTGTTGTAGACAGGTCTAACTCTGATCACTTAGTCTTTCTCACTCATCAAACTTTGATTCTCTATCTGGATCTTTGGTGAGGGGAACATATGTCAGCCTGCAAATAGAGAAAAGTGATGCTTGTAGACTGACTGCTGGAATAGGGGAAGAGCACTTCGGGAAAGAACACACACACCGATATAGCCCACTCTTACTGTCAGGAAAAATAGGACCTCAATTATCCACAGCAGGGACTTATTTATTAATGTATTCTTCATTGATTTCTTTCTCATCTCTCTGCTGATTCCTCTTCCCTATTCTGTAACTCCCTGGGACCATTCCATAAATAAACTACAGTAAAGTTCTTTAATCTCAGTTTCTGCTCTTAGGTAAACCAACCTAAGACTTTTCTACTTACAGACTGAGCTTTGAGCACATTCAGAAAGAGAATACAAGTGTTCATGGAAGCTAACACATCTGCTTTCAGAAAGAAAGTAACCCACACAAACCCTGACTTCTTTTAGACTGTGATGCAAGAGGAGACCAATGAACAAAGATGCAATTGAGTGTATACTAAGAGCTTGGTACTCACACACATATCCATGTCCATTCACGATCACATTCAGCAGTTGTTTGTGTTCTTTTTCCACCACTGAATGATGTGTGGTTCTTTCTCATTAGAGCGAATTCTCTCTCCACTTGAGCTATGATTTCATCTGATCATAAACATGGATGTCAACACTCTACCCTCTCTTTGCTCTTGTATCGCCCTCTCTGTTCTTTCCCCATGACTCAAATCTTCATCACATTGAAAAAAAAATGACCCTTGAAATGTTCTCTATTTCCAGTAACTCATTTTTTTTAAAATCCAGATTCCTCCCACTGTCTTCTTCCCACCTCCTACTGACATCTCAGCCTACTGCATTCTGGTTTCTACTCCCTCCACTTGGCTGAAACTTCTAATTTTATTTTTGCCAGTTGCAGGGCTTGAACTCAAGGTCTGAGGAATTTTCTCAAGGCTAGATAGACCTCTACCCTTGAACCACTGAACTATTTCCAGCTTTTTTCTATGTATGTGGTGCCGAGGAATCAAACGTGGGTCTTTGTGCATGCCAGGCAAGCACTCTACCATTAGGTAAAACTCCAGGCCCTGAAACTTCTGTTTTTGCTATTACTTATTTCAAAAGCGACAACCCCTAAACCTGTACAACTGGCATCACAGGATGTGTTGATCATGTATATATGTTTGCAATTTTCAAATCATGGAAAATATGTCTGGCTCCTCCAACATGTCTCATGGCTTTGGGGTGAGAACATTTGAAATCCTTTCATCTCAATTTTGCAAAATATATAGTGTGCTGTCACCGATTACAGTCACTCTATTGTGCAATGGAATCTATTTTTCCTATGTAACTGGAAACTAGGATCCAATCTTTATCTTCCCTCTCTGGTTCCCTGGGAAACCCTACTTGACTTTCAACTTCTGGGAAGTCAACCCTTTTAGATTTCATGTACGAGTAAGATTATGCTAGGGTTGTCTTTCTGTTCATGTCACTTATGTCACTGAACATAACAACTTCCTGATTTTTAGTCCAAACTGTGTTGGCACATAGGACAGAAATTCATCCTTTGTGTGGTCAAATAGTATTCTAGTATGTATGGGTATTGCATTTTCTTTACTCATTCATCGCCTGCTGGTACTAAGGTTGTTTCCATTTCTCAGCTGTGGTGAGTCGTGCTACAGTGTGGGAGGGGAGTGCAGCTGTGTCACTGACAGACTGATTTCATTTCCTTTGGATCCATACCCAGTAGTGGGATATCTAACACATATGGTGGCTCTATTTTTATTTTATTTTATTTTATTTGCGGAAACTCCAAACTTTTCCCATGATGGTGGTACTGATTTACATTCCCACCAACATTATACAATTCTTTTTTTTTGTAATATCAACCCTGTAGCTGGACAAGGCTATCTCTCATTGAGGCCTTGATTTATATTTTCTTGAACATTAATGGCACTGAATATTTATTCATATACCTGACAGCCATTTAGATGAGTAATATCTACTTAGATCTATTTCTCATTTTAAGATCAAATATGGAGTCGAATACTTCATATATTCTAGATATTAATGCTGTGTTTGATGTATAACATGAAGATATTTCTATAAGTTTTTCTTGATTTTGCAGATTGTTCCCTTTACTATTCTTTGTCGTAATCTTGTTTGTTCAGTTTTGCTTTTGTTTCTTGTGCTTATGGGGTGTTAGGGAAAATGCTTTTGTCTATTCCAAATGGCCTGAAACACTCTACTTCATTTTCTTCTAGTAGATTCATTGCCTTAGATCTTTTATTTAGGCTTTTCATCTATGTTGAGTTGATTTTTACATATGGTGAGAAACAAGAGTTTAGATTCCCTCTTCTGTGTGTAGATTCCCACTTTTTCTCATTGAAGAGACATTTTCTCCCTTATGTGTTCTGAAGATGTGTGGTTATGGTTGTGACTTTACTCATTGCCTTTCCCTCCCCCACCATGTTCCATTGGTTTTTGTGATTTTATTTTGCTACCATGCTGTTTTGATTATTTCAACATGGTATAATTTTTATTCTGTCCACTCAAAATTGCCTTGGCTATTCAGATTTTTTGTATGTGATTCCATCTGAACTTTACACTCTCTTTTCAAGTTCTATGAAGAATGTCATTGATTGGTTGATAGGATTATATTGGACCCATAGATTGCTTTGAATAGCATGGACTGAAACATCTTTCTTTGAGAAGTGAAGCAATTGGGTTGGGAAAAAGAAATCTACTTGTAAATGTTCATATATGACTGATCTTTCCAACAACTGACTGGAGAGATATGAAAAAATAATGTTGCTTACAGTATAATAGCTCAATAATGTGATCTAATGCCACTGAGGTTATGGTTGCCTATCCTTCACTTCTTGCCAGCACTCCCAAATGCTCTTAGGAAACCATTTTGGTTTGTTTGCTTGTGTTGCTCCTACTCTGTGGATTTTTCTTACCTGTTACCTTCACCAAATTACATGGTTTTTGCCACCACTTAACTGTCTACTTTGCTTCAAAATTTCTTTCAGTGGAAACAACCACATACACATGCACTTAGGAAACTTCAGTGAGTGATTTCTGTAGAACCCGAAGAATTAAACTATTGACTTTTTAATTTTGGACTCTTTATGAACATCTCTGTCTGGATCGTCTAAAGGGCCTTCATGATTAACATGTGCAGTGTGCAATGTATTTCATTTTAAAACCTTTACTCTGCTCAGCTTCATCTCGGGCATGCTCTGTAATGAATCTAAGCTAGAAGCCTGCATCCCATTCTATCTTGTCCCTGTTTATCAACCAGCCTCCCCTATAGCCATGTCCAGTTGTCTACTGTAGATCATAGAAGATATTATCTGAGCATCTTTCCAATCTGCTTCCTCCTGTCCCACCCACAGACATTCCTTGAGTTTGTGTTCTCATTATATCTTGATTGGATGATTGCCCTAACAGCCTACTCACCCCCTGTCTCCAGTCGTGTCAGCTTCCAGTTTACTGCCGGGTGCCAGAGAAACATTCTGAAATATAATTCTATATATACTACTACCATATTTAAAACCTATCAGCTGATCTTAATCACCCACATGCATACCAGGACCTACAGGAGTATTTATGGCCTAGACATGCTCAGCTTTGGGAACTTGATAAATCTCCACTCTCCCAAATATACCACATGAGAAATGGCTGAAGTAAACGAGTGCCCTATGAACATGTCCTTTGTCTCTCTCTTCTCTGTCCACCTTCATCTTCACTTCTTTCACAGGAACAATTGCTATGCCTTTACTACCGTGAACATACAGTCTTTATGCACACAACAATGTCATACTTGGAATGATTTGTTTACATGTTTGTCTTCCTTAGTAGCCTGTGACATTCTCGGTATGAATTCAATAGCTTGTGCTTTGCTGTTTGATGTCAAAACTCTAGAGCTTGTCACTGTCCCTGAGTCCACTCCAGACAGTGGATTCAATGACTTTCCCCCCTGATTCCTTGATATTTTCTTTCAAAGACCAAATCATAGAAAGCACTTCAGAAAGTATTAAAAGCACAATTTGCATGCAAAGATTAAAAAAATGAAGTGTGTCTTCTAATGGGAACACTCTATACTCGGTTGGGAGCCAGAGTTCCAGAGGCTAATGTCTGCAACATTCTTTTCCTATGTGTTTGAGCAAGTTGTTTAAATTGGCTTATCTTTAACATGATGCTGATGACAACAGTTCCTGATTTACCATGCAATGGTGCAAATGAAATAAGAGAATATATGGGAAGTCCACAATTTTGCTAGTTGGGGAATGCTAAGCAAAGTCAAGTGTAGTGATCACCGCATGCAAATTGTTTATCAGGTAATGGAAACGTGATTGTGCTGTCATATGGGATGATATTAATTTCAAGAAATAAAACACCCAAGCCACTCACTTACACAGAGGCACGTTTCTGTTTTTGTTTTTAATGACCAGAAATAGAAAGGTAGGTAGTTAATTCTGCTGCCTCTACTCCTATTTTAACCCCATAATTTTCCAATACACTGGTTTTTAATCTTAATGCTTAATCTTAATGCACATATTGCATTTCCATCCTGGGCTGGAGGAAAGACGGGGTGCAAACTTTGTTTTTTACCCATTATGAAAGCACATACTTTCTCTGAGTCCCCAATTTCACTACCTGAAACTGACAGTAATTTTCAGCTCTATGTAGGCAGCAGGGATGGGAAAGAATGAGTCTCTCTGCTTTCACAGAGACTGATCCGAATGATGGCATGTGATATAGTTGGCCATATATATCTTCATAAAAATCACACTTTTTAATTAATTATTGAGCAATAAAAGCATAGTGTTGTGTTCCCAAAGCCAGTGGGGAAATTAATCATTAAGGCTAATTAAGAGTCAGCATGTGTTTTCAGATGTCTCCTCTTTCTTTCAGATATCAATAGGCTTAAATAAAGATCATTGTTGTCTTCCTTGGGCACAAGAAAATGTCATGTGCCAGTTTTACGCTTTCTGTCAGGAAATCCACCCATTAGAAATTGGAGAGGAAGATAAGGAGAGCAGAGGTTGCATGAGAATTGGTTCCCCAGTATCGTTTCCAGCATAATAAAATAAAGAAAGGCAATCAAAGAAAGACTAAAGTTATGTAAAGATTTAGAAACTGGAAGAAATCATAAACCCCCAAACACAATTAAAATAGTTTCATTATTCTCTCTACTGAAATCCCAACATAGCACTTACTTTTTGAACAGTGAGACAATTTCCTTCCCTAGAACAGCCTGCTAGCTGGGATAAACTGCAAGGAAACCCAGAAAGTCTCATAACTAGTGAGTTCATTGAGCTTTTTTTTGTTGCTGTTCTTTAAAAGAAATCTGCTAGGTCTGAGAAAAATTACCAGTAACTTCTTTTTCTTCACTAGCCCTACAACTTAGAAATAAGATGCACCTTCAGGAAACTTCTTGATCGAAAGATTGAGCTGTGTCTAAAGACGCATTTGGTAAGGGGATCTACCTTGGGCTGTGCCTGCTTGGCTGGGCCAGGGAGCACTTTAGAGTAGAATAACTCTACAGCCCCAACAGATGGCCACTTTCTGTTTTTAGAAGAGCTGCCTTGGAAAGCCTTCTGCTTTTAATCTTGTTGAAAGGCATTCGGAGAACTCAGAGTCTATCAATTGCTCTTCATCTTTTCTATTCAAGCGAGAGCAAAAATGCATTAAAATTAATTTATTATTTAGAATCATTAGAATGGAATGTATAATGCCCTCCATAGAAATGTAGGAATTAATTCCAGCAATAAATCTGAAGCCAGGCTGCAAAATCATAGTGAACTATTCTAACCGTCTGCACCTACCATTATGTGAAAAATTACTGGCTGAAGCTTTCATTGTATCTTTCTTCCCAACTTTCCTATTCCCTCCCCATTGTTATTTCTTTTTCCTTCTCTATCTTCTATGTAGACTCTCTATGGGCTACAAAGGCAGTGAGATAGGTTATTCTGTGGCAGCTGTCTACTTGAAACACCAGATTGCTTCCTCTAAGGTCTGCAGCAGCTTTTGCCTGTGCTACATTGTAGCAATGTGGTTATATTTTCTAGGCTTTTGTAAAGGACATGATTAAATCCCATCTCCACTTTTTAACTCAAATGGACTCATGTCACTTTTACTCTAAAAAGGAAGATACCGCTTCTCAATATTGAGTTGTGTTGAGAACTTATTTCCATTGGAAGTCAGGAGTTTGCCAAATTAGGGTATTTGCATTTGCATTTTGCTTGTTTTCATTGGTTTACAGGACTAAAGTTGCTGTCAGTTGTCCACTTTTGTTGTTGTTGTTGTTGTTGTTGTTGTTGTTTTACCATCAGTTGGGGGCTTGAACTCTGGGCCTGGGCACTGCACCTTAGCCCTTCAGTTCAAGGCAACCGCCCTACCCCTTAAGCCACAGCACCACTTTTGTTTTTTTAGTGGGGATAAGAGTCTCATGGCCTTTAGTGTCCTGGCTGGCTTTGAACTGCAATCCTCAGATCTCAGCCTCATGAGCAGCTCAGATTACAAGCATGAGCCACTGCGCCTGGCTAGTGCCCGGCTAGTTGTCAGCTTCTTAAGTTAATCTTCTTAAGTTGCAGAAGTTGACAGACTTATTGGGGTAGGTACACCTTCATTTTTGTTTATAAATAATTTTGAGATTATTTCCCTCTTTATGGTGTCCCTGTGGAATGAATATAAAGAAAGTTAATTTCAAATTATTGGATAGTTTCTTAGAAGTGGAAGACCCCCAGGAAACTCTGAGCTTAGAATTTCTGGTTTAACCCTTTCTACTAATATCTGATCAGTGCTCCATCCTATTAAAACTGTTTTTCAACAAGAAACAGTAAAGAGCTAATTTTTTTGTTAAATGAAAACCTTCACAGAAAAATCACATCAGAACTGCATTGGTCTTTAACATTTTTCAGAGGAATGTAACACAGGCAACACATTTGGGTAGATCAAAGTTTAATATCTCAGTTCACTCAGAGTCTCAAGGAAATTACCCACATCTTCTAGAGATGATGATAGTTTATTTTTGCTTTGTTGTGTTGTGAAAATTCCTAGCAGTTTGTAAAATGCCTAGCACATTACCTGAAGTATATATTAGGTATTCACAAGCAGCAACTTCCACTGGGAAACTTCAACGGTGACTTTTATGTTAAAGGTGAGGCTTACATGATGCTAGGAACATAAGGAAAATGTGTAACTTGTGGGTGTTTGTGTCCAGTGAGAAGACTTGATAAAATAAGCCTATATCAATACAGGATATTGCAAAAAAAGATAGTTCCTGTTTCTCTTGAAATGAATCAGCTCCCATACTTATAGCTGTTTCAAAAACAGGTGAACTCTGCCTAAACGTTGATCCAAACTTAGACAACATAGGGAAAGACATTGCCTGCTCTAATAACTGGGCCTGGGTTGTACTTTTGGTGCCACTGTTTATTAACCAATATATTTTGAATCCTCATTTTCCTGTTTTCTTCATTTCCATTTGTGAGGAGTATATATTTCGTTTGACCAACCGTGGGCCTGAACTTTTGTATTGGTGTTCTTATTTCCATGCTGTTTTATTCCCCCTACAAGGAACTCAGAACAGTTTGCTCAGCTATTGAGAATTTATGTAGTCCATCATCTTCTCCGATTGGGGATAGTTGCTGTCATTAGTGACCTGTTTACCGTCCCATTTACTTGTTCCATTGGTAAAATTGCCTGGAAACATTGCTGTTTTGTAGAGAAGAAGACACACTCATGCTCACCACATTCTCCTACATAGTATCCCTCAACGGTAGGGCACTGCCACCCACTATTACCCTCAATTTCTCTTTCCTCACACGTTTAGGTTCTATTCCATGTTGGCTTGTTTTCTTTCATCCAGTGATGGATGCTGTAACTGTTCTTACTCACCAGATATTTTCATTCCAAGTGTCAGGTCTCACTGGGTCTTTATTTAATTGTGATTGTAAGAGTGATTTAAAGAAGGGTTATAAGTATGTAAGTCAGGTAATGAGTCCATTTCTTTTTGAACAGTGTGGCCTCTTCCCTCCCTCCCAAGCCCTCCCCTCCTGCCAAGTTGTAGAGTTCACTTTCAACATAGTGTCTAGTGAGTATCGGTACTATATTTCCATTGATTCCACCATTTCTTTGTCCCCTTCCCTTCCCCCAAACACATACACTTACATACAAAACAAGAGGCTCAAAAACAACCAGGTTGACATTGCAAATCTCTGTGCCCTGGTGGTCGATTTAGAAGAAGCGATATTTGTTGTACTGGGTTGTCACACACAAAATTGCACACAATGTACCACATATCCCAGAATTAGTTTTTATAATTAAAGCATTCTCTGTGTTTGTACTTCGTGGAAAATAGAAATGAAGACTATACATGCATACGATCAGAGGATTAAACAAGAACAAATTTGTAACTCAAGGAAAAGAGGCTAAATTTTTGTGATTAAAGATAAAATCTAATCTTCAGTTTTGAGCACCTTGGTGTGGGGTTGGGTTGGGACTTCCCAAGATTTCTGTGTTAAAATCTGGAGCCCTTGGAAGCCAGAACATAACTTTAGCTGAAAGTAGGTTCGCTTAAGAGTTGAACTGTCTAAAATGAGCTTGATAAACTACAACTGAAGCACTTATAGAAAGTGAAAATTAGGATCAGACAATAGCCATGATGTTTAGAAGAAACATCATTTGAAGACAAAGCAGAGATCTGGGTGATATTTATGGAATCCCAGGAACACTAAAGAGCATCTGTAAACCACTGGGAGGTAAGCAGGAGGCACCGCAATGTCTTCTACACAGCCCTTATGCAGAGCAATCTCTTAACATAACTTCACCATGGATTTCTAGTTTCCAGAACTGTGAGATTACAATTTTTAAGTGTTATTTATGTCATCGGATGTGTGGCACTTTATTCTAGCAGTTTTAGGAAACTAAGGTAAGGCTGTGATCAAGATATGAAGAGAGCCTAGTTTTATAAAGGTGATTGTGAACTTCAACTTAGAGATGTAGTCATATAGAAATCTTTCTATATTCGGTTGCTAAGTTATTTTTCTTAAATTGAGGATAACCTTCACCTTCATCCTATAGTATGCTGTATGAGTATTTAATTAAATTCTTGGGAATATCAAATATAAAATAAAATTGGTTAAATAAGCTACTAGGTAAATGGGCCGGCAGTATCATTCAGAGACATGGCCTTGTATTATGTGCTTAGGGAAAATGACTTTATGATATTCTTTTTGCAATTTTCTACTAATTAGGAAATCTGCTAAACAGTAACCAGAAAGTTATAAAAAAATAGATTCTATTGTATTCAGAGGCCAATAGTGGATTCTTTTTCTTGGTAATTACTAACATTAGCTCAGCCATATGTCCATTTTTTACCATAGAACCCATATATTTCAAAGTCTCCAGCTGAGAAAAAGTTTGGCTGTTTTTCTTCTCCAGCAAAACAAAAAAATGATTCTCAATAATTTCTAACTATTTGGAAGCGCAACAAACAAACAAAAAAAAACCTTTGCTCTTCAGCTCAAGGCTAGTGTGCTACCACATTGAGCCACAGAACTATTTCCAGTTTTCTCGTGAGTAGTTGCAGATAAGAGTCTCAAGGACTTTTCTGCCTGGACTGGGTTTGAACCGTGATCCTCAGATTTCAGCCTCCCCTGGGTAGCTAGGATTACAGGTGTGAGCCACCAAGTTCCAGAACCTCTCCTCCTCTTCATGCTCTCAGCCACCAAAAAGCAATTTTTATAGACCAAATTATTTTGCTGTTATTTTTGTATGTATTTCCACTTTTGAGAGTTCCTTTAGGAATTTGTAATACAGATGTAGAAGCTAAAGATAGATATAGTTAGATACAGGTGATATAGGAATATACATACACAGATGATATATGCAGATGTAGGTATTGTTATAGATACAGATATAGAGATACAGATATTGAACTTGATCATTTGGCCAGAATTTCAGAGCTGCCCTAATGCCATATAGGACAATACTAACCTTCTCTTTTTTATTAGTTTTAAAGTAACTTAAAGAGATCCCATAATAGTCGATCAAGTTTGCACATCTTAATGCTGTGGGACTATTCAAACTTTATGTTTATTTCTCTCTATTTTTATAGAAATAATCAAGCTCACAAAGTAGTACAGCTTCCTCTTCCTATTATGCCCATAGTCTAATTGACTTGGATTCTCTAGGGCCAATTAAAACTGAATATGTTATACCACCTAGTCATGGGGAAAAGATGCAACTCTCTGTTTCCTTTGTAGGTTTATATAATCTTCTGTGGGAGAGGTGATCACGGCATGGATTTCTATAAATACAGTCAGTGTTGGAAAGTTGATTGAAGTCAGGAGGTGGGATTCCTGTGGGTATATGGGGGAAGCTACTTGCCATACTGCCTAGAAACTCCCAGCTTGCAGCCCACATGCCAGCTGAAGAAGAACTTGGAAAAGTCCCTGGAGATCATGGAGCTTCCACGTTGGGTTTCACAATTGCTCAGACAAAGTGATCCGTTTATCCAGTGCATGCAGATTGTGTCAATTACCTGTTGTGTGGGATGGTGTTATTGGTCAAAATAACTTCTGCATCTTTGTTTTTATTTTTAATGGTTTTATCTGGTTTATTTGGAGTTATTAAGTTTACTTAAAGTTTTATTTTATTTTATTGTAAGGTGATGTACCAAGGTGTTAGAGTTACATAAGTGAAGTTATAAGTATATTTCCTTTTTACACAGTGTCACTCCCTCATTTTCTCCCATTATTCCCTCCCACTCTCCTCACCTCATTTCCAACATAATGTCTAATTAGTATCACTGTTGTGTTGGTTTGCCCTCAGTCCCATTGTTCCTGTGACTCCCCTTCCTTTTCCCAAATTGGGTAAACATATATATATATATATATATATATATATATATATATATATATATATATATATATATATGTATATATATGACAAAGGGCACAGAAATTTTTAAAAAGCAACAACAGTGGCAATGGAGGATAAACAAAGACATAATGGAATTCTATGCTTTCATCAGAAAGAATGACATTGCCCTATTCATGAAGAAATGAAAAGACTGGGAAAATTATATTAAAAAAGCAAATCATTCTGGGCATCTACCCTGAACATCATAACCCAAGATATGATAAGGACACCTGCTCAGCTATGTTTATCTCTGCACTATTCACAATAGCCAGGCGATGGAAACAATCCAGATGCCCTACTGCAGATGTATATGTATATACAATGGAATTCTACATAGCCAACGGACAAGATAAAATAATGGCATTTGCAGGGAAGTAGGTGAATCTAGAGTGAATCATGTTGAGTGTGACAAGACCAAAGGAACAAAAGGCACATGGTATCCTTAATATTGTGGCTATTAGATCCAAATAGTACAAGAGGGAGGACTCAATATTTGCATGCCCAATGCTATGGACATGGTATGGGAAATATAAACACAACTACATAGACATAAAACCTTATGAGTCTATAGATATAATGTTTTATTACATAGATTAATATGTATTTATGATATACAAACCCTTAACCTAACTTTGATTATATTCTAAAAACTAAGTGCCAGTGATTGTATATAGGGATTCCTTTCTTGAATACTTGTTTGTTAAATACGTCATTTGAAATATGATGTAAAAGTCAATATTAATAAATTCTTAAAAAAAAGGAAACCAGGCCCAAAGAAACATAGACTGCATGGTTCCTTTCATTTTCAATAACTAGGATATTCTTAGCAAAGGATCACAATAGCTATGTGCAGATGACTATATAAAATATTACTTATCAAAATGAACTCCACAAAATGGAAATGATTTTCCGTGTGTGTGTGTGTGTGTGTGTGTGTGTGTGTGTGTGTACCATGTGCAGTTATTTCTTTTTTCTTTCTTTCTTTCTTTCTTCCTTTCTTTCTTGTATATCTTTACTAGACCTTTAAGTAGGCAAAACATTCTAGCATAAAGTTATTACAGAAAGTATGGAATCAGTTCAATGGTTTGGCTTTCTGGTAAAGCAGCAGAACTGAGTCTACTCACTTTGGGTCCAAAATAGCTACAACATTATTTCTGTTCCTCTGCCAAAGATTATGTATACTAGTAACTAGTTTTAGGGAACTGCTACATATTTTCTTTCAAGTACTAAATAAAATATTTAGTATTAATATATTGAAGTGCCCCTTTCCAGAATGCTTTCCTACACCTTAGATTTTGTTTAGATCTTCATTTGATGCCATGATTTTGATACCATTTAGGGTAATATAAAAGATTTGAGGGATTACATTATTCATTCATGGTTACACATTTAGGAAGTAGCGTTTCTGGTAGTCAAAGCAAAACTTTCTGAGTTCTAAGTAAGTATATGTGCTTTAATTAAATGTTGGAATAGGAGTAAGTTGGTAGTGGTAACCTTACATATGCATCTTTATCTGGGATTTGAGAGAAACTGAAGAGAGCATATACAACATTGTCTTGCCTGAGAAAACCTGTAAATGTGGAGCAGTTAAAAATCATTATATATATATATATATATATATATATATATGGGGGGGGGCATTTTGCAGGGAAGTGGATGAGCAAATCATGTTGAGTAAGATGAGGCAAAACCAAAGGATCAAAAGATGCATGGTATTCTTAATATGTGGCTATTAGATCCACACAAAACACATTATTTGAAATATGATGTAAACATCAAGGTTAATAAAGTCTTTAAAAAAAGAAAAGAAAAAATAATTATAATTATAAACAAAATTCTCTAATATAATGAGCTAAGATATTAGCATCATGCACTCAAGAGACACTGTGGTTGTCTATATCTGAGGTTGGTACGTGTTGGTATCATAGACCCTTGAGTAGTCAGCATTAAAGTAAGACAAGAAGGATGCACAAAATTAAGGAAAATTTCAGCCAAATCAATTCTTATACAAACTCCAAAGGCAAGTGAAGTCAGATAATACCTCTTTCAAAGTGAAGGCCTGCTCAATCCATTCGTCACGCAGCTTGCCTTTCTGATTTCTCTGCACATCTGATTTCATCTCCCATTGCTCTCCTCCTTCATTGTTCAGGTTCAACAGCACAATCCTCTTATTTGTTCTCTCAACTTCCCCTGGGTACTGGTACACAAGGGTACTGATATTCTTTTAGTTCAGGTATTGTTCAGCAAGGTTTCAAATCTCAGCCCTTACTATATTTCATACTCTGGCCTATATGACCCTCATCCTCTCATGGACTCCTAATCCAGTTGTTTATATTTGACTTTCACTCTTTTGAGAAATCTGTAGTGCTTACCCTCATCTATATCATGGATGCATCACCACACTCTCTGCTTTCTCTCTGACTCAGTATTCCAGGCTAGAGTCCCAGAACTTTGTGGTAGTCTAACTGTATTATAATCAGAAGTGCTTCCTATGTTCTCAAGCCATCTCATGTGTATGATTTCCAATGATCTGGTCTGTAGTATTCGCTTTAAACATTTTCTAGTTGTATGGAATAAAAATATCCTGATAAAACTCACAATACTGTTCTGTTTCAGATTCGTCCTTGTACACCACAGGGTTATCACATTGGCAAAGAGAAGGATTTAGATCATGGTAGTAAATGCTAAGGTAATGGCAGGGCCATTTGTTTTAGCAGTGGATTGGCATCAAGGAAAGCTGGAAGAGAATGGTAGTATAGCATTCAAGATTGGAAACAAATGGAGACACAAATGGGTCTCAGGAAAGGATGAAGAGCATCCAAAGTAGAGCTGCTTCATTCCACTTTGGTAAAGGAGTAGGAATCAAATGGAGGGGTTCTGAAAGAAGGGTTCACAGGGAGCCTGAATTAGGTGGACACACTGAAACTATTCTCAGAATTGAGAAGATGAGCTTCTAAAGCTCTTTAGAAGATGGAGCTTTTGGCTGGGTCACCTCAGCCTGACCTGCATAAGAGAATGTCTTCTTGAAACCAGCATGGGTTACAAGCATTCTGCATTCTGCATGTTTCCCATGTTTTAAAACATATTTCTTCACATCTCTGTCCATTTAATCAGCCTTCCTTGTGGTACAGTGACACAATAGGCTACTTACTGTTCATAGGGAGAATGATATTATGTCATTTGCAGAGAAGTAGATGGAACTGGAGAACTTCCTGTTAAATGGAACAAGCCAAGTGTAGAGGGGCAAAGGTCATATGTATTTCCCCAGACAAGCCTGTGAGCCCTAAATGATCAACATCGTTGTAAACACACACAGGATCATGTGTATGTCCATAGAACTCGTTAGCAATTGTGAGCTTATTTGAGGTGACTCATGGGGACAAACGCCAGACACATTCAAGTTGTCAGAAATTCTCCACAAAGTGTCCTGGCAGTCAGTGATGGGCAGGAGATGAAGAATTCTCACAGGCTCAAATGCCTCTGCTCTGAATTCTTACTTCATCACTTCACCTAGCTGTCACTTAGGGCAGGTGACCATGTTCTTTAGACTTAGCTTCCCAAATTGAGAAATGGGTTTAATGAAACTAAATCACAGAGTAGCGGTGAGGCTGGCATACATGTTCTAGAACACATTGGCTTCAAGAGTGCACCGTGGTACCTAGCAGGTGCTGAACAAATGGTAGCTATTTTTTACTTTTCCTTTGCTCTCTTGAAAACACATTGCCAGAATTAAGTCTTTTTTCTTTTAAATTCTATCCCAAAAATGTAGTTGTAGGGTCATCCAGGAAACGTAACCACTTTCCAGGAGACAGAAAGAGAAGTGATAATGGAGAGCTGGGGGAAGAGACAGGAGTGGAGGGTCACAAAAGCCTCAAGGAAACAACTCCGCCTCTTACTTTTACCATTTACATAATTGAGATGCTTGGAATTTTAATGTATGGCATTTAAATGAGAAAGGCATTCCAACTTTGGCTACAGGTGTTTAAACTGCCATTAAAGAGATTTAGGATTCTGACCACAGAGAGAGAGGGTGCACTATTAAAATAGAGACCCTTCATCCCAGGAAATGAATCAGGTACCACTCAGAATTTTATGGGTCCAAAGTGAGATACATTTTTTTCTTGTTTCCCTTTTATTCTAAACTATACACATTAAGTGAACCCCAAGTGGCATTTGAACAGATGGCTATTTGCATAATGGGAAAAATGTGATAATACATGTCATTGTTGACCTGGTGCTCTTCCTGGGGTCCCCGGGGCTTTAAGATAAAATGATCAAAAATGACAGAGCAATAGTTTCCCCCAAGGAAGGTATAAAGTACTGGACAGAATCCACCAGTGGAGAAAATTAAAATATAAATAAATTCCAGAGTTGGTTTTAGCTAAGGTAGCCATAGATCGATTTTAGGTAAGGAAAAAAAATAGTTCTTAGGTCCTAGGGAGTCAGTACAGGTAGCTCTGTCTTTGTTCTTAAGGAGCTGGAAGTCCTACTGTGACTCTAAAGAGTTTCCAGTTTCCCTTTCAGACAGTGGTTGAGAAAGGCTCCATGAGCTGAGTCCTAAAAACTAAGTAGACAATGATGCTGGTGAGTGGGGTGTGTATACTGAGAATTTAGCCCTGAGTTTTAGGAGACTGGTCAGAGATACATAGCTGAGTGAATAGCAGAGGTAACATTCAGAGTGGTGACTGTGGTGGGAACATATAATTTGGGAAGCATGGAAGAAATTTTCCCAACATTCTTAGAGGAGTTATAGAAGAGGAAAATGTATCTGATATCTATTTTAACTCTGATTTGAGCCCCTTAATGAAGGGAGATTGATTTAAAAGAAAGAAGGAAAACAAAGGCTTATGAACTTGTGCATTTCATATGCCCATAGAAGATACTGAGGCAATGAGTTATCTCAAAGAGATGGCTTTGAACCATCCCAGTTTATATAGCATCTTATAGGAAAGAAAAGTAGATTTTAAAGAAGCAAGATGAAAAAAAGACCTGTGTTTCTAGAGACAGTAAACTATGGGAAGGCAAACAAAAGTCATAAAATTCCCATACTTAGTGAAGCTTTCTTTGTAGAGTCTTCTGGTTCCTTAGGTCCCTATATAGTATGTAGGCTTAGAAGGATCTAAAGTCTGTGGTGAGAAGCATTAGAACTTTCTGGTAGAGAGAGGAGGAAGAGATCTTTGTAAACTCATACTGTGCTTGTAGAAGAAGATGAATGCAAAGAGCTTTTCTTATATCTACTTTTTCTCAGTTGCCTTCACTAAAATAATGCCTACATCAATGATGCATATTCTGAATTCTATATTCTGGTACTCTTCAGAGTCCAGGCAAGAAATATTAAATAAGGGCTCCAGCAAAAAGTACTTCTTTTCTATTTTATTTTTCTAAAAATCCTGCCAGAAAAAAATTTCTTTTTTTTCTCTACCTCCCCCCACCTAGATGTTATATAGGATATGGCTGACTGTCTCTCATTTCTCCTGAGTTAACTTCCTGGCTAGGGAGGGAGGAACAGGAGAATTATTTTGGCCCAGCCACTAGAACAAAGTAAGTATACAGAAATCTGCTTCTTGTATTTTCTACCCTCAGAGCCAGGAATCTGAGGAATATAGGCAGAAGAAAGTCAGTACAATTCTTTTTTTTTTTTAAAGTGGGAGAAACAGCTGAGAGTAGACGAAGTGTCCTGTCAGTGAGTCAAATTAGAAGAAAGAAGAGAAAGAAAGGTGCTGATAAATGCAAGCTCATGACCCTCAGGAACCTTGATCTTTGAGTAAGAGGGAGACAGAAGTGGAGAGAGGAGTGGGGTTTGGAATCCTCACTTTTATTTTAAGAAATCTCAAAAGGTCTGGTGAGAGACATGAGGGGAAAAGAGGTCCAATTGTTCTGAGAAAAACAGGAACCCACAAGTAGAACAAGTTCGTGGTTCCCACTGCTCCCTCCATCTCCCTTAGTTCTTTCTTTGGAAAAGAAAGGATGTAGCGAGGGCCTTACATCCTTTCTGCTAAGTGTGTGTGAAATTAAATAAATAAAAAAAGGAAGAAGGCAGCGCGGAGAGACAGCAACTATATTTGAAACAATGAGACATCTTTAGAGCTGGGTTTCCGACACTGTCGCCCTGCAGGAATCTGAAGAGGACAGATGATGAATTCTATGTCCTGGAAACGGACCTGTGTTAAGTGGAGAGAAAGAGAGGCTTCTCTAGAGATGAAAGGTTTTCATTTAAAACACATAAAGCTCAACTCTCCTGTGGCTCACCCAGTGTGAGACTTGCATTTCCAATTTCTTGTCCCCCACTGCTCCCTCAGCACAAGTTCACATATTTTATTGAAAGTGTATCATGACATGAATTCTGGGTAGCCTCTAATGTTACAGACTTCATGTACAATGCACTGGAGAACAGAAAGCCCAGGAGATCTCATGGACAGAATGAAGCCATGTTAACAAGGCTAAAAATTAACAAAATGTAGACTTGTATTAACAAGGCTTATATCTAAGAGGTAATGTATTTGAAGAGAAAGAAGGAAGAGTTGGTAATGTAAGACATTTTAAAGAATTGGAGGCAAATATCTTATATCTTATCAATGATTTGAAGAGAATAATTAATATTTACTGCCTGAAGGCCAGTGGTACTGAGTTTTATCTCTCCTGTATATCCACTAATCACTGGAAATTTTCATCGACTATCATCTCTGGTGTATTTATTGCTAGTTGTATCACTTCATATAAATCCTAAAATGTTAAAACTGGAAACGTCTTGGAGATCACCTGAATATCTGTATAAATGAAGAAATTGAGGTCAACTGAGGCACAGATAATTTTGAAAGCTTTGTGACAGCTTGGTAAGAGAATATTTACAGAAATACACTGCATAATACGTTAAGGCCAGGATTTTTGGACTTGAATAGCTGACACTTTTCTTTTAAAATTCTTGCTCATTCTTCATGCAGGCAAGTGATAACCCACAGAGACCTTTCATCTAACAAGATGCAGGGAAGATAGGGATACACACACACACACACACACACACACACACACACACATACATATATGGTATACAATGTATATAATATATATGCATATGTAAGTGCATATGTAAATATATTATATTATTATATATATTATATATATGGAGAGAGAGAGACAGAGAGAGACAGAGACAGATAGAGGGAGACGGAGACAGAGACAGAGACAGAGACAGAGACAACCACAGAAAACAAAATGACTGTGTGGGTCATTCTGTTTGCTTGCTTCAGCTCCTGGGATGGTCATTTTTCAAGCTATAATTTTACTACTTTGCATATACATCTATAAGAAATATTTAGGCAGCTGAAACTTTTATTTCAGGCAGACAAAAACAAAAAGTCAAACTGATGCTTATAGAATAAAACAATGTCCCTTAATGTTATAGTGATTAGACAAAACAGCCAGAAATTCTGAAAGACCAGACATGAAAATGAGATATCCTTTCAAGATCTTCTCTCATACTTTGAGTTTTCATAATAAAATATGGACGAGGTAAATTGTGTAGTACTTTATTATATTCTTATTTCTCTCCTAACTCTTAATCTTACCGCTATAAAGAACCTAAGCAATTTCAGCACATGATTTAAAAAAGCAGTAAAACAATTGACATTCTAAGTTAAATTGTTCCAGCTATAGACATGAGACTTAATGAAATTCCATTTCCAGTCATTACTGGAATCCATTTCGACCCCCGTGGACTGCTTTATTCACAACTGCTTCCTTGCCTGCCTCATAACCATTAAGATCTTGGCTAAAAAGTTGGGAATGCTGGAACATTTATGTGGAGCCTGATGTTACCAATTCAGTTGGCTGTATGTCGAAAAGGCACGATAAAAATAAGGCACTTTTTTTTGTTGCTGTTGGTTGTGAGGCTTTAACTCAAGGCCTTGCTCTTCTTTGAGCCACAGCACCACTTCTGGTGATTGGACTTTCCATGCCCAGCCTGTCTTTGAACTGTGATCCCCAGATCTCAGCTTCCTGAGTAGCTAGGATTACAGGCATGGGTCACCAGCACCTGACTTCTTTTTTATTTGAATGCACATGTTTAGCGGTATCTTGCCTGTTGTATCCACTTAAACATTTATGAACTCTTTGTGTGGCATAAATAGAGAAATAGTAATCTTCTATTTGTTTGATAACTTTCCTTGGTTTTCTTTTCCTTCCCCTATGGAGGGATCTTCTGAAAGCAAAAACATTTTTTCTTAGAATTACTTTGATGACAAATCTTCTATTTCTTTGCCCATAGTCCAAACCTCTGTCATTCATAGTCTAGCTATTTGGGGATTTTTATCCTTGAGATTTCAGTGCTACCTTCTATTACTTCTATTTTTTTCTTCCTATCAATATATTAGCTATTCCCAGTAATAAACTGACATGTCTCTCCTTATTCATCTAGGAAGTGTCACTTCCTGTTTGAGAACAAAAATCAAATAACTCACCCTGTGCGCTGACTGTCTTTCTTCATCTCTTCAAAATGGTCTTTCATTCCTCCACTGTTCCAACTATATTCTCTCCTTTGGCTGCAGATATCAAAAGCAACTCTATGCTCACAACATTGTAGCTGGGGAGAAGAATCCTTGTAGTCAGAGTATGGAGAAGACATACGGTTGATAGTTCTGGGTATTTTGTTATCTTAGAGAAAAGCTGACTGTCAGAAGTCTGAGATCTGAGAATGGAAATTAGAAGCCATCCCAGGCAAGAAAGTCAAGAGACACTTTTTTTTTTTTATTGTCGGGTTAATGGATAGAGGGGTTACAGTTACATTCGTCAGGTAGTGGGTGCATTACTTCTTGTACATGGATACCCTTCTCATGTTTTGGCCCCAGTTTCCCACTCTCATCTCTTCCCAATCATTTTGTTTTCCCCCTTTCCCTTCCGTATTTCAAATAAACAAATATATATATATATATATAGATACATAATATACCAGATATCAAAGTCAGTTACAGCAACATGAGATAAACCATAAGAAGAAAAAGAGAGAAAAGAAATACCTTCACATCATACATTAAGAACAACAATCACAAAGATAAATCTCTTGTTTCCATATCTTGAAGTTCATTTCACTTGGCCTCATGAGATTCTTATGTCCAATTAGTCACAGATAAAGCCATACGTGGTGCTGTGGCTCAAGTGGTAGAGTGCTAGCCTTGAGCAAAAGGGAACTTAGGTATAGCCTCCAGGTCCAGGGTTCAAACCACAGGACTGGCACCAAAAAAAAAAAAGAAAAAAAAAGAAAAACCCAAAAAACAAAAAGAAAAACTGACTGATTTAAGGTATATCTGACTCCATAGAACGAACCACCTTTAATCTCTGGTGATTAGGTGACTATCTCTACCCCAATTGGTTTTCCTAACTTATATTAGGTTATTCCCACATCTATACTTTTTTCTCAGAAGGCTTTCTTCCTACAATGCTATCTTTCATCTGTCAGATTCTTACATAAGTAGAAATGAAAGAAAGTTCAGACCTGCAAGTCCAAAGGACCCAAATATTGAGCAAAGGAAAGGAAGGTATAAGTTTGTTCCCAGGGTAAAGGAGGAAAGTAAAGGACCTTGAAGATTGTGTGTAGGAAATACTTCTGGTATATAACTTCTATAAGGCCAGCTAGTTGAAACTTCTGGCTTCTAGGTTCTTATTATATCTATTTCACATCCAATTTTATTAATCTATAAAGTTGAAAAGTTTAAATTGTGAAGTTGTTTTATAACTCCCTTGGTAATTTATATGAAATAACACATGCCTGTGAAAACTGGTTTGTGGTAACATGTTTGAATCGTGCATCTGTTCTTGGGTATAGATTGTCTATACAGTAGTAAGTAGTGGAGTGGTTTCTAGCATAGAAGTGAGGTCATATGTGAGTAGCAGTAAGGTTCTATGTGTGTTAATGCATATCAGATCTCTATGACTTTGTACAAGAAAGAAAGAAAAAGAACATTTAAAATACCTTACTAGGGTCTGGAGTTTGGCCTAGTGGTTAAAGTGCTTGCCTAGCATGCACGAAGACCTGGGTTCAATTCCTTCAATTCCACATATATAGAAAAAGCCAGAAGTGGTGCTGAGACTCAAGTGGTAGAGTTCTAGCCTTGAGAAAGTCCAAGAACAGTGCTCAGGCACTGAGCTCAAGCCCAGGACTGGCAAAAAAATACCTTACTAATTTTTTAAGTATTTATTACATAATGTTATACTATTTTTGATGTTTGACTTACATAAACCACATTACAATTAGTTTCATCTATTTCTTCTTTGATTAATGTAGCTACCAGAATATTTTAAATTACAGAAGTGCTCTGCATTATATATCTATTGGAAGACACTGCTATAAGAAAGACATTTTTTTTGAGTCTTAGCTGGGAATCTCAGTGAACTAATTGCACCCTCTGAGTCTAGAATTTCCCACTTCAGTAATCCATCCTGCACTGGGCTGCAAAAGTGAACTTCCTCAAATATGAATGTGTGTTTCTTTCTTCTTCTTACAATTTTGCCTTGCTTTCTCATTGCCTGCAATGAGACAATATCCAGTCGACCTCTGCTAGGATAGCCCACCAGAGTTTGGTCTTAAATGTGTCATTTTTGGGAAGTGATTCTGTGTGACTAGTCATAAAACTAACTTTGCAATTTGTTGTCCAAATTATCTGGGATACTTTCAATAAGAAGAATGGACATTGTCAGAAATAATGCCTGAATACCACATATACATTGAAAGTGGGCCCAAGTAGATGTTATACAGCAGTGTGGTCACAGGATACAGAGAAGCCATCTCGTGAGAGGTTAAGTCAGTGACTGCAAACGGATACATGTCCCCCTAATCTTGCAGCTGCAAATGCACTTAATACTTCTGGAAAATCGAGCCACAAGGGTAGCAGAGTAAAGTAAGAGCAGAAAAACAATCACAACAAACAACTGTAATGGAGAGTTGAAGCATGATTCCATGGTGACGTGAGGAGAGCCAGGAGATTCCAGGCATGGCCCAACCATGGCAGAGGATAACGGGCAGGATTACCAGAAGCTCAAGAGTTCACAAAGTCACACAAGTTCATAATAAAGGATTGGCAGGTCTGGCAAACTCTTGTCCAAGTCTCCACCTAGCTGCTCCTACTTCAGGCACCTCTCACCTTGGGGTGGGGGTAGAGGAGTGGATTTCATCTCTTATGAGTTTTCAGAAAGTCCCCATCATCCACCAAACATGTCAAGATGGCATCAGTTAGACCTAGTATTCATATTTCACAGACACCATCTGTACCTGTAATCGGGGCATTTCTGAGACATGTATCATGAATTTGCAATCATTGTTCTTTCCATCTGGAATGTTCTTCTGCCTTTTTCCTGCCCTAGTTCTCTTTCACTTCTCAAGTTTAAGTGTAAGCATGTCTTTAGCTCTTTTCCACCACCACAATAATTCTCCACCTGGTGACTTCAGTGCATGCTGCATACCACATCTGCACTCCACCCTTAGAACTACTTCCAGGTTCCCCCAGAGTCTTATGTAACTTATTGAACACACCTAATAGACTATCTTACAACTGTCTCCCAAGTACTATGCCTGTGGCGATTCCGGGAGTTAATGTCTGTGGATGCTAATTGCCTCTTATTCTAGCTAAGATCCATGACCACCTGGGCACCACTACAGAGCCCACAGATGGATGGTAGGATATTTATGATCTTCCATGGGAGGATTCTCCAGCTGCATCCAGCTGCAAGTCAGCCTCAGTAGGAATGTAGAGCCTGAAGTTCTGCAAGTCAAAATGAGGTGGGAAATTGCCAGAATCTATATTCCCATTTGTATGATAATGAATGGACTGGACCCTACAGGGGAAAGAGTTAAGGAGGTAAGGAAGCCTGCTTGTGGTGGATTTTACAGAACTGCTTCTCTGCCTTCCTGGGGGACTCAGATAGAAGCTTCTCTGCTCTCTGACCTTTCCTCCAGGTGCTGTGTAGAGAAAGCACAGTCCTTTCCAGCACAGCTCCTTATCAGCACTGGCACAGCCTCTCTTTGCCAGGCATCCTTTTTCTTTCCAGTGCCCAGTGGAGATGCTCTGGGATTCCTTCTTCTGGCTGTAATACATTTACAAAGTAAAAAAAAAAAGAATGGCATTTTATCATACCTGGAAATAAGAAACTATAATCACTAATGAGATTTATAAAATTATGGCCCAAGCTGACTTTGACTTTAGTAATAAAACATACCTTGTCTTTGCCTTCCCACACCTATTGTCACAGTGAAAGCCTCCAGAGGCTCCAAGATGTCCTCTTTGAATTATGGGTTGATTAAAAAGGAGTACAATGTGGTTATTTGAAGGTTGTGTGAAGGCTAAATAATCCCATCTGTGTGAGACAGGATACAATATTTTATACTGTCTGGGGAGATGTGTTCAATTATGTTTTATGGTCTGGACTCAAATATTTCAGTTTCTTATCTTATTTAACTCTGCAGGCAAGTCTCCACTGGCAAGATATCTGTTACCCCTGAGATTGAGGAGAGGAGGGAATTTGGGATCTAGAGTCATGCTTCAGCTTTAAGCTCAACTGTTTTTAAAGGGAGTGGGAAACACCCTTTGAATTCCAAGAGTCAAATGACTGCACACTGGATACTATGACAGGACCACCAATAGATTGTCTGCCCATCCTGACACAAAACACAGACTCAGGTGCCCACACCTGCAGGAAGTTCACACTGTAAGCTTTGTAGACGGGGGTTCATTTTCAAAATTTCCAACAATTGTCTTTAAAACCATTTCATGTATCCTTAAGCCACCTTCTTCAGAAATTTCAACTTATTGGAGATCTTATGTTCCTCGGGTTATAATTCAGTGATTTTCTCACAAGAAGTTTACACTGCAACTGTGGTCAAGTGACTAAATGAAGGCCTCACCTCTACACTTTCACTTTATGTCCTTGTTTTTTTTTTTAAATAGTAAAAAAGTTGAGAAGGGCAAAGATATTTTTCCTTATTGTTTCTTTATGTTTCCTTTCAGGAGCCAGAAGCCTATCCTTCTTTTATGGGAAGTGAGGAAGAATGCTCCCTGATATATATATTCCGAGAAGCAGAACCAACAATATAAAACTTTCCAAAAGGCTCTAGTCAGCCTTCTTGAACAAGTAGTATGTCCTGTTTCCAATATAAATGATTGAATAAATAATTAAGTATGAGTTACTATCTTCCTAGATGCCTTCGTCTTTGCCAAGAATTAGTTGACAGAACATAGGGGGCCTGAGCCAAACTAGGCCAGTGTGAGTTCTACAACAGTCTTTTGGATTTGGACACAGAAAGCAAATCTAGAAAGGTGTTCTGGAGAGGTAACATGAAGGAATGTGGAGTTTAGAATATGTACACATTCAGGTTCTTCCACTTATAAAGAAAACTGCCTTAAAAGACTCAGTCTCGTTCCTGGAATGAAAATAATGTGGTGGTGGTGGTGGTGGTGGTGTGTGTGTGTGTGTGTGTGTGTGTGTGTGTGTGTGTGTGTGCAAGAGAGGCAAGAGAGAGAGAGAGAGAGGGAGAGAGAGAGAGAGAGAGACTGAGATTGAGGGACAGAGAGACAGAGAGAAAGAGACAGAGACAGAACTGTGATTTCTTTCCCTTTGGTTTCAGTCTTATCATTGACTTTTCTTTCATTAATAAATGACTCTTCAGGGCTGGGAATGTAGCTTAGTGGTAGAAAACTTGCCTAGAATACCTGAAGCTCTGGGTTTGATTCTTTGGTACCTCATAAACTGAAAAGGCTAGAAGTCATGCTGTGGCTTAATTGTTAGAGCTCTAACACCTTGAGCCCAGAGAGACTCAGAGACAAAGTCCAAGCCTTGAGTTCAAGCCACAGGAACAGCAAAAATAAATTGATAATTAAAATAAATAAAATACTCTTCTGTGCCTTAGCTTACCAAAATCCAGTTCTGTCACTTGTAAGACTTCACTTCTCTAAACAATAATCCAAATGAACCTTTGGATTCTGCATACTTTCTTCTGAATGTTCTTTGTAAACCAATTTGATGAATATTTTATACTCCCATTTCTCTGTCTGTGGATATTTTTGCCAATATATTGTCAATAGTCTTCTCTGAAAGAGGATGTTTTAAATCAGAACTATTCAATATGGAAGACATAGCTGCATTTTTCTTCTGGTGCTAATATCGCACATGATATAGTCTTTCTCACTTTTTCCATATTCACAATTATATGCAGTGGTGACCAGGAGAGAAATTCTTAACAAAAGGACACACAAGCATTTCAAGTGTCTTCTTTGGTGGAGAGGTATGCTATGATATGGGCTTTGTTTCGGAAATAGAGAGCCCAAATGCAGTCATAAATGAAAAAAATGGTGTTTTATTCTTACATTGTGCTTTGCTTTCTCTCTCTTCCTTCTTTCCTAGCAGTGCAGGGGATTCTAGGTTTTCAAACAAGCAACAGATAGATAACAAGACATAAAGTCCAAGCTCCTTCTCTCTCATTGCTCTCAGAGTGCTGGCTGAACTGGTTTCCCTGACAGGTACATTTCCCAAGTCATGGGACAAAAGAAAGAACTCACATCCAGGGCAAAGGATTTTCCTTAAGGAGCACAGGAAAAAGCTGTAGCCATCATTTCTACACTACTCGGTGAGAACCAGTATATTGGTGGCTGTAGTAGAAGATATTAAGATATGTAGTATCTAACTGTAGAAGGAGTGTGTGAAGAAAAAGGAGAGATGGTCACATGAGACAGTGATCAGGCTCTCCTAGGAGCTTCCCGACTGATATTGCAGGGAAATACTTGTATTTTCTTATCAGGTAATAAAAACCTCCATATACTGAAAGCAAACACGTATTGTTTCCTTTTTGTTTTACTTTTACAAGGTACTGCACTCTTGTTATTTCATTTAACACCCAAATCTGAGGTAACCTATCTTCAGTACATAAACTTTCTCTTTACTTACTTTCTAATACACTATGGTCTGACATCCATACCTAGAATATTGTAGGAAAGTTTCCATGGACATCAGAGGTGGTCTCCATGCCTCTTTTCAGCACTCAGTCACCTCATTATGTTACTGACATATTATCTGCTATGAAAAGTCTGTTTACCTCTGGAAATTCCATCTCATTTCTATGAGTCGGCACTATATGTGTTATTTTCTACTTGTTACTATATCTCCTTTGCCTTTTCCTTTATACATCCTATCCAACTCGTTTCTAACCATGGCATTATCTCTGGGTACAAACTCTTCAATTCTTCTCAACCCATCCGAGCCTCCGGCTAACACCTAGCTAGACTTGACTACCTCTCTTGCCTCTAATGCTTTTATCGGCACAAAGTAATGCTTCCAGAAGGATCCTGAATTTGAGGAGGTATGGGTGGATAGGATGGATGGAAGGAAGAGGAAGGAAAAAAGGAGTGGCACTGATTAAGACGCATTGTACATCAAAATGGACACATTAAATTGAATCTCCTTTGTAAAATGATATGAAGATAAGACGCCTTACCAAAAGGAGATCCTGATACAAATCTATGTAGTGTCTTCTTAGCCTCCAACAATGAAGTGTGTTCTGTGAATTCTATAGTCTATCAGAGCTCTTTTGAGTCCAAGCAATAGACACCATATAATTTAACTAAAAAACAAAAGACTCAGGCGATATTTAGGATATATCTAAACGTTGATGGATGCTAGCAGCAGTCTGGTGGGAGCGAGGACAGCATCTGAAAGAATCAGCCACTGTCTTCTGTCTTGCTGAGGCTCTGCTTTTCTCCTTGCTTGGGGTTCATCTTCCTTCTCAGAGGTTTAATAAACATGGAGGACACAGCCACTGGTAACTCTCAAGGTGACTTCTTCTGTCTCAACCATGTAGGGTGAGTCTCCATTTTCCCTTCCTCTCATCCTATCTCCAATGTCTGTGGAAAGATGTCAAATGGAGGTGGAAGAAAGAAACTCAGAAGAAAGCAGAGACACAGTTTGCACCGAAGATACCGTAGGGAACACTGTCCCATGAAGTCTGCCACTTTATATATACAAGCTTGTCCTGATATATAAAACCTGTGACAAGGTAAAAAGTCTATCACGCCTGACATTATTTTAGCTGCATGATCTGGCAACTTCATGAATACCAATATGGTTTTTTTCCCAATCCTTATTAAAATGAGCATATCCAGTTATTACGGTTAGGTCGTTGTACATGGGATGAAAAGGGTCTAGTACAAATTAGTAAATATTAGTTGAGGTCAAGTTATGCAAAAAATCCTAAAGATTGTGTGCGTTGGGGCGGGGGGCAGAAAGGGGATTAACAATATGGACTTGGAGAATTTAGGTAACCACTACTCTCAGGGCTGTAAAGTAACCTAAGTCCTGTATTCTGCCAAATCTCATCCATAAACGATGCAATATTCCCTGCATCTGCTCTTCATTGAGTTAGTTGGTTTACAGATATTGTATGCAGTGCTTAATTGGCCTTGCCAGTTCATTAGAAACTGTAGAGCAGCTTCACAAGCTTCCAAAGGAAGATGGATTGTGACCTACTTGCTCACATAAAAGGGAGCTGCATTTCAGCTGAAGAGTGCACAAAGCAAAGTTGCTCTGCTTTGTTTGGGCAGGAGAGATGTTTTGGGTTTCATTTAAAGTGTATTTGCAGTCTCATAACAGTATTATGCTGGAGATTTTCTAGGAACAATGTGGGTTGTCTGGAAAGCCGGGGGAATGCATGAAAGATGATGTCCTCAAATTTAGTAATATGGATTTATGCTTGCTTGAGAAGGAAAGGAGCAATGGCTTATTAGTTGGGCATTTGTGTTTCAGAAGCTTTGGATTGACAAAAGAATAGTTATATTGGACTCTTTCAGTTCTTCTTCTAATTCCTGTTCAAAGGGTAGAGTGCTAGCTTTGAGCAAAAGAGCTCTGGCATAATGACCAGACCTTGAGTTCAAGTCCCTCAACCAACCAACCAAAGACAAACACACACTGTATGGATCCCAATCTATATTCCTGCCTGTGAAGGCACTTGAGGGCCAAGGGCCTAGTTAATTACCAAGGTTTGTTTTGTTAGTCATGAGTCTTAAGTTGGGGCCCATGCTGTTCCTGAGCTCTCTTTGCTCAAGGGAGTAGCCTTCTACCTCTTTGAGCCACTTTCAGTTTTTGAATGGCTAGTTGGAGATCAGAGTCTGATGGGGACTTTCCTGCCAAGAGCTGCCTTTGAACTACGGTCCTCAGATTGCAGCTTCTTTTTAAGGGTGTAATTAATAGCTTTTATTATTTCCAATACCCAGCTATTTAACATTACAACTTTGACAAGTGTCTAAATGACCATTATGGTATAAAATTACTTACAAACATGATCACTCAAGAAAAATGAGATGGCTGGAGATATGGCTAAAGTGGTAGGTTATCTGCCTAACAAGCAGCAGGCCTTGACTTCAATCCTCAGTGCAACCAAAAAAGAAAAGAATAGAATTCACAGCCTGGCCTTCTTAGAGACACATTAGTCTGCGACATCTAGGTCTGGTTTTCAACAAATAAATTAATTTTTCAATACCTTTTTATTTCTTTCAGTAGTGATATTGGAACTCAAGGCTCACACTTAAAAGGTTGGTGCTCTATCATCTGACCCATGGATACAGCCCCCTTTTTTTGGCTGGTTATTTTGGAGATGGAGTCTGGTGAATTTTTCTTTCCTGGTTGGTTGAAAAACAACCCTCTCAGTCTCTGCCTCCTAAATAGCTAGGATGCCAGGCATGAGCAAGTAGCAAGTGTTCATTTTTATTTTAAAAATTTAGTTGCATTGTAAATAAAAATGTACACAGGTGGTATAGTTACATAGGTCTGGTAATGAGTATGTTCCTTTTTGAACTGTGTCACCCCTTCCCTCAGTTTCTCCCAATATTTTCCCTCTGTAAGCCCCTCCCTACCCTAAGTTATAGAGTTCATTTTCACCATATTTTCTGGTGAGTATCACTACTGATTAGTAGGATTATAAGCATGAACCACCAGTGTCTAATTAATTAACAGGGTTTTTAAATGCTTACATTTTACTATTACTTCTCAGATAAAATGAGTTGAGATCTATTAGTCTACATAGGTAAAGACAATTTGATATATTTTGAAGATTATTTTTGAACCATAACAGGGCAAAATCATGCACTTCACATGCATGTGTAAAGGGTCCTCCCACACATACATACACACACAGATATATGCATGCATATATACAGGTATACATATCTTTATGCAAAATAAATAAAAGTCTACTTTCACTATGAACAAAAAGATTCATCAGTTTAAAGTAGAGATATGTGTCTATCCTGAGATTTAACAGTGTACATTTAACAATATGTATGTATACAGCTATATGAATATAGAAAAGAAGTTGTCTAGCAAACTTGACTTTCAGAAAAGATGCCATAGAAAGGACATATTAGCCCTACCACTGGCTGCTCACACCTATAATCTTAGCTACTCCACAGGTCTGTGGATGGAAATCAGTCCAGGCAGAAAAGTCCAAAAGGTTCTATCTTACCCTAACTACCAAAAGCATGCCTGAAGGGCTTTTCAAATGGTAGACAACCAAGCCATGAATCCAATGGGAGCACAAGGCCCTGAGTTCAAACCCTGGAGCTTGCACACACAAACACACACACACACACACACACACACACACACACACACAAAACACTGTGTCATATAATTTAGACATATGTTTCCCTTTATCTTATTGGAATTTTCTCGGCTTATTCCTGAGTATATTGTTTTGCAACTATTTTTTTTCCATATGGAAGTGATTATTGCCAAGCTGTTTTGGGAGTTATGAATTATATTCTTTAATGTGTGAGATGAGGATTCTTGTCCTTACGGTATACTTGAAGAAGCTGAAGCTCAGACAGGTTAAATAAACAAAGAATAACAATTGATACCACTGATATGAGTATTGATCAATGGTTATACTTCCAGGTTATATTAAAACTTAATGTTCATCAGTGATGATGATGATGATGATGATGATGATGATGATGATGATAAAAGGAATCCCAGTGGGGTAAACAAGCCTTAGAATCAGCCCAACACTATGCCAATCTGAAGCATATCACTTGCTTCTTCTGTGGCCTTAGATCAGTTATTTAACCGATTTATCTAATTTCAACTGATTTATCTAATTTTAGAATAAAAAAATCCATAAGCAGATGCCAAAGGCATCATGTCTCACCATCTCACAGGGAAGGAGTTTCAAGGAGGCAGTGGGAGAAAAGAAGTGGATAGAAGCTGACCAGAGAGCAATTACAGGGAAGGAAATGGTAGATAGTAAAAATTGAGGTATGACTACATCCAAGACGAATGAGATATTCACATGGGAGTGATGTTATCAAATATGTTTGTCAGATTTAGAGGCATCTTAGTGACCTTAAGAAGCAGAGACCTGAATAGGGACTATTTCTTAATTTGTCTCATTATTTGGAACACTGAGCTGTCTTTGTTTCCTGCTTAGCAAGGTGCTGGCTGTGAATTTTATGCACCTTTTATCTGAATTGTCTCAGAAGGAAGGTGTGTGGATAAAATAAACTAAGTTGTGAAAACCCTACAGAGAAAAAGTTCTGTGGAAATTCAGAGTGTGATTATGGATGCACTGTCTTCATTTCTTCTTGGTGGAATTGCACATGCTAACTTCATTTTGACTGCATTTCTTATGCTCTTCAGTGACCTTATACTGTGAAGGGCAGGGGCCTGGAACTACCCAGTATCATCACAGCCAGCATGGCATCCCTTTTAAAGCTTTTGAAGCTAGGGACTGAAATTTCTTCTTCTTTTCCTTCTTTCTTCCTCTTCTTCCTCCTCCTCTTCCCCTTCTTCTTTTCCCTTCCTCTCCCCCTCACCCCTCTTCCTCCTCATTTTTTTTTTGGCCAACACTCATGCTTGAACTCAAAGCCTAGAAGCTGTTCCTTAGCTTTTTCACTCAAGGCTAGCAGTCAACATCTAAGCCAAACCTCAGTTTTGACTTCTTTTGGTTAACTAAGAGTCTCATGGACTTTCCTGCCCAGTCTGGCTTTGAACTGTAATCCTCATATCTCTGCCTTTGAGTTACCAGGATTACATTAGAGTCATAAGCCGCTGGTGCTTACTATGAAATATTTTCTTTATCAGAACATCCAGAATAAAACTGATCCACCAGGGAATAGCATAAACCACACTTTTCTTCCCTGAAGAAGAACTGTCTTTTTGGAATGAGATGCCTTCAGATTCTCTTTCCCCACTTCCAGACATTTCCTACCAGCACTGTAGCTTGGATCAGCTGCAGGAGACTTTAGTCGATTTTGCACATTGAATCCTAAATGTTTGTGATCTTGAATGTTAGGTCACAGAATTTTCCAACTTATGAAGGTCTCCTGAGATTCTCAGTGACACACAACCTGATGTGCTGATGAGTGAGAAATCCATTAACTGAGAAAGCAGAAGAATAGGAAGTAGTATAGCAATTAAAATATGTACTTGGTATTCTTTCCTGAGTGTGAGGCCAGTGGGACCTGTACCCAAAAGTACTTGCTTTCAAACTAGCACTTTTTTTTTCTTTTAATAATGGGATTTGGGTATGCTCAGCATTTAAATGCAACTGTTGTTCTTTGGATTCCAGTTTGCATCTGTCATCAGATTGTCATTGAAGTCCCTTAAAATTCCCTCCAATTATCCTTAAGATTCAAACAATAGGCCGGCCCCGGTGGCTCAGGCCTGTAATCCTACCTACTCAAAAGGCTGAGGATTATGCTCAAAGCCAGCCAGTTTCCATTCGTAGATCATTCCTAATCTTGGCAGTGACATGAGGGTACACATTATGAAGAACTATAATGATTAAATATTATAAATTGGTAAAAATGGTAGCACATACAAACAGTTCTTTGTTTCCTATATACAGAATCAAAGTCAAGGAAAATGATACTGCTATATGGTTTTGAGTAAATTTGTCCAATAAGTGAGAAAATGGGATAGAAATTTTTGATACACACACACACACACACACACACACACACAGGGATTCACAGGGTTAGATAGACCTCTATCACTTTTAAGCCCTCTTTGCCTTAGATTTTGCTTCTAAATAGGGATATCTCAACTTCCTGGACTGCTATTTACACTCTTTTGCATAGCTGAGATTATAGGAATTTATCCAGAACCCCAGGTTCTCACAAATATTTTACCTGAACTAACTTTGAACACTGATTCTCCTTGTTTTTGCCTTCTAAGTAATTAAGATTACAGGCATGACACATCTTTGCTTGGTTCTCTCTCTGTGTCTCTCTCTCTCTGTCTTTCTCTGTCTCTGTCTCTCTGTCTCTCTCTGTCTCTGTCTCTCTCTCTCTCTGCCTCTCTCTCTCTCTCTCTCTCTCTCTCTCTCTCTCTCTCTCTCTCTCTCTCTCTTCTCTCTCTCTTTCCATGCATTTTTACTTGACGATCTAGGAGCAAATATTCCAGGGCAGAAGAGGAACATTCAGGACATTCATACTGGTCTTGAGGTATAGGTTAGTATCTGTCCAGTCGAGAAGAGAGAAAGACAGGCAGCTCCATGCCAAGAACAGAAGCATGCAAGAGAATATTTACTTGAACTAAGAGCCCCAGTATTATGAATACGTGCTACTTTGCATGTGTGTGTATTTATGTAAGGAAAAGAACTAGCAGAGACTAACTCAGTGGGGAAGGTCAATTAGCAATTTCATTAATCAGGATTTTTTCAAAGAAAAATAGCGTTAGCTTAATGAACCTAATAGATGTATTAACTTTATCAGGTAGGGGTTCCAGGGCCCACAAAGGGCATTGGACAAAGCTTCTAAGAATCATGGACTGAGTAAAGTATCGACTAATGGAAATCAAAGACCCCGCTGCCAGTTATAGCTTTCCCACGTTCTCTGAGGAACCTGACATATTATTAGACCAGAGGATTTTTGTCAGTATTACTATAGTTTAATGATGTGAATTATGGGGCTGAAGGCTTAGCTCAGTGGTAAAGTGCTGGCCTAGGATGTTGAGGTCATGTGTTCAATCATCTCCTCTCCCACCCCCAAAAGTAAGGAAACAAAAGGATGTGAATTATGGAATTGTTGATACTCTCGTTCAGAGTGACTACCTGTTATGATTCCATTTGGGGTTGGGCATTCCCCGTCTGACCTTATTAGATATAAGCAGACTCCATAGCTAGCTTAATGATACTTCCCTGGGGAACAGCAACCAGTCCATTAAAAGCCCAGTTTACAGGGATTGAGAATGCAGAATTAGATAGTCTGTCTTAAGTCAAGGGCAGCCAGGAAAGAGAGAAAGAAAGTAAGCCGGGTTTTGTTTTGTTTTGTTTTTACCTCTCATTACATCTCTTACTTCACACTGTCCTAAACATGGTTCTAATCCACCCTTGGTCAGAGACCTATAATTGGCTCATTGTCATTGGCTGCTTGCTTTGCCTGCCCTTGCTGTAAACTGAAAATGACCTGAAATGCTGGCAGAGTTTTCAGGGTTTTGACATTTGCTGTATGGGATCTCCATGTCTTACTGTCAGTTACTGAAGCAGGAGAAAAAGGAATGTAGAATAAAAATCAGCCGGAATCTCATAGCTGGTTATTGACAATTTTCTGTTCTAGCAGCAAAGCCAGGGTAGTTCTAGGTTAGTCTGAGTCATTGGTGGGGTAGAATTAGGATATAGAGGGAGTAAATGTCATTTAAATGAAGCCCCTTTAGGAATAAAATAGCAAATCTCAGGAGTCTGAGATCTGAGGATCCTCATTGGAAGCCAGCCTGGGCAGGAAAGCCCGGAGACTCTTAACTCCAATTAACCAGCCAAAAGCTGGAAGTGAAAGTGTGATCCAAGTGTAACCCTTGAGCAAACCAGCTTAGGATAGCACCCAGTCCTTGAATTCATACCTCAATAATGACATGAAATAAATAATAAAATAAATAATGCGAACGGCTCAGGAAGATGGGACACTGCCTAGCTTTCTCTGACAAAAAGAGAGAACCAGGGAATCCCACGAGCCAACTACCTTAAGAAATCCACAACAACAAACTCAAAAAGCAACGGAGAAGGACTCAAACCGGAAAAGAAATCCAGATAAAGCTCACATCCAACTTTCTCAAAGAATTTGGAACGCGAGGACCCCTCCCCCACCTCTCGCCCAAACCCTCCGAGAGCCGCGAAAAGCGGCAGCTGGCGCCTGACCAAGCCACGAAAAGCGGCTTGAGCGGGTGCCGGCTCCACGCGGGGTAAGGGGCGGCGGGCACCGGCTCTAATCCACGAAAAGCGGCGGCAGTGGAGGGCGCCAGGCTGGGAGCCCAACGGCTGCAGAAACCAGCACAGAACCGGGCCATCGAACGGCGGAAGCAGCAGAACCCAGACGTGGAACCAGAACAGCAAGCAGCAGAACCCACACGCAGAACACAGGCGGCGGCGGAGACCCGAGGGGAGTGAAAGACTCCCCACCACCATGGAGCACCCGCAGACAGACGCAGAGGCGTGAGTAATACAGCGCGTCCCCAAACACATCGGGAAAGCAGAGCGGGTGCCAAGCAATAGAACTTAACTCAGACCCCAACACCCCGCCCGAGAAAGACTGGCGGGAGCAGGGGGGCAAGGAATTTAGAATCCTGTCCCTTCCCTCAACAGCCCCCTCCCTCAGGCCATTGACTGGAGATTGAGAGGCGGGCTACCCATAAGACCCAGCACCCCACCAAGGGAGGCGGGGCTGTCCCAGCTCTCACCCGCCCACCAGGCTCCTCTCCCAGGCCACTGGATCTGGAGAGTGGAGGGCGTTGGGACCCTGCCTTACAACAGTGTGTAGGGGGTGTGGGTAAATAGGAGCCAGCATTTGTCCCCCCTCAATTCTTGAGCGGGGCATCCTCCAGCTGGGAATCCTGAACAAGACACCACCGAGGGCCCCCCTCACAGTCACAGACTCTGACAAAGCAGTGGAAACACAGCAGGGATCTGAAGGGCCGACCAGAAGCCAAGCTCCCCTTCTGAGAACCAAAGAGGTGCGGCTCCACCCTTGGAGCCCAGGTCCCCAGCTGGGCCCCGCCCCTGGGAACAGAGGGGCCTCCTGCTGGTCCTGCTGAGAGCCCCTGAAACTCTCAATCCCCAGACCCTTGGCTTGGGGCCGCCCCTGGAAGCAGCACAGGAAAATGTCCACCAACCGCGCTCAGACGGAAGCTCACAGATCCATCCCATGGTCCACTGTGAGGCCACTGGTTGGGCTAAGAGCTAGTCGCGCAGCAACACATAAGTTTTATTCCAATACTTTCCAAACTTTGTACTCAAATACGCTACCTACTTACCCCCTGACCTCTCTCATTCTATTTTTCTATCTCTGGACCTCTGCTCGTCTTTCAACCCTTATACTGCATGGATCTATACTTGATGGCTGTTGAGCAACACTGTATATTTATGTGTTTAATTATTCTCTAGGCTCAGAGGGACTTAAAGACAATAGAGATTGGATTGAGAGGCTTATTGTTTTTGGATATAAATCGCTTACCAGTGAATTATTAGACTAGTCGGTAACTGCACAAAAAGAAAGAGTGATAACACCAATCAAAACTTGTGAACATCTAGAGTCTGCCAGCTACAGAGGTCTAGGTTGGTTATATCTGAAAAACTATAATCATGTTTAGTATTAATCTTGCTCCCATTTTCAAATGGGCAGAACAAGAAACTCAAGAAAAATGTCAAATCAAGAAACAACATCCCCCCCCACCCAATGTAAACAGTCAATGGAACAGTCACTGGCAAACCTAGAGGAGAGTCTTCCAAGTGCTGTACAAATGCAATTGATAAACATCATTAATGAAAAATGTGAAAATATAAAGAAAGAGATAAAGGAGGAAGCCATAGCTGAACAAGAGGAAACCATAAACAAGGTGATAAGTAAAAAAGAAGAAGCCATAAAGGAGGCCATAATAAAGGCTGTTCAAAGAAAGATGGATGAATTCATAGAATCCACAAATAAGAAGGTGACCGAACTCCAGCAAATGTTCAAAGAAAATAAAGCTACTGAGCTAACCACTCAAATGGAAATCAAGGAGCTAAAGAAATCCATACATGATCTAAAAGAAGAGATGCAAGGCATCAAAAATGAGCAATTAGAAGCAAGGGAGATGAAAAATAAAGTAGATAGCTTTGATAGCAGGTTAGACAATGCAGAGGAGAGAATTTCCGGGGCTGAAGATAATTTAGTTATTATAGAGAAAGAACAGAAAATGAGTCAATCCAAATCTAGGAAAAATGAGAGAGCGCTTCAGGAGGTCCAAGATACAATTAGGAAGCCTAATTTAAGGCTAATTGGTATTGAGGAGGGCGTGGAGAAAGAGGTCAATGGTATTGGAAATATACTTCAGGGAATCATCTCAGAGAATTTCCCAAATATCCAGAAGGGCAGACCCATCCAGATACAAGAAGCTTTTAGAACCCCAAACAGACCTGACTAGAAAAGAACATCCCACCGCCACATCATAATCCGAACTGGATCAATAGAAACCAAAAAAAGGATCCTAAAGGCAGCCAGGGAAAAGGGTTCAGTAACCTATAAAGGAAAACCAATCAGAATAACCCCAGATTACTCAGCAGAGACCATGCAGGCAAGAAGTGACTGGAAGCATATATGTCATGCCCTTAAGTCAAATAACTACCAACCAAGAATACTGTACCCAGCTAAGCTCTCATTCATAACTGAGGGAACAATAAAAACATTCCATTCCAGGGAAAAGCTGCAACAATATGTCGCAACAAAACCAACACTACAGAGAATTCTCAAAGATGTTCTATACATAGAAAACCAAAATAAATGCAATATAGGGAAAGAAATGGCACCTAAACAGCATACCATCTAAGGACCACAAGAACTGTCAAGACACAGACCCAAATAAAAGCTTTTAAAAATGGTAGGACCTAATAAATATCTCTCAATATCAATGGACTTAACTCTCCAATTAAACGGCATAGGCTGTCTAGTTGGATCAAAAAGCAAGAGCCATCGTTCTGCTGTCTTCAAGAGACACATCTTACCCAAAAAAACAATCATCTTTTGAAAGTGAGAGGTTGGAATAAACTCTATCAAGCTAATGGCCCCCATAAACAGGCTGGAGTTGCCATCCTCATATCAGATAAAATAGACTTCAAACCAAAATTAGTAAGAAAAGACAAAGAAGGTTACTACATACTACTAAAGGGATCTTTCCTCCAGGAAGACATAACGATCCTAAATATTTACACACCCAATCCCAGAGCTCCAAACTTCATCAAGCAAACTTTACTTACACTGAAACCATACATAGATCGAAATACAGTGATTGTCGGTGACTTTAACACACCACTCTCACCTATGGACAGATCAACAAGGCAAAAACTCAACAGAGAAACCTTAGAACTGAACAACTATATAGAACAACTAGATCTAACAGACATCTGCAGAATATTCCACCCAGCAACAACACAATATACGTTTTTCTCAGCAGCACATGGAACATTTTCCAAAATAGATCACATGTTAGGCCTTAAAACAAACCTGGACAGATTCAGAAACACTGAAATTATTCCATGCACACTCTCAGACCACAAAGGCATCAAACTGGAACTGAACACACATCTCCACCAACGAAAACCCTGTAATTCATGGAGACTGAACAACACATTGTTGAATCTCCAATGGGTCATGGAAGATATCAGAACAGAAATCAAACAGTTTATGAAATTTAGCAGTAAGGAGCACACAAAATACCAACTCCTTTGGGACACAGCGAAGGCAGTACTCAGAGGAAAATTTATAGCGCTGAGTGAGTGCCTACAACAACAAGTTGGAAAAATTGCAAACCAACAAGTTAATGTCTCACCTTAAGCTCCTGGAAAAAGAGCAACAAACCAACCCTAATCCCAGTAGAAGAAAGCAAATAATTAAAATCACAGCAGAATTAAATGATTTGGAATCCAAAAAAACTATAGAAAGAATCAACAAAACAAGGAGTTGGTTCTTTGAAAGAATTAACAAAATTGACAAGCCCTTAGCAAATCTTACCAAAAAGAAGAGAGCATATCGAAACAAACAAAATCGCAGATGAAAATGGTAATATCACGACAGAAATTACCAAGATCCAGAATATCATGAGGGAATACTTCTCAAACCTTTATGCCGACAAATTTGAGAATCTAGATGAAATGGATGAATTCCTAGCCAATATTAACATACCCACACTGAACCAAGAAGAACTAAGCCAACTCAACAGGCCTATTTCAAGCTCTGAAATAGAAATGGCAATTAGAGAACTTCCACCTAAGAAAAGCCCAGGGCCAGATGGATTCACAGCTGAATTCTATAAGGTCTTCAAAGCAGAGCTCACACCAATACTCCTCAAGCTCTTCAATGAAATTGAAAATGAAGGTTCCTTACCAAACTCATTCTATGAAGACAGTATAACCCTCATCCCCAAACCAGACAGAGATTGATCAAAGAAAGAGAACTATAGACCCATATCTTTGATGAACATCGATGCAAAACTTCTCAACAAAATACTGGCCAACCGTCTACAACAACTCATCAAAAAAATTATACACTATGGTCAAACTGGATTCATCAACATCCCAATGTCATTCTTTAAAGAAATAGAAGAGGCAATCCAAAATTTCATATGGAATAATAAAAGACCCCGTATAGCAAAAACACTTCTTAGCAGAAAGAACAGCGCTGGAGGAATTTCAATTCCTAATCTATGACAAGGGAGCCAAAAAAATAGAATGGAAGAAAGACAGCCTCTTCAACAAGTTGTGCTGGCAGAACTGGTTAAGCACCTGCAGAAAACTAAAGTTGGATCCTTCTTTGTCACCTTGGACTAGAATTAACTCCAAATGGATCAAAGACCTGGAGGTAAAAGCTGACACACTGAAAACTTTACAGGAAGGAATAGGAGATACACTAGGCCTCCTTGGCACAGGTCGAAACTTTCTTAATAAGGACCAAGAATCACAACAAATCAGAGAAAGGCTGGATAAGTGGGACTGCATTAAACTGCAGAGCTTTTGTATGGCAAAGGACATAGCTAGTAAACTAATCAGGAAGCCTACAGAGTGGGAGAAGATCTTCACCAACCAAACAACCGACAAAGGCCTCATATCTGAAATATATCAACAACTCAAAAAATTGAATCCCTAAGAAACTAATCTCCAAAGTAACAACCATCCCATTAAAAAATGGGCCCAAGACTTAAAGAGAGTCTTCTCTGAAGAAGAAACAAAAATGGCCTATAGACACATGAAGAAATGCTCAACATCTCTGGTCATAAAAGAAATGCAAATCAAACCAACTCTAAGATTCCACCTCACTCCAGTTAGAATGGCCAGGATCAGGAAAACGAATTACAACAGATGCTGGAGGGGATGTGGCCAGGAGGGATCACTACTACACTGTTGGTGGGAGTGCAAACTCGTTCAACCAGTGTGGCAGTGCCTCAAAATGCTAAACATAGAGCTCCCCTATGACCCAGCAATTCCACTACTTGGCATTTACCCAACCATCCAGAAACAAGGACATACTAAACCCACTAGCACAACAATGTTCATTGCAGCACTATTCACCATAGCAAAGATATGGAACCAACCTAGATGTCCCTCAGTTGATGAGTGGATCAACAAGTTGTGGTATTTGTACACAATGGAATTCTATGCTGCTGTCAGAAAGAATGACATTGCCCCATTTGTTAGGAAATGGAAAGACTTAGAAAAAATCATATTAAGTGAAGTAAGACAGACTCAAAGGAACTTAGGCTCAATGGTTTCCCTCATTCATCATAATCAGTAGAAATCTTGGGCTCTACTAGCAGAGATTTGCAATAGAGCAAAATCTTGATACATAAGGCCATATAATGTGAAGCTAATTGAAAGGACCTCCAGGATATTGAAACAAAAGCCATATAATGAATGATTGTTGTCCTTAATGTACTATGTTGTCTCTCATCTCCTTTGCTGTTCCTTGGTTATCTCATATTGTTATAGTATCTCACTTTGTTATCTGATATATTGATTTATTTGTACTTGGATATTTGAAATTTGATAGGGAAGGGGGGAAAACTAAGATGGGGGGGTGGGGAGGAGGGAAATGGGTACGAAGACATGTGAAAGGGTATCAATGTATGTGAATTAATGCACCTTCTATCTGGCAAATATCATGTAACCCTTTTACTAATTACAATAAAAAATATATATTCATCATTAAAAAAATAAATAATGCATAATAAAATTATGGTATAATGAGAAAATTAAATTATAAATTTAAATATGTGAATAAATCACTGATCCATTCTTTTAAACATAGCATTTAGGGGATTGTGCTATAGTCTTCCAGTTTATTTAAAGTAAAATGACCACTTTTTTTATGTTTTGTTTTGGAAAAGACTAAAGTTCAAGTCCTAATATTGTTATTTATCTGTGAGATCCACTTCTTTGTTACATTGAGATTTATATTTTTCTGAGGTCATAAATAGTACTTATCTAATATGCTTGTGATATTTACCAAGATGCATCATCTACCATGTTTAATAATCTCTCTAGTGTATTGTAAATGTTTCTTATTTATTAACTGTTCCTGTGATTCTATTGATGATAGACCTATTGAAAAAGGAAACTCAGTACCTGTGAAACCCATGCATATTCTCATTAGATTTTCAAAAGATGCTTTGCATGAATCTAGCCTACAGTTGGATCAATTTACTAGTTCTAATTAAGATTGTTCCTTGATCTTTTCTTTACTGCTAAAATTTCAGCTTGTTTTGTAGAAAAGCCTGATGAATTTGACACAGGCATGGGAATATGATATGGGAGTATCTTGTCTCATTTCCTTATAAAATATAGCAATTCCAAATCTACTCAGACTATCACAGAGGCTAGAACCTCCCAAAATCTGAGCTGAAACCTTCATCCTTCATAAACTCTTCTCTTTTATTTACCCATTTAACAAATACAATTTTTAAGTTCTTCTTGTTTTGAAAAAGTAGATGGGGGAAGAGAGTACAAGTTGAGGGCAATACAGATGACATTTCTAAGTGATGCACAATGAATGTGCACAAATCTGGAAGAAAGAGATTGAGAGGAGAAAGAGAGATAGTGACAGGGGAACAAATGTTAGCTACAGATAGATAGGTAGTCTAATAGATAATAGGTACAGAGAAAGAGAGATACAGATAGATATACCTATCTGATACCATGAGTTCAGAGAATAACATTTCCTAGTCCACAGAAGAGTTTAGGCCATGGTAGCCAATTGTGATTTATACTTCTAGATGAAATTGGTAGTTTCTATTGATAAAAGTAGATTCGTGGCATCTGTTTTATGTTAGGAAGACGCTCAGGGTGTCTCTGGAGAATGGCTTTGTAATGTAGTTTTGCAGCAGTGGAGACAGGTTAGGACGCAATCATTGTCCTAAGGGCAAGAGATGCTGCTGCTACTGCTGCTGCTCTGCTGCTGCTGGCATGTTAGCAGTAGAGATAGAGGAAAGTAGAGTGATCAAAGGCCATAGTTTTGAGAACTTGTCCAAGGACTTGAAGGGAGATCATGTTGATGTTAGTATGAAAGGATGCTCTTGCTGGGTAAGAGAAAGAGGAATGCAAAATAATAAAATCAAGGGGGCATTTATTATCTGTTAGGCTTTTTGCATATATGAATACTCAGGGCCAATTTAACCATTCTGTATTTTAATTATGTCTATTCAAATGAAGAATCTATACGCAATGAGGTCACGCAGTAGGCCTCAGAGGCAAACAGCTGATATGTGTCCTGCTGACCATGTGTCCTGCTGACATGGTGTTGTTGAAGTGCATGGCTCTTCCAGATACTCCTGTGGCCCCAGGCGTGGCTCAAGGCCAAAGGTAGATGCAGTGACAGTGGGCTGGGATGAAGAACAAAACATTGCCATAGGAAATTTCTCCTTTTAGGAACTTCTCCAGCAAAATGATAGCCTTGACAGGTAATGGCAGCTATTTCTTCTTGTTTATTCCTCATATTTGATCACTCTAACTTATGACTGCGTCTTTTATCATGCTATCTGAAGTACTGTAGAATTTATGGGACAGTAAGCTGACTGAAAAATGAAACTGCTTCTTCATTGCATTTGATAGCATGTAGTGCTAGTATTTGCATACATTAGATGCTTAGGCAATGCAACTTTGATTTTGAGATTTGTAACCTCTCTCTCTCTCTCTCTCTCTCTCTCTCTCTCTCTCTCTCTCTCTCTCTCTCTCTCTCTCTGTTCTCTGTCTCGCTCTTCTCTTTTAGTCATTTGAGTATTTAAAATTGTTAGAAATTATTCAAGGCAATTTCAGTTAAAGTCCAGAGGTAAAACAACATTGATTGCAAAGTTTGCCTGAGTTTAAGAATCCTCCCCTTCTCTCCTCTCCCCTCCCCTGCTCTCTCTTTATATTTAAGACAAGGTCTCACTTATGCAGTTCAAGCTGTCCTGAAATCCAGCATGGACCTCAGACTGACCTCAAACTTGCAAATCTCCTGCCTCAGCCTCCCTGTGCTAGGATTAAAGGTGTGCCCACCACATTTCTTGTAAATTTAACGAATTTTTAAAGAAATATAATATTATGCATCTCCAGCTTTTCAGTAGGTTTTATTTTTTTTCTGGTCCAGACAATTTTTTATTGTAATTAATAAAAGGGTTACATGATATTTGCCTTATAGAAGGTGCATTAATTCACATACATTGATACCCTTTCACATGTCTTGGTACCCTTTACCCTCCCCCCCACCCCCATCTTAGTTTTCCCCCCTTCCCTATCAAATTTCAAATAATCAAATACAAATAAATTCAATATATCAGATAACGAAGTGAGGTACTGTAACAATATGGGATACCCAAGGGACAGCAAAGGAGATGAGAGACAACATAGTACATTAAGGACAACAATCATTCGTTATATGGCTTTTGTTTCAATATCCTGGAGGTCCTTTCAATTAGCTTCATACTATATGGCCTTATGTATCAAGATTTTGCTCTATTGCAGATCTCTGCTAGTAGAGCCCAAGGTTTCTACTGGTTATGACAAATGAGGGAACCATTGAGCCTAAGTTCCTTTGAGTCTGGCTTACTTCACTTAATATGATTTTTTCTAAGTCTTTCCATTTCCTAACAAATGGGGCGATGTTATTCTTTCTGACAGCAGCATAGAATTCCATTGTGTACAAATACAACAACTTGTTGATCCACTTATTAACAGAGGGACATCTAGGTTGGTTCCGTATGTTTGCTATGGTGAATAATGCTGCAATGAACATTGTTGTGCTAGTGGATTTAGTATGCCCTAGATTCTGGATGGTTGGGTAAATGCCAAGTAGTGGAATTGTAGAACTAAGGAAATGGAAAACCTCCCATGCTCCTGGATTGGAAGAATCAACATTGTGAAAATGACAATCTTGCTTAGGGCTATCTACAAATTCAACGCAATACCCATCAATATCCCAATGTCATTCTTTAAAGAAATAGAAGAGGCAATCCAAAATTTCATATGGAATAATGAAAGACCCCATATAGCAAAAACACTTCTTAGCAGAAAGAACAGTGCTGGAGGAATTTCAATTCCAAACTTTAGACTCTGTTACAGGGCTATAATTCTTAAAACAGCTTGGTACTGGCACAAGAACAGGCCTGAAGACCAATGGAATAGAACTGAGGACCCAGATATTAAACCACAGACCTTTGGCCACCTAATCTTTGACAAGGGAGCCAAAAAAATAGAATGGAAGAAAGACAGCCTCTTCAACAAGTTGTGCTGGCAGAACTGGTTAAGCACCTGCAGAAAACTAAAGTTAGATTCTTCTTTGTCACCCTGCACTTGAGTTAACTCCAAATGGATCAAAGACCTGGAAGTACAAGCTGACACACTGAAAACTTTACAAGAAGGAATAGGAGATACACTAGACCTCCTTGGCATAGGTCAAAACTTTCTTAATAAGGACCAAAAATCACAACAAATCAGAGAAAGGCTGGATAAGTGGGACTGCATTAAACTGCAGAGCTTTTGTATGGCAAAGGACATAGCTAGTAAATTAATTAGGAAGCCTACAGAGTGGGAGAAGATCTTCACCAACCAAACAACCGACAAAGGCCTCGTATATAAAATATATCAACAACTCTAAAAAATTGAATCACTCACTATGTTTTAATGTTCTGGTAGTTTACATTTATTTTGACATTATAACTTTTTTTTTGCCAGTCGTGGTGATGGAACTCGGGGCCTGAACACTGTCCTTGGGCTTTCTCAAAGCTAGAGCTCTACCACTTGAGCCACAGCACTACTTCTAGCTTTTTGCTACGTATGTGGTACCGAGGAATCGAACCCGGGTCTTCATGCATGCTAGGCAAGCACTCTTACCACTAGGCCAAACTCCTGGCCAACATTGTAACTTTTTATTTCAGTTTTTCTTTTATTTTCTGAAGTTGTAAAAACAATGTCATTCCCTTGGGCCCAGACGTCCCAAATGTCAACGTTATATCCAATCACCATAGAGATATGAAACTCAGGGACTTAAGAGTGGTACAGAATTCTCTCACCTCACCTATTTATAGTAATGTTTTGTCTCTTTCTTTCACAATGCCTTTTTGTCTCCCAGGATCAATACAGGATCACATACTGCATTTGTTTGTCTTGTTTTCTTCATCTTTACTTCGGGACAGGCTTCTTGTCTTTATCTTTACTATCCTTGTCTCTTGTAAAATATATATTGCTGGTTATTTTACAAAACAGCTAGCCAACAGATTGGCATTCGTCTAACATTTCATTATGATTGCTTTTCAGGAGATAGATTTTTGGCATGACTATCACAAAGCATTATTGTATCTTTATGGCATTGTTTTGGGTGGTACAAGACGTCCATTTGGACATTCCTGGTTAGGTTGTGAATCACTTATAAAACCCATTACACACTTCCTTTGTCAGCTCCCCATTAACCAAGGCACCTTGGTTTTTTTTGGACAGATTATTATTCATTTATTTGAAAAACCAAGGCATCTTGTGATGGCTTCTTCACTTCGGACAATCTGAAATTCAATACTCTATACTTACTATTGATACCATTCATTGAGTGCCTGAACTGTATCATTCTATTTAAAAAATAGTTCAATATGGTGAAATAGACACTAAAAGAGTCATTCCTCTTTGTCTCCAAGCACGCTGACACGAAGCTTTCTCTCCATTTTCAAAGTTCAGGTCCTGTTCCAGGTTATACACTGAAATGAGGTGAGGCCCAAACCCATTCTTCCTACAACACCATGTATTTTCTACTACACCATGCAGTTCATTTAGTTTTGCAAGTTTGTGTTAAAATATGATGGCTAACTGGTCTCTTAGAAGTGTGATTTCTAAATATAACTTTGAAATTCTTGTAAATGCCAAAGAGATAAATACTTAGGTCTAAGACAATGTTTTTGCTGATGAGATGCTCATTGAATAAACATCTCTATCTCAAGATATGGGAACTCATTTTCAGTTGTTTTGAGGTTTTTACTTGCTACCATCAGCCTCTGTTTGAAAGCATCATCGAGTTGAGTAAGTTTTCCATATGACAGATAGCTATGCAAAGTCACTGACTTATGGAATCACTGGCCAAGAAATGGAAGGGCTGTTGAGTTCTCTCCAAGGGGCCACGAACTTAAGTACACTGCTCAGATTCCAAGCAATTGTTACTTGACAGCTCATCGGTGAACTGCTGTGCGTGATTGAGGCTTTGGTCTGACAAGATGAGTCAGTGCGTTTTTAACTTGTCTTCCGCCCACTTGAATCTCCTACCTTCCATTGTCTAGAGCCTTCAGTCACCCGGATTTGGAGAAGAATTTTTACAGTCATTTCACTTACACAATTTTGCAAACCTCAGTGGTAAGTGTAAATGGATCTCAACACTTACAACTTTCATAGCATCTAGGTGTTTTCTGACAATTTATGTGAACTTATTGGATCTCAGTTCCATTTATTTGTTTATTTATGTATTACTTTTGTACTAGGTTTTGAACTCAGAGCCTTTTGCTGGCTAGATAGGAGCTACCAATTGATCCAGTTATTTTAGTTTTATTTTTCAACTTTTCTCATATTTCAGTGTGCCTTAGATAACTTTATCTACTGCCATTTCCACCAGGTTGCATAGACTCTCATAAAATATTTGAACATTAGTGTTTTTTTTTGTGGGTCTTGGGGCTTGAACTCTGGGCTTGGGCATTGTCCCCAAGCTCTTCAGCTCAAGGATACCACCCTACCCTTGTGCCACAGCGACACTCCTGGTTTTCTGATGGTTAATTGGAGATATGAGTCTTATAGACGTTAGTGCCCAGGCTGGCTTTGAACCTCCACCATATCTTAGCCTCCAGAGTAGATAGGATTACAGGCATGAGCCACTGCACCCAGCTTGAACATTAGATTTTTTCAATTGTTCCATGAACTATATTTCATGGTATTTCCAATTTTGTAAGGTGGCACTGCCTACTCAACAGATTATGTAGGCTATCTACCTCAGCTTCAGGGTCTACTGTGGCTCTGAGGAAGTCTTTCCTGACTGACAAATCTGAATATACAGACACGTGCACTCCAGTGTAGGCCATCACCATGTGTGTAAATACCTTATTTACCATGCCAAATGCCTAGCACACTGCCTGGCATATGGTAGGTAGGATTCCAATCTTGTTGGGAAATGAATGTTTCATGAATGAGCACACATTTAACACAATGAAATTAGACAGATATTTATCAGGCAATTTAAAGGGGAGAATTTTTTGTTTTATAAAAATTGTTCTAAGAATTTTCTGAAAATAATGTGCTGCAAATAATTGAAAAGGCATGTATATATATATATATATAATACTATAACACATTTTTCTGTTATCGTCTGCAAAAAAAAGCTTTGATACTTTCTTAGGATGCTATGAAAGCTATTCTCTCAAGATAATAATAGCATAGAGCTAACAATTCTTGGAGAAAGAGGTGCTTAGTGGTAAACATTACATATTTGGCAATAAAAAAATAATGACCACTAAAGCTATTGCCATGCAATACTTTCTTTGTCTGGGAATTCTAGTAAATTTCACAATACGTGAAGAATTACATACATGTATATCTGTGTATGTAAGTACAAAGTAAATATATATGTAAAATATTTTACTTGCAGGTTTTAAATCTAGAAGAACTAGTGGGAAAACTCTTGCAGTTACTGGAAGAGTTCAGTGAAATATAAAGATAAAAAGTGAGGAAAAGTCTATAGGTTCTTTATGTACCAAACTAATGCACAGGATCCCTGGACATTTTCCATGGGAGTAGGCATGGTGAGTAACATTCAGTAGACCTCTTTCATGAAGCTGTTTCTTTCTTTCTGTTCTTAAAGTAATAAACACACCTTGGAAACAAGATAACTTTGTCTGGGAATTCTAGTAAATTTCACAATACGTGAAGAATTACATACATGTATATCTGTGTATGTAAGTACAAAGTAAATATATATGTAAAATATTTTACTTGCAGGTTTTAAATCTAGAAGAACTAGTGGGAAAACTCTTGCAGTTACTGGAAGAGTTCAGTGAAATATAAAGATAAAAAGTGAGGAAAAGTCTATAGGTTCTTTATGTACCAAACTAATGCACAGGATCCCTGGACATTTTCCATGGGAGTAGGCATGGTGAGTAACATTCAGTAGACCTCTTTCATGAAGCTGTTTCTTTCTTTCTGTTCTTAAAGTAATAAACACACCTTGGAAACAAGATAAAACAAAAGAAACCAAATCACTCTCCACTCTCTTTGTCTCTCAAATCTGACCATCAGATGAGTAGATGTGGATAGGTTTTATGGTGTCGACCTTTTGTCCCCAGCTGGTCAGGTGTGTTTGATGCTGGCTGGAGTCACTTGTCCTCATCTCTGTCCCAGAGATGTGCAGCCCTAGCTTTCTCAAGGAACACATTGACTTTCTTTAAAATGGTTTATTTTTGTCTGTCTGGTCACAGACACCCAGCAGTCTCTTACTGTATAGTTGGTTCCGTGGAAGTTGTCCTGTGATCTTCAAGGGATTATTTTTCTAAATTTAACTTTTTATTATCTTTAAGTAGTTATAGTGCAAACACCAAAGCTATTGTTACATAACATTTCCCTCCCCCACAGGAGCTCTAGTAAATTTCATAATACGTGAAGAATTATATGTACATGTATTTGTGCAGGTGAAAGACTTTCCAAGAAAATTACTCAGACACTTGGTCACATACAAAGGAAAAGGAATTTATTGTCAGCAACCTGACAGGTATGTGCCATATAAGAAGATGCCATATAACAAAGCAGTTTATGAATATGATGCTGCAGCGTCACCCCTTCAATATCTTCATCCCTCTTTGACCTTTTCCCTTGACTTTTCTTTGTTTTGTGGTATATGCAATGAATTCTTGAATTCATTCTCCTCCCCTCCCCTTCCTCCCTGAATCCATCCACCTCTCACTCCTTGACTCTACCCCTTCCTTTTGCATGAACCTTCTCTGGTGCTTCCTTTCTTGGGTTTGACCTATGCTTTCTAACAGATTATACAGTTAAAGCTCGCCATATTATACTTCCCTTAACTCATTTGTAAGCACTTGCATGCCACCTGATGTGTTTACTTACAGTCTATCTACCACCAGTGAAGGAAACCATGCAACTTTTGTTTCTCTTGGTCTAGCTTACTGATGAGCAAGCTTATCCTCCCTGTTTGTCCCAGAACTCCTTCTGGGGGTCTGCAGGTTGGATGAGTCCACGCCTTTGCTCACCTTTCCTCTTTTTTGATCACCATTCCTTTTTTGATAGTCACAAACCTGTTGAGGAATCTCTTGTTGCAACCCTCCTTGGTGTCTCCTTTAGTTCTCTGATTTTACTTTCCTCTTTCCTACTGTGTTGTCATTTTAGTGGAAACTGCCAAGATGAAAAAGGACATTGTGCACTCAAGCCTGTCACCTGCACCTGCTAATCTTTTAATCAATGTTGTGTAAATATTTCATTTTCTATAAAAATGCTCTAAAACTTTAATGCTAAAATGCTCAGTGATGAAACCATTCTAGCAAAAATTAGCATTTCATAAAGGTATTTTTAAGGACTTAGCGTAAGAGACCAATAATTCTGGATATAGAAATAAACTTAAGAAACTCGGTAAGTCCATGAGTAGTCCAGATCTCATTAATAATCAAATGAAGATAACTTTATAAGTACAGTATGTTTTTTTTCATGTATTGAATTCCATTTGTTCATTTTTCTTTTGAGTCTATCCTGGAATTTGAACACAAAGCCTGGATGTTGTCCCTAGCTTTAGGGCTCAATGCTGTTGGTCTATCACTTTGAGCCACAGCTCCATTTCTGACTTTTTGGAGCTTCGAGTTTCATGGATTTTCCTACTTGGGCTTTCTCCCTCAAATTTCAGCCTCTTACTAGCTAGGATTATAGGCATGAGCCATTAGTGCTTGGCTTAAATTGTATTTGGAAATACTTTATGCTACCTAATACTGAGGATATTTTATGAGATTGTCCTTCTGTTGACTTCCAGCAACTACATAGGCATCTGGAAAACATTTTATAAAAATGTATCAGAATATTTTACAACATATTCTTGAATTGGATGATCCACTTCTAGTCAAATGTCTTAAAGTATAAAAATATAAATAAGCCTGCCACTGGCAGCTCAGGTCTGTAAATCCTAGCTACTCGGGAGGCTGAGATCTGAGGATCACAGTTCAAAGCCCTCAAGGTGAAGTCCCTGTGAGACTTTAATCTCCAATTAACCATTCAAAAGCCAGAAGTAGCACTTTGGCTCAAAGTGGTAGAGTACTGGTCTTGAGCACAAAGAGGCTCAAAGGACAGTATTCACACCCTAAGCTCCAGCCCTATAACTCATCAAATAATGTAAATAAATTAGAGATAAATATTACTTTAACAATTTCTGTAACTAATAGACATAGAATTGAAAAAGATGCATATGCAAAGAAAATTTTTTTGCAATTAAAATCCCATAAGACAGAATGCCCTGTGTTTATGACTCCTAATCGTGAGTTTTATAAATGAATACATTTTCCACTATAGAATATTTATCTTGGTTAATGATGAGGGACTTCATTGGAAGGATATGCTACATTATTTTTATATTTGTGATCTTTATCAAGGGGAATGGCACTAATAGATGTTTCATGAATTTTGTTTAATCATTAAAGTTATGAAGTATTTATTGACTGTTGGATTGATTGAATAAATGAATAGATAAAATACCTTAAACATAGTCCAATGCAGATATAAGAGTTGAGAAGAAATACAGCTAGAAGGATTCAAAGTGAAATTACCCATCCTGGGCCATAGGGATAATAAGAGGAAATTCAATCAAATGAGGACTATGTACAGAGATCAAGAAAGGAAAATAAAAATGCACTATGAAATTATGGTGCATCCTTGGATCTTTAAGTTAGAGACATGTGGAATTAAATGTTGGGCTCCTCTGTTAATGACAATGACATCTCAGGTCTGCAGTAGAAATTCATGCACTTAGCAGCTCTTTCACAGTGGAGATAAAGGCATATGAAAATTTGAGCAAGTCCATAGTCAGATAACGAAAATGAGGAATTCAAGGGCAAAGAAACTAATTTGCGTTGATCTACGACATCTACCTAAACTAGAAGAATCATGTCTCAGGGAAGAGTTAGGTATGAAAGCCCTTGCCTCAGCAACATGCATTTTTGTATTACCCTGACATCTAACCATTGAGATATTGGCTGGTTTGTAGACCATTTGAATTATATTAGTGTCACATAGGAAAACAATAAATCTTCACAAAATTCAATGTGTAAGAAACAGCATCTTTTAAAACCAGGATTAATTGCTGATCATTGTGTTTCAGTATTTACTGATTATATCCCACTGGAGCCAATGAAGTGGCCGTTAAGTTTTGGTGTGTGTGGGAAGACTTGCAGTGTGCTTCAGTAGGAGGGGGCAATGTAATGAAGAGATAGACACTGGTTATGTTTTCTTTTTAAAATTCTGTATTGTTATTTGTAGAGGTGATCTTCAGAAGGGGTTACAATTATGTTAGTCTGGTAGAGTTCCTTCCTTTATCCCTCCCTCCCTCCTCTTTTCTTTCCTTCCATTCCTTCCTTCCTTCCTTCCTTCTTTCCTCCCTCCTTCCCTCCCTCCCCCCTCTCTCTTTCTTTCTTTCTTCCATTCCTGGGGCTTGAACTCAGGGCCTGAACACTGTCCTTGAGCTTTCTCAAGGCTAGTGCTTTACCACTCAAGCTGCAGCACCACTTCTGTCTCTTTCTGTGTACATGGTACTGAAGAATCAAACCCAGGGTTTCGTGCATGCTAGGCAAGCACTCTACCACTAGGCCGCATTTCGGGCCCAAGAGTACATTTCTTTTGGAACAATGTCACCCCCTTCCCTTACTCTGTCTTACTTTTCCCCTCCCATCCCCATCTACAAGTTGTATAGTTCATTTCGAACACAATATCCAGTGGGTACTATTTACATTTGTTCATCCTTTGCCTCACCATTTCTATGTGGCTGTGTTTTTGAGACCCAGCCATGCCTTAAAGGATATGTCTTGGACTCACTCTTGGTTTTGTCCATGATGTTCAGTTCCTGGAATTTGGTAATGGATGATGCTGTGTTCAAATCTCAATTCCAGGGCTGATGAGCTCAATTGCCCTAAGAATAAGTGTTAATTAAGCTAGGAGAGTCACACTGTTTCCATGAAGGAAATGAATGACAGGATATTTTTAAGAGTAACTAATATATGAAATATTTCTAACACATTGCTTGTCACTAGTGATAACTCAAACTTCCATAGAGTTTTGTACAGTTGGGCTAGCTAAAAGGCATTTCAAGAGAAATTTCTTAAACACACTTTTCTATTTACCATTACTGTAAAAATGTATTTTTCCTTTCCCTGTCATTCTGGGGCAAGCCCAGAGTTCAAGACTCAAGGACTACAGCTGAACTCTTTTCAGTCTACAACTTGGGCTGCATCTCTAGTCATACATACAATTGCAACTGATCCAATTCTCGGTTTTCTAGATTTTTCTGGATAAGCCTGCAGGTGATTTTTGGGTCTGTGAGTAACACTTATGGGTCTGTGGCAAAAATTATTGTTTTTTTCTATGAAGTAGAGGAGGTGAAATACTTCACTAGTGTATTGAATCTTTAAATACAACAACCAGCAAGTCCTTCTAGCTTTCATCTTTTGATCATCAAGAATTGGAGTAGTGAATACATCTCAACTATCAAAGTGTCGAGGAAGCAGATTCAACCAGAACGAGAATCTAGAATGAGCATTCAATTTGGGGATAAATACACTGGTGACATTAAAGCTTCATATCAAAGACACCAAAAACACAGAATGAGATACTGTATTTTTCTTTAAGTGGTGAAAGCTTAACTTCCATTCTCTCTACTTAGGAAAAAAAACATGAATGAGATTGATTGTAAAAAGCTAGTAGAATGCTAAAATTATACAGTATATTTTGCATCTTGGTTGTAATTCATGTACATAATGGGCTATTACCTACGCATTGTTCCAGGAAAGAAAAATAAGAATTGCTTCTTTCCTTCCCTCTTTACTAAAAGCGGGACTGTTGATTTTTCTTTAAACTTACTGCAATGAGGAATCTAGTTATTGTCTTTATAACTTTTTAGTTTTTTCTTGAATGATGGAAATAAAAATATTAATGTTGTTAAATTTCAAAGCTTTTCCTGAGCAAAAAAAAACCCCAATACTTCAGTTGTCTGTATTGTCACAGGTGAATTTCTGAGTTTTCTCATCAACATCATGCGGCCTCAATGTATCTGTTTCAACTTAATTCTTCTTTATAAAATCTGTATTAACTAGCCTTTGTTCTTCATTTCATTTAGAAGACATTTCTTTTTAAAAGTGTATGCTATTGATATTGTAGTGGAAGTGTACTTCCTCTACAGGTAATGAGCACATTCCTTTTAGAACCGTGGTGCTCCTTCCCCCACTTTCTCCCCACCCCACAAGATGTAGTTCATTTTCCTCATAGTGTCTCATGTTGTACTTGTACAAATTTTGTTCCACCTTTTCTATGTTCTCCATTACCATCCCAAAGACAAATAACTAACAGACATGATGAAAAGAAAAGGCAACAACAATAACAAATCTCTTGTTCATTTCATCAAATATTACTTCATAGGATTATATGCACACAGCTATGGAGTCTTTGAGGAACAAATTTCTTAATAGTTTCAAAAAGCAATGTGGGATTTTGATTGATGTACTTTCAGTCTATAGATTACTTTGGAGACAAGTTAAATTATCTCACGTTTGGTCTAATTGCTTTGCTTTCAATTTATTTATTTCTTCACCTACATTTCTGAGTTTCTTCTTACTGCCATTTTTGAGTTTAGTTTGCTTTTATTTTTCCAAAGTCTTAAACTAGAAACTTAGGCTAATGATCTGAGATCTGTTTTCTTTTGTAAAATAAGCATTTATCATTGTAAACGCCTATCTGTTGTTCACATACAGGTACTAGTTCTATCTTTATTTTCATTTAGTTAATACTTAAAAAGTTTCTTTGAGATTTGTGTTAACTTATTTAATCAGAAGTGTGTTAATTTCAAAATACTTGAGAATTCTTTCAGAAAATATTTTATTATCAATTTCTAATTTAATTCTATTGTTATCTGAGAATAGACATTATATGATTTTATTAGAAAATATTTGTTAGGTTTTATTCTAGGAAACAAAATGAATTGCATCTTGGTGAACTGTAATTTGTACTTGAGCAAAAGTGTTTTACTTTTCTTTGTGGCTAGATGGCATGCCAGTTAGGGTCTATTTATTGTTTTTTTATAGAGAGCCTATTTATTGTTTTTTTATATAAATTTTTTCCTTCAGGTATCAAAGCACATCTATTAAAAATATATAAGCATTACACCCATTCACAAAGACCCACAAGCACTCACAGATGACAACCAAACCATTTTTGAAAATCACTCTAAGTAGAACTTTGTGTGAATTCTGCCAATATTTTAGGTAACTTTGTTTTACTCTGCTTAGTAATACTTAAAATATCAACGTATTGTTAGAGTCTAGCATCTGGTAAAGAGAAGAAAACTCTGAAGTTTTCTTTTTAATTAGTAATATAAGCTAAAGTAATAAATTATTCATAAACATATATATATATATCATTTTAACCACCAACTAATAGAGTATGAATAAGCCCATTGTTACATTTACATTTTTCCATTGGAAATGGAAGCTTAAGTTGTTAAAATGTATTCTGGTAAAACTATATTAATACCAGGCTATACGATTTATACAGTGTTTAACTTAAAAAAAGTTCACTTATGAAAGGTAAGAGGAGATAATACATTACTTAGATCAACTTAAGATGAGAGGGAAAGGGAAGAAGACTTTTCAAACTGCTAAGGTAAAGATAGATTATTCAGTATTTTGTATCAGAGAAAAAAGATACTTAGAAAAAGTAGGTCTGGATCACACTCTTTAAAGACAACAGAATGACTCAGGCATTTAAAGGTAAAACATATGTTTACTCTTGTAATCAAAAGATTCACATTATTTTATTCACTGATTTGGCAAAAATCAAATACCCACTTGTCAAAGTTGAGAGACCCTAATGATCTTTCCTCAGTAATTGATACAAACATTGTATATATATCCCATATATATGTGCATGTATATCTATATATATGTGGTACTATATTAGTCTGTAATCATCATTGAGGTTCAACCTGTGTTGTTGTTTTTTTCTTTTTCAGAGTCTATACTAGTGAATTAAGTGGAGACATAATAGGCATTATCATCTCTGCCCTTCTTAGATATTTAATGGTGGCACTATTCTTTTTCTTTGTTGTGCTTTTAGCTCACAGTTTATATGTACTAAAGAAATAGTTCTAAATTCTCCAATAGATGTATTCCTCATGACAGTTTTTGCCTAGAAATTGGGCCATCCATGCCAATGATACCAGTTCTGACTTTACTTTCATGAATGGTGAAATGACAACTAAGGACAGATCTCATCATGCATTCCATTTAGGATTTAGTCTCTGGCTTTTGTGTGTGTGTGTGTGTGTGTGTGTGTGTGTGTGTGTGTGTGTGTGTGTGTGTGTGTGTGTGTGTCTGTGGTCAGTCATGGAGCTTGAACTCTGGGCTTGGGCATTGTCCCTGAGTTTTTCAGCTCAAGGCTATCTGCTACCACTTGGGCCACAGTGCCACTTCCCGTTTTCTTGTGCAATTGGAGATAAGAGTCTCATGGACTTTTGTGCCCAGGCTGGTTTTGAACAGCGATCCTCAGATCTCAGCCTCCTGAGTGGTTAAGAGTATAGGCGTGAACCACCAGATCTCAGTTATTTTTGTGTGGGGACTGTGATGACATTTTGAGACTCTGGGGTTTCATGGAAGCTTAGATGCTGCATTCAAAAATTTTTAAATGGGTTAATGCATCATGCCATTTTCTGGGATCCTTCCCATCAGCAAATCCTGTATCTCAAGAGATTGTGACCCAAAACAATAAATTCTCCTTCATCTGTGTGTCCTACCTCCTTTGTTTACGTACAACGAGGATCCAATTCTCACATATATTTTCCAGCTTTACTTTTGTAGGTTCTTGGTTATATAGACTCTTTTATCCTGTGTTTGACGCATCATGTTTCAGATTGAGTTATGCTGTCAATGAACTCCTAAGTATAAGATTGGTTGAAGCAGACCCAAAGAAGGGTGAGGCCTCTTTTGTCTTGTGAGAGAAATACCTGACATGGTTTTTCTTCTTGAGATATAAAGTGCCATCTCATCTTGTGGAAAATAGAAAGATTTCCAAGAACATGGCAAGTGTAGAAAACCCTGGGCAGTCAAAAATTTTGAATGTATACAACAAACAGATAGCTCTATCATGGTTTTCTAACTGCTTTTGGTCTTAACCTGACAGAACTGACTTAAATGAATATTAATTCTCCTTGATGTTTAGAGATGGACCTCATTGTCTGTGTTCAATCTAAAGGTTAGATTTCTGAGGTGGATCCTATTGTCTGTGTTCAATCTAAAGGTTAGATTTCTGAATACTCCCAAAGATAGAGAGTGAGAGCTTGGTAGTATGCAAACAAAGAAGCCCTCTTGCATTCTCTCCTGACTTTCAATAGTCTGTTATTGGCCTTCATTTGTTCATTGTCATTCTGTGGCCTATTATTCTTGCTGGATAATATCATTCAGCAGTATTTCTTACCCTTATGGCTCTTAATTCATCACTTATTTTAAATATTAATCATTTTATTCTACCCATGCTTTATTCTAATAGCACCACTGGTGTAAATTTTAGCAATTAGACCACCACTTTGCATCACTGGCTACATGTACTTCATATACTAACAGTGGTGATATTATTCTATCTAGGCCTGAGTGATCTGGCTCTGAGAATCTCATCTTATCACCTGTGTTCTTGGTTTTATTCATGGTACCAACTACTATAGGTTGGGTTCACAGGAAATAGATACTGAAAATTGGAAAGTAAGATATTCATTATTGAGTGAGACCTGTGAAAGGGAAGAAACGTTGGGTAAAAGTATAAACTAAATTTTGATTTAATCTCGACAAAGCCAATCTGTGAGGTAAAAATTGACCATTATAGTTTTTCTACAAAAAATAAAATCCCTGTCTCATTCATTAAACATATACTGATTGACCCAGCAAAGTCATGATCTTTGCAACGTAATTTTTTTTCTGCAAGTAAGGTGCTGGCATCTGAAAGCTGCCTGCTGACAGTACTCCCCACAGCTGACTGGCATGATCTTTCTAGAAGGCTATGGATTCCCCATCTCTATGTTTATGTTTACACACAGGCAAGGCAAGTCTTTACTACACAGTCTCTCTAACCGGTTTCACGCTCTATATTGCATTCCAATGCATCATGTAAAATGCATGCCTCTTCCATCATTCACTTCTGGAATTGTACTGTAGTATTACAGGACCTCAGAGTTTCTCTTTTGTTTGTTGATTGGTGAGTTTGCCTTTAAAAATTTTTTAAAATGGTAATTCTCTCTGACGAGCACACACACACACACACACACACACACACACACACACACCTGCTGATTGTTTTTCATAGTCAGATGAATAAGAATTATTCTTCAGACAAGCACACACACATGTATGTACACACATCACCACCACCACTACCTCCACCACCACCACTACCATATCTTACAAAATATTTCCCAAAAAGCAATATAAGGAAAAGAAATAGCCATTGCTTTTCGCAAAATATTTGCAAGATGTGGTGGTGGTGGTGGTGGTGGTAGTGGACAGGATCACAAGGCCTCAATATCTATGTGTATATAAAAGGATGCTTCTCAAAATGAACTCCAAGAAGTGGAAACAAGGCCTTTTTATTGTACTGTTAAAAAAAAAAGCAATGGCTATTACATGTAGCATACTTATGGTAAAGATATTTTTATTTCACTGAGTTCTAGGGTGGGGTATCTGGAGATGAATAAGGGGTAGGTAAGCTTTCATTACATCCCCTCTTCCCTGCCCAAATATCTTCCTGTTTTATTGCTAACTCTGGTTTGAATCCTACTTGGGATATTGGAAGCCAAGGTAGACATAAAGCAGTAGATACAAACTCTTCCCATCTCCCATCAGATTCTACTTCTTATGAGCAAGAGGACAGTATATCCCCATGCTTCCTAAAATGAGCTGTCCAAAAAGTAACTGGGGACCTCTTGTTGCCAGCTAGCCCATCTCCATAACTCAGAACTCATGGCACAGTTAACATCATTCATTTGTGACAATAAAGTCCTCGATGTCCCACTGCAGAATTCTTCCAGCCATCGTAAAGGGACTTGGGTACCTCTGGATACTGTATGTTGGCAATAAGTCTAGCCTAATAACCAAGCTGATTGTCCCCTCATTGATTTTAAGTCACTCCTCAGCAGCACAGCGGCCCACTCCAAACTACCATTCTACTGTTGTACAGATCAGCAGAGACAGCCAAGGAGAAGATAAGTCACGAAATCACCGAAAATAATGGGGCAGACACACTGCCTGCCAACTCTCTTTCTCTGAAACTATGCAGATCTCTCATTAAGATGGTGAAGAGAAGGCATCAGTGCCAAACGAACTATCTTCAGTAAATGTTTGCTTTGTCTCCTCTAGGATCGTACTCTACTCACAAGACTAGCTAGCGATGCTAATTTTAATGAAGATGACACTGAAGAGAAACACTTCAGGAAGAACGGTCTCTGGATGCCACACAGTAAGAGAAGAGAAGACGGAGTCTCACAAGGCCACCGCTTGCTTATGTAAGAGATTTGAAGTGGCCCCGTATGGCCCTACATTACTTGTTGCCGTAAGTATGGAAGAATGAACAAGCTGGGTCTTGCTAGTCTGCTCTATACAATACACAAACTGAGATGATTTGTCAGTGTGTGACCTAGAAAGCTCTTTCGCTCTGGCTTCCAGTTCATGATATCTCCTGTACTGTTTCGTCTGATCCACTATTCACTTCACTCTAGCCTTTGTGGTGCTGAAAAACCCACCAGCCTTCCCTTGCTTCCATATCTTTATGGTTGCTCTTTCCTCTGATTGAAATATTCCTTTCCTAGCTACTTGTCTTTCCTTGTCTCTCCTCACCATAGGTTGTGTGAGCACTAATTGGTTGTACAAGGAAGTTTTCTTTTGACATACCTACCTATTACCACAATATGCTGTGCTCAGACACGTCTCCTTTGTTACCCTGGCTTATTCTTCCTTGTACCCTCCCATACCAATTCCAGCAAACTTCATTGTTCCATTTTCATGATGTACATGAAATATTTTGACCACATTCATTCTCCTTCACAACTAGCAGCTCTACTCTGGATAGGACCTATTTTACATTCTTGTTTGCTTGTTTTTATTAAATTAAATAGTTGTACAAAAAGTTATAATTCCATATGTTATGTTATGAGTACCATGCATCTTAATGCCACCTTTTCGTTCTTGTTATTCAGTTGTTTAGTGAAGACCCTTGTTCAAGGCTGCATCAGATAGTATGTCACAGATACCTACAACTAAATAGTTTGAGCTGCTTGCATATTTCTCTTCCTCCATCTACATTACCCTGTATTTTCCAAAAAGCTTTTGATTTGTTTTTGTTTTGTTGTCAGGGGTCTTGAAGTGGAGGCCTGGGCAAGACTAGTGTTCTCTCACTTAGAGTCACAATTCCACCTCCTTTTTTTCTGGAGGTTAATTGGAGATAAGAGTCTCACAGACTTTTCCACGTTGGTTGGCTTTGAACCATAATGCTCAGACCTCAGCCTCCTGAGCAGCTAGGATTATAGGTGTGAGCCACTAGCACATAGCTATCCAACACTTTTTTTGCCAGTCCTGGGGCTTGAACTCAGGGCCTGAGCACTGTTTTGGGGCTTTCCTCAAGGCTAGCACTCTACAACTTGAGCCTCAGCACTACTTCCAGCTTTTCTTTGTATGTGGTACCCAGGAATCAAACCCAGGTATTCGTGCATGCTCACCAAGCACTCTACCACTAGGCCAAACTCCCGGCCCTTTCCAACAGTTTTTAATGCACTTTCTTTTGTCATCTTCATTTACAGAGGCACTATTTCTATTTTTATGGATCACAAATGCTGTCTTCTCTTCAGTCTTCTTTCCCTACCTTATTTTCTTCTAGACTACTTTATACCACAGCTATTGTATACTTTTATTCAATATGTTTATTAATTTATTTGAATGTTATTGCCCTTGTGTTTTAGCGAGAGTGCTCCATGACAGCAGGGGGCCATGAGCAGTGTCCATTTTTACACTGCTGATACAGGATAGAGATTAAACACTTGAATATTGGAGGCTACGATATTTTGTCCTCAAGTCCAAGTAAAATGTCATGTATTGCATGAAGTCATGTCTGATATTTAGCCTCTACCTTGGTCTTCCTATATCATTGATCACTTTTATTACTTGTACAAGACATTCTTAAGACAGTGGACACTTCTTATTTTATCGTCTACTTCAAGTAAGCATAATAACCACTGCCTTTTAATCTCATTAGACTCTATGCTCTTTGTGGATTTTATTTAATTTTCAATTCCTAACAGAACCAGGGATGTGACTTGTACTTAAGTATTTCAGAGATAAACGAATGGCTGTCGTGTTAACAACTTCACTCATTTATTCATTTTCTTATTTACTAATGATAGATTGGCAGTCACTGCTCTAGTTGCTGGGGATTATTTTTGAGTAAAACAACATGATGAAACAAAATGAAAACAAGCCATGCATAAGTTATCGTACACCACTAGTTAATGTTGCAATGAGTTTTTCCATAATTTGTTACTGTGCTTTTAATCTTTATGACGGATGCAATCATGCTATTGCTATTATTTCATGTTGAGATTTCTTCTTCCTGGATCCTAATCTCTATCTCTCTCCATCTCAGCATAGCTCTCTTTGGACATATGTCATGTGTTCTGGCTTTTCACAAATTCCTAATGCCTACAACAAGTTATTATATTGCTACAATGGATGTGTCTGCGTAGGTGACACGGATACCACTGTATACTGTGGTGGCCTCTATTTCCTCAGCCTACTCTCTGCAGAGATCCTGGGACAAAAGTCAGCTCTGAGGTTCAGAGGCAGAGCTACTGTCTGAATACACATTTCCAATGTTTCTTCCAAGTCAAGTTTCTCATGCTAATGTAAGTCTCTCCCTTGACTTCTGTGACCTTTCGCTGTGAATGACCTGTGTCCCTGATTCTTCCTTGAAGGACAAGCATAGGCCAATAGTTATTTTCTTTTTTCACATTAAACAAAAGTAGGAAGTGCTTTGGAATTTATTCCCTTGTCACTCCATAAAAGGGTAATGTTTGTCAGTAAATACCAATGAGCAAGAAGACTAAAAAAACAAAATCTCCATTCAGTAGGAGTGCAATGGTATAGCGGTATAGTTATACTCCAGAGGACTGGAGGGAATTAAAGAAAAAGACATTTAATTCTTTAGATTGTGTTTTACATGTGGCTATCCCCAAATACACAGGTATTCACTCTCAAAGAAATAGCTCTTATGTTAACTGCATCCATTCATTCTTTCACTAGAAAGTGAGCATCTACCACTTTCCAAACCATTTTACTAAATACTACTATGGTGCAAAAATAATGTGCAATTGTCACCTTAGAGGAATTAACCATATGTGGTACAAGACAGATAGTAGTAAGACACAGAAGAGGAGGATAAGTATAACACAATACATGTTTAAATACCTATTTTGGAAGCAAAACAAATACTATGGTCTCTATGTGAATGTGTATTTGAGTTGGTTTGGAGAGGGAGAGAAGCAGTAGAAAGAGAAAAGATTATTTCCCTTGTAAAGGGAACGTAACGATTTAAAGAAGTGACTTAATGAGTAGTTAATTTGTATTTAGATTATTTCTCCCTTCACCTGTTTTGAACTGGTCTGGGGCTTGAACTCAGGGCCTGAGGGCTCTCCCTGAGTTTTTTGTGCTCAAGTGTAGTACTCTACCACTTGAACTCCCATTTCTGGCATTTTTGTTTGTTTAGTAATTTATTGGAACATGGATCTTCCTGCCTGAACTGGCTTTGAACCATGAGCCTCAGGTCTCAGCCTCCTGAGGAGTTTAGGATTACAGACATAATTAGCTACCTGTGCCTGACTACTCTTTCAGCTTCTAAAGGGATCATTAAATGATCAGTCAGTCAGAGCATTGTGGAATATTGAGTGTTATAAGAAGCTTTCAGAGAGCAATCTCCCTATAGTGAGAGGGATGGTAAAGAGGGTATCCAGAAATGGGAGCGTAGGGTGAAGGGGGCACTGAAAGGGAGCCGAAGGTCTGTAAACCTGCAGGATTTGGAGGAGATATACTAATAGCAAACATCAGGGGCCAGTGGGAAGATAAATAGAGGTGCCACTGTGAACACTGTTCAGTGCAGCATTTTAAAGAATTCTAGAGGAGGGGATGGGTGAAGAGAGAATCCCATGTGACTGTGTCTGAGTTTTTCTGAAACTTGCTGACCTGAGTACAAAAATTAGTTGTGATTTGATTCAAAGAGGACCATGAAGAAAGATACTTACTGCATACCAGAACTTAGAAAGTAAAATTTAATGCTTAATATGGGAAACATGAAATGATTTGCATGACTCTGTAAAAGACATAATAGGAGTAGTGAGCTGAGACTAGGCTGGGATATTGGATTGTGTTCTGACTGATAAGCATTAAATGTTTTGAAATAGAAAAATAGAGGCTAATGGCTGTGCCTATGAGGAAGTAAAAAATATGTGGAAGATTCTACCAAGTTGCTTGTAGGCACACTGTTGGAGACAGAAAAAGGCAGAGGTCTATCTATGTCTCAAAGGCATCTTATCTTTTCCGGGTACCTGGACCTTGATATAAAAGAATAATTAATGGTATAGCAGAGCTGTAGGAAGAAATAGGCATCAGATGTTATGTAGCTCCTATTTTGTTTATCATTTTTCTGCACTGTTAGAATTAGCTACTGAGTAAAATTCCCTTGTGTATAGGTATCACAATTTTTGGATCCACTCATCTATTGTAGAGCATCTGTTTCCATATCTTGCATATTGTGAGCAGTATGGCACTGAAGATGGATATTTAGGAGTCTTTATCATACCCTAGCTCATGATGTTGAGAGTAGATACCCATGAGTGGTATGCCTGGGTTCTAGGGAAGGTCTTTGTTTAGTTTTATGAGGAACTCCCGGACTACTATCCAGAATGGTTGTACTAGTTTACATTCCCAGCAGCAGTGCAGTAGGGTTCCTTTTGTCCCCATATACCCACTAATATTTGTTGTTTGAATTCACAATGTTGGGCAATCTATCTGGGGTGTTTTGTTTTATTTTACATTTAGTCTATGTACAGGACGATGAATATTTACTCATGTTTCTTTGCCATTCTTACATCTTCTGAAAAGTCTCTCCTTAGCTATCTTGCCCATTTAACATTTGCTTTATTAGATTGGGGAAGGGTTAGCTTCTTGAGCTCCTCATGTATATTGGATATTAGACCTTGGCCTGTTATATTGCTGGTAAAAAATCTCCCACTCTGTTGGTTGTCCTTCTAGTTAAGTAACTATATCCTTAGCAGTGCAGAGACTTTTTATTTTGGTGTGGTCCCACTTGACAAGTCTGACAAATCTGTCTCCTATGTGTTGTGTCCCTGGGACTTTTTTCCAGAACTTTCTTCCTAAACCTATAAGTTCTAAAGTCTCTGTAGATGTCTACGTTTAGTTTTCTGCATAAGGATACTCAGTTTTCCCAGCACCAATTATTGAAGAGGCTATGTTTTTCCTCACTGTATGTGTTTGTTTCCCTTATCAAATATCAGATAACTGCAAGTGTATGGTTTTACTTCTGGCTCTTCTAATCTGTTCCATTGATTCTCATGTCTATTTTTGCATCAATACCAACCTGTTTTGTTATTAAAGCTCCTCCATTAGAAAGAATAAAGTAATGTCATTTGCAGGAAATGGATGGGATGAGAACAAATCCTGGTAAATGACATAGGCCAAGCTTGTTGAGACAAGCAGTGCAAATTCTCTCTGATATGAAGACATTAGATCTAAAATACACTAGGTTGTGATAAATTATGTGGATTCTAGATATTCACACATGGTGAGAATAAACGAGGATGTTAATTTTCTGCATCCCGCATTCTTGAATGTTTTTTCTGGTATCCCAACCTGTATTAGAAATCACTCATAGACACGCTGAAAGTCCCATTAATGGAACTTTAAATGTGTGACATTACTTTGGTTTTTGTAATATACTGTTGAGATGATGATGTCTAAGTGCCAGCCTCCTTTAGGATTCTGAGATTTTCATATGATCATAGCCTCTTTGTCCAGATATTAACCTCCATGTTTTTTCTGAAATAAACTCCTTGGGAAGTTATTTGTCTAGAATGTTGTTTTTTAGTTCTCTATACAGGCTAATAGGGAAAGAATCCACGTGATGTCTGGTGAGATAATGGAGTAGGAGAGTAGAAAAACATTCAAAAGAGGGAAGATGGGGAAAAGAAATATCCTGGAAACTGGTGTACAATTGAGATTTTCAATAAATATTCACAGATCTTGGCTTTTTATTCGGTCTTAGTACAGACAAACAAGACTCCACACTTCCTGGGCTGAAGGCTGTGATGAAGCTCTTTTAATGTAATGTGAGAGGCCCCACTGCAAGGCCACTGGTGCTCCTGCTGACAGAATGAATAGCAGTACTTGTGGAGCAGGATGCTAAGCAAGGGAATGATTCAGAGCATCTCCGTAATGATGTTTTTGCCACTTTTGAAAGGGTCTGATGTTGGCTCTTTACAGTAGTAATTTCCTAAGGTCTTAAAAATTCACATTGAAACACTTATGTCAAAGAAGATCTCATATAGAAAACTAATATAAAAAATGTACAAGGTAGAGCTGTTCAGTTTAAAGCAATTATGTGATGCTGGGACCCTAGCCACAAGCTATGACTTTCAACTATCCAGCCACTGTGATACTTGATGCTGACAGAGCTCTTGCGATGTTCATAGAGCAGAAGCCATTACTTGGCTTTCTATGGGCTGGTTATGGCACAGCAATGTATTAAGTTTAGATCTCCCTACATATCAGAAACATTTGTGTCAGTAGTTAGTGGGAAATTTCCCATTAGGTTTTCGCTTTTTTATTGTCTGAAAAGTGGGAAGCTTATTCAAGATGGAACATGAGTTGTCACATAACAGTATTAATTGAGAAATTTTCAGGGTATAGATCAGCTGTGTTATTTGGGTATCTCTACAGAAACAGATTTACATATACATATATATACTTATGTATATGGACAGTATATATCTACCTATTATGAATGTATATATATATTCATGTATTATCTGGTTTCTGGTTATCTATTGATCTGTCTATAAATTATTCTATATGATACTCCATAATTTGTTTTTAAAAATATTTTATAATGACTTGATTCATATATCTCCGGTGGAAATATGAGAGACAGAATACTCATTTCTCCTATTTTATCTTATCGAGAGGTAATTTTGATTTGGTCAGTTATAATAAATGTTCAATTTGATCACTTGATTGAGGGATGATTTTTTTTGCCAGTCCTGGGATTGAGCTCAGGGCCTGAGCACTGTCCTTGGACTTTCTCAAAGCTAGAGCCTACCACTTGAGCCTCAGCACCATTTCCAGCTTTTTCTGTATATGTGGTACCAAGGTATCGAACCTGGGTCTTCATGCATGCTAGGCAAGCACTCTACCGTTAGGCCACACTCGTGGCCCAAGGTATGGTTTTTACACCAATTTAAATTCATTCATTTCCAGTTCATAAGTAGTAAGTATAAGGAATAATACTGCCAGATATAATGTCTTTCCCACTTTCCAGCTTAGGCAAGTTATTGACTTCTCAATTCTTCATATTTAATATAAGTATAATAATACTGGTCACTTAGTATGACAAAAGGGGTACTGTATGGAAATTATTTAGAATGGATCCTGGCACATAGTAAGTCCTGAATAAATGTATTGACATCACTGTTATAGTAAATACCATAGAAACACCTTTTGTTTTACAATCATTACAACTGAGCAATAAACTCATAAGTTGATGTTCTTATAGTAAACAGCACTAGGAATCAAAATTTATACATTCAGTTTTTAAAAACTTGTTCATGTGTGCTTGTGGAGTTCAAACAATTCTGAGCTATATTAAAAAAAAAAAAACTTGTTTCCAGATCTAACTTCCCATCTGCTTACAACTGTTGTATGTATGTTTGCATGCTTACTTCACTCCTACCCAGTTACAATTAGAAAACATTGACAACTATGCAGTGCTTAAGATAACAAATATGTTATCTTATTTACTTCTAGAAACAAGTAGGAGGGATGTTGTTATGCTTCTCCTCATTGTTGGAATTTCAATCATGAAATATGCTCCACATTTCATTCCATATTCCTTCCAATCATGAATATTTGCTCCATAGCAAACAGCCAGTGACAGGAACCTTTAGGATTCAAACCAAATTCCTTGCTAGAAGTCCTTGCTCTTAAACCTTCCCAAACTGACTCAAATCTTTCAATACAGGACTCCTGGAAGTGGTGATCTTATGGTAAAGGAGTTGTTAGTTCTTAAGATGACTCTGAAATTGGGACATCAAAATAACTATTTATTTTACTGTTGACTTTAAAAAATCCTGAGTGTTTCATGGAAGGAAGTGAGAAAAAAATATTGTTGTAGAGACTTTGATACTTTCAAAATGTGAGGACGGGGTGGAGAATTGATTATTTAACTATCTTGAGAGAAATAAAGGAATGATCTGATGAAGAGACTGGTGATGACCCATGGGTCTTATTCCCATCTCCCCCCTCAAATTCGACAGGGCCTTTGACAATCATCCTCATAACTATTTTTAAAACAAAGTATAATTTAAAGGTTACAGAGGCATTGAAAGTTGCACATGAAGCATATGTCATGACAGTAAGTTGCATCATAATTTCAGACACATTAATACATGGATCCAAGAATGTGGTTATTCACGGGAGAGAAATTCCTTGGTTTATACTCCACAGTTTTCAAGGCCATTGGAGAAGTTCATAGTGAAGACTACATTAACTCTCTGGCTCTAGATTAGTTATGGTGTATGAAGAACTTGGTTTCTAATTTCTCTTTCATTGAAGATACAACATCAAATGTTGCTATAATAATTTTTTACCACTGTGTGTAAAGACAACTAAGAAGCATATTATATAATCTAGGAATGTGTGAAGAATAAAAATAGATGCATCTATCTTATCTTAGTTACCATGTCCTAAACCTAAAGCAAAAGATTAGATGAAGATTATCCACAGTTTAGTAATTCTTACTTCCAATACTTCTCAAAGCCATTTACAAAGGTACATAAATTGATGTATAAAAATTAACAACTCACACATTCTCCAGGAAGGCAGGATATATTTGGAAAGAGATGATACCCTTCACATTGAGAGATCAGATTTAAAACCTATGTCCTCCTCTAAATACTCATCAATCTTCAGAACTTCATGGGCTTAAATTCCTTAAGCTTCTAGTTCTAAAGTAGAAAGACTAAAGAAAAGTGTGCACATAAAGTCCTTTGTCCAGGTTAAGTAATCAAAATAACAACAATAACAACAACAATGACGATAGATAAGCATGTCATATTTCTCATACACCAATTTTCTAAGTTTGTTGCCATTTTTAAAATTTCTTCTTTAAAAGCCTTTGTGAAAGAAACACTGTTTCATTTTATAGCCTTATATTTCTTTTTTAATACTTTTATTGTGATTAATAGAAGGGTTACATGATATTCACCAGATAGAAGGTGTATAACTTCACAAACATTGATACCCTTTCTCATGATATAGCCTTATATTTCTTTAAAGTTTTTTGCTTTGAGAGTATTTCATATTTGCCAAAGGGAAGGGAAGACCAAGGAGAAAGTTCACATATACTGTTCACCCAGCCTCCATTATCGGTACCACCTATTAGTGTACAATCGGTATTAATAATCCACTGGTTGCTCTTTTCCATCTCAGGAGAGCTCCAATACAGGATGCCATCTTGCATGTGGTTGGGTTATTTTAGTCTTCTCCATGTAGTTCTTGCATCTAGTTCTCATGAGTCTTCTCCAGTCTGTGACGCCTCTTCATCTTTCTTTGTCTTTCATGATCTTGGCGTGTGTGTGTGTGTGTGTGTGTGTGTGTGTGTGTGTGTGTGTGTATCTTCAATGACCTGTAATATAGTTTCACATGTCCACTTATGTGTGCACTGTATCTTGATTAGAGTCATCCCTTTCATGCTTTTCCCCTCCCTGCTTATTCCTTTCCCTACCAGTCTCATCAAGGGTTAGATGTCTTAAAGAGTGCCCTTTGTCCCTGACTGTCAGTATCTTTGATGTTTTGTAATGATTTTTGGATATGTAGCAGGAGAGAAATCACAAAGGTGATCATAAATAGGTGTCAGTAAGTCTGTCCTGACATAAATAAGTGAACAGATGCATAAACAAGGGCAGAAGGGGCAAATCACTGCAGAGGCATTATGATTAGTTAATGCATGACGAATAGAAAAGCACAGCTAACTATTGCTTTGGGCTCGATCCACTGATGCATGCTAAAATTTGTATGCAGAACTTTAAAAGAGAAAACAATATTTGCGATTGCCTCAAAGTATCTCTCCTGAAACCTTTAATCACTATGACGAACTTAATATTTCCCCATACATCTTCTGTAGTCTCCTCTCTAAGACGTAGGACTTATTCTTTTTCCTCCTTGACTTTCTTCTTATGAATTGACTTTCTTCTTATGGATAGGATACTATATAGCAAAGATAATAGTTTTGTAGTGGAGGAAATTTTCCATCATCACTTTAACCAACAGGGCAATAGTCATGGTGAAATTACATGTAGTTATCTCTGTCCTAACAGGGCATAATACATTTCTCCAATTGGATGGGCTATATAAAAATTAGATAACAATAACCACAGGGATTATAAGGAAAGAATTGAGGGATGATACCCTGAAAATTCACCAGAAAACAGATTAAGAACTAGTAGTATAAGCCAGACACACGTAGCTTACCCTTGTACTCCTCGTCAGGAGGCTCACATCAGAGGATTGTGTTTTGAAGCCAACCTGGGCAGGAAAGTCTGTGAGATTATTATTTCCAAGTAACTCCAAAAAAGCCAGAAGTGGAGCTGTGGTTCAGGTGGTAGAGTGCTACTCTTGAGAAAAAGTTCAGGAAAAGCCCTCAGGCCCTGATTTCAAGTCCCAGGACCAATAGGAGTAGAGGACATTTACAATATATACTTATCTTATTTCCTAATGTTTCAATCACATTGAACTAAATGATTCTGATAGCCATTGACTACAAGCTCAAGCTAAAGAAATGTGTTTTCAGTTTATTTGGATAATTTAACATTTACTTTTATCTTTTTCATGGTGAAGAGTTGAGTAGAAAAAGAAAAAAAAATCAGTGTGGCTAGAATTAGAAAAAGATGTGTTGGTTTTACATGTAAAATAATGTCCATGAGCAGAGAAGACTCATGCTATTAGTAGATATGTTGCCCACATAGTTATCATATTACTTTTCCTGACACATCATATACCCACACTTACCCTTAGGACTATATAGTGAATATACAGAAAATGGTAGCAGAATAATATCTCTCTGCATCAATCTGCCCAATAAATATCCACCAAGGAAAGGGGGATATTTCTGTATGAGACAAACAGAATGCTAAAAGATAGCAGAATTAGCATCTAGAAGAATACATGCTGTATGAAGGCAGTTTTGTGAAGAGTTCATGGTTTGAACAAGTCTGATTCAGTTCCATATAGTCAGTATTCATTTACACAGACATTGCAGGCTGGCACTTTAATTTCCTCAACTGTCCAGGAATAGAAATACAAAAGGAAGTGGTAGTCTGTTTTTTTTTTTTTAGTTTTGATTTCTGAGCCAGACCTCTGTGAGTTTCCTTTCTATTCCTTCCATTTGATTTTAATAGCTCCTGTCTCCAACCACCTTCCCCCCTCCCCAAACATGGGATTTTGACAAGTGATGAAACTCCCTATTCTTGACAGCCTTTGAGCTCAGGTTTTACTGAACAAAGTGAGACTTTGCTGGACAAGTGAATTTCATATTTAGAACTTTCCTCTGGCATTGCTGTCAGAAAAAAAACAATGAAATTGTTCTTTCTGTACCCAATATCCATCATTTGGATATTTTAGAACTTTCCTAAGAAGGGAAAGAGAAAATCCATCTCATTCTACATTGAAGTCATAGTCTATCTGATAGAGTAATCTTTTGAAGTACATGACTTCTTTTAGGAGAAAGGCAGAGCGGGGGAGGGAGAGAGGAAGAGGGAGAAAGAGGGGGAGGGGTGGGGGAGGGGGAGGAAGAGAGAGAGAGGACATGATAACAAGTGCACTTTCTAAGAGCACACTAAATGGAGAGAGCCTTAGATCACTGTTTCATTCTACAATTTGAAATATTCCATTGAAGCTCTCACCAGATAACTACAGTCATCAAAACATTATCCATTATTGGAAAACAAATTCCATAAATTCTGGAAACACATTGTAGAGATTACAACTTACTTAGCTGAATAATAGGTGTATATTTAAAAACAGGCATTTATTTGTATAGAAGTAAGTCCACAGGATATCATGTGGGAATGAGATAGCACATAGATGAGTGTTTCCAGTGCAGTTAGGCACATGGTAAATCCATATAAACGTGTGAAAAGATGCTCACTAAGTGGTTGATGATGACTAATTCTGGTGGATGAAATTTCTACTCATCTCTTTATCTTAATTGATTACTGGTTATCTCATTGAAAAGGAACAATTTCTAGAATTACAATAAAATCTAATAATTTTCAGGTGGATCAAGAAGCATATTCATCTACTGCTATTTCTCAATCATATTAAATAAATAATGGAAACATATTAGGAAACAAAGCTTCACCAGCAGGCATAATAGGAGATAATGAAAACTTTAGGTCCTAAGCAATGTAAAAGTATCTGACATTCAGTTAGTGGTTTCCTCTCTCAAATCCACAGTGATGGCAAAGTATATTCATACATCTCTAGTTACTGAGGCACAAGAAGCTCTGTCATAAACCACTGCAAACCACAGCAGCTTTCTTCTCGCAGTAATGTAGGAGTGGTAGGAGCGCCTGTGCACTTGCCGTGTACCAGAGATGGTTCTAAGGGTCAGGCAAACTGCCTCACTTGCTCCAGTAGAGCAAACCAATAGAACAGGTACAACTTACTCTCCCTATGTTACCTCACATCTTGTGGAGTCCCGAAGGATACCCAGGGTATATTAATAATACCAGTTTTCTTCTGATTCCACACCTATCCTCATAAAATCATACGTATAGGATATAGTTTGCAGGAATACAAACTTAGTTTACATTGGTGGATGAGTCAAGCAAAGGAATGGCTACACAGAAAAAAAATCTTTATCAGAAAAGGAAGGGATGGAAAAACACTCCCAGTAGTGCTGGGGCTTCTTCGTGGTTAAACTTGAATAACTGGACACAGTGTCATCAAAAGTTACCACTCTTCATCCCCTTCTTCACTAATAGGTAGATGAAACGAGTTTTCTTCCTGACCAATTTGGGATCCATCATGCTAAAAGCCCATAGCTCTGAAAAGACAAGAGGGCGGAAGAGAGGGAGGGAGGGAGGGAGGGAGGGAGAGAGAGAGAGAGAGAGAGAGAGAGAGAGAGAGAGAGAGAGAGAGAGAGAGAGAGAAACGTACATACACCAAATTATGTATTTCAATTTGATTAAGTATTTTGAGATTCTTATTTTACCACACATGAATATATTAAGATAATAAATAAGTTAAATAAAACAAAAACAAAATGAAGGGCCACATGGTCCAATTTATCTTCCTGTCCTTGGTTCTTGAGGAAAAACTTCGCAGATCATAAATGACTTTTCTCATTCAGAAAACAGAGAAACAAAAGTCACCTAGGAAAGGGAAAGGGAGCAATTATAAGGGTAAACTTTAAATTGTAAGGGCAAATACTAAACTATTTATTTTCAAAATAATTTGACTGTACACTTAAAGTTAAGTAGTTTAGATAACCATCCATATGTTTTCAAACAACCAAAGAATTGTAAACATGAAAGAAATAAGAAGTGACAGAGGGAAAGTTAATAAAACTATGGAAAGAACAAGAAATAGGCTAAAAAAATAAACTCTAGGATATGGAAAGAAGAGACTTATCTTTGTGATTGTTGTCCTTAATGTACTATATGAAGTTAGTTCTTTTCTCCTTTGTTTCCCCTTAAGGTTTATCTCATGTTGTTACTGTATCTGACTTTGGTACCTGATATATTGCATATAACTATTGGTTTATTTGAAATAGAGAAGGGAAGGGAAAAACAAAATGAGGGAGGGGAAGTGGGAGAAAAACGTGGGAAGGGGTGTCAATGTTCAAGAATAGTGTACTCACTACCTGATGGATATAACCATACCCCTAAATACATCACCCTGACCAGAAAATGCAATATAAAGAGATACATGATGATCTGAAAAAGACAAAAATCATTTTACATCTAGGAGAACCCCACAGAAAGACAGATGGAGTTTGAATATTGACAAAGAATAGGAATATAGTAAGCGTGGTTGGAAAATACAGCACGGGTACAGAGAGTAAAGAAAATAGCAATCGTAGAGGAAGAAATATTTGGACAAGACAGGGAAGATCTCCAGCGTACGAGTAACTATTATTTTGTCAGTACCACATAGGAAACACATAAAGTGAACATTATATATGAAACAGAAGAATATGCAGGAGTGGAGCACAGGAGGATTTTCCTATATTTCCCACTTATACTGCTTGAAAGAATTCAGGATTAGCCAAGGGAGTTGATGATTAAAGATTCTGTCCCTGCTATCTAGCTATCATAGCAGGATGAAGTTATTGTAGTTGCAAAAGAAAAAAAACCAAACTATTATTTTATTTTCTGTAGGCAGAACAGAAATATCTAAAAGGAGAAAAACATACAAATGTCCCAGCATCACTTGAATTGTAGAATGAACTTGAACTTGAATTCTAAAAGTAATGTTTAGAATTGTGAGAAGAAAAACCATGGATACATGAATTTCATACTCAACTTAGTCATCATCCTTGTAAAATGGCCTAAGGAAGTGATTTTTGTATCTTAAAAATGTACGTAAAGATAGGAGGAAGATGGCGCTGAGACAATAGGGACGGTGCCTAGCTCTGTCCCACAAAAAGAGAGAACCAAGGAGTCCCATGAGCCAACTACCTTAAGAAATCCACAACAACAAACTCAAGAAGCAATGGAGAAGGACTCAAACCGGAAAAGAAATCCAGATAAAGCTCACATCCAACTTTCTCAAAGAATTCCAATTGCGAGGACCCCTCCGCCACCCCTCACCGCCAAAGCCAGGAAAAGCAGCCGAGGAGGGCGCCAGGCCGGGCAGCCCCAACAGCCACAGAAATCAGCATAGGAACGGGCCAGCAAGCCGCAGAAGCCAGACGCAGAAACCAGCGCAGACCAGATCAGCAAGCAACGGAATCCAGACGCGGAGCACAGGCAGCAGCGGAGGTCCGAGGGGAGTGAACTACTTTCCAACACCGTGGAACAGCCCACAGCCAAATGAAGAGGAGTGAGTAGCCCAGCGGGTCCCCAAACCCATCAGGAAAGCAGAGCTGGTGGCAAGCTATAGAACTTAACTCGGACCCCTCCACCCTGCCCAAGAAAGACTGGCAAGTGCAGGGGGCAAGGAATTTAGAATCCTGTCCCTTCCCTCAACAGCCCCCTCCTCCAGGCCATTGACTGGAGACTGACAGGAAGGTGGCGCTAAGATCCAGCACCCCACCAAGGGAGGCGGAGGTGTCCCAGCCCCCACTCTCCCAACAGCCTCCTCCCCCAGGCCTCGGACTGGAGACTGACAGGCGGGTGGGCGCTAAGACCCAGTACCCCACCAAAGGGTGCAGAGGTGTCCCAGCTCACCCGCCCAACAGGTTCCTCTCCCAGGCCACTGGATCTGGAGAGTGGGGGGCACTGAGACCCTGCCTTACAACAGCAGGTGGGGTGCGTGGGAGTCTGGGAACCAGCATCTGTCCCCCTCAAATCTTGAGCCGGGCACCCTCCAGCTGGGAATCCCCAGCAAGACAGCACCAAGGGGCCCCCCCACAGTCACAGACTCCTGGCCAAAGTGGCAGAAACACAGCGGGGAACTGAAGGGCCGACCAGTAGCCAAGCTCGCCTTCTTAGAATCAGAAAGGCCCAGCTTCGCCCTTGGAGCCCACGTCCTCAGCTGGGCCCTGTCTCTGGGAACAGAGAAGAAACCAGTTATTCCAGCTGAGAGCTCCTGGAAACCCCCAAACTCCAGACCCTTGGCCGGGAGCCCCCCCCTGGAAACAGCGCAGGAAAACCAACCATCTGCCCAGCGTGCTGAGACTGAAGCACACAAACCCATCCCAGAGCCCACTGTGAGGCCACTGGTTGGGCTGAGAGCTAGTCGTGCAGTGGCACACAACCTCTGGGAACAGGCCGAACACCTGCAAAAACTGCAAACTGTGACCTAGTCAGCAGAGGAATCAATTTGGCCTAGAACCACAGGTATACACAGATTCCCAGAACCGCCAGTCCCAATCCAAGTAAAGACAGCTACCTACCGACCACAGAGCGAACTACAACAACAGTTCTCAATGTCTAGGAGAGCGCAAAGATGAATTATGACATACATAAATAATCCAAGTCCCACACAAAGTCCAAAAGGAAACAAGAGCGAAGGGGAGAGAGAGATGTCACCATCCCAAGAAATGACACCGGAAGAGACACAAAATATGACTCAAATCTAGGAGATGATCTTGGAAATGAAGGCTGAATTCCAAAAACAAAAGCAAGAAATTTCCAAGGAACTCTTCGAATTCAAAAGAGAAATGGAAGAAAAGTTCAATACCCTCTCAGCAGACTTGATCAGCTCAGTGTCCACACTTCAAGCAAAAATGGAGGCATTAAGCAGCAGATTGACTGAGATGGAGAATAGAACATCAGAAACGGAAGATAAAACACAAGAGCTGGAACAGAGAATCACCACCTTGGAAAGATTAGTCAGAATCCAACAGAGAGAACTCCAGCACATGGCAGATGCAGCGAAGAAGTCTAAACTTCATATAATAGGGATTGATGAGGGGGCCGAATTTCAGGACAAAGGAATGCAACCCTTATTCACCAAAATCATAGTAGAGAACTTCCCCAACTTCAAAAGGGAAAATACTCATATTATTGAAGGTTTCAGGACTCCAAACAGGCAAGATCCTGGAAGGAACTCATCTAGACGTATCATAGTAAAGACACTAGACCAGAATACCAAGGAATTGATCTTAAATGCTGCAAAAACAAAGAAAGAGCTATACTACAATGGGAAAAAAATTCGAATTACAGCAGATCTCTCCACACAAACCCAAAATGCAAGAAAAACTTGGAAAAATATCATATGATGTCCTGAAGACCAACAACTGCCAACCCAGACTGATATATCCAGCAAAACTAGCATTTACATTTGAGAGAGAAACAAGATTTCACTCCAAAGCGAAGCTTTATGAATACGTGCACACTAAACCAGCATTACAAAAACTATTAACTAATCGAGAACAAATTATAGAATATCAAGAACCCCCATCAAGAAGCAAATATCTATAATTCACTAAACATAAAAGGGGGAAAAAAAGAGAGAGAAAGACACTTAGTAGTAAAAATAAATAATGACAATGGACACTGACCACGTCTCCATTATTTCCCTAAATGTGAACAGGCTTTACAATCCAATCAAAAGACACAGAGCAGAAGACTGGATTAAGAAACACTATCTATCCATATGTTTCCTCCAAGAGATTCACCTCACCGCCAAAGACAGAAACAAATTCCAAGTGAAAGAATGGAAATGAATTTTCCACTCCAATGCACCATGCAAAAAAGCAGGAGTAGCAATCTTAGTCTCCGACAAAATTAACTTCTCAGTAAAATCAGTACACAAAGATAGAGACGGCTATTACATATTAGTAAAGGGTACAATCCATGCCCATAATATTACAGTTATAAACATCTACTCCCCCAACACGGGAGCACCCAAATTTGTCAAACAAACTCTCTTAGAATTACAGAACAAGATAGACTCAAACACAATCATAGTGAGAGACCTCAATACACCACTCTCAACAAACAACAGGTCAACTCAACAAAAGTTAAGCAAAGACACCATCGACTTAAATGACAGCATAGCCCGGCTGGGCTTACCAGATATACACAGAGTTTTCCACCCAACGGCAAAACGTTTTACATTTTTCTCAGCAGCACATGGAACACACTCCAAAATTAACCATATAATAGTTCATACAGAAAACTTAAGCAGATACAAGAGGACTGATATAATCCCATGCATTCTATCAGAAAACAGTAGAGTCGGACTAATTCTGAACAATGCAGTCAAAGTCAAAAAACATTCAATCACTTGAAACTGAACAACACACTTCTGAATAACTCCTGGGTAACAGATCAGATCAGAAATGAAATTAAAAACTTCCTTGAATGTAATGACAATCAAGAAACATCACAAAGGATCTTGTGGGACACAGCAAAGGCAGTTCTAAGAGACAAAGTTATCGCACTAGGAGCGCATATTAAAAAGACAGAAGAGCATGTAAATAACCTAAAAAACCCTGAAACACCTAGAGGAGCAAGAAAAAGTTAATTCTAAAACAACTAGAAGGACAGAAATAACAAAAATAAAATATCAGAGATTGAAATAAGATCTACTGTACCAAAAAAACTGATAAATCAAAAAGTTGGTTCTTTGAAAGAGTCAACAAAATAGACAGACCCCTCACAAGATTAATCAAAAAAGGAGAGGGGAGACTCAAATAAACAAGAATAGAGATCCCACAGGATCAATCACAACTGATTTCCAAGAAATTCTGTCCATAATGAATAAGTACTAACAGGGCCTATATTCAAAGAAACAAGAAAATCTAGTAGGAATGGATGATTTCTTAAATAAATATAGGATACTCACAGTGAAAAATGATGAGGTAAACAAATTGAACGAATCAATCTCTTACAATGAAATTGTGGAAGCAATTAGGGAATGCCAACCAAAAAGAGCCCAGATCCAGATGGTTTCACTGCAGAATTCTACAAGATGTTTAAAGATGAAATAACACCTATACTCTTGAAACTCTTCCGAGAAATAGAAACAGAAGGAGCAATACCAAACTCGTTTTATGAAGCTAATATTTCTCTCATCCCCAAACCAGGGAAAGACCCAACAAAAAAAGAAAACTACAGACCTATTTCTCTAATGAACACAGATGCAAAACTCCTCAATAAAATATTAGCCAACAGAATCCAGAAACAAATTTAAAAAATTATACATTATGATCAAGTAGGCTTCATCCCACAGATACAAGGCTAGTTTAACATTCGCAAATTAAACATTGTAATACATCACATAAATAGAACTAAGGATAAGAATCATATGATAATTTCTCTGGACGTGGAGAAGGCATTTGACAAAATACAACATCCATTCATGTTTAAAGCATTAGAAAAAATAGGAATAAGAGGTACATTCCTCAAAATAGTGAAAGCCATATATGAAAAACCTACAGCCAGTATTATACTAAATGGTGAAAACTGGAACCATTCACCTTAAAATCAAGAAATAGACAGGGATGCCCATTCTCTCCACTTCTCTTCGATATAGTGCTGGAACCCTTAGGCAGAGCAATAAGGCAAGAAAAGGACATCAAAGGGATCCACATAGGGAAAGAAGAAATTAAACTATCCCTATTCACAGATGACATGATCCTCTACTTGAGTGACCCAACAAACTCCACTCCCAAACTTCTAGAATTAAAACTACTTTAGCAAAGTGGCAGGATACAAAATTAACCTTCAGAAATCAGTAGCCTTCTTGTACACCAAAAATACACAAACAGAAGGCCAAATCAAGAAAATGATCCCATTCACAATAGCCCCCAAGAGAATAAAATACTTAGGAATATACTTAACCAAAGATGTAAAGGAATTATTCAATGAAAACTATAAAAGCCTAATGAAAGAAATTAAAGAAGACACTAGGAAATGGAAAGACATCCCATGCTCATGGCTAGGGAGAACCAACATAGAGAAAATGGCTATACTGCCAAAATTGATATACAAATTCAATGCAATCCCCATCAAAATCCCAAAGACATTCTTTACTGAAATAGAAGATATAATTCAAAAATTCATATGGAACAAGAAAAGACCTAGAATAGCCAAAACAATTCTAGGCAAAAAGAGCAATGCTGGAGGTATTACAATACCAGACTTCAAACTCTACTACTGAGCCATAATAACAAAAACTGCTTGGTATTGGCACAAAAATAGACCAGAAGATCAGTGGAACAGAATAGAAGACCCAGAAATAGAACCACATACCCACAGGCAACTTGTATTTGACAAAGGAACCTAAGATATACAGTGGAACAAACACAGTCTATTCAATTATTGGTGCTGGCAAAACTGGGCAGCCACATGCAGAAAACTAAAAATTGACCCCAGCCTTTCACCATGCACAAGCATTAACTCAAAGTGGATCAAAGACCTCAACGTCAGACCAGTATCTATGAAACTACTACATGATAAAGTAGGAGAGACACTGGAACTCATAGGCACAGGCAAAAGATTCCTGAACAGAATCCCAGGGTCACAACAGATAGGAGTGAGACTCAATAAATGAGACTACCTAAAAATAAAAAGTTTCTGTACAGATAAAAACATAGTTGCAAAAGTAGAGAGACAGCCAACCAACTGGGAAAAGATATTCACCAATAATACATCTGACAAATGCTTAATACCTAGTATCTACAGAGAACTCAAGAAATTAACCCCCCCCCCAAACCCAATAAACCATTCACTAAATGGGCAAGGGAATTAAAGAGAGACTTATCAGAAGAAGAGATTAAAATGGCAGAAAAGCATATGAGAAAATGTTCATCATCCATGGTCATAAAGGAAATACAAATAAAAACAACCCTAAGATACCACCTTATCTCAACAAGAATGGCCAAGATTTTGAACTCAGACAATGATAGTTGCTGGCGGGGTTGTGGAGAAAAAGGAACCCTAATACACTGCTGGTGGGAATATAGACTAGTTCAGCCACTCTGGAAAGCAGTGTGAAGGTTTCTTAAAGAACTGAAAATAGACCTTCCCTATGATCCCTCCATACCACTTCTGGGCATCTACCCTGAACATAATAACCCAAGATATGATAAGGACACCTGCTCAGCTGTCTTCATCTCTGCACTATTCACAATAGCCAGGCGATGGAAACAACCCAGATGCCCTACTGCAGATGAATGGATACAGAAAATGTGGTATATATATACACAATGGAATTCTACATAGCCAACAGACAAGATAAAATAATGGCATTTGCAGGGAAGTGGATGAATCTAGAGCGAATCATGTTGAGTGTGACAAGTCAAGACCAAAGGAACAAAAGGTACATGGTATCCTTAATATGTGGCTATTAAATCCAAAGAGTACAAGAGCGAGGACTCAATATCTGCATACCCAATGCTATGGATATGGTAATGGAAATATAAACGTAACTATACAGACATAAAAACCTATGACTCTATAGATATAATGTTTTATTTCATAAATTAGTACGTTTCTATGACACATAAACCCTTAGTCTAATTTTGATTAAGTTCTAAATACTAAGTCCCAGTGATTGTAAATAGAGATTCCCTTCTTGAACACTCGTTTGTTAAACCTGTCATTTAAAATATGGTGTAAAAATCGATGTTAATAAATTAAAAAAAAACAGATGGAAGAAACCCATTAGACTCTGGTAAAGACCATGCCAGGTGGAGTGACCAAGTCAAGCAGTGGATTTGGAGTCTAGCCTTACATGTCAGGCTTAATATTTGGGATGTTGTAATCAGTAGAAACCTTGGGCTCTCCTAGCAGAGATTTACAATAGAATAAAACCTAGACATTTAAGGCCATATGGAATGACTAAATGAAAGGACCTCCAGAATATAGAAACAAAAGCCATATAATGATTGTTGTCTTTAGTGTACTATGTTATTTCTCATCTCTTTTGCTGTCCCTTGGTTATCTTATATTGTTACAGTATCTCACCGGGTTATCGGATATATTGGATATATGTGTATTTGGTTATTTGAAGTCAGATAGGGAAGGGAGGAAGACAAGATGAGAGGTGGGGGTAGGGAAGAGGGAAATGGGGACCAAGACATGAGAAAGGCTATCAATTTATGTGAAGTAATGCACCTTCTATTTGATGAATATAATGTAACCCCTCTATTAATTACAATAAAAATATATGAAAAACATTTACATAAAGGAAAATATCACCTATATGGTTGATTGGTTGATTAGATAAATATCATCTTGAAATCTAGCCACCAATCAAAAATAGCAGAAGGGATGGACATAAGTTTGGGATAGACAAAGAAGAGTTGGAGAAGGAGAAGGGAAGAAGAAGGAATGGAATGGTGAAGAAAAGGACTGAAATAAAGAATAAATGGAGGAGGAGAAGGAGGGAAGGAAGGAAAAGAGAACAGAGGAAAAGGATAGAGAAGACCTCAATTAGTAAGTCAGATAGTAAGATGATGAATGCTACAGATCTAGTAGTCACTGAATAATTTACTCACCATGTAAATGCAGAAATTAGACTTTAGATCCCATGTTAGTAATTTACAGGACATAGTAGGACAGATTACTAAAAAAGCTGACATCATCCAACGTAATTAGACAGAAATCATGAAAAGGAACAACTAATCAGTAGGTGACCCTTGTGGTTAAAACAAAGTCAGGAACAAGTGCAGTTGACACAAATATCTATATAAAATTGTTCTATAAGTTGAGTAATGTTATAACAGGACAGCATGATTCTGAACTTCTCCACTGTTGGTCACCGAGATTGTTATCCCGATGTTTGGCAGAAATTTACTTCTATAAATCCAGGATCTGCACTTTTATTCTGAGAATTATGTCTCCCCTTCTAAAACTAGCTAATGTTAACCAGTGTAAATAGAAAGTGGATCTTTAGGAGGATTTTTTTTGACATTCGTAATGAAAGAGAAAATGTAATCCAATCAAACCATTCACTGAAAACTTGTTGGATGTTTCTTATGCATGATGTAAGTAATTACAGAAGTTGCTCAATTCAAATACACACAAATGTTCATACTATGTACACGGAGGTAGAAATGAGAGAGTCATGAAGCTTATGAAGTTTTATGATAAATAATGACCACATACAACATTTCATAGCAAAGTACTTCTTTCCAAGCACCTCTTACCAATAACCAATGCTTTAACATTTTTAAGATTTAGCAATCCATTTTCATTCTGACAACGAAGAAATCCTGCTGTCCCAAGTATCTGCCCTTACAAAAAAAATGTCAGCCTTGTATCTTTGGCTATCACCCACCGGTGAGAAACTCAGCAAGAATTCAGAAAAATTCTGTAGTCTGCCCAGAATCAGCTTTCCTATTTCATCTTCTGAAATAATAATAAAAAATCATTGAACAAAATGCTTCAAGAGCCCAACCTTCTCAGGGCATTGATATATGCAGAAGGAAGAACCTAGATATCATTTTAAAAAGAAATACAAAGAACCTATCCAAAGGAGCACATTCTGGAGAACTATAAATCTATTGTGCTTGTATGTAATAAAGATCATGTTTATCAAGGACAACACATTTTAATGGCTTGGAATTAAAATCTGTTTTCAGCAACCCCTTTGCCCTGTTGCAGTAAATTAAATTTAATGCTGACAGGAGCACTGCACATTAGACTCTGGAGCAATAAATTTAAGCACCAAATTAATGCAACTGGACTGAAATGGAGGGTTGAGGAAGCATATTACAGACAGAGTTGATGACTTCAGTGATTGTTCTTTACATAATGAGGAAAATCGGATCTACAGAATAAAATGTAAAAGCCACTTCAGACTTGGAAAACTCTGGGATGGCTGGAGCTGGTTTGAATGCCTCCACTGAACTTCCCTTAGCAATATTTTCTGTTTTAACTCTCTGCCATTCCACGAACATCTTGTTAGTCTGTCCATCTGACTACAGCTACGCCACTTTTGTCAGGAAAGTCAGCTGTGAGCAGTGGAAGGACAGTGAATGGAAACTTGGAGTAAAAGGTAGAGAAAAGCGCAAGAGAAATGCAAGATCAACGGTTTCTACTTTTTATTTGCACCATTAACATAAGCAAGGTTTAGAAGGGAAGGTTTAATTCTCAGGGGGGGAAAGAAGGCAGATCCTAGATTTGTAAAAATAAAAGTTCAGCCAAAACATTAGTAGTGCAATCTTAGTAATTACCTGTGGACAGACTCTCATTGCTATCCCACTACTACATTGTTCTGTTTATAAAGCAATTTGTATTCATGTTCTAATTATAGCAATAATAACCACTGCATTCATTTCTTTGTCTTCACTGCTAGGGTCTCCTTTGGTTTAGGTAACTGTGTGTTTTTCAAAGGAGTTGAGCCCTGTCCTGATCATCATAAGCTAAGTGCAATGGCGCTGTCTCCAGTGTTACTAATTGGTTTGGAAATGATGGTGCAGCTTAATTTTGTTCAATAAAACGTAAAGCCAGGGCAAGGCCAAGACAGGTTATTTTACGATATAACAATAAATATCTAGAGCTAAATATTTTGTTGGAAACTTACAGTATCTAGAATGTTGAATTATCTTCTTTGGACTATAAAGAAGGTCATCCCCGAAGTAAAATAAAATGATAAAAAAGAGAAGGGTCACCCAAGAAGCACTAGTGTCATCACATGAGAATAATGTCGGTGCACTGCAAAGTGCTTGCTCCCTTTGCATTTTGTCATACGTAAGAGGAAACATCCCCTTCCACCAAAGCCTTTCTGAATAATCCTCCCCTTATCCTGAACAGTTAGAGACAAAATTACCTTAATTAATCAAAGGGATCAAGGGCTAGAGACTTTTTTCCCCAGTCACTTAAAACCAACCATTTTGATTTGATCCCTACCCAGTGTTTGCCAATGTGTTCAGGGATGACGGTAAGACAGCTCTGGGAATTCAAAACAGACATGAATGGTCTCTCTCAGGGAACTTACAGACAGTAAGGATTAAATTATCACATGTATATAAACAGACAGACAGACAGACAGACACACACACACACACACAATCAGTATCTCTAGGGAATGATTGTGAGTTTAAAAAACTGATCTAAGTAAGTGTCACATAGAACATGATTATCTTGATATACCATGTTTGATGTGAGAAAATTATAGAAATCATAATAGACTAATCATTGCTGAGAGTCGGATGTGGCTGAAACATAACACCAAGGGGATGCACCAATTTGTGTCTTGAATTTGGTAGAATCAATATGAATTATCCCATTCTTTTGGTAGCACTGATATCAACTATACACACATATAACATTCCCCCCCACATACATGCCATGTAACATTAGGGTTGGAAAAACTATGCAGATTGTACTCATGTCAAATTCCTATTATACTTTAAACACAGGATATGTTTTTGATAGGCAAGTATTTTTCCTGTTGAGGGTTACACCAGAACTCCCTGGTTTTAATTATAAAAGTTCTAGCTAATGCATAATGATTTCTAAAATAAAAGTATTAAAGCTGGTAATAATAACACAATGTTTTGTAAGCCTTTGCTAGGTTGGTAAATGAAACATACATGTAAATTTTCTAGTTATTTTTAATCTTCTAATATGGAACTTTTACAAAGTTACCGTGAGAATGATAGGCGAGATTCCCGTACAGAAGACATATGAATAATACCCTGGACCCTAGAAAGCAGAGGACACAGCTTAGTGGATGTACAACAAAAACAATCAGACTCTGTCCTTGGTTTGCTACCTTATTAGTACAGTAAGGCCACTTAGGAGCTTGAGCTCTGACAACGCCAGAATCATTTAGAATTAGGAGGACCAGGAGAGAGGAAGGCTAAAAATACATATGTTGGCTGTAATATTTTCTAGGAACTAGTTAGAAATCCAGCTTTCTTCTTCACTTCACAACACTCAAATCTGACCATACGGTTTCCCAGAAGAATAGAGATTCCTTCTTTGGTAAGAGTTTCTCTCACCAGAAATGATTGACATGGCTGTGAATATCGGTCCCATGTGAAGACAAACTGCTTTAGGGAAGGAACAATGCTTAAAAATGAGACTCTCTGGCTCCTTATTTCCAGTTAGACCCCAGGGGGCACGCTGACAATCTTTTATGTTCCAGGTAGGAGTGTGAGACTTTTCCCTGGGAAATTTGGCAAGCCCCAATTGGGAAGAGGGTAATGATACTGACTTTCGGTTATCACATGCTGGCGTAGCAAACTACTGCACAATTTCATGGCTTAAAATAATGACTTTATCTGAGAGATCTGGAGTAGGCTCTCCTTCTTGTTACTGACTGAAGAACAGGGCGAAGTCTTAGAGTCTCAACTGGGGCCACAGCTGTACTGTAAGGGAAGGTAGCCTATTCTTTATAGTGGCCTCTCCACGTGGCTGCCTGGTATCTCAGAGACAGGACTCTAAGTAATGTCACCTAAGGAGGAGGGAAGGAAAAGCCCAAAGGCCAAGTCCACGAGTAGCACTACATTGCTTCTGCATTGCTTTTTAATTATATTCTTTGGAGGAAGTTGGTCAGAAGTCCAGCTTATAGTCAGTGTGAGCATGCATGAATTCTGAAAGGCACCATTCCCTGGAGGTCACTTAGGAAGTCCACCATAGTGATGTTAATTGCTCTCCCTCAAGCAATCCATCCTGAGGTCCAGTCCGACAGCTCAAATGGAAAGCTCCACCCATTAGCCTCAGTTGCCAATCAGATTTCCGGTTGCTTACTCTCAATTATGTGTTGACGAAGAAGAATAATTTATAGATAGCTGAGACCACAATAAAGAAGAGAGAAAACAGAAAATTACTCAAAGAGGTGAATACTTGTAAAATGCATCATTAATATTCTAGAGGGATAAAAGGAGTATATAAAAGCATAACATAAAATATATATAGGTAGATAGATGTGTGTGTTTAGATCTACACAGATATAGTCAGAGAAAATAAGAAAAATGCTTTAGGAAACTGCAAATACATTTAAAGAAGGAATGTTGCTTTAAGAGTTTACTTTCTTCTTCTAGATCTCTTAAAGATAAGGCAAGACCTGAATGGAGTAAGCAAAAGATAAAATAATAAAAGAATGAGCCAGTATCCAGGACAAGATAAAACAGTACCTCTGCCCATATGAAATCCTAATAAATGAAAGATCAAAAGCTATGTATCAAAGGCAGGCTTATAAGTCTGGACTACAATACATTGTTGACTTTCCTGTCTCCACTCTGCTCTGTTGTCATGTGCCAGACTGCTAGATAACTTTTCCTAGAGCACAACTTTTTTATATACAGAAATTATACTTTATTTGTCAGTCCTGGGGCTTGACCTCAGGGACTGTCCTTGAGATTTTCAAGACTAGCATTCTCCCACTTGAGCCACAGCACCACTTCGGGCTTTTTCTACGTATGCGGTATTAAGGAATCCAACCCTGGGCCTCATGCATGCTAGGCAAGCACCTAGAGCACAACTTAAAAAAAAATCTTACACCTTCCCTCTTTGCAATTCTCCTCAAGAGCCTGCAGTGGTTTGATACATCATATCACATCACATACACATACACACTCACTTACACATGCATACGCACACACACTCACTCACACATATACACACAAATCTCAGGCTGGATGTAGTGGTGTTTAACTGTAATCCCAATACATGGCTGGCTAGTTTAAAAGGATCACAAGTTTGAGAACCAGCTGGACTCTTTAGAAGGACTGTGTCTCAAAAGGAAGGAAGGAAGGAAGGAAGGAAGGAAGGAAGGAAGGAAGGAAGGAAGGAAGGAAGGAAGGAAGGAAGGAAGAAAGGGAGGAAGGAAGGGTAGGAGATTCTTTTTTTTCTAGGTAGGAAATTTTTCAGCTTATTCAACTATCTTCATGTCCTTTGATGAATTTTTAACCTTTGGCTCAATTTCTCTTTCCCTAATGCATGATGTCACCCAGCCTTCTGTAATTATGGTCTCCATACCTTTCAGCGTTCTAGTTTCCATGTCCATTCACCTCGCTCACTCATCTGACCATCTGTTCAAATATCTATTTCTTGAATTGCTGGTGCTTGCATGCATGTATACTTGACCAAACCCTGTGTAGTCTGCTCAAATGAAGAGAAGATGGTCTCTTTCCTTACAGTGTTGAAAATGAGCAAGGAGGAGATAGAAATCACTATGATATGATGTTGAAAACAGGATGGGCTGACACATCAAAAAGAAGCCATTGTTGTTAAGAAAGTTCCCCCTCCAAAAGAGGAAAAGATAGGTAGGCAGTGAGAGGGGGGAGGGGGAGGGAGGGAAGGATGATATTCAGTTTGATATTCTGCATAGTGTTTTTCTTTGATGAGTTTTTAAAATTTGAATTCTTGGATAGCATTATGGGATCCCTCTGACTCAATCCTTCTCTGGCATACTTGTTCTATTGTTCTACCTTTCAGAGCTAGACAATTACCTCCTTCGGAATAGGGATGATGCTTTATGCTACTACTGGATAGCCTCCCATAGGGCCTAGCCCCTGCCAGATGGTCTCAAAGTATTGATGATGTAAAAACAGACACCACTTGAACTCAGTGCAATTATTACAGAGATTATAGGAATTACAGGAGCCTGTTCAGAGCAACTTTTCCACACCACCGTCACCACCTAGTGGATCAACCGGGGAATTAGTATTTAAAACCTTGAAGCACGTCAGGACACCATATACATTTGGTGTTTTGATGTGATCTGGCTGACCCTGTCTAACTATCTTCATTAAATTAAAATAAGGAATCCATAGTTCTTTATGCTACCAGTGGAGGTTGTGTTAGTACTGAAAGTTTTTTTTTTTTAGTCTGATGGAAAAGATCATTTGAACACAGCTGGTATATTGGAATTGGCAATGAGAGTGGTTGTTGGATTCTACCAGGAACTTTGCACAATCATCCTTTCCTTCACAATCAGTCTGTCTTTTGCTTTGACTTGGTCTAATATAGGATATCACAGGGTTCTGGGATAATGAGGGAAAATTGCTACTCCATAGTCAAGTCCTACTTTAAAAGACAAGAAAGTTTAGTTATAGGAAGCAGAAATAAGAGAGCTAAATGGCACATTCATTTGGCATCAAGGCTGGAGATAAGACCCTTGATCAATGACTCTTATCCATTCCTTTCTGTAGTGTGGCACAGACTTCTCAGAGGAAAGGAAACCTCAGAAAAATTATTATATTTTTCCCCAGTTGCTGCCAGACTCTCCTCTATCAGTGGGCAGCAGCTGGAAGGAAAGGCACAGGGCAACCTCGTGCACAAGCTTTTCCCATTTTACCAGCAGACTGCTCAGATGCTTTGGGGGGAACGAGTAACCTTAGAATGATGAATGTTTGTCCTATTAAAAGCTCCTCCAGCACAAGCATTATTGATAGTGTGTAAAAAGGCCATCCATTTTAGTACAAATGAAAATTGAAATGGAGAGAACATCCTCTCTCAAAAAAAATTCCCCAAATATATGATGCAGGCTCTCAGGAGCAGTGATTGCTGTGTGCTGAGAACCACTGTCCACCATCCTCACGACCTTCTGTGACCTCCCACCCGTGATCATGGGGACGACCTGATCGGAAAGAAAGCCAGCTTCCATCACATGTCTATAACACATCCACACCTGCTAGCAGGCAAACAGGCACCCCCATGTTCTTTTCAGTATCACCTCACTTCTATGATCTACCTATCTCGTTTCCATCTTAGAAATGAACGTATTCATCCTCTCAGATGATGATCATTATCATTCTCAGATTGTTTTACGGTCTTATGAACTTTCTTCTGTCTTATAAGCCCTTCCCATCTTTTCTGCAAGGTTTAATAATTCTCTTTCTTTACAATCAAATTACAACAGGGGCCTCTCCAATGCAGCTCTTCTTCCTCCAGCTTTATAATCTATTGGATCATCAGGAAACCTCCAAAGGCTTTACCAGTGTGAAAGATGTTCATATTATGTGGAATTATGATCAGGCGTATATCTAACCTCTCAGCTGGATAGCGTGGACTTGGGTACCTTTGCATCTCCTGTGCCTTGCACAACGCTTGGAAATGGCAGGCAATTAATTAAAAGAAGGAGTGCTGACTGTGAAAGCATATGAGATTAGAAAGCTCCACACTTATGATGGCTCCTTTAAAACGCTGGTCTCTGCCACAGACTCAAACCTGAGCCATCATTGTGCCAATTTCTAACGAACAACCATCTGGTTAAGGGTCTCCTTGGGTCATCTCCTTATCACACAGTAACAATTTTGCAGGGAGAAAATGGTATATACCAGAAGAAGCTGTGTCTGTTACAATGAAGCCATCTTTTCAAAGGTGCAAGACAGAGCATTAGGGAACTTTCATACTTCATCCTTCTGCTTGGCCACTGGGTTTGAACCCAACTCTACTGATCACTGACTCACTCATTTATGTGCACTTAAAAGCAACTCATTTAATGTGCACTTAAAAGTATTGAAAAAGTGAAGATACTAGAACAAAATACGTATTTCTTGGAATACTTAATCAATATATTGTGGATATTTTGAAATTGGGTTAAACATATAAATCTTAAAAGGCAGAAGTATAAGAGAGCAGTAGAATTGCAGTTTAGTTCAGACAGGAAGCCATTATGGAGTCAGCATGGACAAAGGAAAAGAGTATTAGACTGAGAGCCAGGCTGCCTAGATTTGAAATTCATTGACTCCTTAGCTATGCCATCTTGGCTAGAAAACTCTTCTTTGTCCATGAGCTATCCATATTCATGTCAACATGGCCATACAGTCAATGATAAATGGGGTAACATACACATAAGCTCAGAGTCTGGCATGCACTGCTGCTTCTTCAACCTCTGTATCTGACAAAGACTTCGTCCCATCTCTGTGTCCTTGAGGGGACAGAGGGCAGAAAGAACAGATGAAGTGGAGTCAAATACACATAAAGAGCTAACATCTGAAAAGAAACCTAGGGGCTACTAATCATATTCCTCCCATTCCTGGTACAACAACTGGCATTCACACACATGCATACACACACATGCATCTAGCTATGTTTCAATAGATACGTCATGTAAGACAAATAATTATAAACTTCATGTGGGGGAGAATATTTTCTCCGACTTTCTGTGAAACTCTGACCCTCCACACACCTTGAGTCTGAAGGTCTCTTTTCATTTTATCAAAAACTAATTCTGATTACAAAACAGTTTGCATAAGAATTGTTCAAGTATCCTTCCCCCCTCCCCATTTGAGTCTTTTTGATTTTAGTGATAGATACTAAGCTTTGAAGTCAAGGCCTTGCACATTTTAGTCTGGCACTCTGCCCCTGAGTGTTATTTCAAGCCTTGTTCTTTGCTGTTTTAGGTTTAGGATACAAGCTTGCTTCCCTCTTGGGCACATGCTGGATTCTGATTTGCCTACATTAGGCTTTCTCTAGTCTCCAGGATTACAGCTGTGTGCTGTGCCACACGGAGGTGAAATGCCTTGGGCTATTCTGCCAAGACTGACCTGGAACATTGATTTTTTTCTGTCTCAGCCTTCTGTGTCATTAGGATGACAGTTATTTGCCATAGCACCCAGCTATGGGCAGAGAGAGAAGGCCTTGTTAACTTTTCTGTTTAGGTAGGCTTTGAGTTGAGATCTTTCCAAACTTAGTCTCCTATGTACGTTGCATCAAAGCTGTAGGATTAACAACAATAACAACAACTAAAGGACAAGAGCCACTATCACTTAGCTATTTTGAGTCTTTGAAACAGCAGAAATTCATTTTCTCACAGTTTCGAAGGCTGGGAGTTCATGGTGCAGATGTTAATATATTCTGTGTCTGCAAGCCACATGTCTGCCTTCTTGCTGTTTCTTCACAACTCCTTTATGTCTGTGGTTCCATGGTATCTCTGCCCTGATTTGCTGCTTCCTTTTCTTTTTTTAAAGGAAACCATCCAATTCCATTCAGGCTTACCCATATCACTTTATTTTGCCTAATTGGTCTCTTTAAAGGCCTATCTCTGAATACAGTCACATGCTAAATTAGGGAGAAGGAGAGCTTCAGCATGTGACTCTGGTTGAGGAGGGCAATGTTCAGTCTACAACGTCTTCTTGTTCAAGTATCACGTCACGCATGAGGAAATGAAACCAAGCGAGAATTGTTGTCATGGATGATGTGTGAGAAGAGTGGGATTCATACTGGGATCTGGGCTGAAGGAGTAGAGAGTGAAAGAACACTTTAAGGGCCAGTTGACGAAGATAGTGTTCCATGATCTGGCAAAGATGAAGAAATCGAGGAACACACAGACATGGCAAGCACAGAATCCAGGTTTAGGAGTCAAAGACTTAAGGTCTAATTGTACCTCTGCCACTCAGTGGCTATATCCTTAAGTGAGTAACCTTGGATATTAGAGCTGTTATTTTAATGACCTATTTCAGGCCTAACCATGTTCATTTATATTTAGAAATAATACCATTCTTCTCCATTTTATATTCCTTACATGGTAGGAAACATACCACAAGATGGCTAGCCATAGAGATCTTCTCTCATGTTTATTTGCCTACAAAAATATTTGAGCTACTTCTACTTCTATTCAAGTGCTAGACTATGTTGCCGGGAGATTGGTTCATCAGAGGACATTGACTTTTGTCTCTTGCCCCATTCCAGGTGGCAATAGTATCAGCAAGTGGGTCAATCAGCCTCTGAAAAGAATTTTACTAAATTTGCTTTGGTCACTATCCATTCACATCCATCAGCTCCATTTCTCCTCATATGGGCCTTCTACTTTTGTTTCAAAAGGCATTAAATTTGGCCTTGTTCTCAGGGGATGAAATGGTCTTATTCTTCCCACAAGCATCTACAGTCTGCACTCTGGTAAATGATAAGCAAACCAATCCTTGTCATGTCCTGGCAATTGTTAGGAAGGTTAGATATCATGAACTTGCACTGTGCATCTTACTGGATGACTAGAAGGGGAGGATTTGTTAAAATATGTTGGTGTACTGTCTCAGAGTGCTTTTTGTAGTGTTTTGTTCAGTGACCTATATCTTAACCCTGTTAGCCTTGAGCAAAAAAGTTCAAGGGACAGTGCTCAGGCCCTAAGTTCAAGGCCCAGGGCTAGCAAAATAAAATAAAATAAAATAAAAGAGGGGCCAGGAGTTTGGCCTAGTGGTTAAAGTGCTTGCCTAGCATGCATGAAGACCCGGGTTCGATTCCTCGGTACCACATACATAGAAAAAAAGCCGGAAGTGGTGCTGAGGCTCAAGTGGTAGAGCTCTAGCCTTGAGAAAGTCCAAGGACAGTGCTCAGGCCCTGAGCTCAAGCCCAGGACTGGCAAAAAAAATAAAAATATAAAAAAAATAAAATAAAAGCGAAAGTTAATATATACAATTGCAAAATTACTTGTGCCCAAATCCTTGTGCTCTACAGGCAATGTTTCGAGCAATGCCATTCCAGAGGATCTTCTTACTGGATGAAAGTTTGGTTTCTCCAAATAAGTGTGTCTACAACATGTACCTTCAAAATCCTTTTGAATCAGTTGATTTTTCAGCTCAGGTTCATGCTCTTCTGTATAATCCTTTGAAACCCCAGCTTGTTTTATTTGTGTTATCATCCTTTCTTTTTTATTGTTTTAGGGAGGGTTGGCTTTGGCTCATATTTCCTATATCTCTGAATCTCTTGTTATTTGAATACCTTTACACAAATGAGTTGCCATTTAACCAAGCAGTATATGAATACAATATATCTTTATCATTGTTACCCCTTTTAAATATCCTCACCTATCTCTTCCCATCCCCCCTTTCCCTCACTCTTCTTAATTTTGTAGGACATACATTCACTTCTTGACAGCATTCTCCTTTTCTTCTCTCCTCATTTGTCTGCCCTCTTCCCCTTGATAACACCCCACCCCTTTCAAGTACCTGTTTCCTGGTTATTATATGGTTCAAATTTGAGTCTGGCTTCTCCAAGGCAGGGCTTAGCAAATGCTTAGAGATGGGACCTAGGTTTCAGTGATCATATCCATGAGGGAGAGACTTTGATAGGGAACAGAGCTCTTGGCTTTGGTAGACAACAAGCAGAGTTCATTAGTAGGCAGGCAGTGTTTTCCTCACCCAGTTGTGCAGTAGCATGGTCTTTCCTGGGATAATATTTCAGCATGGTTTGAAAGAATGACTGTGCCTCTGAGCCTGACTGACCAGTCTTTCCTGAGATTTTATTACCTGCACAATATTATATAACTTTCCTGTATAAATTAGCTAGAGTGTATTCTTTTGCTTGCATGCAAGAACCACACAAGCTAAAAGATCTTTACAAAAATAAGTAAGATTTTTTTTTAATTTAAGAAATGAACAAGCTCTTTGGGGAGGAAAACTTGAATGGAATTGCTAGCTAGTATATGAAAAGAGGTTCCACAGAGGTAAGTAATCAAGAAATGGGAATTACACAATGGCTAGCATTTCACACTCACCAGACAAACACACATCTGAGGTCTACTGAGACCCACTGAAGGAGAGGATGTAATAGGAGGTGAGTTTTCACATGTCACTGATGAAGCACTACATTGGCATATCTGTGTGGGAAAACACACACTCAATCAAGTGGAAGCTGTGAGGACCTGAGGCACAGGAGGCACCCTATAGAAATCCCCTCCCACACCTTCAAGTTGACATTAAGTGAGGTGTTCTCTACAGGTGCTAGCAATATTGAAGACTTAACAATAACTCAGATGTCTTAAGGAGGATAAATCTATAAATGGTATCATTTGTGTTCAATAAAACTCATACCAGGTAAGAAATGAACTGACAAAATAAACATGTACTGGGGATAAATGTCAATACATTTTTGAGTGGCCCAAAATATAACACAGAATACAATGAATAAACAGAACAGTATCAGATCCATGTCTGCTTAAAAAAACCCTCATAATAAATAATACAGGTATGGAAAACCAACATCTCAATTGAAAAATATCAGAATGAAGTGCTTATATAAAGGTGTTCATCAACTTTCAGATGATGTTTACTTCTGTGGAGAGGAAAAAGAAATCTGAAATCAGATGGAGGGTTCTCCAAAAGTTTGTTTCTTATGAATTATTTCTTTAAAGTAGATCTAGAATAAATGCACCAACCTAAATGATAAAGTGTTAAAATAAGGTTGTAAGTTGTGTACATCTTATTTCATAAATTCCTTTCATATATATACATATATACACACACATATATGTACATATATGCGATTGAAATATTCTTACTCAAATTTATGATTCAGAACTTGACATATATTGAAACAAAAGAAGATCTGAGACAAGGAAGAGGATAAATAATAACAGCGGCAGCACCCATGATTCTGAGATATTTTTGCTAGTATAACAGAAATATATAACCCCCATGCATTGTCAGCTCTTCATATTAGTTTCTGTAGGCTTGGGTGTAAATCCTCCCAATCAATTTACAGTGTTGTGCAACACAGAATTTGGAACAAAAATGTGAATTCAGTGAGAATGAATTTTCCTGTGTTTAGAGTAGCTACAGCTCCTTGATTGAATCCCTATCTGAGACAATTTAAATCATGAAAAGTGCAGTCATTAAGGCCGTGCATGCTGAGGTTACAGCCTTAAACACCAAAATGCAAAGTATTTTTTAAATGAAAATGATGAGCAGTCAAAATCACCTTTGGAAATCCTTAGGACATGCTCCATGTTTGGGTGTGGGGGTATGGCAGAGTGAGTTTTCCTGATGTTTAATACAATGTCTTCCTTTGTGGTTCAGAAACTCTTTTTTATTCAGTTAAAAGGCAGCACAAAAGTATGCTAAAACTTGTCTTGCATTTAAAGGAGAAGTTGTACCAATAATATGGGCATCACAAAATATAAAAGTACTTTAGAAAATGCCCTGCACCTGGACATGAAGTTGTATGAAGAACTTACATGTTTAAATATTGAAACCAAAGCTAAGGTGGAGGGAAGTGTATGGGAATAGAAGCAGGAGGAATCTGCTGTTAAGAGAACAGGTTGGCTTCTCCATGTCAAGGTCTGTGACAGGCAGGTAGAGTAGCAGGTAGAATTATATGGTATTAAAGCCATTGTTTATCTTTTCTCAATCATTAGGGACCCAGTAAGCACAATCGAATTAACATAAGTTAATTGAGAATATGATGTGATTCAACCTTAAATAGGATTGTTTCATTATTACCCAAATAATCATAATTAGCTAAAGCATGCCAGGAAACTGCTGTTTTACCAAAGTGACCCCATCCTAACAATCTTACATTAAATTTTTAAAAATATATTCACTTGTTTATTTTGAATCAATTCACAAGAGAACAATTTCTTTCTGGACTTTCTTTACTCCATTTATACAAACTGCTGCACCTGTGCCTCAAAAAAAATCCCAGTGTGTGTGTGTGTGTGTGTGTGTGTGTGTCTGTGTCTGTGTCTGTGTCTGTGTTGTTCCTGTTACATAGTCTATTTCTCAAATATCAATCCAAGACAGGTCTAAAAACACATGATGCTCTTGTCTACAGCTGTGATTCCTTCAAGATAATTTCAGCCATTTTTTTTGCCAGTCCTGAGCTTGAGTTCAGGGCCTGAGCACTGTCCTTGGACTTTCTCAAGGTTAGAGCTCTACCACTTGAGCCTCAGCACCACTTCCGGCTTTTTTTCTATGTATGTGGTACCAAGGAATCGAACCCGCATCTTCGTGCATGCTAGGCAAGCACTTTAACCACTAGGCCAAACTCCCGGCCCCAATTTTGGCCATTTTTGAGGCAGACTTACCAAATATTCAAATGACAGGGTACTCATAGATATAGAAAACATTAAAGCAAATGCCAAAATGAAGAGAAGACAAGAATGATAGGATGCCAGGAAGCAGCTGTTGAGGTGAAGTCAAGAGGAAAGTGATAGACAAATAAAGAGGAGAAAAGGAGGGAAATGCAGACAAGACGCCAATGCATACCCTACAAAATTGAGAATATTGAGGGATAGGGTGGATTCAGGAAGGGCAGGTGAGTATGTTGAAAGGGGTGAAGATGATAAAGATACATTATATTCATTACTGCTTAATTAAATGGCAACTCCTTTGTGTAACAGTCTTCAAATGACAAGGGATTTAAAGACATAGAACCCGTATTAGCAAATACCAAACAAAAAAGAGAGAAAAGAATGATAGCATGTTTCAGACACACTTATTTGGAGCATTCAAACTTTTACCCAGTAATAAGTTCTTCCGGAATGGGATTACTTGAAAACGTCACATGCAACCCAAATATTTTGATAGGAAGGATTGGGCGTAAATGCAGGTTCTGATCTTAACAATTTAGCCATAATAACTTGCCACAGTTTGAAGCTACAGTACACTTGTCTTTCCATGCAAATCCCTCCTTTGGTTTTGGTTTTGCTGTTCCTGGGACTTGATTTCAGAACCCAGGGGCTGTCCTTGAGCCTCTTTGTGTTTAAGGGTAGAGCTCTACCACTTGAACCACAGCATCACTTCCAGCTTTTTTTTTCTGAGTAGTTTATTGGGGCTAAGGGTCTCATTTACTTTCCTGGCTTTGAACTGGGATCCTCAGATCTCAGCCTCCTGAGTAGCTAGGATTACAGGTGTGAGACACCAGCACCTGCCACAAATTCCTTTTAATACAACCATATATAGTGAAAAGTACAACAAAACAGTAGTGCATAACTGTATAAATCTAAGTAAAATTACTGTCTTACATTATTATTTCTCCAATTTTGTAGTGTGAAACGTGGTTAAGTTTTTGCTGGGTTCCACGGCTCCCAGTTGCATGCACTGAGACCACTTACTTGTTCCATGGCATTTAGGCAATGTCAGAGACAGGAGAGCAATCTGTCATCAATTTGCATGTCTGGTCTCTTATTGGTCACTTTACCAGTTCTTTGTCTTCACAAGTCAATTTTATTATTCCTTGTAGTCAAAGTGATGGTTTCTCAACTTCTGCACTATTCATATTTTGGCCAATGATGCATTACTGGTTAGTACAACAGAGAGCTGTCTTGTACATAACTATAGTTCACAATATTCTTACTCTCCAACCATAGATATGTGGTAGATTCCAGTTGTAGCAACCAGAAATATCTCCAGATGTTGCCCAATATTTCCTCAGGCAAATGCTCCAAGTCAAGAAACACTGGTATCAGCAATACATTCTTTTGAAGTATGGAAGCGTGACTTTTGTTGTGTGTCCTGTTCTGTTTTTATGATGTATAGTGACATCCTCTTGGGATGTCACTTCCTGAATAATGCAGAAAGTACCTAATGTTGGACAGTGGCTCAGTGTTAAATATACCAGGGCTTACATCCCAACTGCACCATTTACTGTCAGTGTGAGTTTGGCGAGATTTTAGATCACCACAGTGCTTTTTTTTCCCCCTTTCAATCATAAGGCTTGAATTTGGGTCTTGCATACTGTTCCTGAGCATTGCTTTTTGCTCAAGGCTAGTGCTCCGCCACTTTGAGCCACAGCTCCACTTCCAGTTTTTGAGCCGTTAATTGGAGGTAAGAGTCTCATGGGGAACTTTTCTGTCTGGGCTGGCGTCCAACCATGACCTGCAGACCTCAGTCTCCTGAGTAGCTAGAATTATAGATATGAGCCACTGGCACATGACTACTTCCTCATATGACTACCCTGAAAGTTACTGTGAATAGTGAACAAGATATAAAATACAAATACCAGCATACAACTCCAGGTGTTTAATCATACCCTACATGATTGCTTTCATTGTAGGTTTCGTTGTAAACCTTTATCCTCAAATTTGACTTGAAATATTTGTGCAGATTCTCTTAGAGGACAGTCCTTATGAAGTGACAGCTGGAGAGTCAAGCATCTAATGTTCATGGTATTTACTCACATCTATCAAGACTTCTCTCTCTGCAATCCACACTGCCTCCACTGTTTTCTGAATGGAATGCTGGTTTTCCATCTGTTGGAATCCCCCTTCAGTGATGTGGAGTAGTTTAAATGGGAAGAATTACTTCTCAATTTGAATCCAACTAAAATCAAATTTCTCTCGATTATTATGTGCACAACCAAGCAGCTTGAATTATTTATCCATGGCATCAATAAACATGTTGTTTTGACTAAAGCAGCTTGGAGTTTGACAGGTTCACCTCCTTGATTCCATGGTCTATTATGAATTAGTTTTAGAGAGCAGGTTTCATCCTCAAACAAGTAGTCAGATGAAATGAGATTTAAATTGTCTAAATATTGAGATGCTTTGGTTTTATTTTAATCTGTGTACATTTCTCAACATGTGTTAAGTCATATCAGGAATAATTCCCCCCCCATGTGTGTGTGTGTGTGTGTGTGTGTGTGTGTGTTTGTATGTATGCATATATATATATTTAATGCAGATATATTTAATGGTTACACTTTGTGGAAGCAGTGTTAGATACATGTATAAGACAGTCCCCTGAACTTGAACAGTGTAATTCCAATAAAAATATCAAAACAAGTATTCCAGTGAAATCAGATGTTATTATTTTTATAAACTGCCACATACAAATAAGGCTTTCAGCTTCTCAGATCTGTGGACTAGAAATATTATCTAAGACAAAGCAGGAAAGAGCGACAGAATTCAGAGTCAGGCTTAATTGCTAGCCAGAATTCCAGAAATGTGATTGGCTCAAGAACAAGATAAACAAAGACACAATTAGAGCAAGTCCTTCAAAGACATCTTAAATGTGGCAGTGTCTGGGGTTAAAGTAGATGGATTTCCTTAGCTCCATCTAGCATAAGATGCCTTTCCTCATGGATAGAATTACAAGAGGAAAAGGAGACAGGAAGAAAAAATCACCAATCTGTACCTGGAAAGATGAAAGAATTCAACGACTATAAGGCAACGAAACCATTTTCAGATTGTCTGTGCACTAAAGACATCTGACAGGAAAAGAGTTGAAATCAGAAGAAAATATGTGGATTGATCTAAATAAGAAGTGTCAAAGTAACTAAAAGAACAGCAAAAATATAAAGGCAGCCCAGAAAATAGTTCAAACCATATATAGCAAAACTAAATCAAAACAACAAACAATAAAAATAACATAAAGGACATTAAAATTTTTTCCAAAAGGACACAAACAGGGTCAACAGTTATGTGAAATTAAAATCCCCATGAGATAGCACTTCATATTTGTCCAGATAGTTATAATTTAAACAAAGAAGATAAGAGAAAGTTATTGGCGAGAGTATGGAGAAAAAGGAACATCCATATGAAGGTGATGAGAATACATATCAGTAGTTACTATGGAGTTTGGAATGTGGAAGTTTCTAGAAATACTTCAAATAAAGACAGCATATCTATCCTTCAAAAATTCTTCTCCTAAATCTCTACTAAAAGAAAATTACATGAAAACTTGGAGAGACCTACAGAAGCACTCATTTTCGACAAACAACCTACATATGTGTATGTGGCTAGAAAAGGAAAAGGGACATCTTGTCATGTGTGGCAACATATGTATATGAGCTTGAAGGATATCTGGCTAAATAAAATGACCCCAAAACAGAAAGAAAAGCATTGCATAGTTTCATTTCACGTGGGATCCAAGAGTCCATACATAGAAATAGAGTAGGAATGTGGTTAACACAGTCAGGGAAGACGAGGAAGTGGAGAACAATAGTCAAAGTATACCAATTTACATTTGGGTAAGATGCACCAGTCTAGAGACACAAGGAACTATGTAAGAATTCTGAATAACCATGTTCCAAGGTCAGATGTATACAATATTATATGTACAGTAAAGTCTTTCATTGTAAGGTGATGGTTATTTCCTTAATAGCAGTAATTTCCACGAGTGTCACTATCAAGTTGTCATGCAGTACATCTTAAGTGTACACAATAAAGACTTTACGAAAGAGTATCTTGACTTAAGATTGTCCACTGAAATCCTGTACCATACAGGTTTCACAGGGCTGTTCATGTGCCTATTAATTTGTGTTGCAGTTTAATAAACATTCATAATTGGACACCATTTTATTTAATGGCAGTAATGATAATGACAGCACACATCACATCAAGCATTTTATATACTTTGATCTTATCAACCTCAAACTGAATTTAACACAGAGCAGGTTATGGATTATGGGAGTTTGACAGTTGACTAAAAATAGATGACAGCTAGACTTGCTTGGCTCTCAGCATCATTATAATGCATGATTTCCTGCATGCATTCTGCTCATTCGTGCATATACCCATTTTTTCAGCCTCTTTACTAACAGACATTCATATTCTTGGAACATGTGATGGTACACACATAGCTTTCCAGATACATTCTCAGCCTTCCATATGAGTAATGGTGTTTCTTTCTCCTAGTCTTCCAAGGATAGATAACCCTCCTTACTAGGGTGGGAAAGAAATTCTCTTCAGGCGATGATGAACCATCACATGTTAGAATGACAAGTTGAAGTTACCTTTTTTTTTTGGTTGGTTGTGGGATGAAGTTAATTTTTAAAGAATGATTATAATGGCCACCACTCTTACCACTAATATTTGATCTTGGCTTGGAATGCGTCAGGATCCTTTCTGAACCTTGCATATAAATTCTTTCCTTCAAGCTCAAATCCAAATATTTGTTGGCGCAGATGAATAACAGATGTTTGGTAATCAGATGGAGTCAAAGTCAAGGTCATCGAGCCAGATTTTAAATGCCAGGGGACATAGAATCAAGAGAGAAGGCAAGTAGATATGAGGTGAGAGAAATCATTTACATGGTAGGTCAAGCTGGTTAGAGTCACTTGTAGACATCAACACCGCCTGTGCTGTGTTCATCATACAAATGCCTTTCCCTCATCCTCATGACCCAACTTCCACACATACAGACCATTTCTGCCTCAGGAACTTCCAGTGAACAAAATGCATGAACTTTTTTTTCTATGGATACAAATCCTATTTATCCTGTAAGAGCAAACTTCTACTCCATATTTTCTTCAAATATTTGTTGACCAAAGACTATGGCTATTTTTTTATTTCTCTCATTAGTTCTTCATTCCCCACATCCCTTGTTTCTTGCTATGGTTTCTCCTGAATTCACATATGAGATCTTAACTCAGGATTTACCCTATGGATTCATTTGCATCTCATTTTGTCCCTAATATATTACAGAGCTTGACAGTCATGGCTGTGTGGTCAATCCTAAGTAAAATGAAAATAATGAAAGGCTAATATACAAATATAACAGAAAGAATAAGTGCATTTTGAGCACATCTTGTTCTCTGGATACTCTTCTGGATTCTCCCAGGATTTTAGTTACTTGGCTTATTTATAATGGCATATGTGCTTTTCATAGACCCGAATGACTCCTGTCATCATTTCAGATTACTTATGTGTTTTTGTTCTTCAACTTATAGCCTCTTCACAAGCAGTTCTTGATAGCTTCCTTATGCATCCGTTCCTTTGAATCCTTCTACCTGTAGATTTATTTTCTGTTTCCACAAGCTTTTTTCCATGGGGTCTTCTGCCCCTTTGGCCCTCTAGCTCCCTCTTGAGTGTATCTTATCCAAATGTCTGTAACTCCCATTTCACTCTCAAGTAGGTGCCCGACTATAAAAGGTTAAAATGTGAGTGCCTCTAGATGTTAATTATACTCATCTGAGTTAACTGAATCACAGCATAATGAATCAGTATATTTACAAGCACTAGCTCTCTGTCTTGTTTTAGATTGTTCCATGTAAGTTCACCCCCTGAAAGCTCCTGGCTTTATTTCAATCGCCATTCTCTTAAGTATTTTTCAAGTAGCTCTACAGTGATGGAGAGATAGCTAAAATAACCTCTCTTCTATACTGCTTTCCATTGGTTGAACAAGTTTGCACTCCCAACAACAGTGTAGTAGTGATCCCTGCTGGCCACATCCCCTCCAGCATCTGTTGTTATTCGTTTTCCTGATCCTGGCCATTCTAACTGGAGTGAGGTGGAATCTTAGAGTTGTTTTGATTTGCATTTCTTTTATGACCAGAGATGTTGAGCATTTCTTCATGTGTCTATAGGCCATTTTTGTTTCTTCTTCAGAGAAGACTCTCTTTAAGTCTTTGGCCCATTTTTTAATGGGATGGTTGTTACTTTGGAGATTAGTTTTGGAGTGATTCAATTTTTTGAGCTGTTGATATATTTTAGATATGAGGCCTTTGTCTGTTGTATGGTTGGTGAAGATCTTCTCCCACTCTGTAGGCTTCCTAATTAATTTACTAGCTATGTCCTTTGCCATACAAAAGCTCTGTAGTTTAATGCAGTCCCACTTATCCAGACTTTCTCTGATTTGTTGTGATTCTTGGTCCTTATTAAGAAAGTTTCGACCTGTGCCAAGGAGGCCTAGTGTATCTCCTATACCTTCTTGTAAAGTTTTCAGTGTGTTGGCTTTTATTTCGAGGTCTTTGGTCCATTTGGAGTTAATTCTAGTGCAGGGTGACAAAGAAGGATCCAACTCTAGTTTTCTGCAAGTGCTTAACCAGTTCTGCCAGCACAGCTTGTTGAAGAAGCTATCTTTCTTCCATTCTATTTTTTTGGGTCCCTTGTCAAAGATTAGGTGGCCAAAAGTCTGTGGTTTAATATCTGGGTCTTCAGTTCTATTCCATTGGTCTTCAGGCCTATTCTTGTGCCAGTACCAAGCTGTTTTGATAATTATAGCTCAAAAGGCTAAACATAGAGCTCCCCTATGACCCAGCAATTTCACTACTTGGCATTTACCCAACCATCCAGAAACTGGGGCATACTAAATCCACTAGCACAACAATGTTCATTGCAGCATTATTCACCACAGCAAAGATATGGAACCAACCTAGATGTCCCTCAGTTGATGAGTGGATCAACAAGATGCGGTATTTGTACACAATGGAATTCTATGCTGCTGTCAGAAAAAAACGACATCGACCCATTTGTTAGGAAATGGAAAGACTTAGAAAAGATCATATTAAGTGAAGTAAGCCAGACTCAAAGGAACTTAGGCTCAATGGTTTCCCTCATTTGTCATAATCAGTAGAAACCTTGGGCTCTCCTAGCAGAGAGTTGCAATAGAGCAAAACCGTGATACATAAGGCCATATAGTATGAAGCTAATTGAAAGGACTTCCAGGATATTGAAACAAAAGCCATATAATGAATGATTGTTGTCCTTAATGTACTATGTTGTCTCTCATCTCTTTTGCTGTCCCTTGGTTATGTCATATTGTTACAGTACTCACTTTGTTATCTGATATATTGGCTATATTTGTATTTGGTTATTTGAAATTGGATAGGGAAGGGGGGAAAACCAAGATGGGGGGTGGGGAAGAGGGTAATGGGGACCAAGACATGTGAAAGGATGTCAATGTATATGAATTAATGCACTTTCTATCTGGCAAATATTATGTAACCCTTTTAATAATTACAATAAAAATATTAAAAAAACTCTCTTCTGCAAGAATATTATTATTTTGTGAGTGGTAAATGAAAAGAAGCATTGAAGAAAGCTCTGGTTTTATGGCCTGATTTCAGTGCCCAAGATGCAAAAAATCCCAGTCCCTGACTTCTTACTCTCATGGGCAAGCCAATGAATCTCCTGTGTCTCAGGTTCACATTTGCAAAGTGACAGAGTTGGACCAGATGATTTCTGAGGCCCATTTGCAATCTTCCTTCCTGCAATTTTTTTCATCATTGATATTCATTGTGATTTGCAAAGAGATGAGAATTTTGAGCAAAGCTTTTGATTTAAAGTCTGTGCTTAGAGCTACTGCTTACCTGGTACAGTGAATACTGATGAGGGAATTCGGTGTTTCCCAGGGTGAGCTCCAAGAACTCCCCAAATTTTTCTTCTCATGAGTTCCAGAGCTCAGAATATTCTTGTACATGTCTATGTCCTGTTCCTCGGGGTGAACAAAGATAATAAGAAATAAACTTTTAAAAGAAACAAAGATAATATAGAGCAGGTATGCCAATGAATCATATTTTTTCATCCTACCACCAATGTTTTTATCCATTTTCTACTAGCACATTCCTAGAAAGGAAGCAGCAAGCTTACTTGTGACTTGTGAGGTGTTTGTAAATGTCTAAAAATTCAAAATATGGCAATATCATCTAAATAGACACCAACTTAGATTATGAGAAAACATTATTCCTACTGCTGGGCAAGCCCTGTATAAGTCCAGTTCTGAATGCTGATATCTAGGACTTATAGAATTTATCCAGTTCTCAAGACTTAGTGAGCATTAAAATTGCCTAGAATATTTGTTACAAAAAACAACAGTGGCCCAAATAGCCAGCCATTCTTCTGTAATAGTACAGAAGTAAGATAACATTGTTTGCATTTCTAACAGTGTCTATGAGATAATTATGCTGGTATATCAGATGAATAACCAGTTTTTGATAATCAGATAAAGATAAGAAATGGCCCTATTCTACTACTGCCTTGTTTTAATCTTGCATTCATGTGGTACTCAGTATAATTAATAGGATATAAACACAAATACGACATTTTCCATGATCAATAACCTTACAATCTAATTCTCATCTTCCAAATTCCCTAATATCCTCAATTTTTCTTAAGATTAAGAGACCTGATTATATCTAAACACTTTGTAACATGAAGTTCTTTTAAAATATGAGATATACTAGTAATTACAGTATTACTGGTAATACAATTCTTTGAGATTTGATCGTGCTGTCAGTTTGACTATGGATCACTATGTCATATATCACTTCTGAATAGGTCTTAATGAACTAGCCTGGGAATCTCTCTTGTACGATAAGAAACTATGTATGTGATTGTTTCTATGGTAAATGGCACTTCAATTTCTTAGCTTAATTTCTTAGGGCAGATTTATGTACACACTAGAAATGATGGTTAGACTTTTGCTGTTAGAGAAAGAATTTACAAGTGAACAACAAAAAGTTAGAATAATCTCTTTGTTGGTGGATTGTCAAAGATATCCATGTCCACTCATATTTATAGATAATTGATGGACAGATAGAGATAAAGATAGAATGTAGATATATTAAAATATATAGATTAGAATATATATAAATCATGGCTTTGTAGTCTGAGAAGGCTAAAAACAGTGGTAAGTCAATCAAAACATCTATACTTAGTATCAGATATTGTTTTTAAACACCCATTGTAGGGAGCCGGGACAAACGCCATTAGATGGCGCCCGTTTCCTGACTCCTTAGAGGTAAACGACTTCACATAAGGCAATGCGGTGCTCGACTACGTGTCCTAAGTTATGCGCATGCGTGAGTCACATGATGATCCCTGGCCAATCCCGCGGCACCTCGTTGTGGCTGTAGGGCGGCAGCCAATGGTGGAGCGATCCGTGTTCCTGTTCCCTATATAAGCTGCTGCTTTTGATGCCTCGGCCTTTTTTTCGCTTCCTGCTCCCCCTTCAATCAAAAGGCTCTCCATTAAAGTATGATTTGAGAAGAATCCTCGCGTGGTGGTCGTTCTTCCTCGCTGGTCGAGGAGCTCGCCGCAACCCATTTCCAATCATCTTTGGGAAAATGGCTAATAATACCCTGAAAAAATATAATCACCAACATCATTTTACTCAAAGCAAAAGTAAAACAGTGATGAAAAGCATGTGTAGAGGCCTATGGAAGATAACTCTAAGAGACTGGTAATGTCCAGAGCTGGAATAATTTGACAAATATAATTTAAGGTAGATATGAATAAGAAATCCTAAAACTGATTTTTTGTTCCAGGATTACAAATATTCAAGAAATCAGAACTGCTACTAGAAAAGGCAATAGCCAAGTCAAAAAGAAAGATTGCTAACCAGTGGCTTGGTGTTGAGGCCTGACTACTTCTCCCTATAGGATTTATTTGCCCAATTTCATTATCATTCTGTAAATGATTCCTACTGATATCTAAATGGAAGTTTTGTGGGTGACACATACATACAAGTCAAAACCTTAAGCACGTTTTGAGATAGAAGGAATTTGTTTTTAATCAAAGAGGAAGACATAACAAGGGAAGTATGTTTTCATGGAAGGAATATAATTTCTTACATATTTTTATTGTGTTGGAGTTCTTTTCATGGCTAATGGAAGTGAAACATCCTTTTGCTTTTGCCCATCTTGTCCATTTCAGTTCATAATTATGTTGCAGCTTCAAAGCTCCGTGTCTGTTATTTTGCTCTTAAGAAGTCGAAAAAGATGGAAGGGTACACAGCACAGGTAATTCCAATACACACTTCACATGCAGCACCTTGGGTTGAAAGAAGTGAATTATATTTAGATGATGAATGAACTGCCTCATATGTGAAGAAAATGCTTTAAGTCCTTTCACACATTGTCTATACCTAATTATCTTTCTAAAACTGTGAAGGTGTTTGTTCTCAAGGGTGTGAGAGTCATTCAATATTGTCAACAGCTCAGTCTATCATTGTCCTCTTGGAATTTACGTTTACTTTGTGCCTCACATTTTCAGGTTTACAATAGTCATGGCTTACCTTAAATCTTTAGGCATTTAACTATTTTGCAAGGTAATTTGCTTAGGAATTTAGTGATTTTGGTTTTCCTAGCTATCTATGTGCTTTATAGATTTGTACAGATAGTATGGAATTTATTTGAGCTAATACACATAACTGTATTTGTGCCTTTTTCCTTTTAGATGCAACTATATAGAGAGATGCACTCTCCCTCTCAAATAGCCAAAGTGGTTCTCGAGTCATTTAAATAGGTATAGACCTAACTCACTTTTCTTCTCTTCTCAAATTAATCATCTGCCCCAATAACATAATTATGCTACATAACTCCAGCAAGGAAACCATTGACCCATAGGAGATGCTTGGTCCTGAAATAAAAACACAACTCATTGATTTACAGATTGATGCTGACAATTCATAAACAAAAATGCTCTAATAAAGCAAGTTGTTTTGAGGTATTAACATAATAACCATGATAGGCAGTTCTTTATAATCAGAAGCTAATCATTATTAATTCTTTTGACATTCAGTTTAGTGACATTAATTATAATGAAGTCTTCCAGCAAAATCTGAAGTAGTCTGGAGTTTTCTTACCAATGTACTACAGTTTAGAAATCCTGGTTGTGTAGTCCACAAGTAACTATTGATTTTTGTATGCCTCCCAATTCTAAATAGCTTCTGATGAATTGAAATGAATATGTGACTTTTATGTAAAAATCTAAAAAGTATCTTGGTTTGAAAATGCTAATAAGTGTACCTAATTTTTCCCCTCTTGGGTATTATGATTTTGAATTTTTGTTTGACCATAAAAAAATTCCTAGTTTCCATTTCTAGGCTGTTTTCTCAAGTCTCTTTGTTTGATACTTCTGCATTTTTCCCAGTTCACAGAAGCTTTTAATACAGGATATTATATACTCCATTCAACAGATTGAAATAACTTTCAGTCATGTTGCAAAAGAGCAAAGCCCATCCACAAAAATAGGATTCTGCTAAGGGTTAATAAGGTTGTCTTCCTCATATAGGTTTTGTTACATTATTGTGAATTCAATTTTTTCCTAGTTGCTTTTCTGGATAGCAACTTAGTAAAGGACAGTGATAGGGATATAGTAGAATACATAAAGCTTTAGAATCTCACAGCTTTAAAAAAATTATGCATGGTACTGGAGAAAAGATGTGTTTGATATAATGGTAGAATGAAATTTGGAAAATTAGCTATAATATAGCTCAGAGAACATGATAGATGTTTCATTCATGATCAGGACTCAGAACTAGAATCAAGCTCATCAATGCATGGCAGGTAATATTCAGCTTACAAGTGGCATTGCATCTAGTTGCCAAGACACCATGTAAGGTAAATCAACATATCCTCCTCTCTCTAAACATAAAGCAAAATGAGAGAGGAAAGGAAGATGGCAGCTAGGGAAGCTCCACCTGTGAGCAGTTCCCGAGCAGTGTGCAATCCTAAGAGCTAAGAAAGTTAGGCAGTGGACTATAGTGCCTGATTTTACTAGAACTAAAAAATAAGAAGATGCAAGGCACCCATTATTTACCTCGTGTCTCTTAGCTATTCTGGAAGCTAAGATCTGATGATCGTGGTTTGAAGCTAGCCTGGGCAGAAAAGTCTGTGATACTCTTTTGTCAAACTAACCTTCAAAACACTGGAAATGGAGCTGTAGTTCAAGTGGTACAGCATTAGCACTGAGCATCAAAGCTCAGGAACCATACCTATGCTCTGATATCAAGGAGGGTGAGGAGGAGAAAGATAAGGAGGAAAAAGAAGAGGAGGAAAAGAAAGAGGAAAAGGAGGTGGATGGAGAGAAAGAGGAAAGGAGGGGGAGGAGGAGGTTAGAGGAGGAGGAGGAGGAAGAGGAAGAAAAAGAAGAGTAGGAGGAGGAGGAGGAAGAGGAAGAGGAAGAAGATACTAAAAGAGAAAGAATTACTGTAATTCACTCTACCTTAGCTCCAAGCCATTTGGAAAGCATGATGCCTTCTTGTAGAATCCTGAGATTTCAAAGTCCTTTTCTATATCTCTACCATGTCTAGGTCTAGGTCTAGAATTCTCTCTCTCTCTCTCTCTCTCTCTCTCTCTCTCTCTCTCTCTCTCTCTCTCTCTCTCTCTCTCTCTCTCTCTCTCTCTCTCCCTATTCCTCTCCCTCTCCTTCTTCCTCTCTGTGTCAGCTGTTTTTTTGTTGATCCTCTCTCTCTGGAGAATTGTAATACCATGTCTCTTTCTGCTTCTCACTACAACATTGGTATATACTCATCTCATTCCATTATTGGTGCATGCATTTATTAATTTGCTTCTCATCGTGGAGACACAAAGCTTAATGTGTTCATCAAATTTTCTAGAAATCCATTCATATGGATCATTTTGTGAGATTGGTAGATTTGCTCAAAATGATAGAGGTTACAAAAAAGGAGTTATACCATGAAATCCTCTTTCATGTCCTCTGTCCTGTCAGAATCACCCTGGATGATATAACTCATTAAATATAGTTCTTCAGTTTTCCTCAGCTTATAAAATAAGCTTATCAAAAAAAGTCCCCCAGTGACACTCTACTCTCTTTGCTCAGCAGACAGCGTAGACTGTTTATTCATTATCCTAAGGAGGTAGCTGGAAGTTTGTTTTCCATTACAGATTTTTTACTTCATGTTGATCATATTTCTACACATCCTGAAGAATTGACTTCAGGGGCTTTCTTGGACCACATGACAGGATTCTCCGTGACGTATTTGGGAGTTACAAAAACGTAGTCAGCAGACAAAGAGATAAGCCTTGGAAGATTCTCCCATGGAACAGAAAAATCAGTAGTGGAGGATGAGTTTCTGCATCAATAAGGACAATAAGGGGTGTGTGTGGGGGAAATGACTGGAAAAATAACAAATGTGTGTCTTGACTCGCAGAATGCTGAGCCTTCTGTTCTATTTCCAACCCTCATTTCTTGCACAATCGTCAGTCCAATCCTATCAGGCTTTCCTCTCCTTTGGCTGGACATAGAGATCCAGCTCTGCACATTGGAAGTTGATGAGTGCAGAAGTTCAGTGAGAATGAGTTTACTCGAGGCTCTCTTTTTAATTTGCAAGGCCAGTAGGCCACCCTGGAGCACTTGGGCCACAGAAGTGAGGTAATCTGGAACAAGTGAAAGAACAGCTCGCCTTGGGTTGAATCAGTTGTCATGGTGACATTGTGGGCAACTGAAGTACCTGCGCATAGCCAGACTGTGGGGGAAAAATATTTTGAAGGCTTAAAGCAAAACTTTCATTATTCCAGCATTATTTTTATTTTGTTCACTGAGGCATAAAAATTGCAAAGGTTTAAGGGTTAAATATAAGGGCGTTTAAAAACTATCTTTACCACTTAATAGTTGATGTCTCTGGGTACAGTAATTAATCTGTCTGTGCACCAATGTGTGTGTGTGTGTGTGTGTGTGTGTGTGTGTGTGTGTGTATGTGTGTGTACATATAAATATGTACCGAGGAAGTAAGAGGACTACTTTTCCTTTGTTTTGAAACATATTTGAGCATATCATATTTAGGTGGTTATTATAGTTTTAATTTTCTCTCCCTCCCTCCCTCCCTCCCTCCCTCCCTCCCTCCCTCCCTCCCTCCCTCCCTCCCTCCCTCCCTGCTTGCCTGCCTGCCTGCTTTCCTTCCTTCTTTCATTTTGTGTAGGTCCCGGGGCTTGAGGTCGGCCTGGGTACTGTCACTGAGATTTGTTGCTAAAAGCTAGCACTCTACCCCCCTAAGCCACAACTCCACTTCTAGATCTTTGTGACTAATTGGAGATAAGAGTCTCGGGGATGCATGCTCTGCCTTTGAATCTCACCCACCTGCATTGCTAAGATTACAAGCACAGTTACCAGTTCCTGGCTCTATTTTAAACAGATGTTATTTGTACCTTTTAAAGTGATTTCAATTCCATTATTTTTATTGATGCTACCATCACTACAATTTAGGCAGGCATCCCTTTTTTCTGCATATTATGGAAGAAAAAAATAGAAGATCTCATACTCACATGTGAAATGTAACAGTTCTTCTTGAGTTCAAATAAAAGTTGGTCCAGACCTCTCACACCCAGGCTGGACTTGATTCTCTTCCTCTTTGGGAAAGCTTTATCTCATCTCCCAAGGCCTTTGCTTAGCATGCATCCCTACAGATTATCCAAAAGGCTCTCTGTTGTTGCAGAATCAACTTTTCCCAATAATTTGCTTCAGTCAGGATGGCCCAGATAGCTGGGGCTGGGCTATCTTCCTTTCCACCCTTACTCTCACATTTCACTCTTTACATTGCTCCTTTGTGATGTCTCATAGCAGAGCGACCTCTGGACTCAAATGTTTCAAATGTTAATTCAATGTAATTTCATCCTTTTATATGACTGAATGTACATGTTTAAAATCTGTTCTTCAGTGGAGGGGCATCTTGTTTATGTTTCCTAACATAAATATTGTGAACAGTGCTGCAGTGAGCACATGTGTGCAAATTCCTCTACGACTCACATTCCTCAGATGTATGCCCAAGACTGCATGTACTGCCGGAACATATAGCAGCTTTATTTTTTTTTTTTGAGGAATCTCCACACTGGTTGCCATAATAGTGCTCTCTAATTTGCCTTCTCACCAATGGTATATGAGTTCCTTTCCACGTGCATTCTTTCCAGCATTTGTCTTATTGGCTGTTGGCCATATTGCTATTTCTTTCGAGAATTGTCTGTTAGAGTCCACTGTTAGGTTCTTTAGGGAATTTGGGTTTTTTGAGATCTCTTTTGATTATGGTGATTAACCTCTTGGCATCAGTAGAAATATCCATTCCAAAATCCATATGAAAGCAGAAAAAAGCTCAAATAGCCAAAGCAACCATGAGCAAAACAAAGAACAACTTGGGAGGTATCAGAATATCTTACTTCAGACTGTATTACAGAGCCATAGTAATGAAAACAGCATAAAATATAAACAACAAATAAAAGAAGCATTGAGTAAAAATAGTTATGTAGACCAATGAAATAGAACATGCAACTGAAAAATAAGCCCATCATTTTATAGTCAGCTGACTATTGACTAGGATAACTGAAGATCCCCCAAAAATAAGTTATATAAAAGCCAGCTTCTATCTGTGAAACCTGGCTATCCACATGTAGTCTGAAACTAGACCCCTACCTCTTCTCTTATATTAATACCAACTCAAAGTGGATCAGTCTCCTAGTTTCTGACACCACATTCTCTATCTCATGGAAAAGGAGGCCTAATTACTTATTAGAGACAAGAAATTAAGTGATAGTCACACATCTGGTTCTCATGTCCAAAACTAACACGCATATTCCCATTTCCTCAGATAGGGGCTTGGCAAGGGAGCTGTCTTGTTTGATGATTAGTTAACTTTTTCTTATGAATAAAACGATTTTGTTTTGTCCTGCTAAGTTTAGTTCTCATCAAATCTTCCTGTTGAGGGAAGTCCTGAAGAGATACCTGTTTTTTTTTCTTCTGAGAAAGATATTGGTAAATAGCATTAAAACGATCGTCTTATGACACTATGGGCACAAATCAATTCACCATGAGCTTAGATGACCACTGTTTACTATTGGTGAAATATAATCATTCCTGCACAAGATTCTCAAGGCGTTGACTCCCAAGAAATGGCAGTAGGCTTTGCTCTCCCAGTAGACCTCTAATGACAACTTACTGTGATCATGAAGTCATTGTTGATTCTTATGTGGTAGCCCCTCAGGCAGAGCTCTTTAAAGCACTAATTTCTGAGAGAGCTCAACTCAGACATCAAAATTGTGCTTTTCATAAAAATTGAATAAAACATCAAGCCAAAGGCAGGGCAGATGTTGCTCTTATGAAATGATTAGTGGAACATCGAGAAAAGTTCATTTATGGGGACGTTGTTTGTTGAATGTCCCTGTTTCCTAGTGCTGAGTAGGTCTCACTAGCAAGCAGATTCCATGCCTGGATGGGGACCCTAGGATGTGCACTTTAATAAGCATGTAGGATATTCTGTTCACCTGAATGTGGGTGAACTTATTCCACCCATCACACAGGTCGGCATACACACACATCGCTGCAAAATCAAGTACTAAATAAATCTCCTTCCTGAAGATAAAGAAAAGGGCCCCAAACTATTGGAACGGGACCACAAGATGGAGAGAATGAGTGAGATCTTTATGAGGTCAGGACAGTTATTTTTCTCATTCACAAATGTGGTCACAGCCTTCTGTTTAAATCTGATTTTTCTTCCGCTGTTATGTGGAGAACAATGCAGTCTGATTTACTGATCTCAATGATTAACGGGAACCCTTTGCACTTTCTCAGACCAGTTTTTTTTTTCCTCCCCTCAGACCTTACTCTGGCCATCATCTCCTTCTTGTTATTTACTTTCTTTGCCTTGCCATCATCTCCTTTGCCTGGCCATCATCTCCTTCTTGTTATTTACTTTCTTTGCCTTGCTTTAAGTCAGTTCCCTCTAGAATGGCACTCATAATCTGGGTCAGAGGATACTGTTTAGCTTAAAGTTGTGAGTGAAGGAGGTTTAGGGCATACTTCTTGTAAGAAAAATGGAGGAGAATGGAAAAGAAATAGGCTGGACTCGATCTTCAACAGGCAAGGACTGTTTATTGAGGAACAGCGAGGGGCACAAGCCTTCACGAGGGATTGGAGGTTGTGCTAGGGACTGGATGGGACAGGAAAGGAGTATGGCAGGAAGCTGTTGAATTTTAAAACAAGCCATCCTACAGCCACAAAATAACCATGATCCTTGTGTCACACAAGGATCCTTGTATCGTGTTTATTGCCACCCAGCTTTTTTTTTTCTGAGTTTGTTGTTGAGTTTACATTTTCCCAATTATACATTAATCTTATTTAATTTCCATCTGATCCTTAGAAATATCTGTGAGAAAGAATGGGTTTTGATATATTTATTTATTTATTTGCCAGTCCTGAGTCTTGAACTCGGGGCCTGGGCACAGTCCCTGAGTCTCTTTGTACACAAGGATAGCACTTTACCACTTGAGCCACAGAACCACTTGTGGCTTTTGTTGAGTATCTTCTTAGAGATGAGAGTTTCAAGGACTTTTCTGCAGGGCCAAAGTAGCCAGGATCACAGTAATGAGTTACCAGCATCCAGCTAGGAAGAAAGTACGGTTACTAATGTTTAATCAGTGTAGAAACTGAATCTCAAGCGACGTGGAAGTCTTTGAACTCAAGAAATGTGTCAAGCCACGCTCTTTACTGTCACCCTAAAAAAACTGTAATTCTAGCTTCTCAGGAGGATAAGATCTGTGGATTGAGGTTCGAAGCCAGCCTGGGCACTAAAGAAAGTGAGACTCTTATCTCCGGTTAATCATTAGAAAATGGGAAGTGGGGCTGTGACTCAGGGGTAGAGCGATAGCCTTGTGCTTAAGAGCTCAGGGACAGTGCCTAGGCCCAGGGTAGGGTGGTAACGTTGAGCTAAAGAGCTCAGAGATAGCACCTAGCCCAGAGGCCCAGAGTTCAAACCCTATGACCAACAAAGTTAAAAGAAAAATTTTTATCCATGAGATAACTTATGCTCAATCTTTAGAGTCAGGAAAGGTTTTGGTTTCCTAAAGATTATATAAACTTTCTCATCTCAGATAATAAAACCTGTGTTCATGTTTACAGAAAGCTCCATTTTCCATTATTTATTGAATAAATGTTCAAATTCTCAAAATATTGTACTTGCCTTTTGGTTTCTGATTTCATTTTTGCCTTTATCATTTTTACCTGAGGTTGAACTAGCCTAAATGTATAAACAAGTACATGAAAAAGATATACCCATACATTATCAGTTCAGCAAAAGCTTTAACCCTTCTAAGCTAATGTTGTAAGTTCTCAGTAATTACTAGATTACCTTCCCCAAGCATGGTTCTGTGGATAGACTCAACAGATATTTGTCTAATAAATGAATGACATTATGTTTAAAATATAATTTGCCATTGATTCCTAATAGGTTTTATGCTTTGGGTCAAAAGGTCATTCTGTCAATCCTTTCCCATTTGGTATTAATAACTTAGAGGTGTCACAGACCACAAAACCATACTTAATTCTTGTTGCTATTATCAATCAGTGCAGCTGAACACAAGTGCACACAGCATAATTGAGTCAGATTAATTTTAATAACCAAAATGTGAACATTAGCATTCATGGAAATGGGAATAAAATTGTCCCCATCAGAAGCTAAATTACTGCTACTGCTCATAAATTTTAAAACCGCTGACTCTGAATTTCCACCTGCATCTTTTAAAAGATCTTTCCATCTTCCCATTATATTTTGAGTAGACATTTAAGAAAAATCTCATCTGGTTCTACTTAGAATAAAGCTAGAAGTTAGTTGGGGGGAAATAGAATCCTTCTGCATTGAATTACTTATACTAACAATATTTAAATCCTAAATGAGGAATCAGAGGAGCACAGGAATCTTTTCTTCCTCAAATATTGTCTTTGAGCCTATATTATATGAGTTAAAAAGATTTTTTGAGATGCTAGTATCTCACTCCAAAACCCAGACTGTCCTCAGGCTTATGATCATCCATCCTCAGTCTCCAGTGTTCTGGGTTACAGGGAGGTCCCACCATTTCCAGGTTCTTTGTATGATTAGTCTGAGCATTTGATTCTAGATGCTATGTCATTATATGACACAATATTTAAACTCCAATTCCTGGAAGAAACTTGAGCACCATTTGTTAGTTTTTTAGTTTTCATAGAAGTCATTATTCTAATTTTAAATCAGTCAAGGACATTTAATACAACCAAAGAGAGTCTCTCTCTCTCTCTGTCTCTGTCTCTCTGTCTCTCTCTCTGTCTCTCTCTCTGTCTCTCTGTCTCTGTCTCTCTGACTCTGTCTCTCTGTCTTTATCTCTCTCTGCCTCTGTCTCTCTCTCTGTCTCTCTCTCTGTCTCTCTCTCTGTCTCTGTCTCTCTCTCTCTCTGTCTCTCTCTCTCTCTCTCTCTGTCTCTCTCTCTCTCTCTCTCTCTCTCTCTCTCTCTCTCTCTCTCTCTCTCTCTCTCTCTCTCTCTCTCTCTCTCTCTCTCTCTCTCTCCTTTTTATGCTGTTCCAGGGCTTGAACTCAGGGTTTTGGTGTTGTCCCTGAGCCTTTTGCTCAAGGCTAGAGCTGTACCCCTTGAGCCATAGCTCCACATCCATATTTTTGGGTAGTTAATTGGAGATAAGAGTCTTAGGGGCTTTCATTTCCCTAACTGGCTTTGAACCACAATCCGTGAAACTCAGCATCCTGAGTAGCAAGGATTACAGGCATGAGCCTGGCAACACTCTTATCTGTCAAGACCTATATATTCTTCTTGATAGTATAATTAAAATGCTTACTTAGGTGAGTAGGTAAGTATGTGTTTGAATATTATAAATATACCTGTCATTTTCCAGTTTATCTGCAAATGTGCTGAGTTAAAATATCAATGAGATTACTTTTATAGTAATTTGTATAGAATATTCAAAACATCCCAGAATGTTCAGCCAGAGAGATCAAACAACATAGCATGTCAAAAACAAAATGCATGAAAAGGCATGAGGAAGGAATAGGCATTAGTATGGAAAGTGTTAAAATATATTCTAAAACTGTAGCATTAATGCATCAAGAGAGTTGTGCCAGAATAGATTTACAGATCACTGGTAGAGAACAAAAAAGTTCAGAAAAAGCCTGAAGCACATTTTAAGACTTAGACATAATAAATAATGAAGTGTGAGAGTCTCAGAGTAACAAGTAATGGAATAAGTGGCTAATTATTTGTATGAGATAAAATTACATTTCTAATTTAAAACTTAAGCCAAAAATATCTGACGATTTAAGAATATGGGCACAGGAAGATAGTAGTAGTAAATGTTTTTTTTCCAAATATAGAGACAAAGTAGACCTTTTTGGAACTGGTTAAGAAAGAGACAGATAATATAATGGATGGATTTTATATTTAATTACTTAAATTGTTCCAAAAGTTGGCCGTCTTTGTGAAGTATCTTGTAGCTTCTAATCTCTACTCTTCTATAATAAACATTGTGCTGAGTTAATTATTCTTTCCTGTTCTAGGAGTAAATACTAATTAGCCTCATCCAAGGATAGCAAATTAAAATAGCAGGCCATTTCTATATATTAAATTGAGAAAACGGTTTGATTATGGAGAAATTTTTCTCTCTCATATTTCCAAGAAGCACACATGCTTTAAGAAAACAACCTAAGAATGTGTCATCAACTATAAAATTCTCTACTTTTAACCTCAAAATTGTACTTCTAGAAGTTTGTCAGAAGGACGGGCCAAAATTGGTTTATGCAGAAATAATTAGTGTAGCATTGTTTACAATTCAGTGAAAAGTATGGAATAAGCATTCTTTATTTAAAAAAAAGGAAAATAAAAAACCCCTGAAATCTAGTATGACCTCCAATGTGCGTGCTTTTCAACACCAAATGGTGCTTCAAGGGGAGGTGTCACACTGGACCTTAGCTGGAGGGAGAGGAGAGCATGGGTACATTAAAAATATTCGATAAAATTTGCTTCAGACAAAGTGTATAAGATTTAGAATAACCATCCACAAATTTTGAGTTTATCTTAGGTGCATTGCACCACTCCCACTTTTCCCATTTAGATGAAGACATACTCTTTTCTGCCTAGGGAAGCCTTAAACTGTGACCCTCCCATTCTCAGTCTCCCAAGTAGCTAGATGGATAGGCGTGTGTCACCTACAGCTAGGTAACTGTAACCCATACATTATAGGAGAAAAGAAATTGTCCCTTAAACAAAATTCTCTATTTTGATGAAGGGGAAGAGAGAGAATGTAAGATGACATAATTTCTAAAAGTCTATCACAGGGATGAGTTTGACAGAGATTTGACAAGCAAGACAGGGATGTCTCTCACAGTGACGGATGCATACTTGGACAAAGGAGACTGGCAGGGGAGTGGGGTCCGGGGGAGAAATCTCCCCCCGAAGATAACCATAGATGCTGTTCTTTAGAAATGTGTTTGCCATGGGAGATTTATGGAAGATGGGAGACAACATTTCATACTGGGATAATAGGAGGTAGAGATTTAAATTCCAAGGTGAGGCTGTATAGCTGAAGTTAGTAAAGATTTAGCATGGGTAAACGCAGTCTGTTGAGATGGTGGCGAGATTGGCAATGGCTATGGTGGGAAATGGCTGGGGTAAAGCCTTGAATCAGCATAATTCAGAAGATTTCTGACCTTAAGAAACAGACTCATACTGAAGCTAAATCAAGTCCTTAAAAATACCAGGGTTATATTTAGCAGGAACTGGTATGGGTGAATTTTAAAATTTTAAGATGTAACCAGCATGTTCAGCTCCAAATGTCAGCTGGTATTACTCTATAGTGTCTGAGTAAGGCTATCTAGTCTATGATTTGTGCAAAAGGCCAAAGCTCTGCCCAGGAAGTCTAAAAATTCCCAGTGGAATTCCATTTTTATCATGTGCAGGTGTGTACACACATGTATACAGCAGTGTGTTTGAATTGTACAAGTCAAGAATCTCATGGTGACATTTTTCACAGCTGTGTGGAATCTGAGTTCCTGTTTCCGTCTTTCATCCTTTGTCTGAGCCTCCTTCATAGAGGTGCACATATTAAACTTTCCTTTTTTTTGTTTTTAATACCACAGCACAATGCACACCCACAACCACAACTCACACAGCCAAGCATTTCTGTATACGTGCTCCATTACAACAGATTTGGGAATAAAAAGGATGGCACAACCATATATACATTTAAAGGTAATTATTAAACCCTTAGTATTTTCCACTTCTGGAATCATTTATAAACATTGGTATCCTGTCTTCTGACATTTTTTAAGATTCTCTGTCTTTATCTTTCATCTATCTATCTATCTATCTATCCCTATCTATCTATCTATCTATCTATCTATCTATCTATCTATCTATCTATCTATCTTCTACCTATTCATCTATTTCAATCCTTTATATCTGACTCATTTTCCTGTTTTAACTTCTCATTTTTCTTCCTCTTCTTTTTCTCAGAAATAAATACTTTCTGTAGCATTCTGTTTTGATAATGCTGGTCCACAAATATTATAGGCAAGTTCTATACCACTTGAGCCATTTCACTTGGCTCATTTTGTGATGATTATTTTCTTTTCTTCTTTTTTCTTTTTCTTTTTTTGATTGGTCATGGGGCTTGAAATCTGATGATGATTATTTTCAATGTAAGTCTTGTTTTAATTTCCAACTGGTCTAAATGATAATCCTTCTGTAACTATATGTCAGGGGAATGAAATACGAATACCATCATGCCCATCCATTGGTTGAAATTGGTATTTCTAAAAATTAAAGCACAAGCTCAACTTAAACTGTAATCTCCTCATCTCTATATCCTAAGTAGCCAGTAGCCAGGTTCACAATCTTGATTCATCTTGTCTGGCTATAATCTGTATTCTTACATTCAGGAAGTTTTTCTAGTCTCTTCCCACAGGCTTAGTTTTGGCTTCATTTGTGTGAAGTTAAGCCTTAAAAATTACTCTAGTCTAATTAAATTCTTAGTTAATGTGACTTATTCCTCCATTATCCATCTGGGTGAGGTAGGGATATTTTACATTTTCTATAGTGGATAGTTAAATAATTCATAGTATATTTTATTAAGGAGCCCATTATAATGAAGAGTTATTGAAGTGAGGAGAACATTTTCATTTTATTTCTAGCAGTTATTCAAGTTGAAGTAAGTTTAAGCATTTTGACTACATAAATGTAAATGCAAAGCTCTATTGTTTCTCTAGGTGCTCGTTTGCATTGGGGGCATCAGAGAAAGTTTGTGTCATTAATTTGCATGCGGAATTCCAGAAAGCTGAGTAGGTTCTTTTGAATGTCATGCATGTCTTTTGTTTCATGTGTGTGTGTGTGTATGTGTGCCAAACCTGGGGCATTACTTCAGAGACTTGTGTTCTGGCTTAGTTTGATTTTGCCGAAGGCTGTACTCTACCACTTGGGCCACATCTCCATTTATGGCTTTTTGCTAGTTAAGTGGAGATTAGAGCCTCATAGACTTTGCTTCATGAACTGTCTTCAAACCTGGATCCTCACATCTCAAACTTGAGTAGCTAAGATTACAGGCATGAGTCACCAGCATTGGATTCCATATGAATCTTTTAAACTCACCTATTAGTTGAGTTTACCAAAAAAATTGGAAAGAAGTTAAGACAAGCCCTAAATTACAGTATTCATATTTACATGAAAAGTCTAAAAAGTAACACACACATAAACACATACACACATACATACACACACATCTGCACAGACATACATACACACTCATTCACAGATGACCCATGATTGTTAAAAGATAGCATGTGAAGAATTTTGTTTGTTCTTTCTGATACAGTTGCCTTCTGGCACAACACATCCATTTAAAAAATGAGGCATATATACACAGTGGAATTTCATTCATCCATTAGAAAGAATGAAATTGTACCAATTGTCAAGAAATGGAAAGACCTGAGAAAATTGAAGTAAGTCAGGCCCAGAGACACAAAGGATGCATATATTGCCTTATATAGGGAAGCTAGATTTTTGCCTTATAAGTAAATACTCTGAGTAGTATGCAAGTGTGTACAAATGTAATAACTGAAATACAGTAGAATCAGGGGTCAGTATGCGGCATGTTTTTTCTCCTTTTATCAGTTTGTCAGTCACATATCCAGTCACTCACTTGGACAATGATAGAATATTTTGTATCCTATCAACATACGATCTAGATTCGTGTGTGTTGTTGCAAGGTTAGGCTTCTTAGATGACCTCTCTGAGATGCAGTTGATGAAGAAGGTGCTTAGGAAAAAGTGCTGTGGCAGACAGAGGGAGTAGGTTGCGTCCTATCCTAATGTGAGGGCCTCAGCTTCTGAACACTCCACCCCTACTCAAAATTGTCCAGGGTTGAGGCCGAGGAAGCAAGGGCATTTTTAGATCTGCATACATCAGTCACTGAAGGTGGACTTTGCATTGAAGGAAGGAGTATGACTACAGACCAGTGCCAGGACAATCCCTGAAGGGGCTAATGCACAAAGTGCTATTGTGCTGCTTATTCTTGGGTGTATTTCAATAAGTCTGATATTGGGCATCAGTTTATAAAAATATGTATATATACCACATACTCATATACAACACATGCATGTACTTATACAATACTTACCTACACATATCAATACACTTGTGCCCTCACTTATGTATAATGAATGGATATACATGTGAACAACCCATGGGATTCTTCTACATCTATTGAGTATATGACAGTGTTCTTCAGGCAGACTTCCTAATTAGAACAAAAATGTACAGATATGAATTACAAATTCTCAGAAAATGAAGCAAAGATGATGTGTACAGACTGTGAGAAGCCCAATTCTGCTGGCCTGCTCAGAGGAGAACTGAAAACTTCTTCCCTCACTGTCAGTGGAGTTTATGAATTTTTAGCTGTGGCGAGGAATAACTTGTAGGGGGAAGAGTTCTACAATTCTTCAGTCTCCAGCCTTCGCTCTGATTCCTGAGCCACTTCAAACGCAGCTGACAATACCACTTTCCCTTCGAAGTGACACTGTCCACCAGTGGTGTTTGAGAGAGCCTGAAGCTCCCCCACAGCAATTAGCACTTGAGATTGCTTATTCACATATTTGGTAAATATTTATTGATTACCTGCTGTGTGCCTTGCAGGATTCTGGGGGTTTGAGAAACATCAGTGAAGGAAAGGGGACATTCTAGCAGACTGACAGTAAGCACTAGAGATAAGAAAGGAGTAAACTTTGTTGGAATCAAGAACAAAAGAGAGCAGAAGAGCAGATCTTGGGGGGAATCAGGGCGATTCGGCTTCTTGTTATCTGGGAAGCCTGTTCCAGTTAGAGCTAAGTTATTCAGGGATGACATCAATGACATTCCCTGGAGTTTGGGTAGGGAGATGAATTGCTCTTTATGAAGCACTCAGGAGTGTTTTGTCCTGTGTCAACCAGACAGCAGTTTTGCCCTTCCTGTCACAATCCCAACTGACTTAAAACATTACCCAGTTTCTTCTGAGGGCCCAAACCAGATCTCATTTGACTTTGATATTCCTAAAGTAAACTACGTAAGTAACTTTTTTTAATCTTTCTTCTGTTTTTAATTTATTGTTATTGTAAAGGTAATTGTACAGAGGGACTGCAGTCACATTGGTTAGGTAATGAGCACATTTCTGTTTTTAATTGTACTTTGTCGGGATAATGTATAGAGGGGTTATAGTTACATTCGTCCGGTAATGGGTATGTTACTTCTCAAACCTTGAAACCCCTTCTCATGCTTTTTGTCCCCCTTTCCTTTTCCCTCTCCCTACCCCTTCCCAATCATCTTGTTTTCCCCCTTCCCTTCTCTATTTCAAATGAACAAATAAATGTATATACAGTATACCAGTTAACAAAGTCAATGTACAAAACCTTAACCTATTATAAGAGTTCATTTTTCTTGCTAAATTTAAAAGAAAACATATTGACTTTGTCAAATAGCCAGTTTCATATTGGTGAGGATGAGTCTTAGGCTCCAACGGGGGAATTCATCTGCCTCTGAATCAACATTGTCTCAGTTGCTCTAACTTGGTAAGCCATGTCATCTCAAAGGAAAATTTCCTCTTCTTTAGTCTTTGAAATTAACTCCAGCCTTCTTTCTTCACCTTTTCCCACATGCACTCTCAGACCACTTTGTGATAGTCTATAAAAAAAAATCAACTGATGGGATTTTGATAGGATTCATTAAATTTATAGATTAATTTAGATGGAATTGACGCCTTCATGAAATTGATTCTTTCCATCCATGACCAAAAGTGTCTCTCTCCATTTATTTAGGTTTTATTTTATGCATCTCAATAAAGATGCTATTCATTTTCTTCATGTAGGGTCTCCTCCATTCCTTCTCAACAGATTTTTTTTCCTCTGGCTATTTGATAGGTTCTGTTTTGCTAATAGAAATTTTAGAAAATGATTTTTCTCTCTCTCTCTCTCTCTCTCTCTCTCTCTCTCTCTCTCTCTTTCTTTCTTTCTTTCTCTCTTTCTTTCCTTTGTGTGCCAGTCTTAGAACTTGAACTGTAGGCATGGGCGCTGTCCCTGAGCTTCTTTTGCCCAAAGCAAGCACTCTATCCCTTACTATCCCTTAAGCCACAGTGCTACTTTTGGCTTGTTTTTTCTTTTTTTTTTTGAGTAATTTGCCTGGGCTGGCTTTAAATTGTGATTCTCAGATCTCAGCCTCCAGAGTACCTAGGACTACAGGCATTAGCCAGCAATGCCCAGCTAAAAATCACTTCTATTTGGATGCTAGTACCTCACATCTGTAATCTTAATTTCTTGGAAGGCAGAGAATGGGGGGAGATAATATTCACAAGATCCTTCTCAATTCATACCTTGGCAACACAGATTTATCATCCCAGGATTTGTGAGATACCAAGCTAGTCCAGGCAAGCAAAGTCAGTGAGACAATTCAGAGAGAAGCTGAATGTGGTGGTGGCTTATGCCTGTAATCCCAGCAACTACAAACAGTCTGTGATAGATTGTCATCCAGATGTGTGCCTGGGGAAGAAACAAAACTCTCTGTTTTGAAAACAATTTATGAAAAACAAGGCTGGAGTTGTAGTTCAGCACTAAAGTGACTGGCTAGCACGTTTTCCCAGAAGCTGTTTCTGCTGCACAGGAATGCAATTGAGCTCTATATTTGTGGTGCTAAAATTTTCCTGTAGATCACTTTCAGTAGTCAAAGAGGATAGCCATCCAGCCTATAGATTATGAAATTATAGATTTTTCTTTTCCAATTTCTTAGTGCTTTTTTATTTTGTCTTGTTGTCTGGTTAGGAGTAGTCATGGAGATTATTTGTTCTGTTTATAATCTTAAAGAGACCAATCCTAATATTTAACTTTAAGTCTTGAGTTCGGACTCAGGGTCTTGGATTTACTAGACTTGCTTGCTCAGTTGGCACTCAGCCCCTTATACGACACCTTAATCCCAGGTTTCTGTTGTTTATTTTGGAAATGGAATCTCACAGACGTTCTGCTTGGGCTGCAATCCTGAGGAACTCAGCTTCTTGAGTAGCTAGGATTACTGGTATGAAGCCATTAATTTCTTGACAATGTATTACCATAATACATTTTTTGACAATATCAGGCCACATAATCTTGAATCTATCACCTCTTCACGAAATAATTCAAAATATTTTCTTTGTAGGCTCTAAATAAACAATGCAGTGCTTCCTTTGGTATGAACAGCAAAAAATACTTTTGAAAACATTCTCCCATGGATGCACCCACTGTTTGGAATATCCACTGCAGGCCTGTCTCCTACTAGTACCAGAATTCTGATTAATTCTATTTTATGTGCTATAGCCATAAAAATACATGCTATAACTGCAAAGTATGTAAGCGGCAGTATGTCATACATTTCATGCTACATGAAAAATTTTGTTTTGAATAGTCATCACTGAAAAAGCAGTCAATTCTGTGGTATATACCATGTCTTCTTGCCTATACTTTAGTTCCTTCCCCTTTTCATTCTTCTACCCTTTTCCCCTTGGCCTCCTCCTTGCAAGTACCCATCTCCTGGTATTTATTCTGTTGGGCTTTGACTTAGTCTTTCTAAAGAATTATGCTATTTGCACTCTTTATAGAGTCAATTATACTTCAGTTAATTCATTTATAACTGCTTGCATACCACCCAGTGTGTTTATTCATAGATTTATAGTCACATTCTAGCTCCCACGCAGGAGGGAAAACAAGCAACCTGCATTTCTCCAGGTCTAGCTTAAGTGGAGTGAAGATGATGAAATGACAACACAGACAAAATAAAAATAGTTAAAAAACAAAACCAGAGACCGGGAGTTTGGTAGAGTGCTTGCCTAGCATGCATGAAGAACCAGGTTCGATTCCTTGGTACCACATACATAGACAAAAGCCAGGAGGGGTGCTGAGGCTCAAGTGGTAGAGCTCTAGCCTTGAGAAAGTCCAAGGACAATGCTCGGGCCCTGAGCTCAAGCCCGGGACTGGCAAAAATAAGAACAACAACAAAAAAAAAAACAGGAACAAATCTTTTGCTTATAATTAGACATTTGAGGTATTTGAAAGATATTTCCCCCGACTAGCTTCTGGTTCTGTAAACTTCAATCTTTATTGCTGTTTTGTTGTTTCAGTGTTACCCTTAGGGGTATTGGAGAGATGTCTTCAGACTACAAACTCGGTCCTTTATTTTGTCAAGATGGCACAATGAGTCTTCTTCGCTCTGTGTGTGTGTGTGTGTGTGTGTGTGTGTGTGTGTGTGTGTGTGTGTGTGAGATGGTTGATCTCATCAACTTGAAATGATTGAGAAGTGCCTAGGAGATTAGCGAAGCACCCCTGTGAGATTGTCTGAAAGAATCAGTGAAGGAGGAAGACTTACTCAGTGCATGTAAGAGAGATCAACATATAGACTGGGGCCCCTGGGTATGATAAAGGAAAGAAGCATGTGCACTTGTACTGGTCTTCTCTCCTTGTCTCCTCTGTATCTTGAGATGAATTGCTTAGCCATGTGCTCCAACCAGGATGAACAGCAGTTCCTGAGACCAGGAGCCACAAAGCCATTCACGGTGGAAAGAAATCCATCCTGAGTATTATAGTAGAGCTATCTGAACAGATTCCAACAGGGCTATGTAGTGCCATTCCATTATCAGATCTGCTCTGGGGGCTTTGGGAAGAATGTGAGCAGAGTAGGGGCTCTGAAGCTTGAGTTTCATTAGGTTGGTGCTTAACCCGAAATTTTTCCACATTTGATCATTTAAAAAAAAAAGATGAGAAACAACCAAAAACATGACATATGGATTTTGTAAGCCCGTGTGACATATTTCCCAATGTGTTCTCTTTGCAGCCTGGCCATGAGAGTTCATATACTCTACATTCCACAAAACATTAACCTCCAGACTGCTAATTAAAATAAGATGTCCATAAATCTCCCCTCTCGTGGAGCCCTTGCACACTGAAACAAAGACAAGGGAAATTGATTTTAAGAAAATGTCTGATAATTAAATTTCAATTTCCTTTCCTATTCTGAAATGTTGCTTTCTTTTCCTAGCATTAGAAGTCAGTTTTATGCTTTCTCTGTACTCACCCCACTCCCACTATGATTTAATATTAATGAAGTATGTGCTACTAAATATTCCTGCCTGTGAAGGTTCCATACCAGGTGCAGGAGGAAAAGTATGAATTGGTTCCAGGTACTTTAATCTCTGAATCATTTGACCCCTCCTAGTTTCACACAGAGAACTTTGGAAATTGGGAATAAATGTTCTTGAACTTGCCCTCTGAAGAAAACAAAGTAAAAAAAAACATTTATTTTATATGGTTATTCAATCCCAGAATGAATTCACATATATATATATATTCATATATACTCACATATATGAATTCAAAACAGAAAACCATTCTAAGGAATTAGGGAACAGAGGATACTTACCTCCCTCCCCTCTGTCCTTTTGGGCATCTCTGATAAGATAGTCTCAGCATGAACATCCTCTCCAGCATTTCTAATCTGATCTAAGGGACTTTCCTCATACGTTTCTATGCACCAACATGTTGATTTCTGATAGATTCATTCCTAATAGTGTGCTTTTTGCTGACATTTCTGCTATCATATGTGAAGCTTAAGACATGAAAAGAAGCAAAGAATGATGATCTGTGAAAGTGCTCAGAACAAGGAAATAAATGCTGGTTCCACATTAACCATAAAGCATTTGAAATGAAGTAGTTCTGATTTATTAAGAAAAAGATTAACCACGATGAGGCATCTTTAACAGATAGGGAGGAAAAAGTTTTAAAAGGCAGAGAAAAGATATTGAGGTAATCATAGTCCAAAATAATTTTTTCTTTACTCGAAGGAAATTTAAAGCTGCATCAGAGCCATTGGCTTCAATTCTAAAATTATCTGAAAGGTGAGAGTAAATAAATCTATAGCCAACTTTGAAATGAGAAAGTTCAACCAAATATAATAATAAGAAAGGATTAGCTTTGTTCCTTGCGAAGTAAAAGGTTGTATAAAGGCAGCTATCCTCTGTCCTCAAAATGAAGTCTTATGAAACACCTGCCATTTTTTTTTTTGCCAGTCCTGGGCTTGAGCTCAGGGCCTGAACATTGTCCTTGGACTTTCTCAAGGCTAGAGCTCTACCACTTGAGCCTCAGCACCAACTTCTGGCTTTTTTCTATGTATGTGGTACCGAGGAATCGAACCCGGGTCTTCATGCATGCTATGCAAGCACTTTAACCACTAGGCCAAACTTTAAGCACTTCAACAGGGTGGCCTAGGATACAAAAATCAATGTACTTGGGATCACCGTGATTTAGGAGATTGTTGTTACCAGGAACCCCAAGTGTGTGTGTGAAAATTCGTACTGCCTGCGAAGTGTGTTTAACCCAAAGGCCAGGTACACACATAGTACTGATAACCAGAGTCTCTTAGATGACAATAAGAAGAAAGGGACTGGTTTGGCCTTTAGGAATGAGCATTGCTTTGAACTATATTGCAGTCACCGATACAAGCATATTGTTCCACTGATAAAATCTAGCTCAGCCACCCACATGGTCAAAGAGCCGACCATTACAGAACAGGTTGATGAATTTTAAACTCTATTTTGCTTTCCTCTGTAAAAAAACAAAACAAAACAAAACTTTCTTGACATTTAAAAAATCAGTCCATTACTTAAAGACAGACTCATTAATAGAGAGTTAAGTATACAAGCCTTGAGGGGGGAGAGAATGAGGGAATGTAAGACACTCTATGAAAGGGAAGGTATTCATTTTCTGACTCAGAAACGATTGTAATCCCTCTGTCTATCACCTCTATGATAACAATAAAGTAAATTATCCTGAGTACAAGTCTTGTTCTCTCTTTTTTTTATTGTCAGGATGATGTATAGAGGGGTTACAGTTGCATTCATCAGGTAGTGAGTACATTACTTCTTGAACATTGATACCCCGTCATAGAAATTGAGAACAGAAAGGTGATGACCAGAAGGTAGACAGTACTGTGGGTAAAGGTTTGGTGAAGGTTGATTAATGTATATTGAGTTAGAGATTAGTGGGATTAGGAAGCTCTGGCATGTTATTGCACAAAATATTTAATGTAGATAACTTTATATTAATGTAGAGCTTTACATTTCTAAAAGCTAGGAGAAAATATATGGGAATTACCATCATCAAGAAATGATACATTTTCAAGGGTCAACGCATGGAACCTAACTTTGCTACTTCTTCATCCATTCTGTAGTGTGAACATAACTCTCTACCTCAGAGCTTCTTTCTCTGTCTCTCAAATGAATATAATGATACATAATTTATGGGTAATTATGGAGCTTTGATGTAATGATATAAATGAGAGCGATTTACAGAGGACTAGGCATATTTTAAATGAGAGGTCTAGCAACTTCGTGCTGATATTTAGAATGACCATCCATCTCTTCTGTGAACAACTTATGGATCATTTTTATCAGAAGCATTACTCTTCTGAATGCTTCATTAGAACAACATGAGTGTATTGACTGTATTGTTATTGTTTTCTGGTGGTAGTTTTTATAGAAATGCATACACGTTACAGATTGTAGTACATACTTTGATTTTTGCAACATATGGTACACATAACATCTTTCCAGTATGCCTTCCTACAGGGGATATCTTATGACAAGGTCATAATAATCCTCTTCCATCTACAAAATATTTTAAAAGTTATTTTTGTCATGAGCCTATGGTACAAACCAGATCCAGAACTGTTTCCCAGACCCTTTCTTGAACAGTTGCAGGATTTTGATGAGAAAAACACTCTTGATAAACTCTAGGACTACAATCTGCAAAAAAAAATGCCAACTTGTGAAAGTTCTGGTTGTTTTCTGTCTATCTCATGGATACAGCTGTATGAAAATGAAGACAACATGGGTGGAAGCACCAAAAAGAGGGTTGAGTGCCTTGCTTTGGCCATATTTGAAGTAAATAGCACACATTACATACCTGCATGCACACTCTTAGTTTTAGAAGTTAATACGCACTTTTTTAGGTTAGTATCTACTGCGTGTATACCCTACTTCTAACTAGAAATATTCTTTTCCAGTATATATGGCTTTTTGTTCTTTTTCTTGGAGTATTTAAGCTTTTCTAAGCATCTGTGTAACATCTCTGTTTGTTTGTGGAATTTAAGTGTAACATATCCTTAAGTCCTTTTCTTGTTTCCAGGCTGGCTAAATTAATTATATATGGGTGGACCAATTAATTATCTATTAATTCTTAATTACCCTTTATCAAGAAATATTATCAATAAACTCATGTTGAACTGATTATTCCACCATCTATATGCATAAACATCACTTATATAAACAATTTTAAACATGAGGCTTCCTTAGACAGAGCTCCCATAGGATGAAAACTGTGCTTTACTCAACTGCATAATTTCACCATCGTGTAGAGCAACTGACACCTAGTTAAAAAAAAAAAACAAATGGCATCTGAGGTACAATTTAATGATGAAAAATATCAAAAGAAATCATTTGCAGAGATAAAATTTTCTTTTTCTTCCTCACATATTTGCCTAGGATTAAGCTCAGGAATTGTTTGATCATAATATCCATTCATTAAATGAGAACACCAGAATCCAGGAGACAACAGAATACATCTTTCAGGATGGAAGAGGTGGAGCTAATTCAGCTCAAATGCTTGCTGTCTGATGGAATAGCAACTTGGAACAAGAGCAAGCATAGATTGTTTGCATTGTTCTTTAAGATTGTCTTTCTTCAATCTCATTTGTCTTTAAAGACTCTCTGAAGAGATATTGGCTTGCCATCCATTTATGACAGAATTCTTCAGCAAAAGCCTGGGGTGCAGATGGTCTCTCAAGCAAGTTTCCCTGCTGGGAAGGGAATATGCTGATTGGCAGCAGTGGGTAGCTGGAATCCTGGCAGTCAGGACTACTCTTTGTAACTTATTAAAGTAGCTTTTTAAAATACCAATCAATCCCCAGTGTGTTTGATTGGTGTGAGCCAGGTTGCCTAGGGCGAAATTACTATAAGGAAGCTATTCAGGCTGCTTACTTGAGAGATCAGTGAATGGGCTTAGGTCCACCCACGGCCTGCCTGTTGGTAGCTGTCAGTCTTCCACAGCAGCTCTGCTCTTTGAAAACTCCATCTGAGCTTTTGGAAGCATACCCTGAGCATGCCAGTATTTCATTAGAGTATGAATTCTGTCTACCTGGGAGAGTTCTTACTGAACCCTCAGAGTTTTGGATTATAACTTAGGACCACTTTTGCTTTGGATCCTCATTTATAAACTCAAATGTTAGGCAATGGAGAAATAGAACTTAATTAAACAAACATTTGATTGCTGCCACTTTCAAGAACAAATTTATTATTAAAGACTAGAGGAAATGAAGTAGTGCACACAGAAGTTTTCCAAGCTCCAACCTCTTTTCCTGAACTCTTGCTTCCAGAGTTCACATATCCTATTCCCCAAAGTTTTCCGAAATTCCTCCTAAAGCTGAACATCTTGGGTTTTGAAAAAAGGGATGTCAACCTTCTGTCTCAGAGTTTACCTAAGATAAAAGATGATACTAATCCTTTTGTATGATTAGTGAGCAATTGCTTTGAATGTTATTTGTTTAGTGAAAATTAGATTAAATTCCTCCTATGGGACTTGAAATGTGAATGAACTCAAATAGGGATTTATGTGAGGAGGGAAGATTTGGCTTATCCAAGACACAGGGCAGAAGGAAACACAAATATTTCTGGTACACATGCTATGAGGCCAGAATATCAGATAGGCTTCGATGGCAAGATTCACATACAGTTTACAGGATACCCGCAACCATAGTAACAGGAAATCAAGATATTTAAGCTTAAATATCAACTCTGTCATTTACTAATTGAGTAAGACTGGGAAAGTCACTTAATTATTCTTAATGCCCCACTTCCTCCTTTGTAAAATAGTACTGCTGTTGGAAATGTCTTGGAAATGTTGGAGTATTGTAAGGGCAAAAGGACACTAACTCAAAAGGAGTTTGGCAAGGCAAATTTTACTTCTTCAGAAATGCATGCTACAAATACAGAGCTAAGTAACTGTCCAGGCAGCTCCAGTTTTATCCCTAATGTGTTACTGCCCTTCTCTCTGATTTGTCAGAACCTAAGTTTGTGTGTGTGGCTAGTTTGAAAGACATATATGAGCAGTAAACCCAAACCAGGACAAGTGCCCAAAAGAAGGAAAAGCAAAGCAATTCTTACTTAGCTGACTCTCTACCATTTGAGCCATTCCCCAGGCCCTAGAAAAACCATTTTTTAACAGGATGCAATTTAACTAAAATAGCTTTTTTGTAAGATTGTGGCTGTCCTTATGTCAAACAATCACTTTGACAAAAAAGCTTCTAACTCCTACATTACTTATAATGGCTAAATTAATATATATATATATATGTATTTAAAAACCTGAGAATTAGATGGGCTAATGTCTCCTTAAAGCTGATTATTGTCTAATGATTTTGGCTATATAATATATATATATATATATATTTTATAATTATACTTTATTCACTTAAATCAGATTAAACTGAGTCTGAAAGACGTTAGCCATTTATGGATCAAGGTTGAGTTCCTTTCATATATATATATATACATATATATGCATAAGTATGTATATGTGTTTGCATTGATTGTCTAAATAATATATCAGTGGAGAAAGTATGCAAATAAGTGTATTAGTGTGAATAAGTGGGTCACTATTTTGTGTATTTGTATATATTATCTAACTATCTACCTACCTATCCACTGAAGTAGAGATGATATGAACAGAAGAGAGAGGAGTGTGGAGGGAAGAGTGAGGGAGGGTGAGGTAGAATTTTTTTGTGCTTCTCTGAGGAATTTGACCTAATAGAAGGTTCATTGTTCTTCAAGTATTGCGTTATCATTGCAGCTGCTTAGCTTCCCATTATTTTTTTCAGAGTCTGTTTTAGAGTTCTTGCCATATTTAGGCTTGCTTATCACATGTCTCGATCTTTTTTCCCCCCTGATGTCAGTAATGGCTTTGCAAAGTTATACAACATAGCAGCAACCTTGACCAACCCTCAGCTCTCAACCATCGGAGGAATGACTGCTATCGTTCAGCAGCATTGAAGGAAGAGAATTTGCCCCTCGGGATTCTCTTTCGATTGCTATTAGATTTTTAGTCATAGCTATTGCCCTCGCAAGAAAAATTCGAACCACTTGCACTGTCCTGCAGTTTTCCATTATAGTGCCTGAGCTGTTCATTGAGGTACTGTGGTGAGTCTAAGCAATGTCATTTATCCCGGTCTTGTTTGACATAAGAGTAAAACCCAGTGTCTGAAATCCCAGTGTCTTGCCATCCTAAAACTGTGTTCATCAATCTTCCTTCTCATCAGTTCTAGTAAAAATGACAAAGACAGATATTTTTTTCTCCTTGCTTTTCAGTTAAGACAACTGAACTTGACTTTAGACATGTCACCTATCTGGTATCACACAGCACTTTTCCTTAGCTGCTTCCATGATGAATGCTGGGGCTTTTCATAGCCTTCTTTCCTACCTTAATACTGAATTAAAATGGAGAAACAGAAACAGGAATCCCACATTGTTTTCTAGAGCCCATTTTATTCATTTCGTATTAGAGAATCTCAATGTTAAATACAAGTCCACATGTTTGTTCCTTTCAGTTCAAATGGAAACTGTATTAACTTATAGGACAAAGTTATCCATTATTTTGAAAAAGAGATTACAAGGCTGGGAGTGTTGTCTAGTGGTAGAGTTCTCATCTAGCACGCACAAAGCCCTTGGTAAGAGTCCCCGAACCACATACACAGAAAAAGCCGGAAGTGGCATTGTGGCTCAAGTGGCAGAGTGCTAGCCTTGAGCAAAAAAGAGATCAAGGACAGTGTTCAGGTCCTGAGTTCAAACCCCAGTACTGGTAAATAAAAAGGAAATACATATTTTCTTACAGAAATAGAGTCATGTTTTGTTTATATAAACTCCAAAGCCTTTAGAATAAATGTTATTTTTCAAATTATGAGTTATTTTTATTGCTTTTTCGATATATATATATATATACTTTTCATTGTGACCAGATAATTTTAGTGCTTTTGACTAGGTTGCCAATGTCATTATAAAACTCTCATACTCAGGATTAGGATGAAAATTCTGGAATATCCATCTGGATAAACTAGAATCTTATGTTTCAGGTAAACATAATAAGGCCTTGCAAGACGTCTGCCTTAGACATGCAAAGTAGGGCTTACTGAGAAAAGAGATAGACCAAAGTTTAGCCATCTGAATATTATAGGTGAGACCAGGGAGTATATGAAATATTTTATCTCTTGGTGATTGATTATATTAGGCAGAGGCATGCTGGATTATTAAAATATTAAAAAGAACAATAGTGCCTCTGATGTATAATGAAAAAGCTGAGACATCTTTAGGTAGACGATGTGTCTGTTCTCTGGTGCAAGGGGAAGGCAATGTGGACCAACCTGTACAGCCTGAGAACTCCACATCATAGATGTCAAATAGTCAGCTGTTACTGTCAGCCTGGATGAAGCTCAGGAGACAATCAAGAAATGTTTGCATGAGAGGCATCTAAAATATCAGGCCTGGAGACTGTACCAGATTTTCTCAAAGTAATATATCCAGAACTTCACAGTCCACAAAGTTTCTGGCTGTGGAGCTCTGTCAGGTGTGAGGGAGATTGTAAAGGCCAAACCACATCCCAGCATTCTGGGGAAGGTGAGTTCCAGAAGCCTCCCTCACCCCACCACCTCCTCACAAAAAGACATCCTTCATGTTTGCAGTTGTCCACACGTCTAGTTTGGGAAGGTTTTTCAGAATAAAGAATCATGATGCTGATTGCACTGAGGGCTCAGCTCCTGAATAAATGTTACTCCATAAGAATATACAGAAAAGCCAGGATGGAATCTATCCATATAATGGAACACTGTAGAAGGAACAGGTACTGACACTTCAGGATGTGGCAACCTCTGAGGCACTGAGCTCAGTAGAAGATGTCAAGTGCTCCTTCTGCAACTCTGTGTATGGGAAACCTCTACAAGGAGCAGTTATTTAGAGACAATACTAAATTAAAGGCTGGTGAAAGGGGAACTATAAGTAGGTGCAGGATTTCATTGGGAGTCAATGGAACTATTCTAAAATGAAATTATGGCGAGAATTCCAGAACTCTGTATATAGACTGAAAAACAATGTAATGGAAAAAAGGTGAAATTTATGATATGCAAATTTTATCTCAATAAAGCTGTTTTAATAAAAGAGCACCCAGGGCCTTTGCAGAGAAAACTGAAGCCCAGTGGACCCTGACAGGCAATAATATTTGGCTCATTAAAACAGTACATGTCGTTGGCTAGATACCTAGGCCTCAGGCATTGGTTATTTACACCGTCTTGTTTTCAGTGGAGAAAAGAGGTCTCTAAAATCGCAGCGGAAATGAGTGAATGAATAAGTAACTAAGTAAGTAAGTAAATAAATAAATAATTCACAGCCCAGCTCTGGGACACAATTTTGCTGTCACTCACTAGAGGGCACTATTGTGCCATTGCCTTTGGAACCATTGTTGGCTGCAGGGTTTGGGGACACTGACAGGTTAGTCCACGTAAATCTCCTACCCAATACCCGGGCTTCATTGTTCTGGCACTGACTGTTGGTCTTTCAGCTCCCGTAAGAGAATGCTTGACAGTAAGTGGGTCATGATATCCTCAGATATCTATTTCTTCTTCATATATCTATTGAGGGATTCTGTTATGTGGCAACACCCAGTGTAGTCATCCAGGGTTGCAGAGTGCCTATGAGCTTTTGGACTATAATAATAAAAATTTAAAAACTCACATAAAATATAGCATTCAGAGATAATGGAATAGTCACTTCTGGCCTTCAGTGGGTCTTGGTGGAACACAGAGATAGGAACCACGTAAAGCTGTTCCTCACTGTCAGGAGATACTGGGGAAAATTGTCTCTAATGCACCTCCCTGAGTGGACAGAGAAACTGTTCTGCAGCTATAGAGCTTGGGCAAAGGAGCAATTCAGTTAGGCAGCTGGGTGGAGGAGAACAGGAAAGGCCTTGTGTAATGACGGTAGATGGGTAAGGTTGAGCATCTTGGCATTTGTTAACTCTTCATGCTTTAAAAGAATAAAAGGAAAAGCAATTATAGGTCCATCACTCTACTCTCAAGAGTCCAAAGTTTCAACTTCTGCAGAATCTTAAGTGCTTTGGCTGCTGACTTTGATACCTGAATTGGAAAACTTTACACCTGATCTCATGGAATGAGCTACAGTCTAAACACAGATGTGATTCTTTCAGACTCTGGCACATAAACATACATATGTTAGCTACTAATAAATCATATTACTAGTTACTAGTCCAAATACAGATGAATATGTGTATATATAAACATACATGTATATATGTACATACATACATATATTTTTCCTTTGAAACTTATGTAAAGATTGTATTTTGACTTGAATGTCCCATGCAACCAATTACTGTGTGACTATGGAAACATTCCAAATCTTCTCCCTCTCAAATACACAAAAACTCTATAATATTTATGAAATATTTCAGGTCCCAAGCGTTTTATATAAGAAATATTGAACATTGGTTCAATATATTAAGCTATGAGGCTCAGCAATTGACTTCAGAAAAGACCAGAAGGCTAGTTAACTCAGAAAGATGAGGGTGGGGGTTGCTAAAGATTTGACTATAAACCAAAGGTGTGATGGAGTTTTAAGAGTGAAGCAGTGAGGATTAGCTTCAAAGCTTTATACTCAGTTATAGTATCAGGAATATTCTCTTTGAACACAGTAGGATTAGAAAACAATGAAAAATGATAAACTCACTATTCATAATTCCTTTCGGATAACTGTGGCAGAAAAAAATGTTTTAAAAGATACTATTTACTGTGATTAACAACCAATGTCTTACAGTTTCCTAAACTTTTACGTTTTGCAGAGTTCTTCCGATGATTTTACATTTATGGAAAAAAAGTAATTGCCATTAACCTCTACTTTGATTTATTCATCATGAGCAAAATTGAAATGATACCTTGGAATAATGCCACCAACTCCCAGATTACACAAGTGTGGGTGTGTTTCCTTCCTTCCTTCCTTCCTTCCTTCCTTCCTTCCTTCCTTCCTTCCTTCCTTCCTTCCTTCCTTCCTTCCTTTCTTCTCCTCAGTATCTTTGCATGGAGACAGCCTCACAGGACTTTCTTTTACATATGGCTTCAGGGAAAGCCTGCATTTAAGAGTTGCTGACCTGAGCTCTGGAATTACTAGAGACTTGTGATATTCACATAATCCCTTGCTTTCATAAATCGAAGACTAGCAAGTTTATGGGTGCTGTCACTATTGCAGTTTCTGAATTTACTTTGTTGGAAATTCACAGGGCTCCAAGATAGAGAGTCTGTTTGAGCAGCATCTGAACATTTGCAGAGAAAGCAAGATAAGTACATTCTTACTTTAAGCCCAAGCTTTCTCTTGGATGTTTTGCCTTGTGATGTCTTTGACTTTGAATCAGAGAAAGGTTCTCCTTATCAAACGAGTTGGGACAAGTCCCCTCCTCCTTTTTCTGGAAGATGTAAAGTGGAGTTTGTTTTCTTTCTTTCTTTTCCAGTGGAGGTTTATTTCCATAGAGGTTCACTCAGAATTTACATAAGTGTTACTCTAGAGATTTATTTTCTTTTATAAAATTTTTTTTATTTTTACTGTTATTATAAAGGTGATATACAGAGGGTTTACAACTATATGTCAGGTAAAGAGTATATTTCATTTTGGATAGTGTTACCCCTTTCCTCTCTCTCTGTCTCTCTGTCTCTCTCACGCTCCCCCCCCCCTCTCTCTCTCTCTCTCTCTCTCTCTCTCTCTCTCTCTCTCTCTCTCTCTCTCAGGTTTTCCCTCTTGTCACCACCCACAAGTGTGTCTAGTGAATACAGAGTGTCTAGTGAGTACCACTATTTCATTTGTTCACCCTTTGTCTCTCCATTTCTTCTTTTTTTGCCAGTCCTGGGCTTGAGCTCAGGGCCTGAGCACTGTCCTTGGACTTTCTCAAGACTAGAGCTCTACCACTTGAGCCTCAGCACCACTTCTGGCTTTTTTCTATGTATGTGGTACCGAGGAATTGAACCCGGGTCTTCGTGCATGCTAGGCAAGCACTTTAACCACTAGGCCAAACTCCCAGCCCCTGTCTCTCCATTTCTGTGCTTCTCCCTTGTCCCTCTCTGTACCCTTCCAAAGACAAAAGGAAAAGGAAAGAAAAAGCAACAAGGAGAAAAACAAGCCCTCTTGTTTCCATTTCCTGGAGTTCATTTTGACAAATACTATTCTATGTGATCAGAGGCACATAGGAATTGTGCCTTTGTGTTCCTTCCCTAAGAATATCCTGCTTTGGTCTCACAGAGTCCTGTGTAATTGATCTTATCTCAGTTTATGTTAGATTTAGCTTCCGCATATGAGAGAAAACATACCCTGTTTGTGTCTCTAAGCCTGCATTTAAGAGTTGCTGACCTGAGCTCTGGAATTACCCGTTTCTATCAGAAAGAGCTGGACTATCATTTATAGGTTTGTGCCTGATTTTTAAGACATTATTCCTTAAGAACATGTTTTTTCCAGAAAAATATTTGTATAACTGTGCATCAGAAAGTTCAATTTCTCAAACCCACCAAAATATTCAGCCCCTACTTAAGCCATTGATGGCACACAAATCTGAGCCATTTTCGTATGATTTCCATTTCCAATGATTATAATGACCCAAGAGTTGAGAGGAACCTGGAGGATTTATTTGATGGTAGAAAGAGAGAGAGCAATGAGTATATCTAACAGTTTGCTGTCAAGTCCCTGGCAGGGGACAGCCCTCCATCCATGTTTCTTAAGAGGAAGAGTGAGATACTGGCAGTGAAATTTTTCCTGCCCAGCTCTCCTGACTTCGAGGATGGATACCTTTCTCTGCTGCCTGACTGGCATTGCTCAAACACAGGCTTTTCAAGTACAGTTGTGCCCAGTCTCCAAAGCCATGTCCACTCGGGAAAAACAGGGTTCAGGTTAAGACATCCTACTCATGCTGTCTTTCCCTAAATCAGAGTAGTCTCTGTAGGGAAGGTATACAGTAAAATTTATTAAGATATCAGAGTCCTGACAACATCTGGATGCTTTCATAATAATGCAATAATAATAATAATAATAATAAAATTTTGACCAGTCATAAGGGATCAAAGGTTCCCAGAGAAAAATAAGCACCCAGGATACCAAGAAGAAAAACAGCTTAAGGAAGCCCTCCAAGCCAGCCTGACTGTGGTGCTTACGACTCCATTTTAGCCTGCCTTTGATTTTCATATGGTTTGGAGACAATCTTATTAAGCCCATGGATCCCTCAGACAGCTATATAACAACCTAGTGAAACAGGAAAAAGAAAATATTTGCTATACAATAGAGTAAGGAAAAAGGCAATGCATTGTGGAGAGACTCTGGAAACCTCAGGGCTGTATAAATGTGCCTTAATTTTTATTTCAGTTCCTGCAAAGGTGGTCTAAAAGTACAAGCCTAAAAAGAAGAGGATCTTTCTTCGGTGTGCTGAAAATATCCCCCACTGACCGGGGCAGGGGCAGGACAAAGTGCCTTTTGGTTACAGAAATATAAGATCTATATCTTTGAACCCTATAATCAAAAGGCTGATTATTTGCCTGTGACCTTGCACAATTTCCCAACCTCTTTGGAGGTAGTAATCATACCTATTTCATACATATGCTGACAACCATTGCAATGTGCTACTATAGGAGCAAATGGGATAATTTAGAGAGATGACTTTGCCTATTACAAAATGAGCATGTTGTCAGTGATGAATATTATCATTACTGGAGAGGTTATTGTTGTTGCTACTCAGAAGCTTCTGGAAAAACCACAGGAGTAATTGTGGCTTTGTGGCTGCCATATGAGCAACTGATGTGGGAGATAGAGGGAAACATACAAACAGATTTGGTCTCTCTAAGACTTTCTAGTTAAATTCAGTTAAGCATATCCATAAATTTCTCTTGGTATAGTTTCTGTGCCACTGAAGTAAGGAAAAATTAGAATAAAAGCTGCAGGGAGATGATGGACAGAGCTATGTGCACAGAATTATTATATTCTACATGTTATCCATATCTTGTTAGTTATAGCTAATCTGATCAGCTCTCTTCCTTATCTGTCTCATTCCTGATTCTAATATCTGCCACCTGAACCTCCCCATCACAAAGTTGACTATAAGTTTCTATTTAATTCCTGTGAGATTTTTGTTTATTTTTATAATTATCTTCAGGTAGTCTTACAAAGGATTTTTCATTTAACAAAGCAGTTTATGAATGCACTACATCTTGATAAATGTCACCCCTCTTTCCATTCTCATCCATTCCTCTCAACCTACTCCTTCCCTCAATCTTTTTAATTTTGTAGGATGCACATTGAATTGTTGGCTGCATTCTCCCCTGCCTCCTGCTTCTCCTCTTCATTCATTAAACCCTCTGTCCTTGATCCCATCCTACTCCTTGCAAGTTTCTGTTTCCTGGTGCTGTTTTTGCTGAGCATTGCCTTTGCCTTTCTAATAATTACATTAGTATATGAATCTATCATATTTCAGTTAACACATTTACGAATCCATACATACCAGCGAACATATTTACTCATATTGATAAACTAATTCTAGTTTCCATATATGTGCTGAAGGATGCAACCTTTGTCTCTCTGCCCCTGAATCACTTCATTTAACATATTTTCCCAAGTCTTTCTATTTCTTTACAAATGGCACAATATCATTCTTTCTAATGGATGAATAACGTTCTAATATATATGTGTATACATATATTCATATTTGTTTGGATCCATTTGTCTATTGAGGGGTATTTAGGCTGATTCCATACCAGAGTAAAATGAATAGTGCTGCAATGAACATAGTTGTGCTGGAGGTTTTATTCTATTATTTTGTAATATTTTGGACTATCACTCAGGAGTAGAGTTGTTGGATTCTAGGGGAATTTTATGTTTAATTTTGGGGGAGAAACTCCATATGCTTTCCAGAATGGTTAAACAAATTTACATTCCCACTTACAGTGTATTAGGGTTTTCTTCAGACACCTCTTCCTAGCATCTGTTATTGTTTGTTTTCTTGATAAAGACCATTATAATTTGAATGAGGTGAGTTAATATCATTTTGATTTTCTTTTCCTTTATGGATAAAAATGTTAAACATATCATCATGTGTCTAGTGGCCATTTTTACTTCTTCTGAGATGTCTTTATTGTTCTTGTTAGCCAATTTATAAATTGAGTTATGGATTTTTTGAGGGCTTAATATTTTTAAGTTCTCTGTATAGTCTGAATATTAGGCTACTGTCTAGTTAAATAGTTGGCAAAAGCTTCTCCCATTCTGTACAGTCTTTTAAGCTTGCTGACTATGTCCTTTGCTGTAGAGAAATTTCAGTTTGATGCAATCCCATTTGTCAAGACTTTCTTTCTCAGGAAGTTCCTACTTGTGCCATACAGTCCTAAAATTTCTCTTAATCCTTCCTGTAATAGTTTCAAGGTTTCAGGCCTTGAATTGAGGTCTCTGATCTGTTTTGAATATTGGTACAAGCTGATATATAAGGATCTAGTTTCAGTTTTCTGCATGTGGATATCCAGTTTTTCCAGCATCATTGGTGAAGGAGGCTGTCTTTCTACTAGGCTAAATTTTGTGAGTCTGTTGGTTTATTTCTGGATCCTCTATTCTGTTCCATTGGTTCTCAGGACTGGTTTTGAGCCAGTACCAAGCCGTTTTCATTACTAGAGTGCTGTAGTACAGTTTGAAGTTCAGTATTGTTATACATCTAGCACTACCTGTCTGATCAGGATTGCTTTTGTGATTCAGGACCTTTTGTGACTCCATAAAAAATTTTGGATTGTTTTCTTTATTTCGGTGAAGAATGCTGTTGGTATTTTGATAGGCATTGCATTGAAATATTAGGTTGCTTTTGGGCAGTAATGCCCTTTTTATGAGGTGTTTGGGTCTGTGTGATGTACTTCCTGTTTATCTTCTGTAAAATGATTTTTCTGTGTTTCACTGAAGGTCCCTGATTGAGTCTGGGTCTATTCTACTACTGTGAGCTTTTTAATTGGAGTGTAATTTGGTCAGTTTATTGAATTCTGTGAGTTATCCAGTGTAGGTGTGTGTCACTTTCTGTCCTTCCTCCTCAAACTGTGGCATGAGTGGCCTGGCAACATGGTGTCATTCTAGCCCCATGTCACTTGGGAACAATTTCAGTTATTCAGAAAACCAGGATAAAGGGAGACTGATTTCAGTGGTGTGGTCTCAGTTTTCCTTGACTGATTCATGTAGTCTTCTCAAACAGAGAAGTGTGCGACTGAGTCCCTGGGCAAGAGAATAAAAGCAGAGAAATCTTTTTAGCCTGAGGCGAGAATCACACTTGCAGACTGTCTTGTGTTCAGGTAGTGTCTTGCCAGCCAAGTTCTATCTGTTTGCAGAAGTCCTCAGATTGGTTCTTCAGAGACAAGTTGACATGGATTCATCTGTCAGAGAACCTGAATCTGGGAGCTTGAAGAAGTACTTTTTAAATATTACAGCTTCTAAGAATTCAAAAATAGTGAAACTCTTCAAAATAGAAGATATTGGAAGCTGTACTAATTCTTTCTATGTTACTTCCCATACTATGCTAATTTCAATCATTCAAAATATTGGCAATTCTGCCTTTAGCCTGGTCACACAGCAATTATAAATTACAGACAAAAGTAAAGGCATCTTACATGTGTTTGCCAAATTGCATTATACAACTTTATCAACCATGTAATTTATTTTGAACAGATTGTTTTTCAGAAAAACAATAATAGATAAAATTCATTATGTATGTGAAATCCCTTATCTATGTGTTTTTCAATAATTTGAAGGTGGAAACAGTCATCCTGGGGATAATCTCCAGTTTTTATTTATTTGTTTTTGGTTGTTTCTCTGGTAAGCCTCTCAATGTAAATTCACACTCAGAATTGTTTAATTCCAAAGTCAATAAAATTTCCATTAAGGCAAAGTGATTTTCCAAAGTTTCAATCCATTTCTAAATGGCCAAAAATTGTCAGAAAAATATGTGCTGTGGGGAATTCTATGAAAGTAGAATCAAGTTTTATGATAAAAAATCGAGCCAGCTCAACTGGAACTCATTTATATATACAGGTTATTGTATAATAGTTTGAAGGGGAAGTTACTTGCTTCCAACCACATATTTCATATTTCCTGGGGGTGGGGGAGTGAATCCTTTTCACCTTTGACTTATTTAACCAGGGATTTTTCTGTTGATTCATTTTGTATTTGTTTTAGCCTGACAGGCATTTCAAGACACAGTTATTCAAAGTTTTATCTTGTTGCTTCCTGGTCGACCTGAGGTATCTTTGGAGCCTTTATTAATTTGGCACACCACCAAACACAGGTGTGTAGTGTGCTCTTATTGCCTGCACAGCAGACTTTACATGTCCAAGCAACCCTCCAGCTACTGTTGATTTGATGGTTGTGTAGCCCTCAAACTCTCTGATTGACTAGATTGCTCATTGAAAATTAGAAGTCAATGTGACAACTCCAAGGTGGTGGAAGCTCTGCCTAAGTGCAGGACTTTAAGCTACTGTTAGGAACATATTCCAAAATAAAGTGTATGTATAAGATTCTAAACAATGCTTGGTACAGAGAAAAATGTCCTATAAATATTTATTATATAGAAACAGATGATCCTGGCCCCAGAGCCAAGGAAATACTTTCATGGTTACCTTATTTCAACCCTCCAAAAACATATCACCATTCCAGAGCTACAAGCTTGCCCTCTTTATGAAATAATTCTTTCTGCTAATCTTACAGGTCAAAAGAGAGAATGTTTAGATTGTTTGATGATCTATTGAACATAAAAGTCAAATAATCAGCAGAAATCTTAGTTTCCTTGCAAAGAACAACATTGAAAAGGACTTCTTTCAAATCTATTTTATTTTCTGTCTTTTTGAGAAACTGCATGTTGCTCGAAATAATTTTGTTCCAATTTTTTTAATTTTCAAAATTGTTTTCTTTTCACATTCAACTTTCTACTTATAAACCATTCACAGCTTTTTATGGTTGAAAGTGCTATCTTTTAGCAAAGATATGGAACCAACCTAGATGTCCCTCAGTTGATGAGTGGATCAACAAGATGTGGTATTTGTACACAATGGAATTCTATGCTGCTGTCAGAAAGAATGACATCACACCATTTGTAAGGAAATGGAAAGACTTAGAGAAACTAATATTAAGTGAATGAAGTAAGCCAGACTCAAAGGAACTTAGGCTCAATGGTTTCCCTCATCTGTCATAATCAGGAGAAACCTTGGGCTCTACTAGCAGAGATTTGCAATAGAGCAAAACCTTGATACAAAGGCCATATAGTATGACACTAAATGAAAGGATCTCTAGGATATAGAAACATAAGCCATATAATGAGTGATTGTTGTTCTTAAGGTACTATGTTATCTCTCATCTCTTTTGCTGTCCCTTGGTTATCTCATATTGTTACAGTATCTCATGTTGTTACCTGATACATCAGATATATTTGTATTTGGTTGGTAGTTATTTGTCTTAAGGGCATGACATATATCCTTCCAATCTCTTCTTGCTTGCATGGTCTCTGCGGTGAAATCTGTGGTTATTCTGATTGTTTTTCCTTTGTAGGTGATTGTTCTCTTCTCCCTGGCTGCTTTTAGCAACCTTTTTTTGGCCTCTATTGATCCTGTATGGATTATAATGTGGAGGTGTGATGTCCTTTTCTGGTCAGGTCTGTTTGGGGTTCTAAAAGCTTCTTGTATCTGGACAGGCCTGCCCTTCTGAATATTTGGGAAGTTCTCTGAGATGATTCCCTGAAGTATATTTCCAATACCATTGACATCTTTCTCCAAGCCCTCCTCAATACCAATTAGCCTTAAATTAGGCTTCCTAATTGTATCTTGGACCTCCTGAAGTGTTCTCTCATGTTTCCTAGATTTGGTTTGACTCATTTTCTGTTCTTTCTTTATAACAATTAGGTTATCTTCAACCCTGGAGATCCTTCTGCATTGTTTAACCTGCTATCAAAACTTTCTACTTTATTTTTCATGTCCTTTGCTTCCAATTGGTCATTTTTGATGCCTTGCATCTCTTGTATTAGATCATGTATGGACATCTTTAACTCCTTAATTTCCATTTGAGTGGTTAGCTCAGCAGCTTTACTCCCATTGGACATTTGTTGGAGTTTGGTCAACTTTTTGTTTGAATTCATCCTATTTTCTTTGTAAATGCTTTAGTTTGGCCTCCTTTATGGGTTCCTCTCATTCATTTATCACCTTCTTTATGGTTTCATCTCATTTAGATATGGCTTCCTCACATATCTCTTTTTGTATGTTTTCAAACTTTTCATTAATCATGTTTATCAATTGCATTTGTATAACATTTAGAGGACTCTCCTCTAGTTTTGCCATTGACTGGTCCATTGCTTGTTTATATTGAGTGGGAGATGCTATTCCTTGATTCAGCATTTTTTTTTGAGTTTCTTGTTCTGCCCATTTGGAAATGGGAGCAAGAACTTAATACTGCACAAGATTACAATTTTTAAGGTATAACCAACTTAGATCTCTTCAGCTGGCCAGACAATAGATATTCACAATTTTAGATTGGTATTATCTCTCTCTCTCTCTCTCTCTCTCTCTCTCTCTCTCTCTCTCTCTCTCTCTCTATCTCTCTCTCTCTCTTTCTCTCTCTCTCTCTCTATTTGCACTTACAGACAAATCTAATATCACCACCGGTCAGTGTTTTATGACCAAGAAAAAAAAACAACCCTCAATCCAGTCTCTTTTGTATTTAAGTCCCTCTGGGCCTACAGTATAATTGAACACCTAGGTATTCAGTATTGCTCAACAACCATCAACTGTGGACCTATGCATTATAAAAGTTGAAGGATGAACAGAGGACCAGAGATAGAAAAATAGCATGAAAGACAAGAGGGGAGGTAAGAAAAGAGTAATGTAGAAGTGTAAGATTAATATAGTAATAAAGAAAAGGGATAGCATAAGGATAACTGATCTAAGGTGATAGAAAGGTAAAATAGTTGAGTATAAAATTTAAAATAAGGTAAAACTTATGAAAATAAGAAGAGTAATAAGAAGAATATATAAAGAGAAAAGTATATATAGAAGAGTTCAATGATAAAAATCTTAAAAAAGTAAAAATAAACAAATTTAAAAAAAGAAAAACAAGAAAAAAATGGAGGGAGATCCCACACAATTGTGAGTTCTTAGACAAGAATTACTAGGGTTAAGAACCAACAGATTAAAAAGCAGGTGACCGTATCAATAAAAATATCATTTGTATTCAGTCAGTACCCAGGGCTGTCACTATGTTTCTAGGAACGACCACAATGACAGAAGGAAAGCAGGGGAAAAAATGAAATCATAACATTAAAATAAAAGGTGGAAGTAAAAATGGCAAAAAAAAGAACGCATAAAAATGCAAAACAAAAAAGGTAAGAACCTTCAGTTTTTAATTTTTATTTTTTCTTGCGGGGTGGGGGATGGGATAGGAAACTTGTTTGTCCACTAAATTCGGGATCCAAACACTTCAAAACATTTTTTTCTCTTGTGGTTTGGCTTTGTGCTTTTTCTGATCAGTTTGCTTGATTGGGCAGGAAAAAAAATCAGTGTAGCCGCTCGGAGGAACTTCCACTAGCATGGGAGGGGGGGCGGATGTCTGCCTAAGCTGCCTCTGGGAAAACCTGTGCCCTTTTCAATGATGGCACTGTCAGCACCACATCTCAGGCTCCAGTTGGTTTGGCAGGGTCTTTGCCAGCAGTCAAGATGGCGCTGCTCTTGACTGGTGCGGGAGGGGATTTCTTCCCAATGCCATTCCGCGAGCAGAAGTGGAAATGTCTCCACGGAGTTACTCACAAATTGCTGGGTTTTCTGGTTCCGTGAAGCTGGCAGGTCTGCATCAAAGCCGGGTGACAGCTCTGGGCTCGCGTATGCTCTGTCTGGCTCCATCTGGAGCCGGTAGGCCTGCGCTGCTGAGAAACCCTGGCTTATTGGGTTCAGGAGGGAGGCTTTGTCTCTGAGGAGGCTCTGAGTGGCTGGCGCTGCTCAACACTGTCTTCTTGCCCCAGTTTCCTGCCTTTCTCCTCTCTGAGATCGCTGTGGTGCTAAAGCTTACTTAGAATCAGTCTTTGTGTATGAACTTTCCCCTGCGATGCTAGAACTGGTATCTTGGCGAGAGCTCAGAAATACTCACACTGAACCACTGCCATCTTCCCCTCATTTATTATTTCTGTGTATCTCCAATTCCTTGCTGCTTTCCTTCCCTTTTAATACTTCATACTTTATAGTATGTTTGTCACAGAGTATTTTGTCAGGGCATCGCTTATTTTCTGTTGGTGTCCTACCTGAATATACTTCAAATTACAACTCATCAAAACTTTTGTTAAGAATTTCATAAAGGACCATTGAAACAATTACAAAAAAAGTAATTATTAATCATTCTGTGCTTTCTAGAAAATTAATTATATGGACCACTATTTTTTTATTTTTAAATCATATTGAAACAAATCATTCTACTTGAGATGCACAACATAAATTTATCAGTGATTTTGACAATGCAGAATTTGAAATTAAAGCCTGAAACTTTTTTGGTTCTTTTAGTTTTATAATTTGATGTAAAGACGGGATTACAGCATCTGGCTTGTGGCATATCATTTTACCATAAAGAAACACATGATAAAAGTTATATATATATATACACATATATATATACACAATTTAACCACATATAAATGTATAAATGTACAGTACAACAATATTAAGTACTTATATTGCTGTGAAACATATTGTAGAATTTTTTTTAATCTTGCAAAACTGCGTGTATTAAACAAAAATTCTTTCTCCCTAGCCACTGGTGGCACTCAGCTTTCTGTTTCTTAAGATGTGCTTATTTTCTATCCAATCTGTAACTGGAACTTTCAGTTTCTTGTCATTTATCTCAATGAATAAATATCCCTTTTCCTCACTCCCTCCACAGGTTTTGGCCATTTCCTTGTAGTAACCATTGGCCAAACTGCCAATGTGACCTAAACATTATTTCTTGTCTAATAGCTATGTTACTGCTCTCAGCAATTCTGGATTTAGGCCTGCTTTATGAATCATTTGGCCAGTAGAATACTGAGAAATGCTTTGTCACTATTAAGGGTAAAACACATAGTAAGAGTTGTTGCCCAGTTTATCAAAATTCTTTCCCCAATGAGGAATGTTGACATGACAGATAACCTATCAGCTCCAAACATCATGACTGAGTCACATTGAGAAGGCCAGCTTCCTTAGAGATCTCTTCCTTCAACTCACACCTGACTTTGCAGCCACAAGGATTGTAGACCTAATGTTATCATAGAGAAATTGGACCTATACTCAGCCAGTTGATGTGATGCATTGATCTCTTGGTTGGACACCTTAAGCTTTGTTTTCTAGTGAGTTTGTTACAGTGACCAGTTTTTTCCTAGTCTTCATTGACTACTAAACTTTAAGTGCTTTAACAGAAGATGTATGCTATGTAGCATTTGTTTATTAAATATACTGTCTGTAAGGTATTTCCAGTGTTTACCCTATAGACATCGATGATTATGGGACACTTTATTCAAGTCCACATAGACTTAATCATTGATTTCAAAATGTACTTCTGTTATTCACTTGACTTCCTCTGTTTTTATGAGTGCTAGCTTGTATGAGTTCATCTTTCAATTCTATGTGAAATTCCTTTCTTTGACAAATAGAATAAGAACCCTGTAGATTTTACCAGGGGACTGTAGAGCACATTCACAGATACCCTTGTGATCATGATAATAGATCCAGAAATTGGATCATTTTAATTCTCTGTTATGGATTCTAGTACAATGCCTTAGGAAAATCCGTGTTTAGTCTGTTGAAATATGTGTAAACCTATCTTCTTTTTTTTGTTTGTTTGTTTGGCCAGAGTCCTGGGCTTGAGCTTGGACTTTCTCAAGGATGGAGCTCTACCACTTGAGCCTCAGCACCACTTTCGGCTTTTTTTCTATGTGTGTGATACCAAGGAATCAAACACAGGTCTTTGTGCATGATAGGCAAGCACTCTACCACTAGGCCCTCCATCTTCTTAAGATTATTTGCTTCTTCAGGGAAGGAAATAAGCTTTGATTTCTTTAAAATATCTTGCCCAAATTAGAAGGCAGGTCTGCAATTAGTAAGAGTTTACCAGGTCAGTCTGAAAATATTAAAATTGGAGAGAGTTAATGGCAAGGCTGTGAAGTATGAATAGTCTGCCTCTGTTTTTGGCTTTAATGACATGTTTAACAGCAGCATCTTAGTGAATCATTTGTGCCTGCGATTCATGTCCTAACAATGTATAATATTTAGACATAATAATAGCAAGTTAACATTTCAAACCTCTAATTTCAACTTATTTTGCTTCTGAAGATTCACCTTATGTCTTTTCAGTGTCATTCAGATGAATATAGACTCAGAACTCATAAATACCCTGCCTAAAATACAATTAATTGCTAAATAAATGATAATTTTAAATATACATATACACACATACTATAAACACATACTTTTTTCAAAGGACACTAATTTTACTTTAGTGTTTATTCTTGGGAAAAATTATATGGCGCCTTTGGTATTTAAGATGATTTAGAAATTACAGTGATTTATTGCTTGCACAACTAGAATATCTTTGGTCATTATTTTTTTTCTCATGTAACTTATAAAACATTTTCCCAGTCATTTATCTACTGAATGGTCATTCCTCTGTTGACATGAACATTATAATTAGCAATTCAATATGTCTCCTTTATCTAGAATCAATTCATTGTTGTATTTGGTAGTATGCTTTACTCCTCTTTGGGGCCTGCTTCCTGTTTCATGAATAATTGTTCACAAAACATAAACAAGTTCCAGGTTTCTCTAGATTCTATCATCATATAGGGCTTTGCAAGCATTCTAGTCATGTAACATGAATAGTAAATACATCTCTGGATACATAATTCATTAAAAATAAAATGTTAAAATTATTTTGTTGTGTTTTTAATATTTTCAAGTAAAAGACCATATTATAAACTACTTAGTCATGTCTTTAGTAAATGCTGACTAGATTCTCGACCGAACACAGCTCAGATGCTTTGGTGTAAGGATTGGTCTAGATTGTAGTCTGTTTTCTTTGGATAATACCAGAAAACCACTAACTGTGTATGTTTATTTGTTCACATATCTGGAGGTCAAAGGTTGACAGCATTCTGGCTGACCTAGTTCTGAGGCAGTGCAGGCTAAGAGACAGAGGGCAGACACGGCATGCATCTTTTGGTTTCTCTTCTATTCATAAAGCCACCAGTGTTTGATTATAGAGGCTCAACTCTTTCACCTCCCACATCCCTCATCTCTAACCATGGTCAGTTTACATTTTCTTGCTTTTTGTCCCACAGAATGCAAATGAAATATCCAGCATGAGTTTCAGGAAAGATCAAGTGTATTCAAACCATAGAAGACTTGAATCAAGTATAAACAGCCAAACAAGATGGATGAACCCATTTGTGTGGCATTCGGCAGCAGAGTGCTGCCGAGAGTGCTATGAGTTTAGGACAAGGCCAGAGCATCTGCGTCTTACCTCTGCTGCCACAAGAAGAAAGTAGATGTGCAAATGAAGCACTGGAGACATTAGAGCCCTGAGGTGAAGAGATAGTGGCCAGTGACAATTGGTAGCGCCATCTCCAGTTTTGTCTGTCCAGATTAAGTCCTCTGGGGCTTTCTGATTACATAACAATATGAGCTCTCTCTCTTTTTTTTTAACAGAAGCTAGTTTAAGTTTCTGTCATTTGCAAGCAAAATACTCCTTATCCTAACAAATAAAGAATGTCTTAAAATTGGAGATATGTACTTTTGCATTCTGAGAATGGAAAGTATCAGACTCTTCAGGGACCCAGATACAGATGGTTAGAGATTTTGCATAAGTAAAAAGTGAAATGTCCTTGGGAAACCAAGGAAAAGAGGAAGCCATGGAGTAACAAGGGGGAAAAGAAGCTTGGACCAAAAGACCCCCAGAAGCAGTATTAGCCAGGGGATAAAACAGAAACTTTGTGATTCTTTCAAACCCACTGTGTATGCACCTAGGTTAAACATATTGAATGTAAGATTTCTGTCAGATGCTTATCACATTAATGTTTATTGTTGATGTTTTGAAAGAATGACCTAAGTAGAGTAAAAGACCATCAGGCACAGAGAAGGAAGTTTCGTTTTCAATGTGGCCAATCTTAATAAGAGAGGCAGAGAAGTAATCCTGCCACAGCATGATTCATGAATGCTTTGATGAGTAGAAAAGCTCTTTGCCACATCGTCACTTCACTGGTAGTTCTCAAGGCCAAAGCTCAACCTTTGGTCTTACCATAGTGACATCAGGATTTGGTGAGACACTTCATTAGACCCCTAATCTTGTTTGTGGGGCAGCTCAATCTAACATCTGGCCTTGTTTCCTGATTAATCTTGTCTTGGGGCTCTACTTTTCATTCTTCTCTTTCAGAGTCAATGATATTCACAAATGATTATGAACTATTTTATTCAAATGAAGGGCTGTAAGTTTGGCTTAGTGGTAGAATACTTGCCTAGCATGCACGAAGACCTGGGTTCAAATGAAGAGAAGTCTTAGGATTTGTGATATGACAGCAGCAAGGAAACTTAATTCTTATCCAATTCCATCCTTTCATTTCAGTAGGTTCAACAGGTCAATGTCAGTAAAATAAATGGGTCTTGTTATGATTGTCATGAACTGCTGTCAAAGTTGTACACTGCATATGGCTAGATTCCTTTTACTGGACTGGTACATAAGTAACACCTGTAAAATAATCCACACAAATATAGATAGCAAACCTAGTCTTAGATATCATAGCAATTGTTTTCTGCTAGAAGAGGAGGTGGCTGGGAAGACATATAGATACAAGACATATAGATACAAGTTCAGGCTTATGTAATACCCCGGTGAGTCACCTCTTCTGGCTCACTAACTTGCAAATAGAATAGCCTGAGCTACTTTTGGATAAGCAAATTGAGGAAGTAGATGTTTTCATGTGTTTCCTGTCTCCCCTGGGAAGTGATTTCCACAGGGCCTAACACAGGCAGCAGCACTAATTCAATCCCCTCCAGAGCTATTGCTGCTACAGCTTTGTGATCTGTTCCTATGCTGCCTGATGTGTTCAGAATTTACTTAAATAGCCACCAGGAACAGCAGCCACTTCTGTGCCCTGTCCCACAGTGAAAGGTGCCCTTTCAGGTGAGTCCTAGGCCTTAGTCATGGGAGGAGATGTCCTCCCATTTCTGTGACTATTTGATCTCCTTCATTTGCTACAGTTATTTCTCTTTATGGACTATAGCCACCCTAGCACAGGGGACCCACCTTCATCCTAATGCAGTGCCTGCCACACAGCAGACACCATAAGCAACTGTTGAGAGAAGGAGAATTGTTGCTACTCTCACCCATCAACTCAGAATTTCAGCTCTAGTCCCCTAAGCTATTTGTTCATGCTTATTCAACTTCAAGTCTATTAGTACCCTACAAAGTCCACAAGGCCATTTTAGCCAAGAGAGACATTTGCACAGATTCTTCACTGTTATGGCGAGTGCAGGAGTGGACAACACTAATAGTCATTCTGAATCACAGCCAGCCATTCCTGTTTGCTGAGGCTTCAGGAGTAAATCTTCCTGCACATAGAAATGTATCACTTGGATGCTCCTGAAGGGCTAGCTGCCTGGAGCTTCATTGAGTTATCAATGTTTCTACGTGTTCTATTGACAATAGAGACTTAAAAGTAAATAACTTTGGCAACTCCAAATCGCTGGTTTGAGGCTGGGGAAAACTGGATAGCTTGACACAAAGCTAAGAGCTGGCTACAGGGTTGAGGTCTGCAGAAAGTTTTCTGTAGTTGGATTCAGGAAGGGGAAAAGAAATAGAAAACTGATCTCTGAAATCAGGCCATGGAATTAGACCTTGGAGACCATCTGTGTACTTAGAGGACAGAGCTTTGCTAATGGCATGGCACTGAGAGAAAAGCTGTCCTGTCCAATGCTAGATTTCTACATCTCTAGTCACCTGTTGTCACAGCAAAGCCTTCTGATGGGGAAGAAAGTGTGGATCACTGCCAGTAAAGCTAAATAAGCCTAGTTTCACTCATTCACAGAGCCAAAAACACTCTGCCCATGAAAATGAAAGACATAGCTCAGCCTCATTGAACACTGGTTTCTATGTATGTTCAGTGGTAATAATCTCAGGGAGGGTTATCCAGAAGTAATCAACTTGAAATTTAACCCTGCAACATAGAAACATTTCACACTGAGAGGAATGCAAGAGTCACAATACACACAAAACAATGTGTGTGTGTGTGTGTGTGTGTGTGTGTGTGTGTGTGTGTGTGTGTGTAATATACAAGAGAAATTGAGAAACATCCTCTAAAAGACGTAGAGTAAGGGGCTAATGTGAGGAGAAATGAAGAAATGGAAGGGAATAATAGAGGTAAAAGAGAATTTTTAAAAATCTGTCTGGCATGAAACATAGATAATTGCGTTCCTGAATTGAGTAGAAAGATTCACTTAATTTTGTAGTTTATAAAGGAGAATAAAGCAACCATGAAAATAAATATGGAACTAGAACCAATAATGTAACTGGTGTAAATTAAATTAAAACTAAATTCTTGCTGTAGGAATTAAGCATAGACATGGAGACTCTAACACAGAGAGAGAGAACAGTAGAAGAAGAAACCCCAGGAAAGAATGCCCCAGACAGCAGTTAAGAGCCACTACAAAGTTCCTGATACTGCAAATAGACTGATATATTCAAAGCACTGAGAGAACCGCAAGGCTGATGACTGAGGGCTAGAGATGAAGCTGATGTGGCTTAATAGCCCAAGTTATAAAAGACATCGTAGACCGCATGAATGAGTTGCATTTAAGTCTAATGCATTGAGAACCCGTTAAGGGGATTTTAATGCAGAGGCTGGTGAACAATGATGGAAATGGCGGGAAGAGAATGCATGTGGCAAGGTTTGTGTCAAAACCTATATAACTGCTGTCAGGGAGCCAAGGTGGATCAGACAGAAAGATCTATTAAAAGCTTACTTGCACCAACACAAGTGGACCCTGAGCCTAGTTCAGACAGTGATACAGAGAAGTGATTGGAGAGATCATGGAGACACTACAAACAAGTTATGGAAATCTAAGATGTCTTTGTTATATGTTACAACAAAGGTTTTCAATAATTTACCCTTATTTGTTGGTTGGTGGTATAAACATGCATTCTGGGTTCATATTTGATCTAGTTATGTTAAGTTCCTTAGCAAAGTGAGCCTCAGAATGATAAGGTTATGGAACAGACTCTCAACTGACCAGTGATCAAATGAACAAGAGCTGAATTTTCTTGCTTAACTGCACATTAAGTGCTTGCTAAGACCTGCCATCTGCTGATCCATAAAACAAACCTCAGTATGTTTCCAGTTCTTCTGCAAACAAAAAAATGGCATTACATTGTCAAAACATTTGTATGTCAAATCACCATAAAATGGGGGTTGCTTATATTTGTCAGTATTAAGTTCCTGTGATACTAAGGAGCCTATGGATCCAATAAAAATCAAGGGAAAACATTTTGAGGAAAAAAGAAGAAAACATGAGAGGTTGTAAGTTTTACATGGCTATAATTAAATGAATATTGTTTAAAATGACTACCATTTAAGAAGTTACTGAAAAGCCAGTGGCTGGTGGTTCATGTCTGTAATCCTAGCTAATCAGATGACCAAGATACTGAGACATGTAGTTTGAGGCCAGCCCAGACAGAAAAGTCTGTGAGCTTTACTCTCACAAAAGCAAAGCTAAAGCTCAGAGAGACAAATGATGCCTATTTTCTCTCATATGCAGAAGCTAGACCTAAAATACACAGGGACATGATAAATTAGGCATCCACACCCAGTGAGACCAAAGGGGGCTATTCTTCAAAGAGGAACAGAAAGGTGGCAATGCTTTTGTGCCTATAATCATAGAAAATAACATGATCTAAATCATCTTCGGGAAATGGATGCAAGAGATTTTTGTTGTTGTTATTGCTGCTACTGTTTTTATCTTTTTTGTTCATTTATCTGTCTTTGGGAGGGTAAATGGGGGTAAAGAAATGGAAGGACAAAGGTACAACAAATGTAGCTAGCCGCTGCACTGAACATGAACTACGTAACTTGTGGGAGGGAATGGTGGGGAGAAATTGGAAGAACACAAGGGAAGGGGTAATATTGCCCAAAAAGTAATGTATTCTTTACTTGACTTATGTAGCTGTAATCCCTTTGTACATCAGAGGTAATCTGTAATAAGACTCATGTAAGATACAATAAGTAGAAATGAGTGCAGTGGCTCACACCTGTAATCCAACTACTCAGGAGACTGAGGTCTGAGGAATGTTGTTCAAAGCCAGCCTGGGTAAAAAACATGAGACTCTTATTTTCAATGAACCACTAGAAAATGGGAAGTAGGTCTGTGGCTCAAGGGGTAGGGCAGTAGCCTTGAGCTGAAAAGTTCAGAGACAGCACCCAGACCGAGTACAAACCCCATGACCCACAAAAAAATAAAAGGTAGAAAGCTAGAAAGCAATAGAGAAAATAAAAAAGTTTAATAAATTGAGAAAAACATAACAAGACTAACTGTAGAAGATAGTGTACAAACTAGCAGTATCAGGAATGAAGGAAAGATAGGAAATCATGGACAGATCCTTTTGAAATTAAAAATATAATGAAAACCTTCATGCTAGTAGATTCAACAACATATAGGCAATTATACAATAACCACAGCAATGACAAAAATTACAAATGCCCTCTAAGAGGTTCTTTCTACAGCTAGGCCTTACCTCCCAAAGATTCTAACATTATCTAAAATAGTATCATCAATGTATGAGCCTGTGTAAGATAGTTCATATTCAAAGCATAACATGGGGCTCAGATAGAGTATAAAATACTGCATTTCTGACAAGTTCCCAGAGAATGCTGATGCTTTTGGTTCAAGATCTACTCTTCAGAGACACTGATGTAGAGTGTAGCACCAGCCTTCTAGACTCATCTATCTTAATATCCATTCTCCCAGCTACAGGCATAGAGTGGGCCGTTGGGCTAGTCTGTTTGTGGAAATATAAGATGCTACAACTGCATCAGGAAATTTCTAAACTGTTCAGCTGTTTTCAAACATTTATCTTTATGTTCAACAATTCTACTTCAAGAGAAATGGTTCATTCATTCACTAAACATTTGTATACAAGTCTTTGTAAAGTGAATGGAAAAATGTGTGTGTGTGGATGTGTGTGCACACGCGCACATGTGTGTGTATGCTTGTGTTATTTTCATTTTCTGTATCATTGATATTCTTCCTAACAACTGTGGTCAATAAATAACTCCATCAATCTCAGTCACTTGTTTAGTTCTCCTCTTCTGTTGCTAGGTAGGTTAATTATTTTAATTGTTCCTAACTAATTCTGCTCCATTGAGTCTGATACCCATTGTAACCAAGCACTTGATTTTCACATGGATTCCTTCAAAACATAAAACCATATTTAACAAAGAATGGCATACATGCTTTCTAATATTTTTGTCTTTTTCTTATGACCCCAGGCTGGAAACTCAACATGTTGCTTTCTGTTAAAAGGAAATAGATAAAGTGACATCTAGAGACATTTCTCTCAAGACAAGGCAAACAGCCATAAGCTTGATCTCATTGAAAATTGTAGTGCTATTTTATGAGGGTTTTTTTCTTTTCATAAAGTGGGGAAGGTGGAAAGAAAGGTCACTGAGCCCACATTCAACTGTCATCATACCCTCATGTACCGTTAAGGTATCAGCTTTTGTCACTAAGTGATTCTACTGCAAATCAAGAGCAATAAGCTGGGTTTACCATTGAGTTCATAAGTGTTGCTTATAGCTGAGCAGGATTGTTAAAATCCTCTTATGTTATAGCTTCTTAACTTTTATATGGTGGTAAGAAGCAAATATTTCATGACATTTTAATTTCTGCCATATTTGAATGATGGAAAATGGTCAAAATGATTTCTTTCTCTGTGTTGGAATCAGGGAACAAATACCATCCATGCTTCTTATAGGCTATTGAACTCAATGCCATTCATTTTCAAGGCATTCTAAACATGACTACAATGTGATTTATGGAATCCATTGTTCTGCAAAGAGATGGCACAATGTTAGTCTTTGCATGAATTTGTTCAGCATCTCTATACTGAGTGCTTACCTTTCCTGGGTATGGAAGTCAAACAAGTTATACAAAACACAGGCTTTCCTCAAGAAGCCAAGAATCTAGCAGGAAATACAATCAATAAGAATTGTGTAACCTGATGTAATGTCCAGGCAAAAATATGCTTGTGGGGAAAGGCCAGCATTTATGTGAGCAAGAATCTTTTCATGAATGTGGGATTAGATGTAGGGATTCCTTGAAGGAGAGTTTCAAAAATCATCAAAGCTCAGATCAGGAACTGGGCAGAAACTGACAGTTTAGGCTAGCTTGGTGGTGCCTCTTCAGTCTCATTTAATGATTTATTCCCTTAATCTGGGTTTCATGCTTACTAGCCTCTACCATTTCCCAAATCTCTTACACTTCTATCTCTGGATCTTTGCACACTTTCTTGGGAGTATTCTTCATCCATCCCATCTTCTTCCACCAGATAGCTGCGGGCTTTAATTCTACTTTCTCATGGAAACCTTTCTGACCCTACAGCCTAAACTATGCTCCTTCATGCAGCTTCTCTGTGCCCCATTATTTTTTAAAGCTCATTCTGTTGCTGATATTTGTGGGAAAGAGTACTTCTTCTTTGCTCTGTGCTCAGAGGAAGAGAACACACTGGTTTTCTTCAATAATTTATCTCTGTTTTAAAGTTCTAAGCAGAATTTCTGTCCTATAAGTGTGTACTTTGTAGGTAGTACAGAATGTTATTTAAAATACTTTGAAAATTATTGCGACATTAAAATTTAAAAAGCATTAAAATGATCTACACAGAATGCTTTGTGTGTGTACACATCTACCACCTCCAAACATATCCACATGATCAGGTATTTACATATATTTACTTTACCTTTCTCCAAATATCTTGAAGCTGATGATTTTTTTCCTGCTTTGCAGTTAAGAGAAAGCAGGCTAATGCAAGTTAATTTTCTTAAAGATTCAATGTACCCTCATAACACATGTGCTATCATTGCAGTGGATTAGAGTTGGTTTGGGCCCATGGAAAACATTATTTTACAATAACTCCTTTGAGTAAAAGCTAGAAGGCAGTAGTTTAAGAAAAGAACTGGACAGAATTATGCAGAAACAAAGTACTGAGTTTCTGAAGACACTTGGATAAGAAGGAAGAAAAGGAGTGGAGCTAGGACAGCTTGAGAAGAACAGGAGTAGGATAAGGTTTTGTTTTGAATTTTTTAATGAAAGAAGACATTTCAGCATGTATGTAGGATCAAGAGAGGAAGTCGATGGAGGGGGTTTGAAATATCCAACAGACAGAATAATTGATGGAGTGAGGCTTTAGAGGAAGAAAAGTTGCAAACATAGGTTGGAGCTTCTGCTTTAGAAGGAAAATGTCAATACCTTCTTGTGGAGAGGCACACACAAAAAAGGAAAACTTGAAAGAAAATATACACATTTCAGGCTAGAGGGAGCATGACTCAGAAACTCAAGTTCTATATTTATGTTCTCAAAGAGGATTTGATCAGGGTGAAAGGAGAGGTGACAGCCGAGTAAAATGGAAGTTGATTGAGAGGATGTATCTGGAAGAGCAGAAGCAGCCACCATGTTGTGAAAATCTTCCAGACACTACAGAACTTTCCAGCTAGATGGAAAATATGTCCAGGCTGAAAAATAATCTTCCATCTCTGCCTGTGCAGGCACTGTGTGGTGTCTCCAAAGTTTTCTTCTGTTCACCCTCATCTGAGATCCTTTTGGAAAATAAAGCAATATTTATCAAACAATTTGATATGCCTAATAGTTGCCTTCCTGGATGCTTGTTCTCATGATCTTTGTTGGAGGCATTGGTAAAAGTAGGTCTCTGGTGTGGTAGTGTGGTAGTGAACGAAGGGGCCAATTCTCTCTGCAGTTATTCATTTACTGCGGTGATGTGATGTTGTTGGGTGCATTCACCCCTTGTAAGATGCGAGGCTTAGATACTGAGGGTTCACCTGCTTAAAAACCTCACACAAGTAGGTAATGATAGAACTAAAACCCAGGCTCCAACATTTTTCCAAGTGTAATCTGTCTGCTGGCAATCGAGATCCTCGGTCTGCTTTATGTCTCTCTGTTCTGTGTCTAGTGGGTGTGAAATCACTTCTGTGAGGAGGGTAAGAGCTGGAAAGCACAGGACATTCATTATGCACCAAACTCTGTCAGAGCAGGGGACAGACATTTAATCCTCTAAGCATCCCAGTGCAGTAGTCACCATAACCCCCCCCCTTTTTTCATTTTTTTGATGGAGGAAGGAAGGTTTAGAGGAGAATGTGGGGCCACCTTTTAGAATAGCCAATTCCCATGGGAACCAGCTTTACAGAGAGCTAGGGTCAAAGGTGACCACTGAAAAACCAGCCATCAAGACCCATTCAAAACTGGGAGCTTGCAACCAGCAGACTGGTTAGGTGTCAATATGTCATCAGACATTCACTAGCTAGAGTCTGAAACACATCCCTCCAAATGACAAAATAATGAAGGTGATTTTCTCCCTCCTTCTCAGAGAGAATCTTGTAGGTATGTACTTCACAATTATAAAAAGAGAATGGATTTCCTAAAAGGAAGAGCAAGTCAATGCCTCATGATAGCCTAAAATCCTCTCTTGGTTTAAAAAAGATGCACCTAGTTGGGGTGCTTGTTGGTAATCCTAGCTACTCAGGAGACTGAGATCTGAAAATCATGGTTAGAAGCCAGCCCGAGCAGGAAAGTTCTTTTTTTTTTTTTTTTTTGCCAGTCCTGGGCTTGAGCTCAGGGCCTGAGCACTGTCCTTGGACTTTCTCAAGGCTAGAGCTCTACCACTTGAGCCTCAGCACCACTTCCAGCTTTTTTCTATGTATGTGGTACCGAGGAATCGAACCCGGGTCTTTGTGCATGCAGGGCAAGGACTCTACCATGAGGCCAAACTCCCGGCGCTGGGGCAGGAAAGTTTTTGAGGTTCTTATTTCCAAGTAAGCATGAGAAAACTGAGAGTGGTGCTGTCGTTCAAGTGGTAGAGCACTAGCCTTGAGCAAAAGGTACTCAGGTCCAGAGTTCAAGCCCCAGGACTGGCCAAAAATAGCAATTAATGAATGAGAAAAGAAAGTTGAGATTAAAGTTCTCAATTAAACCATTACCCAAACTTTATCAATCAGTAAATGCAGAACTGGTTGCTTTTTGCCCCTGAGATACAAGAGTTTCACTCAGCCCTAGAAGCACCTAAAACTGCTGTGCTCAATAAGAGTCTCAGAGTTGATCCACTCATCAACTGAGGGACATCTAGGTTGGTTCCATATCTTTGCTATGGTGAATAGTGCTGCAATGAACATTGTTGTGCTAGTGGATTTAGTATGCCCTAGATTCTGGATGGTTGGGTAAATGCCAAGTAGTGGAATTGCTGGGTCATAGGGGAGCTCTATGTTTAGCCTTTTGAGGCACTGCCATACTGCTTTCCATAGTGGTTGAATGTGTTTGCACTCCCACCAACAGTGTAGTAGTGATCCCTTCTGGCCACATCCCCTCCAGCATCTGTTGCTATTCGTTTTCCTGATCCTGGCCATTTAGCTGGAGTGAGGTGGAATCTTAGAGTTGTTTTGATTTGCATTTCTTTTATGACGAGAGATGTTGAGCATTTCTTCATGTGTCTATAGGCCATTTTTGTTTCTTCTTCAGAGAAGACTCTCTTTAAGTCTTTGGCCCATTTTTTAATGGGATGGTTGTTACTTTGGAGATTAGTTTTGGAGTGATTCAATTTTTTGAGTTGTTGATATATTTTAGATATGAGGCCTTTGTCCGTTGTTTATTTGGTGAAGATCTTCTCCCACTCTGTGGGCTTCCTAATTAATTTACTAGCTATGTCCTTTGCCATACAAAAGCTTCACAGTTTAATGCAGTCCCACTTATCCAGCCTATCTCTTATTTGTTGTGATTCTTGGTCCTTATTAAGAAAGTTTCGACCTATGCCAAGGAGGCCTAGTGTATCTCCTATTCCTTCTTGTAAAGTTTTCAGTGTGTCAGCTTTTACCTCCAGGTCTTTGATCCATTTGGAGTTAATTCTAGTCCAAGGTGACAAAGAAGGATCCAACTGTAGTTTTCTGCAGGTGCTTAACCAGTTCTGCCAGCACAACTTGTTGAAGAGGCTGTCTTTCTTCCATTCTATTTTTTTAGCTCCCTTGTCAAAGATTAGGTGGCCATAGGTCTGTGGTTTAATACCTGGGTCCTCAGTTCTATTCCATTGGTCTTCAGGCCTGTTCTTGTGCCAGTACCAAGCTGTTTTGAGAATTATAGCCCTGTAATAGAGTCTAAAGTTTGGAATTGAAATTCCTCCAGCGCTGTTCTTTCTGCTAAGAAGTGTTTTTGCTATACGGTGTCTTTTATTATTCCATATGAAATTTTGAATTGCCTCTTCTATTTCTGTAACAAATGCCATTGGGATATTGATGGGTATTGCATTGAATTTGTAGATAGCCCTTGGCAAGATTGTCATTTTCACAATGTTGATTCTTCCAATCCAGGAGCATGGGAGGTTTTTCCATTTCCTTAGTTCTGCTTTAATTTCCTTTTTTAGGGTTTTAAAGATGAGTGGATCAACAAGTTGTGGTATTTGTACACAATGGAATTCTTTGCTGCTGTCAGAAAAAACGACATCACACCATTTGTTAGGAAATGGAAAGACTTAGAAGAAATCATATTAAGTGAAGTAAGCCAGACTCAAAGGAACTTAGGCTCAATGGTTTCCCTCATTTGTCATAATCAGTAGAAACTTGGGCTCTACTAGCAGAGATCTGCAATAGAGCAAAACCTTGATACATAAGGCCATATAGTATGAAGCTAATTGAAAGGACCTCCAGGATATTGAAACAAAAGCCATATAACGAATGACTGTTGTCCCTAATGTTCTATGTTATCTCTCATCTCCTTTGCTGTCCCTTGAGTATCTCATATTGTTACAGTATCTCACTTTGTTATCTGATATATTGAATTTATTTGTATTTGATTCTTTGAAATTTGATAGGGAAGGGGGGAAAACCAAGACTGGGGGGAGGGTAATGGGTACCAAGACATGTGAAAGGGTATCAATGTATGTGAATTAATGCACCTTCTATCTGGCAAATATCATGTAACCCTTTTATTAATTAAAATAAAAAAAAAGAGTCTCAGAGTTCAGTGGCTTTTTATAACAGCCCATCTCTGCTGGCAAACTAAGTTTGTGTGCTCTCACTGCAAAGAGCTAAGAGGAACAACACTCTTAATTTTTAAAGCTGAGAGCAGACAACCATGCTATCTGGGAAATGAGCAAAGAATGTTCAACAGACGTAAGCAGCTTAGTATATTCCGATCAAATAAAACCAGCAGAAACAGTCTGACATGTAGTTAATGAGATGCCTCACCATTATTGGACTGCATTGTAATTTGACCTAAATGCTGAGCAGTTTGTATAAATTACTGTATTTATTACCAATGACTATCTTTTAACATTTGTATGGTGCTTTGAAGTTTATAATGCACTTTACTATAGATTATCTCATTATCTCACATGAGAAGGCCTAACGAGCTCAGTAAATGTTAGTTTAACTTAAATTACTCAATGCCATGTTAGAAAAGCTGGGTAGATGGTATGAGCTCCCTTTATGGATGATGAAGTTGAGGCCTGGAGAGAAGCCCACAGCTTTTCAATTGGTCCAAAGCTAGAGGCAAAGTCCTTAGATTTCAAATGAAAATTGCTTTTCCTTCCTTCCTTCCTCTCTTCCTCCCTCCCTTCCTCCAATCCTCCCTTCCTCCCTTCCTTCCTTCCTTTCTTTCTTCTTTCCTTCTTTCCTTCCTTCCTCCCTCTCTCTCCCTCTCTCTCCTCTCTCTCTCTGCCCCTCCCTCCGCTCTCTCTGTCTTTTCTTTCTTCATGGGGCTTGATCTTTGGCCCTATGTGCTGTCCCTCAGCTCTTTTGCTCAAGCCTAGCACTCTACCCCTTTGAGCTGTAGTGACTCTTTCAGTTTTCTGGTGGTTCTTTGGAGATGAGATACTTTCCTGCTGAGACTGGCTTCCAACTATGATCTTCAGATCTCAGCCTCTTATGTAGCTAGGATTAGATTTGAGCCACCTCTAAACTGTTCTTTCATAGACATGACTTTTCACAGAGTCAAGCGCAGTAGTTCTAATGGAGGTACAGGACAGGTAGAATCAAATAATGATGGCAACTTCTTATCTAAGGAAACTGGACTCTTTTGTCTTTCCAAGTGGTTTATCCTTCTATTTCTTAATGTCTATGTCTGTCTTATGTCATTGAGTGCATTGTCATTAAATTCTCCATTTGTGGGACTTAATTGAGGTCAAGGAAGGAGAAGTGAGAGAAGAGATGAGGAGAAGGGGAGAGAGGGAGTAGTCAAAAAAAGAGAGGGGAGAGAGAGAGAGAGAGAGAGAGAGAGAGAGAGAGAGAGAGAGAGAGAGAGAGAGAGAGAGAGTCCTAGAAGACCAGCACTAGCTGTTAGTCATTGAAAGAATAAAGAATATATTGGTTTTGTATTATGCTTGGTAGAATTTTAGAACATTTTCCTTAGGGATCTAGCCAAAAGTTCTAACACCTTAGATTACTGTAGGAGCATTTCATGTCTTTGGTATCAGCTACTTGGTTCCCAGCACATTGTGATGCAGCTCTATGCCGAGTAACTTTCAGCATGTCCTTGAAGATATCAGGCTAGCTGATGCTTCTGTAACCTCACTGCTCGCCAAGTCTTGATCCAATGAATGCAAAGGCTTCTGTACTTCCTCTTTCAACATTCTGAGTCCTCTGAGAGTGTTTTAAGCAACTCTGTCCTTGGGCCTCCTCCCTCCTCTTAGACCAGTTAGCATCAACATTTATATTGGTGAAAACTTTATGTCTTCTTTTCATTCATCACCTCACTGATATATGTCTACATCTTTTTCATCTTTGAGCTCTTCCAAGGGAGGATGAATTGTTACTATAAATTCTCTATTTCCAGAACTCAACAGTGGTCAGTGAGTGACCAGGCTTTTCACTTGTTTTCAATACAGGGCTTTCTAGTTTTGCTAAGGGTTTCTGGACTGTTCAACTCTTCTAAAGAGAGACATATGAGTGGATCTTCATGTAATGCTGAAATAGACACCTGGACCCCAAATCTATTGCTTCTGAATGATAGCATCTTCTGAAACCTCTGCCTGATTTGTATAAACTCCATTCTGTTTATGCTTGGCTAGGGTTGCTTCTCACTAGGTCCCATCCATCCTTCATGCTTGCTGGTCTGTGACTACTATCAACAATTGGCCATGGTTGTGTTTCTTTTTTTCTTTTTCTTTCTTTTTTTTTTTGCCAGTTCTAGGCCTTGAACTCAGGGCCTGAGCACTGTCCTTGGGCCTTCTCAAGGTTAGAACGGTCCCCATGGTTGTGCTTCTTACATAGCCTAAATGTGACATCACAGTATTCCCCAAAATCCAAGAAGTCATTTTAAATACATCCAGGGTGCAACAGGAATTAACACTCATTCACAACCTTTAATTTGGTCTCTTGAACTGATGGCATTGAATTTGCATATATCTATTCTAGTTAATCAATTTCCTCATGTGTAGAACTTCCAGCATGAATTCAGTGTTAGCTCCACCTTTGGGTCAGAAGAGTCTGGAATTTTGTCCACAGCAAGTAGCCATGAATGGATGGATGTGAACTGCAATTCTTGTGGCTCTCCTACCAGTGTGCCCAACTGTGAGACATAGACAATAGACTTAAGATCAGGGGAAGTGATAGATTTTCGTATTATACTGCTATCTACAGGTCCACCATCCCAGCTGGTCCTGGTCACTGCTGTGAGTCTACTTTCACTGCCTGGACACTCAGACATATTTGGTCTCCAGGAATGGTTGGGCTTGCCATCTTGAGTCCATCCATCGTTATGAGAAAAAGATACCCTGGACAGTGTTGGAGTGTGATACAGGGGGATCCAAATTATATTCAATCTGCAGCAAAGGGATAAACCGAGCTTTTGGTGGCTATTTGGAGGAACGAGTCTCCTAGACTTTCCTACCTTGGCTGGTTTTAAACCATATTCCTTGGATCTTTGCCTCCTGAATAGCTAGGATTATAGAGCCACCTGCACTTGGCTTGAAGATTTTTACTTTTTTTGGGGTAGAACATTTTGTTTTCTAAGAAATCTAGAGGTTCTATCATATTTTTCTAGAACATTCTCTTTTTTTCCCTCATAAGAGCAGAATACAAAACCACTATATGTTATTGGTCACTCATTGAACAACTTTGTAGGTTTATTTTGGGCTACATTGATCCAATTCCTATACTTTCTGAAGCCTTGTAGCATTATAAAAAATTTCAACATCTACTGCACTAATAGCTCTGCTTGTTTTTACAAATGTTTTATTATGATCTTATCAATTTCTACTGTTAATATGTGAATCTAAGGAAGGAGAGTAAGAATCAAATTGTTATAATCTAAGAGCAGGGTACAATCCAAAAATTGAGTTTTAAAATTTCTCTTATATTTCATAGTTTCATATATGTATGTCTTACAAAACTTTCACAGGTTAGTTCCAATATATTTTAATTGTACTGTCAACAAATCATTTCAAACATCATGTTCTACATTTCATTGTTGGTATTTAGAAAGTCAGTTGATTAGGTAATACTGATGATATTCAATTGTCAACAGATGTACTTTTTAACTGAAAGTATTTTTCTTCATATTCGTTTGGACTCTTATGTAATCATACCATCTGTGAATAAGATGGTTCTATGTTATCTTTTCAAGACTTTTAAAATATTTTTTATAGATGTGGCAATGCCTGGCATTTTTGTTTCCTCACAGTCTCAGGAGGAGCATGAGATTTACTATATGCTGTTGGGGGATCTTTTTAAAATTTTAATTACATTTTTATTGTTATTAAGTAGTTGTATAAAGGTGCTACCATTCAGCAAAGGAGTTTAGGAATAAGTGTATCTTGAACAATGTCACTACTTTCATCATTTTTCCCCATCTCCAGCCTTCCTCTTCCCCTCAATTTTTTTTTTGTTGTTGTTTTTTTTGCCAGTCCTGGGCTTGAGCTCAGGGCCTGAGCACTGTCCTTGGACTTTCTCAAGGCTAGAGCTCTACCACTCGAACCTCAGCACCACTTCAGGCTTTTTTCTATGTATGTAGTACTGAGGAATTGAACTCAAGTCTTCTTGGATGCTAGGCAAGCACTTTAACCACTAGACCAAACTACTGGCCCTGGCCCGGCCCCTCAATTTTCTTAATATGCATTGAATTTTCTGGCTGCTTTCTCCTCAGCTCTCTTCACCCCCTTTCCACTTGGTTCCACCACTTTTTTTTGAGAACCTATTTCCTGGATTTATTTTGTTGGACTATGAGTTCATCTTCCTAAGGAATTATAACATTTGAATTCTCCTCTGAAAATGCCATATTTTGGTTAATATATTTGTGAAGAGAACAACTCGAAAGTGTTTACTTACACATTTATAAATTAGGTCTAGCTTCCACACATGAGATAAAACATGTAAAACAGGTACCCTTTGTCTCTTTGGGCCTGACTTTTCTCAACATGACTCCCCCTGATATTTTAATTTCTTTGCAAATAAAATATTATTCTTCCTAATGGATGAGTAAAATACCATTGTCTAAATATTCCATATCTTCTTGACATATCATCCATTGAGAGATAACCAGGCTGATTCAAAAACTTGCTTATGGTGTCTGTTGCTTCAGTGAACCCGATTGTACAGGTGGCTTTACTAATCTTAATTTGTACTCTTTGGAATAAATGTTCAAAAATGATATTGGGGATTCATAGGATAGTTCTATGTTTAGTTGATAAATCTCTATACTGCTTTCCAGTATAGAGTTTAACTTTCCACCAACAGCATCGTAGGACTCCTTTCCCTGCAAAGTTCATGCTAGTTTTTATTATTGTTTGTATTCTTGATGATGGTTGTTCTCTCTGAGGTGACATGGAATACCAATGTTGTTTTGATTTATACTTCTTTTATGCCCAGGTATGTTGGGCATTTCTTCACATATTTATTGGTCATTCTCACTTCTTCTGGGAAGTCTCTATTTAGCTCTGGTGATCATTTATTAATTAGTTTGATGCCATCTTGAGCCCCTGGAATTCTACTTAGAAAGTTTCTGGTTATGGCAATATGTTCTAATGTTTCATCTACTCCTTCCTGTAGTAGTTGCAAGGTGAACTTCTTGATTTGTTTTGGGTTAACATTAGTGCAAGGTGATCCAATTTCTCTCTTCAACATGGGGAATGTCCAGTTTTCCCAACACCATTTGTTAAAGAGGATGTCTTTTTTCCAACACTTACTTTTGGCCCCTTTGTTAAGCGTCAGATGATCTGAAGTGTATGGGTTTATTTCTGAGTCTTCTTCCAGGCTATTCCATTTGTCTCCAGGCCTATTTTTATGCCAGTACCAAGCTGTCTTTATTATTATAGCTCTGTAGGTCAAGGTTTGAAATTGTGATACCTCCCAGCATTGCTTTTTTCCTCTTTTGCCTAGATTTGCTTTGGCTGTTTGGAGTCTTTTGTACTTTCATATGAATTTTTGCATTATTTTCTCTATTCTAGTGAATAGTGGAATTTGATGGATATTTTCCTTTGGCAATATGGCTATTTTCCTGATATTAATTCTGCTAGTCCATGAGCATGCCAGGTCTTTCCACATCTCTGTGTTTTCTTCAGTTTCCAGTCCTTATTTACTTATTTTTTTTCAGGTCTGTTCTAGCAGTTTTCTCAGAACTTGATCTTCCTATGATGACCGCTAGCATAGCTGGGACCTCAGGAGTGTAACAGCCTACAAAGCATATTGATTACATTTGGGTCTTTTAATGTATTTTTTCTCTCACTCCCCTTGAACAGCTAGTCTCCTGATCCTGACCTCTGCCTGCCTGTATGAACCATCACACTCAGTCCAAAATAATGATTTGGTATACATCATTTCATATATATATATATATATATATATATATATATATATATGTGTGTGTGTGTGTGTGTGTGTGTGTGTGTGTGTGTGTGCACGCATGCATGCGTCTGTGTATGTGTATACATATATATTTCTATGCACAATTATATATATTTCTAGGGGTTTTTTTTTGTGGGTCATGGAGCTTGAACTCGGCCTGGGCACTGTCCCTGAGCTCTTCAAGTCATGGCTATAGCCCTACTCTTGAGCCAGGACCTACTTCCCATTTTCTAGAGTAGCAGGTCTTTTTGTGCCCAGGCTGGCTTTGAACCTTGATCCTCAGATCTCAACCTCCTGAATAGCTAGGATTAGAGTTATATGTATTTCTTTAGCATAGTTTTCTAGGAGTTACAACATTCAAACACTCAGTGATTTTATTGCTCATAAAGAATTTGGTTTTGAGTGTCAATTATTTATTGATTTATGACAATGAATAATTTTCAAAAAATTTAATGGAGATGCATTTGTAATATGAGGATGTTTCAATGTGATATTTTCATACATGTATATGTTATATTTTGTAGATTTAAGCTCCTTTGCCCCTTCCTTCCTTCCTTCCTTCCTTCCTTCCTTCCTGCCTTTTGTGGGTTGTGAAGCATAACTATACAGCTTAAGGCTAGTGCTCTAACACTTGAGCCACAGTGCCACTTCCAGTTTTTTGGTGGTTAATTGGAGACAAGAGTCTCATGGACTTTTGTGCCTAGCTGGCCTTCAACCATGACCTTCAGATCTCATCCTCCTGAATAGTTAAGATTATAGGCATGAGCCACCTGTGCCGGGCTTCACATTCTTATTCCTGCCATCCATCCTTTCTCTTTATTTCAGATAAAATTTACTGGGTTTTTGTATGCTCTATTCATATATATACACACACATATACACTTACATATATGTACATACATATATTCATAATTAGCATATACATAAGAATATGTATGAATATATATGAACATATATACATACGAGTACATATACACATATGAGGAAAAGTCTCCTTATGCCAAGCATCTTAAATTAATCATAATGTGAACAAGACATAGTAAACGTTGAGATTTTTCCTTTTTTTGCATAATGGTTATGCTCAGAAAGGTCTATTCATAGGTTTAAATTGCCTTTAGAAATTGATGTTTAATCTGTTGAAGCAGAAAAGAATCCAATATTCTTGCTCATCCTTTTGCTTTTAAGTTTCTCTTATATACAGTGCTCTTTTCATATGCCTATTGAAACTTAGCAATCAAGTAGAAGGGGAACTTTGCTTAATGTTTGCTTCCATTGACAACCTTAGTTAATTAAATATCTTCAAATATTTTTAATGCCTATAAATTTGATATGCAGGGTTTGTACTTAATTAACCTTAATTGTTGACAGACAAGCCACCTAAGTACTTAACTCATGGAAGCCTAAAAAATGTAAACTTATAAATATGCTAAACCTTAAATTACATGCTAATAGTGTACATAAATTTAATATGCTTTCAACTTAAAATACATGTCTATGTCAGTCCATTACACTTTTTGAATTGGAGTCAGAAAAGAAAGTAGAATCTTATTCTAATTGGTTATATTACATACTACATTAAGAGTATAAGATAAATTCTAAGATGCACATACACTTCATTTCAAATATGAACATTATGGAATTGAATGTTTCAAGTGACTAGAGTTTTTTCTAAGTTTCCCCCAGAACTGAAAGTCACTTAACCACAGTTTATCTCACACAATCTAAGGATTAGCTGTAATTAATACTTTTTAGAGTTCTCCAGTTGCTTGAAGTCACATAATTACTGTGAATTTGTGTTGGGAGCCTCTCTAGGGTTTTTGTTTTGTTTTGTTTTGTTTTGTTTTTCTGGTCCTGGGGCTTGAACTCAGGGCCTGGATACTGTCCTTGGGACAGTTTTTGCTCAGGGCTAGCACTCTGCCATTTATGCCACAGCACCACTTCTGGCTTTTTCCATGTATGTGTTTCTGGGGAATCGAACTCAGACCTTTATGCATGCTAGGCGAGCATGCTACCACTAGGCCATGCTCCCGGCCCTCTGTAGGTTTTTCTGTTGGTACTCCTAGTAAGATAGTCTTAATATTACTTACAATGTGGACAGCTAGACATGCAAATAAGTCCCCTTAAACTTAGCACCAACTCACACATTTTATTCTGGATTTTGTACTTTTACACTTACAAAAGTCACAAATATTTTACGAGCTCAACAATTTTTAGACTGTACTGAACATGGCATTGTTTTAATTTTATAGTGGTTGATGGGAGATTACGAACTACCTCAGTAAATTGCCTGCATTCCCCACATACTCCTCCTTCTTCCAGTCCTAACTCCTCAGTGGTATTCACATGAATTTCCTCAGGCAGCCACTGTGTGAATTTCCTTTGCCTGATATTCCATAGGCTGGTAAACCTGTGGTGTCCAGATGGTAGACACTATTTCCTATTTAACTGAACTGTGACTGTGTTCCTGGCAGAAAAATTCCATCACTCTCTCCTCCAACCTTAGAAACAGGGAGTTCTAATCTAGCAGAGGCTATGGATGTAAATATAAAACCTCCATTCCACAAATGAGAGCATTTGAGATGAGGACAAAAGAGGCCAATGAAGAGTCCAAGATAAGAGCTCAGCTTTTTGTCCCACCAGACATGTATGATGGTGAACGTGAAATGGAGGTTATTAGCCAAACCAGGTATTTCATCCTTGAAGCCAACATCTCAACACTGGAGCCTTTAAAAGGTTTGTCTCCCATTGGTTTGGGTTGGATAGGAGAACAACGAGTAGTCAAATTTCTGAATGAGGTGGTAGATAGAGAGGCAGGTGGATTCTGTGATTTTGGGGGGCCCACTGTTGATTCTCCTTTTCTATGAAATTATCTCCTGAATGAAGCTAGGATACAGTTTATTCAACATTTTGGACAATCTCCATTCAGGTGATAGTTTGGGCAAAAGTACTTTGAAAAGGAAAGGACAGCAAACTCAGAAATTCCCCCAAAGACAACAAGAATACCTTCTATGGTGACGATTATGTACCTGGCTCCTCTCTGGAATGGATGGCGTCATATTGGGTGTATGGCTGTGGGGAGTTGGGAGTTGAGCCATTGAGGAAAATTGCATGCTGTTGGGCCAATGCAGAGCCTTCAGCCTATCATCCTGGTCACTCTGATCATAGAGTCATTATTTATGCACTAAGGTGGTTATAAAGAAGTGTTGGCTGATATCCTTTGGACTTGCCATCCTTGCAAATCATTTGAAGCTCCTTCATTCTTAGACATTCATATCACACACACACACACACACACACACACACACACACACACACACACACACACGCGCACGCACATGCACGATTCATAGGCTTTGTGTTAACTGCCAAAGATTTACACATATCTTTCATAGACTTTCTTTTCCTTCAGCTCTCAATCTTCTCACGCCTGGTTCACCAGTCTGCCAAAAAAAGAAGGACTATGCATCCTAATAGATCAATCTATCATTCTATGACCTGCACATGCCATTCTATTAGTTTGTCCTAAGTTAAAAATCTTTAGAATGAGGCTGTAATTTGGAAGGTATCATTTTCTAGCCTTTAATAGCTTACTCCAATACATTTTTGAATGAGGTGCATGTCTGCCTTGGCTAGTTGGTTATAAGGAATCTCAGTTCTTTTGGGCAATAAGGATCAGAGGAGAGGCTTGCTTTATTATGGCCTCCTTTCTAGTTTCCTGATCTTCATAAATACCCCTGTAGACTTAAGAAGTTTTATCTGATAGTTAAAAAAATCTAGTAGCTGGGGGCCTGTGGCTGACACCTTTAATCCTCGCTACTCAGGAGGTTGAGATCTGAGGACTGTGGTTCGAAGCCTCCTGGGCAGGAAAGTCCATGTGAAAGTCCACCTCCAATTCAATTAATTTTCAAACCTATGTCGTTCTCTTCTGTGCTTTAGTTCTATTCTTTCCACTTCTCCAGTACTCAGAAAGGAAGGCATCCCTCTCCTAAAGTCTTATAATTTTCATTGCCCTCAAACTGATTAAATGCCTTTGCTACTTGATTTTCCTCGTGCCTTGCTTGTTGTTTGAATTTAGGATTCAGAAATAAAATGGTTGTCATGGAGATATGTATTAACATGTTTATGTGAATTAAAAATAGAGTAATTTAAAAAATAAAGAAATATAGCTATCTTCTTTGTGTCATAAAATAAGTCTTGTTTGGCTATTTGTTTTTGCCAATTAATTCACATACAGACATTTTCCATAAACCAAATGAGCTGTATATTCAGCTCCAACATCTTTTACCACAGAATAAATGCTTTGAAACCAAAATGTAATATATAAAAATGTACATTGAGATTGGTACTACACCCTTTCCCCCCAAGTCTCCTGAGCCTATCAAATTAAACAATGTGCCTTTTAACAATAAACTAACAGAGCAACTAATAGGCATCTACTAGTCTCAGTAAATCTTCTTAATGTCGACCTCAGAAATCAAGGCCCTGTATTCCTTTAGTCATATTGAATAAAAGATGTTTTTCTGGTTGTTCTGATTGATTCTTTTCCCTTATTTCTTATAATCCTTAAACAGCACACAAGGTCAAGGACACAGTAGAGCAAGCAAGATACCTTGTGACCAAAATTTAAGTAGGCATTCTGTCTCAGTGTCAGACAGATGCCTGCCTTCCATTTGTATCCAGGCAGCAATGTGCCTTCCTGTTACCTCACCCTGGTCTTGCTTGGCTCCAGTCCTAGTGAAAGTTCTATTAGAATCAGACTTCTTCACTCTTACATATGTAAATGTAAAGTGGAACACTTTAAATTCATGTTGAATCTTGTCTTGAATCTAGCAATAAATCATAATCATCCAAGGATAAGTGGACAAACACATTTTTACGTGAAAGCTCTGTCTCTTCTCATAAATTACAGCACAAACTCAACATGTCCCATTTATGGCAGTCAGAAGTCTGAATGAATCTTCCAGGCCTATAATCAAGGTGTCTGTAAGGTGGCATCCTTCAGAAATTTCTAGAGGTTCATATTCATGTCAAAAGTGCAATGCTCTTCAAAGTGCTTCATTTCAACATCTGTTTCTGCCTTCATACCTCTTTTGTTTTCCTGACTTTTACCTCTTTCCCTTCCCTTTTGTATAGATTCTTATTACAATGTTACATCTACCTGGGGCGATCCAAAATAATATTTCCATCTCCATCTTCATGGATTTTTGTGGATTAGGACACAAACATCCATGAATGGATCATTATTCTGTCAGCCATAAGCCACCTTCCATCTCATTAAGATGTGGTCTAAGTAAAAGTGTAATACTAATATATAAATTTCTTTACCAACATAAAATGATTTGGTCTTTAAAAACTCCAAATTCACCAATACTGACAATTAGAATCCTGTGATTACAAAAATCTCTAAAAATAAAATATTCCAACACATATTTATATCAGAGAAAGCACAATACAATTTCAAATACAAAAATACTTTAAGGGAGATAGAATTCCATGGAATTATATATGTATATGTACACATATATAATATATGCATATATGTACACATAATATATGTATATACCACACACATGATATATGTATATATTATATATGTATACATATATAATAAGCATATATCTATGTTTATTGTGAAACTTTGAACTGTTAACAAAATGTGTAAACATATCTCATAAGACATATTCTTTGGCAATATTAAAAAATACCAATAAATTGTTCTGTTTTGAAATATAAATATTTAGGACACGCCAGGACAGAAAAAATATAGATGACAATGTGGAATTACATAATGGAGTATTCAAAATTATGTTAATAGGTAAATGAGCAAAGTTTGTAACTTGCAATTATAGACTGTTGTTTAACATACTATGCTGAAATACTACTCTGGGTCTGGAGGAGACCTGGCAGACCTGAGTTCATTGAAGCAGAATGGGATACATTATTGCTACATAGCCCATTTCAGGTCCAGTCTGTCTGCCAGAGTCCTTATATAAATTGTAGCAATTATACCAGTCTTTGTTCTCAGTATTGTTGGCAATAACAAACAAGACAATTTGTCCAAATTTTGTTTTAAATAAATGCATACAGAAAATGATGGCTATCAATGTTGCTTAATTGTATATAAGTGCTAACCATTATTGGGCCTGTTTTCTTTTTGGCATCACATTTCCTAGGTACCTGCTAAGGTAGGAGGAGATCAAAAGATCAAGTAGGAAATCCTGACAAATGCTTTCCTTCTCATTCATTAAATTGCTCCTAGGGGAAGCTATCAAACCGGGGTGACTGAGAGCTGTTTACTGAGTTCCAAAAGTTCAGGTCTTTGGAGATTTCCCTTTTAAACAGTCTTTCAAAGAGGACTTTAAAAGGTTACATTGACATATGTCATCCTTACCCCCTCAGACTTCCTTGTCTGTGACCTCAGAAGGACGTAGATAATAGTTGTGAGAAGGGAATCTGCTAGTGGTACTGGCAATAATTATTTGGTGGGTAAAAGCTAATGATTTTCTCATAAGAAGATGGGAGCTTTCACTGATTGGCATCCTTTTGGCAAATTGAATGGCTTTTCTTATGGTAATGTAACGAATGAAAGAACTGTACATTAAGGAGCTGTCTGAATCAGGGAAGGTATTGACATTTTAGTATCATCTGAATGGTGTGTTAAGAGTGGCTTTGTCAAATTAAAATGAATGACGGGTGAATGCAAAAATTAGCAGCTTTTCCCTCTTGCCTCAGAATACTTATTAAATGTACTCTGGCACTGAGATTTTAAAATGTATTAGACAGTTGGAGTTACAGAAACAAGTTTGTTTATGGTGCTTGGCTAAGACATACGAAAATATCTGTAGTTTTTTAACTCTCTTGTGCTATCTTGTTGCTTTGATAAGCCAACTCTCCTTTTTCACTTTACTACTTTTCACAATATCCTATTTATGTAGTGAATAGCTTTGTGTAGTGGTACTTGCTTGAATTCAAGTTTGTGAGGCTCAAAACACTTTTCTTCCTTTAATTAAATGTCAATTCACCTTATTTCTCTGCTTTTTATGGTAGGCCTCCAGTTAGGGCAGATTGGGAGATGTTATGTTTTGTTTGTAATAATTTAAGAATCTTCACAGTCCTACACAAGCCAGATCTTTTGGGCCAGGCTGAATATTCTTCAAGGCATAGTCCTAGTTTTATAGGAAGAAAATTTTTCCTGTGAGTAGAAAACTATGCTAACTTTACCATTTGCTTTTCTATTCTAGAAAGTAATCAGAATATCAATGGATGTGACAAGACACTACTTAAGGTCTATCCTTGAATGTGCTTTAATTGTTTAAAAAATACATTTTCAGAGTATGAAATGGTAGAGGTGGAAAACAGATGTGTATCAAAAGGGAAAATGACTTTCCAAGAAACTGGTTATCTGCAAATCGGGGAAGCAATCTTAATTAGGAAGAAGATGAGTGAGCTAACACTGGATAGGTTTGATTAGAAAATGGCTGACAGAAACTAGTATTGAACTTCATTACAAGGGCCAGGAGTTTGGCCTAGTGGTAGAGTGCTTGCCTAGCACGCACAAGGGCCCAGGTTTGATTCCTTGGTACTACATACATAGAAAAAAGAAGAATTTCATTACAGCAAGTGGACACTAACTTTGCAACCTACCTCCAGAATTCATGTTCAGAAAACCTAAGCTAATAAGCAAGTACATGCTTGGTTAGCAATGGTTTGTAAAAAGAGGTGCAGGAAAAGCAGTTCATTGACAGAGGTTCTTCTTTTCTGTTTTATTTGTGTGTGTGTGTGTGTGTGTGTGTGTGTGTGTGTATGTGTGTGTGTGTGTGTGTGTACTAGTACTGGGGACTTTCCTTCTTTCTCATGGCACTCTACCACATGAGCCGTGCCTCCAATTCTGTTTTCTTTTGGGGGGGGGGAGGCAGGCTATTTGGAGATGTGTCTCTCCGATTTGTTTTTGCTGACATAGTTTCAAGCTTCAGTCCTCAGATCTTGGGCTCCTGAGTAGCTAGGATTACAGACAGGAGCTTGGTGTGACTCTGTTTTCTTCAAGATATTGAGTCATAGCACTAAGAAAATAAGTAAGTCTGTATTACTGTAGCTCTAGGGTTTTGAGAAGGATAATAAGCTCTATGCCCTTGTTTCTTTTGTGCCTCTTTTTACCTTGGGCAGGAATCCTTGAATTAAAAAAAAAAGACCAAACAATGATCTCTCTTGCTTTACAATTTCTCCTTTCTGTGTTCTGGATTGTTTCCTCCACAAAAGAGCGGAGCCATGACGTTAGAAAAGCTTCTTCTCTTTTTATAAAACTGATGGCAAGAAGCCTAAATCATCTTGAGTCTAGGCTTTGGTACAATTTCTGGCACTCATGTCCACATTATCTCCTGGGATATATGGCCTTGAGGACCTTCTTTCAGCAAAATTTTATGAGCAGGCTAGAAACTGGGCATGAGTTTGTGGCGAGAAACAGGAAGAATGTTCAGTACTCAAAGTTCAGGCATACCATGAGCTAAGCAAACACACTATTACATAAAGACAAACCTAACTCAACAGGCTACTCTGTTGAGGTTTTTCAACAATCCAGTAACTTTTTTTCCCTTGCTTGTATCTAAATCACATCTTTTCCCTTGCTGTGATTTCTGTGGTTGTTTTAAGATCATGAGTAACTTGAGAATAATTTTAGGCTAGGAACTGGAGGAGGAGAGTGGGGAAAGAAGATAAACATCAGAAAATAGATGGAAATATTGATGAAGCTAGTTTCTCTTAACTTTTCCATTCATCTTCCTTGAGGATAATGGAGAGAGAGTAGTATTAAGTAAACAGTCAAAAATTAATTTGGAAATTCAGAATTCTATGTTTAAATGTTCTCCCCACTAAGTATATTTTATTTTGATCACTGCCTGATATCAGCTTTACTTTTTATTCTGGTAGTATCTAATTGTTTTCCAGAAAGAATCTAGACTTCAAATTCTTCATTATTTAGTCCTTCTCTTTTAGGCTCTTTTTTTTTTTTTTGCTAGTCCTGGGCTTGAGCTCAGGGCCTGAGCACTGTCCTTGGACTTTCTCAAGGCTAGAGCTCTACCACTTGAGCCTCAGCACCACTTCCAGCTTTTTTTTTCTATGTATGTGGTACCGAGGAATTGAACCCAGGTCTAAGTGCATGCAAGGCAAGCACTCTACCACTAGGCCAAACTCCAGGCCCCTCTTTTAGGCTCTTATTCATGTTCCATTGATTCATCTTGAAGTGTTGGCGAGGATAACAGAACCAAGGTTATGTATGGATGTTTGTGGATTGGGCATGAAGTTCAAATGATATGAATGTGTGTGGCAATTCAGGCTATGTAGAAACTTGGGAGTGAAGAAACTAAATTTGAGAAACTGAATTTCCAAATGAGTTGCAGCAAGCTAGAAAAAGATTTGAATTAGAAAAGTTTAGAAGTGCTAAAGTGATCTTGAAAGAGGTAGCAGAAGTCATCTGATAGAATTTAAAGAGAGATCCTGCCCTGAGACTAAAGAGTTAGTTAGGTCAGCTCTAAAGATGGAACCTTCTTGGAGAATAGCATTCCATCTCCTTTGGGGAAGAACTCAGGCAACAGAACTAGATTAAATATTTTTTTTAACACAGGGTTATTTAGAAATCTATTTGTTGGAGATTTTTTTTACTCAGAATACTTGAAGCTGAGGCCTGCACAAAATTATGTTAAAAGGATAAAGAAGAAAGGGAAAATGCAGACAAGAATCCATTGTGTATCTTACAAAATTAACGTAGGAGAGGGAAGAGCATGAAGGCTGGAAGTGGTTTACATTGATCAGGATATATTATGTTCACAAACTGCTTTGTTTAAGGGAAATTCCTTTGTACAATTACTCAGAAATAACAATAAGATAAAATAATGCACCTGGAAATATGTCTGACAAATTCTTTTTGGCATTGGTGACTACTCTGCCCTAATCTATTCAGCCGACAGAAGGAAGTGTGAATTGGGGACCACAGGCTTCATTGATCTGTTGAATTCATCACATCCTGACGTGTTTCAGAGTAGAAGAGAATTTAGTCTTGGATCTTACTTGACAAAATACATAAATAATGGTGATCTCCCCCCCCCGCAGACTTCTGAGAATTGAATCATATATCTAAACAATATTCTAGATTCCTCTCAGGCCTCATTCTTGGCCTCCTGTACTGAAGACACCAGATGATTTGCATTATAACATGTGACAGACACATTATAGATTTGCTGGATGGAGGATGGTACAAAGTATGGTTTTCCCTTCTGTGGATTTATCCTTTGAAAGTAGGGCATATTGGGCAAAGGCAATTTTAAACTAAAGCACATAGCCATGGAAGATGCAAGGTTTGCTACACTGGGCACTCGGTTCAGTACTAAATACCATCAGAGCAAAATCATGTAGCCTGGCTGATAGATAGCTCTACAAATGCATGGATATCGCGCTCAGGACAATCTGTTCATTCATCTCTATTTATCTTTTTGTGTTTCTTTTTTTTGGCTATTCTTCACAATACTTTTTCAGAATTCCCCCATGCAGTTCAGTTTGTTTTGAAAACATCCTTTTTATAAGAGGCTACTTTCTAGTCTGTCATAGGATTGTTTAACAATGTATTTAAACATTCTTTTATTGTTAAGCAAGAAGTTTGTTTCAAGCTTTTAACCATTATGAGTAATGTTGCCATGGATATCTTTGTTCTAAATCTTCAGCAGATCTCTAGTTTTTCCTTACACTGGATTTACACAACTAGAATTATTATAGTTAGAAGACTTTAAAATTTACACATGGACACATATACGTTTGTCTATTTATAATCTAATTTTTATTGTTTAAACATCTTAATAAAGGTATGCATATATCATTTATAACCCCCAAGCCTAGAGATTAGTACAGGTAAATTTTATTTTATAATTTAGAAATTATTTGTATACTGATACAAACTCTTGGAAAAGCTCGTGATATTTTCTGACAAATTTCTGTCCAGAAAATTAGGCTAATATTTACTCCATTTGTTGCCTGTGAGTACCTTGAAGATTATAATAAAAATTAATAATTAGATAGTAATATTTCCTTGTTAGGATTTTTATTATTATAACATAAACTTATATTGGATTATAGGTTTGCATGTTGGTTGTTTAATTTAATTTTCTAATTTGTGACTTGATTTTTTTTTCATCTTTTAAAAAATATACAAAATTAGCCATGTGGAAACGGCTTGCCTTTTGTAATACTGATCACTGAGGAGGCTCGGTTCTGGATATCAAGGTTGAAAGAAGCTAGAGTAGAAAAGTTTTAATTTTCCAAAGGAAAATTTTTCCAAGGAAAAATTAGAGCTAGAGATATGGTTCAAGTGGTAGAGTGCCAGGCTGGCAAGGAATCAAGCCCTGAGTTCAACTAACCCTCCCCACACATAGTTATGAAACTAATCATTACACAGAATTAACCACTGTTTTTTATTTTGTTATGGTAACTCTCACTCTTCCTTCTGTTTATTGGTTTAGTTACATATATTGTCTCTTTTGAACACACATTGTATATCAAGCTGGAATGCTCCAAGTTTGACCTCTTAATTTTCATTTATTTATTTTTCTTCCCCAAGTACAGAACCAACATGAATTATACCCACATACATGCACTTATAAAGAAAATTTATAATATATAATATTCTTTCATTCATTTTCCAGCCAACCTTTTTTTGTTTGAAATTTTCATATTAATCCCCTGGTATCATTTTTCTCCTTCTAAAGGCTTTAAGTGCCGGTCCTGGGTCATGGTGGATGCATTACTGTGCACACTTTACTTTGTCCTTTCTCTTTTTGTTGGATATTTCACTTGCATTTAAAAAGAACTCATATAAAAGGAGTCTCAGCTCCTAGGGCATACAAGAAAACATAGTTATTTTCAATAACTACAACTGTGCTCTCACACTTCCCTATCTCTTCCTCCTGTAATTCCAGCTATTTTCATTCAGTGAAGTCACTTTCTAATTAAACAAGTCCCATTTCAGGTCTATCACCTTCAATAATAGCTATCTATCTATCTATCTATCTATCTATCTATCTATCTATCTAACATCTATCTATCTATCTATCATCTGTCTGTCTGTCTGTCTGTCTGTCTATCTATCTATATTTTTTCACCACAACAAAGCAATGTCTTTTTTCTTTTCCTGATGTCTGGCACGTGATCCAACTTATGGTTATAAGGGTTTAGATGCTGGAACAGAACAGAATGCGTGTGATGTCTTGTCTACAACTCTCCTCCATTCTGGTCTTGACCAAGAGGAAAGGCAGAAAGAAAACATTTCTTCTCTAATAATGGATATGGCCTCTCTAAGGGACCAATGTCCCTCTAAGGGATTGCTGTTTGTCTAAATGACCATGGTATTATCATGCTCCCAGCTAACTGATTTTATTGTGAAGTGCTGACAATCCATTTCCTACACAAGAACAGCTCCTAGCCTCCCTTGGAAGTAAGTCATTTGGCCTACAGGAACTCGGGCCCCACCAAGAGAACAGAACTCAGTTCCTTGCCTTCCGTGGTTCTCGATTCTGGGTGTCATTGACCAAGGCAGGATTTGTTGTCTATCCTCATTTGAACTGGGAACTGGGAGGGAGGACCTGTGACATCCATGGATTAGCATGTAGCAGGGTCTCCGTGGTGACTGAAAAGTGTTACCGCATATAATTAGGTATCTCTAAGGTGTTTACACTGATTTTCTTAGGCATTCTGTTCTTGTCCATGCAAATTTAGAGAATTTGCCCCTAGAATTTCTTCCTATAAATTCTACTCTAAAAGGGAAAAAGAGGAGGTGGTGTCAGTGTTGTGCTAGCTCTCCTAAAATGCTGCCTCTGCATTGGTTCACAAACAAGGTGGTCAGGACAATTAGGGAATGTGGATGTATTTAATGCCTTCTAATCTTACCACTATAGTTTTGTTTGTTCTAGGGGAAGAAAAAAAGGGGAGAAACATCTTAGTTTGGAACATATATGATCTTTTCCCTCTTTCTTTATATTATCTTGAAGTAGTTGTACAAGGAAAATGCCATTTAATAAAGCAGGATCTGAATAAAATCCATCTTGATCTGAGTAACTCCCTTCCACAATCTCATCCTCAGTCACTTAACCCTTCACTTAACTTTTTAGCATATACAATAAATTCTTTTCTTCATTTCCCCCCCGCTTCCTTCATTTTCTACTCCTCTCCTCTTGACTCAGCATCCCCCAACCCCACCTTGCCTTACAAGAACCTATTTCTTGGTGCTTATTTGGTTGAGCTTTGTCTTATTCTTTCTAAAAATTGTACTATTTGACTTCTTCATAGCATTTATTATAATTCAGTTAATTCATTTGGAACTGCTTGCATACCACTCAGCATGTTTTAATAATAGTTTTCATTGTTTCACACAATATATTTCAATGGAATCTTATGCCAATTGTCTTCACACATGTGGGAGTATTTAAGATGGAAGATACCTGGAAGAGAACCTGTAGACTAGCAGATATGGACATTTTCAGTGTTATGGATGATGCCACATTGTCTTCCGATTGCACTCCCAAGTGGTACATAAGATTATTTGTCCTAGCCCTCATATTTGACATTATGGGCATTTTATCTTATAGGCAAAATAGTATTTCATTTCTAATTTATTCTTCTCTGGATTTGTGCAAAGAATATCTTTTTGTTAGCGTTTCTTCCCCCTGTTGAAATATTTTTCTTTTCTGCACATGGAGACCTTATTTTTTTAGAGACGTCAGTGATCTGAAGAACAAGAATTATTTTCAGAGTTCCCTGAACCACTGGTTAGCAAATTCATAGATGAAGAACTTACACTGTTTGGACATAATTTGTCAAACCTTTCTATAAGTTATTAAAATTAATATGCCTTAGATAGAATGATCTTTCTATAAAGCCCAAAAAGCCAGGCACCAGTGGGTCACTCCTGTAGTCCTAGCTAGTCAGGAGGCTGAGATCTGAGGATCATGGGTCAAATCCAGCACGGACACAAAAAGTCTATGAGACTCTTGTCTCCAATAACTACCAAAAACCTGAAGTGGCACTGTAGCTCAAGGGGTAGGGTGGTAGCCTTGAGCCAAAGAGTTCAGGAACAGTGCCCAGTCCCTGAGTTCAAGCTCTACAACTGACAAAAAAGCCCAAAGAATAGGAGATTTTTTTTACTCATTAGGCTTCAGATAAGGGCCTCATATCTAAAATATACTTATAACTCAAAAAACTTGATCCTTCCTAAAATAAACTCTCAAAGAAACAATCCAATTAATAAATGCACCAAAGACTGAAGACTTAAAAGAGACTTCTTGGGAGTAAGAATGTCCTATAGGCAAATGAAGAAATGTTCAACATGTAGGCCATAAAATACATACAAACCAAAACAAAACATTACCCCAGTTGGAATGGGGTAACAAAAAACTAACAATAACAGATGTGGCAGGGATGTGGACAAAAGGAATACTACTACACTGTTGGCAGGAACTTAACTTGCTCAACCACTTTGAAAAGCAGCATGGAGCTTCTTCAAAAGACTAAACATAGAGCTCTACTGTGACTCTGCAATCCCACTCCTGGACATTTAGCCAACACAAACAAGGCTACACTAAAGCTACCAGCACAACTATGATCATTGCTGCATTATTTACCATAGCTAAGAAGATATGGCTCCAAGCCAGATGCCCTCAGTAAATGAATGGATCCAGAAAATGTGATGTACATACACAATGGAATTCTACTCATCCATCAGAAAGAATGATTCTGTACCATTCATAAGGAAATGGAGACTTAGAAAAAAATTATGTCGGGAAAGCGGCGGAAAATGGCAGGTGGTGCCGGACCAAGCCACGAAAAGCGGCTTGAGCGGGTGCCGGCTCCACGCTGGGAAAGAGACTGCGGGCTCCGGCTCTAATCCACGAAAAGCAGCAGCAGTGGAGGGTGCCAGGCTGGGAGCCCAACGGCTGCAGAAACCAGCACAGAACCCGGACAGCGAACGGCGGAAGCAGCTGAACCCAGAGGCGGAACCAGAACAGCAAGCAGCGGAACCCAGAAGCAGAACACAGGTGGCGGCTGAGACCAGAGGGGAGTGAAAGACTCCCCACCACCGTGGAGCACCCGCAGAAGGACCCAGAGGCGTGAGTAATACAGCGCGTCCCCAAACACATTGGGAAAGCCGAGCGGGTGCCAAGCAACAGAACTTAACTCAGACCCAACACCCCGCCCGAGAAAGACTGGCAGGAGCAGGGGGGCAAGGAATTTAGAATCCTGTCCCTTCCCTCAACAGCCCCCTCGCTCAGGCCATTGACTGGAGATTGACAGGTGGGCTACCCATAAGATCCAGCACCCCACCAAGGGAGGCGGGGCTGTCCCAACTCCCACCTGCCCCACAGGTTCAACCCCCAGCCCTCTGACTGGAGACAGACAAGCTGGCAGACCCTAAGACTCAGCACCCCACCAGGGGAGGCGGAGCTGTCCCAGCTCTCACCCGCCCACCAGGCTCCTCTCCCAGGCCACTGGATCTGGAGAGTGGAGGGCTTTGGGACCCTGCCTTACAACAGTGGGTAGGGGGTGCGGGTAAATAGGAGCCAGCATCTGCCCCCCCTCAATTCTTGAGCGGGGCATCCTCCAGCTGGGAATCCTGAGCAAGACACCACCGAGGGGCCCCCCACAGTCACAGACTCTGACAAAGCAGTGGAAACACAGCAGGGATCTGAAGGGCCCACCAGCAGCCAAGCTCCCCTTCTGAGAACCAAAAAGGCACGGCTCCGCCCTTGGAGCCCACATCCCCAGCTGGGCTCTGCCCCTGGGAACAGAGGGGTCTCCTGCTGGTACTGCTGAGAGCCCCTGAAACTCTCAATCCCCAGACCCTTGGCTTGGGCACGCCCCCTGGAAGCAGCACAGGAAAACGTCCGCCAACCACGCCCAGACGGAAGCTCGCAGATCCATCCCATGGTCCACTGTGAGGCCACTGGTTGGGCTAAGAGCTAGTCATGCAGCAACACATAAGTTTTATTCTAATACTTTCCAAACTTTGTACTCAAATACGCCACCTACTTACCCCCTGACCTCTCTCATTCTATTTTTCTATCTCTGGACCTCTGCTCGTCTTTCAACCCTTATACTGCTTGGATCTACACTTGATTGCTGTTGAGCAACACTGTATATCTAGGTGTTTAATTATTCTCTAGGCTCAGAGGGACTTAAAGACAATAGAGATTGGATTGAGAGGCTTATTGTTTTGGGTATAAATCGCTTATCAGTGGATTATTAGACTGGTCGGTAACTGCACAAAAAGAAAGAGTGATAACACCCATCAAAATTTGTGAACATCTAGAGTCTGCCAGCTACAGAGGTTTAGGTTGGTTATATCTGAAAAACTATAATCGTGTTTAGTATTAATCTTGATCCCATTTTCAAATGGGCAGAACAAGAAACTCAAGAAAAATGTCAAATCAAGAATCATCATGCCCCACCCCCCCACCCAATGTAAACAGCCAATAGAACAGTCACTGGCAAACCTAGAGGAGAGTCTTCCAAGTGCTTTACAAATGCAATTGATAAACATCATTAATAGAAATGTGAAAATATAAAGAAATAGATAAGGGAGGAAGCCATAGCTGAACAAGAGGAAACCATAAACAAGGTGATAAGTGAAAAAGAAGAAGCCATAAAGAAAACCATAATAAAGGTTTTTCAGAGAAAGATGGACGAATTCATAGAATCCACAAATAAAAAGGTGACCGAACTCCAGCAAATGTTCAAAGAAAATAAAGCTACTGAGCTAACCACTCAAATGGAAATCAAGGAGCTAAAGAAATCCATACATGACCTAAAAGAAGAGATGCAAGGCATCAAAAATGAGCAATTAGAAGCAAGGGAGATGAAAAATAAAGTAGATAGCTTTGATAGCAGGTTAGACAATGCAGAGGAGAGAATTTCCGGGGCTGAAGATAATTTAGTTATTATAGAGAAAGAACAGAAAATGAGTCAATCCAAATCTAGGAAAAATGAGAGAGCGCTTCAGGAGGTCCAAGATACAATTAGGAAACCTAATTTAAGGCTAATTGGTATTGAGGAGGGCTTGGAGAAAGAGGTCAATGGTATTGGAAATATACTTCAGGCAATCATCTCAGAGAATTTCCCAAATATCCAGAAGGGCAGACCCATCCAGATACAAGAAGCTTTTAGAACCCCAAACAGACCTGACCAGAAAAGAATATCCCACTGCCACATCGTAATCTGAACAGGATCAATAGAAACCAAAAAAAGGATCCTAAAGGCAGCCAGGGAAAAGGGTTCAGTAACCTATAAAGGAAAACCAATCAGAATAACCCCAGACTTCTCACCAGAGACCATGCAAGCAAGAAGTGACTGGAAGCATATATGTCATGCCCTTAAGTCAAATAACTACCAACCAAGAATACTGTACCCAGCTAAGCTCTCATTCATAACTGAGGGAACAATAAAAACATTCCATTCCAGGGAAAAGCTGCAACAATATGTCACAACAAAACCAACACTACAGAGAGTTCTCAAACAGGTTCTATACATAGAAAACCAAAATAAGTGCAATATAGGGAAAAAATGGCACCTAAACAGCATACCATCTAAGGACCACAAGAACTGTCAAGACACAGGCCCAAATAAAAGCTTTTAAAAATGGTAGGACCTAATAAATATCTCTCAATCCTAACTCTCAATATCAATGGACTTAACTCTCTAATTAAACGGCATAGGCTGTCTAGTTGGATCAAAAAGCAAGAGCCATCGTTCTGCTGTCTTCAAGAGACACATCTTACCCAAAAGGACAAGCATCTTTTGAAAGTGAGAGGTTGGAAGAAACTCTATCAAGCTAGCGGCCCCCATAAACAGGCTGGAGTTGCCATCCTCATATCAGATAAAATAGACTTCAAACTAAAATTAGTAAGAAAAGACAAAGAAGGTTACTACATACTACTAAAGGGATCTTTCCTCCAGGAAGACATAACGATCCTAAATATTTACACACCCAATCCTGGAGCTCCAAACTTCATCAAGCAAACTTTACTTACACTGAAACCATACATAGATCGAAATACAGTGATTGTCGGTGACTTTAACACACCACTCTCACCTATGGACAGATCAACAAGGCAAAAACTCAACAGAGAAACCTTAGAACTGAACAACTATATAGAACAACTAGATCTAACAGACATCTGCAGAATATTCCACCCAGCAACAACACAATATACGTTTTTCTCAGCAGCACATGGAACATTTTCCAAAATAGATCACATGTTAGGCCTTAAAACAAACCTGGACAGATTCAGAAACACTGAAATTATTCCATGCACGCTCTCAGACCACAAAGGCATCAAACTGGAACTGAACACACATCTCCACCAACGAAAACCCTGTAACTCATGGAGACTGAACAACACATTGTTGACTCACCAATGGGTCATCGAAGATATCAGAACAGAAATCCAACAGTTTATGAAATTTAACAGTAAGGAGCACACAAAATACCAACTCCTTTGGGACACAGCAAAGGCAGTACTCAGAGGAAAATTTATAGCACTGTGTGCCTACAACAACAAGTTGAAAAATTGCAAACCAACAAGTTAATGTCCCACCTTAAGCTCCTGGAAAAAGAGCAACAAACCAACCCTAATCCCAGTAGAAGAAAGCAAATTATTAAAATCAAAGCAGAATTAAATGATTTGGAATCCAAAAAAACTATAGAAAGAATCAACAAAACAAGGAGTTGGTTCTTTGAAAGAATTAACAAAATTGACAAGCCCTTAGCAAATCTTACCAAAAAAAGAAGAGAGCATATCGAAATAAACAAAATCGCAGGTGAAAATGTTAATATCACAACAGAAATTACTAAGATCCAGAATATCATGAGGGAATACTTCTCAAACCTTTATGCCAACAAATTTGAGAATCTAGATGAAATGGATGAATTCCTAGCCAATATTAACATACCCACACTGAACCAAGAAGAACTAAGCCAACTCAACAGGCCTATTTCAAGCTCTGAAATAGAAATGGCAATTAGAGAACTTCCACCTAAGAAAAGCCCAGGGCCAGATGGATTCACAGCTGAATTCTATAAGGTCTTCAAAGCAGAGCTCACACCAATACTCCTCAAGTTCTTCAACGAAATTGAAAATGAAGGTTCCTTACCAAACTCATTCTATGAAGCCAGTATAATCCTCATCCCCAAACCAGACAGAGATTCATCAAAGAAAGAGAACTATATACCTATATCTTTGATGAACATCGATGCAAAACTTCTCAACAAAATACTGGCCAACCGTCTACAACAACTCATCAAAAAAATTATACACTATGATCAAACTGGATTCATCACAGGGAGGCAAAACTGGTTCAACATATGCAAATCAATTAATATAATTCAACACATCAACAGGAGCAAGGACAAAAATCACATGATTGTCTCAATAGACGCGGAAAAGGCATTTGACAAGATCCAACACCCCTTTATGTTAAAAGCTCTGGAGAAACTAGGAATCCATGGAACATTTCTCAATGTAATAAAGGCTGTGTATGAGAAACCTACTGCTAGTATTACACTTAATGGTGAAAATCTAAAGCCATTCCCTCTAAAATCAGGAACGAGACAAGGATGCCCACTCTCTCCACTCCTCTTTAACATAGTACTAGAATTCCTAGCCAGTGCAATAAGGCAAGAAGCAAGCATAAAGGGGATCCAAGTAGGGAAAGAGGAAATAAAACTATCCCTCTTTGCAGATGACATGATTCTGTATTTAAAGAATCCTATAGACTCTACTCCCAAACTCCTTGAGCTGATTCAACACTTTGGAAGGGTAGCAGGCTATAAAATCAACCCTCAAAAATCAACTGCCTTCCTTAAGCCAACAGTGAGAGGAACGAGGCAACAATCAGGAAAGAAACTCCTTTCACAATAGCCTCAAAGAAAATAAAGTACCTAGGAATTAGCTTAACTAAGAATGTAAAGGACCTTTTTGACGAAAACTTTAAAACCCTAAAAAAGGAAATTAAAGCAGAACTAAGGAAATGGAAAAACCTCCCATGCTCCTGGATTGGAAGAATCAACATTGTGAAAATGACAATCTTGCCAAGAGCTATCTACAAATTCAGTGCAATACCCATCAACATCCCAATGTCATTCTTTAAAGAAATAGAAGAGGCAATCCAAAATTTCATATGGAATAATAAAAGACCCCGTATAGCAAAAACACTTCTTAGCAGAAAGAACAGCGCTGGAGGAATTTCAATTCCAAACTTTAGACTCTATTACCGAGCTATAATTCTCAAAACAGCTTGGTACTGGCACAGGAACAGGCCTGAAGACCAATGGAATAGAACTGAGGACCCAGATATTAAACCACAGACCTATGACCACCTAATCTTTGACAAGGGAGCCAAAAAAAATAGAATGGAAGAAAGACAGCCTCTTCAACAAGTTGTGCTGGCAGAACTGGTTAAGCACCTGCAGAAAACTAAAGCTGGATCCTTCGTTGTCACCTCGCACTAGAATTAACTCCAAATGGATCAAAGACCTGGGGGTAAAAGCTGACACACTGAAAACTTTACAGGAAGGAATAGGAGATACACTAGGCCTCCTTGGCACAGGTCGAAACTTTCTTAATAAGGACCAAGAATCACAACAAATCAGAGAAAGGCTGGATAAGTGGGACTGCATTAAACTGCAGAGCTTTTGTATGGCAAAGGACATAGCTAGTAAACTAATCAGGAAGCCTACAGAGTGGGAGAAGATCTTCACCAACCAAACAACCGACAAAGGCCTCATATCTAAAATATATCAACAACTCAAAAAATTGAATCACTCCAAAACTAACCTCCAAAGTAACAACCATCCCATTAAAAAATGGGCCAAAGACTTAAAGAGAGTCTTCTCTGAAGAAGAAACAAAAATGCCTACAGACACATGAAGAAATGCTCAACATCTCTGGTCATAAAAGAAATGCAAATCAAAACAACTCTAAGATTCCACCTCACTCCAGTTAGAATGAATAACAACAGATGCTGGAGGGGATGTGGCCAGGAGGGATCACTACTACACTGTTGGTGGGAGTGCAAACTCGTTCAACCAGTATGGGAAGCAGTGTGGCAGTGCCTCAAAAGGCTAACCATAGAACTCCCCTTTGACCCAGCAATTCCACTACTTGGCATTTACCCAACCATCCAGAAACAAGGACATACTAAATCCACTAGCACAACAATGTTCATTGCAGCACTATTCACCATAGCAAAGATATGGAACCAACCCAGATGTCCCTCAGTTGATGAGTGGATCAACAAGTTGTGGTATTTGTACACAATGGAATTCTATGCTGCTGTCAGAAAGAATGACATCACCCCATTTGTTAGGAAATGGAGAGACTTAGAAAAAGTCATATTAAGTGAAGTAAGCCAAACTCAAAGGAACTTAGGCTCAATGGTTTCCCTCAATCGTCATAATCAGTGGAAACCTTGGGCTCTACTAGCAGAGATCTGCAATAGAGCAAAATCTTGATACATAAGGCCATATAATGTGAAGCTAATTGAAAGTACCTCCAGGATATTGAAACAAAAGCCATATAATGAATAATTGTTGTCCTTAATGTACTATGTTGTCTCTCATCTCCTTTGCTATCCCTTGGTTATCTCATATTGGTATAGTATCTCACTTTGTTATCTGATATATTGAATTTATTTGTATTTGGATATTTGAAATTTGATAGGGAAGGGGGGAAAACTAAGACGGGAGGGGAGTGTGGAGGGGGAGGGAAATGGGTACCAAGACATGTGAAAGGGTATCAATGTATGTGAATTAATGCACCTTCTATCTGGCAAATATCATGTAACCCTTTTACTAATTACAATAAAAAAATTAAAAAACAGAAAAAAAAAGAAAAAATTATGTCAAGTACCCCAGACCCAGAGAAAGATAGGTCACATGATCCTCTCATTTATTGTAACTAGAACGTGTGTAAAAATCTATAATGGTAAAAGAGACAAAAGGTACATTTGGGTATGACAAATTATATATGACTCTAAACATTCACAAATTGAGACTAAGGGGCTATTGTTTTAGGAGAGGTCCACAAAGGCTGAATAGCTATGTGTATATGATCATACAAAATGATATTTTTTTATATTAACTCCAAGAAATGGAAACAAGAGGGATTTTTGTTATTATGCTTTTGTATTCGTTTTTCTTCTTTGTCTCTTTTTGTTACCTGTGCCATTTGTTTTGTACATCAGTTTATCTGCTTTGGGGACAGTAAGAGGGAGCACAGAATGGTGGGACAAGGGGTAAACAAAGGCAGCAGTGGTAGTCACTACATAGTATGCTGAAAATGAACTAGATAAAAATGTGTGTGTGTGTGTGTGTGTGTGTGTGTGTCTGTCTGTCTGTCTGTCTGTCTGTCTGTCTGTCTGTCTTTGGAGAGAAAAACTAGGAGAAAAGAAAGGAAGAGATGACACTATTTAAAAAGCAACATACTTGTTGACCTGTGTACAACCCCTCTGTAAATTACCTTTACAATAACAATAAAAACAAATTTATGTGGCACACTTGTATTTAACCTTTGGTGTTTCCAATTGCTTGTGAGGTAAATTTTAACCTCTCAAAGACGTGTGCAAACTTCTTTGGGATATGTCTTTTGTATACTTATATTCAGTTTATCTGACAATATTTCCAGTTTCATGATTCACATTTTCCATGCAGCCTGAGCAACTATTGGCTAATTAATATCTTCTCCCTTCTTGGAACTCCCTGCCTTGATGCAAGTCTTCACTTTTTTTATGAAACAGAAGCCTCCTCTTCAACTTGTATTCCTCTCATTCTGCTCTGATGACTCCTCTTTCCTCTACACCAATATAGTATTGCCTACATACTTTCCTAATAATTCTTATGTAATAATTGTGCATTCTGTTTGTGAACAGTTTAATGGTCCTTGCTGTTATGATGTTTAGTATAGTGCCTTGCACACTGCATGATGTAATGAAAAACTGTTTTGTGTAACTGAATGATTGAAAGCGCACGGGTGATAGTTTCTATCTCATGAACTACTTAAAAGAAAATGCACAGTCATTTAAAGTGGCTAGACAGAAACTAATTTTATCTCAAATATTGATTAGGAAAATTGAGGAAAGAGGTTCTCAGCTGAGGCATACAGCAGGAAGAATGAATTAGTTCTGGTTACTGTCTTTTATGCTAGAATTGTCCCCTTCCTTATATGCAAATAAATATCAAACACTAGAATGAGTACAGTCATTTTTAGTGGACAATGAACAACAGTTTAAAGCACTAAAACTTCCTTATCATTGTCAAGCGTATATAAATAGGAAAAGGACACGGGGACTAGAAGTTGGGAGGGGATTCTGGGAAATGATGCTGTGGTATAATGACTTTTTGTGCTAATTTTATGGGACTGTGTATTAGAAGAATTTCTCCAGAACCTCTCAATATTGATTACACAGAGGACTGATAAGTGATTGCTGCCTGAGAATATTGGGAAACAAGGCCAAATTAATTACAGACAGGAAAATCTGGAAGTCCCAACACTGAGAGGCATGCGATTGTCACATGTGTGAAATAACTATTTCTCTTCTACCGTCAGTGGCCCAAGTAGATTTAAGGTGAAGGTAAAACAGAGTCAGAAACAAGGGTAAACCATAGTAAGTGGCCAGATAAGAAGAAGATATCAAAGAAACTGTAGATACCCACTCCTCAGACTGGCCCCACAGATTGCATAAGAGAAAAGATAATCTCCAAACTTTCTTCAGGTCATGACAAATGTTAGCATTCACATCAGGAATTTTCCTTAACGTGTACCCCTTTATTGGTCATGCTCTTTAGTGGTCAGAAGCTGTTGAAGAACAATGCAATGGTATGGAGGGAAAAAAAGAGAAGCCTCTGTGCCTTCTTCCCTTGCTGAAGGCTTTAATAGTTCTGAACCAAGAGACAAGAATAAGATAGTAAGGGGGAAGAGATAGGAGAACTCTGAGTTTTAAGGATTGTTTGAAGATAGAACTCAATATGTAATAGTATTTTACAACGTATGAATTCTCAACAGAGGCACAAAAAGAGAAAGGCACACTTAATTAATGAGTAGGGATGATAAAAGTTAAAATAAAATGGCTTTATGAATGTATTTCATCAATCATGCTTGTTCAACATACTAATTACCATTTACTCAGAGCTGCACGAGCACTTGCAGGGCAGTAGTAGGTATTGTAAGGCTATTTTAATACATTTTATGCTAGCCCAGCTTCTATGGCTTTTTTCGATAGCCGTAGCCTCACCTTATGTTTCTGCAAAGTAGTCTGGAAGACCTACTAGTTTCTGTGCGTATCTACTAAACTTCTAATATGGGACAAGGTGAATAACCAAGAGTTTAGTTTGGGGAAGTCATGTTCTCACTGGGAAACAGATCTGGGTTAAGCTTCATAATCACATGATTTTCATAGGGCCTAAGCCTAAGTGACAGGGCACTAAGGTTCTATAAATGAATGTCCAACAATTCCTGAAGCATCTAGATATGGCCTCTTCCATTCATATTACTTTGAGAACTGGGCATTGGTCAATGTAAGGAAGTCAGCAGGAAAAAACATTTTGAAGTATACATTTTCTCCATGTAGTACAATCCTTTCTGAAGGAGATCTGGCTGAGAAAGAGTAGATGAGCTTGGAATTAGTCAGGTCCTGTAATTAATTGTGAGGAACAATTGTATTTGGATAATTGATGACAGACTTTTCTTTGACTTAAATTTTTATGTGTACATGCCAAAACTCTAATTGTTCTGCCCTTCTAGTCTAGCTCCAAAGAGAATATGATCAGTTATTCAAGATCAAAAATCTCTATGGTTTTGACCATTTTAGTGACTGCTGTGGGTCTGACAGTCATGGGGCCATAATGTGAAAAGTATGCTAAAACTTTAGAGAGGGTAAGATATGAGAAATTGGACATAGATTAGAAAAGCAAAGGTTAATAATGAAGGCTTGGTTACAAATTCCTTGTGAGGCTTTCATCAGATGTAGCAGGTAAGGCCACATATGTCTGTATCTGTGGTTTTGTCTTTCCTTGTGTGAGACACGTGTATTCCCAAGGTACAGAGCAATGCCTAAGCATTGTCTTTGCTTGAAGTCTGTTCAATGATTCAATCATCCTATGACTTACTAAATCATTATCCAGAACGATTAGAATTAATTTTCTGCCAACTCTGATACTTTACAGTTCTGTGGTTTTCTGGCTATGATTTTAGTTAGATTTTGATTGACTGGTGTTTATATTTTTTTTTAGTACTTGAATGAAAGGCGGGACTTCTCAAATGGAGCTGTCAGCTCAGTGTTTCTTTGTGCCCTACAATTCCTTATGTCATGACAGAATGTGCAAACTATGCCAAACCACAGATAACAGATGAGCTCGGTGCCTGCTGAAGCAAATGACAACTGGAGTAACTTTCTGCTATTTGTTTTCCAGATTCCTACCATGAGGAAGTTCTCTGAGCTTCTCAATAGATTTCTCTCAACTGGGTCCCCTTCCTTGTTTGATAATCATTGGATTCTCTTGTCACTCTACTCTGGGGTAGAATTAATTGTTTTCTTCATTATCCTGTTTGACTCTAACACCTTAACTTGTCCTCTTCCGTTTCCCACTTTTTATTCAACTTTCTCACTTTTTCAGTCTTACATCTCCAGTTGATGCAAACAGCTTTCAAATCTGAGTCCCAGATGCACGTATTTTTTTAAACCTAATTTTGAGCATAGCATTTTCAGATTGCTGGTCAATAATGTACCTAAAGCACATTTATTATCCTCAATGTAAATTTATCTTAGGCAGAAATGATCTGTTTTCCTCTGGTTCTCTCATCTGCATAATTTATGATACTTTCCATCATTCAACCTAGAACACTTGGAATTCTTCCCTTTCACTGTCCTTTAATATAGCATGTCACCAAATTCTGCAATTTTGACTTCATTGTGATGTGTGTGTGTGTGTGTGTGTGTGTGTGTTGAGAGAGAGAGAGAGAGAGAGAGAGAGAGAGAGAGAGAGAGAGAGAGAGAGAGAGACAAAGCATTATTACCTAATTTAGTAACATTCAAAATTTTGTCCACCAATTGTATCTTTTCAAACCTACATGTAGATGTGTGTGTGTTAGAGAGGAAGAGAGATACATACACACTATATGCATACATACATACATACAGACAGACATGTAGACAGACAGATAGACAGGCAGACACAGAATTTTTGCCCTTATATTTGTAGTGTAAAGTGAGAGAGGGTTCCTTCTTTTTCCATACAGGTTATATAGAACATTGGGTGAACGAATAAGTGCTAGTAACTAAAAACAAAAAGATATACAGGTTATTAATAAAATATTGTAACAAATTATATATTATGAATTAAATAAATACTCTGAACTATAGCATTCCATACTCATTTATTAGCAACTCATTGTTGCTAATAAAAACTGAATAATTCTATGTTTCTATCACCATGTCTATTTTCTTGCAATGTTATAAAGTTCTTAAACTGAGCTGAGTTACTTGCTAAAGTGGTAGAGCTTTTGCCTACAATGCATGAGGTCTTGGTAGCAATTAAGAAGAGGAGATTCTCTATTGATTCCTAGACTTTCACAGCAAAATGGAATTCTTGACTAATATTTCTTATGAATTAGAGCACACAGCAAAATGTCTTCCAAAATCTCTACACATTTCTGTTCTTCCTTGTCTCTGAAAAGGCATTTATCTCACTACTTGCTTGTTTTCTCTCTCTGTTATGCATGCTCATCTCTTGTAACTTCACCAAACTCTATGCACTCTTCCCACATTGCCTTTCTTGTGTATATAAATTCAGCTCTCAGTTTGTCTCAATCAGTTATCTTCACTCTTCTTTGAAATTGTAAAGAATAAGAACATAAGAACAGATGGTTTGAAAGAGCTTCATGTCTTCCTTTAGAAAGAATGATAGAGGGCAGGGAGTTTGGCCTAGTGGTAGAGTGCCTGCCTAGCATGCACAAAGACCCAGGTTCCATTCCTCACTACCATATACATTGAAAAAGCCAGAAGCGGTACTGTGGCAGCAGTACTGAGCGAAGCCTTGAAAAAGCCCAAGGACAGTGCTCATGCCCTGAGTTCATGCTCCAGGACTGGCAAAAAAAAAAAAAGAAAGAAAGAGTGGTAGATAAAAAGAGAAGTAAAATTAATTAGTATTATTCCTACAATATTTGGAAAGTTTATCAAGCGTTTTTTTTTACAGTGGAATAAAGCTGAGACAGTTGGTTTATTATGTTGACCTAAAATAAATCATTAAATGTGCAGACTCACCATCAAATACATATAAATTTCAAATTAATCTTAAATATTTATTAGGATCTATTAATAGCTTACATTTGTATAATGTTCTTTGATAAACATGGAACTAATAACACCTACTGAAAGTGGATGGTATGAGGCATTTAAATTCATTCAATAATCATTTATAGAATATTTACTGTGTAGGTATTGCATGTATATAAAAAGATAATAAAGAGTGATCCATAGTCCTTGAAGAACTTGCTACATTCATTTAGGGACAATTGCACATAAAAATTTCTAGATTAGGGCCAGGAAATTGGCTTAGTGGTAGAGTGCCTGCCTAGCATGCACGAAGACCCAGGTTCGATTCCTCGGTACCATATACATAGAAAAAAGCCAGAAGTGGTGCTGAGGCTCAAGTGGTAGAGCTCTAGCCTTGAGAAAGTCCAAGGACAATGCTCAGGCCCTGAACTCAAGCCTAGAACTGGCAAAAAAAATTCTAGATTAAGAGGATATTTTAGTAAATGTTTCATTCCAGAGGCTGTATGCATATGTAATTTTATAGGATAAGTAGGTGTTAGTCTGGTAAATGAAAAATGGGTAAAAGCCAAACACAAAGGACACAAAAAACAGAATCAAATAGAAAAAAGTTCTATTTTTAGGTACCAACCACTAGGTGATAGTTTGAGAATCTCAGATAGGGGTAGTTGACATAGAGGGAATGATGGAGGAGAAAGAGAGGAGACAGGATTTAAAGGTTTGTCTCTCCAATTCTAAGGCATTTGGGGCATTTATCTAGTCAATAGAGAGATTTGGGGGCCATCTTTTTATTGTATGGGCTAAGACATCGAAAGGATTTAGAAAGTCATTGTGACAACCCCATAGTCAGATATGTAGAAGACATATGTGATGAGGGCATCCGGCTTGATATGTCACAGATGTGTAAGGAATGACAGTTTCTTTTCCGTTTGACAGTTCTCTTGGTTTGTGATGACAGATGTTATTATCACCAGTTTACACTTGGGGAATTGAATTGTTGGCTCAAGTGACTTTCTTCTCAGGGACTCAGATGGTAAATGACAAGCCCAGAGCTACTGCTTTTGTATTTCAGCTTTCAAGTGAGTTTCCATGTTTAAAAACCAAGGGGAGACAAATGAGAATAGCATGCTTTTTTTTTAAAGAAATAGAGCATATATTTTATGCAAATGATTCCCAGGAGTCTGAATATGAGTCAAATGTGTACGACTCATTTCTACTATTCATTTATGTTTAAAAAAATAGCCTTAGAAATGGGTGTGCTGGCATATACCTATAATCCTAGTACTTGGGAGGCTAAGGAAGGTTTATTATAACTAGAGAACTTGGAACCCAAAAAAGAAAGAGAAGATCTTACTGTAATTGCACTTAAATTCTGGTGCATATGGCAGGCATTCATTCACTAGTCAAGTAAATGCATACATAGTCCATTTAAACATAAGCGACAGCAAAATAAGTAAGAATGTAAGGGACAAGAAATGATAGTGGTATTTAAGAAATGATCAAGTATTTAAGAAAGACCTTTATGATGAAGTGACATTTAAAATTATGTGAGGGAACAGGATTTTGGAAGACATAAGTAAAGGTCATTTCAGGGAAGTGAGAAGGATGATCAAAGAGAAAGGATTATCAAAACGAAAGAATCCCATGTGGAAAGTTGGGCTTCTCCACTCACAGTTGGTACTCTACCATTTGATTCCAGAGTAGGGGACTTCTAGCACAGTGTGTGGGGGTATCAGGAGGATGAAAGAAATGAATACTGTCAAAGTAAATGAGAACTATGAAAGTATAACAATGAAATTTGTTGATATTGTTTGGGGGTAGGGAGAAAGGGGGAGATAGAGTGGAATATATTATAAACATGTATGGGAATACATCAAGGATATACTCCTAGTATTTAGTAAACTAACATTAGAAAAAGACTGTAAGAGCCAAATTAAACTACGGAGTAAATGATCAAAAGTTAGTCATTGTATATGGGGACCAATGATAAAGACTATGCCTAAGAAAGGAAAAAATGATGCAAGGATGTGTCTTTACAAGTTGATTATCCTGAGTGAAAAAGTGCTCCACGGTCCCTTTTACTGGAAAAATTTGGATGAATCTGTAGGTTAAGATCAAGACATGAGGAGATTCAGATGTCACTCCCCATGGTATATATCAGAGAGAAGTCAGGGGAGAGCATAGTTACAGAACTAATGTATCACCTAGGAAAAGAACACATGTAAAGACCATTGGACCAGTGTCTGGGACTTCCAATTTTCATTTGAGGAAGGAGAGTTTGTCACTCTGAAAAGTAAGAAGCTACCAGGGAAGAAAGAGAAAGACTAGGAGAGACACATTTTCCAGACACAAAGTGATTGGTTGGCTCCAAGCAAAGGAACTAACCAACTGTATCCAATACTTCTAAGACGTTAAATAAAACAAAAGCAGAGTGTTGACTAACTTTTGAAAAGGTGATGGTGGCATCAACGATCTAAACACACGTGCATTTTTTCAGAGTGACACGGGGTAGAAGGCAAATGGAGACAAGTTAATAGATAAAGGGGAAAGTATAATAAAGGAGTTGTACTTCCTACTTTATGACAGCTGATATCTTAGTCAGGCAAGGTGAGAAATGATAGCATACTTAATGGGGTAGTAGACTACTAGAGAAGGAATTGGCAAGTGAGTGTTAACTGTGCCTTCATTTATCTGAGTGCAAATGATGCAACAGAAAAAAAAATGAATCTTCCGGAAAGTCTCCCAAAATAAAAGGTATGTTGGTACAACCTGAGACTTCACTTGGGGGCAAATTGGAACCAGCTAATGTGTACTCCATCTGTCTAAGGGCAGAAATATCTACTACATATATACAAGTGCAGACATGCCACACCACTCAACCCACAGCTCTGTCTCTCAAGATTATTCATTCCCATTTACATGTGAGGTAGTGTGGCTTTGAGTCTCCAAAGACTCTCCTGAAATAACAAAACTAATAAGAGCAAAACATTAAATCTAGAATGTACCAACTTATACACTTAATTACTCTACTTGAAGGAACCAGTATTTCTGTCCAGCTCAATGAAGAATAGCTCAAGGTAATCACAAGATGATGATATATTTCTTCATCCTTCCTGCTGACCAGGATTTTTATTAGAAATACCAATACTTGAATCTCTCTGTTAACATCTCTCTGTTTTGGTTCATACTAATTATATACTTACGGAGTGTCCAGAAATTTATCATTTCACAAAAACCATTCTGAAGATAGATTTTTAGTTTAGAGCATGTACCATTCTGTAGGCTTAAAAAAGAAATCACTTAGCTAGTAATTTCTTGATTTAATTAGAAAAATTTTATTGATCTATATTGAGCCAAGTATTGTACTTGTTGGTAGGTATATTTCAATGAGTAAGATTCATCTCTGTACCAAAACTTTGTAAACACTTACCACAACCAGAGTGTAGCATTTGTTCTCTAGGACAATCCTGATGATAGAGTTGAATTGTGGTCTATCAGTTAAACACATCTAGTCTCTTCCCTGAATTATAAGAAAGCCTTGGATTTGATCCAGAATCCCAAAGTCCTTGGATTTGGAAAACATACAGAAGAAACATCAACAATTGATAGATTTCTTTTCCTTTCAGAGGTAAAGATGACTGATGTGTCTCCTCATTTAAAGAAAAATAAATGATGTGAGTCGAGGATGAGTTAACATTTGAAACAGAAATGACAGAGCTTAAGGTCAAGGGTAGGGACTGACTATCCATTATAAATTGGGAGGACTGGGCTGGAGGTAGGGAAAGAATTCAAATACAAATGCAGAACAGATGCTCTTTAATTGGGTAGAAATGGTATAATTATGTTAATCTGTCCCGTTTTGTAGGCAAAGATGGCTTTTAATTCTTTTTATGGATCTGAAATTTAAATATGTCCATATTATTTGGTCTTTGCTTCCATTTATTTATTTATTTCACCAAGATAAAATAAACCTCTATTGTCAATCTTATGTGGCAGAGTTTTCTCTCACGAAGATCAGCTCAACAGGTGCCCACCTCTCATGTGCCCACACCTGGTTGTTGGGCAGATGTTCTCCTGTAGGGTACAAGAATCTCCCCACATTAAGTTTTAATTGCATTTCTCTAATGTTTAAATGTTGGCATTTGTTTCAGGAGCTGATTTCTGTATGCTAATCAGCGTTTCATTCAATCAGAACAAACACAAGAAAAATGAGGGTTTTTTTTCTGTATTTATAGCTGATGACTAAAATTGAGCCCCAAATCCTGTGTATTGCTGAACCAATTGCTTAAAGTCTAATATAGGACCCCCAGCAGACTCCTTTTTCTACAACATTCATGGTTGTAAACAAAATCTATATTCTAATTTGTTTTAGAATCAATTTGATTTGAGAAGGCACAGGGTTTCTGTCAATAAGCAACAACAAAATGCAATTTCCTTTGGATAGAATTTGGATTATGTTTTGAGGAGATTGCTTTTGTCTTCCTTAAGGGAATTTTGAGAAAGCTTAAACCCTCTCCTACTGGCAAAATATAGGAACTAGTTTAGAACTTGGGATATTTTTTGCCTTAACACTATGGATAAGAGAAAAAAAATGAAAGGAAAGAAACAATCCAAATTTTCAGTAATGTGATTCATCACAGCATAAAGATAGATTAATGGAGAAAATTGGAATTTGGAGTCAAATGGATTGGTTTTGATGTAGATTTGGCAAGAATATGGATTTGATTAAACTCTTACATCATTTTGGCCAGCTCCAAAGTGTCACTCTCAGATTCTTCTACAACAAAAATATGTAAAAAGACCTAAACTGATATGTTTCTATGACATACGAAACCGTTAGCCTAATTTTGATTAAGTTCTAAAGACTAAGTCCCAGAGAATGTAATTAGAGATTCCCTCCTTGAACAATTGTTTGTTAAACTTCTCATTTAAAATATGATGTAAACATAAGCCATAAAAATATGTAAAAAGTAATTTACAGATTATAAAGTTGTTAGGAATTACGTGAGAAGACACATTTCAGAGCTTTGTAATTAAAAGCTACATAAAAGAGAAAGTTTGAATCTGGGGGCTGGGAGTTTGGCCTAGTGGTAGAGTGCTTGCCTAGCATGCACGAAGACCCGGGTTCAATTCCTCGGTACCACATACATAGAAAAAAGCTGGAAGTGGTGCTGAGGCTCAAGTGGTAGAGCTCTAGCCTTGAGAAAGTCCAAGGACAGGGTTCATGCCCTGAGATCAAGCCCAGGACTGGCAAAATAAATAAATAAATAAATAAATAAGATGGGATATGCTTAAAAAAAAGTTTGAATCTGATGATATTGTGTGATGTATATATATATATATATACGTATATATATATATATATGATTCCTATTCAGTTTTAGCTAATAATTTTGAGGGTTTTCTTAATTTCTCATCTTATTAAAAATTGCTTAGTATGCATTAATTGCATGTTTTAAGGGAATTCTCCACTGCTTGATACAGAAAAAAAGGAGTACTTGAATTCTATGCTTTGGAAAAAAAATATAAATTCCTGTTGTTCTAGGATCCAGATTTACTTTTACTTAATTATAGATTTTTCATGTTGAACCATTACAGAAATTTGACCAGTATTAAGCACCAACCCTAAAAGTAATTATTTTTAAGGTTTTTACTGCATGGCATAGAGGAACTCCATTCTTAGTGAGGTCTTTTCATTTCAGCAACAGATTCTTTGATATTTAAAGTTCTGCTCTTGCAAGTAACTTTTCTTTACAAATAAGTGCATTACTGGGTCATAATATCAATCCAATAAAGTTAGAATTATATCAGATACATCTCTGTGTGTCCTAGAGTGAGTTAAAAATTTTCATCTCCTATCTCTTCACTCAACTTCCAGCTAAAGTACTTTCTTCTAACTCTTAGGACAAAAGTCGTGTCTTCAACTTATGTATTGCATTTGCCTTTCTGGTCTCAACTTCTCATTATCTTCTTAGCAAATCGTTCTTGATTTTGCTTTCTAGAAAAGTGCCACTGTAATATGATCTCTTAGTTCTTTGTGGTTCTTATTTCTCACACTGATCAAAGTTCAATACAAAGTTCAATTTTTACCCATATCTGTCTTTTGCATTCGTTTGTAACTTCATGAGAACAGAGCTGCAATGCATATATGCTCATTATTTTTCAAACTGCAGTGAGGATGATATAACGAGTCACTTAATAGATATTTTGTTTAGTAATTGAAAAGGTGTAATACGCACTGGCTATTTTGAAAACAATATTATGGTTTTCTGTACTTTTAAAGGAGTTTCTGCTATTTGGTTTGCTTTTCTCCCAATTTTGTAGATGTTGGAAGATTATTCTAAGCTTGGCTCATTTTTCTGAGACTGAAACAATGTTTACTTGAATATTAACTCTTGATTTTTCTCAAGTACTTTTCATTCCAAATTTCACAAAGCTGTATCTGTAAGCTAAATGATGATAGCAATTCAGAGGACTCACTTTGTCCTTCCTACTGCAGAATCTAATTTCCTCCTGCTCTGCCTGTGCCTTGTGAAGACTGCCCCTTGATTCTCTGCCTGTGCTTGAGAGCTGATTCTGAAGTAGATAAAGAGGAGGAACGATTGTTTTTTAAATCTTCTGTTTCCACATTTTGCACAGTTGGCAACTACTTCAGTCTGTGTATTCTTTTTTTCTGTTTTTTTTCTTCTGTGATTTCTAGGGGATATTTAATCAGTTTTTCAAGCTTTTCAGTCTTTCCAGTTGATTGGCCCCTCTCCCCTGCCTGGCACCCACAGTATACAGAACCACACATGTCTGAGAGGCAGAGATTCATTTCGGCTTTTTACCTGAGTGGTAACAGATGCTCGCTGCAGAAATCAAGCTCCACATTGGTGCACATAGAATAATCATCCTTCCAGAGACTGCTTCCCTGCAGCAGGAGGAGAGACTATACTTCGGATTAAATTTGAATACATGCAGAGGAAAATTACATTGACAGGGCATCCACGAGAGTGTTGGAAGGACAACGTAAAGACTGTCTAGTTTAGTTTCTTGGTTCAATGACAAGAAAACTGAGGCCTTCAGTGTTTTAGTTATTTTGTTCCATCAAGGGATTGGTATTTCAGTGGTGAGATTCTTCTGACTTCCAACCTATTTGGAAGCAAACCACAGTATGCATGGTATTAAGCAGCGTCCCTGGTTGGATTTTGCATATCCAACATAAAAATGTTCCTTCCTTCTCTCCTTTCTTTCTTTCTTTCTTTCTTTCTTTCTTTCTTTCTTTCTTTCTTTCTTTCTCTCTCTCTCTCTCTCTCTTTCTTTCTTTCTTTCTTTCTTTCTCTCTCTCTTTCTGTCTGTCTGTCTGTCTGTCTGTCTGTCTGTGTCTCTCTCCATATATTTGTGTGTCCCTCCTATCTTTCTTCTCTATTTTAATTAAGGTTAAAATAATATAAAAGAGAGCTTCTATCTTTGTACACATTTTATATGCGATTTCAGAGGCCATTTTTATTCTCTTCCTGATAAGCTATGTGAAAAGTGTTGTATTGTATGTTTGCTAATCTTCTACTAGATAGATTTTTCTACTTGCTCTTGACCTACCTTTCATCTGGCATTTAGGTATTGAGTTCTAAGAATTGGGACAAACAGTATTGCAATGGAAGGAGATAGAAACAGGCAGTTTCCAGTGTCTGTAGAAAGTAAAAAAAAATACATCTTCTTGGTCATCCCAGTAAACTTCAAAGGTATTTGAAACACTTGAAATATTTCCTGAAAAGTGTATTTTTTTTTCTACCACATAAAGGCAAACCTACCATTGTGTCCATCTGCATCTCTTTTAGCTGATTCAGTGCAACTTTAAAAGCAAGGCACAAGAAAGTATAAATGGGACAAGGAGTAAAGGCTCGTGAAAAGCCTTTCTGTTTTTATCCAAGGAAATGCATAATCTTCTGGTATTTTGAGTAGAGGCAAGTTTAATTAGCTTTAAATTAGTCTTAGGAACATTTGCATAAATTCTATCCATTTTATCATTTATTAAATTAATGTCTATTTGTATCCAAGAAATGGTTTCAATTATAGCTCAGAATAGGAAAGTCCATATCCTTGTCCCTCAGTATTATAAATAAATGTGCCCATTATGCAGTCTTTTTTGTTTTTGTTGTTGGATGTTGGGCCTGGGTGCTGTCCCTGAGCTTTTTCACTCAAGTCTAGCACTTTACCAATTTGAGCCACAGTGCCATTTCTGGTTTTCTGGTTTTTAATTGGAGAGAAGAATCTTACAGACTTTCTTGCCTGGACTAGCTTTAAACCATGATACTCTAATCTCAGCCTCCCAATAGCTAGAATTATGGGTATAAGCCACCACAGCCTGGCTGAAATTAAATGTTTGTACGAGGAACTTGGTTAGAGATATTGAAATGGGATAAGTCTGGATTTAGAGAATGGTACTGATGTCCATTGAAATGTAGCCTCGCTGAAGTGAAAAAGGAGGAGAAAGACAAAAGAAGGCCAGAGTCAAAGACCAAAGTTTTGCTCTCACAGTCAAGCAGTAAGTAGCAGAAGCTGGAAACAGAGATCTCACAGCACACCCACGGCACCTATCAGCAATTGCATTTCAGACTTCTGTCACCAGAACTACATCAAAACAAATTTGTGCTGTATTAAGTCACCCAGTGAGTAGTAATTTGTATAAAAGTCATAGGAAAGGAATAAAATTTAGAAGTGACAATCACTGTGCCTCAAATCTTCCTATGCCTTAATCCTATAAAGGATTAAGGGGGAGACCAGATTTCCTCCCCCTCTTCATCCTAAACCACACAAATATCATGTCATGGACATGAGCTGAAATGAAGTCATACTTCACCATTTCACTTAAAAGTATCCAGCCCTATAAAGAAATCAGTCAATGAGAAGGTGATCATAGCCCTAGGGAGAGTAGGACAGGCCCCAAGGTTGTGTGTGTGTGTGTGCGCGCGTGCGTGCGCGCGCGTGCCCATGCACACGAGCGCAGGCAAAAGTTCATTGTTGTTGTTGGTTGTGGGGCTTGAACTCTGAACCTGGGCATTGTCCCTGAGCTCTTCAGCTCAAGGCTATTGCCCTACTCCTGGGGTTACAGTTACATTGGTCAGGTAGTAGGTGCATTATTTCTTGTACATTACTTCTTGAACTCCTCATGTTTTTGCTCCATTTCCCTCCCCCACCCCCTCTCAATCATTTTGTTTTCCCCTTCCTCCCCTACTTCAAATAAACAAGTAAACGAATGTATCTGTTTTTGTTACCAGGCCCAAGGGTTTCTGCCCTGAGGTTTTTTTTTTCCCTTAGCAATCAGATACAGTGAACAAGGTAAGAGATGAGAATAGCAACAACAGAGTAAGTCATTGCTTTGTGACTTTTTAAAATAATTACAATTCTTCCCATATTATATAGATAGATGATGTTCAAATTGACAAGATAAAAGATCTTGAGCTAATACTTGACTCTACAGAGGTTTGGGCATTATGTGATTCACAATGAGGTTCATGATAGCTTTTTTTTTTTTTTTTTTTTTTTTTTTGCAAGTCCTGGACTTTTGACTTTCTTAAAGCTAGAGCTCTATCACTTGAGTCTCAGCACCATTTCTGGTTTTTTTCTATATATGTGGTACTGACGAATTGAACTCGGTCTTCGTGCATGCTAGACAAGTACTCTCCCATTAGGCCAAACTCCCGGCCCCCATGATAGCTTCAAAGTGCATTTTATAGTTTAAAAACAGAATTAGCAGTTGGGCTCCAGTGCCTCATGCCTATAATTCCAGCTACTCAGGAGGCTGAGATTTGAAGTTCATGGTTTGAAGCTAGCCCAGGTAGGAAATTCTATGAGATTCCTATCCACAATAAACGACTCAGTACAAGCCAGAAGTAGCAATGTGGCTTAAGTGGCACAGTGCTTGCCTTGAGTACAAATAGGCTCAAAGACAGCATAGGGTCCGGAGTTTAAGCCCCAAGACTGATCAAGAATAATAAATATACAAGATAAAAATAATTAGCAAATTAGAGAGTTAAAATAGTGGGAAAACAACCCAGAGAGTGTACTGCAAACTAGATTTGTTCATTTGGTCTCTGGTAGATTGCCCTGTACATGCTGAATATGTTTTCCACTCGTTCTTCTTTGTTCCAGTCCTCTCTTCCTATATATCCAGCACAGTCAGAAATGAAGAGTTCTGGTTCAAATTTAATATGCAGATGGATCTCTCTTATTTAATAACGCTTTCAATGTGTGTCTCTTCCAGCTATCAGTTTCATCCAAGACAATATCACCCAAGTTTTTAGTTAACAAGAAACAGCATGACTTTGAGTATTATGGGATGAAAGAGAAACCATATCTACTGCGCTATCCAGTCTTGTTTCTTAATAGGCATTTAAAGCAATGTGGCAGAATGATTTCCTACCGAGAAATTCAGGCACTGGAGGATGTATCCTGGATGTTATTTATTTTTCTCTCACACTGAGTTTTTCTCTTCACTTGCATTCATACACAATCCACCCTCTAAATAGCACGTTTATATAACCTGCACAGTTCCCGCTGATGGCTAGTGGCTTTTTAATAGCTACAGGCATTAAATGAGAGGAATTTGGGCAAAATACTAAAGTTTGGGGTTAACTCAGGTTGAAGAAAAAGTTAGACTTGTGCAATGAATGTATCTGCCAAAAGCTCAAACATTCAAATGCATAATATCCTGGGAAAAACATTATGTTAAAAACTGAAGCAAAGCAATCTCAAAGAGACAAAGGATGCGTTTCTTTCATATTCAGAAGGATTATGAATATGTATGTGATCTAAATTATGAATATATATGCAAACATAGGCAGGGTCATATGCAAACATACACAAACATGTTAGCCAAGGGACATATATTTGGGGAGGTTTCTCATCATAGAATTCCTTTTCCCCTCAAGTAGATGAATGGATAAAAAAATGTGGCATATATACACAATGGAATTCTATGCTTCCATCAGAAAGAATGACATTCCCCCATTCGTAAGAAAATGGAAAGACTTGGAAAAATCATAATAAGTGAAGTAAGCCAGAACCAAAGAAACATAGACTCCATGGTTTCTCTCATTTGCAATAATTAGAATATATCTAGGATGGGCCTAGCAAAGGATCATAATTGCTCTCTCTCTCTATATATATATATGATCATATAGGATGACGCTAAGGAAAATGAACTGAAGTACGGAAACAAGAGATTTTTCTTTGTGGTTGTTGTGTTTACTGTACTAATATGAAGTTCTTTTTTTTTCATTTTTCCTATGTTTTATCTCTTGTTGTCACTGTATTTGATTTTGTTACCCTGTGTATTGTATATAACTTTATTTGAGTTAGGCAAGGGAAATGACAAATTGGTGAGATAAAAGACAAAGGAGGAACTAGTGATACAAGACAATACGTTGGAAATGAACTTTGCAACTTTGGGGAGGGGGGTACTGAGGGGTGGAAAAGTGGGAGAAAATTGAGGGAGGGGGTTACAATGTTCAACAAGAAATGTACTTGCTACCTTACATATGTAACTGTCATCCCTCTGTATATCACCTGGATGATAAAATCAAATTAAAAAATAATTCCTCTGAACAACTAATTTATAGTTTTGCAAAGTAGGAAGCTGGAACATATATTGTTGGGAGGGTGTAGTATATGATCGAGGAGAGGGCAGATGAATGGAGAGAGGAAGGGTGGGGGAAAGGCAGCAATAATATTTAATGTACTGAGGGGAGAATGGAAGGAGTTAAATTGAGGGGGGGTCAGGGTTTGGGAGAGATGGCAGAGAATTATGAAGAGGGTGGGATCAATCTAGATGCACTGAAAAAAGCCAGAAATGATGCTGTGGCTCAAGTGGCAGAGCTCTATCCTTGAGAAAGCACAAGGACAGTGCCCAGGTCCTGAGTTCAAGGCCCAGTATTGGCAAAAAAATTCCTGTGCATAAATGCACATCTTTTCAATGGTTGTTATGTCACAATAGCAATTATTATGATGGTGGCTGGAGAAAACGAGTTCTTCAAAGTAATTTATAGTAGCAGATCATTAGATACAGGGGGATTTATTTTTTATAAAAAAACAAAATTGCCCTTCAAATTGCAAGTATTTAATTTTTAATGTACTAATTTTAATTAAGGTTAACTAATGCTGCTGAGCTTGGTAAACTTACAGCACTTCAAATGACACCCACAGAAGCCCTGAAACATTTTTTTACTTGTCAAAAGTGGCCTTCTGGCTTAATCCCAACACATGCCTCAACAGAAATTGCTTACTCTTTTGCTCATTCTGAATGCATGCTATCATTTATCCATTTGTTATAGGAAATTCAATTTGTAATTGAGCCTTCATCCAATAATGTGCCAGAGAGAGAGAAAAGGAGAGAGAGAGAGAGAGACAGAGACAGAGACAGAGACAAAGACGGAGACACAGAGAGACAGAGACAGACAGAAACAGACAAGGAGAGAGGGAGACAGAGACAGAGAGAAACAAGGACAGAGACAGAGATAGAGACAGAGAGAAAAAAAGGGATGAGCTTTTGGATTATTCATTATCTTAAATAGTATGACTGAATTCTACTGCCTTCCCTGGCTAACAGCCAGACCTCCATCTTGAAGGTTTGCCCCAATGTGATATTCATCTTTTGCTTATATGACAGTTGGTGCTTCTAGAATGAAGCTTTTTTTCTTCATTTCTACACCCAACGGTTTCCAAATTCTGATTTTAGCTTCTTGAAGAATTCAGAGCAAATACTAACAGATAACTTTTTTAAAAACTAAGCAGAGGTAGTGCCTGGAGTCAGATTGTTCAGACAGAAGGTAATTCAAAGTATTTTTAGGAATTGTGAAGAGTCGGGCACTTCTGAGTTTTCCAGATTGCAGATCCTAAAGAACACTGAAGTCTCTGATGCCTTAACTCTAAAACTGAGTCCAGGGAAGAGTTCTTAAATTTTTCTTGAGACAGCTTCTGGCTCTTGACTCAACCCCTTTACTGTTTCCAGGCCTCAATAGGAAACCTCGATCTGCACCGTTATTCCACCTTTCTCTCCAGTGGTTTTGGGACTGAACATGTCACCTCTTTTCTGGGCCATGCATCCTTCTACCTGATGCTTAGCTTCTCAGCTGTGCACATGAGCACTTCAGCCTTCTTAGCTGGAGACTTATGCGAAGGCATTCTCCCACCATTTGCCCATTTCTTCTCTCTGATAAAAGGAGACATGGCTATCACTATGTAACTCTGCCACTGTGTTCTTGCTGCCTCATTCTCCTACCTGAGAGCAATCTTCAACTGAAGCTAAAGCAAAACTATTTTGATTGCACTTCCCCTGTCACCTGCTACCCCATTTCTTTTTCTTCTCTATAAGTATGCAAAAAGCGGTTTGCTCACCATTTCTACTTCTGCTCCTACTTTTTTTTTTAAAGAAAGCCAATCAGGCTTCCATTTCTAGTGCCAGTTAAAAGCTGCTTTTACCATCCATCATTTTCTAAGTCCAGTGATCAGTTCTAGTGCCCATCTCACATGCCTTGTGAACAAAATTATGGTGGGCAATTTCTCTCCTACTCCATCGATTTGTCTGTCAGATGCTATCCTCTTACACTGGGCTTGGTTTTGCTTTTTCTTTCTTCATCTTCTGTGACTTCTGAAGTCTTCTGTAGTCAAGTGCTTTCAAAATTTTAAGCCCATATATTCAATTTTCTATTCCCTTCTCATATATAACATTATTCCACCTAAAATCTTTCTCATAATTACTGGGTGCTATGCCCTTTCTCAATCTCCACTCTTCATTATGTGTGTCACATCCAATTCTTAGAAATTCATGTGGGTTCCAACTTATGGGTGTAATTAACTCCAAAATGCTTCTTTTATGAGCCATGTAATACCCTAGAACCAAGTCACTATCATCATAAACCTGGAACCTTTCAATAGCCACCTAACTGGCAACCTCATTTCAGCCCTTTCTCCCTTTCAATCTGCCCACAATAGGACAGTCATGTGTATTGCTTTAAAACACAAGTCAAATAATGCCATTCTTTCATCTCAAGGCCTTTGATCTTCCCTCTCCCATTAAAGTCTGAATGAAAGCCAAAGTACTTGTATTTTAAATAAAAGCTATGTAACAAAAACTGTTACTTATGACACAGATTAGACATTTAATTAATAGAAACTGTAAAAGATAGATACTGCTCTAGAAACCTTTTAGATTTTTGTGGTATAAAGCAAATGTTAGCTCGAATGGAACATAAAAGGGAAATAACTTTAAAGAAATTGTCGTTACGCTTATGTCAATAAGCAACAATTAAATATCACCAGAAGTAAGGTACCCTATTGATAAGCAGGTAAGTTAAAAATATAAACCAGTTCCTTAGAGACCCATGTAGATAATATATATTCAAAAAGACATAAAATATAAGTGATTCTTACAGGTCAGACTGTAATATATGCTTAAGTTGAAGTGCAAAGTTTCAATTGAGTTGGATAAAGTCAGATCTGAGATCTGATATTTAGAGTTCTGACCTTTAAGTAAGACTGGGGCAGACCATAATATAAGGTCAGCATTGATGTAAAAGAAAGACACCACATAAGGAAATGGGGAAATGAAAATAGGAGAGATTGCACTAAAAGAAAATGTATTCTAAACATACTACAGTAGCAGTGCGTAACTGAAAGGTTTGAGGGGTAATATGTTTAGGGAAGTTTGAAGAGTACAGGCAGAGAAACTGGCACAAGCTTTGAAGAGCAGAGAGTCATTTATTTAGGATAGGCAGTTCCAGAAATGTGTGTATTTTTTTGTTGTTCCAACGGAGGTTATTTTAAGTGTTGAGGGAAAGTTTTACTTGACTTATATAGGTTTAGTTTAATTAAACCCACTTTAACTAATTAAACAACTAATTAGTCCTCATTGCTGTCTTAATTTGTTATTCATAAAAAAGCACTGAAGATGTTGGACAAAAATACTAATTCAAGGGCTTATATCTAGATATGATCTCCAGGTCTGGCATTGTTCTCAGATAACCACATTTAATACAAGCATACAGCCGAGTCTAAACCCACTGTGTATGAAGATCCAGTGGGATTAAATAAAAATACTGATTCAAAGTGTTATAGACATGAAGTTTACATTTCTTTATGCTATTCTACATATTTAAAAGGAAAAATTAAATTCTTCATTTACAAATATGAAAAAAACAATTTGGGGTACACACTACTATTGGCATTAAATGTTTTCTTGACCTTTCTAATTTTTTTTTGTCAGTTGTGGGACTTGAACTCTGGTCATGGGCTCTGTTCCTAAACTCTTCAGCTCAAGGCTACCACCCTACCCCTTGAGCCACAGTGCCACTTCCAGTTTTCTGGCGGTTAATTGGAGATAGAAATCTCATGGACTTTAGTGACTGTGCTGGCTTTGAAACTCGATCTTCAGATCTCCATCTCCTGAGTAGCTAGGATTACAGGTGTGAGCCACAGTGGCTGGCTGTGGTTTTCTAATTCTTATGAAGACAAATGCATTAATTTAATTATCTTTTTTATGTTTTGTACTTAAGAAAAATCTCTATGACACTCATCTTCTAGGATTTGTTTATAGAGAATGAATAATCCTTTAATTTTTGTTTCCAAGGCCCACTAATTTCACCAGCAATTTGTTTTCAATATATCATACTTTCTTTTAAGTTTTAACAAAGATTTATTTTAGCTTAACAGGGTTAAAATATGATGAAGTAGAAAAAGAGAAAAAAAAATTCTGTTCCTGGTTCGAGAAACTGGAATTAAGGGACTCAATACCATCCTTTCTTAATCTGTTACTTAACAAAATAGGCCCTATGAAGAGTTACACTAAAGTAGGTCTAAACTAAAACTATAGTGATATATGATTGGCTTTTCTTTTTAATTGTAAAGTTCCTAGTGGAAGAACAACAACATAAACATCATAAATATCAATATAGTCCTCTCTTTAATCCCTCACTCTTTTCATTTATTTTGGAAGGACTGGGGTTTGAACTTGGGGTGTCATATGTGATTGGCAAGCTTTCCACTGTGCTTAGTCCTAGATTCTAATGAAAGAAAAAACACTGACCTATTTCCCATGTGCTTTAAAAGAATATTTTCACAAACCTTGCCTCAATAATGAACAGTATCTTACAAAGGAGCCATGTCTTTGAGACATTCCTATGGGCTGGTGTCATGGGAATAACATTGATATCAGAGTTGTAATCTTTTATCTCTCCACCGACTTTTTTTTCTTCTGTTGACTATGACAGATACACACATCATAGGTCTAGATTCTCCATTTTTCCCTAATTACAAATGTGGAGAATATGATAAGATAAAATTAGAGAATATTTCTATGCATGAGAGAAAACAGTTGAAGGTCAATATCTCTGTAGTATTATATTGCTGGCTAGAAGAAATAAGGAAAAAATGGGAGGCTAACAAGACAGGGGAGAAATGGGATTTATAGGTAATGTGAAGGAGATATTAGGTAATTGGAGATGAGATATTAGGTGTTTGTTTACATACTTTAAAGTTCAAGGTAGTGAGCAAAATAAAATACTGTTAATGCTGGAGTGATCCAAACATTAGATTAGCTTTTTCTCTCCCAGGTAATGTTACTGATGATAAAGAACAAATAACCAATGCAACAATTCTTGAAGGCCACCTCTTGAACTGTGTTAAAATACAAGGTGGTACGTGATTTTCAGCAGCCATCTCTTGTAGTGATACTCAATTCCATAGGAGAGGCTGGTAGCACTCCAGTTTTTCTCTTAATGTATTTTTATTGTCATTGTAAAGAGATGTACAGAGGACCTGCATTTAGGTAAGTCAGAGAAGGGTACATTTCTTTTGAATAATATCACCCCTTCCCACACTCTCAGTTTTTCCCTCCTGTCCCCCCTCATAAGTTGGATAATTCATTTTCAACATAGTATACAGTTGAGTACAACTGCTGCCTCAGCCCTGGTAGTGAACATTAGAAATCAATGAAAAGGATGAGGCAGAATGTTTAAGAGCTTGAGATCAGCCTATAATCCATTGCTTTTCAAAGCAAAGCATGGCCACTGGGTAGTAAATGCAAGTTCAATCCCTAGTTTCTGGAAGGCAACAGTTGAAAGTAGCAAAGATGAAAACTAAAGGTATTGTAAAAAAGACAGGGGAATGGCCACAACTGAGAAGTGGACATACAGGATGCTCATATGGTGCCTGATCTGTGCACAGTGAAGAGGGAGTGAGTAATGCAGTCAGAAAGCCTTGATGAGCTAATCATCATTTCTCTTTTTATTGTCACTGACACAGGTCCAATTGGCAAAGAGTATTCATTAGCTAAATTTATCTGTTATCCAGTGCTCTCTTGTTATGTTTTACTAATTATGGGGTAGCAAATATCCGAATCAAAGTTTCATGGTTAATTGGTGGGTTAATGAGCCTACAGAAAGCACTGTAATTAATTCCCCTCACTGTAGTGACAAGAGAGAGAGAGAACCAAATCTAGCATTTGCATCAGAGATGGTAGAAGTCTTAACACTAGCCGACAGATGACACTCAAAGGAAGAAATACAATCTGTACTGTGTTTGGGTTTAGCATTTTCTTAGCAAAGTCAAGAATTAACTAGTTGTCGAAATGTGGCTGTCATCTTCCCTCCCCACACACAGACTTTCTTTTCATGGGAATTTGTTATAATAAATAGCTCCAGCAATTTTTCATTCACCTAGACTTTGAAAAAATTTATACTACCTTCTGTTCCTCCTTTTGCAAGTCAACAATAAAGAAGCCAAGGTGCTAGCAATTGAGAATTGAGTGCTGCGCATTGTTCTGTCTTAAGAAAGCACCATTAGTAGATTACAAGGATAAGAAGACAAGACTGACAAAGATTAAAGCATCTGTCCAAAGTTGCCCTCTTTTCTCAATTGGAATTTTACAGATATGAGTTAACATTACATGTGTAGACATTCTCAAAGATCAAATATCCTGTGTCTTATATATATATACTAACTATATATTAAAAATATATATATATTTAATTAGAAGAAAATCTGGCAACTAAAAGAAGCTACAGAAAATCTGAGAAACCAAGTTTGGCAAAGGAAAATAATCAAAGAGTATTTGGACCGATGAGAATTCTTAATACTTTGGCCACTGAATTCTCATTCTTTTTAAAAATCATCAATAAATTGTAAATGAAAACACTAGTATGAAACCAATGCATATGATGTCAAGATAAGGCAAAATACCTTACAAACATTTCCAGAAACCACTCCACTATTTCTCTTTCTCAATCCAAGCCCTGTCTCTCTTTCTCTCTTTCTCTTCCTTCCTTCCTTTCTTTTTTTTTTCTTTCTTCCATTCTGGGTTATGGGCCTTGTACTCAGGCCTCGGGCACTCTTCTTTGAGCCTCTCTGTGCTTAAGGCTAGTGCTCTACCACTTGTATCCACAGTGCTACTTCCAGCTTTTTCTGAATAATTTATTGGACATAAGAATCTCAGGGAATTTTCTTCCCAGGCTGGCTTTTGAACTATGATCCTCAGATGTCAGTCTCCTGAGTAGCTAGGATTACATTTGTGAGCCACTGGCACAAGGCAATTCTCTTTTAATATTAATGGCATTCTTGCTCTCCCTTAAAAATTTTCATCCAATATTTGAAATTTGATAGGGAAGGGGGGAAAACCAAGACGGGTGGGGGGTGTGGGGGGGAGGGATAAGGGTACCAAGACATGTGAAAGGGTATCAATGTATGTGAATTAATGCACCTTCTATCTGGCAAATATCATGTAACCCTTTTACTAATTACAATTAAAAAAAATAAAATAAAATAGGATGTAAAAAAAAAATTTTCATCCAAATGGTTATGTCCATACAGGGTAATTGTGGTTTCTTACCTTTTAAAATGTGTTCATATATAAAGTCTTTCAACTTTTAATTTTGCTTTTATCTTTCTTAGCCTTAAAATATTTATTTGTTAGTGAATTGGATCCATTTGGTCTGAAGAACTTCCTTAAATCCAGATATTGCTGAAGAGACCGTAAAAGCCAGATGTTGGCATTACTCAATTTAATCTGCATTTTAACTTCTACCATGATAGCTCTTGTTCTCAACTTCCACTAGAATGATTCTGGCTCTTAAAGATAAAACAGATGAAGAGATTAAAATATTAAGCAATCATCATTCATTTATCATACTCAAGAGCAACAATAATTGTATATCTGTGATGTGCATAGAGAATAGCTCAATACTGTATATATTCTGTTTTCCAAATTGATTAAAATGCAATGTAGTCCCAAATTCTCATGTTATATTGAAGTCCCTTTGTATAACTCCTAAACCATAATTTAAAAAAAGTTATACTGTTCCAGGTGCCAATGGCTCACACCTTTAATTCTAGCTACCTGTAAGGCTGAGATCAAAAGACTGATTTGAAGCCTGAAAGTCCATGAGACTTTCATCTGCAATTAACCACCAAAAAGCTGAACGTGGAGCTATGGCTTAAGTAGCAGAATGTTAGCATTCAAAATAAAGCAAAGCAAAACAACATCAACCAACTCAGGGACAGCAGCACCCAAGCCCTGACTTCAAGCCCTAGGACCAAGACACACAACACACACACACACACACACACACACACACACACACACACACACACACACACACAGCATAGCACGGGGGGGAGAGACAGAGAAAGAGAAAGAGAGAGAGAGAGAGAGAGAGAGAGAGAGAGAGAGAGAGAGAGAGAGAGAGAGAGAGAGAGAGAGAGAGAGAGAGAGACTTGAATTATCATTAATTTGTATACCCAGATCAAGGTCAAGATTTTAGACTTGTATTTTTGTTGATCTTGTATGACCTTGGATAGATATCTTCAAAGCTAAAAGACTAAATTTCAAGCTTATGATCACTGACGCACTGAAGGCAAAAGAGACAGAAAGGAGAGAAATTTATTTTAAAACTATAAATGTGCATTTTGACATGCAACTAATTTGTATGTGTTTTATCTAAATGCCAGATGGCTAAATGTAAAAGCCAATAGTGAGATGAAGTTTGATATATTTGCCATAGAATACCATTTTAGAGTACAGAAACAGAGCTGAAGTATTTTGATAAAAACAGATTTTGTTGAACTTTTTAATTTTAATGTCTTGGTAGTTGAATTTTGTAAATTTAGCATCTTTAGCTATCTATCTGTGTCCCTGCTGCTAGAGTGGTTATTATAGTTCCCACATCAGATTGTAGTTTAGATCATTTGTTCTGATACAACTCTATTTCATAGTTTCCTTATCTTTTTATACATCTGAGCCAATGGTAAATTAAAAGAGATACCGTTGATTGTGCTTTTGGAATCACTGATCCTCTGAGTACTTCAAGGCAACAAGTGGGATATTCTGTTTTGGATTAATTCTCATCAGATGTCAAGAATTAATTGAAGTTTAATAGACTCTATGGAGAGCTCAAATAGTACAATTGTTTAGAAGGACGAAGTCGAAGACCAACGTTGGATAATGTTATTTGCAAGAGGAAGAGATTGGGCCAAGGGGTAAGTGTAGAAGAGTGAAGGAAGAAAGGAGAAGAATGCAATCAAGAATACATCACACCTAGCACAGAATTGAGAAAAAGGGGTGTGTCAAATGGAGGTGAAGATGTTGTAAGGATGACCCAGATCAAGATGCATTCTCTACATAAACTGCTGTTTAATGTCACAAAACTCAATCATATTCTAAAAATTAAGAGAGGGACATGGTGGTTGGGAAGTTTGACTAGACTGTTGAACGGAATAACCTTGATTGCATTCACAAACTGCTTTGTCCAATGGCATCTTCTTTGTACAACTAATTAAAGATAATAAAAATATTCAGTAAAAAGAATTCCCAAGTACATCTTTTCCTTAAATGCCGCAGACCGACTCTGACTCAGGCCATCTTATGCCTTGAGAATATTATCAACAAATAATAGGAGATTCCAAGTAGAAAGCCAATTTTTAACATTTATAGCTATTATAATGGCTAACACTCTATATCATGAGCCACAACTCCATTTCTAATGGTTCATTAGACAAGAATCTGATAGACTCTCCTGTCAAGATTTGTTGTAAGTCACAATCCTTAGATCTCAATGTCCTGAGTAGGTAGGAATATAGGCAAGAGACACAGATGCCCAGCTCAATTTTACTCTTTTAAAAGGAATATTAACATTGTCATTTATAAAATACAATTACTGAGAAATAGATATGCAATGGTTGTCTTTATTTTGGGCTTAAAAAGGAAAATTATAACTAACCGGTAAATATAAAAATTAACAAAATGACAACTAACACATTGAATACCTAATATATGTCATGCTACACCTTTGAGGGCTCATTTCATATAGTTATAACTCCGAAATTAAAGGATCATCTCTGTTTTAAAAATAAAAAGATCTGAAGCTCAGAGTGATTACCTGAAGACAAAGCATTTTGTTTTTAGAAAGAATCTACTTGTTGAGAAATACTTTTAACATGCACGGGCATCGAAGAACTACTCTCACAGAGGCCAAGTTATGGAAACAGCCCAGATGTCCCACAACTGAGGAGTAGATCAAGAAAATGTGGCATATAAACACAACAGAGTAGTATATAGCTATATAGAAGAATGAAATTATGTTGCTTGCAGGGGAAGAGTTAAAATATTTATGCACATATGTGAAAATGGAACCATGATGTGCTCTGCAATTGAGTTGGGAGGAGGGGGGGAGGAAAGAAAATGACATAGTTAAAACATGACTTCTGTCAAGAGTATGATAGAAGCTATGATTTTTATTTGCATGTGTCTGTGAATGGCAGGATGCCTGACATAGATGAAGAAATGAATAAATGATTGTCCAAATGCTACTTAATCATTCTAAAAAAAATCACCTATGTCAGACAAAGATAGACCACAAAAGATGACTTTCTTTATCTAGGGGAATAAAAAATAATTGTTGTTTTTGTCTTCGATTCAGTGAGAACTACTTAAATCTGATTTCTCAAGACTTAGGGACTAATTCTTTCTTCTATGCCTATTTACATATGGCATTTGTTGTCTCTTTGAGTGTGGCCCACTTGGTTTTAACAGACACTTGGCCCTCCTTTATGTTAATACAGCAAGGAGATTCCCTCCTCCCATTTAAATTATTTTCCACCCAAGTGTCATTCTGAAAATCTTGAATCTTTCCATAATGAAGTAGTCATCTCCAGGTAAGCCAGTGAGCTGGCAAAACACATAGCAAGTTCATCCTGAAGAACCCAAGACTCAGAGCTCTTATGTGTTCCCCAATGCTTTTGAAATAAATAGCTAGCACAATTTGAATCACAGCATAAGAGCAACACATTGGAAGATCTATTTTAATGCACTTGAAGCAATACCTGGAGGGCTAAAGTAAGACAAGGAGTAAATGAATTTGACCTTTGATTTTTCCAGAAGGATCTTGATGCAGTTGAAAGGAGCTGGGCCACAAAACAGCAGCATTGAGGTGTATGGGACAGTAAATAATCATGATACCCTTCCTCTCACAGTACAGAGACACATTTTTGTTAAATGTGGAAAACAGGCCATTTGTCAATTCAGTGATGGGCTGTGATCAAAAATGTTAAGAAATAATCATCAAAACACTGAACCAGTTAGGAAACTGTAGAGAGAACAGTGGAGTTTGGGGAGAAACTGGTTGGCAGGTGAAGCAGGATGGAAAGAAGGGGTTGTGTAATGTAGGTAGCTGCAGCAGCAAGGATGGAGCATTCGGAGGCAAGTCTGGCTACATCGATTTGAGGCTCATCTGTGTTACTTACAGAATAGTCCTTGAATAGAATGTGTACTCAGATTCCATGAAAGAGGAATGGCTTGACTCTCACAGTACACGAGCACTGGAGCCATTGATTGGTAAATACAAATGCGTGCTTTGTGATATACGGTCAGGATACAAATATGAGCGAGAAACAACACTTCCTGTATGTTTGACTTCAGTGGAACTGACAAGTAAACAGAATGCTGAATGTGGTAGAGACAGCGGTGGAGTTAGCACAGTCACGAGAGGTCTGAAAGGAAAGAGGATACAGAGCCTGGCTTCACAAAAGAAGTGATACATGAATGAGTTCCTTTAAAAAAAAAAAAGGACAAATTTGGTAACAGGGTAATGCGAGTTTCATAAATGAGTTAGAAGGAGTTCATTCTGGCTTCTGGAAAAGATTATGAACAACTGATATTGTTTAGTTTGGCTAGCGCTCTGCCACTTGAACCACAGCACCACTTTTGGCTTTTCTATGTATGTGGTACAAAGGAATCGAACCTGGGTCTTCATGCATGCTAGGCAAGCACTCTATCACTAGGCCAAACTCCCGGCCCCTGGACATGATTCTTAACTCATGTATATTAAACACTTGCTTATTTGCTCCCCATTGGCAGTGGGGTACTCTTTAAACAGGATGTCAGCATCCACTCCTTCCTCCTGCAGACACTGAGTATTCTCATAATAATTTTTATTTTTGTAGAGATAATTTTGTTTCTGGTAAATCCATTGTTTCCCGTGTTGTTATTTATCATTTTTATTGTATCATTTGAATGTCCCCCACACTACTTTGTTTTTTGAATTATAAGCTCATTGCTTGTGTTCTACATCAAGTGTAAAAGTTTCTGTCTAGAAGTAAACAAAAACTCAACTGGTAAATTACATCTTTTTCAGAAAAATGTATTATTCAGGATTATTTCATTGTTTCAAAATAAAAACACAATATTTCGAAGAGGCATTAAGAAAGGGTGGTAGATATATAAAATGTTGCATGCTCTATTTATATTAAAATACAGCTTCAGAGGAGCTTGAGAGGGTTTTAAATACAAATTCTTTTGATACTTACTGAATTATATTAAGCTGATAGAGACAAATATGTCAAAGTTATACCTAAGCAATAATACTGCAAAGAATGATAGTTATGCAAATAGTGCATTTCCTGTGATGCTGTTGGTCTAGCTATAGAATTGAAAATTGATAGAAGACTATTAAGCAATAGTATTTAAAACCTTTTTTTCTGTCAGTGCAGCAAAAGAGCCTGTCTAAAATATCCCACTTTCTGGTAATTCAGAATGTGTGAAGCTAATGAAAATTCTATTGGAGTTTACCTTTAGATTATTACTTGGCTCATGTTTTAGTATAACTTTATCAACATTTACATATGTGCTCTTCTATGAAATGAAAGTAGAGAGAGCTGGCCAGAAAGATCTACAACTGTAATCTCAGTCCATCCGCAGTGAGAGGATATGTCAAACAACACATGTTCTCCTGGAGACACAGAAGGAGTCACAATTGACAAACTATCAGGAAACATGGTTTAACATGCTATTTGAATAGCATGCAATGCATACTTTTAAATGAGAATAGGAGAATTTAGCATTGATCAGACTAACTTTCAAATATGCTAAATCTCCGAGAGTGACATTATGCTGACATTTCTGGAAATCAATTTTTTGTGCCAGTTTGTACAAGCCTAGCAAGGTAATGAGGGATGATAGTGATAAGAGGTATTATATAATACTGCCTTGTTTTCCTTCTCCTGAAAAATACAGATTCAGGGCAGATCCCAACTTTTTCCAAGTACAATCTTAAAAATTAGAGCGTATTAGGTAACATAGATTTTTACCTAACGTATGAATTCCATGGTCCAGTTATCTCCAAAGAGGGATTAAAGACACACTTCACCAAATTACAACAAAACTAGCCCTTGAAAAAATAGTTCACTTGATCTAGTTCTTAAGGTTGCCCTTTATTTCAATGACAGACTATATATTTGACTTGTGAGTTGCTTTCTGCGTATCCTTCCTAATCCCTGTATTCTCTGCCAAAAGTTCCTTCTTGCTCGGTGAGGAGGTTCATATCTGTAATCCTACCTAATCAGGAGGCTGAGATCTGAGGATCATGGTTCAAATCCAGCCCAGGCACTGAAGAACATGAGATTCTTATCTCCAACTAACCACTAGCAAATGGGAAGTAGGGCTGTGGCTCAAGGGATAAGGCAGTAGCTTTGAGTTGAGAGTTTAGAGACAACACCCAGGCCCAGGGGTAAGGCAGAAGCCTTGAGCTGAAGAGCTCAGGGACAGCACCCAGACCTAGAGTTCAAGCCTCTCCTTTCTTCCCTTGCTCCCTCTCTCCTTCCCTCCTTCCCTCCCTCCATCCTTCCTTCCTTTCTTCCTTCTTTGTCATCTTCTTTTTCATTCTTTCTTTTCTTATAGTAGTAGGTTGAAATATAGGGCCTCATACTCACCAGCCACCTGCCCTATCCCTAGAGTCACACTCTAGACATTTATTTTTCTTTTACTCTCCCCCCACCCTTTTTTTCTTTGCTTTTAGGTAAAATCTTGTGGTTTATTATGCTGGGAGCCTGTCTCAGATTGTAATCCTCCCATATGTACTTCCTGATTAGAAACACACAGGGTGAGATACAGCTTGTGGTACATCTGAGGTGAACATTTTTTTCCTGTAGTGTATCTCAGAAATGTTGTCATCCTGTTGTCTACCAACTGAGTACTTGCCTATTTGGTATTAGTCTACAGATTCAGAGTAGTGTTTGATTCGCTGCATACAGAATGTGCTGAAGCATGTTAAGCAGGCTCACAGCCTTCCCTTTCTCCTTTCTTCTTCCATAGTGATAGCAGAGGCCTCACATAGAGGTCACGGCTATTAAAATGCAATGCCTCTGTCATCTGGAGCTCTGTGGAATGGCATTTCAGAGTCCTGATAAGTTGAAATCTTAGGCAGAAATCAAGCTTTTGACAAAAGGCCACTGAGATTTCACAACTAATCTCTTTTGGGTGAAGGAAAAAATATTGGGATTTGAACTGGGAGCCTTATACTTGCAGGTGCTTTACTTTATCAGTGCTCCTGGCTCTTTCTTGAATAAAACCTCTCAGGTTTTTGTCTGAAGGTCAGCCTTGGTTCGCGATTGTCTTGTGATATGATTCTAGCCTAGCTGAAATGTCTAGGATAGCTTGAATTACAGCCATGTATGCTAACACTCAGCTTCCCAATATTAATAACTTAACTAGATTAACAAAGATATCACAAAACTCAAAGAAATATTTCAAAATAGCAAACATATTTAATGATATGAAAACTATGTTACATTTAAGCCGTAGGTTTTCTTATTTGACACAAGTCGTCAGGTCCACCTCCTGACATGCCATAAGGAAAGCTCAGTAGTCGGCTACCCACTGACTCCAGACTTTTCTTCTGAGAGAACTGCACAGGACCAGTCTTGGGGTGTGTATGGTTAATGCAATTGCATTGGGTCCAGCTTCAGAAGCGCCTGTGCTTGGAATTCAATGTTTCATTTGGCGTTGCCTTGAAATTCTTCATCTTTTCTTTGGACGTTGCTTTCCAAACAAAGTCTAAAGTTATGATGGAACATAAGCCAAATCTTGGCTCAGCTCCTATGATGATCCTCCCTCCAACTTACACTTTCCCAGATAAATTCTCAATGCCCTTGTCCTCATTGTCCTGTGTACCTTCTGTCTCTTTCCTCATCCTGGTACTGTTGTGCCTTTCTGTTCCTGTGAGACCTGAGAGAAGTTGGTAGTTAGAATTAGACATGGGTACTCGATTGGATCCATGAGCAAGTCATTGTGAATAGAGGGAGAAACTCTTAACAGCCCCTACTTCAGGCTCCAAGGGTATTGGTCCTCATGTTGTAACATCATTGGTCACTGCCAATGGATAAGGGGAACAGGAGTTATGTGAAGGAGGAACATCTGGCCACACTCTCCAGGTGTGGCTAGCCAATGCATGGCTAGTAGTTAAAGTTGCTGTTACACCAAGTGAATGCAGAAGCTGTGTGGCTTGACTGAGAACTAGACAACACACCTGTGAGATTGTGACATACTCCAGTAGCATCTCCATACTTGGGGGGCTGCTTTAATAGCCTGGTCTATACCTGCATTCCTTTCCTTCTTACCTACCTTCATTAGTCTAGTCTGGGTTGTTTCTGCCCTGCCAGTGCCAGGCACTCTCAAGAACTAAGCCATGAAACAAGAATTGCATTGTTTCTCTGATTCCGCTCACAAGTTAAATGTATGGGTGTTTTGTTTTTTTAATGTCTGGATAATGTATAGAGGGGTTATAGTTATATTTGTCAGGTAGAAGGTGCATTACTTCTGGAACATTAACACCCATTCTGTTGTTTTTGTCCCCACTTCTCTCCCCCTCACCCCTTCCCAATCATCTTGTTTTCCCCTCTTCCCTTTCCTATTTCAAATAAACAAATATACATATATATATATATATTATAGCAGGTAACAAAGTCAGATACAGTATCAATATGAGATTAACTATAAGGGTTAAAAAGGAAAAGAGAAATGACATAGTATATTAAGAACAACAATCACACAAGATAAAGCTCTTGTTTCCATATCCTCATGTTCCTTTTATTTAGTCTCATCCTATATGATCTTATGTACCTAGGTTTTGGGCTACTGTAATCCTCTGCTAGGAGAGTCCTAGATGTGTACTAATTATTACCAATTAGGGAAACCATTGAGCCTATGTTCCTTTGTGTCTGACTTACTTCACTTAATATGATTTTTTCCAAGTCTTTTCATTTCTTTACAAATGGGGCAATGTCATTCTTTCTGATGGCAGCATAGAATTCCATTGTGTATGAATACGACATCTTGTTGATCTAATCCTCTACTGAGGGGCATCTGGTTTGGTTCCATATCTTTGCTATGGTAAATAGTGCTGCAATGAACATCATTGTGCTAGTGGATTTGATATGTCCTAGTTTCTCGACGAGTGGGTAAATGCCAAGTAGTGGAATTGCTGGGTCATAGGGAAGTTCTACCTTTAGTCTTCTGAGGAACCACCATACTACTTTCCATAGTGGTTGAACAAGTTTACATTCCCACCAACAGTGTAGTAGCAATCCCTTTGGGCCACATCCCCGCCAGCATCTGTATTAGATTTCTTAATAATGGCCATTCATACTGAAGTGAGGTAGAATCTCAAAGTTGTTTTGACTTGCATTTCTTTTATGGCCATTCTTATTTCCTATAGGCCATTCTTATTTTCTATAGGCCATTCTTATTCAGAGAAGTGTCTCTTTAAGTCTTTAGCCCATCTTTCAATGGGTGGTTGTTTCTTTGAAGATTTGTTTTGAAGAGATTCAATTCTTTTAGGTGTTGATATATTTTAGATATGAGGCCCTTGTCTGTTTTATGGCTAGTGAAGATCTTCTTCCACTCTGTGGGCTTTCTATTTAGCTTGCTAACTATGTCCTTTGCCATACTGAAACTCTGAAGTTTAATGCAGTCCCATTAGTCCAAACTTTCTTTAATTTGTTGTGTTTCTGGGTCTTTATTAAGAAAGTTTCAACATGGGGCCAGGAGTTTGGCCTCGTGGTAGATTGCTTGCCTAGCATGCATGAAGACCTGAGTTCGGTTCCTCGGTACCACATACATTGAAAAGAAAATGGCAGAATTGCCATTTTCACTATGCTAATTCTCCCAATCCAGGAGCATGGGAGGTTTTTGCTACTTCCTCACTTCTGCTTTAAGTATCTGGGAGTTTGCACTGAAAAAGTTAATCTCTACACCAGATGAAGATGGATGGTCTGATCTATGTCATAATATAAGTTGGTATTCTTCTAGAATCAGATATCGATATAAAGTGCCATGGCAAAACTTGGGAGAACTACTAGAGAAAGGATGTAGCTTTAGGTTTTAATATTTCTAATTGCCCTAATTCTCCCCTGCCCTTGATTTAGGAATCAGAGACCCAGTATTTTTATTTTGCATCTAGTCCTGCAACTCCTCCTGTAGCTTGAAGGGAGAACTAGCATTGATAAATATGAATAAACAACCCCATGGTGAGTTATTTTCCAAAACAAATCTCCTGGGGTCAGCTCCTGGTGTTTTAAGTTGCTATTTGGTTGTCCAGATTGCTTTAAAAATCAGAACAACCTATAGCAGCCTCACCAAGCTGCCTCTGAAGTCTTTCTGACTTTGACTTGGATTCAGCTCTGCACAAAAGGCTTACATTTCTCCCTCAACTGTAATGCTAAAATAAAACATATGAGGTCTGAAAAAGAACTGCTGAATGGGTTTATCAGATCCCCACAGCATGGGGAGTCACAAAGAAAGACAAAACAGTCTTTTGCTTCACACTTGCCTTTGAAATTCCATCCCTTTCAGCTCAACTGTGGTTCTTTTCAAAGGGCAGACTTTATTTCTGCCAAAATCTCTGCGACATAGCCAACAGAATTATCTCAAACTTGGCACCCAATATACACTACCCACAGGTTTCTGGCTAAACTATTAAAATTAATCAGGTGGCAAACTTTCATTTTAGTGGCTCTAATAAACAAGAGAAGCAGATTCCCAGGGCAGGGGTGGAGATGTCAGTAAATATAGCAGTTTTACAATGAGGAAATTCTTCAAAATGTCTGAGGATGCACTTAAGTCTTAGTCAAATGGGCATAAACTACATTTACAGTAGAGGCCACACCGTTCATTTTTATGGAGGCATTTTTCAATGCAATAGGAATTGGATTTTCAGAAACACAGAGAGCTAGTACAGACACATTCACCAACTATTTCACGTTCTATGCCTTCCAACACTCGTGCAGTTAGTGAGGTACATATAATCTGTTCAGAGCTGAAATGTTATGTATTACTTCTAAACTAAAGCTTAGAAGAGATGTGTGAGTTCTCAGGTTCTCTATGTCAGTAACAAGTTGGATAGTGGATGCTATAACTTTTCTTAGTTTGGATCCCTGAGGGTTCCCATGAGGCCTGGCCCCTGTCAATCAGTGTTGTGCATGTGTCAGGGTCCTTCGTTCCCAGTCCCTCTCGACTAGTAGGAGGGACGGTGGGAAAAACACGCCCTGACCAGGATGAGCCATGAGAGGAAAGGGCCCACTGACCTTCCGCACTCAGCCTTCCTTCCCCGGAGCATGAACAGAGATGCCAAGCAGCTTCATCAAGGCAGGAAAATCTCTTTCTCCTTCTTCCCCAAATCGCTCCTCCTAATATTCGGTGCCATAGCCTATCAGCACAACAGGTGGACAGGACAAAGACGTCCATGTGTCTTACCCCTATTACAGGTCTCAGCAGAAAGTTATTAGACATGGTGTTAATAGCAGTGCTACAAGGTAGTCACCAAAACATATAAAGAAAAGAGAAGGCAAGAACAGTAGGAAAAAGCCTAGAATCATAGAAATCCTCATTGTGCAATGGCAAATCATTTGGTAAAAGTGGATTCTGCAATAATATGGAAAGAAAAGTAGCACAATTGGCAGATCACAGCTTGTGGGGTGGAGAGAAGAATGAAAGAAAAAATGATAGTAGTGTGCATTTTGTGGTGATTTTCTACATTTAGTTTGAGATTTTTGAGAGATAAATTCCTAAGAGAAGTGACTAGCTGCAAGGGAAAAAAAAACAGAATAAGATGGAAAAATTCTAGAGATGTATAATCTGCTACTACTGAAAAGAAATTGAATGAGAACACCAGTTTTCAGGAAGGATTAAATTAAGGGCACGGCCATCAAAACAATTGTTAAAGTCATTCTACATGTGATTGACAAAGATCAGATTATAGATAGATAGATAGATAGATAGATAGATAGATAGATAGATAGATAGATTCATCCTTGAATATAGATAGATTCAAGGAAGCATGTTAATTAACATCTCAGAGCCAAGATCATATTAAGATTTCATCCCTTATTTCAGAAAACTCTAAAGTCCCTGACACAGTGAGACAGAGATTTGGTGTTAAGAATGTAAAGAAGTAGAACAAATATGAAGATTTTATTTTTTTGGTGGGTCATGGGGTTGAACCCTGGGCCTGGGATCTGTCCCTGAGCTCTTCAGCTCAAGGCTACCACCCTACCACAGCCCCACTTCCCATTTTCTAGTGATTAATTGGAGGTAAGAGTCTCATGGTCTTTAATGCATAGGGTGGCTTTGAACCATGATCCTCAGATCTCAGCCTCCTGAGCAGCAAGGATTACAGGCATGAGCCACGATGCCCCACAAGCCTTTTTTTAAAAAAAAATAAACAAAAAAACCCTTTATTTTATTTTATTTTTTTAAGAAAAATGGCGTTCCTGGCAACTACTGTTGGAAGAAGACAAATGTTTACTAGGAGTATGAGAGTATAACAAAGAACGCCAGAGCCTGGGCTGGCCCTTCTCTTGGACAGTGAGTGGGTTGTTGTAATAACCTAATTTCATGTATGACAAAATGGCTAAAGCATCCAGGAAATGCAGAGAATGGTGAATAGATGGAAATCCTCTTTCAAGGATGGAGGATCTTGTCCAAATACAAAGATTTTCATCTCTTTTGGGTTGCTGTGCTTTATAGCATCTGCCTAGAAGCAAAGCACGACTGGATCTCTGATGGTTGCATGATTTCAAGTCAGATGGGAGACTGTTTATGCTGTCCACACTTCTGGTTGGTGCACTTGGGAAAAAGTGTGGACTCCTTTGCTATGTAACTGTTTTTTCAGACCACTAAGAGGAGCAGTGATGGAGAAACTCCTGTGTGTCACTAATGACCCTACAGATTGAGGTGACACTGTGACTAGGGTGGGTTTTGGAGTCTTCTCTAGGAAGCAAAAAGTGTGCAGCAGGTATGGTAAGGGAAACTGAATGCCAACTGCAGATGAGAAGGTATCCATACTCTAGGTGTTTCTCTTACAATCCAAGCCACTGTCACTGGTGGCACGTGACTAATGACAGGCTGGAGAATACAACTTCAGATTTATTTAAGACTTGCCAAGTAGCCTCTTTCTCCACCCCCTTGAACAATTTACAAAGGGGTAAATTTGAAAGATGGGGCGGGAGGGGGAGGGAATGAATGCTTAAGAATGCCTAAGCAAGCTAAACAGTTATGAAGATATTTGGTGAATCTGTTATGGCTAGCTAACCTACTTTAGCCTCAGGAATACAAAAAGATACATGGAATGTGATTCCAATGTCATGGGAAAGCATGGAAATCAAGCCAAGAAGCTTCTATTATAAGAAAGGGAAATTAGTCTCTAAATGAAAATGGGGAGTTTGAAATTTGGAATCCAGTATGCCTACCTTAAATCCATCCTCTTCCTCATTTATTCCATCCTCTTAAACATGTTAAAACTCTATACAGCTAATTTCATAATGGGGGGATTAAAAAATCTATCCTCTAGATTTTTATAATGATTAATGAGAACGTTTATACAAACATCCAAATAGAAATTCCTTTATGAACTCTGAAAGCCAATTTTCCTCTCCTCTAACCCTACTGTTACATTCCTGAGTAAACTGTAGTTTAAAGACATCATCATATGAAGCTCAGGCATTCTTCAGATACTCTGCTCCATTTCATGTGTCAGATGTGCCAGAAGCAACCAGGCATTTAACTATGGAATATGATATTAGATTCTGGTGAACTTTAAACTGTATGTGCATGTGCACACACACACACATAAACGCACACACATATACACACATATATACCGATACACAATATATGCATATAGGCATTATATAACATATACTGTGCATCAAGCACATATACACATATAAAGTATGTGTAGCTTTAAAGAAGACTTCTAGGCAGGAAGTGTGGCCTTGTGGTAGAGTGCTTGCCTAACATGCACTAAGCCTAGGGCTCAGTTCATCAGTACCACATACTCAGAAAAAGCCAGAAGTGGTGCTGTGGCTCAAGTGGCAGAGTGCTAGCTTTAAACAAAAATGCTCAAGGGCAGTGCCTAGATATTTAGTTCAAGCCCTAGGACTGGCAAAAAAGAAGACTTCTAAAAAAGAAAGAAACCCAAACTATAACCATGGAAAAATAGAATGAACCAAAATCAGGAAAATTAAAATTCAAGCAGGGACTTGTCTATATGCATGTATGCATTTATCTTCTATCCATTATTTGCCTATATCTATCCGTCTGTCTATCAGTCTTCTGTCTGTATATACATTTTTGTCTCTTCAGTGCTTAAGAGAATTATGCAGGAACTAACGGGAGTTGGTTAATTATTCAAATACACTTACTTTACATGAGCAGCATGTTTGTACTGTAGCTAGTCAAACATCTGTATTTATTTTTATGAACCTACTTCCAGTCAGTGAAGATAAAAGAACAGAATTAGCACATCTGTCCCATTTGTTGTGACAAAATATGAACTTAAGGTCTGTATGCTGATTTGTGGGGAGTATATTCCTTAGAATCCATGGAGAGCTTGATGGAATAGAATTTCAGTAATAAATACAGTCGTGGGAATTTCTACTTAAAAAACAACAGCACCAAGGAAAAAATGGAGGGAAAGACTGATATGGAAGCTTTAAAAAAAGAGAGAGAGAAGGATTTGGACAGAAATAGATACATCCCAGAAGAAGAGAAAGGTTGGGACAAACCATCTGTGAAAAGAGGATAGCCAGAGGCAGAAAAAGGGTGAAGCTTCTCTGTGCAATATCTTCAACACATTTTTAAGTGCTAGCACCTTGAAGGGACCATGAAAGGGGTATTGGTGCTAGCAAACAGGGATAAAGAAGCCGCCACATAGAAGCAATGCCTTATACACAAGATGTGCACACAAAGCTTTGCAACGCTTTGAAGCCAGTAGAGAAAGGGATCATCCTTAAATGTGTTGGTGCTAATTGTATTTGCTAATTTGTTAATCGCATTAGCGAACTGTATTCACCCATTCTACTTGCTGTTGAATCAGTTCCTCTGGTGAGATTCCCTCACCCAGTATTAGCTGTGCCTAGCCCAGCATTTAGAGGTGGTCAGGAGGAAAGCCTATGTGTGTTGGGTTTTATTTTTATACCATATATGAACAAATGTATTATCCTTGTAATGCAAGAATAGGTAACCATACAGGCCAAGTCCTTCCTGCTCAGATGTTACAAGGAATAGAAGTGAGGATGCCATTTGAGGTATTATTCAGCTCATCTGTTTTGATGAATCTCTTGTTCCATATAGAGTAGGAATGTGGAACAGAAATTTAGGTAGAATACCCATACTATTAAATATGTTACTTGCTTTACTTTCCTCCTCTCTATAACAACTGTAACTGATCTACTTATAGTGCCAAGTCAAGTATTATTAAAATTAGAGGCCATAATGAAAGATTTTTTCCCCAAATATTTACCAACATAGTATTCCATCACTGTGGAATCAGGAAGATTTATGAAGGTGGACAGTTGGGAACCACAAAAGTATAACACATGAGGCAGGAAGAATTCCAGACAGAAAATTCAGAAGTTCTATACTCTGCTTGCTAACTCTCTCTGCCTGTGTGCTTGGCCAAGTGACTTAATCCCTTTTTGCTTATTCTCAGGTTTCTCTTTTTATAATGTGTGTAATAAATCCCAAGTCAACTAATTTTGGAGGACTTTCTTGAGGGCAAATGCATGAAGGGATTTTTATATTCTTTTAAAAATTGGTATCCTGAGTACACGTGGGGAGTTGTTATAAGCACCTTCTCAGAATGACTCTTCAATTAAAAGATCTACCTCACCTTGAATATATCCAGAAACATGACTTGTTAAAACAAATGGGACACAAATATGATGTCACGCCTACAGTGAGGTTTGGTTATGCAGGAATTAGATTGGTAGCAGGGTGAGCCTACCTTTGTCTCAGAAGCATAACGATGCTATGAACTGCTGCTGGAGAGAAACTTCTAGAACTTGAGGTGGCTTCCAGCCAGTAGCCTGTAAGAAGAAAGATCCTCAAAGCACAAGCCAGAAGGAAATGACTTCTGCCTACAACCTGAATGAACTTAGACACAGATTCTGTTCTAACCAAACACCCAGGCACCTCGGCTGAGTTACAGCCAACAGTGTCCCATGCATTTCCTTTTTTATTGGTTGCAGGAGCACTCAGTGGAGCAAGTTGTGAGACAGGTGGTTGGTTGTTGGGGCCTAGCCTCCATCCCTGAAGCCTGATTCTGGCTCAGCTGCAATTAAAGGGCTTTGTCCAGGCATTCGGTCTTTTGCATACCTCTCTTAAGGCATTTCTGTGTACGTGACTCGATTGAACCCCCCGCAGTTTCGCGGGTCTCGCAGCAGCTCAAGTCTCGCGCGCTTTCCTGCACCTGTCCTGCCCACTACCTGAAAGCCCACCCAGACCCTTAGTGGTAACACAGAGGTCCTCTTCCTATTGGCTAGCTTCCCAGTGCCCACCTTCTCCTACCCTAACAGTATGTAACTAATTGTCTGACGGAATAAAGGAGGAGAGCATCAGAGAGAACGAGAGATCAGCAGAGATCAGCAGAGAGATCTGATGCGCTTTCATGGTTAACACTGCTTCTGACTCAGCGTGGTTTTTTCTTCCCCGGTGATTGGGGGAGGGCTGGGTCTTCGACACTTACCATCTCGCTCGGCTCCCGGGGGACTACAGGCTGGCCCTGTGTGTCCCTCCCCGTTCCTGTGTTGCTGCCCCAGAGAGGAGCAACAGTTGGTCACACTTTCCTAAGCTTTATCATTTAGGTCCTCATGTTTTGTGTCTGCTTCTACCATATGACTAAGCTCCACCCACCCATTCACCTACCACACCGGCACAAAGTGATCTAACCTATCAGATTCACTCACCTGTCATCATGATTATCATTGCTTCATCATCATCATCATCATCATCATCATCATCATCATCATCATCATCTACTGAAAGGTGCGGCATGCTCAGGCTTTATAATGTATTCCCAATAATCTGAGAAGCTGGTTCTGCTATTATTTTACTTGGATATATGATAATAAAGACTTGTAGTACTATCCCTGTTGTGCCAGTAGTCACATTTGGAGGAGGTGTTCCTGGGAGATTTTCATCTTATGTGAATGTTAGAAGGTACTCATAAAGCCCAAATGGTACCGGCCTCTCACTCGGCATGACCTCTTCATGCAATGGAGACACGGAAAGCATGAGACAGACAAGGTTGGTGCCAGCATAAAAGGGGATATTGTTTAATAGTAAACTTTCCTTTGCACATAAAAGACGTTCAATGTAAAACAACCATCACAAGTATGATAGTAAGTATATAAGTCAATAAGCCATTCATTACCAAGTAGTATGTACTCTGCCTAATTTTGTGTGGTAGTCTTTTATGCTTTACAGTACATCATGTTTGTGTCTGAAACCTGTAACACAAATGTAAGGTGTTGTGCTCCATGACGTGGTAACAGTTGTGATGTTATGCATGGAGAGTAATTAGAGGCTTCTGTTATCCGCTTGGGAAAGCACTGCTGCTGATGTGGTCTGTCATTGGCTTAGCCACCCTTATGGGTAACAATGCTGTAACCAATCAGTGTACAACCTATTTCTTTTGCATTATGATCCCAATACAACACCATGGGTCAAGTCAAGCCAGAGACTCTCCTTATCCAGTAGCACTTGAGCTTGTTTCAGTCACTGCCCTTTTCTTTCTGACTATGGGACGAGATAAAACAACTTACCCAAAGTGAGGACAATTACCTACTTTCTTTCTTTCAAATGTTCTGTCTTTGGCTGACCTAGGCATTCGAGAACATTGCCCTTGGTTCCTATTACTTTAAACAACTCATGAATCGTTTTCTTCGCTTCCCACCCAGACATTGAGTGTTATTTGTTTTAAATTCAAACCAATTAATAGAATGTGCTGTAATTAGAACTTTTCTGTCTTAGACATTGGCCAGGCATTGCAGGCTTATCCTAGCAGGCTTATTCATAGCTCAAGAAAAATAATAAGTCTCATTCATACAGAGTCTGAACCAGTGACCTGGTGGTGGCTGGCTCAAAGGCCCATTACCAGAAAACATGGCCATGTAGTATGACAAGAATGATGATGGATCCAGCCTAATACTGTCCAGATATTATCTCTGACTCCTAATCACAGGACTGACTGCAGCTACAAGGCGACATAAACGTCTCTCACTGAGATTTGTAGAAAATGTGGTCATTTTAATTAACATTTCCAGACAACAATAATCATTATTTAGTGTTGTGGAGCTAGCCACTCATAAAGCGCTACATTTCTGAGAGTTTTACAGTACAAAAATGCTCTTTGGGGAAATGGAGGTTTATTTTTTGGGGGAGGAAATTTCATTTTGCAATTTCTTGATGTGGAAGAGCAGATCAAAGTGAGTTTTTCTTCTTTTGTATTCTTTTCAATAAAAATCATGTGGCTTATCTGAAAACCATCTTTCCCTTTGCTAATTTGCCCCCTGATATGCAATGCTGCTGCAAAAATTCTTAGAATTGATTAAAATTACACATATTTTAAAAAATGAATTTGGGATCTTGAGCTATATGGTTTGAGAAAAATGCAACGTAATTGGAAGTGCATTGGAACTTGGAAAATGAAATCAATTTTTACAAGGGATTAATTTTTTCATGCAAAGAATGTAAGAAACCATCCTACTACTTCCTCCCATGGTTTCTGAAACTCTGATTTTCTCTTATCAATCCATCAATCCTTCTGTCTTTTCTATGTTCCCACAGATGAAAAATTTAGAAGCCTAAACCAGTGCAGTGATCCTCTCTCTGTCTGTCTCTCTCTCTCTGACTCTATTTCTGTCTATCTCTGTCCCCCCCATAAAATGGGCTTGACTCTATCAAATCTGAAATATTTGTTGCTGGTTATTCAATTAGTGCATATTAATTCTGCAAAGGGTTTTCATGGCTATAATTACATATATACATATAAAGTATGTTGACCAAATTCACTCGCACCCCTCCATTTATAGTTTTTTGGGGGGGGGATTTGATTCTGTGATATTTTCAAACATATAGAACTGATTTAGACCATATTCACCCCCATCACCATCTCTGTTCCAATTTCCTTCTCCTGCCACTCATTCAAATAGTCTCCCTTCCTCAATTATGTTACATGGCTAGTATATTTAGGCTCAAATGGAGCGTGAGACAAAGCATGAGAATTTGTTTTGCTAAGCTTGGCTTCACATCTCTTGACACAATCTTCAGCTCCATCCTTTGGCTATATCTTCAGTAAACAACTTTGAAATTGTTTGAAACAAACAGATTGGTCATCACTGTGCTCCTCTCTATTGAATACGGCATTAGAGGTTCCACCATCTCTCTTGGGTTGGTCTGCTCAATTTCCACAACCTTTACATATTGCTCTAAATTATATCATCTCTGTCTCTGTCTTTGTCTCTGTTTCAGGGCCAGTTATTAATAATTTGCTAATGGATCTCTTGGCTTAAACATTTGGACTCACCAGTCATTTTTCTCTCCTACCACCAACGAAAGCTTGAATATAAGTATCTGGTCATTTTCGTCTCTAATATCTGACAGAAGCTCGGTATTCTTTTTTTCCCAGTCCTGGGGCTTGAATTCAGAGCCTGAGCACTGTTCTTCGGTTTTCTCAAGGCTAGTGCTCTACCACTTGAGCCATAGCATCACTTCTGGCTTTTTCTATGTATGTGGTACCGAGGAATTGAACCTGGGTCTTCTTGCATGCTAGGCAAGCACTCGACCATCAGGCCAAACTCTCAGCCCCAGACCCCCAGTATTCTTAAGATCAATTCCTGACTCTGAGAAGGCTGATAAGGGTTTGCTTATTGAGGACTCCAGCTGCTGATGGCGTTTGTTAGAACATGCTGTCAAGGGACTTTGTTTTCTCCCTTGTAGAACTACCCCACAATGTCCCTCTCCCGTGAGCCATCCTCCTTTTTCTACATGTAAGCCACTGACTCATCCTTCATGTCATGGCTTAAATTTTACCTCCCATGAGGGTTTCCCCTACTTACAGGAAAAATCAAATTTACATTCTTGTTTTAAGCTCTTATTCCACCTTTGTTCTGGCTCCCTAATTATGATTAATGTTTACAGTACATCCTCTTATCTATTGACTGTAAATTTTTACTGCATTCTAGGACTCAAGAGCATCAAGACCATATTTATCTTCTTCACAGATAGGTCCCAGTGTAGATTCAGCATACCACCTGCCTCCCAGCAGATGCTGGGTGATGAATGATGATCGAACCAACAAACTTCTGTACAGAACCTCATGTTGTTCAGTGATGAGAAGGTTCCTTAAAAGGCAGCATTTACTGGGCATTTACTTCATGCAAAGCATTATTATGAGTTTACATGTTCTATCTCATGCTATATTCACAGCACCCTTGCAAATTAGATTCTAAAACTAATCTCCAATCACAAGTCTAAAAGACAATGCCAGATTTGAATTTAGGCCAGGTCTACATCTACATGCTCAGCTTTAAACCAGACCTATCTCTCTCTCTCTCTCTCTCTCTCTCTCTCTCTCTCTCTCTCTCTCTCTCTCTCTCTCTCTCTCTCTCTCTCTCTTTCTCCCCACTCTCCCTCCACACATACATCCATGCACCCCTACACATACACACAGACACACACCACAGTGCTCCCACTTTGTGCCTTGCTATATGTTACTCTTTGGTCGGTATCAAACTCAGGTTGAAGACCAGTGAGAGAAAGCGTTCAAAAGAAACTTCCTTTGATAGCCCTGCTATAGATAGACTTTCCCTACCAGTTCCTTTTGTTGCCATTTGAGATCAATTGTGTGTTTGGGTGTGGTTGACAGGAAAACATGAATGGAGGAAACAAAAATGTCTCCTACTTTTCTCTCGAGGCAAAAGTCCTATTTTATCTTCAACAAACAAGCTCTTTGTAGACACTTGTTTAGTGACTTCCTACTGCTCCTCTGGGACCTTTAAGTAAAGATTCTTTGATTTGCTGGACATTCTGTGTGAGTTGAGCTCATTAAAGGATCAAATTAAATGCAGCATACTGGGTGGCCAAGATTGAGAGGTCAAGAACTGCATGAAGATTCTGTAAACCATCTTTCTGTTGGTGAATTCAAATTCTGGTATTCAAGATGAAAGCACTTGCTTTCTTTGTTTTTTGTTTTTATTTTCTGTAAAACAAATGTATTAGGGACACATATCTTTTTAGAATAAACCTTTTTATTTTTCAGCTATTTGAGAATTATGGAAAAACTAGGAAGCTACAGAGACTGTGGGTGGGAGTTGTCACTCTGTGGGTTAATTAAGTTTTGTAATCCATAATTTGGAAATTATCAAGCTAAGACATGGTTGCCAGAATCAGGTAATACATTTTTACAAACATACATTTGTTTGATTTGGGAATGTTAAATTTGGGCCAGAATAGTGTACTACAGATTCAAACTTCCAAATTTCCATTTCTAAAAAAAATTAAGCATTATTGAGTTTTATTTTTACTTGAGCCATATTTTTATGTGATGACACCAAAGAATTCAATTGCCATATCATGCTTCAGAGAATAATGTGTCAAGAGACAAAGAAGTCAGGATGACAGCTAGGTGGATGTGTTTGCAATTAAATTCTATCTAACAAAGGGCCACTGGCTTCTCTGCATCCAAGAATGATCAGGCAAGCCATTTTTGATCTATTTGATCATTCTTCTGTGTCCTAGAATTAAGGCCATTGATTCAGCTTGGTCAAAGTGACATCACATAACTTTTACCCTACTTTAAACTAAATGTCATATCAGATAGATTGTCGCATTCACCAAAAGGATATATTTGAAGAAATTATCTTTCTCTCTGTCTCTCTATTTTTCTATGTCTCTCTCTCTCTCTCTCTCTCTCTCTCTCTCTCTCTCTCTCTCTCTCTCTCTCTCTCTCTGTTTCTCTCTGTATCTTTGTCTGTTTCTCTCAGCTCTTTGTGGTAATGCGTATAAAAAGATGTATGCTTGTTAATGCTTGGTTTTCCTATAACATATTATCCTATGCATAATAATTTCTTTATACTGATTGGGGGGTGACTGGACTATGTAATTTTGTAGTTACCTCAATAAGCTATCAAGTTGAGGTAGGGAAAGAGGAGGATGCTTTGTTAATATAATCAAATACAATCATGTATTCAAAGGAAGGATAAAATTAGTTTATATAAATCATGGTGCCTTGATAATAGATTTGATGTTATATAATTAGAGAAAGAGTCCTTTCCAAAGTCAATTCTTCCAAGATAATGAAAACAACATTTTAAAAGCATATAGAAGTGTTCTTGCAAGGAGGTAAAGGAATGAATTATTAAAAGTACTGCAGCTTCTTGATAAAAATTTTATAACTGTAGAGTGTTCATCTAACCTTGCCTTTTAGCAATAGGGAAACATGAGCTCTGCTTGTTTCAAGTTGTAAATTGGTTTCTTCTTATTGTCTCATTTAAACAATCTTTTCCAGAATAGACCCAGAGGTACCTAATGATTCCAAATTGTAAGCGACAAGGCTTTTTTCCCCCTCTCTTTCTCTCTCTCCATCAGAATTATTGGACCCATGATATTAACACCTTCCACTTTGTAGCAAAGCAACTTGCATTTACACAGGTTATTGAGTTTTTCTAAAACAATGTACCAATGAAGCTAACGTATAAGTAAAGAGAAGGAGAGTTGAGCATTGAGTACTATCTTGGCTGGGCAATATCCCTAAGTCCTATAATTACAGTGTTCCAAAGTAGAGGGAGAAACAGAGAGGAGAAATTTCAAGACACCTGCATTCAGCATAGAACAGAAATTAGTCGCGAACATGAGCAATACTAAATGTTCCTTTTTCTTTCAGTCCCGAATTTGTTTACTCACTTTTGCTTCAAAAATGGATGTTGGTGGAGGGGCATGGGGAGAGTCAAGCACGTATTTTACTCCAGTTGTGTATTGAGTGACTGTCTTTAGGCTTGGGAACAATTGTTACCAGAAACTCTCCTGCCATTTTATTTCTTATTAATTTTATTATTTTATTGTATTTTGGCCATATAGACTAGCACTCTACTGCTTGAATCATATCTTTAGCTCCTCTTGGCGCAGGTAATTTTTGAAATAGGGTTTTGCTTTTTTTGCTTTGGATTATGATCCCCCTGTTTCTACTTTCTGACATAGCTGAGATGACAGGCCTGTCCACATGACCTAAGCTAGTGTTTGAAATGGGGACACGTCCAGATCTATTTGAGATGGAACTCCCCAAATTGTTCTGTGCTTTTGGGGGCTTGAACCCCAATCTTCCTGATTCTCATCTCTCAATTAACAACTGTGCCAAGCTTGACTTTAATTATTCCAGAGGAACTGAAGATCCATCATCAGAGGAAAGGAACAACCCAAGCTTTATCTTGATGCTGAGTGACTCAGGCCCTCATTGTACATTGCTTCAACATGAACATGTACAGACAAGGGCATTAGACTCAAAAACCATCAGAGAGGACCTAAAGCTTGAGAATGGTGACCTGTGGTCATCAGGAAACTATTTCTCAAGAGTAGGGAATAAGGTCCTTGTACAGTAGTCTGGATTCTAATCTCAAGATGGTTTCCTACCACAGAAGTTCAGGAAAATACTCTATTTTAAACTCTGCTGCTTAGTACATTGACCACCACAGTTGTGATCAGATCTAAGTACGAGTGAGTGCAGATCAAGTAAGAGCCTAAGGCCATGTCCCTCACAAAGATAATAGTTTATTTTTATTTTTCGCTAGTCCTGGGGACTGAACTCAGGGCCTGAGCACTGTCCTAGGGCTTGCCTCAAGGCTAGCACTCTACCACTTGAGCCACAGCACCAATTCCAGCATTTTCTGTGTATGTGGTACTGAGGAATTAAACCTGCGTCTTCATTGGTTGAAAATGTTTCCTTTTAGATTTCCTAAAAATTTAAATAAAAGCATACACTGAGATTCTTCACCATGTGAATAGTCCAGTAAAGTCTGTTTAAAGCAGATAGGTGTGGCATATTATCTAGTGAATTTCTAGGTAGAGTAAATTTCACTAGATAATATGCCAGAGATGGGATATCAAGTTTGCAGCATATAGACAGTATAAATTAACTTGAGGAAGTTTTATTTTAATAGTGTGTGTGTGTGTGTGTGTGTGTGTGTGTGTGTGTGTGTGTATGTGTGTTGTGTACTATGAACATGTGAGTTCAGGAAGAGCTACAGACTGATATCTAATAGACAGATGAATGAAAGGAGGGGAGAGTGAGCTAGAGAAAGAGACTGAATGAGAGAGACAAAGAGAGGTAGAGAATTCCTATAATAGTTGCCAAATCCTTTTTTTCCTCTTCATATTCACTTCCCTGTGTCGTTTCCTGCCATACCAAAGAGTATCTGATTTATGTTACCAATAGACTATGGCAGAAGTAACAGTGTGTAGCTTCTGAGACTGAGTCATGAAGGGCTTTGCAGGGTCTACTTTGATTTTCATTTATTCCCTCTGGCAAACTATCTGCCATATCACAAGGATGAACAAGAACGGAGTAGACAAACCTGTGTAGCTCAATAGGGCTTTCCCATCAAGGGCTAGAGGCAACCCGCCAGCCACGTGGTATCCCCTTACAAACCCAGTTTTCCATTTCAGTGATGCTGGCTTTCTCCCTTCAATGATGAGCAGTGGAATTTGTTTTTAGAAATTAATAAAGATCATCATGTCCTTTTACCCTTCACAAATGATTCTTGGTGGTCAACAGGAAAAGGAAGGTAGGAGGATATTGCAGGATTCACTTTCTGCAAACTCAGCAGCAAGATATTTGAATCTTCAACAGGAGGATTTCCAAGGAGAGCTTCATGAATTGTTCACTCAGAAAGATTTCAAGTTTTGCTATTCACACAATCAAAAATAGCCTGAAATTTTGTTTTGATTTTCTTTTATTGTGAAGGTAATGTACAGAGGAGGTAGAGTTGCATAATAAGGTAATGAGTACCATTTCTGTGGAAGTGTTACTCCCTCGTTGGGTTTCTCTCAATTCCCCTCCCCGTGACTCCCTCCCCCTGCCATTTGTAAACCTCATTTCCAACACTCACCCATTGTCCTGCAATACTCACCCATTATCCTGCATCTCACCTTTTTGTGATTCCCCTTCGCTTACAGAGCCTTAATTCCTATGCATACAAATTTTTGCATAATGTCAGGTTTTTACTTTGTGGAACTGTTAGAACTATCACAAGCAAATTTTTGTTACGGACATTTTTTATTTCTTCTATTTCATTTCTTTCCTTCCTTTCTCCTCTCTCCCTTGTCCCTCTCTCCCTCCCTCCCTCTTTCCCTCCCTCCCTCCCTCCCTCCCTCCCTCCCTCCCTCCCTCCCTCCCTTCCTTCCTTCCTTCCTTCCTTCCTTCCTTCCTTCCTTCTTTCCTTCCTTCCTTCCTTCCTTATTTCCTTCCTTCACGTTCTCCTTTCTCCTGCCTACTCTCCTTTTAAGTCTTTCTTTTTCTTATTTATATTTTATCTAAATTTAAAAATCGATATTTCTTTACTTCTTTGTCACTCTTGCTACATTTCATCACTGTGCTGAACACTCCACGTTTACCCCCAAGAAACTGAAGTTTTTATGAGACATCCAAGCACATCTAAACAATTACCTTAGTGATAGGTGTAAAAATAGATGCATTGCAGGGCAATGTGAAAACACTGAAGAGCAAACTGAATGCTTGTAAAGTACGAATTTGTCTTAAAGGGACAAGGCAAGAACGAACAATATGAGAGTTTTTTTTTTCATATATGTTCTTCCACTTAAGCCTCATTTTCATAAATACCAACAGGTCTTAGAATTAACAAGGCTAGAGTTATAGTTACTCTCATTTATTATGATTGAAAGCTTAACTTCAGATTTTGCCCTCTGTTAAACAGGGAAGAATTCGAGCTTTGGGTTTAGTATAATACCTGATCTACTTGGGTTCAATTTCTCAGCACGATATAAACAAAAAAGAGTAATAAGTATGTATAATATATATATATATATAGTTCCATCTACCTTCAAAGGTTGAGAAATGACAAAACAGAGGCTTAGGGTGGAAGTTCAGTATAGTCAATTTGGTGGTTGCATTAAATACTTGAAGACTACCAATCAGCTGACATTTGGCCTGATCCCAAGAGGGTAACATTTTTTCAGCACCTGAGGCAATGGTTGTGAGCCCAACCTCTGTAGCCTACCTATGGTCTCTCTCATTTTACCTTTATTTCTATCTCTATGATTCTGGCTTATGTCTTATTTCCTTTCTGCAGCTTGTTTTATGGCAGAACTTTAAAGGACCTCAAGATTCCCTTACAGGTGTGTAATGTGTAGCCCACGACTGCTTTGGGAGCCAGAAAGTGGAGGAGCACAAAATAATGAGTCCTTCCATAACACTGCTATGTGCGCTAGTTCCAACAGCTCTGTTCCTCACTCAGAGAGTATGGGGAACAATAATTACTACTGTGTAACTTTGAGGTGTCTTAGTCATTCTTAGGGTAACACTTTGAGTATACTCATTAGATCCAAAAGAGTTCCCCCCTTCTCCAAAGGGATTGCTGAAATGAGAACATAGAAATAGAACTTCACAGAGCAGAGAAGGCAGAATTCCTCAGAAGAGTGAGAATGAAGGACAGAACTTTAGTTAGGAGTCTGTCATTGGTCTGAAACCGGTCACCTTTTGATACAGGATTTTATGGCCATCATCCTAGACTGAGCCACTTGTCTATACTTAGATTCTATTTTCCTATGTTAATAACAAAGTGGCAAAATTAACAAGTGCATTTCTGAATAGACACCCAATGCAGTTAAAATTCCTTTGGAAGCCATATGAAGGTAAGACAAGGGGATTTTCTATTGATGATTCTGCTAGAGTAGAATGTAATCAAGCCTTTGAAGGCCTGGTCTATGCAACAATGTTTGATACTCCTGGATAAAGGCAATAATGACTCCAGTCAATCCCTCAGCTTCAGCCTATCCTACGTATCCTATATATTTCCACTAGTCAGAGAAGTGAGAGAGAAGAGAGAGAGAGAGAGAGAGAGAGAGAGAGAGAGAGAGAGAGAGAGAGAGAGAGAGAGAGAGAGAGAGAGTATGGGATCCAACCTCAGAAACATTGTATTTTGACCCACAATCAAATAATTAGAGGATGGAAAGCAAAAACAGAATAATCTCTTTTCGTGTATATGCTGGTCCTATAGCACTGTTCCTGAGGTTCTTTCTTTTTTTTTTTTTTGCCAGTCCTGGGCTTGAGCTAAGGGCCTGAGCACTGTCCTTGGACTTTCTCAAGGCTAGAGCTCTACCACTTGAGCCTCAGCACCACTTCTGGCTTTTTTCTATGTATGTGGTACCGAGGAATTGAACCCGGGTCTTCATGCATGCTAGGCAAGCACTTTAACCACTAGGCCAAACTCCCGGCCCTGCTGAGGTTCTTTCACAGAAGACTAGTTCTACCACTTCTAGCTTTTTAAAATTTTTTTATATCTAGTAATTCATTGGAGAGAAGACTCTCATGGACTTTCCTGACCCAGTGAGCTGTTGGAACCACAATCTTCAGATCTCTGACTCCTGAGTGGCTAGGCTTACAGGCAGGAGACCCTGGAACCCAGCTTTGTTTGAAAAGAAGGCAAATTTCCGACATTGTGTGCTAGAACTCTCTTCATTGTTTTATGCTCCAACATCATGTGCCATATATTGAACAGTTCATTGAAAATGGGTGAGTACACATTTAAAAATCATTGTCACTAAAGATATATGAGATGTTAGCCTCTATGTCTAGCCACAAAAGAGAATATATTACTGATAGCAGAATCTAGCACTGAGCAGGAGAATTCCATTTTCTGTTTCCTACAGTCATCTGCTGTCCACATTTGTATGATACATGTGACAAACATCTGTCCCCGGACAGAGAAAGCAGTATGAGTTCCTATGTAGGAAATAAACACACGGAGACACATACACACTCACACAACAAATAAAAGAGTTTGTCAAATTAAGTGTAGAAGGAAGTATTCTTTTCCAAACTTTTATCTTTTTTCCCTTTATTTATTTTTCCTTTATTGAGAAACTAGGACAAAGTTAGTGTCATGAATGTCTTGAAACTTGGTCTGAGATCTTTCAAATTAAGGAAAATAATAATTACCATAATTCAATAGAATTGTGTTTCCATTTAACTGAGAAGTAAAATATTGTTCTGTTTTCTATGCTGATAATTATCTACTATTTCTCAAGATAAATGAAGAATTTGGAGTTCAAAAAGACACTAAAGGAAAAGAGAAAGAAAAAATGTGAAGAGAGGAAATAGCCTTTGGGGGAGGGGAGTAAATATTATTCTGTAGCTTTCTGTAAATTTTACAGGTATCACATTCAATATTCCTACAAGTTCTGTAAGATATTTTGGGTAGGATCTATTTGCAGGTAAAAAGTTAAAAGTTGGGGCAGATGGGTTAAATAATTTTCCCTGATCATTTAATCATTAGGAGGTAGATCAGCAGTGTCCATGAGTTGTCATGCAAAATGCAAAGGTACGGAGGGTGAGATGAAAGAGCTGAAGGTATGTGGCTAGTTGGTGACAAAGCTCAGAGCAGATCTGGGATGTTATGACTGACAAGTAAGTGTTCTTTCCAACTCACTGTCTCTTTGAGAAATCAATTGTCTTAAAACACCTGAAAGTACAAAACAAAGGAAGGGAAAGGGAAAGGTAAAAGTGGAGAAAATAGCAGGAACCGTAGACAACCAGTGATATGTTTTATCTCTCTCTATAGATGGCACATAATCCAAACAAAAGGATGTCAGGAGTTTTCCGTCACAGCTGGACTGTCCCTGGTAATTTTTCCTATAGCATTGATTCTTCCTGTGTGTTTTTGCAATTACTTGCTGAGTATCAGTAGACTTTGCACATTCACATGAAACCCTGTCCTTGAAGAAATGAAGCTATTTTACATTCTCTAGAGAGCTTTCAAGGCTATACATTTATTATACCATCAGTCCTTACCTTCCTGAGGAAATCTACATGAATTCATCAGTGCTGCATTTGACACTGGAGTCTTAAAGGAAAAAAATATGGGTGCTGAAAAAATAATGTTTTCCCTTTCCATGCTTTAATGTATGCAAGCACATATGAGCAGAGTCATTCATGAAAGGAATGACTAAACAATTTTTATTGACTCATTTAGTAACTGACAATATTTTGACAAATAAATCATAACCATTAATATTTGTTCACTGTATATTAAGAGCAATTTGAATCAAATTATAGTTTGATGTTCTCTTTATTGGTAGGGAAGCCAGAGATCAAATTGTAATACATATTAGGCAAATTTTGAAACTTTATGGTACACAGTCTTTCTTACATTGCCTTTCTTAAATTATATATTTTACCCAACCTCTGTTATTGCGGATTTTTTTTCAGCCAGTACTGGGGCTTGAACTCAGGGCGTGGGCACTTTCCTTGGACACTTTTTTGCTCAAGGCTAGTGGTCTGCCACTTGAACCACAGTGCCACTTCTGGCTTTTTTCTGTGTATGTGATACTGAGGAATCGAAACCAGGGCTTCATGAGTGCAAGGCAAGCACTTTACCACTAGGCTACGCTCCCGGCCCTTACTGAGGATTAAAATTTTTTTCCTTAATTAACTACAATAATTTCATGCTGCTTCAGATTCTTCTGGAAAATGAATAAGAAATGGTTATAAAGCACTAGTTAACAATCCAGGAAGCTGTATTTATTCTATGGCATTCTGTCAATCAGAATCAGTCTCTTCTTTTACAGTTTGAAATGAGTAACTTTTTAAAAAAGAGATTTAAAGTTTCATCCAGTTTGGCATAGTTCCTAATACCTATAAAGCATTTCCTGCTTTCTACTTCAAACTAAGAATGATAAATTGGACAACGTTGGTGGAATTGAGAGGAATGCTTGTGTGATATGTTGCTGTCATGTTCTCAAACATATTCCCAGAATGTAAATTTTCCACTGTGGCAGGAAATAATTTGCCTATTCTCATACAAAGGTGGCTTTTCAGTTGGGCTCACTGTTTTCTCATTGTGTACACTGACCCATTGTTTACATCTGTCACGTTAATGGTTCTTGACCATCTGGGGATTTTAATGATAACTAAAATATATTTAAAACATTTTCTGCTTCCTTTTTATTAGTTAACTCGATTAGCGAAGGATACCTAGTGAAGAGTTTCTTTGTGACATTAACGGAAGATATATAACACATACCTTCTTTATCTCTCATGGTGGTTTTGCCAATAGTGTTCACATATGAGAGAACAGTGTGAGCCAAGCTTATTTCATTTATCATGATGATCTCCTAGATTTTTTCATTTTTTTCTTGCAGAGACCATGATTGCCTTCTTTGTAGCTGAATAAAACTCCATTGGGTGTATGTATGTATGTATGTGTATATCTATCTATATGTATATCACAAACACGCACCCATACCCACATATCACATTTTCTTTAGCATTCCATCTCTTGATGAGCATCTAGGCTGATATAGAAATAAGAGTTTAGACCTCAGGACCAAACTCCAGGAGTTCTACATGCCAAATCCAGTCATTCATCCCTACACCCTTTAGAAGCTGCATGGTGAAGATCAGAGAAGGACTTGTTGCATGGTATAAATATGTCAACATCTCAATTACCTCTGGGGTGAATGGGATTGGGGATTGGGTGGCTATGAAGTATGCACAGTTAAAATAGTCCAAAGTCACAAGCCATTGAGGCCAGAGGTGATCAGGGGAGGAGCGTAGTCTGACAGGCCACTGTCTCTGGCTAGGTGACATTGTCTTTCCTTAATGAGGAGAGGCCTAGTTAAGGTAATTGATTTTGATACAGGAATTTTAGCTCTGGGGTAGAGAGGCTGCTCTCTCTCTCTCTCTCTCTCTCTCTCTCTCTCTCTCACACACACACACACACACACACACACACACACACACACACAACCCTATGGCACACACAATCTCAACTTCATCTCTCTTAAGATAGAACCCTAGCTTGAAACTGCAATGATGTCATTCAAATTCTAACTTCAATTCTAATATGAACCATAATCACAACCTTCTGCTAATGATAAATTTACTCAAAGCCTCTTTCACTAGGAAGAACTTTGATTCCCCAGCTATGGGTGAATCTTAAACTTACCTGAACTATAACTATAGAAAGCATCAACACAGAACTGGATGATAAATATGTTTTAACTCACATGAATAGTATTTCTTTCCTTCGGGTCACTACTTCAATGTTACAGCGAGAACTTGCCGAGTCTAACGTACCTACCAGGAACAGTGGTACAGATGCAGAGAACGGATCATCTTAATATCATTCTTCCCCTAACTTGGCCTTAACTTCATAAAGGAGATTATCACTAGCAAGTTATTAGTAACAAAAGAAGAAAAGAAGGTTTTGCTTTATACAATGTAATAATAGTGTTTCTTATTAAACACTAAGTTTTCTCCCAGAGGAATTTTTTTGGCAGTCTTTAGGGAGAAGAAAGAGTTTAAATATGTTTTTTTTACAACCTGTCAGATTGATTCACTTCTTCCCTGTAAATGAGTACAGAAAATTGGAATTTAGCTTCTAAGCACTGCATTTTGGTACTGAAGTGATAGGCTACTCAGGAGATTACCTAATCGTCATTATACTGCCAAGAAAGTAAATATTTGCATCTTAATTCTCTAGGTCTTTTCTTGAATAGGTCAAACGTACTTAATATCTGACAACAGTTCATTTGACTGAGTCAAAGGGCTATCAGTATTATTGACTGAGTGCAATCAATTTTTCTAAGTACCTGGGCTTAATCTTCAAGCAATGACTGGGAAAATTATTTAAAATTTGGTTTCATTGAAAAATTTTAATGTAAATATACCTGGAAAGAGCAGTATGATTAAATCTCAGGTATTCCAACCTAGGGCAATTATCATCCTGTTTAATCAATTATATACCCTGATATAGGATTCAAATTCTAGAAATCATATTTTAATTTATCTCAATATCTCTATAACTTAGGGTATTTATTTTGAAATTTTATTAATATACATTCAGGTATCCTAAAATGCACCCAATGATTTTTCATATATTTATAGAATTATATCCAAATTACCACAATGTAATTTTAGAACACTTTTAATCTTGTTCCAAAGAAAGCCAATATATTTTAGCAATCCCAGCCTTAGGCAAATACCAATGCAATGTGTCAATCTATATTTTCTCCTTCTAGATATTTTGCCTAAGTTAGATGACATTATATTTGGTTTGTGATGTTTTCTTTTTTTAAATTAGATATAACATTCTTTATATGTATACATGTCATAGCATGTATCGGCACTTTTTTTCTTTCCAATTCCTCATTGTATGAATATAGATTTGATTTTTTCATTTATTCTTTACTAGATGGTCATATGAGTTTGTTGTACTTTTTGGCTATTAGAAGTAGAAGCAGTGTTTATGTACATATGAGTGGATATTCGTGCGTTTCCTGGAGTCATAATCAACTGGAACTAATTAATAATATGCTCTACTTTTAAAAGGAATTTTTAGAGTCTTTTGCAAAATAGCCATACCATTATATTTCTCCTCCAGCAATGTATAATGACTCCTGTGTCTACCAAGTTTTCACCAAATCTTGATGATGTTGTGTTTTTTCGTCTGTTACAGCAATCCTCGTTATTGCCATTTATCTTTTCAAGAAATTATGTGCTAAGCAGTTGTACAAAAGGCTTTCATTTCAATGTGCCTGTTCATGAGTACAGAATCTTAGTATCATCTCTCCCATCATTCTTCTCCATCTTTTCCAACCACTCCTATTCCTAAACATTTCCTAGTTCCCTTTTCAATGTGTACATTGAATATCATGACTGGACTGTTTTGTCCAACCTTCTCTCCATTTCTGCCTCTCCCTTATCTTGACCCATCACAAGACATGTTCCAGCTGTCTAGTATTTATTTTGTTAGACTGTAAGGTTGCTGTTTACATAAGTTACATCTTTGGACTCTTCTGCTTAAATCAGGACACTCCTACATATACTATACTATACTTTATTTAATTTGTGTGTGTGTGTCTGTGTGTGTGTGTCTGTGCGTGTGTGTGTCTGTGTGTGTATGTGTGTACGCATGCGTGCAAATATTTCCACGCAAGTTTATAATTTAGACCTAACTTCCATATATGGGAGAACACATTCTACCATTGTCTCCGAGTCTGACTTGCTCCCCTTAACATAATTTTATCCAAGCCATCCATTTTCCAGTTTAACTGATAGTGATTTTTGATTTACAATTCCCTAGTGACTAATGCATCAGTAGAATGCATTTTCTCACAGGTTCATCATTCATTTAGTTATACAGACTTTTTTTCCATTTCAAAATTAAACTGTCCCTCTTATAATTAGTGAGGTGTCCATGTGGCTTACAAAATCCTTAATGGTTTGCAAATATTGAACTTATTGGTAGCATGAGATCTTTCCACTTTCTTTGTGACATTCTTGGTGGCTAAACCAAGGGTGACATCCAATTTATATATTCATTTATTGGTTGGATTTGCTTTGGGTGACAAAGCAAAATCACTGTTGCAAGAAAGTGCTTCCTGCCCAATTATACACTTTCAATTATTTTTTCTCTATTGACCCTTTTCTCTTTGGATGTTTTGGCTGAAGTGAATGTACTGTAAATGTAAAGATAAATTCTAGACTCTTCATGGCAATTCCTTGATTAGCATGACTCTTTACACTAAAATTATGCTGTTTCTCATAGTCATTTGTGAAAGCACAGTGAATGGGTTTTGGACTTTTGTTAAGATTGACTATTCAGGGAGTTTTCTATATAAATGTTGACATCCTCTTGTCAATTTCTTTAAAAACATGCTTGGGATTTTAACGTGGACGGCATTTCTGTAGATGAGTTTGAAGACTATTAGAATTTTAGCTTTCTTGACAAAGGCATAACATAACTATTTATTTTCCTCTTTTTAAACATATTTTCAAATTTCATAGTATTTTTTCTCTTCCAGTCCTGGAGCTTGACCTTAGGGCCTGACCACTGTCCTTGGGCTTTCTCAAGGCTAGAGCTATACCTCTTGAGCCATAGCACCATTTCCAGCTTTTTCTATATGGTACCAAGAAATTGAACCCAGGTCTTTGTGCATGCTAGACAAGGACTCTATCACTAGGCCAAATTCCCAGCCTCTTCCTTGAAAATCCTATACTGAGTCTGCTATGCATTTTGTTTTATTGCTGCTACTGAAAATACAATTGTTTTCTGAATCCCATTTCAGATTGTCATTTCTGGTATGTAGGAATGCAGTTTATTGCTATATTTTGGCTTTTGTATCTATACAAGTCTTAATTTTTTTCATAGATTTCTTATGACTTTCTGTAATTTCTTTTTTCTCCAATATAGATATCTTATTTTCTTGCCTAATTTCCCTGTCTGAATGGTTCAATATAATATCAAATAAGAGTGGCACAAAGAATCATTTTTTATCCTATATCCTTTTATCAGGGGAGAATTTAGCTAATATCAGTATGATGTTAGCTGATTCTTTTTTATGATGAAAAGGTATCGAATTTTGCCAAAACCATAATTTAAAGAATGATTTATATTCTTCATTGTATTATGTTATAATATATTAATCAATTTTCTGTTATTGTTTATCATACTCTGATTTTCTAAATTAAACCCTCAGCTAAATTTTGCCTGCACAAGATAAATAATATTTATAAAAATGATTCGCATTATTTAGCTTGCTAGGACCTTGCAGAAAGTTTTGTCTCTTTAACAGGAAATTTTCTGTTTGCTGTCTCTTTGGATGTGCTTTCTTTTTATTTTGTATTTACATTGCAGTATAAGCACAAAGAAATTTGTTCTTTTCACCTAAGTTGTTCTACTTATTAGAATAGGTTTTCTTGATATTTTTTGGTAGCTATTACATTTTCTTTCTAAAGGCTTTCTCATTCCTGATTTTACAGTTTGAGCTGTTTTTTTCTCATTTCCTATTTCTGTTCAATCTGTAAGTAGTATCTCAAATTCATTGATCTTTTAAAAAATCTTTAGTTTTGTTGATTTTCATTATTTGTTCTACCCTTATTTCACTTAGCCTTGTTTGATTCTTGCTTATCTTGTACTACTTTCCTTTTCGATTTTATACAGTTGTAAGATAAGGTTATTTACTTGAGACCCATTGTGAAACTACTACCTCCCTCCCCTAGAACTACTTTGCCTGCTTCTTTTATATTTTTGCTTTGTCTCTCACATTTGAACTACCATGTACTTAGGAAGAAAATTACCCAGAATATTCTATGTAGTCCCAGAAGGCAAATGACTCATTCTTTCTCTTCCTGTAATCAAAGGATCATCACCTCCAGTAATATCATTTAACCTTCTGAAAATCTGAGTGACTGGAGAATTGAATTAGGGTTGAATTTGTTTCGGAACTCAGAGTCATCAGGACAGTTAAGTCCTTCTGTTTTTTTCACCCCTATTTTCAACCTGACCTTTCCATTCCTATATATTGCTATACCTTTTCTTCCAATAAAAGTTATCCTATATATACTGCCTTGGGATCTGGAAAACGAAAGACTAAGATTTGCATGGTAAACATAATTTACCATCTGGTAATAGTTTACAAACCTTAGAATTTTTTACTTCGTGGAAAAATGGTATATCATCATAGATTCCCACCTTTGAGCCAACACTCAAAAATCCAATCACAAATCTAGAATTCCTTACGCAGCCCTCTCAAGAGCTCTGTTCCTTTTTTCCTTCCTCCAGAATAACCTAGCATTATTTTTGTCTCTTGCTTCATCTTACTGGACAGTTCATCAGCTCCCTAGAGCGTGACCTCCTGTCCTAGCATATGAAAATTCTGCAATATAATTGTTTTTTTAAATATAGATTCATATTATTTCAGCCGATATCCTATCTTCTAAAATGCATTTTATATAAAAAGGGAATTTCATGGTATATATATATATATATATTTAACCTATGTCACTTTATCTTACATAAATATGAAAGAGAGAAATGGGAAAGAAGGCTAGGCGTCTGTGTCTCACATTTGTATTCTCAGCTACTTGGAAAGACCAAGGGTAAGAGTTCAAGGCAAAGCCAAGCAAAAAAAGAAAGTTCATGAGATTCCTTCTCCACCAATAGCAGGGCAGAGTGGCGTTTATACTTTACTCTGGCTTTGTGGGAAGATGACCTAGGGAAGTTCATGACCTGACTTATGCTCATGCAGTAAGTGAGGCTACGTCTCCAAAATAACAAGTGAAGTCGTGGCTCAGCAGTAGAACACCAGCCTGGCAAGCATGTGGCCTTGAGCTTCATCATAGGAATAAGAAAAAGATATTAAGAGTAGGAATTAGTTTTCAGGAGTAATGGAAGACAAAGCTGCCATGCATTTCCAGACGCCTGTCTTCATTTCTCCAGCTTTCACCCGCATGTTTACCAACATATTACCAAAGTGAATGGGTTAAAAATCCAAATATGGAAATTGATGAGGTTTTAAGGGAAAGTTTTAGCTGTCTGCCATTTCTCTCCTCAGAATCTGTGCATACAAGATTCAGCATGAAGATGCTGAATTTGGAGAAAGAAATCCTTGCAAGGAAATCTCTCAGTTGCCCTTGACTGTATTCCTACATTAGGCTCTGATTTCCCATGGTTTGGGATGTCCTGCATTTCTCCAAATGTGCCATTCACATGGCAGGAACATGTACAAGTTTCTTGCATTTTCAATTACTGACCTCTACTTGGCTTGGACTATCTTTCGTGGGTTTCTCTGGCCAACATCATTTACACTTTGAGGTTGGAATAAGTGTGACTTAAAACAAAACTTTTCTACTTACCTTACCCAAAGGCTGACCTCCTTGGCAGTCCATTCAGGCAATGTGCATAGTTGTTTCACCATAACTTGTGCCCTCACCTCTGTGCCTACATTGTAAGAATTTTGAAGGAGAAGAAGGCATGGGTGTTGCTTTTTCCATTGCAGGCCCAGAGTTCAAGAAAATACTTGGGGAAAAGAATCACTCAAATATGCATTGAATTAAATAGATACTTAGCTATAAAGTACACACTGCTGTAACCAAAAACTGACATGAGTGATTATGATAAAATTACAGGCCTGAAGCATTTAAGATTAATGCTCATTTGTGGTCATTAGATAAAAAAAAGATGCATCTGTAACTCTATACCCTCAAATAGCTAGCTTGCTACGTTTTTCATGGCTGGAAAAGAGAAGATCATTTGAAAAGCGGGAAAGGACGAAATGTTCTGTCTCGGGGACTCCATTTGTGCTGTGGTAGTTGAAGATAAACCACTGGAAAAAATGGTGGTAATGACCATAAAAATCACAGAGCCTAAAATGGCGTGGGCGTATGCTTGCAAGTGCCACAGGGTAATTTGATTCAGCCACTCTGTTATGCTACTTAGTTTACCTTGGAATTTTTTTTTCCTTTTTATTAAAATAGTCTCAGAAAACAATCCTGGTGACTGAAGTGTAAAGGTTCTAAAAAGACAAGGATAGGTAGTTTTTAATGATATACAATTTTTCATACTCTATTTTATATCCATTGACTCCAAAACTAGCCCATTTTCCAAACCATTATCCAGTGGCAGAGGACCCAAGAAGACTTTTAAAATAAGCATTGACTCTTAACTGTTTACATGTTTTATTCCTATAAGCACCACAAGCACTACTAGAGGATATCAAAATGCATCAGGACCCCTTTATAGCTGTGTAAATGCCATGGGTTAAACTGTGCAAATGGTCTCAAGTACTTGATGCAAATGTAGGCTGTTTATTCCCATGAAATACATAACAAGATACACAGTAACTTAGTTTTTTTTTGTTGTGACAGACAATAGGACATTCTGCTTTGTTCAAAATGCATTATCTCAAGAAAGTGTTTTGTTTGTGGTTTGAAGGAAAAATAGGGTGAAAAAATCACAGTCTTACTTTTGATTCATATTTCTGACTTTGTATATTTTACATACATGAATATTTATACATGTGTGTATGCAGTGTGTGTGTGTGTGCGTGCATGTGTGCATTGTGTGTGATAACTAAATGTATATGCATATTTGGCAGGACTGTAGAGAATGGGATTCCAGAACCAGTGCAATGGTGTAAGGGTTAGGGAAAAATGGAACAATTTTAAAATTATTACTACAAAGAAGAAAATTTGGAGAAAACAAGGACAGGCAATGACATGTGTAGTTAAGTATGCTTTGAATGAGAATCTTCTCTGCTTCTCTGTGCAATCACCAGTAAACTCAAGACCACAAATTATACTTTGAGGGTAAGTGGATTTTTGATGTGGCATATGAAGTGTTGGGTTGTGTTCCAATTTTATTCAATAAATAGCAGAGAAGACTACTAAATCAGTTTTCATGGCTGACTCATCATGGCCTTCAATCCATTCCTGTTGAAGTTACATCTTTTCCTGTCTCTTGGCTCATTGTCAGTGACAATGAGTTGTTCAACCAGGTATCGTCTAAGATTTCAAAGGACTCTTATCCAGCCCACAGCCATGGAGAGTGATATTGTATAGGAGAATGATAATGAGTAATGGAACACACCCATAATACAGTTTGGAAGCAGAATTAACTCCAGTTGGAGACCACTAGGGCAAAGTGAGAAGAGCCTTATCTAAAACACAACAATAAAAAGTACACACTAATAAAATAAATCAAATATGAATAAAACACAAGAGCTAGGTGATAGAGAGTACTTATGGAGCTAGCACAAGGCTCTGAGTTCAATCTCCAGTAATACACAGAGATACATACATAGAGAATAATAATACAGTGTAATTAAATCGTAGGTACCATGTGTCCTGAGTACACATACCGATCAGGCCCGTATCCTAGTTGAGGGGATACTTCTCAAATCTTTTATGAAGTTTTTCATTACTCCTTCCTTTCATAAAATTCTGGAAATCCAGTGCCTGTAATCCTACCTACTCAGGAGGCTGAGATCTGAGGATCACAGTTCAAAACCAGCCCAGGAACTAACATCCATGAGACTTATCTCCAATTAACCACCAGAAAACCAGAAGTGGTGCTTTGGCTGTGTTAGACTGTTAGCTTTGAGCTGAAGAGCTCAGGGTCAATGCCCAGGCCCAGAGTTCAAGCCACATGACTGATCAAGCTCTTTGTAGCTTAGTAGGAGGGGTGCACATCAATACACCTGACTTATATTTTAAGATGATGTTGGTGCTATTTTTTGGCCTGAAATACTCAAATCATAGTCCTGTCATCTCCACCTCCTTTGTAGCTTGAATTTATGTTGTAAATCAGTGCATTTACCTTGGAGTATTTAATTTTTACATATGGAGACAAATCAGAGAAATGCTGTTTCTTCCATAGTGCTTAATACCAAACCCAGGGCCTACCAAAGGACTCACCTCCTGAGTTACAACCATAGCAGAGATACGATACAGGATTCTCTATATCCATCACTGAATGTCTCAACATTAATCCATGAGTAAAACTAGGAAATTTACTTCACCAATCTATATCTTCAAAGATATAGATTGAACATCAAAGATAACTCATACTTTGGAAGTTGTGATGATCAGTTATTCAAAGTCATGAATCAATGCTTGGCATTGCCTGGTAGGCGTTTGGGAAAAGGGAGTTCTTGCAAGGCTTTGCAGCTCTTTTAATAAAAAACAATGTACAACAACATGGGGCAGAGGATTTATGATCCTTCTCAATGTGCACTTAGTTTAAAAATGTCAAGTGAAATTCTATCAACACGAAATCTTGTTTTGACTGAGTTCTTCAGTAAAACTCAAATACATTGAGTTTTCCCTTTAACTCACATTGTAAAAAAAACACATAGAAGCAGTGTTCATAGATTTTAAAAAGTTTCTCTTAATATTGATAGCCAAATATTAATGTGGTACCACATTGTGTGATACTTTATCTATAAGGGATTATGTTCTATGAATGTTTGCAGCCTGTTTAAACATTTTATGGGTTAGTATGATTTCTAAATGCTGACTTCTAAAACCTGGACAATATAAAATGTGTTGGCACCCTGCTACCTTGGCATCCACTCTGAATTTATATGTTTCACTAACACATTAGAGAGACAAAAATGCATCTCCATTTTGAGCATATTTTAATTGATGGCAAGAATTAAAAGTAATGGATACAGTCTAATATAAAGTAACTTTATCTTGCATTGCTGTTGCACCGATTCAATGGCCTTCTGCACTTTATTTTACGTTGTGTGTTTCCTGATGACTGCTTATCTTTTGACACTTGTGATTTTCTGTAGAAGAGGGAACAAAGGAATAACCATTGTGCCACATGGAACACTAGAAACTGGTGGTAGTTCAGACATGTGGGTGAAGGTGGTTGTTGTATTTTGTTTCCTCATTTGGATCAATTTAGCCAGTGTGGTCAAATATTTAGCACCTTCTAAGCCAATAGTCTCGAAGTAAAACTGGCACACATTTACCAGCCTGCCAGTTCACAAATAGTTTTATTATAAAAATCAATTTCTTATATAATAGCTACTCCACAAATGTCAATGATAGCGTGGCCTTCTAATCTCTTGTTTTAAGTAGATATTTGCCTATTTCTTCTTGATTCTAACAACCCTGTTGAACAGAATTGCACTAACTTCCCCAGTGGCCAAATACAATTCCCCATTCGATGTTCCTTAAGATCATATTATCCTCCTTATGGATGATTGGCTGTAAATCAGTCAGGACCCAGCCTTACCTCCTTTGCAATTGGTTTTCCAAGTGCAAGTCTCTGGTGTGTACCTTAGAGTAAATGCTTGCTCTAAGATACAAAAGGTTAATGGCAAACCTAAACACTCACTGCTGGTACAGGTATTTTGAAAATTTGCCTAACAGGGACATTTTTTTCATAGAAAAAAAGTTTTATAATAATTATAAACAAAGACAAGGTGGTATCCTATTGTGATTTTTTTATGTCTAAGTAATTATACCATGTAAAATTTTACAGCCCATTTAGACATTTTATGTGTTGATATGATTTCTAAATGCTGACTTCTAAAAAACTGGAAATATATCTTGAGGGAATAATTGAGCAAAGGTTTAATTATCCCAGTAGAATAAACAAAGGCTTTTGACAAACAATATATTGCTTATGTTGATGAGCTGGTGGCAATGTTAGTTGATTATGGTTTTTTTTTCACTGTATTTTTTTGGTCTTCTTTTCTGGTACTGGGAATCGAATCCAGGGCATTGCACTTGCTAGGCAAGCACTTTGTCACTGAGCTACATCTCAGCCCATCCTGGTTGTTTAATAAGCAAAAGACAAAGAAACCCATTAGAGATAACTTCACGAAAAGTGTGTGTGTGTGTGTGTGTGTGTGAATAGGGAGCTTGAATTTAGGACCTTACACTCACACAGGCTCTACTACTTGAGCCACATGTCACTCTTGAATTTTTGCTTGTTAAATAGAGATAAGAGTCCAATAGACTTTTCTACTTGAGCTTGCTTTCAACAGCTATCCTCAGATCTCAGTTTTGTAAGTAGCTAGGATTATAGGAATGAGCCACAAACATTCCGAGTGATCAGATGTAAAAGTTAAATAAATAAAATTGGAATAAATAAATGAAATAAATACATATTGCTCTAGAATTTTAGAAATATCAAAAATATTTTAAAAATATGTATACATATTCACACAATTGGATCAAAAATGATTCTCATTTTTACATCTAAGTAGGTAGGATTATAGGTGACTTACAAATAACATTTCTGCATATACATATATATACATATGAATTTATTTTACTGACTGTTCATTACCTGTTCAATATTGACTTATATGACACTTAAGATCTTTTAATCATTTTTGTTCATATTCATTCCTCTTCTTCAAGAAAAGTTTAGAAAAAAATTAAAATAAATTTCTTTGTCTTTCTTTGGTTTATTTTATTATTGACATCCTCTTCCCCAGGTAGGCAATTCGTGACATCTTGAACTCTTATGTCAATCCTAGAAAAAAAAAACAGCTCTTTGATAAAAATCAAATATCCTTTTATGGTAAAACCTCTCGAGAAGTTAGGAATGAAAGGACCATATCTCAATGTGAAATGTGAAACTTTAGCTGTTTTCTTCGTCAAATTTCATATCTTTATGCCATAAAAACAGAACATAATCAATTTGACTTGTTGCCCCATATATATTAAATGTGTTTATGTGTATATAGTAAGTGCATACACATTAAATAAAGCCTGTATAATCTTTAAGAATATTTTCATCATGGCTATTCTGCTAGAGTTACAAGAATCTAAATATTTTTTTTGTTATACATCATTAAACAAAGTCCTTACTTTTCAATTATAAAAGAAAAGAAAATGGTATTCAGAGATTTCTTTTCTTTTGTTGAAAGGTAGTTCACATTTTACTAGTTTTACAGCTGCTTAATAGAGGAAAGAATAGAGCCTCAGCATATAAATATTAATTTCCTAAACTTGATGGCAGAATTACCTCAGTTTCCATTGACTTTCCTCCTCTATTCCCAGTCTGCTCATCTCTTAGCCAAACACACTATATAATCTTCATCCTCCCCCTTCCCCCCACACACCTAGGTTGGTGGATAGGTACACAGAAACACAGGACTGTTGTGATTTATTGAAATGGACCACATCAAAGACACATCACTGCAGAGCATGAAATTAACATTGCCAGCTGTATCTCTTATTTACAGGTAGGGTTGTGATCTTATTTAAACTGAGTCCCAGGTCTCCCCAGCATTCTCGGGCTGTTGACAGAAATCCCTGAAGGGGCCTGCACTCACCTTTTCCTTCTGCCTTTACTCTGAGCATGCAGCTGCTGTGGAGAGGGAATTCCTCTTTCTGGTGGGAATGCTAGGTGATTATGAGCATGGAAAGAATTGGTGGCTTTTGGAATGACCAGATTGTGTCTCCCACGGGCTGATGACCTTGCAGTCTTTGTTAAGGAGTTTCTCAGACAAAGCATTAGAAGTGAAAAGAAAATTGCATTTTGGCTTTCTTTAACATTCTAGCAATTTGTTCTATGGCACAAAGTGTGCGGGGGGAAATGCGATGGATAATGGGACTCTATTCATTCCAGATGAAAGCTGGAACTGTTTCTGCTCAGCGACTCTATACTGTGCTTCCTTAGATAGTTACAGAAAGCTTTACTTGCTAGATTTGGGATTCATAAAAGTAATGGTTACTAATTAATATGAAACATGAAATAAAAGAAGGGTAATTCACTCTGTGCTCTGTATAGACAACAAGAAGGCATTGAACAAGAAGCTAATATACTTTAAGACAACCATAGGCTTGTTCTTGAGAATGAAAGGCCCACATATCTTCTCTGTATTACTAAAGAATGGTCTTTTAAGAGGTGATCACTATCTGTTTTTATCCGAAAAGGAAAAGGGGATGACTTCATTCAAGGACAGATTAATTTATACAATGCCAGCAAATGAAGGAATCCAGTTGGTTATAAAATGTAGTCAAATTATTTGCTGATTTTCTATGATGGCAACACAAATGTCATCCTTCATGTATGGTAATCTAATGATTCCTGAGTCATGATTCAGTAGACTTCAACATGCTTTATACTCAGTCTTATCAGGGTAAAGAAAAAAAAAGTACTGTCAATCTTTCAGCAACTTGCTCTGTCTTAATCACTGTAGTTGTTGGGGAAACACATCTCATCTCCTGAATCCTCAAACATGCCACACGAAGAGGACACAACCAATTCTCTTGCTCAGATAAGAAACTGAGGTTCATGCATTAGTCAAATTTGCTTATTTGGCAAGAAGTGTCCACACATGTACACACAATTCCACACACACATACACACACAAGCATGCACACACAACCAGGTACAAACATACATGCAAACACATACTCCTCTGAGTGACTTCTTTTTAACTCCCTCTCCCACACTCTTGGAACTACACTAATGGAAGGTCATAATGAAGATTTAAAAAAAAGAAGAGCAAAAGAGACAGAGACATGAAATAGTTGGGTTAAAGCTGAACAGAGCTTGGACATCTTGATATAAATGACTTCAGGGATGACAATCAAAGCAAACTTTGTCTGACCCTGTAATAAGTGTTTCAATCACAACCTCAATACATTCTCCAGATGACTGTGAGTCTGATGTGTCATGCTGATGTTAAAGATGTGGTAAAAGGATGACAAATAGCATTCAGCTACACAATGGCTCCTGCTTGACCAGTTAAATGTGATGTTGTGTTTACTATCATTTCTAAAGCATTTCCAGAGCCCTGAGTGTCCCTTTGTTTAGCTTACTCTTTATTATGCTTATATTTTATCTATCTGAAAATATTTTCCCTTTGAAATGCTTCCATTTCCCCTTGTCCAAGGTACCCTGTTTCCTTCATTGATTTGGACTGCACCTTTAAAAGTAGATAATTTCCTCCAGTCTTTGTTGGTTTGTGGCAGATGGTACAGAGTTCTAAGGAAAACATCGTATCTATCTGGAAATCTGGCAGAACAGTACAAGGATAAGGAGGACAGCCATCTGCATAGAGAGAGAAAATGCAGTGTCAAAAGATAGGCTATTTCTAAGCGAATGTATAACTCTTCTTGTCCATACAGTGAGATGACACTTCAGAGACAGAATGACAGCCGTACAACTGAGTTATGATGATAAAATACAATGGGGATGATGAATATCATCTCCAGATCTGGCCCAGAATTTACAGGTCTGTTCCCCACACTACTTCCTTACAAAATCATATTATATACCATATACTACATGTGGAAGAGAGCTGGGGACGGAAATTGCTTTTTGTCTCTCCTCCAGATTAAAGTAGGTCAAAGTTCTCACCATTACTCAATGAGACCTGGGAGAGGTAGAATTGAAGCTTCTGAATGGGGAGCACTAATATAAGATTGGCATTCTTATGAGCAAGGATACTCAAAATTTCTCTTCACCATGCCAGCACAAGGTAGGAAGGAGGCCATTTGCTAATTGGGGATGGAGCTTTTCACAGAAACTGACCACGTTTGTTTTGTAGTCTCAGTCACCCATTCTACGTAACTGCGGAAAAATGTACACCCACTCTTTCTTTTTTTATGTTTTGAGCTTAAACATCATCTTTATGGGTGAACAAATGAAGCAGACACTATGTTATAAAGGAACTATACAACTTGTGGGGCAGGGAAGTCAGGAGAAAAAAACCGGGAGAAAACAAGGGAAGAGACGATACTATTCAAAAAGAAATGCACTCTTTACCTGAATTCTGAATCTGCCACTTCTCCATATATCACCTTTACAACAATAAAAAAATTCAAAAAAATCATCTTTAAGCAGTGGCACCAAAGTGTTTCAGCTCAAAAGAACCATTTGAAAGATCAGTGTCCCTTCTCTTCCCTCCCCACCCATCATTCTCCCCATCTCTCCCAATCCCTCCCACCATCTTCCCAAGTCACCTGGCTCCATTTTCAGGCATGCACATGGACTGTCACGACTGTATTCACCCATTCTTCCTCTCTCCATTATTCTGCTCCTCTTTGTATCCTCTGCTTCTGAAAACACATTTTCTTTTAGCTTACTGGCATTCTTTTTATTAAAATAGAAGCTGATAGGGCTGGGAGTTTGGCCTAGTGGTAGAGTGCTTGCCTAGCATGCACAAAGACCCAGGTTCGATTCCTCGGCATCACATACATAGAAAAGGCCAGAACTGGTTCTGTGGCTCAAGTGGTAAAGCACTAACCTTGAGGAAAGCCCACGGACAGTGCTCAGACCCTGAGATCAGTCCCCAGGACTGGCAAAAAAAAAAATTGAAGCTGATATTCCAAAGGAGTTACCCGACAACAATTATCCCTTGCGAATACCATACTTTAGACAACATGTTTACGTACATATAATATAACATTGTATGCATTCTCATATATTTATAATTTAGATCTCCCTTGCATGTATGAAAAAAGTTCCTTTGATCTCTCTGAGCCTGGTAGCACTTAGTGTAGTTTTTCCAGGTGTTTAGGCATGATATTTTGTGATGTTGTCTTTTAATGAAATACAGGCCATTGAATACAAGGATATATAGTCTGTTTCTCTGATTTACTCTTCGGTTGAATTAGCAAAACCCTTAGCGTATCAATTAAAGCTCTGTGTGAGGGAGTTATAAGCTTTTATAATGTTATATTATAAAAAGAAGGCCACACTGAGGGTCTATTACTGTAGCAGATATTACTTTAGCTGTTTACTTCTACCATGAATTGTGATCTTTGCTCCTATTCTTCCATTTATTTTTTATGTACATTTTATTTATTTACCATCATCTGATGGACTGCTGTTTGGATGGAGGGCCAGTAACCTCATGCTTGATTCACTGTTTATTTCTCACATCTATTTTGCCTATTAACTTTCTATTCTACCTTCTAGCTTTACTTTAGATGTATGCAAACCATTGCCTTTCGGTTTGATTTAGCATCATCTCAGTCCTCATTTATCTCTGTTTGTCTCATTTATCTGTTTGTCATTTCTCCATTCTGCCTCCTGACCACACAGCATGAGTAAGCTCTAGTTCCTAGAATTCTAGCCATGAAACAGTCAGTGTTTTTGCAGCTTCACTCAGAACATTTACATAGATGGAGCTTCGTGCATCAGAGTAAACTTGAGAGAGCTTTTAACATCAAGGTCATAGGAACTACCATCCAATTGGACTCAACATAAAATGAACAAATGATGATTGAAAAAGAACGCTTTTTCAAAGCAAACTAACCCTCAGATATAAACACCCTTTCAGTTTTTACTGTCCACTCACAGGAAAATTTAAACCAATATGAGAAGATGGATGTCACTAATACCTGAGGATCCAAACTCGGTCCCCTTACACTGATGGAGGGGAGAGAATATGAAAAATAAACATCTGTTCCTTATGCTGTTGGAGTCAGTTCTGGGTACTTTTCTTCTCTTAAGGAAAAATATTTTCATTGACTTTCCTCCTGGTAATGAGAACTAACACCTAACTTGCTTATTTTCTCTGCTGAGAGAATTTACTTATGTCATAAATTTGATAGTTATGTGATACTTCCTATCACATCAGTCAAAGAGCATGGGATTTCTAGAGTCTCTCTTTCAAGACCACCTGAACATGGTACCCTGGAAATGAGAGAATTGGGAGGAGGTGAGCCGGGCCTGTGCCCTCTTATATCCATATTGGATGTATTACTGGATTTCTTTGTCTTCACCTTAACAAAGGAAAGCGAGCCTAAAACCCACTAGTTGTGACTATATTCTACAGTCAAGGTTTAACAGAGAGATTTAGTAAACTCATGTTAATCCCCCTTTTAGCTCTGTGTGTTTTATTTGTTTTTCTTCATTAGCTAGATTCGGGAAACAAGAAGAAATAGAGACATTCTAAATGGTAATAGAATTATTCAATTTTGACAGTAGTTACTTCTTCACTTTTTTCCCCTGAAATTCACAGATTCATGGTAGGATCAATCGTCTAGGTTTTAAAGAAGGGAGGTCTTTCCAGTGTGTACATCTCAAAATGGTTTTATGGGTAGATTGCTCCCCCTGTTAGGAAGAAAACGACTTAAAACACTGGAGAAGGAAGGAGTTTGAAAGTTCTGTTCTGCTTGCTCATCTCCCAGTTTGAGAGAAATAGCTCTGTATTTGAATCCTGAGCCATGAATGATCTCTCTGAGAATATTACTGTTAGGTTGAACTTGATCCCTATGACAATGGATAACTATAAGAGAACAAAAAAGAAACACCTGGATTTCTAAGGAGGAGAAGGTCGCTGTTGTAACACACTACAATTTTCACTGCCAATTGCATACTAAGGTATGAAATGAGTTGAATCTGGAGACTGACAAATCCTAAATATATTTTAAATCATATCTGAATGCCCTAGAGACATAACTCCACTGTGAAATCTCGTCTCATACCACATTTCCTAAGAAGGAACTTGACTCCATGATGAGCTTGAGAAACTAAGGAAGATATTAAGAGGTAACCTAAGCCATTTTTATTCATTACAGAGATCCTGTAGTTCTTATTTAAAGCAAGTCAGACTTAAGAGGAAAGCAAAAGGAGAGCCAATGGAAGTAAGCAGAATAACTGGTGGCTGGCATGCAGAGAGCACTGGGGGATTATTTCACTGATAAGTAGTGTTGGGGATAAAGATTGTAGAATGTCGTAGTAAGAGTGAAAACATTTACATGATGGTAGAAGAAATAATAAGGTTGGGGAGGTGGCAATTTAAAAATGTATATGAAAGAAATGAAACCAGCAAAGACATTCGTATATGTCCATGTTTATCACAGCACAAGTAAAAGTACCTGGAATAATTCTAGGTATACATCAATGAAGAGATGTGCACACATACAGACTCACACAGAAAAGCAGGGGAGAGAGAGAGAGAGAGAGAGAGAGAGAGAGAGAGAGAGAGAGAGAGAGAGAGAGAGAGAGAGAGAGAGAGAGGGAGGGAGGGAGGGAGGGAGGGAGGGAGGGAGGGAGGGAGGGAGGGAGGGAGGAGGAGGAGAGAGAAAGGTGAGAAAGAAAATGAATATTCAGTTTTGCCATAAAGAAGAATGAAATATTGTACCAAATCTTCTTTCTCATGTATGTGGTACAAAACTTGACCTGAGTATACAATAATACAAATTAGAGGTTAACTGAGTGCCAGTGACTCATGCCTACCATCCTGGTTACTCAGGAGGCTGAGATCTGAGGATCCTACTTGGTAACCAGCCAGGGCAGGAAAGTTCATGAGATTCTTATCTCCAATAAACTACTCAGCAAAAGCTGGAAGTGGTGTTGTCTCCGAAGATAGAGCACTAACCTTGAACATAAAAAGGTTCAAGGATAGTGCCTAAGCCCTGAGTTTAAGCAAACAAACAACCAACCACCCAAAATACTAGTTATTTTTAATTTGATGTTGAGCTGATAAATGCAGGCTGTACTCATTGGTTGAAACATCACAGCGCATTAGGTCCATGAATATATGTAAAGAATGCATGTAAATGAAATTAAAAGATTTCTAGATAGTTTTTATGAATACCTATGAGCAGGGTGGCCCTTATCTTGTCTCTAGGAAGCAAGCATTGCAAGTGTTAAAACATTTCTGTCAGCTAATTGCTGTTGCTTTGGGGCAGCATCTTAAGTGAACTGCTGCGGAGAGAGAAGGTGCTAAATGGAGGTGTCACATTTCTGTGTTTACCATGATGCGAATTAATGATACAAGAGATGATCTTTAAAGTGTCTAGTTGAAGATTTGTTGTTTTATGGCAAGATTTAGCATTGCTCCATGTTTGAAATTGATTTTCTTTCAGGAATTCTAGTTTCTCAAATCAGTAATGTGAGCAAGTATGTGTTGCCACTCTGATAATGTATAAAACGCCCGTTTCCTTTCTTCAAATGGCACACAAGAGGCAAAAATAAAGCAATCGATTACTTCTGACATTTCTGACTAAATTTTTTTACACCAAGTTCCAAGTTACCAAGGGAAAAATTCTTCCATGAAGTATTTAGCTTCTTTACTTTTCTTCTTTTTATTTTCAGGGAGGAGGGGAGGCATTTGTTTGATTTCCAGTAGTGTTCTGTGTCTTTACAATAGAGTCAAAGTATGCTTGAAAGTCAGAGGGATCATGAGCCTTTGAAACCTATTTCCTTCCTGAAGTATACATAAGATAATGACCTAACATGTGCTATAGCACCTTTAAGCTGGAGGCCTACTATTATTTTGTGTCAACCTTCATACAACATTTAGAATATAGGTATTCAAATAATCCCATGTTTTATCACTCTTCTGTTCACTTCATTCCTTTGTGTTCTTCATGGTTTAATTTAAAAAAAAACTTGAATTGAAACAAATAACCCTGAAAACCATTTACAAAGAATATCTCAAACCAAGACATGAGAAAGGTTATCAACGTATGTGAATTAATGTACCTTCTATCTGGCAAATATAATGTAACCCTTCTATTAATTACAATAAAAAATATAAAAAAGAATATCTCAAACTCATTTTGGCTCTCTGTTTCATTTTTTAATAATATGTTGAAGGAATCCACTCCTTTCTTGTTCAACTTTTCTTACAGTTGGTTCAGATTCTAGTATTTTATTTGGATGTCATAGACAAAATACTTAACCATCAGGACTTTCCCACCATATTAACCAACGCTTAGGAGTGGAAGGCAGTTGTCTTCAATTCTTAGGGAGCTTCCATTATTCATAGGGTGAATATTAAACTCAAATTTATCTTCTTCCATAAATATGTTGTTCCATGTTGTTAGATAATTGAGGAGAGGCAAGAAATGGTGACTCAACAATTCAACAATGGCCATTTCAACAGGTTTTACTCCCCAGGGTTAAGTCTGTACTTTTTGACACAAAAATATAAAAAATTTCTATTAAAAAAAGGAAAGTCATCAATGTGGACACTTAGCAATACTTCATCTTGGAACCAGAGTTTCCATCTATTATGGCAGGTTTTCTTTCTCTCTTTTCCTATTGAGATGATATTAACTTTTTTCCTTTGGTGTGTAGTTTGTTGCATTCATAGAAATATTTCTGGAAGCTGAGAGTGATTATACATGCCTGTAATCTCAGTTACTCAAGGAATAGAAGCAGAAATAGCATGAGTTCTAAGATAGACCCCCATAGTTAGAAAAACATGATGCATATAAGAGAGCTAGAAGGAGGGATCACTACTACACTGTTGGTGGGAGTGCAAGCTCGTTCAACCACTATGGAAAGCAGTATGGCAGTTCCTCAAAAGACTAAACATAGAGCTCCCCTATGACCCAGCAATTCCACTACTTGGCATTTACCCAATCATCCAGAAACAAAGACATACTAAATCCACCAGCACAACAATGTTCATTGCAGCTCTATTTACCATAGCAAAGGTATGGAGCCAACCTAGATGTCCCTCAGTTGATGAGTGGATCAACAAGATGTGGTATTTATACACAATGGAATTCTATGCTGCTGTCAGAAAGAACGACATTGCCCCCTTTGTTAGGAAATGGAAAAACTTAGAAAAAATCATTAAGTGAAGTAAGCCAGACCCAAAGGAACCTACGCTCAATGGTTTCCCTCATTTGTCATAATCAGTAGAAACCTTGGGCTCTCCTAGCAGAGATTTGCAATAGAGCAAAACCTTGATACAAAATGCCATATGGTATGACGCTAATTGAAAAGACCTCTAGGATATAGAAACAAAAGCCATATAATGAATGATTGTTGTCCTTAAGGTACTATGTTATCTTTCATCTCATTTGCTGTCCCTTGGTTATCTCATATTGTTACAGTATCTCACGTTGTTATCTGATATATTGGATATATTTGTATTTGGTTCTTTGAAATTGGATATTGAAGGGGGGAAAACAAGATGGAGGGTGGGGGGAGGGTATTGGGGACCAAGACATGTGAAAGGGTATCAATGTATGTGAATTAATGCACCTTCTATCTGGCAAATATCATGTAACCCTTTTATTAATTACAATAAAAATATCAAAAAAATTAAAAAAATAAAAATAAGGATGGTTGGTTATTTGAAAAAAAAAGGGCTAGAGGTGGCTAAAGTGGTAGAACATTTGCCTAGCAAGAGTAAAGTCCTGGTTAAAAGGAAAATAATGTACCCTCCCCCTACACAAACAATTGACTCAAAAGCAATGAGATTGGAAAATGTACTTTTATATTTTTATGCCAGTACTGATGCTTGAACTCATGGCCTCATGCTCTTGCTTATTTTCTTTGCTCAAATTTTATACACAAGACTTGAGTCACTTCTCCCTTTGGGTTATCTGCAGACTATATCCAGATAATGGGGACCAAGACATGTGAAAGGGTATCAATGTATGGGAATTAATGCACCATCTATCTGGCAAATATCATGTAACCCTTCTATTAATTACAATGAAAAAAAGAGTTTTAGACTTATACCTGAGCTAACTTTGAATGAAGTTCTCAGATCTCACAGGTGTGAAGTACTCGTGCTAGGCAGGAAATGTAATTTTAAAAACTAAAAGAATAACTAAAGCACAGATTTGGAACTTCATTACACAGTCAACTTTGACTTGATTCCTTCCATGGTATTCAAATCATTGATGGATGAGTGAAAATATGCTCTTTCTACTGAGTGAGAAAATTGCAATATATGACTCTAATATGGTAACATTCTTAACTGTTCTTGACTAGCATTTGAATAAAGATGGGGCCAAACTGGAAACTGAGCTACCAAATGGCACAAATCTTAGGAAAAGTTTGCAATATTTATTGAAATGAAATACATCATCAGAGAACCAGACATTTAATGTTTAGGATGGAGTATGTTATTGTTTTTGGCTTCAATGGCCAAAGACTGGCTGGCTTTGAACTGCCATCCTCAGGTCTCAGCCTCCAGAGTGGCTAGGATTACAGGAGAGAGAGAGAGAGAGAGAGAGAGAGAGAGAGAGAGAGAGAGAGAGAGAGAGAGAGAGAGAGAGAGAGAGAGAGAGAGAGAGAGAGAGAGAGAGAGAGAGAGAGCGCCACTGGTACCCCGGTCAGGACTTGAATCTTTAGGAGAGAAACAGCATGGATAGAGACACAAATTTAGACAAGTTTTATGAGATACTTTTGGTGTCACTTGTACTTTGCCCCATGATCCCAAATAATCTGTTAAAACTAATTTCACAACAAGTAACTTCCAATGACATATCAGCTCTTGTTTTAGGATATATGTATGTTATACTTCTGAACCTTAAAAAAAGGTCTGCTTTCATTGATGTACATACATTTCATGTACATACATTAAATGATTCCCATTTACACTGTGCTGTTTCTCATTCCTAAATATTTATTTAAAGAAATGAAAAAAAAAATCTTAGATACATTTGAGAAGGTAGTAAAGGAGCCATTGCTAATTACATATTATGCCAGTTTCAATTGCTGTGCACATTAATTTCTTCCTTACAGGAGAGAAATGACTAGTGTGTCACGAACTTTTTAGTTCATTCTTTCATTAGCTTGGTAGGAAACCAAGCAAGAATTTGATGGAGGGGGCTGGAGGGGTAGGCTGAGAGACATAAATAATGCATAAGAGGTTCCAAATGCTATGTTTTAATTTACTAACGGTTCTACAAATGTCGACCTTATTCCATGAAAAAAATGTTTCAGATGATGAAGAGAACCCTTTCCTGGAAGGTGAGATGACTGTTAATTACATTTCAAGTACTGTTGTTTCATTTGAAGTGATTATCTGTATCTTTTTAAAGTGATATTTCTGTTACCCATTAGTCCAAGCATATGCAATTAGTTTCCTCATTACTATACAGTGTGCTCTTTTCTGTGTCCTTACATGTTTTCTTTTTGCCTCAGTTTCTCTCCTATAATTCGACTACATTACCCGCACTCATTGGGGCCTGATGTGTAAGCTACTTACCCAAGTCTTCATGCTCCTGACCTATGAGTTTGTATGAAGGAATTCTGGCACAATCTTCCATCTCTCATATCACTTCTCCCTAGTTAAAGATGCTTCATGATCAGAAAGATGAGTTGTTTTGTCTTGGCAAAGGTTCCTTTGTAATATGTATTGACTTTAAGATACAGCCGTTATTCCCTCTGTTCAATATTTTCTCCCAGAAAAGCCACTTTTTCTTTCTCCCCTGAAGGCTCTTCAACTTAAAAAGAAATCTGACAAGATGGAATCTCCATGCTTCTCTTATCTCAAGGGAAATGCTGCCTGGAATTTATAACATTTAATAGGCTGGAGTCTTTTCATTGCTCTTAAGTCATACTCCTGGATCTCCTGAATTTTTCTCTTGTGTTGACCTTATTAATTTTGTTTTGGCTTCTGTCATCCACCTGTAAGAGTTCATTAAATATTAAGCAATGACAGGCTATTTAAGTCTTTCCATAAGTAGAAAAAGGAAGAGGCTGATCTCCTCTTTCATGTGAGATAAATGCAAAACCCTTCTGTCAGGAAGGGACCACCAGTTTCTTTGCCTTTTTAGTGTTGTTGGTAATACGTAAGCGCTTACTTTAGATTGGATAGCCTTGTAATCATTGGAGTGTTTCTATAACTAATTCTACAGATTGATATTATCTCTGCTCTAGGGCATGAGCTTTGACAGGTCTTCAAGCAGCAAAAAAATGATTATCAATGGTTGGAGGATCTCAGAACAAAAGCTGAATGACCCCACACAAAAAAAGGAAAAAAAAAAACAAACTTTGGTGAGTCTTGCAGGATTTCAGAGTCGATGTTTGAAAGTGCTGTGTCGAATTATATCGTTCTACCTTTCTCAGTTTATAAATGTCTCAGTTGGGATCCAGAATCACACAGCTAACCAGTTAGTGGTTAGAGCCAACAGCAAAATGTAATCTTATTTTTACTGTTTCATTTCACAGACATATTCCAAAATCCATCTAGTCGTGATTGACATTAGAAATTTAGAAATACATTGGAAATTAGTTTTCCAAGAAGGCTGGCCTTTGTCGTTAGTTAATACTCAAATGTTGCCAAGAATTAGAGAGGTACATCTTCATCTTTGATTTTCTGAGGAGTAAACACATAGCACAATGCTAGTGATGATTGATTTGGCATTTAAAAAAATTTTTTTGCCAGTCCTGGGCTTGAGCTCAGGGCTTGAGCAGTGTCCTTGGACTTTCTCAAGGCTAGAGCTCTACCACTTGAGCCTCAGCACCACTTCCGGCTTTTTGCTATGTATGTGTGGTACCGAGGAATTGAACCCGGGACTTCGTGCATGCTAGACAAGCACTCTACCAGTAGGCCAAACTCCCGGCCCTTAAAAAAAATTTTATGTGGTCTAGTTATAACCTCTTATTTATATTTGCATCTGCAGTCCAAGTCATTCCATATAGATAAGGGAATGATCACTTTTCCTAGTATTTATTTTGTTTCTGCAAGAAGACCTTTGTGATGAATTATTTAAGGCAACTTCAGCACATCAAGCATGGGAGAATCATTTCTTTCTAAATACCAGCGTTCTTGAGAGGGTCAAAGGGGGCTATGATAAAAAAGAAGGGAAGGCTTCTTTGCTTTGAACTGGGCTTATTTAAATGTAATATTCTTGGGAGGGGTTAGAGGATTTATCTCACAGTTCTTTGCCAGTAAATAATTGATGATAATGGCACTGCTTAGACTAACTGGTGAGTGAAGAAGGCAGATTTCAATATTATTTCACTGTACAAACAACCCCCTCCCATTGCATACATTTGAAATAACAATCAGAGACATATTACACACACACAATCAGAGTTTGGCTTAAGGACAGGGGCTTATGTAATGATATGCTAAAATAATACAAATGAGGTAAGACCATGTAGCATAAGTTTTGTTTTTACAGCTCCACTGAAATACACATAAATAAAACAAAACATGTTACGTAAATGTGCTTGCAATCATGTTCAAAGAGGAAAAAATAAGAATGAGAACTCAAATCTTTTGAGAGTCCTGTATTCGCTAGGTGATTTAGGTGTTAATGTAATTTAAATTCTGCAGGAATATACCTAAAACATTCTTTGAGATGTCATTTAACCTACCCAGTCACATGGAAAAACAGCAATAGAAACAGGAGTTAATTCCAAATAATCCTGATTTTAATAGTTCAAACATGGGATTTTTTCATAATTGTTAGGATCCGAGGAAACTGTTGGGATAGACATTTTTGGACAGAACACTAACCTCAATCGCATAATGTTGTGATCATTGCCTCTTTTTCTTCCTTCTTCTCCTTCTGCTCCTCCTTTACTTGCTTTATTTTTGTCTTTTTCTACCTTATGTTTATTCATTTGATTTATAGGTAATGACAAGTAGCTATCTTCAAAGTATTTTTCCCTAATTGATTTTTTAGGTTTTTTTCAGCTATAATTACTTCTATTAATATCTTCCCATCAACTTTTTCAAATGCTCTGTTACTTTCCTTTCATATTTCTTACAGTGGATACATGGTATCTTCTCTTTATTATAACTTGGTTACTAACATCAGATTTTCAAAATTGTTGATTTTATTTTGGTAGTAAAATTAATTAGTCTACGAAATGTCATTAAAAACAAACTAACCGAACTCTGGAATGTGCAGACCCTTTTGTAATGCTGAGATACAAAGGTGAGCAAACATTCTTTCTCTTTCAGTAATGTAATTTTCATTTAATGGTAATAGTTCTTCACATATATATATATTTCCACAGTTAATAAAATATTTCAACATATAGTATTCCATAAGGAGATAATTCATAAATCTGTTAAACCTTCAAAAACAAGATTTAAAGGCTGTGAATTTGGCCTAGTGGTAGAATGCTTGCCTAGCATGCATGAAGACCCAGGTTCGAAAAAAGCTGAAGTGGTGCTGTGGTTCAAGTGTTAGAGCTCGAGCCTTGAGAACAGTCCAAGGATGATGCTCAGGCCCTGAGCTCAAGCCCCATAACTGGCAAAACCCCCCCAAGATTTAATAATAGTCAAAGTCAATTTCATGTTGGAGTAGAAGACCATTATGAAATTAAATGTTATATTAAAGATTTGAAAATAAAATTTGCTCTAAATCATCAAGGAATACGTCTTTATACATTTTTAAGAGAATCTTGCTGGAGAAATTGGGTTATAATTTGGGGATTAATGAAAAAAGATTGAAAGAATCATTGAGAAAAATTTCAGAAAGAGTAAGATCTGTGGAAATTTACTAAAATGGAAAGAGAAAAGATCAGCAATTTTGATATTAGGAAGACTGCAACTCCTATCTAAACAGTTAATTCAAATTTGCTTTACAGCCTTTGAGTCTTTCTATCTTCTGTCTACATTTATAACCCCCACAGAGTCTGGAGTACATGTGGTGATTGGTAACTTTAGCTAGGCATGATCATGTTATCTTGGAAATTTTAAAATACCCCCAAATCCATCCACTGTGATATTAAATGAATTATACCTGGAGGAATACCAGATATTCATGAGTTTAAAGGATTCTTAAGATATTTCAAATGAGTAATTCTGTTAGCACTGGCTCTCAAATATTGATTAGCCTCTGCATCCCTGGAGGAATATTTAAAACTTAGAATTCATAATTCATCCTATCTCTGTTCAGTCTGAGGATTATGACTTGAAATTTCCTTTCTTTTTGCTAGTACTTGTGTTTGAACCAAGGGCCTCATGCTTCTACATTAACTTATATGACAGGCATTCTACTGCTTGTCTACTGCTTGAGCCATGCATCTAAGTTGTTTGTTTTGGGTTTTTTTTGGGTTTTTTTTGTGTGTGTGTGAAATGAAGATGGAAACACATGGGGTTTTCTTCCTGGACTGACTTTGAACTATGTTCCTCTGAAACTCAACCTCTTGAGTAGCTAGGATTGCATGTGTCACCAGTACATGCCCTGATTTGGAATTTCTTAAAATCCTATGGGATTTCTGATGGTACTGCTTATAGACTCCATTATAAAAATGAGTGGAAAGAAAGTAATAGCAAGTAGAATTCAATTTTACTATATTCATTCAAAAATAACTAAATTCAATGACTGGTGGAGCACATTTGTAAATTCCAGCACTGGGGAAGTTGAGATTCAGAAAACCAAGACTTTTGAATCTAGACTGAGGAAACTGGTAAGGCCCTTTTACAAAATTCCAGAGGTTGAAAATGTAGCTCAGTGAGCAACTACTTTCTTGGAATGCTCAGAAACCAGAATTTGAATCTCAGTACTACAAACCTAAAAATGAAGGAACAAACACTGACTGCTCGTGAGTTCGAAGAATTTGGAGATGGATATAAAAGATACCACAATCAAAGAGCACATGGTCTTACCCTAGATTCCAATATCAATTACAATGGATGTGTGAGACTGATGCAGCTGTTTCATCATTGGAGGAAAACTTAAGGTCATTTTTCTCTACAAACAAGATTCTGAGCCCTAGTTAGGCTCAGTATATAAAGAGACAGGAGATTCTAGTCACCCAATAGATGATCAGGAGAAATATGTGGTCTTTGGATATGCTAAGAGAAAAGTTGGGCTCTAGAATTTTATGAATTCATCCATGAAAGTTTTACAATATTCTTGGGAGGATTATATTACAGAAAATTTACTCTTTCTTTTTGAGTTAAGCCTGTAGGGCCATGGAAAATTATTCTTATTTCACAGGGGAATTCAACATTTCATTAGAGTCAATACCTGTTGACTGATTATGTTATCATAGGGCCTTGCATTGACCAGTGACCTTGCTAACAGCCACTGTGTTTCAGCTCTGTCTCTGTTTGTAACAGATTCCATCAGAGGAACACGTACACTTACTCTACCTGGGCTACCTGTTAGTTGGTTCATTTTATTTTCTCTCTTCATAAATAATTGAACATAGACAGAGTGTCACAGAATTTCCTGCATTGGTGGCTTTGAATCTCCATCCTCAGATCTCACCCTCCTGAGTAGTTAGGATTACAAATGAATCATCAGCACCCAGCTAAGAAAGGAAAAACTTAAACGCCTTAAAAATTGAACTTCTCCAATTACTTTTATCTTTTAAAAAGGAAACACAAGTTAACTGTAAAAGAATATATAATTTGATTACAGAACAAGAGAAAGAGATGAGAAATAAACAAAAAGATGTTATTCTTTTCATAAACAGGTGATTCATGAAAGAGTATATAATATTGTTTCAGAAGGCAGAAGAGGAAAACAAACAAAATCTAACCTGAGATGCTAAGAAGCTGGAAATGTCTCCATATGCAAAGTGAGTGAAGAATTTAATCAATCATCTTGGTGTCTTATTCCCCAAACATTGGTATTAATGAAAAATGTGGAGGTTTCTGAGAACTGAGTTAGCAATTTTGTTGCTTTATCAGTCTGATAAATGATTGGTTGTGTATGTCACTGTCCTGCTTGATTCTAATTCACTGTGGCAGATAAAATTCTCCCTTGTAAAGTAGGCCAGCTAGGGAAATCACTCTGGAAAGGAGAGGGAAAGTGAAAACTTCTGAGGGAAGCCAAGAAAAATGAATCTGGAGATTACACTGAAGGCTTTGAAAAACAGATACTTTCTTGGCCCAAGAACATTGAAAATGCTACTCAAGGACATTGAGCAGGAAACCACATAGGTTTGTACATACAGATAATTGACTGATGGAATTTTGCAATCACCTATCTTCAAAGAACATTGCCCATTGCTGCATAAAGACTGTGGTGTGTATGTTTATAGTCTAAGAGAAGAGTATCTTTTAGTCTTATTAAATTTGAAATTTAAATGATTAAATGTAAGTTGATAATTTAAAAAAAGGAATACCCTATGCTGTTTGGACACATGCTTACCTTCTACTGACATGCTTTCTTTTTTCTTTTCTTTTTTCCTGAGGCCAAGTCTTGTGAAGTCTCTCCTGGATTCAAACTTTGCCCCCTCTAAGCCTCAGCCTTCTAAGTGCTGGGATTTGCCTTGACTGTATAATACTTAACTCAGGAGATATGTATCTGCCTCTTGATTGTGTCACACATGCACACACACACGCAATGCACATGGTAAAAATAAGTGTGTGTACTTACTTTCTCTTTCTTGAATAATAAAAAAAATATTTTTCTTTCTCTTGTTTTGGTTGTTCAGGCAGATGGTGTTTGTCTCATTTTCTGGTTTCTAGCTTTGTGGGTGGCCGAGATTGGGAGAAGCATGTTTTTAGGCCAATCTTGAACAGAAAGGTCCTGGAGACTCCATCTCAACACAAGAAACTAAGCATTATGGGGAAGGCCTATTATACCAACTAGGACAGAAAATATAGAAGAGGTAGACCATGGTCCAGGTATACCCTGGACAGGAACTGAGACTTTATTTGAAATATAACCATCAAATAAAAGAGGAGGCATGGCTTAGAAATAGCACAACTACCTAGCAAGCCTCAATCCCAGTGTTAGATAAGATAGGCATTCTCCAGAGTAAGACACTGTCACCTGGATAGTTGAGTGTGTACTGAAGGTAAATGATTTCAATATTGCCAGTGAGCTTTTTAAGATGAAAAAATGTTAAGGAGTTATTCTTTCAGAAATGACTGCCTTACTATACTCTTATAATTTTCTGGATATACTCTTTCTATTGTTTTATGGTTCCATTTCAAATGCAAAAAATGATACTCTAACTAGAGCAGCACACTGTTCATAGAATTAAATGCTTGGGTACTATTGTTCATGCTGTATGGCAAAAGGTGTGAAAGACTATCATGAGATTGTTTCTCTCATCAACTGGACTTTCTGTTAAGTTTCATTCAGCCTGGACTCTGGATACAAGTTAAGGGTGGGAAAAATATTACAAACTCAAAATGAAATTCTAATAAAAATCTTATTAAGTACAAACCTCTTGTAAAATATAACATTCAGAGTAATTATTAATTGGCAGATTGAATATAGAAATAGTAATGGACACTAGTTTGTAAATTTGTGTGTGTGTGTATGTGCGTGTGTGTGTGTGTGTGTATGTGTGTGTTGGTCGTGGGACTTGAACTCTGGGCTTGGGTGCTGTCACTGAACTCTTCAGCTCAAGGCTACCGCCCTTCAACTGGAGGTACAGCACCACATCCCATTTTTTGTGGTTACTTGAAGATAAGGGTCTTATGTTCTTTAGTGCCCAGGCTGACTTTGAACCATGATCCTCAGATCTCGGGCTCCAGAGTAGTTAGGATTACAGGAGTGAACCACCTTGCCCGGTGAGCGTGTAAAAATTTTTGCTTCTTACTTTGCCCCTGCTTTTCAAAAATTAGTTCTGTTAGTAACATGACATTGTATTTTGCAGATCCACACTCAAGGCCAGCTGCTATGCTGACAGAAAAATAAGCATTCGCCTTCAAACTGATGATAGATGTACTATCTTATAAATAGGCACCGCAGATAAGTTACCATGCCATCTAATACCACTGAAGGATGTCTCAAAACCACTTCTAAAATGGAAATCATACCTGGAAGGAACTAGATTACCCTATCTGTATAGTTTGCTCCTTTACCCCCAATGTTATTTGACCTCTGAATGTATTCAGTTACATAAATCAATAGTCCTGGAGACTTCACCCGAAATTTACAAAGCAAAATTATGACTTTTTATACTATGACCAATCTCTGGTCTTGTCATTTTAGTGCAGCCACTCCAATGTGATTTTCATATGCATATATTTTCACTGAGCTTGAAAACTAGCCTTCTCACTTTTATATTGTAAAATAAGGGAGGGGGCGGGGAGAAACACACACACACACAAACACACACACACACAACACAGGCGCACACATTTGGCGGGAGATAAAAATTGACCTTATGCTGAGAAAATATACCTGCCTAAGAAGTACAAAACAGTTTAATCGTCATTTTGAGGCACAGTGTGAAGAGAAATTACATTTTTTGACTAGATGTACCTTTAGGTTTTGTTTAGGTGGCCAGGAAATATTCGGTAAATGCTACTATGCCATGCTCAGAAGAATGAACTTCATATCAAATACAGAACACAATGTATTTGTTTCAAAGCAAGATTCTGAAGCAAGCAGATAAATGGGTCATTTAATGAAATGAAATAAATAGTGATACTTAATGTGAGTGTCTAGATGATACAAAGATGTGAGTCTTCTATAAAGATTTTAGTTTATATGTTCATAGCAAGGAGGAATTACTTCAATAGCAATATGACTGGATCTATGGTTTAGAAAAACTGAGACATATTAATGAATTTGGGGGAAACTAATTTGGATGGGCTTTCTAAATATTAAGGGTATGAGATTAAAGGAACTTGAATTGGTAAAGCCATGCAAGAGAAAGAAACATACTAAGCATCAATCATTTGTATAACTCAGATATCAGAGTATAGAGGTAAAGGAGAAATATTGAAAGATAAAAAGCTATAGTGTTAAGAGATTTAATATTACAGAAGAAGCCGAATCCCTGGTTTAGTTGAGAGCTAAGGGAAGAGATTATGAACTCACACACGTACAAGTGTTTGAAATCTCAATAACATAATCTTTCAAGAAGAAAGCTAGGCATGCTGGACTGAAACTATGAAGAGATGTTTAGATTGGAGTTGTACTGTCTTTACTGTTTCCGATTCATTCACCAACCAAATACAAGACTGTCTTCTGATACCTAATATGTAGTAATTATGTTATCCTCCCAGCAATTTTATGAGGAAGCTGTTATTTTTAGTGTTGATTTGCAAACTAAAGAGTGTGGAGAGCTAGATCAGTTTGCCGCCATCACTCCAGGGGTCAGAGGATCAGAAGAGAGAGGTGAGCAGCAGGCTGTAATACATTCTCTCCCTTTCCTTGGAAATATTTCTAGAAAGGGAAAATCAGGTAAATCTGATCGAATCTACTTACAAATAGTTAATGCTACACCTCCTGACATTCAGCTAGTCATTTATCTATGTACAGAGTATGGGAGAATGGATACTCCAATACTTCTAGAAATACCTTATGATAAATGAACCCACAGCTATGAATCTATGCATGATGTTAATGTATGAATCTATGGCTATATAACTGTCACACGACTTTGCTACTGTCAGTTATAAAATGAGAACTTCTGTCACTTCTTCAGGGTATGTGATGCATACACACATAATTTTGATACATCATTATGTTATATGTGGATTCATATATATATATATATATGGCTTTCATATTCTAAAGCAGACAAGAAAAAGTATTTATGGGGAGCTTCAGTGGAAATCTGAATTTCTTGCTCTTTTGTGGCTTGTGGTAATTATGATTTAAACCTACATCTAGAACTAGCCTAAAAAATAGATTAAGAATCTGGGCATAGTAGATAATGCCTGTAATCCTAGCTACTCAGGAGGCTGAGATCTGAGGATCAAGATTCAAAGCCAACCTGTAAAGTGGGACTTGGCTCAAGGGTAGAGTGGTAGCCTTGAGCTGAAGAGCTCAAAGACAGTGCCCAGACTGAGTTCAAGCCCCATGACCCACAAAAAATAGAATAAGAGAAAACAATTTACATTTGTTAGTGTTTGATAATAACACAATCTGAAAAACAGTTATTTGAGTAATAAGAAAACAACAAAGAAGTGTTGTGTTACAAAATAGTAAAGTAGTGTAAGAGAGCTTTAGCTATCTCTCAACCCCATTCCATGCCCAACTCCAATGGTAGCAAGGTACCAAGCTGGTCCATGAATGGAAGGTTTTACTACAGATGTTTATAGGCAAAGCGTAATGTAGACAACAGATAACCAATGGGATACATTTTTTCAGCGATAAGGGAAAAGTTTTACTGGGAGATAGGGTGAGTGAAGATGTAGTAATTTTCCACCATCCCTTTCCAATTATATCCAGGCAAAAGGCATGTGTACTACACCAGCCTAACTCAGAAATGCTCTTCAATCATTTCAAGTGGAATGTGTGCTCATTTTCTAGCAATTCTCTGGTATATTGAGTGATTTGCCTTTCATACCCACTAATTACTCTGTGAACATTAGGATGGCCATAGTTATTTACTTTCCAATAATAATTTCAGAATACTAATGGAATTTATTTTGTTTTCCATTTGAAAATCCAGAGGACAAATTAATCTGCTTTTTGTAAGTTTCCTAATTGTGGTAATTTCATTTGATTGAATCTAGATTAAGTACCGGAATAGAAAGGGAATGAAAATTGGATGTGGGTCTACAGAAAGTTCTCTTAGATACAGCTGTCAACTGGATTGTCAGTCCTTAATTAAATGCTTTTTTCCTTAATTGTTTCAGTAATATTCAACACCATCTATGCATTTTAAAATGATGGTTTTAGGATGAAGCTCTGAGATCACATAACTCAACCAAAAATAAACAACACATGTCCCTGATTTGAAAAATTGATGTAGACTGATTTTTTTAAATCTTTAAATGACATTGAACAAAAAGCAAAGTAGAAAAGGAATGTAAATGCTTATAAAGACATAGCTTGCTGCAACTTTGTCAATACTTAATACAAAAATACATTTCACATAAACATGGCTGTGTTAAAATTACAAAATCAAAATATCCATCCAATAAAAACTTGTGGCCAGCTCCTAGAAAATTCACTGGTGTTTATTTAATAAGCTTCTGTAGCATATTATTTCTTATGGGATGCTCTGAGTAATAGGAATTGTGTTTTCAAATTATTTGAAAAAATGGTTCATCATAGAACCATCATTATAGATCTTCTTGCAGATCTATAATGTGAACTAGCATATTAGATATTCTGAAAAAAAATGTTTAGGGCCCACTGAAATGGATTTGCTCTGGCATTGTAGCATTTGATTCTGAACACATGTCTTCCCAAAATGTTACTGGTATTTGCTAACATTGGTTTAGAATTTATTTGATCATGACCATTGTAGCACATGGATATTTATGTATAACATTTCAAAGAATAACCAACGTTCAGGTGCTATCATTATTGCGTATTTTGCAGGAAGACAGTGAAACGATCCTTACTCAAATTGTTAATTTAGATAACAAGTGTCTCTAGAGATTGAATTTCAGTTTGAGTTAGTCTGGACTTCTGGCAATCACTTCTGCCAATCAATGAACTTCTGAACTTCATTTAGCAATCACTGAAGTGTATTGATCTCTAACATCCCATGAGATGCTTTTTGACTTCTGACTTAGCTTTGGAAGCTCTAGAAACAATCATGAACCCATCCTTTGCATTTTCCTATTCTCACCTGTGTTCTTACGGAGTTGTTATATGATGGCTTAAGTCTATTTTTCAAAGCTCACAGTTTCTTCTGTAATAGGTGTTATAGTCAATGCACACTCTGATCCTTGTCAGAACACATGCTAGCTAATTACTCCATGGCTGCTACCCAACCCTTGTTTAAAGCTCAGTTACAAGTCATTCAAAAGGACTGAGAAAGGGATATGCAATGAACTCATTCACTGCTGTATTCTGAAAGATGGTCTTTCTGATAGATCACCTGTTCACAGAGAATGGTCTATTTTGGACTGTTGCTCTGAATTGTGTATTGGGCTGTACACATGTTTTCCATTTGCATCAAAAGATGAGATTAAAACAGCTGTATAACGCTTATAAACTCTTATCTCTGCTGGAGAAATTACAGCAAAACCAGCAATGATTTAGAGACATTGATTTGCACAGTGCTAGGGAAATCACCTGGGAAACTAGGTAGGTCATAGATCAGGATTAGATCTCCACTATAAACCGTCTTATCTGGTGAAATTATGGTGGGACTCAGGGAGGCAACACAAAATGGACTTCAGGGAGATGACTAGATTCCTAAATAGTCATGAAAATATGAGGACATCAGCCAGACCCTCCTATTTTAGTGCCTCAGTGAGACAGACACCTGTTTATGCAGTGACTCAGGTATAGGGATATTGACTAGAATATCTCCAACCCTAATAAATGCAGCTTGTCTCAATCTGTAGTACATGATAGAGCTCTTCCTTTTGGTCATGGTCAATTCATGGGTATCACTTGAACACCTCATTAATTTAAGAAAATGTGAAGGGTTACAAGTAACTAAAGTTAATCAAACCATTAAAATTTTTATTTTTTAATAAAATAACTATACAAAGGGCATTTTTGGTAATGTCCACATACATACCTATAATGTTTTTGGAGGGTAAATTTGGAAGGGTAAATTTTTACCCTCTTGGTATTGCTTTCATGAATCCTCTGTTCTCACCTTCCTCTTTAAGCGATGTTAGTGGGAAAGTTTTTATGTAAGGGCTACAATTCCTGTAGGAGCACGAGGTCTTTAGCTAATAAGACTCATCCATAAAATTAACTACATTTGATGTATAAATTGCTAAGCTGTGAGACATCCCATATGAATGTATCTGCAAGTAGTTCAAGTTAACACAATGTTTTTCTAAGCACTTTTGTTTGGGAAAGAAGCTCTTTCCTAGGTGTTAATGCCAAGAGAAGTTCTGTTTTTCCAAATAGCATATTCTTTGCAAAAAAAAAACCTATTTTGTTCTGTAACATTCCAAATGACTAAAAGTATGTCAGATGAAGAGCCCTGTGAATTTTAATGCATGTGTAGATTTGTATGTGGATTGTAACAGCCAAGATAAGAAACAGTCTTAGCACCATGAAATGATTTGTGATCACTTTTAAACATTCTCCCATTCCACCTTTTTATGGTTTCTGGTATATCTGGCCTATCCCTGACTACCAGTAATTTCTCTGTGGCTTATGTTTTCCTCCTTCAGATTGTCATACAAATATACACATAATATCTTATGACCATTCAAACCTGGCTTCTTCTACCCAGTGTAATGACTTTGAGATTCAACAAAATTATTACATTTTTATTACATAACTTGATTTCAACACATTGATATGCCATAGTGTGTTTCTGCAGTCAATCCAGAGGCAGTGTGTGAAGCTGGGTAATTTCATACATTGAATAATAGAGCTACTGAAACTGGGTGCTCAGGGCTCAGAGAAAGCTCTCTTATCTAGCATTTGTAAAGCTATATCCTTAGCATCACAACAACTACTAGAGTACTATCAGTAACTATTTTCCATGGAAGACTGTGTTTGTTTTTTATGATAAATACATAGAGTTAGTTATGGAATCACTTGATAATGTATAGGTGCTTAATTTTATAAGTTGTCCAAGCACATCTCCAAAACATCTATATCAATTTGCATTCTTACCCAACACCCATAGCTTTTTCAGTAATTCTGCCTCCTTAGCAGTTCTTTGCAGTGTGAATTAGAGTTGTTTGTGTTGCTAGTTTTATTTTTCCTTTTCTTTCTTTTTTTGTTTGGCCATTGTTAAAAGTTCTGACTTGAGCCTCATTACAACTCCTTGTGATTTTATAGTATATTCCTCTAATGACTAAGATTTTGCACATTTTTGCTTATATATCGTCCATATATTTTCATTTTAATTGTATTTTATTATTGGGGTGATGTACAGAGGGGTTACAGTTTCATTTGTCAGTAAGTATGTTGCTTCTTGAACCTTGGTATTCTCTCCCATGTTTTTATCCTACTTTTCCTTCCCCCAGCCCCTCCCAATCTTGTTTTTCTTCTTCCCTTCCCGATTTCAAATAAACAAATTAATGTATATACAATATACTAGGTACCGAAGTCTGATACAGTAACAACGAGATAAAACATAATGGAAAAAAAGAGAAAGGAAATAACTTCACATAGTACATTAAGAAAAACAATCACAAAGACAAAACTCTTGTTTCCATATCCCGGAGTTCATTTCACTTAGTCTCCTCCTAAATGACCATTTTTACATAGCTCTTGAGCTATTGTGATCTGCTAGGAGAATCCTAGATGGGTACTAATTATTACAAATGAGGGAAACCATGGAGCCTATGTTCCTTTGGTCTGGTTTACTTCATTGATACATTTTTTTCCAAGTCTTCCCAGTAGCTTACAATAGGGGCAATGCCATTCTTTCTTATGGCAGCATAGAATTCCATGGTGCATAAATACCACACAGCTTTTACCCAGTTTCTGGAAGCTTTGCTTTGTTTCTGTCTAATTTCAAATATTTTAAAAAATGTATTCTCCATATAGATCTTTTGCCAAGATGTGATTTTCAAAAATGCTAAATCCCCAGTAAATTTATCATTTTTTTCTTTCCTGACTCACGTTTTTTAGTGTCATATTTAAATCTTTTTAGTCTAGCCCAAGGTCATGAAGAATTCTTTTCTATAAGTCTGTGTGAAAGCATAAGGGCATCTCTCTGAGGAAGAGTTCATTTATATGATTTTTCTGACTATATATTTAGGTACAGCTAGATGAGAGATGACACTTTTTAATATAGTCAGGTTAATGTATTCTGGTTTGCTTCTTTGGTTGTGAATATGTTTAAATCATTAAAAAAAGGTTCTAAATCAGAGAAGTCAATTCTCTTCATGCAATGAGCCTGGAAATTAACTTATTCAGTTTGGTGTGAGTATTTTACATATATTATAGATTTGCAATCATGCATTTAATAAATACATTTTGGTAAAGACTAGCAGGCACTGTTCTAGGTATTGGTGAATACTACTGATTAAAATAACAACAAAATCATTCCTTTGACAGAAGATACATTTCAGTGACAAAAGTACACATACACACATATGTATATTTATACATATAACCATATATGCAGGTGTGTAATGTGTGTATGTATGCTCATACACATATAGACACACATAGATACACATAAATAAGCAACACTTACTCAAAGACTAAAGAGAAATAACAATTTAATTTTGTTTGTATTCTATTCAATGAATTATGTCCCAAATCCTCTTGAAAAGCCATTTGGGAATCAAATATCCCTTCCTAAAGTCTTTCTCTCCAAGTATAATTTTCTGGTTCAAAATAAATATATATTTTTATTGGTTGTGGGCCTTGAATTGAATTCAGGGACTGGGTTTTGTCCCTCATCTCTTTCACTAAATGCTAGCATTCTACCACTTTGAGCACCCAAGATGGCAATAGAGTTCTTCAATGAGAGACAGACATTTTCTTTAGCACGCAATTTTCTTAACCATATTCAATGATTTTTATTCAGTTTAACTTTGTATGCACCACTTTAGAATTCAATTCTTACCATACAGTGCCATTTATTGACAATATCACAGGGACCAATTCATTGCTCTTTTTAGAAGGGAGCATTCAGGGCCTGTATGCTATCTCTGAGCATTTTTGCACGAGGCACATGTTTCAACACTTGATACACATCTCCATTTGTAGTATTTGCCGATTAATTAGAGGTAAGATCTTACGGATATTCCTCTCTCAGCTAACTTTAGTTCTTGATCGCCAGATCTCAGCCTCCCAAGTAGCTGGGATTACAGGCATGAAATCACACTTAATATTATTAAAACAATTAAATCCATTTTGATTCCAAAAATGACCTGTGGCTAAGGAAAAAGATTTTTAGCTTACCAAGAAAAATCAAATACAAATTAGAAAGTATTTAAGGCAGTATAAAACAATGGTAAATTTGGGAAATGATTGTAGAGAAAATTACAACAAACAAATATTTATTAGGCTTATCTTTCAGAATCTTAAACTGCCCTAAAAATCAATTTTGCTTTATATTGCACAATCGCATTAGTTATAAGATATAAAGCATAAGAGCATTGTACTAGTTTGGAATGAGGTGAAAACAATTTTAATGTACATTATTCCCTTACAGAATGTTAACTGACGATTATTTGTAATTGGGATAAAATATTGACAGCTAACCTTTTTATCTCACTGGGGATAGTTATGCTGCCATTTAAATAATCAAAGCTCTGTAAAGTTTCATGTTTTCTTTCTCTCTATTATAATATCATCTCTCATTATTGGCAAGGACCATCATTTGTTTTGCAAATACAAAGTTGAGCTTAGGAAATTTCTTTCATTTTAATGTTTTTCTTTCTTTTTTACCTTCCTTCCTTCCTTTCTTTTTTATGTTATTGTTATTATTGTTGTTATTGTTATTGCAAAGGGGATCTTCAGATGGGGGGTTCAGTTACATAAGTCAGGTAATGTGTACATTTCTTTTTGAGCAGTGTGACCTCTGGTTTTTGCCTAGATGTTCCCCATAGTCCTTTCTCTCCCACAAGTTGTGTAGTTCATTTTCAGCACTTGTCTAATGAGCATTACTGCTGCATTTGTTCACTCTTTTCCCCAGAATTTCTGTGTTCTTACTTACCCAGCTCAAAACAGGTAAACTTACATGTAAGACAAGACATAGAGAAATCAGTGACAAAGGGAGAAAGAAAAACCCAAAGGAGTAAAACAACATAACACCCCTTGTTTCCATTCCTTCAAGTTTTTCTCAATAGACACTATTTTATAAGATAATTTGCTTATTGCCATTGAACCTTGTAATATTTTCATGGTATCTGGATTTGCATTGATGTCTTAGTTCCATTTAGAATTGATTCTGGTTCAAGGTGATATATAAGGATCTAGCTTCAGTTTTCTGCATGTATATAGCTAATTCTGCCAGCACCATTTGTAGTTGTCTTTCTTACATCTTACGTTTTTGGCTCTCGTACCAAATATTAGGTTGCTGTAGGTCTGTGGGATTATTTCTGGGTCTTCTATTCTCTTCCTTTGATCCTCAAACCTGTTCTTGTGCCAGTACCAAACTAATTATTATTATTATTATTATTATTATTGCTTTGTAATAGAGTTTGAAGATGTGTATTGATATTCCTCCAACACTGTTTTTCCTGCTAGGGCTTGTTTTAGCTATTTAGGGTCTTCCATTGTTCTATATGAAATTTTGGATTATATTCTACATATCATTGAAAAATGTTTTTGAATTTCATGGAGATTGCCTTGAACTCATCAACTGTTTTGGGAAGTATTGTCATTTTCATGGTGTTCATCCTTCCAATCCAGACGTGTAGAAGATTTTTGCATTTCCTTAAATTGGTTTCAATTTGGTTTTTTTTCACATTTTTAAAGAATTTATAATTAAGATCCTTGGAAAAGTAGCAGGATACAAAATTAACCCACAAAAATATATATAAATAATTTATCAAAAATGTTAATTCAGAAATAGTTGTATTTAGGAGATAAAGATAGGAATAAAGGTAAAAACATTCCAGTAATCCTTATTCTAAAGCAGGAGTGAAGTCTAGTGTTTTTCATAGAGACTCTTTGCACAGGCTGGTGATTTATCATTTTTCATATTTGCAGAATTAGCAAGCTATGATATTGACTGAAGTAAGTTCCTACACCTAGCAGGTATGAAGGCTTGAGCTAGAACGTAAAACAATTTTTGTTGTTGTTTCTTTTCTCCGTTATTCTTGTTTGTGCTTATGTAAAAGAGATGTTGAAATATACTGTAAGATATATAATTCTTCCTAAGAAGAATGTTGGTAAAGTAATAGGAGAAACATATTGCAACTTCACACTTTACAATACAAGACTTAGAGGTTTGGAAAGAAAATGTATCTATAGTTGTTCATAGATAATTATAGACTGTATATATACATATATACATATATACATATATACATGCATATATATATATATGCGAACACACTTTTAGGTAAGGTTATCATAATTTAGAAGTTAGTATTTTGTTTTCCCTCCCCATCCTTCAAACCTAAAAGGAGTTCAAAGGAACTGTGTGATGTTTTAAAGCTAAAAATCATAGGGTCCACCCAGTTATCATGATATAATTTGGGGGAGGAGTTGCACTGTCCTCATAACAGGAGAGTGCCTCCTTTGAAATTCACTTTCAAAATTAGCATTCCACTTTCCTCCCCTTGAATAAGTCTTCTAAAAGTCATTTCCAAACCATTCCAGCCCATGAAGAATTCACAGGGTTTGGCCTCTGTCTCCCAGGATGATGGCAGCCATAGTTACAATGGCAGGTCACGACACCTCATATATTTATTCCTGGCTCTTTAGGGGTTATGAACCCATAAAGATGCTCCACACTTCCATTTTTATGGTGCAAACCAATCATTTTATTGTGAAAGTCTCCAAGAGATCTATAGGTAATCAAGCTCTTTCTCCACCATCCATCAGCAATTGAACTTTGTAGAAGAATTTGAAGAAAAGGTTCACATCCACAGCTGTAATGGTTCTACACATGTCTGTATTTTTCCATTTTCTAGGTTTTTTTCCCCCTTTGGAAATACAGAACTTTTACTCACTGAATAGGGACTGTGAATTCTTCTGTGGATCAGACATAGGCCCACAGGCAATAGAGAACTAAATATAAAGCAGGAGGAACATTGTTCTACTCTCAGCTCAGTCACAGAGGTCATGTTTCCTCTCTGTGAAGGTAGAACACATACTCCAGCTGAGGAGAGCAGAGATGTGGCCTCTGGCTCAGGCAGGACCACATTATTGCAGTATCTAGAGCTTCGAAAACTCCTCAGGGCCTCTTTTTCACAAGTTGGAGTGTACAGAACAAGAGTATCAGTAGTTGAGTTTAGTCAGACAAGAAACCTAGAAAGCAAAACAGTGGGGAAAAGTTGATGTGTTCTTAAAAGATGTAAGTGAATTGCCTTTGGGGATTTCTCAGATATATCTGAGATAGAGGAGCTGGCAGGGATTTTAATTCCTGTGTAATCAAGAAACATATGGCCTCAATTTCAATGTATGTGTACAGCCATACAGACACATATGCAAGCTGAAAATGGATCCTAATTTTTTAGCTCTTGCATAGAACCCATATGCAGATAAATGGCTTGTGAATATTCGTATAGAATTTTTATGTAGAGTGTAAGCTGTGTGACACTATTTTGAGAAGCGTCTTATTTTCTAGCACCCAGTGGGACTCTTTTTAAATGATGTTTTTCAGTTGCGATTCTAATAAATGAGTCGTTCCAATAACTAGTCATTCTAATAAATGAGGAACACTTGCTCGGATGTCACAGGAAAAGGTGTAAGTTAGTAAGTATGACCCATATACCAGACACTGGTATAGATTTTTAAATGTTAACAAATTGATTTCTGCTAAGGAGTCACCTGGAAAAGGAGATAATTCAGTGACCAGTCCTTTTATTTTACCACCTAATTCCTGATGAACTTGAGAAAGTTGTTAAATTACAAGTATGGGCGATCTCAGTAGATATTACAGCCAACACACACATTCCAGGTTGGGTTTGATGGGTCCATACTCAGCAAAATGATCTCCACATTGAAGACTGCACCTTTTTTCTTTTATGACCTCAAAGAATGATCATGTTTCTTCTACAAACATCAAGGCGATATTCACCTTAAAAAATGACCTCATTTGTGTTCTTTTGCTGGTTTTTTTGTGTTGTTGTTTGTTTCTATAGCAAAGGAGCTTTCTGTGTTTGGTGAGAGAGACACTGCACTGGCTCCAGATTGCTTTAGGTGGTATTCCTCATTTCTCATCTCTCACAGCCCCATATGTTGGAAGCATCAAAGGTCGCTGGGGAGAATCATTCATCATTTTGACACGTTTTATGAGTTTACTGCTCCTGATGGTGATTATAGGAAAAGCTGCTTAAACGTGATAACTGCCAGAGGCTCTTAGTGTTCATCGTATTGATATGGCCAAGTTTTGAGCAACCAGAAAATAAAATAAGATTAAAAAATGAAAGGACAAGATCAAGAGGTAATAAAATGTAAATACAGCTTTAGAAAAAAAGGTGTTAATGGAAAAGTCATTCTGCATCTCATAGGAATAGAACATGGATGAGTACTGAGCTTGTATAGTTTCATAACATACGAAAAATCCGTTGAAGGCAAGGATTTGTACCACTCTACGATCCATATTAAATTCTACAAAAAGGACTAGACATACGCAGTGTTTAACTCGTTTTTCCTTTGCTTTTGGTTTCTTGAAATGAGATTTCCAACCTTGCAGCCACTCAGAGTCAAAAGAGGTTTATCAAGCAGGAAGAAATTGCCTGATAAGTTAAAGACAGAAATGATTTCTCTGTGTTCATGACAAAAGACTATGAGCATTGGAAGATGGCAGGATAGTGCGGCCAGAAAGATAGGAGAGGCTCGGGTCAGGATGTAAGTCACAGCAGGTGATGAAAGTTCTACACTTTTTCCTGCCACTTTTTCAGGGCTTCTTCCAAACTTGAAGAAGAATGTCAGGTCACACCTTGGCTCACACTTTAGTAATGTGACACTGTTGGAGGTGGAGAGGACACTGTAGAGGAGAGTGTTGACTAATGACAAAGAGACTTGTGAGGCAGTTGTTGAAATAGTCTAAGGGAAAGGAAGATAAAAAGGTCCTGCATCATGGAGCTGAAGTCATTATAAAATGACCTGGATAAATTCATAATTTCTATTTAACTACTCTTGAACAACAATTCAATGTCAAGTGGAAGGAGGAGGGAGAGAGCTGGCCCTGTTAATGTGGATGATAATGATGATTATGCATTGAAAAGGGAGAAGACAAATTGAGTGGAGGAAGATGATACATTCAATTAAATAAAGTTGACTTTCATAACCCAGTGAGTCCTCCAAGTTGTACCTATAAAGCCCAGATCTAGGAAGAGAAAATTGTGCTAGAGTAGGACATTCTAAGAGTCACCAAAGAGATAAAAGTATTATAGGCAGCTGGGATCAATATGAAAAAGTATACACAATGGAAAGAGAACATTCCTGAAATTTCAGCTTTATGAATGTAAAAGCTAATGTGTGTGAGGCACAAGGAAGAAAGGGAATATGTTTGAATGGTTAGGCTTAATCGAATTGATACCTTTTGCGGGTAAACTTGAAAGATACCTTCCTTTGACAACTTTCCCTTTTCTGTCGTATTTTGGGCACTTATATGAGAACACGATACCAGAAACCTGGTACCATGAGATAAGTTTGAGGATAAAAGTCAACATATGGATAACAATAGAAGGGAAGGAATAACAGACTCTACATCCTTGATGACCAAGTGTTTTGAACTAATTACCAGCACCGACAAGATCATTACTGATTGCCACTGGAAAAGTGATTGGTAGCGTTAGTTATCTATAAGCAATATTCTAATCAACTGCACATCTCGGTATGTTTCAGCAATGAATGATTGGTAGAGTGACATAGTAAAATATGGAAAATGATTAAATATAGAACACTATACCTCGAAAGAACCATAGCAAGACCTGGGATTTTGAGGCAATACTTTGATACAATGACAAAGAAAACATGAGATAAACATCTGTTAGGGAAAGTAGCTGTCCTTTATTAACAACATCGTATCAACAGCACTGAAATAATAGCATTTTAATAAAAGAGGGAATATTATGGAGTTACTTTCTGTCATGCCACCAGTTGTCTGTAACAACAGAAATGAAAGAACTTTGGGGTTGTAGTTAAACAGAAAGCAGTTTGAAAAATCATTCCTTGAAGTATAATCATTTTATGAATAGAGATATTTTTCCTTTAATAGTTCTCATTTGCATTATACATTCATATTTCAATATGTCATAGAAATCGCCACACAGGAGAAAATATTAGTAGTGAAACTGGAGGATACTTCTGTGGATCACCCCCACCTCCCCTACCATAGTTCCTTCTTGTCCTGCATCTGATCAATCTAGATTAATTCTTTCTTATTATCCCCAGTACCCTTACTGGTTCTATAAATTATTATGTGTGTAAGGGTGTCACTTTTCAAATGCTAGGGAAAAAAAATGCCACTGCCCAAATTTATCGCTCCATTTTGATCAGGTCTATTTTACACAAGAGAAACATACTAGAAGATGTGCTGTGGGTTTCCCTCTGCTATGAAATCTAAGTAAATTATTGTAATCTAAATGGAAATTGGAAGCCAGAGGAACTTTCTCAGCAGGTGGTTTTACAATCTCAGAACATCTCAGTAGAGTAGGAAAGGACTCATTACATGCTCTTTTCCCTCTTACATCTTCAGTCATCCACAGTAGCAACTATCACAGATGGGAGTCGAGGTCAGCAAGCTATTTGGCAAATTGGGATGGTGGATGCTAAGAGAGGACAGTGAGCAGTGATTCAGGCCAATTGCTAATCTACCATTCCTAGACATCAATAAAAACAGTTCTATTATGGTACAAAGTCCACAAAATGTAACATGATGATTAACTGCTTTTAAAAATAGATTTTTTACTGGTGTGCTTTTGGGTTTGCTTGTTTTTTCTTTGTTTTTGGAGAGCCATCTTTTTGTCTGCTGTCAGAAAGGGTGAGGACAGGACAGACGCAGTGGCTCACATTTGTAATCCTGGATACTCAGGAGGCTGAGATCTGAGGATCACAGTTCAAAGCCAGCCTGGGCACTGAAGAATGGGAAGTGGCATTGTGGCTCCAGGGGTAGGGTGATAGCCTTGAGCTGAAGAGCTCAGGGACAGTGGCCAGGCCTAGATTTTAAGCCTCATGACCTACAAAATAAAAAGAAAGATAAAAAGAAAGAAAGAAAGAAGAAAGAAAAGAAGGAAGAGAGTAAGAAAGAAAGGAAGGAAGAAAGAAGGAAAAGGCAGGCTGTGGACAAGAGAAAAAACCTTTAGGATTCACTACCTTTCCTTCCAAGCCAGGTACATAAGATATAGTTTCCCTGACACGTGGACGCATATTAAGGAATGTAGTATTTTAAAATTTTCCAGTTATTCTACATATTCCCCTTTTATTGAAATAGGCCTCACTTCCTCAGAGCACAACCAAGGATAATATGGGTAAAAGAATGATTCAGTAAAATATCACGTCTAAATTAGAGAAAATAGTCTACAAGTCAAGGCTTGAAGAAATACAATTTGCCTTTTTATGTTGGTGAACACATCTAAGATGCTAGATCGAAACAATAGAAAAATGTAAAAAGAAGAATGAGTTGCGAATATTTTTCTTTTGCTTAAATTACGGACTTAAATTTAATAAAATACAGCCTTACAACAATCTTTTCAGGATTTCACATAATAAAAATGCATAACATAAGCCCATAGATAATTGAAGAAATCTTATTCAAAAATCTCTTCTAAAATATTCTGGCATCACAGTCAATATAGGCCTCATATCTAAAATATATCAACAACTCAAAAAATTGAATCACTCCAAAACTAATCTCCAAAGTAACAAACATCCCATTAAAAAATAGGCCAAAGACTTAAAGAGAGTCTTCTCTGAAGAAGAAACAAAAATGGCCTATAGACACATGAAAAAATGCTCAACATCTCTGGTCATAAAAGAAATGCAAATCAAAACAACTCTAAGATTCCACCTCACACCAGTTAGAATGGCCAGGATCAGGAAAACGAATGACAACAGATGCTGGAGGGGATGTGGCCAGGAGGGATCACTACTACACTGTTGGTGGGAGTGCAAACTCGTTCAACCACTATGGAAAGCAGTATGGCAGTTCCTCAAAAGACTAAACATAGAGCTCCCCTATGACCCAGCAATTCCACTGTTTGGCATTTACCCAATTATCCAGAAACAAGGACATACTAAATCCACCAGCACAACAATGTTCATTGCAGCACTATTTACCAAAGCAAAGATATGGAACCAACCCAGATGTCCCTCAGTTGATGAGTGGATCAACAAGATGTGGTATTTGTACACAATGGAATTCTATGCTGCTGTCAGAAAGAATGACATTTCCCCATTTGTTAGGAAATGGAAAGACTTAGAAAAAAATCATATTAAGTGAAGTAAGCCAGACTCAAAGGAACTTAGGCTCAATGGTTTCCCTCATTTGTCATAATCAGTAGAAACCTAGGGCTCTCCTAGCAGAGATTTGCAATAGAGCAAAACCTTGATACAAAAGGCCATATAGTAGGATGCTAAATGAAAGGATCTCTAGGATATAGACACATAAGCCATATAATGAATGATTGTTGTTCTTTAGGTACTATGTTATCTCTCATCTCTTTTGCTGTCCCTTGGCTATCTCATATTGTTACAGTATCTCACTTTGTTACCTGATATATTGGCTATATTTGTATTTGGTTATTTGAAATTAGATAGGGAAGGGGGGAAAACAAGATGAGGGGTAGGGGTGGGGGGAGGGAAATGGGGACCAAGACATGTGAAAGGGTATCAATGTATGGGAATTAATGCACTATCTATCTGGCAAATATCATGTAACTCTTCTATTAATTACAATAAAAATATATGAAAAAACTTAGTTTTTTTACCTCAGGAATTAATTGCACAGGTAAAAATTGAGAGAATGTGATTGAAATAAAGTGTGCACCCAGAGTTCAAGAAACATGGTAGTGAAACTTTAGGGAATTTCAAGGGAACAGTTTGTTGTGACTAGGCAAACAGGTAGATAGGTTAAAACAGGTGATTTCAGAAACATTGAAGTTTGCTCCTACCCCCTATAGCATCATTCAACTTCCTTGTTAATACTTTAGTTTTCAATTAGTGAGGCACAATTAACTGATCCTCTGGAACTATTCTCAAGATGAAAATATGAAGTATACACTCTTTATTAGAAGGAAAAGGCACCAAGTTCTATTCATTCTAAGTCATGGATGCCCAGTATGGGTCATTTCTCAAGGTAAAAATGAAATTTAAAGAAACTCACTGCCAATAAAAATGTGAATGCATAATGCATATATAATTGGACTATTTATCTTCAGAATGGGGAAATTAGAAATACTAAAGAGGAATTCATTTGCCACAGTAAAGTTTGTTTTTAATAAAGGAGCATATAACTCCATGATGGGTTTCCACAGTACCTACTGGGATGACTTTAGATTCTTCACAGGTGTTTCTAGAGCTGTCAGAGAATGTTCAGGGTCTCCAGACATCAGTGCAACTTTGTAGGCTTCAAACTAATACTTTAAAGATTGAGGCAACGATAATCTGTCTGTAACTGTGGGTTCCACTGGAAGCAGCTCTTTGGATACCAGTACATTGATGGAAGGGGTTCCTGGTTTCAGCTTCCCTTATAGAAAGCAAGCTTATCGAATTTCCATAGATAAGAGGCTTTTTGTAAAAGTCATGGAACTTGAGATTTGGGAGTTAAGGCAGAAATAACTTCATGAGCTATAAAATTAAACAATAACAACAGCAATGAAAAAAAACAGCAAAAAATCACAACAAAAAATACCAAAGAGCTGAATTTGCCCTTTGTAAGTGATAGGTGTTGACTTTGACAGTGTTAGTGGTGTTATCTTTCCTCAAAGCTGACAAGTGCCACAATGAAAGGATTTCTCTGTTCCTAGGTTTCATATCAAGAAGATGGAATCCAGCTTCCTCTCCAATCAGGAGCTCCACTTCTGTTTTGCTTCAGGGAGGACATGGAGGAAATCAGAGGCATGAAGAATGAGGCATGTATCACAGTACACGAATCTTGACATTTGTACCTCATTCTAGCTAACAGTGGCATCCAACCAGATTGGCCACTAAAAGGCTCATCCACAGAAACTGGTCTCTGTATCAAGTGTAAGGTTTCATTGGCTTGAGTCTCACAAGAAAACATAATTGCCCATTGATGGAAGGCTGTTGAGTGTATATTATTAAAATAAATTGAACTTAAATCACTAGGTGTTGCATCTATACCAATCCACAGAATAGTGATGAGCGGGGGAAAAGCAATTAGAAGATTGATCCTTCTTGAAATGGTACCAGTCTTGTAATTTAAGGAGATCAAATAAAACAGGGAATGGAAAAGCCAAGGAAGGAGAAATGTAGGGAATATTAGAATGATCAATGGAAGATTAAGAAAAAATTTCTGATTTTTGTGCCAGTACTCATTTAATGCTATCAAGCACCTTTGCTATCCTGCACACAGAAATTTTTCTTGGTCTACCCTTCACATTCTTAATATTCCTTGCTTTGCTCTCTCCTTTGTTGTTTCAGTTCCTGCCTTTTTCTAATATCACTTTAATTTTGGTTTGATTTGTCTTCTATCCTCTAGTCCATGTCACTAGTATTCCTAAACATTAAATCTTAGTAAATCTCAAATGACTCACAGGTGAGTTCAATAAAGAATCCTCCCATCATCATATCCATCTCAAATCCTTGGACTGGTCTTATTTGGAAAACTTGCTTATGTAGATGAAATTAAGAATCTAGAAGCAAAAGTTTTTTTTTAAATTTTTGTTTTTGTTGCCATTTCTTTGTTCATTTTTTTGCTTTGTTTTTTTTAACATACAGTGTGAAGTTATGTCTTTTTTTCTTTCACTTTCTTTTTTCTTTCTTTAGTGTATCCCCTTTTGTCACTGATTTTGATTTTGGTACCTTGTGTCTTGTATATATGTTTATCTGACATGGAGAACCTAAGGGGAATAACACAATGGTGAGACAAAGGACAAAAGGTGAACCAAACCAACAGCAATGCTCACAAGACAGGACCTTGGAAATGAATTTTACAACTTGGAGGTGAGGGGAGTAGCAGGGGAGAAAACAAGGGAGGGAGTAACAATGTGTAACAAGAAATGTACTTATTACCTTAGGTATGTAATTGTAACCTTTCTGACATCACCCTCACAATAAAAGAAAATTTTAAAAAAGAGAAAAAAATCTAACTAGATCATACTGGATCATATGGACTTTAAATCTAACAACCAGTACCTTTACAAGAGAAGAACTAAGAGCAATCATGCACTGTTTCAGAAAAAAAGGAAAAAATCTTTGCTAATATACTGACTTGGGACTATAGAAATGTGAGAAAAATTGATTTATATTGTGTTAGGACATTAGGTATTGATACTCAGCCCTAGGAAATTAGCCATCTACCCTGGATGTCCTGCTATCTTCCTGGAATGGAAAAGTATGTCTTCACCGAGTTACAGAATGAGTTTGGTTAACAGCACGGCTTAAGGTTTGTCCCATGCCATGTCCATGTTTTATTCTCTCCAGGAGGTGAAGGCAGTCAGGGTAAACGTGGTTCTTCCTGGAAGGTATTTGGGTGGAAGAGATTCAAACACATGGCCCTAATTAAATGGTCTTCTTTTGCAAAGATGAAAAAGGTGATGCCTCTGAGGAAAGAAGGAAGAACTGCATCAAATGTTCCCTTGCTCTCAACTCCTCTGTTGGCTGGAGACACATTTCATTTTAAGGCTTCAGAAAAGCTGGTACTGTTTTGCGCTATTTTAAATTGCTTTAACTTACAACCGCAAAGGATCTTCCTAAAGAAAGATTGTCCACTGACAGAAACATGAGTCATGGTATCCATAGTAATCTTAATCTATATCTATATCTATATCTACAGATAATCAGTAACCCTGGTTAGCTCCATCTCTTAATGTATATAAATCTGAAGAGTTCGTGGTACATGTGACTAACAGGAAACTATTGTTTCTCCAGGCATTTGATTTTTCCTAATAGATCCAGAAAAGTACTGAACCTCCAGATTTGAAAGCAAAATATAAGTAAGATAAAATTGAGATTCTTGTTGACTTGTCAAAGCCTAACATTTGAATGATTGCCTCACTATAGACTTCCAGTGATCTAAATTCATGAACTCCTTGATTTAAGTTATTCTTTGAAGTGTAACCAGTATTGAACATATTAAGAATTATATGCCCATCAGTGTCAAAGAAATATTGATTTTATCCTTTCTTCTTGCAGGAATTGCCCTGGATGCCTGCTTGCAACATGTATTCCTGAGTTCTTTTTCATCGTGGATTCTAGAATATCAGAATTTCTATATGAAGCATAAGCATCTATGATATACTAGGTAGCTCGTATGCTACCTGGTAGAGCCAGTTTCCTTGTATTTGATTCCTTAAACCAGACTTAAGAAGTGGAAGATGCATTGGCTATATTACTTAGCTAGAGTTACTATATGCATATACACTTCAAAGCCATCTATTTTACATAGTACCTATGCACAATTTTATTAAAATGAATGGCTTTCCCAGCTACATAATTGAGTGTAGAAAAAGAGAAGAGTTATTGATTCTCATTGTATACCGAGCACAGGGCTGATTAGTATTTTGCCAGATGATCTCATTAATTTTCCCAGAAATTCTAGTTTCCTAGTGGAAGTCAGGGAAACCAGGCACAGATTACACAATGGGGAAGTATGAATGCTGGCTTTGTGATGCAGTTCCCATCACAGAGCTTGCTATCTTCTTATCATGTCCTCCAACTGCATGGCCAAAATAGTTAAAAGAGAATGAAACCACAAAAAAACATTCAATTTTACTTAATATGACTTTGTATGACAAGACAAGGTCTCCTACCAGGGAAGTCTTAAAAAATTGAATGCCATGTAATTTTAATAACACCAACCTTGCATAAGGCAGCATGATTTTGCAGAGTTTTCACAGAAAACTTCCTATGAGATCATCTCAATACACCTTGTGGCAGGTCAGGCAGAGAGTATCACTTATATAAATAGAGCAGGACAAAGTGGTTCAGAACTATTTTTATTAAAACATTTTTAAGATCATATTGACCGTGACAAGCTTTTGAGGGTTTTTGTTTTCATCTACTATGTTTTACTGTTCCAGATGGCTCATTATCTTTTCTAAGGGTACCAAACCTTTCTTTTCAGTGAACTCCAATCCTATAAAGTAACCAACCTGATTTTCACAAGTAAAAATTAACAGTTCAACAATAATATGAATATGCTTTTAAGATTGAGATATTTGTCATGTACTATGTAAAAGATCAAGTTTAATAATAATTTTTTTAAAAAAACTCACTTTCAGCTTCACTCCCATGTAGTAGGAAGCTGGAAATAACATTTTATACAATTCCATTGGAATTGCTGAAAGTATATCAATTTTCCATCCAGTGCCCGGATATCACTTTCAATCTGCACCAATTGTAGCTCAAACATTTGTCACTCAAACATGTCCATATCTGTAACCAGGAGGTCTCTTGCAGATGCCCTTAGCAACAAAGGTAGCAGGAAGCCTAGGGTTGCTATTGAATAGAACTTTGCAGACCTTGCTTTCTTTCCTTGATGGTCTTACTTCAGGAAGAGAATGTAGACTTTGTGAAGGCCCACGAAGAATATTCATAACCTTATAAAGAGAAGCCTCCTAGATTTCCTGGGATTTAAAGAAACTTGAGGAACATATTTGGAAGTGCCTTTTGCTCTGCATCCTTTCTTCTTCTCCTTCTTCTCCTTCTCCTTCTTCTCCTTCTCCTCCTTCTCCTTCTCCTTCTCCTTCTCCTTCTCCTTCTTCTTCTTCTTCTTCTTCCTCTTCCTTTTCCTCTCCTTCTCCTTCTCCTTCTCCTTCTCCTTCTTCTTCTCCTTCTCCTTCTTCTTCTTCCTCTTCTTTTATTTTTCCAAACTTGGCTCCACTGAACTGAAGAAGTCAAGGGAAAGCTAACTGTAGTCTGGCTGTTTAGTGCTGGTCCCAGCTTCAGCTTTCCTTCAGGTTGCTGGAGCTTGATTCACTGGGGTAAGCATGGAGGCAAGACTTAAGGACAAGAGCTCTGAGCAACAAAACAAATTATACATTTGTCTCAAATAAGTTTATCTCCGTAAGGCTTGGGACCTGTGTTCTGAGGACAAGGAGCAGAAAAGCCTGCCTCCTACAGAGGACCACAATGTAATTTGATATATTTTTTAATACCCACAACAACCCTTTTAGAAAGATGTCTGGCTTTATTTATAGAATAGTTAAAATTAAACACTTCAAGAATTCTTAAGAAATAATTATGGAGCATAAACCAAAACCCTTATCTCTCTAGGTTCCAAAACAACTGTTTTGCCTACACTAAGCTTCTTGACCAATATTGGTGCATTATGTAACCCTTGTTTTAATCTTTCATTCACTTGAAAGCTAAGAGAATACAATTTAGAGAGAGTGATATCAAGCAGAGTAACTCAAAAATAAAGATCCAGCTATCATTTTTACATTTTGAGGACTAGAATATTCTGCTTCCTTTCTGTTAATTCTAAGAGTTGAGGTGTCTGTCATCAATTACCTTTTGAAGAGCTGCTTGGAGGCTGAGAATAGGGCTTCTCTTCATCATTATACATCCTCAGTTTTTCTTGGTACCCAAAAGCAATGCAACAAATCAAAAAACACAATGGCAAGGGGGAAACAAAGCAACTTGTCAGGCTTATCTGTTTCTTTATTTAGTCTCTCTACTAACACTTTCTGCAATAAGCCTCCAGAATGTACCATATGTATAATTCCTGCCACTTAGGAGTTAGTGAGGGCATCATGAAGTTGATACACAAAGGCATCGAACCGTCCCAGGCTTCTGGTCCTGTTATGGTTGCAATGGCAGAAGGTGTAAAAAGAAACATTTAGCACAGTTCTTCATGAGTCATCAGATGCATAGCTTTTGTGATATGCCTGAATCAAAATTCTAGATATGCACTTTTAAATTGCTGCAAGCCTACCGCAACAAGATTTTACAATGCTATGACATGGGATTTTAGAAACCCACATCTAGCAAATCAGGTTTGTTGAAGAATAATTAAAAATTCTGCCAATGAGCTTAAGCAATTTCTTTGTGTGTATGTGTGTGGATTTATGTCAGTTGCTAATTGCACTTTGTGTTTCTTTTCACATCGTATGCTGGTCCTGGTTACTGTTCACCCCGTTTTTTTCTCTATCTCTTCTGTTTATCCAAAGGAAGAAATAATATGTAGGTTTATTTAAAATTAGGTTTATTACTTGCATGCATTGTATTTAAGACATTAAAACGAGGGAATTAGATAGATGCCTGCCAGCCAAAGCAATTACTTCTGCCTATTACACTTCAAGACCAAATTATTTTACTTCCTGAAACAGTTTCTCTTAATTGTTTCATGCATTGCAGCACTGACATTCAGTCCAAATAGCCACTTCTTGGTTATATTGACAGTGCACTGTTGGAACTATGGGTTGTTGACTGGTTTTTATTTTTATGGCAATCTTATTCTTATTTTCTTTCCTTCCCTGTTCTCATTCGTAATTTATTGGTGTCAGAGTCTTACCTAAAGTTGGGTTGTTTTATTTCTTACTGTGGCTTCAGGAGGCATGTATTATTTTAAAATTTACGAGTTATACTTAATGGAATCAAGAATGAGAATTTTCTTCTTTTCTATCGCTGGATTGAATAATGTGATAGTCATTACCACCGCGTAGTGATTTTAAATCACTTAACGGAGTTAAAATGAAACAGGATTGGAATGTGTGTCTCTTGTAGTAGCTACTGTGGTGAAGCACCGAGATGAAGGACCTTATCATCTGTCCCCACAAAATGTCCTTGAGACAATGAGACCTTAAGGGTCCCTTTCTGGTGATGAAACAGCTGCTTCTCCAAACAGGCCCGTAATGGAGAGGCACAAAACCAAAACCTACAAAGCTGAGACTCAGCATCTGTGTGAGAATCAGGATTCTTAAATCTCCATTTATTAAACGATGGGAGAGGATCGATTCAGGAAGACTTTCTTGTTCATGAAATCTAAATGAGTTGAGGTTTCCAAACACATATGCCTTAGGAAAGAGAAGATGTGTTTAGGTAGGGCTCATAAAAATAATGGCACACGAGGAATATGCTTGTGGGATGCTTGGGCCATCACATTACTAGAAGAAGGGATTTCTTCTCAAGGCGTTCGTTTTGCTCCCGAAGCAGCGGGATGGAGGTATCTGTGACCCATCAAGAGCAATGCCATCTAAGGTAGACCGTGTCAGTGGGACATTGGTCCCGTGATATATCTGATGGATTTTGGAGATTAGCTACCGTTTCTGGCAGAAACTGGCCTGAACAGCCCTAGAGCCTGGCAGAGGACACAAGGGCCAGGAGAAACATGTGAGACAGGGGAAATATATATATATATATATATATATATATATATATATATATATATATTCATCATGGAACAGTGTGGATTTGATCATATAAAATAATATTTATCAAAATGAATTCCAAGAAAGGGAAATAAGAGGATGTTTTCCCCTTTTGTTGCTCTTTTACTTTTATTTTTCCTTTGTCTTGTTTGTTCATTTTCTCTTCTCTGGGAGGGTAAGAGGGGAACAGAAATGGAGGGATAAAGTGTGAACAAATGTAGTAGTGGTTCTCATGAGACATTATGTTGAAAATGAATTATATAATTTGTGAGTAAGGGTAGGAAGGAAAAACTGAGAAAGAGAAAAAGAGAGAGAGAGAAAGAGAAAAAGAGAGAGAGAGAGACTTTTCGAAAAGAAATGTACTCTGTCTGACACATGTAATTGTAAGTCTTATATACATCATCTTTACACGAACAAGAAAGCATATTTATTTCCTCTCTCCCGCAAAGCACCTAATTTGGGGAAACCTACCATATGATGCTAATTTTACATTGTCATATGTATAAACTCATGTAACAAAATTGACTAGTAGGAAACTGATTAGCATAAATATAAAAATCAGGACTAGCAAGGTTATCTGAATGGTTGATTCTAATATTATTGCAAATCCTTTAAGCACTAAATACATTAATTGAATATTTTGAAGTTATCCCTGAATGAAAGTAATCCCTGAATGAGAAAAAATCCCAGAATGATTTGTTCATATACATTCTTATGAGCATACAATTCAGAGATTGTCTCTTAAAAATATCTTTCTATGCTTTGTGTTCTTTGGAAAATCAAAGTCTGTCTAAGAGATATTTTAATTAAAAACAGTAGCGGATATTTTTGTAACCAGTACTTGGAAAAAAAAAAACAGAAAAGCATCAAATGTGGAGATGGTGTTACAATTCAGAAAGCAAAGACTCTCTAGTGCTTTAGTGACAGAATGTGTAAAACAAGCTGAAAATACAAGTTCATCATGACAACTGCTAGAAAGATGTCCAAAAAGAATGTGATGTGTCAACATGTATTCACCTTTTAGCAAAGGTATGAAGCAAAGGGAGGTCATTATGAAAAGCATGCTGACGTGGGAAGGGTTAGGAACTGGAGAGTTTGTCACTGGAAATTGCTCCTATTACTGACAGGTGGAAGTGTATTGCCTGTCTAACTAGAAACAGAGGACAGTATAAAGATGCTGAACAAAGAGAGTTCTGATGTCTGGCAGTAAATGTAGGAAAAAATAAATAAAAAAGGAAACAACCTTAGGCCAGCTGCTGAGTTCTGAGGTGTAAATAAATAACCAAGGTCAGGCTAGAAAGGGTTGCTACTTTATCTCAAGAACAAAATGTCTTCTACTGTTCAACCAGGAAAGGAAACCATAAATGAATATTTTTTCTTTCCTGTTTTAGAAGAAGGTAAGAAATCAGTCCTCCTGGCCAGTCTTTATTCCTTCAGACGTCATAGTACCTAAGGGTAACAAATGGGTTTGTGAGTCAGTTACTGAACTACATTCAAGTCCCAAAAAATCCAACTCTACTCTTTTCTGAAGAAACTAGAAGTTGCCAGCGATATCTGGTCAATTTTTAAAATGTGAAACTACAGAACAAAAGCTTCACAAAACCTCAGTGGTTTACCCATTAAGCTTTACTCTAAGGTTTACCCACAGCACTTGATAAAATGCAGAATCACAGGCTAGGATGAGGCCTATGGATTTTATTTTAGCAGTGATGGGGAATGTTCTCATTTTGTTCTTGGAACCAAGTTTATTGTCAGAGATAAACTCCTGAAGAACTGCTGAAACTTCTGTTCAAGCACAATGTCTACATTTATTTCCCTCCATTGAAAGCATACTCCAAGAAAGTTCCATCTATTGGCACAGGTCCTTTTCCTCTAGACACACTCAGTCCCTTCTGTTTGTACTTTGCAAGGTAGAGTGGCTGAAACACTGGCTTTAGTAAGTGCAGATTCTTCATGGACAAGGAGCACTTTGGCTTGCATAAGTTGTTTGGGGGATTCACAATGATATCCAAACTGGTTCCTCATGGCCTGTGCTAGTGACCAGCCAGTTCAGTGATCTTGTGAAGAGAATGTGGGTGTGGGATTTGAACCTGTCAGTGCCAAGTCTTTCCTTAGTCATCAGATCTATGATCTAGCCCACAAAGGCCACCTGTAATCTTTCTACTTTTTTACTCAGCACAAAGCATTTTAGCGTTGCCTCTGGTAAAAAGGCCACTTCTGTCACATCAACTGTTAGAAGCTAGACTGCTCCCCTTTCCTCATTTTCCTCTATTAATCTCTAAAGGGGCTAAAGCATCAAAAGTGTCAAGCATATCTAGGTAGGAAACATCGTTTTCCTTCTTCATGTAGTCCATAGTGTTCCAATTTAGTAATCACATGAGCTCTTTCATTTATGACCATGTTAGAAAAGTATCTGGGGAAAAGCCTATAATTGGGGCAAATAAGAGTCATGTGTTTACCTGTGGGGGAGGTATAGGATTTTTTCATTTTTCATTCAGTAAGTCATCATTGTGACAGCATCCTAAACTCAGGTCCCACAAGGACAGTTTCTGATCAGGCTCAGGGAGGATTCTCTTCGTTCTAGTGTTCCCTTATCTCACTAACATTGGGATACTCTTGGGTTTATCAGGGAAACCAATACTTTCAGCAGGAAGCTAGATATCTCTCAAAGATGTTTTCCTTCTTGATTGATTCAAGAGATGATAGCTGGAAACCTGTTAATGTGGCTGGAAGATTGCTCCAGTCTTGCAAAGATTCTCTCCTTGATTCTCACACACTCTGTGTTGATTTCAGAAATCATTGCAGATATTATAGACATTTGCCTGCTGAGATATTAAATAACATAGCAAATGTCATGCAGTTCCTACACAGCACTCAGGAAATGTGACCTCAGTTCTTCATATCCAGTGCTCCTTTTCCTTTCGCCCACAGTGTGAAATGACTAGAAAACCACGCCCTACAGGACATTCACAGGTTTGATCCATCAAAACTCTACACTGTTTTCTTCACAAGATTCTCCTAGGTGGATCATTCTAAACGTCTATGATGCATTTCATCCTGTTTCATATCCTTTTCTCCCAACTCCCCAATTTCCCTCAGCAAATCTCCCCTTCCTAAGCCAGTATGTTGTCCTTTCACCAATGTATCACTTCTAGCTTGAACCTAAAAGCTTATGTTAAGGCCCTGCTCATTCATTTCACAAATATTTTTTTGGTGTTGGTTAGAATCTCTCCATCTCTCATATTCAATGGATCAGAGTATTTTTTTTTCCTCTTTCATGAAATCTTCGTGAATTACCTGTAATGTGATGATGTGATTTGACCTTTCCACTCATTCCTTCATTCACTGCTGTTGATAGTTTGTTCCCAGGTTGAGGTCATATCCCTCTGATGGGCTTCTTAGTTGTCAATGTAGTACAGGAACTACTGCCACTGACCTCTATTAAACCATTTTGTCTTTAGGGTTCCAGTCATAGATCATCCTATCTGAGAATCCTTCCTCCTTCAAGACTGAACTGGCTACCTCAGTTTATTAAATTAATATTAGAAAGATTGCCTGAAGAGAAGTACACTAGTGGGTTGCAGGGTAGGTTGCCCCCACATAATAAACTAAGGGACAATAAAAAAATTCTGATAACATATAAATGCATTCCTATGAATTAGAATCATTTTCCCCATGTTATCCTGATGCCCAGGTTTACACCACGCATATGTCATAGGTAAAATTAGGTGATAAGCTGTAGAAATCTGCCTGATGACCCAAAGAGTAACACTAATGGGATCAGTGGTATTGACCCTAGGTAATGAAGACGGAAAGAAACATCCTTATTCATCAGAGAAATGTAAACTCAGACTGAGTTTTCACCAGTCAGAATGGCTATCCTCAAGGACACAAGTCACAGCAAACCACAATTACCAGGAGGATTCAGAAACTCTCAATGATTACTGATGGGGATGCAGATTTGTTCACTCACTATTGAAATCAGCTTTCAAGTTCGTCCCCAAATTAAAAATACATTTTTGTAAGGGGTTGGGTGTATATTTTAAGTATATTATCAAGTATATTTCAATCTTACCTAGCAAGCCCCAGATATAAGAACATGGGAAAACCAATGAAAAGGAATTACCCATTTCTGGTTATATCCTCCAAAGAATAAAAATCAGTTACTGCAACACTATCCACAAAGCCCCCATTATGACACAAGCCCAGATTCCCATTAACAGATGAATGAATAAAGAAAATGTGGTATATATTGCACAATTTGTTTTAATCATCCATTAAGAAGCATGAAATTACCTTGTCTGTTAGAAAATGGGTAGAGCTAGAGATCATGGTTTCTCTAATTTGCCGAAGCTAAAAGATAAAAACCAACTAAGCCCCCCAAAGTAATTAAAATGGGCTTTAAAGTGAATGAAAAAAAGGAAAAGAGAGATGGATGAAGAGTAATAGAGGGGATAAATATGCTCAAAGTGCTGTGTATACAGATATGCAAATGCCATGACAAAACCTCAGTGGAAGACTTAGCATATGATAATAAAAATGAAAACATTTAAAATTATTATGGATTGTATATGCAACATGTTCAACAGTAAAATGTAGATACATAAATGGATTGCCAAATCCTTCACAATAAATATGCAACTGTAATTTTACTGGTATCATTTAGTCATTACATATTTGAGTCAATTGAAAAAAATTGCTTTTGTTACTACATTTTCCTGTTAGGAAGTTGAGCTATTTCTCTATATTAAGTGTTATCTTTTGCTGGCATGTATTTTGAATTTTTAAAAGTCTAACAGAAAGTACTAGACTTGGTCCACCCTACCTTTCTTTTGCTTCAGGAGAATGTGTTGATAACATTTCCTTTAAATGAGAATTAGCGATAGAGAGATTTCTGTGCATAAGTCATTTTATATTCATTTCATCATTCTGTTCTTCCAGTAGCATGGTAATATAGGTATGATAGGTATTATAATTTCACAGATGACTAAACTGAGATATGTAGCAAGTAAATAGATATAGATTACTACTAAATAAAGACAGGGACCTAATTTTTCTGTCTAGAAAAAGCTTTCCTTCATGGAGCTATATTACCATGTTGTTTGTGAAGCTAAGATTCCTGGAGGGTCTTAGATTTTAATTAAGATGAGCTACTCTGAAAGAGATTGTCCAGATATTTTGGAATTAACAAAATGTCCTATTAATGTTAAAATTTACTTTGGAATTTAAAAGCAATGTTTCTTATATCATTGGGCTTTCTCACTCGTAAACCAGCTTTGGCCATCCATTTAAAATTTAGATGCTAATAACCAGTGTGTTCTTCCAATAAAGCGATGGGTATGAGTCTTTAAGGGCACATCAAAAATGCCTAGCCATCTGGAAAAAAAATTCTTTTTGGTAGCAAATGCCTTTCCACAAAGACACATAATATGAATTACCTCTTTCACTTGCCAAATGTTATATCCTAAATAAGGGGATGCAATTTCCCCAGTAGACTTGTGCCTGACAATTCTAGCCTAAATTTATTGGCAGATTATACTTATTAAGTACTTCTCTTAATGATCTCTAAGTTATTCCTCTTTAATTGATGGAAAGGGTTAACAAGGTAATTCAGTCAACTCCTAGCCAACACAATTATTTAACTTTTTATTTTCCTTTTGGTGATGCAATTGAATCCCTGATTCTGTAACTGTAAGAATTATGCCTTTCAAGATAGATTTCTGGGAGGTTTTAACATGCATCTTTAACATTAATGACATGAAGGAAGTTTTTAAGATGTTCTTCCCGCTCAGAATTACTGGCTATTTCAAACTAAATAATGGAACACAGTATGCAAAAATGCTGCAGAAAATCCGGTGTAAGTCAGCAAACATTAACATGATTCCATTCTGGATAATATCTTACTGTCTTAGGGGTGCGATCGCCACACCATGAAATTCTATGAAGCACACTACACGAGTCTCAATAAACAAGATGTTTGTTTTTTATAGGAGTGTCATTTAACACATAATTACAAATCTATGTATATAAAATACTTAAGACAAAACTACTCTTTTCCACCCTTATGTGCCTTTTTAGGGGCCAAGGAGTTGGACATAAAGTTTGCAGTCATTTAGGTGAAGATATGTAGGCTGACACTTGAGGGATGCTATTCACTTCTTATGACTAAACATGACTCATTTTTGTGGTTTATCCATCAGCTGAATTCTGTGGTTAACTTTCATGTGCCTATGATCGACAAGATTGTATATTGCTTATTAGTCAATGCATGATTGCTGTGTTCTACATTGAGAATATGGGAGAATAAACTACATCATTACTTTTTATTAAAAGTCTGTGTGCAAGATGCCACATTGAGTTATTATTTCTATGACAAGATAAAGGGAATGACTAAGAAGAGATACAAGCTTGAGTGTGATTTGTGTGGGTTCAGTAATTTTCTAGTAAGTACAAGACCCCAGGAACTGCCAAAATATAATCAGCATCGTCATCAATTTTTTTATCAGATACTTTGAACCTATCTTATCATGACTGGATTTACATTCAATATCTTACATTTTTATGATCACTTATAACAATGTAACTACAATCCTAAATTGGCTTCTTATTGTTTAACATGAGATGGTCACGTGAAATAGGCTATGGTAGGCTTAGAACTTAGACGAAGCAGAAAAGGGAAAGAGATTACACACGCCATGGACCGCCAACGAAGTTGTGACCTTCACAAAGTACAAATGCCCAGTTTGGAGGTGCAGAGGAATGACTCTGTGTCTCCATGGAGACACACTTGGGAATAGGCTTGTAAATGAATATATCGGTATTTTGACTATGGTAGACTAGAGATCCTCCCCTATACTTTGATGGATGGCTATCCTAATGTTCACCACTTGACTATATTCTCTGCCCTCAGTATCAAAGACATATGCCCAGGTCATCTATTAGGAGATTTGCCCCGAGAAGCACAGTGTGGGATCAGGGGCATCAGAGTTGGGAAGGAAGGACACAGTGAAGGATGCTTGCTGAAGCTCACAGGTTACAGGAGAGGCTGAATCCCCCTGGTGTCTTCTGAAGAACTGTGCAGAGCCCTTCTCAGCATTCCCTTCACTTTCTGGGTGATGATTGGCAGAGGGGCGGTATTTAATTAGCATTGTGGGAGATGCTGTGCTTTGGAGATGCAAACCCCTGTGGAGCTAGAGTGCACACTTGGGACTTGAAGGAGAGAAACAGGTGGATTGAGACAGAAAGCAGCCAGAATGCACTGAGAATATTTACTAAAGATGTAGGTAAACTCAGAGAGAACCCAGGATAAATCTCTCAGCTGCTTATTCTGCATATCAAAACAATTGAACCCATGATAACCCTATAGATATATGCAGAACATTTTTTTTTACCATTGAAAACATCTAAATTAGAGTATGTCATGTCTCTCCTCCCTCTTAAGCCTGCTTAATGTTCAACTCATTCTTCAGCTCTCCACTCGATTGTCTCAATTGTCTCTTATTCAGGGAAGCTTTTCTTCATCCCTGCAGCTAGGTCTAATTTATCTTTTTTATGCATTTATGGAAAATTTATCTTTCTGTTATAGTGCCATTAATTAGAATTGCATCTTTATAATGAGTCCTGTGATGATGTGATTTGTGTTTTTCACTTCTATGAGGCTCCAAGGTCCTTGAAGTCAGGAACCAGTGCCTCGCAGAGGCTTTTATTCATGGAATGCACTACTAAATACCTGCATAGGTGATGAATAACCCTTATAAAGAGAATGTCACTCCAGGGTGGGATTTAAAATGAATTATAAAACAACCTGATAAGTACCATAGAGTAATTATAAATTTCTGCAGGGACAGAGGAAAGACAAACAAATTCTGTCTGGTGTGAAAAAATGGTAATCATTGACAAAGTAGGAGGGAGACTGTGGTTTTAGGTGCTTGGCGTGAAGTAGAGGGAAATCTCCAGCAGAGGCAGAGATCAAAATGACTTTCAGAATAAACACAGGGATCTCCTAATGTAGCAGAATGGCTGCATTTAAACATTGCATATTTTCTTCATATAATTTGCATAAGTAAATGTATTCCATGTGTATGCTCATTTCTGTTCACTTGTTTTTGTGATATACATATATGGAGAGATGCGTGTATAGGTATAAGTTGTTGAAAGTAAGTCTTTTTCTTTTTTATTGTTATTTTAGATATAATGTACTGATGGATTAGTTACATTAGTCAGGTAGAGTTCATTTCTTTTTGGACAATGCCATACCTTCCCTTGATCTCTCCAAATGTTTCCCTCCGATCCGCACATACAAATTGTACAGTTTACTTTCTCCAGAGTGTCTAGGAGTCACCACTGCTGCATTTGTTTGCACTTTGTCCCTCCATTACTTTGATTAAGTCTTGTTTAATGTGCATTCTTTGAATGACAACAAAGCTATGGTAAGTATCCTTTAAACTGACTGCCAGGCAATTCTGAGTAAAAGTTGGTCTTCAGGTTCAAATGCACATATAATCCATGCGGTAAGAGTCACTATTTATTCTTAAGCAGGGATGGAGAAAGATTTTTTAAGGAGCTTATTTACTATTTATTGTGGATCCTCAATATTGATCATGATATAAATCGGTTTCCATCATTAACCACTGAATATATTTATTAGTTGGTATGAATATAGGAAGTAAAAAATTAAAGTCAGAGTGGCGCTTTGAGATTTCCACCTTGTGTTTTAGACCTTCCAAATCACTCGTTGCTGTGGTCATCAGTTTATGTATCCTTCCTAATTTTTCACAATGAAATCCTAACCTCCATGATGAAGCAGCTAGGAAGGTGGGACGTTGTGTACGGAGACGAGGTTATGAAATAGTGTTCTCACAGACATAGGCCGCTAGAAGACACCTGCCTTGCTTCCACATGTTTGTGAAGCAAGGAGATAAAATCCCTGACCAGGGAATGGGATTTCAGTACACACTAGAATTGAGGTGGGGAGACTGTGATCTCAGACTTTTCCACTTCCAGGAATATGAGAAACTAATTTCTACTAGTCGTGAGTTGATAGAGCATTCCAAATAAATGGCAAGACTAATAAATCAAGAGGGGAAAAAACAAGAGTACAGATGCCAAAAATGCACAGTTCTTTAAGAAATGAGAGCAGAGGTGACATGGTTCAAAAAGAAATGTACTCATTACCTGACTTAAGTAGCTGTAACTTCTCCATATATCACCTTTACAATAAAATACTTTTTAAATTTCCAAAAGAGAGATCAGTGGCTAAGACTTTGAATCTGTGCAATTGATCCGTACAGTAAGGAATCCCGCATTTACTCAGTTGCTTTAGGAATGGACATCACAATTCCCAGCATGGCCAGTGAACAGAGGAATTTATCCTTGGACAGGATACAGAATTAAGACTGTCTCACCTGGAATCTGCACTGAATAGTAGGAGAGAAAAGAAAGTAGAAGGAAAAAGAGATTGAGCTCTACCTAGCTCTTAGTCTGTGGCAGGCATAGAACATTAGATCTCTCTGACAAACCTCTCACCTTTAGGTCCTAAAATTTTACAACTAAGGCTTATGACCAAGGGCTGGTTTAATAACCTGACTATATTTCACATCATATTCTCCATCCATAAAACTGTAAAAGGGATAGAAACAACAAATTTTTCATGCAAGGACAACTTTAAAACAATTTTTATTTCTTTCTTCCATCATACTCTTAATTATCTGCAAAATTTATGTTGAAATTATAAGATTAACCCTGCATTGATGAGGTACTGTACAGTGACCAAAGCCACGTATAAAAATTTACAGAGCTGAGGTCTGGACTCAGGTTTACCTCCAGAGATCATTCTTGCTGTTGAATTCCGGACCCTAACCTCATCACAGACACATTTTATATGAGTGTGATAACCATTTATCCTTTTGTGCACGCAGACATTTTTATAAGCCTGAGGATTTGTATTGACTAATGAGAATGATGCACATGGCTCAAAAACTAGTATTACTCGAATGGCATTTTAAATTATGTACCATGATTGCTTATAGGAAATGCAGTCCTTTTTATAGACTTAGGAGTCCTGGTTTGTCATGCAATTAAAAAGTTCCAGAAAAGCATTCTCAGCATGTCAAATTCCTAAGGCTGATTTATAGAATTACAGCTTTCTCCCTTTGTGATTCAATTAAAGCATTTTACGCTGGGCTAGTATAGGATTTAGACTCTGATCATAGTTTGGATGCTAAAATATTAGATTAGCATGCAATCTGATTATAAATAGATGAAAGTTCTTATTTGCAAGGGACTGTAATTAAAGCTATAGTCATAAGAAGCAGTCAACTGAAGGTTTATGTGGCAAAAAAGTAAAAATGGGTAATATCAAAATGCACTTGATGACTGAAATGAAGTGGATAAATTTTAAAAGTATAAAAATGGATATCAGTCTATGAATGTTCTGAATTTCAGTCCAGGACATGAATGCATAACACGATCATACCAGCAAACAGCATTTCCATTAGGACCAAAAATCACCTAAACAGGTACAGAGTTCAGATTTTCTGAAATTTCAGACCAATCTGGTAGATTCTGGAATGTTGTGTGCATTGCATGCCTGTCTAAAAATCCCTTACAACATGTACATACTCTACAACCACGTGCCCACACACAAAGATACACAGACATACAGACACACACACACACACACACACACACACACACACACACACACACACACACACACACACCCGGCTAGAAAATATTTTCAGGCACTAAGAAAAGGAGAGCCTCACTGGTATAAGCATCTGAGTGGGGCTGGTGGTTATTTCCAAAGGAAATCCTTTTTTGTTTCGTTTTGACATTTAGTTTTGTTTTTGATATTTGATGGTGAAGAGTTAAGTCAAAAATTGAATGATGTGGAGTGGGCATTAAAAAAATAGCACCTTGTCTTCATGAAAGGAAGAGGGCAAAGGCAGTCAAGCATGAAGACCAAATAAATCTTTAAATGATTCAATAAAAGAAGGATAACTTAGAGGTAATGTGTTTGCCTCGGCCCATAGAAATGTCAAATTTCTACCTGTGGAGATGGATTCTAGCATTCTTAATGGAGAACTATAATTTTTTTAAAGCAGAGTGGCCTCACTGCTTACAAAAGTTACAAATGAGTGATCTATGGGTAATATGAATTTACCACTCTTCAGTCTTAGAAGATCCTATTAGGCTAAGTGAGTTTCCATCAGGAGAGAATATTGCTTCATTTCAGGGCCTCATTTTCTTTCACTTGGGCTGTTGTAATAGTCTCCTAACTGGTATTCTCATGCCTTGGCTAACCATTCTTCCAATCTATTTTATCTGTCATTAGCATCCTATGCCATGCAGTGACCATTTTCATGTTTGAAAACTCTACACAAACTCCCATTCATCTCCAGTCATCTGGTTCTCTTGATTCTCTTCCAGTCTTCCCCCACTCCTTCATACTACTCTGAGCCTAGACCAACTGCACTGCAGTTATCTGTTGAGATCCTTTTGTCAGGCTCATGGCTTTTATCTTTACTTCCATGTCCTAACCACTTAGTTACCCTCTTGTCTCTAAAACATACCTGTGATAGTTCCAAACATTATTTCTTCATAGGTTGCCTGATTTCTCATTTTATTATTTTTATATATAATTTTTTATTGTAATTAACAAAAGGGTTACATGATATTTGCCAGCTAGAAGGTGCATTAATTCACATATATTGATACCCTTTCACATGTCTTGGTCCCCATTACCCTACCCTCCCCCCATCTTGGTTTTCCCCCCTTCCCTATCCAATTTCAGATAACCAAATACAAATAAATTCAATATATCAGATAACAAAGTGAGATACTGTAACAATATGAGATAACCATAATGGGTTCTCTATCCTTTTGCTGTAGATTATCCTATAAATCATAGAACCTCTACTACTTCACTGAGCTCAGTACTCTGCAAAATATTGGCTTATTACCAGATTGTACTAAAATGCTCTGAAAGTAAAATCATGATAGACTTATCATGTCCCATACCAACTTAAATGTTTTGTTTAATTACAATATTTAGTTAATATTGTAGGTGATATTTGTTAACACAAGTAGTACAATTAAACTAAGGAGTGTAAAAGTGTTTGTTCAGATTTTCTTCTTTAATAGGCCTAGCTAGGATGATTACTGCTTACTCAAAAGTGTTTTGATAATGACAGTATTTATTTTCTGTTTCTATGAAGTAACATCAGAGAACTAGTATATATCACAGAAATAATTTTACATTCTACAAAATGCTAATGCTGTCAATATGTGGAGCTTAAACTGAGTTAAGAATGAGATACTACCTAGCCACCAAAATGAAAATATGACCTCTCTAGACATCCACATGAATAAGTCTGAAAGAAAAAAACAAAATATTCAGTGAAAGTATTAGACTAATGAAAACATCTATAGGAGATACATACATATGTATATCTATACTATATTTATATAAATTATATTTATTCTTATGTAGTTTTATATTTTATTGTATTATACAGATCTTATATCTTCTATGACATATATATCAGATACATCTATGCATTATATATCTATATAATTATATAGAATTATATTATATAGAACACCATTATATAGATCCTATATCTCCTATAACAGAGTTGCAAATATGTTTATACACACACATTACTATCTTTATATATGTATTAAGAGGTGTATAGGTATATGTACCTACAAGGTTAAATCTATTTGCTTTAAACCAATACTCATAGCTATCAGCATGTACAGAGCAATATTTGAGTACCCCAAGCCATGATTTCCCAGCAAAAGTCAAGCAAAACAATTTTCTGCAATTGATTTACTTCCCATTCTGTAATAAGTATCTTCTTCCATGGTACCGTTAGTTCCATATTTTTTCAGTGTGTGTTCTTTGCAAGGGAAGTAAATTTACAGCTTCAAATATTTTCCACATATAGAACAAAACTGCAATACACATATAAGCCACAAATGGAGAAAATATTCAAATAAATGTGGCAACAAAAGGGACTTTAGCCATGAGAGTCTTTAAACAGAAATGTTCACATGCTGTCTTATACAGGGCTGTGAAAAGCTAACTGTAAGTAATTAGGATTAAATGCATATAAGACCATCAAAATTTCATATAAATGTCTACATTATTTAGAAAAAATATATACAAATTTGGCTAGACACAATGTGAAAAACACTGTGTAAGAAGTGAATGGATGATCGCTTGTGATAAAGAGCAGAATGAAAAGCAAATGAAATTGAGATGGAAAATATAATACAATTTACATGACAAGATTTCCCTTGTTTTACTTGAACACAAATTGTCACCAAAGTTTAAGAGGAGGTGAGAGGATAAGGAGGAGGAAGAGGAATAGAAGAATAGGAGAACAATGGGGAGGAGGAGAGAAGAAATGGGAAGTAGAGAAGGTGAAAAAGAAAAAAAAACTGATCCCCATTTCCACTCTCTCAGTTTGGATCGTCGTTATTTTATTTTCCATTGAGAAGTTTGACACAGAAGAAAGTACTTGTCATCTCTTTTATATACCATTTTTTCATAACATGATCGTCTGATAGAAAAAGAACACACACACACACACACACACACACACACACACACACACACACACACACACACACGACTTTCACTGTGGCTTAGCCAAACTTCTTGCAGTGCTTCCACTGGTCTCTGGAGGACAAGCACAGCAGGGTGTAAGGCATTCTAACATGGGGTGTGTTTGTCTCCCTCACTGGCACAGGTGTCTTCTGTTTACCAAACTCTGCCTATTACTGCACAGGTGTCTTCTGTTTACCAAACTCTGCCTATTTTTCCATATTAGGAAGCAATCATCTTCTCCTCAGCCTTCCAGCCAAAATTAGTGTCTGTTTCCTTGTGTCATTCACATGCTGAAACGAGGCTGTTTTTCTTTTAAAAGTTGAATGCCTACTTGAATGACAAGACCGTGACTTCTTGTAGTGAAACCCTCAATTGAATACACAAAGCTTTCCTACACTGAAATTAAAAACATAAAAACCAAGACGCACAGATACACATTCTAAGGTCATTCAGTTTCCACAAATCCTAATGGTCTCTATACATTCTGAAAAAAATTATCAGAAATAATAATTTGGAAATAATCTTTGGTCATTTGGCTTAAAGTTTCGCACCATGCAAGCACCAGTTTGTCAAAAAGATTGTACAACCAATTTGGGTGAGTTCAACCCACAGGCAGAACCTGTCAGAGGCAACCAAAAAACTGTTTCATGTGAACTTTTTTTGGTTTTATGAACCGAATAACTAAGGTTGCTGGGATATGCTTAGTGCATTTAGAAATATAAAGCACTTCAATTCAAATATTCATGGGAAATAGTTTTGAAATGAATAAGGTGGTAATTTTCCCAAAATGTTCTGGCTATATCAGATCAAATAGAAGTGTCTTTAGGTAAAAATGTCAATGATTTTATTGAGTTTTGGTGAAACCCTCTTTGTATTTTTCTGCCAAATTTATTTTTATGTCTGAGGTTTTCAACTTTTTCTTTACTGGGAATGCAGTTTCTAATTCTTTGTCATTAACAAAATTAAAGGAAAATAAAATTCATAATTATCTCATAGGAATGATATCATTACTTGGCTTTTAGGATCTTGGAGACTATATAATTTTTAGGGACTTCAAGAATTGATTGAAATGCAATAAAATATTCTCCCCATGTTTATGTACTTATCCAAATGTGTTAGGGTTCTCTTACATGAGTATTTCTAGAAATATTTCTAGTATTTCTAGAAAACAAACCAGAGACTTAAAAGCAATATAGAAATAATAAGTAATATTATTTTATCAGGAAGTCCTATTGTTTCACAAATACCTGACTTATTAACATATTAATTTTCATTAAAAGATAGATTTGTAATAAAATCTATTCTGTGCTTAATAATTTTTCAAAGTCCCTAATATATTTATGTAGATAAGTTCAATTATATATTGAACATCATTATATGATGACTCAATGTAGGAAAATTGATTAAAGAACTTTATTATAGCAATTGTTTTAAATTACTAAATATTTTTGTACTATGCAAATACAAGAGTGTGATTAATGAAGGGACTCAGTCAGAAATTATATTTATCAGGATCTAATTTTGTGGAGTTGGAGAGAAAATATAAGTTCCAGAAGAATAAGTATCAAATTGGAAACTAAAAGGAAAGTTTTCACATATTTTTATAGATAGTGCACAGTAGAGATCAACTCATTGTGGTATTTAGATCCATGGGTTATATTTAAAAAGAATTATTTAACAGTTTTATTCCTGAAATGTCAATGTTTGCAATTCACTAGAAATTTGCAAGCAATGGCATTTCTTTTAACAATTTTATTGCCTCATGATGAAAATCTTCAGCATTGTCCAGTTACATGACACAAAATATATGTATTTCTACAACACACACACACACACACACACACACACACACACACACACACACCTTTCTTTTTAGTGGTAGTGGGATCCAAGTCCTGTGGCTTTAACTCAGGACTTGGGCACTGTTCAAGGCTTGTAATCTGCCACTTGAACCATGGCACCTCTCTGTATATATTGTACTGGGGAATCAAACCCAGGGCTTCACACATGCTAGGAAAGCACTTTACCACTAGGCTATACCCTGGGCCCTACAATATCCCTTTAAAAGAATACGTTCTTAACATTATAAGACTTATCTTAGTGGTACTAGTGTTTGAACTTGGTCTCTGTTATTTGAACCAATCTCCCAGTCTGGATTTTTTTCTGGTTATTGTGGAGATAGACTCTTGTAGATCTTTTGGCCTGGGTTGGCCTTGAACTGTGTTTCTCTATATGTCTCAGCCTTCTGAATATCTAACATGTACAATAACAGCACAAATCTTCCTCAAAGTTCATGAAGTAATATGTTACTTAAGCCTAGATATTGTGATGCTATAAAATATGTATATTCTGAGTCATCTCTGGTATCTCTTATCTAATTGTCTCTAGATCTTGCCATGGTACTTTTACTATAGCACAGAGAAGGACTACTTAGAAGTGATGAGACTGTGACAGAAAAAAAAAACAAAACTAGTCTATGCATTTAAACCAGATTCTGCGGTTCCGCTTCGGTGAAAATGAACTATAAACCTTGAGGAAAAATTCATTTTCCAGGTAAATTCTTTCATATTAATACCAGGGGCTTTGTTAATCTACTCCATTCTAGAGTTTCCATATATGGAACATTCATCTCCATTGAAGTCACCATCTGATTAAGTTCTCATAATCCCATTCTGAAGAACTGTCAGTGTTATACACTGACAAAGCCTCAAGAAATATGTGGGAATTAATTTCAGATTTTAACTTCTATATTATTCAAAATCTATGATTTTTTCTTCTATAGTGAAGTATTTATTTTAATGTATCAACGTTAGGGGAACAGACAAATCCAAAAGCTTTGACTTGCCATTATTAGGAAGAATGTTAATCTTTCTGCTAAGTTTTTGGTGCTGGGTTTCCACCAACTACTGATTTACCTTGTGATTGGAATACACAGGGAATCAGGGAAGGGTATAGCAGAGATGGTTAGAGGTTTGAACTGGTCATAAGGTGATAAGTTCGTTTTGTCCTATGTTCTGCTAATTGCCCATTTTGATAGACATGTCTCTGTTTCTAGGATTGTTATGAGTTATTTTAACATTTCAGAGTACTTCCTCTTCGCACTTTAAGGCTGTGTAAATCAATGGAACTCTGAAAGGCCTGAGATGGGGACTTAATCTATCGCCTGGGAAGTTGTTAATAATTTGAATAGCCTCAACACATTCAACACACAAGGTACTCTTTAAAATAATTATATTATTTTTGCCTTGTTTGTAATCTTGATAAGCCATCTTGACAAATCCCATATTCTATTTCTATTATGTTTTATTTTTAACATAGATGTCTCCATTTATTATTTTCCCTATTGTCTTAGGTCTGATGCCATCAAGTAGCCTCATCTGGCACTCACCTACACTTTCATACTCCCCTTATTCTGAGAATGGACTTTCTGCTGTCAGGTGATTGGTTTTTAGAGTCTAGTTATAAGTAATTAGGAAGAGTTTTCTTCAGCAAAGGTCACTGGGACTTAAAGTAATAGTCTTTCTGTTATAATTAAATTCTTATCTGACAACCTAACAAATCTATTTTTGTTTCGGTGAAAGGTGTTTGGGATTTGTATTCTTGTTTTGTTCATCTTCAAAACAGAAGAAAAAGATCAACAAAGCATGAGGTCATATCCATGAGGAATGATCTGAATCCTTTGCACCTAAACAAATATTTTTATAATTTTGTATTTATAGCCAATTAAAATGACTAGCCATTCAACATTTATTTATCTTCTTCAACAACTTAGCGGGAATTGAAAGATGCACAGAGATAGAAGCAATCTGTAGCTATATTGAAAAGTCAGTGTTGGTCCTTTAAGGAACTGAAACTAGCAAAGAATTGCTTGACAATGAGTTCAAATACTCTGGCTGAACATGTTGCAATCTAATTCTAGTTACAGACATAATCAACAGAAAAGACTGGATTAATCAGAAGTGGTTCTGTAGCTCAAGTGGTAGAGTGCTAGCCTTGAGATGAAGAGCTCAGGGACAGTGCCCAGACCCAGAGTTCAAGCCCCATGACCAATCCAAAAAAAAAAAAAAAAAACAAAACCAACTTGAGGTTAGAATGTAGAGCAAAGGAGAGTCCAACCATAAAGTAGCCTGCAGAGAAATGAGAGAAATGGATACATTTGCACAAATGTCCTATTTTCAGAATAAACTTTGCATTTCCTATTGTTGTTCCCTAGGAAGAGTTACAAATAGAGCCAACCAATGGAAAAATCAGCTGAAATAGTAGCCTAAGGTACATGAGGATGGCTACAAAAATCCAAGTCCAGAGCAGAAGAGACAACCTGCCCACAGCTTTCAAACCCATCTGACTTGCTGCCTATAGATTATACTCCAAGAGCTGAGAATATAGTTCCAGAGAATATTGATTTTGTGAGGCATTGTTCTGTCTTGCTTATCTTTCAGTATTTTTCTTTTCGTTTGGATTTTGGAAACCAGATGCTCAGGGATGTGTGAGGTATATGTAATTGGTTATAGGGTTGACATGAGGTAGTACTGAAACAAATTTTTTCCTGGCAACCCAAATTCCCAAATGGAAGAGTAACAGTGGAGGCAACGGGAAAATCATGTGACATGTCAAATAATTACCTAAAATCACACATAGACTGAGGCTGAAGTGTGAGAAATATCGTGAAAAGGGTTCTGTGTCGCCTTGAACTTGAATTTTATTCTATATCAGAATTCTGCTATATTGTTGTGTAACCATTTTAAGGCATTGATCAGAAGAATGAGATCCAAGTTGAAGGATGATGTCTAGATAAACCCGAAGAATTATATCTATAAGGAAGGAAATCAGTGGATGGTATGACTGTTTGACAATTGGCTTATAGGTTCTCACTTATTCTTTTCTGAGATGTAGTTATTCACAATTGAGACCCAGTGAGTACTAAGTAAGAAAAGGAAGACAAGATTGCAGAAGAAGTTGCATTTGGAATAAATGATGGAGAAACAACCCATCCATTCTGTTAAAATGTGAATTAAGTGCAAATTTTCTGGTTATAAAAGACAATGAGAAAGAAAGTTCTTTGGGATTGAGCTGACAAGGTAGGTGTATTAACCAGAGCTTTTACCTTCCATGTGTTTGTGTCAGTAGTTTTCAAGATTTTGATGCTTTCTGTATGTGATAACACAAACAAAAATAGTGATTCTTGCTAGAATATACAAGATGACCATAATGCAGGATGAGGGATTAAAAATGTACAAGCTATAGAAATGCTGAGTAAAAGAATAATATCCTCAGAGTCCCCCTGATTCCCTTTTGTTATTTTTATTATATTCAGTAAATTGTATTTTGTATTGCTATTGTGAAAGTAATGTACAGTTACATAAAGTCAGGTAATAAGTACATTTCTTTTGAAACAGTGTCATCTCTTTCCTTTTTTCTCACAGCTTTTTCTTCCTGAATCCACCCTTCCCCAAATAAATTGTAGAGTTCATTTTCAACAGAGTGTCTAGTGACTATTGATACATTAGTTCACCTTTTATCCCCCCTTATCCTCCACCAGACAGATAAATTTGTATACAAATCAAAAGGTACAGAAAAAAAAATACAATGACAACCATGAAGAAAAAGCCACACAAACACAAAACTAACAACAGCAACAAAAAACCCTTCTTGGAGTTTATTTCACTAAACATCATTTTATATGATCACGTTCACATAAATATTGACTCTTTTTGATCCTCTCATTTTGTGAATGTCCAGAATCCTGTATAATTTATCATGCCCATATTATATATATATATATATATAGTCTATTATCATCCACTCTGTAAAGCAATATGGAGGCTCCTCAAAACATCAAACATAGAGATTTCCTATGGCTAGGAATATAATCCATTCCTGGATATTTATCCAACAGACACCAAACAAGGCCACACTAAAACTACCAGCACAACCATATTTGTTGCAACATTATTTACCATAGCCAAGATATACAATCAACTGTGTGGTCCATCAACAGATGAATGGATCAAGAAAATGTGGTGTAGATGCATAATGGAATTCTACTCTTCCATTAGAAAGAATGATGATATACCATTCATAAGGAAATAGAAAGAGTTGGAGAGAATGATATTAATTGAAATAAGCCAGACCCAGAGAGACATACTTTACACGGCTCCCCCTCATTTGTGATACCTAGAATGTGCCTATAAATTCAGATGTAAACACATTGGATAGTCTTCCTTCTTGATCAAATGGAATAACTGACTGAAATGTTTCAAGTAGCCGTCTTCTGGTTGTCCTCTCTCAGCCTGTTGTCTGCAAGAGATCTGTGATATCTCATTTACGATGAGGTAAACTGGAAGTTTTATAAGGTACAGAGACATATTTCTGATACTTCCGGAGGCTGGTAAATTCAAAGTCAAGAAACCTACCTCTGGCAAGTACCTTCATTTTTTAGGGAAAAGCAGAAGACTAAAACAGCACAAAAGAAAGAAATGACAGAATTTTATAGAAACCCCACCCTTGCAGTTATGAGCTCATTCAACCAATAGCAATTTATTTATAATGGCAGAGCTCTTCAAATTCCTCTCAAAGGACGTCGTAAGGGTCCACTGTCAACACCAATGACTTGGATAATGCTTTTCTAAAACTGGAACTTTTTTGGGGATTCACATTAGAATCATAGAGTGTGGTTAACGAAGTGAGTACAACCAGTACAGAGACAACAGAATGGGAGGGGTGTGAGAAAGTGCTCAGGAAGAAATCTGACTTTAAGCAATATCTATTGTTCACTAGGCTAAAATTCCCCCCAAACAAAATCAATAATTCAAAAGACTGTACTCTCAGCAGTGACTGTGTGAAGAATGTTATTTATGAGCACAATACATGAAAGAGAAAGAAATTTTAAAAACCATAGATAGCTGAAGAAGGTCTGGTGTATACTGGATGGAAGCCTAGAGAGGTGAGTGCATAGAGGAAGAGAGGCTGCCTAACAGAGGACTCTACACTTTCAAAACCATTTTAAAATGGTTATAAGGAAGATGAGCAATTAGCAACATAACTAAACTTCTGGAGTTGCTTAATGATTAAGGCTCAAAAATTTGAGAACAGGTTGTAAAATATCTGGACCATAAACTCTGGGAAAGGGCAGAGGTCATTTCCACCCATTGACATAAGTACACTCTTAACTTAGAATAATTTATCTTTAGGTACCACCAGACAGGGCTCTTTAATGCATGTTGTCATCCAATATCCCTGTCAAATCAGGGGAAACACATAGATCAGGAGTGTGTCGTTGGGTCCCTGTTTAGGCAGGACCAAGGAATTTGATTTAGGCACCCTCTAGATTTTCTTCCACATTTAAGAGCTTATAATTTGTTCTTGCTCTAAGCACGTGATTATGTCAACATGCAGTGCACTTACAGACTCTTACATGTTGAATTGAAACCCGTGTGTGCAACTATTAATTATATTTTAGGGAAATGAAAAGAAGGCTAGTATATTTTTCAGGAAGTTGTTTCAAAACTTTCCTGAAATGAAATAAAACACAACCATTAACTAATGAATCCGTATTGTTAGAGCACAGCTTCACCTGGGCACACCGTGCTGAATGCACGATTACCCAGAGCCTGGATTTCTTTCTAATAAAAGGAAGCTTAAATAATAGTTCAAGACTTCAAGTTAAGGAAAAACAAATGTGCGATTAGGCTGCTATATTGGTTCTTAGTTCCTCATTGCTATCCCACGATTTTTTATACAATTCACATTTAAATTACCTCATTTTAAATCTTTAAAACAGAAGTCTGTATACTGAAAGATTTTATTCCAGGTCAAAATTGTCAAGTTGGTTGCCTCTAATTGACACCTGCATAAGTGACACTAGAGGCGAAGGGTTTAGATGAAAGGCCACTGATAATTTAATAAATTCTTAATTTATTGCAAGAGGAAATATCCGTTTTTTTCAGCTAATGACCTATTTACCATATGTTAGAGCAATGAAAACTGGACTCTAATTTGATCTCAACCAAGAGAAAAGGTCTTCTGTGCCAATTACTGACTCCTAGTTAGGACAGAATAGGGAACTTGTTTTTTGCTCCCAGGTGGAAAGGAAAATATTTTTAGATACAAAACATTCTTTCCTTGGACACTCAAGAAGTTTGCACAGGTTTTAGTTAAAGCACAGATTTTACATTTCCTCAAAACATCCAGTCAACCCAATTGTCCCATTTGTTGCTGAAGGGCTGTGAATTAGAAAAGAAATAGGATAGGAAAGGGGGGGGAACCAGAGGAGGGGTGGGGTGGGGGCCGGGAAATGGGGACCAAGACATGAGAGAGGGTATCAATGTGAAGTAATGCCCCTTCCATCTGGTGAATATAATGTAACCCTTCTATTAATTACAAAAAAAAGATAGTCATGGTAGCACGATATATTCATATCACCTGAAGCGTTGCTGAGTGGTGTCCTGAGAATGTGGAATTGATGTAATGTGACCAGGGTATTTTCTTTTTACGTTGACTAGGATCGACACAGCAGTTTACAGAAATGGTGGAAATTAGCAATGGGGCACCACGTATTTGAACGACAGATCATATTTGAAAATAAGCAATGAACATTACCTTTCTCAGGAGCAGGTTGTGGGTTGGTGGCTTTATATTTATGCTTTCACACAACCTTGGGAAGTCAGTATTGGCATTATTTTTTATAAGCTTAATTTTCTGAGACCCATTTAAACACTTTAATATAATTTTCCCGGTAAAGGATATTGAGCTCTGATTTGAATCCTCAAATGATCAGCTTCAAAGTTATACTGTTGCCATCTTTCAAGGCTGTCATACCAGTAAATTCACATTGCCAGGGCTGGGAAGGATAATACACCCATAATTATAGAGGTAAATCTAGTACTCTCCTGTCTATGAATCATTGCCAATGCCAAAGTTCTTGTACCCATTCCTTTTCAGTTATTTTCTAGATGATGAAGGTGTAGTCTGTTCATTTTTTTGCCTGTGATTTGCAGAGTGAATAATGCAAAAGTAATTTGCTTTTTCTTGAGTACATATAAAACCTTTGTCTTTTCCTTCATTGTATTATCGCTTTTTTGTAATTTTGAGAGTCCCTTGTACAGTCTTTCTAGTATAATAATAATAAATCATAGTTATACTTGCTTCCCTGATTTCTTCTACTTAATATAGGGGAAAAGACTTGCAAGCTAATTGTACAAGTATGAATCATTGGAGTAGGAGGATATTTTGCCTTCTTACTTTAAAAGTATCAGGTGAACATTATTGTGTGGAGAGACATATAATTTGTTATAGCCTCCTGCTTATTACTTTTTCCAGTTTAGTTATTATTCAGTTAGCAAATAATTCAACTATAGGAAACAATACAATCAGAACATATTTAGCTACCTCCAGTAAATCGTTTTTCATGATATCTTCCTCTTGTCTCCTTATTTATGACTAGTTGGAGAGAATGAGTATACTGTTTAAATACAGCCCAAATCCTAAAACTTTATTTCCTTGTCTTTATCCTCTATAGATAACTGATACATTTGTGCCATCCATATGCCATCCATATATATTTAATTCCTTCCTTATATGCATTTATTTATGTTTATATATGCATATGTATATATAGGAATAAAATTACTCCTAGAGAAATACAAGGTAGCAACACACATGGATAAGGGACTCAGGAGAAGATAGTTATACATATATGTTAATATGAGAGTGTACCATTTAGTCAAAAGGTAATTGGAAGGAAAAAAATAGGATATGTTAAATGGTCACTGCAGAGTCTAGAAGCATGAGTTTATCATAATACTTTCAAACACTTTACGTGATTTTTATGGTCAGAGGCAGAAAAGTATTAATTATTAGTTGTACTAATCTGTCTAGTTTTGTATCTCCATTGTATCAGTTCATAAACACAGGTATATGGGGATGGTTAGGGGGCTGAGGACTAAGGGCTGATCAGAATGCAGGGCTTGAAAACATACATTCTGAGTAATGACTGGAAAGGTAGTCAAAGTATTAAGATGGTTGATTTTAATGTCAAGTTATAGATTCTCGGCTGGGAAAAAAAGGAGGAGTCCATAAAGTAAAGCTGAAGAACCAAGAGGAAAGAGCAAGCATGATAGTGAATGTGATGCCTGTATAAGATGCTTATCATTCTTATCCTGGGCTGCTTAGACTACCCAGAAAATCAGCAGTTGTTATGAAGAATGAGGAGTTTGACTCAAGTAGCTTCAGAAAAAAGGAGGTGCTTCTGGTGGGGTAAAGGTCTATGGATTAACCTTGAACTGAACAGGATGTAGTTGTGAAAGGTATAAAGAAGGCTGAAGGTCACAGGCTGGATGTCTAATAAAACCAGCTCTGATCAGTACAGAAGTCAAAGAGGTCATAACTTTTGTGCATTTAATGACTTAAATAAATAAAAGGGGAGCAGGGGCTTTGGTGATGGTGAATCTGAGGACAGTGAATTGTACTTACATGAACCTCAATGCAACAGATGCTTCCTCTGAGGTGAATTGGCTATCAACCGCAAAAGGGGCTTGGAGAATTGTGCATCCTGAGACAAGTGGAGTATGGGAAGAAAGTGAAATTTAATCCCTGGACATTTTATTCTACTATAGTAACTCTACTTTGTAAATGACTATACTGAAGTTTCATTCATGACCTGACTGTAAGGGTGGTGATATGGAGACAAGAATTTGGTGAAATGTAACCTATACATAGTAAGTGCTATTCTAAGAGACAGGGATATACTCTGTGGTAGGATGAACACTTGAACTATGATTGCTGGAAGTTGGACCGGGTTTTGGGCCCCATAGGGTGGCAATGACCAACTTAGTATGTTACATGTGTTTACGGTTCCATCAAGTCTCCTGTGGCTTCTTCTTCTGGCTTCCATGGAAATACAGTTTAAAATACATAAAATCAGTAAAGGCCACACAGATTTTAAATTTCTTGCAACTGATATTCTATGATCATCCTTTACGGAGAAAGTTGCTGTGATTTATTTCCTATGTGTATTCCCTTCTGATTGTGACAAGTTGCAAGACTACTGTCCATTTGTTATGAATTATAATATGTCCAAACACAATGTGGTAGTATATGCCTTCAAACATAAAATTCTGAGTGATTCCTTCTCAAGTTCAAACATTCTCTGAGCTCAATATAACACCATAGTCAATATTTTAGCCAGCCCTATAGAAATCTATCATGCTTTTATAAGTCAATATTTTCATATACTCATTAAAATAATTATATGAAGTCCCTGATATTAAAAACTTGAAGCTGCATACATATGAAATCTATATATGAGTGAGGGTAGCTTATGAACCAGTCAGGGATCAAGCATCACATATACATACACCCCTTTCCTCCCACATCATACACACAATATGAAAGAACATTTTCATGAAATGCCAACCAGCATTAGCTGTGTAGAGGTCATTTATATTTCTGTGCTGCTCAATAGAGTTCTCTTACTTTCTCTTCTTCATTCTGCATTTCTGTTTGGAGTTGCTTTGATTCTCTTCATAACATTTTCTTCCAGCTTGAGCCAAGACTCTGTTCCAGAAATGTTTCAATTGGAACTTCTGATGAAATCTATTGGTTGTAAGTAGAGTCAGCAGAAATTGAATTTCTGCTTTCATTTAGCCTCATGATGCAGTATGTGAGAGTGTAATATAATGCTGGTGAATTCTGAGTTAGCTAATATGCCTGAATATACATGCCAGGCCTTTCATTCATGAACGATGTGATATCAGCAAATTATTTGAATTCTCTGAACCTTAAATATTGAGCTTCGTTCTTGGTAGATTTGGTAGTGACAGCCATTACAACTTGCAACTTGAAAGATGTAAAGTGGATGCTGATATAAAAGCTTCATATAATTTCAGAGTGTGTTCAAAAAAAGCCCTTAGCTGACCATGTATTATATTCTTTCCATTGGATAGGAAATGTCCCTGTGACATCTAAGTGGTTTTATGTTATGTGATTCAGCAAAATAAGCTGATCAGGAAGAGTGAAAAGAACAAAGTATTCATTTGAAAAATGCAAATTGCTCTACATTTTTAATCTGAAGTCATCAGGTTTCTGGAAAAAGTAAAACCTTGTAGAATTCCAGATTATAAAGTTATACTCTGTGCACTAAGTCCATTAGATGAAGCAATGTAGTCATTTAAAAATATGTGGTATGAAAGAAGATAATGAGAAATCAATACTTACAAAGGCATAATTAAGATGGGTTTTTACCACTATATCCACATCTCCATATGGAGATGAAACACTTTCTTTGGATCAATCATAGAACAAATGATAAGGAAACCAGGTGACGGGAATATATAACCAAAGAGAGTTTGAAGACCATTGAATAGGTGGATTACTTACTGAGTCGATGAATTAATTGATGAAATAAACATTAATAAAGTTCCTTAAAGGTTCCAGGCATTGTTTAAATATACATCCTTACCACTGTGTTATGATTCAGATTATACCCACCAAACTCCAATAAGTGTTAATGTAATTTCAAAGAATCTTGAAAGAACTTCAGAAATTTTGCTTGATTTAAAATTAATCAAGGGGTTGGGGGAGGGAAATAGGGACAAAAACTACGAGAAGGGGTATCTAGGTGAGAAGTAATGCACCTACTACCTGGTGAATGCAACTGTAACCCCTCTATATATTACTCCAACAATAAAAAATCATAATAAAACATAAATCCTTAAAAATTAATCACATTCTAGATAGTATTGTGATGCACTCACAAATATCACTAAGTGAAGCAGGCATATAGTCATTGTAAGTGTTATAATATATGGTAACACATAAACAGCAAGGATAATATTGAATGAGTGCTATATTGCAATGCCCATGTGATTAAAGAGTCTTAATCTAATAGTCACCATAAATAGGTTGCCAGGCAGAAATCACCAGCACCAGGGAACATTTTTCACAGTACATAAGTTGTTCTGGGGAGAAATAAAGGTCACTGCATGTGCAGATTTAGCTGTGGTACCCTAACACTTCCTTCCTCCATTTCCTATCCTTTGATAATAAAACTGTCTTGTCATCAGTCAGCTGACAACTGTTCATTGAAGTCCTGTTATTTGGATAATATCATATCAACCTTTGGAGATATGAATATAATACCCAATCTTCATCTTTGCCAAAAAAGAAATGCAGTCTAGCAGAAGAAAGAGTTGCCAAACCTTTTAGAATAAGGTAAGAAATTCTATATTGGGGATGTCTACAGTCCTGTTCTTCATTCTGATAAAGAACTACTAATATCTTGCTTAAGTCACGACAGTTTTTAAGTGGTGTTGGTTGTGTCAAAGGCAGATAAATTAATCAAACAGATGAGAGAAGTTAAGGGACATATATATATATATGTGTGTGTATGTATGACAAAGTGATTATATATTCTATATATAGAGAGAATATTTATTCTATCATTATCATAGATAGATATCAAGAGGAAATTTCATCATAGACAGACAAACAAAACGGACCATGAAGCAAGAGAAACAGGTATAACTAGAGAGCACCAAGAAAGATCCTTGATAAGACCAGAATACACATCATTTTTTTTTAATTTTCGGGGTAATGTATAGAGGGGTTACAGTTACAATCGCCATGTAATAGGTGCATTACTTCTCACACAATTGATACCCCTTCTCCTGTTTTTTATACCATTTCCCTCCCCCATCCCTCCATTCATTTTGTGTTCCCTGCCCCGTCCCTTTCCTATTTCAAATAAACAAACTTTTATACAATATACTAGCTTACAAATCAGATAAAGTAACAATATGAGATTAACCAAAGGGCAAAAGAGAGAAGTAAAATAACATAATACATAACAAACAACAATCACACAAGATAAAGTGCTTGTTTCCATATCCTAGAGTTCCTTTCATTTTGTCTCATCCTATGTGACTTTATGTGCCTAGGTTTTGAGCTATTGTAATCCTCTTCTAGGAGAGTCCTAGATGTGTGCTAATTATTACAAATGAGAGAAACTATTGAGCCCACGATCATTTGTGTCTGGTTCACTTCACTTAGTATTATTTTTTCCAAGTCTTTCCATTTCTTTACAAATGGGGTGCTGTCATTCTTTCTGATGGCAGCATAGTAGATGATTAGATGTGTTTTGAGGTGGATTGTGAGAACAGGGTGGTTCCAGAGTTGTGCATGAAATAAATTAAACAATGTCTTCTACATTACAGGAAGAGCCAGGGGTTATTAAAGACTTCAGGAAAAAAAATTGTGGGTATGTGTGTGCGCACACACACGAACACACATGCACTACTACTGAGGCCTGAACTCAGGGTTTGTGTACTGTCACTTAGCACTTTGGTGCTTAACCAATTGATACTCAGCTCCATTCAATGAATTGTCCAAGGACATGACTTCAACTTGTGAAGACAAATAGAGTTCATATTTCTATTCCCAATAATGTGATGCACGGCTTTTTGCCAGATGCTATTGAGCTCATGTTTAGAAAAGCTGAATGTAGGAAGAAGTTGTGACATAGAGAAAAGTCACGACCTTGTATATCTTTTGTCAAAATCATTTTGGTATGTTGAATTTGAAACTATGATTGATCCTAAATAAATTATGCTGATAATTATTCCACAAGAGCCTTCCTTACTAAAAGAGAACTGTGTCTCCATCTCAAAGTCAAATAGACACTTGAAATCAGTGCTCAATTATAACAATGTATAAGTGGATGATAAGAGATCATTTTGAGAAGAAATTCTAACAGTGGTCTGGATTGGGACTGGTTAGAAGAGTTTTTGCTTATCATTATTAATGTTTAACAAGAATTCAGAACATTTCCTCACACTAGGATATTTTATACATGGAAGGAATTCTTGCTTCTGCTCTATAAGTGCTTATAATCTATTATTTAGAAATGTTTTTGAAATTTTTGTGAAGATAAAGCCACAGGGAAGTGGAAACTCTGCTAAAAACTCTATGCACACAATTCAGGACATATTACTTTTCTCTTTAAGCATATTGATTTGCTTTATAGCTAATAATTATATTTCTAGCCCCAATGAAAGTGTTGAACAGGTCAATTCATGACCTCAACATTGAAAATTCATAATAAAATACATGTGCATAATTTCACAAAGAAAATATAATGATTGCATATGCATGGTAATGGTTAAATATTTCAAATATTTTATTTTGTTCACATTGCTTATTCTACAAATGAGATTCAGACTTAGAAAAATGTCTGTGATATGATGTGTATAAAAATTAATTGAGGCATTTATTGGTAAAACAGCCTTTTGGCTTCAGACCGATAGACTGCTTTACCAAATCTGGGCTGAATCTTAAGGATATTTAAAAACATTTTAGAATTTCTGACCAACAGGTTTTAATCAGATATGTATGTTTATGGGTTATGCCATTTTATGTGTAAAAATATAATGATCAGATTAGTATAATTGTCATGTCAGATCTGGATCATTTCTTTGTGTTAAGAGTATCCTAAGTTCTGAGCACTAGATACTTGTAAATACAAAATCAGAACATGCATTCTTAACAAGCTGCAAATGACTGAAACAAAAATGTTCTTTCATACAAATCTTTGAAAAAAAAGTTTTTTAATGAGACATTATTTATTCTTCCAGAGTCTTCTTTTCTCAGCAAAGATAGACCAACATTATTAGAGTATTATAAATGAAATGAAAGATTATTAGAAATGAAATTTCTTCACCTGAAAGTTTCTATGCCTTCCATGCCTTCATAATTGGAAAGACTGGACCAGAATTCTGCAGAAAAGATACCAAAACAAAATCACAAACAAGATTGAAACCCATGTCCAGGAATAGCAAGAGTTGCAGGAAAAAAAAAAGAAACCTGAGTTTGGGAAACTTAAAGCAAATTACCAGTGCCAAGAATGTTGAAAAACTTAATATTTACGTATTCAGGAAAAAAAATCCATTCCATAAAAGCTTCCCAGAAAACATATAACCACCCCAAGAGAAAATTTTTCTATAGCTTAAATATCTTAGACTAGTTGCACTGGGTTCTATAGCCTTAAGACAGATGGTAAAAGGCAGTAGTGAAAGGTATCACTCACTCAAGATTATCAGAGACCATCCATGAATTTATATGACAGGAATACTCAATTAAGTGCTTAGTACTTTCATGATATTTTAAATTGGTTGTTATTTAAAATTATAGTAAGCATATTTCATAAAAGAAAGCATCTATAAACATTCTAATATTAAGCAATAGAAGGCATATCTCATGGATAACTCGCATTAAGCAGCTGCAATGAGACTTCGGTGAACAGGCAGTGAGTGTATTTCTTTCACTTTCTCAGGTTGTTGGTGCTGAACATTTCAAGCACATGTTCAAAGATTTTGTGAAATTTATTGACCCGTTCTCTTGATCTGGGTTAGATGTTCCAAGTCATACTAGAAAGGACAAATTTGCAAGTTTATGTAAGCTGTTTCTAATTTGCAGCAGCCATGAGGGTATTTCATTTCAGATTCAAGAATTTCCTGTGACTAGAACGGCCAGGTGTCCTTCATCTAATTGCTCAATATTTTAATCTATCATTCCAGTCCCTTCTCTCCTCATAGAGTGTTTATGAACTTCATTATCTCTCTATCTATCTATCTATCTATCTATCTATCTATCTATCTATCTAATACTCACTCTATCATTTTCCCTTCTATGCAGTCATTCATATCATCCATTTTTTACATTTGTGTCTTATTATCCTCAGTAGCATCATTATTAATTTAGTTCTAGATTCTGTCTCTGAACCAAAACATGGCATTTAGTTTTCTAAGCTTGGCTCATCTCATTCAATATTATCTCCAGTTCCATACAACAATGTATTTTCATTTTTCTTATGGCTAAATATACCCTCACCATATTTTTAATACAACTTGATGTAATTAAAAAGGGATATGGTACTCATTTCCTTATGTATATAACTGTAACCCCTCTGTACATCATCTTGACAATAAATTAAATTAAAAAAGGAAAATATTTCAGCCAGACACAGTGGCTCACGCCTGTAATCTTAGCTACTCAGGAGGCTGAGATCTGAGGATAGCTGTTCAAAGTCAGCCCCCACAATAAAGACCATAAGCCTTTTATCCCCAATTAACCACTAGAAAACTGGCAGTGGTGCTGTGACTTAAGGGGTAGGGCGGTAGCCTTGAGCTGAAGAGCTCAGAGACAGTGTCCAGGCCCACAGTTCAAGTCCTACAATTGACCCCTAAAATTTTTAAAAATTAAACAAAAGGAAGGATGTGGAAGAATCCTTCATGTATATTGATTTACATTCCTTCATATATATCCCAAATGTGGTCAAGATGTAAGTTTATTTTTTAGTGTTTTGAAGCATTTCCCTACCTTTTCCCACAGTTTTTTCACTAATCTGCAATGGCATCAACAATCTATGAAGATGAGTGTCTTTTTCCTCTAAGCCCAGCCCGTATTTATGGTGTGTTTCTTGATCATTTTTGTTCTGACTGAGTAAGGCAGAATTTGAGTACAGTTTTAGTGTGTGTTTCATTTGTATGGTAATTCCCTTAAATATTAATATTTCTTCATGTGTTTATTAGCCATTTATATTTTTTCCTAAGAATTGTGAGTTTACTTTGTTTGCACATTTAATAATTTGGTTTATTGAACTTTTATTGTTTTATATATTCTGAATATTAATTCTTTAATCTGTTCAATAAATAGTACATATATGATCTCATTTTGTGAACTGTCTCTTGATTCTGGTAATTGTTTATTTTAATGCACAGAAAATTTTTAATTCCCTCAGATATCAGGAACAAGACAAAGCTGTTTACATTTTCCATTTTAGTTCAATATAGCACCAGAATTTCTAGAATAAGAAAATAAGGAAAAGAAATAAAAGACATTCAGATAGAAAGGAAAAAAACATTAAAATATCCCTATTTTCATATGATATGATTCTATATCTAAACCTTTCTTTCTTTGTTTCTTTCTTTCTTTGTTTCTTTCTTTCGCAGTCATGGAGCTTGAACTCAGGGCTTGGGTGCTGTCCCTAGTTTTTTTCTTTAGTTTTTTTTTCTTTGTGGGACTTGAACTCTGGGCCTGGGCATTGTGTGCCTAGCTTTTTTACTCAAGACTAACACTCTACTACTTTGAGCTACAGCACTGCTTCCAGTTTTCTGGAGATAAGACTCCCATAGATTTTTCTGACTGGGTTGGCTTTGAGTCATGATCCTCAGACCTTAGTCTTCAAAGCAATAAAATGGCCAGGTATAAACTTAAAGAGACAAAGACATTTACAAAGGAAAATTAAAAAGCTTTTAAAGTGACTTTCCATGTTTATGGACTAGCAGAATTATTATTGCCATGTTGTCAGAAGCAATCTACAGATTCAATGCAAATCTATCCTTAAATTTGTATGGAGATATAAAAGACTCTAAATTGCAAGATTAATCTGGAATAAGCAAAGCAACAGATAGGCATTATAGACTCCAGTTATAGCCTTGATACTTCACAGAAGCAGACATAAAGATGAATCCAACCAAACAGAAAATCCAAACTAAAACCACATAGCTAAGGCCAACTGATTTTTGAGAAAGGATCCAATAAAATATACAGGGTTAAAGAGGGTTAGCTTCTTCAATCAATGGTGCTGAAAAACTGGTTACCTACATGTAAAAGACTGAAACTAGAATCTGATCTTTGCTCTGTTGAAAAGTCAAATCCCAAAGAATGTTAATGTGAGATTGGCAATTTTGAAATCACTGCAGGAAATCATAAGAAAGGGGAAAGATATAAGCTAGAGAACTAAAAGCAGGGATTGACCAGTGGGATTGCATTCATTTATTTTAACCTTATTCACAATATATTTATTATGTGCAAAACACTTTCGCAAGGGATTTTTGAGTACTAGTAGATTTATTTCCTATAACATGAGTATAAGAGAAGTACTTTTTTAAATTTTTGTTTTACAGATGAAGTGTTTTAATTCAGGTACAGGGTTTTTAGACCACTTATATAAGATAGATGGATATTTGGGATGCATAATTTTGTTCTAGAGACATTATCTCAATGATAATATTATTTCATCTTTTCTACCCTTCTCAAGGCTATAGGACAGGTAACCATTATGTTAGATTCTATAACTATGTGTCTGTTAATCTGCTTCCTCAAGAAAAATCTACCTTTTCATGCTCTTAAGGTAGGAATTGCTCAGGAAGATGAGGAAAAAAAACAGAAGTGGAATATGTTCCTACTTGGATATAAATATTTAAGAGTTTTACTCAATTCTATACTCCCTGCCTATCTGTGATGAGATTAGAAACACATATTGATGAGCAGTGCCATAAAGTCAACCTGGTTCTGAATACAGTCACTGTATAGATGACAATTTACTCTGGAAAGCTGCCTAGCATAATTTACCCAAGACAGAAATCATGTTTGGAATGCTAAACATCAAAATTATGCTGATATTTCTTCTGTAGTCATGATAAAACAACCTGATTCTCAAGCAGAGATCATTTTGCCTCCTAGAGAGTATTTGGCAATGTCTAAAAACAGTTTTGCTTGTCACTACTGATGGAGGGTATGGTGGAGTCCTGCTGGTATCTTGTGAATCAAGATCAGGGATATGGCTAGACTTTCAAAATTCATGGTGTAGTTTAAACACACACACACACACACACACACACACACACACACACACGAAATAGTCCTTTGTAATGTACCTCTTGATAGCTCTCTCTGATCTAGCCCATCTGTAATATACCTTTTGCTTTCCAGTGAGCATAAGAATGTGTGAAGCAGTTATAATAGAGGTTATCTGTGGCAATTAAGTCTTCAGAGGTCACACTAGAGTGAAATTGTCCCTTTAGCTACACATTTTATATTTGTTCTACATGTGGAAACCTGACAAAGCTTACCCATGTAATTTCCACAAAACTTTACTTCATAAACAAAGCATTTATCATCTCTGTTAAAAAAAATCCCTGCTTATGTGCTATCCATTTAAAATCTTCAGAGTTTGCTTTTTAAAAAACAACCTGGCTTCTGTAAGACTTTGAAGGCCTTGCAAGAATGTAAAATTTCCAGTCATCAGCACAAAACACACTAGGTTAAGTAAAACTGGCCGTCATGGGGGACGCATTTTCCTCTTGTGACTGACTCTTGTCAATTATATTTAGGCAGGTAAATTACTGTGCTTGAAAGAGAAAATTTTGTTTTGTTTTGCTTTACTAAAAAGGAAATCTGTCCAATGCTCTATGGCAGCTGGGGCTTGTTCTGATTTCCACTGTTCTAAAGAGGTTGCATGACACCTATGCTGCAGAAGCCAATGGTTCTTTTGAAAAGAATGGGGAAAAATTAGCTACTGTATTTGAGATCAAACCAAAGGATATGCTCTTCTTGACTTAACAAGTCTTAAGTTATACTCAGAAATACACCATGAAACTCTGCCTTTATAGTCATCAAAATGGCTCAAAGAATAAGACGACAAATTTTTCTTAAGGTCAGGGTTGGCATTATCTCAGAATTTGTAGGCTACACAATACTTACTGGAACCTACCGCTTTTATGTGGAAGATGTCATAGAAACCCAGTAAACTGGAGGCTGTGAAGATTCTCCATTAAAAGTTGATTTAAAAAATAGATGATAGTGAGTATGTCATATATACAACAAGAAACATTTGGAGGAAGAAACAAAACATATAATTCTGTCGAAACAATAACCCATGCTCAAAGCATTGTTGACATTGAAGCTAAAAAACAATAGTTCAGCATGAGAAAATCCTTTGATTAAAGGAAAACAAAACATATCATTTCTTTGCATCTGTTTCTCAAACATACTGAAGGAAATAAGTTTAGCTTTTATGAAAGTTTCATGATCTTTTCATTTTGTTTCCTGAGTTCTTCGTCTCCCCAAACATTCCTTTTTTTTTTTTTAAAGATTTCTGGAAAAAAATTCAAACACAAAACACCAAGTAGCCATATTCTCAGGGCCAGGAGTTTGGTCCAGTGGTACAGAGCTTGCCTAGCATGCACAAACTTTTATTCCAGTTCAAATTAAATGACTTAACCTATCTCTTGCTAGTAAGAGTTCCTCATCACCTAAATATCAAGGTACTTCTAAATTCAAATGGTTAGATTTAATCACTCTTTACAGGAGGAAACAACAATATAAAATAGTTACAGGGAAGGATCATACCACAAATTTATATTAGAAAGCCATTGGTGCCATTTTGCTTTCCACAGAGAGTCTGGGCTCCCATGTGTTTTGTTCCTTCATACTGCTCATTGGACTGAATTGGCTTTAGGTAACCATTGCACCTGAAGGGATGCATTCATGCTATCCCTATCCTCTTCTGGACTAAAGCACTTCCTACCTAACACTCCCTATTGCTTCATTTATAATAGTTTATAACTGGACAATGATTAAGTTCAACTATAGTCTTCATGGTCTCCTAAACAAACAACTACATGTACAGACAATCTTATATTACATATACACATATGCATGCATGCATAAAAAACACAGACACATTTCCTGCACTCTGAAAATGTCCAAGCTCAGTTAACACTTACAGGAATCTCCACTTTTCTGTCAGCATATGTTCTGAAAAAGCATAGCCAACACAACTCTTCCTATTTTGATTGAAACTCTGCTGTTTTACTATTCTATGTCTTATCATAGTTCTGTTGTGATGATATGCAATCTTGTCACCTGTATTATAGCCAAGATTCAGTAATAATCCATAGTTTAATTTTGAGATGTCTCATTTTCTGTCACAAATTCAATAAGTTTGCTTGAACTGAGACGAACTGAGGTACGAAGAAGCACCAGAGTCTGCGGAAACTCCAGTAACGTTCTAAGTTAACTGAAGGTCCTAAGATAACATGTTCATTAGACGTTGGGGCAAGGCAGGAACAGCTACTATATACTAAATTCACAGTGATAAGTGCTTTCATAGTGATGTCTTGTCCTGTGGATTTGGACCTATGAATAGCATCCACTAAGCACAGAGTGCAGAGAAATATTCATAGCTGTGTAGGCAAGAAAGGTGTATTCTCAAGGTTTTTCATAGTTAGAGCTCCTACATTTGGTCCAGACTAATGGTGCTGGGGCGAGATGAGATGACATGAGTACTTCAGTAGATAAACTCTGGGGAGAAAATAGACGGATCTGGGTTGAACAAGAGGATAGAATCTGAAGGGCAACTTTCCAGCAACAGAAGCAGAGCCATTTCTTGAATGAATCTGTGGTTTAAATCACAAGCTCTGCTTCATTTTCCCTACATCTTCTGGCAGTAAATTCTCAACATTAAATGAAGGACCAGTGAAGTTATCTATATATCAGCTTCTAAAACCCTGGCTTAAGTTGAATCCCAGTGAAACTAGAGCAGGCATGGCAAATCACAAAGGCTTGTCTTAAACACTGGATTTGAAGCAAGGGATTGCCTTGGTTTATGACAGATGGTTTAGAAATGAAAGCCCGAAGTAGCTAGAGTTTCAGCCATCAGAAAGAGATTCAATTGTGAAAGCAAGAAGTATTTTTAAAAATAAGGAAATTAAGAAAAATATAAAGACATTTATATGAATATTAATTTAAATGTCCACATGTGTATATACATGAGTATTTGTATATATACACACATACATATGTATATATGTATATACACACATATATATGCATATATATGTTGACCCTGAGGTATTTACTTGTTATAAAATTACTTAAGTACCTGTTTTCAGCTAAACAGCTAAAACATTTAAACAGAATATCTCTGATAACAAGAGGAAAAGAAGAATTATTTTTATTCTTAGCATCCTAGCCTATGGAATTTAAGAGATAAAAAATGATGTTTAGAGTCAGGATAATATTTTCTAATGCTCTATCAACAAGTGTAAGTTTTTTTGATATCCTTACATATTCTTGGCACATGAATCTCAGGTACCCTAAACATATAAAATCATATATTAGAAATAGAAAGTTATACAGTGGATACTTTTTATCTTGTTTTCCTAATTGTGATGACTATAGAGGACCAGACTGAATTTAATGATGGAGTTCTCCTCTTTTCTGTCAATACACATTATTCCACTGGTATCCTTGGAAAAATGAAGTGCCTTTTTAAGTGGACTTAAATGTGTACTCAGAATAGAAAATTGCATGTGTTTTCTGTAGAAACAAATAGCATCCAGCAGTGAAATACATTTCTTTGTTACTATAATCCCATATAAGTACAAACATTCATTTATTTGTGTTTTTAACATTCCCTTCATAAATGGCTTCTTTACTTATATACAGTGTACACATCGGAAAGCTTCAGTATAAAAGTATTATTTCCACTACAAAACACTCTTATTAAACCCAATAAGGTGGATGATTTTTTTTGCCAAATTGTTTTATGAGACTTGGGTTTTTATTCAAACTCCATGAACCTCACAGATATATTTTGTTGTATAGAAAGAATATTCCAATTTCATGCTTGGGAGAATTTTATCAAATGTTTGTAAACACAAATTTCATTTTTTATACACGCATATACCATTCTCTCTCTCTCTCCCTCCCTCCCTCCCTCCCTCCCTCCCTCCCTCCCCCCCCCTCTCTCTCTCTCTCTCCCTCCCTCCCTCCCTCCCTCCCTCCCTCCCTCCCTCCCTCCCTCCCTCCCTCCCTCCCTCTCTCTCTCTCTCTCTCTCTCTCTCTCTCTCTCTCTCTCTCTCTCTCTCTCTCTCTCTCTCTCTCTCTCCCTCTCTCTCCACACAGCCTGATCTAGGAAACAAGGTGGAAGCTATTTCACATGAATTATCCCAGGAGATATATTTTGTTCAATAAGTACTTCATACCACTCTGTTCGTAGTTATTTAGTTTGCAGGCATAGACATTCTAGAAAGCAATATAAAGTAAAATTAAGTCCACTTTCCCAATTAAATAGTTTCTACATAACCACTTGGATGTAGCCACCTGGTTAGTAGCCAATTAATGACAGGGCATACCTTTCTACACTCACTCTTGATTAAATACCACAAAACTTTACCTATTAATAAAGTAGATGATTGAATGCATGACATTTTGTAAAATATATGTGTTTAAAATGTTTGCATATATACATCTTATTTCTATCAATCTATTCTCCGAATTATAGGAAGTATGTGTTTCCGAATTATAGGAAGTATGTGTTTGTTTGTTTGTTGTGTTTTGTCAGTTGTGGGGCTTCAGCTAAGGGTCTGGGAGCTGTCCCTGAACCTTGCTGTGCTCAAGGCCAGCAGTCTAACACATGAGCCACAGTGACACTTCCGTGGTTTTTTTTGTTTTTGTTTTGAATGTTTAATCAGAGATAAGTGTCTCACGGGAACTTTCCGTCCCCGGCTTGCTTCAAACCTCGATTCTCACATCTCAATCTCCTTATTAACTAATATTACAGGTATGAGGTACTAACACCCAGCATGGTTTTCAAATTCAGTCCTAGACCTCCACCAGCATCCACAAGAAACAGGGATTTTTGAAGATGCAAACTCCTTTGAAGACCTCCTAAGTGAGATGTTTTGAGTACAGGGCCTTACCAACTTGCAATAGCAAGCCCTCCATGAATTTGTGTATCATTCTACTTACAAGTTACAACATGCTTTTATGTTACAAAAGCCCAACACATGGAACATTCCTCAATACAGTCAATACTAAAGATGACAAACCTACAGACACTATATTTTTCACCATTGACCTAATGGTGAAAAAATAAAGCCATCTCTCCCCTGAAATCAGGATCAAAACATGGGTTTCCACTCTCTCTACTCCTCTTCAACATAGTATTGGAATTCTTTACAAAAGCCATAAGGCAAGAGAAGTATGAATGTATCCAGATAGGGAAGAAAGAAGGAAAACTATGCCTTTTTGTAGATGACATGATTCTGTACTTAAAAAGACTCCTCCCTCAAGCTGACCCACAACTTTGGCAAAGTAGCAGCATATAAAATCAGCGCACAAAATCAGTAGATTTTAGTATGGCAATGACAAGGTCAAAACTGAAATCAGAAAAGCAACCCCATTTCAGTCGTCTCAAAAGAAATCAAGGAATAAACATAACCAAAAGCATGCAGGACCTTTAGAGTGAAAACTTTAGTAAACATTTGCAAAAGGAAATCAAAGAAAACTTAAGGAAATTTTACATGGCAATACTGCCCAAAGCAATTTACAAACTCAATGCAATACTCACCAAAATCCCAACAACATTGTTCAATATAGAAACCAATCTAAAAATTCATACCAAATAACCAAGGACCTCGAAGAACAAGAGCAATCCTTTACAATATGAACAGTGTTGGAGGAGTATAATACCAATCTTCAAACTCTATTACATAGCCATAGCAATGAAATATGCTTGTTACTTTCTAAAACAATAGGCACGAGGGCCAATGAAACAAATACCCAGAAATGAATCCACAGATGTATAGTCATGTAAAATTTCATAAGGGTGCCAAAAATATAGACAGCCTCTTTAAAAAATGGTGCTGGCACACTGGATATGCACATGCAGAAAATTGAAACTAGACTCCCCCCATTGTCCCCTTGCACCAGCAGTAGTAATTCAATATGGATTGAAGACCTCTATGTTCACAATGTTTACAAAAAAATCACTTTATAGGGAAGCACAGGGGAAAGACTTGAGTTGTGGGCACAGGACAACATTTTATAAGCAAAATTCTAGGAACAAGACAAATCAAAATAGTTGATTATCAAACTTAAAACTTTCTGTGTGGGGCTGGGAAAGTGGCTTAGTAGTAGATTGCCCTGGGTTTGATTCCTCAGCACAACATAAACAGAAAACACCAGAAGTGGTGCTGTGTCTCAAATGGTAGAGTGCTAGCCTTGAGCAAAACAGGCCCTGGCAAAAAGAAAAGAAGTTTCTGGTTGGCAAAGGACATAGCTAACTCTAACTAAATAAAACAATCACAGTGTGGGAGAAGATTTTTATTACTTACCCATCAGATAAGCACTTAATATCAAAATATACTTACTAATATCTGAAAAAAAATGAACATTCAAAAATAAACCCTCAAACAACAACCTAATTAATAAGTGGTTTAATGACTTAAACAGAAACTTCTTAGAAGAAGATGCAAATATAGCTAAGAGATATGAAAAAATTTTCAACATCTCTGGCCATAAAGAAAAGGCAAACTAAAACAAGACTGAGATGCCACCTCACCCTAGATAGAAAGGTTGTCATTAAGAAGACTAACAATAACAAATGCTGGCATACATGTAGCCAAGAACTGGACTACATTGTTGATGGGAATGTCAGCTTGTTCAACCACCCTGGAAAGCAGTTATGCAGGGTCTTCAAAAGCACAAATGTAGAGCTTCCCCATGATCTAGCAATTCAATAGAGTACAAACAAAGCTACCAGCACAACCATATTCACTGCAGTATAAGTTTTAGCTTAGCCACGATGTGGAATCAGCCCAGAGGCACCTCACTGTACCAACACATTAAGAAAATGTAGTATATATACACAATGGAATTTTGCTCATCAGAAAAACTGATACCGCACTATTTGTAAGGAAAAGGGAAGACTTGGAAAACATATTTCAATTGAAATAAGCCAGAACCAGAGAAACACAGATTGTATGGACTTCCTTGTTTGTGGGAGCTAGAATGTGAGTATAGATCTAGATATAAACACAGTGCTTGGTACCCAAGCTGTTATAAGTGAATTAATAGAAATATAATAATCTCTACAGAGAGCGCAAATAGTATAATTCTTTAAAAGACTAAGTCCTAGGAAATGAGTGCTTGTAAGGTGGTAAGCAGATGGCAAGGGGAGAAAGGTAAAGAATGAATGGGAGTGGAATGTAGGCAAGAATGCATTGTATATGCCATAGAATTGAGAGAAAGAAGGTAATGGAAAGGTGGAAGTGGCGGGGGTGAAAATGTTGCATTGTCTACATAAATTGCTTTGTAAATAGCAAAAAGAAAAATCAGTATATAACCTGAAAATCAAGGGAAGGGGTGGGTGGGGATAGGGGTGTGTGGTAGATATAATGTTAAAAAGGTGATATTGATCAAGAGGCACTGTATTCATATATATGTGAATATATATGTATATGTATCTGTATATACACTGTATTCATATATATGTGAATATGCATGAATATAAACACAGTATATATTCATATATATGAATAGATGTTTATTTGTATGCATATATACAAATATGTATACATGTATGTATATAGGTGTATATATTCATATATTTTTTTAAAAATCTGAGTAAACCTACTATAGCGGCCAAGGAAATTAAGATTTTTGTAGATGTGTCCTATTAAGTGCTTCCTGCTTTTACCATTTTAATAACTACTTGAACCAAATCCTAGCTCAGCATCTGCTTTTGAGGTTAGGTGAATTTATGTCAAAACATTCCCACCTTGCCAACACATATGTGTGTGGGCACAGGCACACATGTGTACATCCATAAACTGCAGTATAGTTCAAATGACATGTTTTCATGGCAGACCTTTACATTGCATCAATCTGTGTTTCATGTTTTGGAACATGAGTACAGAAGTTTTTCCTTACTTGATCATAAGCATTTAAAATTAAGGACTATCAGTCATGGTTTGTCTATGTGTCTGCCTAGGACAGTACACAGCAAATATATCATGTACTTGTAAGTGTTGTGCCATACATGGTTGTGCAGCAAATGTGAAGGCAGGTGAAAGTAATGTTCTTAAATGATTTTCATTAATATTGGTGAGAACATTGCAAAGGGGAGAGGCGAATCAACACAGGCTTCCCATTGCCAGTAAAAGCACAGACAGTCCAAGCTCATCAGGTTAATTGAAAGCAATAAAAAGTAGGTAGTATTCTAGCATCATTGAAGAATATGGCCAACTATCCACTTTATGAAGTCTGTCCTAGGAAATCCTAATTTTGGGAAATGTTATTCATAAAATATTTCTGAGAAATGACTGGAACTAAATCACAGAAAAACTTTCATTCTCTGGGTTCAAGATATGCCTTGCTGTATTTGACAGAGAGTGTTGCACAGTATTCATGTGAGAAAATCCATTGCAGCAAATGTCTTTGAAGCATTTATAAAGTTATTTTTCATTATATACTAAAATTTCAAAGTTGGAATCAGGTACTCTTAGGAAGAAATGACACAAACGCAAACAGTGCCCAATTCCCAATGTGGATGAAGGTCAAGACCACAGTGCTGTATCAAATAAATAAAAGAAATAAATAAGAGTTTGAAATTTTATTTTTCTAAATGAGAATGTCTCCATTGTGAGGAGATATTTATTTCTAAAGAACAGTTTGCATGACACACATCCTCATTTGCTACTCACTAGTTTTTATGTTTATAATACTTTAAATAGGTAGGATGATTTATAAGTGCCCAGAACCTCCCTGTTAGAGAGAAATGTCTTCAGAAAAAATGTATTATTATCTATATTTCTTCCTCTGCATTAATTTTCCTTTGGTTACTGAAAACATTAAAACAGGATATATGGGCAGTATAATTATCATACTTAACACTCTCCAGAAATACTGTATATTGAATTTGAAATAGGCTAGGGAACTTATTAAGCTATTGCTAAAACTTGCAGAACTCCACCAAATCTGTTTTTTTTAAAAAAAGTATGTGAAATAAATTGTAGCTGAGTTTTTCCAGTGAAACTTGGGAGATGCAGAAGTTTCATTTATTTTGAAGATAATATCATATGTTAGAATCCAGAGCATATATTTCTTGTTTTTCTCCCCCCAATAAGACTAACCACAAAGAGGCCAACAAGATTTCTATTGGTACTGGATATAGTTTACATCCCACCTTTCTCCTGTGTCTACACTCATTTGCATTTCCTTATATCTCTACTCATTTTCCTTGTGTCCCCTTGAATAACAATGTTAATATACACATGCATGGAACATACTACATTGCAGTGATTCATCCTATTCTGGGTCTGAAAATTCAACAAAATTAATCCAGCATTTAGAAATCAACTTCCTCTTGTTCTTTTAAAATTTTCTGCCCTTTTTTTAAAAGCATAGACTTTCATCTCCTATTTCCTTCGATTTATATCACCAAGATTAGGATATCCAGTTTCCATGTATTTTCTTACAATTTTTATATTTATGTAAGTACACTTATATAATACTCATAAAGCAATAGTCATGCTTCATAAAAATTTAAATAAAAGGAAGGATTCTCTTTTCTCCCCCCCCCCCACACAGCTCCAGAGTGGTTAAGATGAAGCAACGTACATCTGTATTTCTTTCCAATAAAAGAGGTCTACAGCAGGTATCTTAGCTAAAAGTTAAGAAGTAGATAACAGTTTTCTTAAGTTTTACCTTGATGCCCCAGTTACTTTTCACTGGGGAATTTCTAGAATTCTTTGTTTGGATGCTTGGAGAGTTGAGTTTTACAAATTTAGCCATTGTTCTAAAAGATCATTTTTTGAGCCCCAAAACTGTGCTAGAAGTTTGAGGTGATCCAATGCACACTTTCTGAATTGTTTTGCCTTTCAACCTGGAAACACTGAAGAAAGACACTCCGTCTTCTTCCCCCAAAGGACTGAAGTAATATACATCAAAATTTGCCTTAGCCTGGAATAAAAATGATGTGGCAATAGCACTTTTACTTTAGTGGAGCTACTGCAAATTAAAAGAAAGAACTCAGTAAGCAGTTGGTGATGTTTTGTTGCCACAAGGAGAGAGAGAGAGAGAGAGAGAGAGAGAGAGAGAGAGAGAGAGAGAGAGAGAGAGAGAGAGAGAGAGAGAGAGAGAGGAACAATTGTAAGAATTACAAAGTACTGTGGGAAGCTGGGGAAAGGGATTTTATAGGCATATATCAAGATGGTGGAAAGCCAGTGATATGGCACATAAACCTAATAAAGAAATAGAAGATGAATCAATATTTGTCAGCTTAATCATCAGTTAATATGAACCTTTGAATTACAAGTCTTAGACCAGATGAAGTAGTGTTTGCAGACAAATAGGCCAACCACTGTGAGCAGATCAAGAACAAAATAAATTATTTTCACGAACCGCAAAGAAAACAACAGAGATAATAATCACATTTCAAAATATATGTGGACTCTATGAGATGATTTTTACTGGTTCCTACCGAATAGTATAATTGTCTTTGTTTCTTCTGTTTCACTCAGGCAAACTTAGTGATTTAAATGGTTTTCAAATCTTCAAGTGATGACATTGGAAGAGGAAAAATGTTAAGTTTTATTTTTCTAAGAAGTGAACCTTCTTTTAGTGAGTATTCTCAGATACTGAAGGAAAGAGGAAGGAAGACAAGTATAAAGAACTTCATTTGGTTATATCTAAAAGAAACTCAATGGAACTTCTGTAATATTTATAAAGTGAAAAGACGGTGCTATGCTTGGAAAATTTCAGTTTGTTTATCTGTCTTCTGAGTTTATATAAACTTTGTCAAAGAATTTTAAGGCAAGCTTCTACAAAGGTAAACTACTAGATGATTTATTAGTCAAGACATTCAAATATTAGAAGTTATGAAAGCCTACGTTCACAAAAACAGTAATTGTCTTAACATTTGTTTAATGAAAATGAATTACTTAATTATACTTTATTGAAATTTCACTTCTATCACCAGTACAAGACAAGAGCAAAAATAGGATCTGGGTAACTAGGAGGATTTGAATCACATGCAATTTGAATAAGCTATAAAATAATTATTTTTGCCAGTCCTAGGGCTTGAACTCAGGGTCTGAGCACTGTTCTTGGACTTTCTTAAGTCTAGAGCTCTATCACTTGAGCCACAGCACCACTTCTGGCTTTTTCTTTGTATGTAGTACAGAGCAATCGAACCCGGTCTTTGTGCATGCTAGGCAACACTTAAACCAAACTCCTGGCCCTGTAAAATAATATTTATGTTCTAGTTTTTTCATGAATGGATCTCAGATTTAGAAAATCTTGCCTACAAAGCTTTGTTCTGAGGCACTACTTGCATCTTTTCTCCATTAATAGAACATACATAGCACAAATATCAGAAGCAGCCACATTGTCCACAATAACTAGATACAATTTTACCTCAAAGCAAAGAAACCTCATATCTTAATTAGTCTGTACAGTGTGATGGTGAATAAAGTTATAATTCTCATTAGCATTTGGAAAAGCTCATATCCAATTACTACCCTCTAAGAAATCTAGCATCTCAGATACCTCAAGCCATAAAGAGATTTTGGAACCCCAGAGAACAATTAATGAGTAACCAGAGTTGCAAAGAAGGTGAAGTCCAGCCCAAATCAACTATAATTAAGTTTTTATTGAATGCCAGAATACAATTTATTTTTCTAATAAACAGAGGGCATTTTAATATGTTTGAAATTTCATTGTTCTACTTTTCATTTGTGCAATTTTGTTTGATGAAACAGTGAGAATTGGAGACTTTCAGAACACCTACCTCCCCACCTGGGGTACTTCCTCTGAAGCGTTTACTTCTTTAATTAGCTTTGACTCATTAATCTTTGCCTTTTCTGTTTTGTCTTCTAGTAGACCAGGACTGCCTCCAACGTTTGTGCATCTTATTATCTCTTGATCTCTTATCCTTTCTTTTAAAGGTAATAATTGTGTGTGTGTATGTGTGTGTGTGTGTGTGTGTGTGTGTGTGTGTGTGTGTGCAGTGATACTGGGGATGGAATTCACGGCCCCGGCTTTTTCCTTTAGCTTTTATTTTTACCTAAGGCTTCATCGACTTGACAGCTTCACTTCCCAGCTTTTTTTTTCCCCACTGGTTAACTGGAGATAAGCATCTCATGAACTTTACCTGGATGATGTCAAACATGAATTCCCAAATACCAGCATTCCCAGGAACTAAGACTACAGGTACAAACCACAAGCAACTGGCAATATTCCTCTTGTCAAAGTGACACAAGTGTTTTGTTCCTGGGATATATGATAATGATAGATAATTCATGGTGTTTAACAGTGATCAATACCTGTGATCTCATTTATTTGGTGTATCTCTCATTTGTTTTTAAAATTATTTTTGACCATCCTGGGCCTTAAACTCAGGGACTGCACACTGTCCTTGGGCTTTCTGAAGTCTAACATTTGACCACTTGAGCCACCACATTACTTGCAGCTTTTTTCTATGTATGTGGTATCGAGGAATCAAACCTGCGTCTTTGTGCATGCTAGGCAAGCACTCGACCACTAGGCCAAATTCCCAGCCTGAGTCTTCCATTTTTTTCAGTCCATCATCCACTATTGCAGTAACATGACACTTCATATGGGCCTGCCATTTTGGTTCCATAGATTTATTTCCTTTTGTCTTTATTTTCTTTCTTGAGTGACTCATACCTTTTTGCACACATTTGACTTTAAATACAGTTTGGTCATTGGAGACTAATTCCTATTGAAGGGATAAGTAGAAACATAGTCTGACAATAAAATATACCAGGAGAAACTGATGATTGTATCATTGATGCTTGTATGTGGCTGTGCTCCAGGTACATTGGTTCCACGATGTTATGGCCAAAACTGATTATGCATTGATGGCCCCCAGATATGTAGTGATCCTAAACAGTGTACTGTTCAAACTAAAAATTATGCCAATAATTATCCTGATAGTTTCCATACACATGAGCCAGAGATTGAATTGATTCACTTACGCTTACAGATAGGTAGATGGTGTGGGGTTTTGTTTTTGTTTTCACTTGATTGCTTTTTTTCCCTATTTGAATTTTTTTTAGTCAAGTCAATCAAATATTTACTAAACATACCAATCATTCTGGTTTTGTGCCAGTTTCAATGCACATCAAGATAATCAACAAAATAGTAAGGGATACACAATCCTATTAAGAAAGTGTTGAGCCAATAAGAATGCCACTTAGGTTACCTAATGAATAATCAAGAATCATATGTCATATCTATTTAAGAAGCCAGAAACCATTAAATCCCCTTAATACATAGGTTATGTACTAGATTTCTTTTGAATAAAGAAAACAAGTTAGGATCATAATACTTTAATACAGAATAAATTAAAGAAATGTATCTTTAAAATTAGAGTCTTATACCTACAATCCTTAGCTTCTCAGAAAGCTGAGATCTGAAGATCACAGTTCAAAGTCAGCCTGGACAGAAAACTCTGTGAGACTCTTATCTACTAAAAAGGAAGAAATGGATCTGTGGGTCAAGAGGTACATTGCAGGCCCTAAGTTCAAGCCTCAAAACACACATGCACACACATTGACACATACACACACACACACACACACACACACACACACACAACCCAAATAAGCATAGAATTAATGCTATTAACTTACAATCAAACATACATTATTGTATGGTCACCACACTTTCTGACAGGCTTAGAAATTGGAAGAGGAACAAGGAGTATGAGAAACGGTTGACATGTAACAAACACCCTGCAGTCACAAAGATTTGTGATTAATACATTGTGCTGATTTATGGAAGTTCTTAGTAAACATTCCCCCAAATATGCACATGCTTCATCTTTTAAGTAAAACTAAGGCAGCGATGTGTGCCTTCATAACAACATCTCATCATTGTCTTGCCAACCTTCCATTTCCTTTGCTCTGTAATGTCTATTAACTCTGTGTCTTCTTGGAGGAGATAATGTAAAATCATGAAATTTACACAAAAATTGTACACACATACATACGTACACACATACACACATGGATATGTACGTTTGTATATATAGATGTGTGTGTGTATGTACAATTCATTGTCTTGGGGAAAAAATAGAAAGGAATGCGTCAGTGCAATTTATATATGTATGCACGACATGCTTGTGAGTGAGGGATTTTATAATCATTGAAACATCCAACAGTGGTTACACATGGAAGTAACAACCGCATTCTGTGAACGTGTTGCTGCATACCTGGGATGCTGTTTTGTCAGCCATCCCGTCATGAAACCACAGAATCAGCAGCATCCCCAACTCCCCAGGAAGTTCTGGGTTTCTGATCACTCTCAGATGGGATTCATTTTTTCAAGGTTGTTGAACGTTCACACTCCTGAAAGCGCTTGGAAATGTAACAAATGAGTCACAAAATAGGACTTAAAGAATGACAAGTGTGGGCCGGGAGTTTGGCCTAGTGGTAGCGTGCTTGCCTAGCATGCACAAAGACCCGGGTTCGATTCCTCGGTACCACATACATAGAAAAAGGCCGGAAATGGTGCTGAGGCTCAAGTGGTAGAGCTCTAGCCTTGAGAAAGTCCAAGGACAGTGCTCAGGCCCTGAGCTCAAGCCCAGGACTGGCAAAAAAAAAAAAAAAAAGAATGACAAGTGTGAATCCAGGTCATGAGCTCAGCACATTTCCTGTTCACAAGTGAGGATCTCAGCCCAAGAGGACATTGTATTTGAGGAGATGGCAGACTCGATCATGTCTTTTCCCTCTTTGTAAATTTTAGTCTTCCCTCTTTTTGTGTTCTAATATGTTAAGCAACTAATAGGACTTGTCCATGATCTTGTTCATACACTTAGGTTCCCAACAGAAGTGAGTGTTAATCTTCCCAGTTTCATGCCTTCTGAGAGACTCAGTCATATTTGTCTGGCTTGTAGCTTTCCAACCAGAGTCAGAGATAATCACATCCAGGCTGCTTATCCACAGCAGAGGTGTCTTGCTACTCTTCTGCTATCTGTGCTTTCAAAGGGGTGGTTTCTAGGTCCCAGTGTGGTTTTGGCCTTCAGAAACCAGAGTTTCCTGATCCTTGACTGCAAAGCGGGTTTTCAAGAGAGACTTGGCAACAGAGAATACAGTTCAGAGGGAAAGACTGGGAATTGGTAACTGCAAGGGAGTAGCTTGATATCACACAAATCTCACTCGCTTTATCTCGCTTTTTCTACCCCGGTATGGCTCCTGCTGCCTCTTTGAACCATTTGGAGCAAGCTATTGCTTCCTCAAATTATTTTGCTTTTGTTTTTAAGAAACTTATTATGTTTTGCCAGTTTCAGTCACCGATATTTCATACTTTGGGGGGCACGATTGTGTTATCTCCCAGTCTCCCATAGGTTCTCGCTTATTTGACCTGTCTATTTTCAGATATTAAGTGAGTTCTTCTCTTCCCTCACAGCATTGATTTTGCTTTTTCAAAGGTCTCTGGATTCCATTATCTCTCCTGGTCGATCCAAGCCGTTTTGCATGAGAAAACTTGCCCCGATTTGAGACCACACAAAATGTGTTTTGTTTTTAGTTCCCTTTCTCTGTTTTGTCATTTACAGAGCTTTTAATTATATCCCCTGAGTTTGTTTTGAAAGGGGTTGGTTAGCTTGGAAAAAAACAGTGAAGTCCCTTGACAATTTTGCTTGCTTGCTTGCTTCTTGCTTTCTTTTCTTTTGTGCCACTCCTGGGGTTTGAACTCAGGATCTGTGTACTGTTCCTGCACATTTTTATTCAAGGCTAGTATTCAAACTACATGAACCACAGCTTCTGCTCTGTGTGTGTGTGTGTGTGTGTGTGTGTGTGTGTGTGTGTGTGTGTGTGTTTAGAGATATGAATCTCTAATTTTGGGGTCAGACTGGCTTCAAACTGTGATCCTCTGATCTCAGCTTCCTGAGTAGTTAGAATTACAAGTTGAATCACCAGAATCTAGCTGTTTACTTTTTTTAAATAGAAAAGATTAGTTATTGTTTGATTTTTTTGGATATGCTAAAAATGTTGAGCTTAAAATAATAATAATTATTAACTTAAATTGAAGGATAAATAATATTTATTATCACACATAACTGCTATGTAATATGTATTGAATGCTCACTAAATATCAGACGACATGCAGATACTTGTGAAATGCTAGTGATGTCAATAAATACGTGGTAACTGTGTTTACTCCAGGAAATTTCTATGTAGCTTATACAAACAACATTCCCATATTCACCCCATTTTCCAAATGAGAAGCTAAGGTAAAGAGGAAAGGGAAAGACGTGGTGGTTACAGCTGAGAAGTGGCAGAATCAGGATACAAAATGGTCTTAACCGCTCGGATTGTCTGCGGGTACAGCTACTGTTAACTGAACTGTGCTCTGCTTTTCCATCCAGGAAACAGAGCACAGTCCACCAAAGGAATACACTAGTTCACCTAGGAAATTCACTTAGAAAACTAGATAGTTTCATTCTTCTTTTTTTGTTTGTTTCTTTGTTTTGTCAGTCATTGGGCTTGAACTCTGGGCCTGGGCACTGTCCCTGAGCTCTTCAGCTCAAGGCAGGTGCTCTACCACTTAAGCAACTGTGCCATTTCTGGTTTTCTGATGAGTAATCCCAGATAAGAGTCTCAGACACTTTTGTGCCTGGTTTGGCTTTGAACACCATCTTGAAATCTCAGCTTCCTGAGTAGTTAGGATTACAGGCATGAGCTACTGGTGCCTGGCTGTTTCAACCTCCTTTTGCAGAATTCACTTGCTCTCATATGACAAAAATGCCTATCAGGTCAGTTCATTGTTGCTTTGTTCCTACCTCATGTATATATATATAAAAAGTCAGATCTACACTTTGGTTTTCATTTATTTATCTATATTTTATTTTGAATATATTTTGAATCACATTTTGTTTTTTTTATTGTATTTTATTGTTGGGTAACATATAGAGGGATTACAGTTACATTTGTCAGGTAGTGGGTGCCTTACTTCTTAAACATTGATACACTTTCTCATGTTTTTCTCCCCTTTTCCCTCCCCCCACCTCTTCCCAATACCTTGTTTTTCCCCTTTCCTTCCTTATTTCAAATAAACAAATAAATGCATATATATATATATATACAATAGCAGCTAATAAAGTCACATACAGTAACAATGTGAGATAAACCATAAGGGAAAAAAAGAAAAGAAATAACTTCACATAGTACATTAAGAGCAACAGTTACAACGATAAACCTTGTTTCCATATCCTAGAGTTCATTTATCTTAGCCTCATCATAAATGGCCATATGCACATAGCTTTTGAGCTATTGTAATCCTCTGCTAGGAGAATCCTAGACATGTGCTAATTTTTAGAAATGAGAGAAACCATGAAGCCTAAGTTCCATTTTCTTAATGTATTCCTCTGCATAGGCCATATGTTTTGTTACCTACATTAAAATATCTTAACCAAAAGTTTTAAGGCAGGCCACTGTACTTTAGGAAGCAAAGGACAGTGCAACTCCTCTGTATATCACCTTTACAATAAAATGAAATAAAGAGAAAAACTCTCCGAGGAGTCTCCAACATTCTCTTAGACAAATCAGCTAGTGAGAAGGAATCAATGTTTCATCAATACTTTCGGTGTATTTTTCAGAGTATGTACTCAGATTGAAATGCATTAGAAAAAAATTAATCTGAAAATGAGAACTAATGGCTACCACATTAATATCATCTATTATGTAATGTATCCAGAAGTCTGAGGATCTTGGCAAATAATTGAGCAAACTGGTTTTATGTACATCAATGCATGTTTCCTATTCCAAATTCCTATTTTTTAAATCTATTTTAATGTTCTTGAAGCTTTTATGTTTTTTTGAGACAGGATGTCATTCCCATGACTTCATAAAGATATTCTACATTGTTGTAGAAACTTTATAATATTGCCTTTTACATTTAAAACTCTGGTTTATCTCAGTTAGTTTTGTTCATGTTTGTGATATTCTTATGTGACATTCCAGAACCATTTGTTGAATTCTTTCTTTAGTCTTCTTGTTGTTTAGTTATCCTTATCTTTTTTTAAATTTTTATTTTGTCAGGGTGATATATATAGGGGTTACAGTTACATTCATCAGATAGTGGATGCATTACTTCTCACACATTGATATTCCTCATGTTTTTGTCCCCGTTTCCCTCTCTCCATCCCTCCCAGGCATCTTGTTTCCTCCCTTCCCTTCCCTATTTCAAAGAAACAAATAAACATATATACAATATACCAGGTAACAAAGTGGCCTTTATTCAATACTAAGTGTATATTTGCACTTCAGAATTTAACATTTTATTTATTCTTACCTGAATTCCATTTGATTACTTTTGCATGGCAGTTTTTCAAAACATGCTTATGATACTAACTGTGTAATTAATAAATATGTGAGTTTATTATATTTATCTGATAGAAGTTAACATGATTACATGGATTATGGTTAAAACTCACAAAAAGGAAGAAAATGTCAAAAGAATCAAAGAAAATTTTGCAGTATTCTAATACACCCATTTAATTTTTCAGCTTCACCTCCAGAAAGAATTAGACATGGTAACAAAACTATAGAGCTTCTACTCTTCTTATTTGCCAGTTTTCTATATTATAAGTTTCTTCTGGAGAGTGAAAGAGATATATGTGTGCTTGGAATAAGAATTTAAAAGAAATATCTGATCCACATCCAAGAACATAAGTGTCTTGAGACTTGTCGAGTAACGCCATTAGATATTCATGCAATGAGAGTACCTCTGGATATTTCCTTCTGATTATGCTGAACCTAACATAAGCTTAGTTGTTCTCTTTTCACCACATTTTTGGAAGAAAACTGAGTAATAGAGAGCTAACAACTATTGGTTTTCATTATTATAATGTTTATGTTGTAAATCTTAAACTGTTCTGATTCTGTTAAAGATACCTTTTTCTTATTAAGTACTTGAACTTCCCCTTTGGATATTTTCTGGCTCTTTTAAGCTTAAATACAATTCACTAATCATATTCCATACAAAAATTTCATTATGTGATGGACATATAAAACATCTATAATGGGATTTTTAGGATTTAAATGTAGCTAGAATGACTCATAAAATTCGGATCTCATCAAGCATATGCAGTCATCTTTAGTAATTCCCCTGGCTATATCTTGTCTCACATTTTTTTGTTCTTCTTTCTCTATGTTTATTCGGAAGGTTATAGGCCTTTAACTGGGGCTTGAGCATTGTCCCTGAGCTTTTCCACTCAAGGCTAGTGCTTTGTCCCTTTGAGCCACAACTCTCCTTCTAGTTTTCTGGTGGTTAATTGGAGATAAGGGTCTAACAGACTTTCTTTCCCAGGCTGACTTTGATCCATGAGTCTCGGATCTCAGCCTCCTGAATAGCTATGATATCAGAAGTGTGTCACTTGCACTTAGTGTTCTTCTCCTATTTCAAGGGTTCTCTTCTTTACTATATTCCATCCTGGGGTTGATAGAATCCTAGAGAAGATGGCAGTTTTACGTATCTTCTACTATTGTTGTTCATAATTCTGAGAAGTTGTTGACTCTATAGTTGTACTAGTACCTAGTTTCTCCTAATAGGCTTACAAATTAATGATGGGCCAGATTAATATAGTCTCACATTTATTCAAGTAAACTTATTGAGAAATAATGAAAATAACCTAGCTCTGGAACCAACACTGTGCAAATAATAACAGCAATAATCCGAGAGGATAGTTTTTGTTTCTCTGTAGGAATATCACATTTGTTTTTGTCGCTCCTCTTATAGGAATTTATTTCATATTAAAGCATGCCTTCCTCATAAGTGATCTAAATTACTATTGTTGGAGGAAAAAGAAAACAGAGATCTTCCTTTAGTCTTTGTAACTCATTTTGAATTTGTCTTAGAAATCTTTTACAAGATTAAGTCTCATTGTATAATCAAGAGGTAAAACACATTCCAAATGAACTACATAAAAGTCTAATTGTTTATGCTAACCTGTAAATTATAACATACTATCATTGCTTATTTTCAAAACCTCTGTCTTCTAATTGTGTGTCAAGTTTTACACATCTTTTCATATTTCTGTTTGTTTTTCTGTGTACTATTATAGACTGAATACTGATGAATCTCAGTGAATTCTTACAATTTTATGTTGCTGTGACATCCGTTTTGAATATATTAGATTCTAATGTCAGACATAGTACCCAGTGACCTTTGACACTGTTCTAGGCTTCTTCCTAACTTCCCAGTGTGGTCCATTTTAGGTGGTTTACGTAAGATACATGGTATATCAAACCAAAAATGAGGGAAACTTGAAATTTGAAACAAAAACAAGAGCAAAAGCTTATATCTATTTGAATCCAAAAGAGTGTATTTATTTTGCTAGACTATGTTATATATTTAGCCTAAAGTTTTCTATACCCTGAAGCAAACAGGAAATATAATTAGTTAACTGGGTCATGGTGACTGTTATATAAGGAGAAACACAGGTTGATACTCATTTGGACCTTGTTTCTGCTTTTACAGAATTTCTCTGGTCTGTGTGCTGTTAAACATTCCTTCCTCACAATCTCTTATTAACCCATTTAAATTTACTGTTTTCCCTCTTGCAACATTAAACAATGTACATCATTATTTCTTATACCATTCCTTAATACAGGAAAAGTTTTGAATAGTGAAAAATTACAGCAACAAATATGCCTAGGACTAAGGTTTTGGAGCTATTTTATTGAAAGCTTCTGTAATCCACCAGTTAAACACTTTGCAGAGATGCTGACAAATGATCACAGGAAGACATGTAATAAGTGGCTAAAGAAATTAGCCAGGTTATGACATTTATCCATGGAAAGAGCCATAGAAGTAACTCAGAAGTAATAATTATTATAACACCATTTTAGGATAACATTTTTATTTATTTGTTTTGTATTCCCTATTGCATTATTTGCAATTTGCAAGTTAATGAAGTTAAAAAGAGGATTTCACATTTTGCTTGGAAGAACTGACACCATTGTGCTATGATGCAATAAATTATTAAGTATCAAATGCGTTCATCATGACCAAAGTTAAGCCAAAACAGGGGAGGACTCTAATGGAGATTTTGTCTGCCTTCCTAGATTCAGTCATTTTCCACCATACTCTGGTCCTGCAAGACTCATCTGTATGGACAAGATCTGTCTGCTTCTTTCCATTGACCTTCCGAATACATTAATTCAAAGACAAAGAGAAACAGACACTCAAGAGAAGCAGAAGTGTGGGGACGGATACTACACCTCAATGCCTCTTTCCTGCTGGTGTCCTGGAGATTGGCTGTTCTAAGAGCCATGGATCCACCAGTATGTTCTCATCTCTAACATTAATCCCTTCCTCATCTTATTCATCCAAGATCAAGGCTTGTAATATCCTCCCTGCCCCTCCCTTTTTCCCCGTAGCTCTCCACAATTCATTTTGAGTTTTTGCCATTCCACTCAAGCCTTTGGAGATAATACTTTAGTTGAAGACTTCTTGTCTACCCCTGTCCTACTGCAACCTCTGATTCTCACCCGGACTCGCCACAGATACAGTACATGAACTCACATAAAGCCTCAAAGTCTCATTCTATCTGTCTATTCTCTTGGCATTTAGAGAGTTTAGAAAGAAGGATTTTTGTATTTCTGTTGGTTTTCTATGCCCAGCAAAATATTTATTCAGATTTAAAAGTGCTCCCTACCTAACTAATACTGTAAATACATAGAAGGTATAGATGAGTAACTTTCACAACAAACCTAACCAACAAATAATATTTACTAGACATGAACTTGTATAAAAGAATATGCTCTGATGATGTTCACTAGGAGATATAATCAGATTCACAGTCAGTGCTCCTGGGTTCTATTCCTAAAGTTGCTTAGTTGATTTGCTCTATACAAAAGAATAAAACAAAACCAAACAAACAAAAAAAGCACTAGGGGCTGTCTTTGGGAAAGGGTGTGTTAAAATTGTCTTTTGTTGCTGCAGGGAGGAAACCAAATGTTCAGCTCTTATGATTATTCAAAGCCCAACTACATACTTTTCTATATTCACAAAAACCTTAAGGAAACAGCATGCCTTCCCACTCCTTCTTGAGAGGTGAAATCATAGTTTCCAACATGTTTGTATGATTAGTATGTGACTAATACAATGCAAATACTGTGCTAAATATAGGTTTAGCCTATTTTTGTTTTCCTATGTTTGCTTCCTCAGATTACATCCTATTTTCAGTTTTCTTAGGTGGTTATGAAATTGTTGAGATTCTATGGAAGATTATATATTGAGGGGTGATCTTGATTGAAATCTAGCTTTTAAGACTAAGTCATTGGAGGCCGGGAGTTTGGCCTAGTGGTAGAGTGCTTGCCTTACACATATGAAGACATGGATTCGATTCCTTGGTACCACATACTTAGAGAAAATGTGCAAGTGATGCGATGACTCCAGCGGTAGAGAAAGTCCAAGGACAGACAGTGCTCAAGCCTTGAGTTTAAGCCCCACGACTGGCAAAGGAAAAAAAAAAGAACAAACCATTGACATTGTGCAAGAGATCACAGTATCCTCAGCCTTCCTGCAAGTGCCTGGCCAAGAATCAGAACTCTTCACATACCATGTGATCCTGATAGACACATGTTCAGTTTTTAAATTCATCATTCTTTATTTTAAACTCAGTGTGAAAATTTGTCCTAAGTTACAGACAGAAGCAACTAACAAGACTAGAAAGACTACTAAGAATGTGGTTTGGGAATCACTGAAGAAGCTTTTAGAATCAGAATAGAAGTCCGAGTGTCAGAAATGTCTTTGGAAATGTGTAAATTTCAAAATATTGAAGGGCTGTGTTTGGGTCTCCTCCCCTGCATTGGAAAATATCTAGGAGCTGTGCCCTTGAAGACAGACAACTGATGCTCTGATTGCTTTTCAAATTGAAAGTCTCACCTGCTGTTTGCAAACGTGTTCTCTTCTCTTTTGCCCTGTTATTGAACAAACAGGCATCGATTTCTATTTTGCTTTGGAAAAAAAGTCCCACGGATACAGCTCTGCTTACATAGTGAAGGATTTAACCATGTCCTATTTAGAAAAATTTAAAAGACTCTGATTCCTGCACAGCCAGTTGATAGGTTCCTGTGATGAAAACAGTGTATGTGGTAAGAGAGATGGAACAGGTGTAATTCACTAATTATTCATATATGGTGTCCTAGGGACAAAGAGTATGTTCATAACAATACTATAGCTGAAAGCAATGGGGTGAACAGACATATCAAAGGTGGCTGATGATACCTGTGCTTAGTAAGCAGAAAAGATTTTGGATGGAGATCAGTATTTCCAAGAAACGAGTTATAGGAAAGGGAAAGTTTACATTACTGTCAACAGCAATGCAGCAGATCTGCTTACAGTGTTGAATGCTAAGTGAGGCACATAGTGAAAGGTCTGTTACTGACACTTCTTTAAAATATGTATTTCACTTGGATAGCTGGTGTACGATGCATGTTTATTTAATTTAAAATACTCTGAGAGAAAGAGAGAGAGAATAATTCTGCTTTGCACCACCATCTCCAAATACTCTGAATGTAGGTAATATTTCTTAATTCATTTGCCAATTCCTTGATACAGTGAATCAATGTCTTACTGGACTTATATCTTGTGCTCTTGCTTCCATATTATGTTTTGTGTTTTTTCTGTTCCAGGAACTCTGAGATGTTTACAGGTATATGGAGTGGAATAAATACTTCCAGGGGTACACCCATCCTTGCTGCCTTTAATTTAAAAGCTACCATTAATTTGAAAATCCATATTGGACAAGGCAAAAAGATAGGCGTATAACTCAAGTTATGCTAGGTAAACACAAGGCCCTGAATTCAAAGCCCCAATACTGGAATGGGGGAAAGAAAACTCAATTTTCCCTCTACAATTATGACTACAATTATGTTATGACTTGTAACAAATTCCAGCTCCTACCTTCCCACAGAGAGTAGGAGTTAGGATTGTGTACTTCAAAGTGATTACATTTGAAACAGGTTTTCAGGTCCTTTAGAAAGATACCATGGATTGGAAAAACCAACATCTTTCTAAATAAGTTCTGCATCCTAAAGGATTGCAGGAACAAATTACAATCGCAAGCTTTAAGAACAGTTCTAAGACAGACAAGGCAAGAGACAGAGTCAGGAAATGCAGGTATAAAGATAACCCTACCAAGGGAAATAATAAATCCATTTCAGTCCCTTATATGAAGCTCACCTGTTCCAGAGTCCAAAAATTCTCCCAAATTAATTGGGATTGAGAAGCATTTAGAGAATGAATCCAACACATCATATGATGGGTCTATCAGTGCATTTCAAGAAAGGATTAACTAAAAGGAAAAGGCCTTCCGGAATGTGGGCAGGCCAGGCCTTCGGGTGAGACCTCAGGGAATAAAATAGGAAGAAGGAAGAAGTCGCCTAACATAAGTATCTTCTTTTTCTTCTCTGATTCAGGAAGCTGAGACACAGAGACCCATATCTTGGAGATTAGCTGCAACCCCCACTCCCCATAAAAAAAATCCCTGAGACTCTTCTTTCCAAAATCTGGTAAGGAAAATAGTGAAATAAAAATAAAAAAGCCTCAAGTGCATCCAAGAGTATTGAAGAATTATTTTGTCATCTTAAAAATAAAGATTTGGGACTGTGCATATAGCCTGATGGTAGAGAAGTTGATGGAACCCTTAACTCTAGTTGAGAGTGGTATAAATTGCTTAATGAAGCATAATTATGTAAAGAAGATAAAAGCAACAGAGAAAACCAACAACCCCTACTGAGTCCTCCTGCAATCATAAATGTTGGTTTGGTGAATTACTTTTCACTGTTTCCAGCTTGACCTTCAGTTCTTAGTCTTATTTTGACTTATTCAAACACCTGGCATACAAATATAAGGTGTTTAACACCATGTCACTAGAGCCCTAACTTTTCAATTTTATTACTTTAATCCTTTGAATTTGGCCAACAACTCAGTTATACAGCTTCCTTTTCTAGAATATGTGACAGGAAAGTAGTTTCAAATGCTGAGCTTAATACCCTGGCTTTTTTTTATTGACTGTTGCATATAAATTCAGTCATTCCTTACAATCTGATAGGTGCACTGAGACTTTGGAAATTTTTTGAAATGAAATGTGTAGTTGTTTTCTGTGGTTGGGTAGGTTCACAGTACTTATTCAATCATTGCAGTTAGTATAATTCTATTTCACTGGCATTTTTGCAGCTGCATAATGCAGTTAATAGAATAGATTTGTGCACGTGTACAAATAAGGAAATAAGTATGGAAAGGTTAAGCAATTTTCCTAACACTGTAAACTAGCAAATATATGTCTTATTCTAATGTTCAATATGCATGATTTTGATTTACCCCAGAAAAGCACATTTAAGAATTTGAAAACACACTAGCCTCTACTCCCTTTTATAGGACAATTTACATCCTAACATAGTTCTGAAATCCTCTCTTGGTTCTTAGACTAGATATGAATCAATATCTGGCCCATCTTGAATTAGTCTTGAATCAAAAAGTGACCTGTCCTTCCTCAGTCTTTAGAATATGTAGCAAGAAGAAATAAATTATAGAGCAACAGTGAATAGAGAGAACACCAAGAAAATGGGATTTCATGCAATCTTTTATCATAGGTAGATGGGTTCACTTCTGACTGGCTTATATGAAGCAGGAAAACATCTTACTAATAAGCTCTTTATGTTTTTTACGTGTCAATCATAAACATATTGTTTGCTATACTCTTTTAATATGTCCTCCTGTGTAACTTTCCAAGGCAATAAAACTGTGGGTGGGTAAGTAAAATTCCATCTCACAGAACATTTTGGGTTATTGGGCATAAACTTGAGTAAACAATAATATAGCATCTCCTGGAATTGATAGTTGTGGGGAGCTGCGAGGGCTGCGCCTTCAAGATGGCTCCGGTTTCCGCCTTCCGCCATCCCGACGGCAAGTGCTCTCTGTGAAAACAACTCCTTATATGGCTAAGTTTTGGCTTCTGGCTTGCTTCCGCGTAGTTGGCCCTATCGGCATCTCCCACCTGGCTTTTCAGAATTGGCCAGGTGGAGGTCATATAAGACCAGGGATAGTCCTGGAAGAGGAAGAAGAAGAAGAAAGAAGGAGAAAGGAAGAAGCTTGTTAAGGGTTCCTGAATAAACCACTTGGAGAAGAATCCTGTGTCGCGTCTTCCTTGCTGGTCGAGGCGGAAGCGACAAGTGGTGGCCCATACGGGGAAACACTTATACGGAGGATTCAGAACTCCTTGTGGTCAGGGAGGTGCACCGGAAAGTTCCCAGGTAAGTGGGAATCCGAGGTCAAAGCGGGCATAGTTCGGGGCTCTACTCTGTAGATAAGAGAGAGAGCGGCAACCCGGGGAGAAACAAAAATAAAGGAAAAGTGAAGGCGTAACAAAGTGACAATTTTCTTAACTGAAGATGGGCCCCACGACGTCACATCCAATTTTTCTGGCCCTCGATGAACTATTGCGTTCTAAGGGGCTAAAACTAAGAAAGGGTACACTGCAAGGATTTCTTAATGAGTGTGAAACTGTGGCTCCTTGGTTTATTGTATCAGGTAACCTTACAGTAGCTTCTTGGGATAAATTAGGGAAGGATTTGGACTTTGCTTATGAGCAAGGCACATTAAAAGCTGGAGTTAGAACCATTTGGAAAATGATTAGGGGGTGTCTTCAAGACCAGCGCTGTTGTGACGCTGTGGAAAATGGTCGGGCGGCGCTAGAACAGCTGCAGGAGGAAAGATCTGAAAAGGCGTACAGTGAAAGTTCACTTAGCGAGAAAGGGAAAGCATCCAGAAGACTTTACCGCGACCTGTCTGAGTATAAAGAGGAAGGAGGGTCTGATCTAAGCAGCTCAGAAGACGATGAGGAAGTACAGGCCTTCATACAACAAATGTGGAAGACTCGTTTAAAACGAGAGAAGGGAAAGCAGAGCAGTAAGTGGAATATAGGGGAGGAGGCTCCTGAGAAGGATCCTCCAGCCGCTGCCTCAGCACCCTTTAATCCACCTCCTTATCAGCAGGGGGCAGTTGGTCACACGTTTTGCCCCGAGATGTGAAGGACAGTTCACACAGAACTAGCTTGTCCAGTTTTTCAGGACCAAAACCAACAGAGATATCATGAGCCACTTGAGTTTAAAGTGGTTAAGTCCTTGGCTGAGTCAGTTCGAACGTATGGCATAACTGCCTCCTTTACAGTGGCTCAGGTAGAGGCCTTGAAGAGAAATTGTATGACCCCTTCTGACTGGGCCGGACTTACTTGTGCCTGTTTGAGCCCAGGGCAATACTTGGACTGGCGAGCTTTTGTGTTGGAGTTTTCCAACGAACAGGCAGCAATTAATCAAGCAAATGGTCACGGACCCTGGGACAGGGACATGCTTCTGGGGCAGGGAAGATTTGCTAATGTTCAAACAGGGTATCCACCGGAAGTGTATGAACAAATTAATGACATTGTATTAGAGCCTGGAAAGCCTTGCCTAATCGAGGGGAAGTTAGTGGCAATCTTACAAAAATCCTGCAGGGGGCCACCGAACCGTTTTCAGACTTTGTTGCTCGAATGGTTGAGGCAGCGGGGAGAATTTTTGGCAACCCAGATAGAGCCATGCCCCTAGTAAAACAACTGATTTATGAGCAGTGTAACAAAGAGTGCAAGGCTGCTATAACTCCATATAAACATAAAGGCATAGAAGCATGGATGAAAGTTTGTAGAGAATTGGGGGGCCCATTGACTAATTCTGGCCTCGCTGCAGCTGTAATCCAGCTCACTAGTAAGAAAAGCAATGCATCCAGAGCATGCTTTAAATGTGGAAAAATGGGACATCTTAAGCGAGATTGTCCAGAACGAAGAGGAGCTGGAGGAGCAGGAAGGACCCAGCCAAGTAGACAACCTGGACTCTGTCCAAGATGCAGAAAGGGCAAGCATTGGGCAAATGAATATAAATCAATAAAGGATGTAAATGGACAGCCTCTAGGCCACCCTGCCCAGTCAAAAAAATGGCCAGAGGGGCCCACGTCCCCAGGGCCCGCAAATATATGGGGCTGTAGAGAGCCAGAGCGAGGGGGCGCCCCAGGAGAGATGGCCCACCCTACGCCATTCCAAGGACCGCGGAGAGCCACTGCAGGTTCAGCGGGATTGGACCTCCGTGCCACCGCCAGGGTCATATTAACACCTCAAATGGGAGTGCAACTGGTGGACTCAGATTTTCAGGGGCCCCTAAAGAGTGGCACAGTGGGGTTGTTAATTGGCCGTTCCTCGGCAACCCTCCGAGGCCTCAGAGTTCACCCAGGGGTCATTGACCCAGATTACACAGGAATAGTTAAAATTATGGTTGAAGCACCAAAAGGCACAGTGGCTATTTCTCCAGGAGATAGAATAGCACAATTACTACTTCTTCCTAGTCTCCATGAGACTTTCCCTGCCAGGCAGGCCGCCAGGGGAGACAAAGGCTTTGGATCCACCGGCGTGGAACTGGTGTGTATGTCATTAGACTTGAATGAAAGGCCTACTATGGAACTAGAGGTAGATGGAAAAAGAATCATTGGACTTTTAGATACAGGAGCAGACCGCAGCATTATAGCCAAAAAGGACTGGCCTTGGGGATGGCCAGTGCAGGCCTCTGATCAGACTCTGAGAGGTCTAGGCTATGCGAGGGCCTCCGATGTCAGTGCTTGGCAATTGAATTGGAAAGACGAGGAAGGACACTCAGGAACCATTCAGCCTTATGTTCTTGAGCTTCCGGTCTCACTGTGGGGCCGTGATCTAATGAAAGAGATGGGCTTCTGTCTCAGCAATGATTATTCATGCCTCCAAAGCCATGATACTACAGATGGGATATTATCCTGGCCGTGGACTGGGGAAGAAGTTGCAGGGCCGAAAAAACCCTATTGAGGTCCAGAAAAAATTAGATAAACATGGGTTGGGTTTTTCCTAGGGGCCGCTGAGGAACAAGTCCCCATTACTTGGAAGACAGAGGAACCAGTATGGGTGCCTCAGTGGCCGTTAACCTCCGAGAAATTAGCAGCAGCCCAAACCCTTGTGAAAGAACAATATGACTTACGTCATGTTAGGCCCTCTGTGTCACCTTGGAACACACCTATTTTTGTTATAAAGAAGAAGTCTGGAAAATGGCGATTATTGCATGATCGGCGAGCTATTAATGCCCAAATGCAAATTATGGGCCCCATACAAAGGGGATTACCTGTGTTGTCCGCCCTTCCCGAGCATTGGCCCATTATAGCAATAGATATTAAGGATTGCTTTTTTTCCATACCCTTGCACCCCCGAGATTGTGAACGCTTTGCTTTTACTGTGCCATCTTGTAATCATGAGGATCCAGATCAAAGATATGAGTGGATTGTTTTGCCTCAAGGTATGGCAAATAGCCCAACCATGTGTCAACTATATGTGGGGCAAGCTATCCGCCCTATTAGACAAAAGTATCCAACTTTGAAATGCATCCATTATATGGATGATGTTCTCTTAGCCGCAAAAAATGAGGAAATATTGAATGAAGCATATGGTGAATTAGTTAACACCATGCAACAACGGGGATTGCATGTGGCCCCGGAGAAAGTTCAATTAGGAAGGGTAGTAGAATATTTGTTTGCAAAAATTACCCCCGTTTCTGTGATGCCACAGAAGTTAACTTTGAGAATAGATAATTTGAAAACCTTGAATGATTTTCAAAAATTGTTAGGAGATATTAATTGGATAAGGAATTATTTAGGTATACCAAATTATGAGTTGAAGCCCCTTTTTGATGTTCTTAAGGGCAGTTCAGATTTAGCTTCCCCTCGGGTCTTGAATGAGGAAGCCCGCTCAGCCCTTGTGAAGGTAGAGAATGCATTTAATAATATTACCCTATGCAGATTAAAGGAGGGTGAACCCTTTTCCTTGTGCATAATCCCCTCTTTTTATCAGCCCACTGGAGTTTTATGGCAAAAAGGCCCTTTATTATGGATCCATCCTCGAGTGTCCCCTGGAAAGTCCCTTGGATACTATCCTGATGCGGTTGCCCTGTTGGCATTACAGGGTATCCAGCAAAGTATTCAATTTCTGGGACAAGCCCCCAATGTACTTGTTGTTCCATATACCTCTCAACAGGTACAGGTTTTACGTGCTGCTGTTGACAATTGGGCTGTTCTTAAATGCTCCTTTAATGGAAAAATTGACAATCCTTATCCAAAGCATACTTTATTGGGATTTATAAAGGAACACCCAGTTATTTTTCCAAAAATTACCGTACAAGAACCTATAGCAGATGCTCCCAATATCTTTACTGATGGGTCCAAAACAGGCTGTAGTGTTGAACCCCCAGTTCAACATCAATTTACTCCAGGCAACCCCCAAGTAATAGAATTAATGATTGTTTTAGAAGTTTTTAAAAATTTTCCTGGTCCCTTTAATTTAATTTCTGATTCTGCTTATGTAGTAAATGCTTTGAAAGTGTTAGAAGCCGTGGGCCCTATAAAGGCGACTGCATCTGTTCACCCCCTATTTGTTCAACTTCAAATATTAATATGGCAGAGAAGAAGTCCATTCTTTCCTCTACATATCAGAGCCCACTCAGGTCTTCCAGGTCCACTTACAGTGGGAAACAATATGGCAGATGATTATACTAGAGCCCCATGGATCCTGTCAGTATCCTCTTTGGATAGAGCCAGAGAATTCCATCAGACCTTCCATGTCAATTCTCGGACACTACGGGCCCGTTTTTCCTTATCCAGGGCAGATGCCCGTCAAGTAATTTTGGATTGTCCCAAATGTGTTATTCACCAGCACCCTCCTAGTGCTGGGGTGAACCCACGCAGGTTACTCCCGTTGAAAATTTGGCAAATGGATGTGACTCACATACCCGAATTTGGACGTTTAAAGTATGTTCATGTGTCTGTGGACACCTGTTCCGGTGTCATTTATGCCTCACCATTGTCCGGAGAAAAGGCCCATAATGTTATTGCCCACTGCCTTGAGGCATGGGCAGCCTGGGGCCTCCCACAAATGTTAAAGACGGACAATGGTCCTGCTTACACTGGAAAGCAATTCACCTCCTTTTGCGCCCGTATGGGTGTTTCCTTAATTCATGGCTTACCTTATAATCCTCAAGGCCAAGGTATTGTGGAACATGCTCACTGCACTCTTAAGGAACCTTTACAAAAACAAAAAGGGGGAGAGGGCTTAGCCCCTACTCCAAAAGAGAGAATATCCCTGGCTTTATTTACCTTGAATTTTTTGAATTTGGATATCCATGGCCGTTCTATGGCAGATAAGCACAGCTCTCCAGCTGCCCCAAATTTAGGGACTGTAATGTGGAAAGATGTGATCACGGGGTGCTGGAATGGCCCCGACCCCGTGCTGGCATGGGCAGGAGGATCTGCATGTGTTTTTCCGCAGGACCGCCTGGATCCGGTGTGGGTGCCTGAATGACTTATACGGAAAGCCAAAAATGGAGAAATGCAAGACACTGCAGATACTCCTCCTTCTGATGATACTGTGCTTGACAATTCAGCGAGGGAGTGCAATACTGAGATGGGGGATCCTGTCAACCTTTCCGAGACCCATGCCCATAAGATATGATGCAGCTTTATTCCCTCGCCTTTTAACACTAATAAGACACTTAATCTCCCATTTTATCCTTTAGATAAGGAGGAGGAAGGAATTGGGGAAGAGCACAACATCACCCTACTAGGAACTTTGTGTTTCACCATAGCTAATGAGACAGGGAGTAATATCACTTGTATAGGGCTCCCTCAGTCAAAGGCAGCATACTTTAGGGGCTGGCAAGGGTCCTCTGGGTCTACGGAGGTTTGGGCCAATGCGACAGGTTTCACATATGCTGCAAATTTATCTAAACAATTATCAAGTTGTCTTTTAGGAAATTGGACTGGAGAATTTGATGTATTAATGATGCAGTTGCGGACTGCCATTACGAGTGTGAATTCCACCCGGGTTGATGAAACTCTACTGCAGGATGTTTCTTCCTGGATCCTGTCGGCAGTTGGACACCTGAAAGAGTGGGCGGGAATGGGACCTCTTATGGGAATTTTGGCCATAATTATCCTATTGTGCCTGTGGTGTATTTGCCGCATTAGGAGCCTCCATCGCCGAAACATGGCTATGCTGGTTCAGGCCTTCACTGCCATAGAAGCAGGACAGTCCCCCTATGTGTGGCTTGCCACACTTAAAGAGTAAGCGCAGGATGTGAGGCAAGCGCACTGCACTTGGGAATCGCTTCCCGGCGCGAGCCCCAAGAAGAGCATGTCAGGGTGCATGTGGGTTGATGCCCAAAATCCCACCTCTGTAAAAAGGCATCGGACAGGTCTGGTAGTCCTTGGGAAAGGTACCGCCCAGGTGAAGACCAGTGCACGGTCCTGAACAACAATTTTTAGCAGAGCCCTGACCTCTACTCTTGCCTGCTGCTTAATAAATAAAAAAGGGGGAGCTGTGGGGAGCTGCAAGGACTGCGCCTTAAAGATGGCGCCGGTTTCCACCTTCCGCCATCCCGACGGCAAGTGCTCTCTGTGAAAACAACTCCTTATATGGCTAAGTTTTGGCTTCAGGCTTGCTTCCGCGTAGTTGGCCCTATCGGCATCTCCCACCTGGCTTTTCAGAATTGGCCAGGTGGAGGTCATATAAGACCAGGGATAGTCCTGGAAGAGGAAGAAGAAGAAGAAAGAAGGAGAAAGGAAGAAGCTTGTTAAGGGTTCCTGAATAAACCACTTGGAGAAGAATCCTGTGTCGCGTCTTCCTTGCTGGTCGAAGCGGAAGCGACAGATAGTCAGTGCTTTAATTTATCAGGTGAGTCACACAAAGTGTCTTAACCAGGACTAACCACTGTGAATGAATGAATGAATGAATGAATTCATGACTGAGAATGATCTTGGAAAAATGATGAGATCAAGATATCTGCTGTGTTTTTTCTCTATAATCAGAACATGTAAAAACATACTTTCTTTCTCTCTTCTTTGGGAGACAATCTCTGATTCATAACTCATGAATTTCTTGCTTAGATTAATGCACATTCTCACTATAAGTTGAATAAAATGAATATTTAACTAAAACCATGTCAAACTGGCTCATTATTATGGACACTAAGAGCAAAGTGTTTGGTGGCTTCTGATATACAAGTGGTTATATTTAAGATTAAGTTATTTTCCTTTCTACTGTTTTTACTGTTATTATAAAGGTGAGATACAGAGGGGTTACAGTTACATAAGTCAGGTAAAGAGTATATTTCTTTTTGAACAATATCATCCCTTCCCTCTCCCTTTACCAGTTTTTCCCTCCCATCCTCACCCACAAGTTGTGTAGTTCATTTTCAACATAGTGTCTAGTGAATACCACTACTGTTATTTGTTCAACTTTTGTCATACATTTTGGTTCACACTCTCACCCTCCCAAAGACAGATAATTGAACCAATAAGACAAAAAGAAAACAAAACAAAAACAGCAACAAAAATATCTATTTCCACTTCCTGGAGATAATAAGTTTAGTTTTTATTTGCAAATGATACTGAATTTTAACCTACATTGGAAAGAAGATTGAATATGTTGAAAAATATAATCTATGTTTTACTATAAATTCATGTCAATATATTCTTTTGATTACATATTTACCTCTACCACTGATCAATTGTTACTTATCTTTTTGACTGTATCTGTCTGTCTATCTATCTATCTATCTATCTATCTATCTATCTATCTATCTATCATTAACCTATCATTATCATCTACCAATCATCTATTTCCCATAGGCACACATGCAATTGCTTTGATTTTTGCCTGAAAAACTTTTACCATATTTTTTTTTCATTTTAGATCATGAAAAACTAGTACCACTTAACAAAAAGCTGTAAGGTTGAATAAGAGAACTCTGGCACAATGTTTTTGCCTGGGGCCAATGCCATTTTATACCATTCTCAAATTTGTTTTGCAAACATATTTAGGAATGTCTATACTACTAATGTAATGGCTAATAAAGAAAGCTCTTAGGAGATCTATTAAACTGTTAAGTGAAATCATAATCTCTTCAATGACATCTACAAATGGCATTAAACTTACGAGATGTTGTACATATCGTTCAAGAGGAAAATTTCCATGAACACACACACACACACACACACACACACTTAGCTTGTGGCTGAGTCTCTTCAGCTTTCTGTGTCATTGTTAGTAATGCATTCCTTCATGGAGTTTCAGATTTTCTGAAAGATATTGCATTTTAAGACATATGACGATAAGACATAAGAGGAAGCCTAGTGCTTTTAACATTGCAATTTTCTATCTTAAATTAACTGTATGAATTAAGGACCCATGAGTTCTTTTATTTTCAGATGAGCAGTCTATGGTGCTAAGCTTTCCTGACCCCACCCACTATGGCATAGTGGCTCAACCCTATAGCTAGCCAGGAGCCAGCCAGGCTCAGTGAATCACCGATTCTTCCAATCTCATGGTTATTGTTCATTTCTCGGCCTTCTAGAGACCATATTATGTTGGCTTCTTTGGAGAAGTATAGAAGATAATGGTTTATGCTACCTGGAATCCAATTGTGGAAATGTCCCTCTATTTGGAATTGGAAACTGGAGCCCTAACTGCAGAGATCCCAAAGTCAGCCTTTCTGCCTCACAGCTATTTTCAAGGCTGGAAGTGTTTCTCCCTGCTCCCCTCCAGAAGGCATTTCCCAATGCATCTGCTGACTGTTGTAAGTGAAGACATTTAACAAGCAGATAATGGCCCCAGGCGGTGGGGAATCATGAAATGAAATATTCCTAGGCATGTGTGTTTTAATTACATTAAATTAAAAATATACTATCCACTACAATCCATGCAGTAAGTAAAGGAGAAACAAGCAAGCAAAATGCTAAGCAAATATTTTTATTAATAAAATAGCTTTTATAGATGCTCTAACACTCATAACATTAATAAATCTTTATTGTATAATTTTGCATAACAAGGAAAAATAACAATTACATAAAGTGCATCCAAACACTGGCATTGTTTTAGTTTTTCTAACATAACCTCATAATTTTTTAAGAACTAAAAAAAATGACATTCCATCTACCATTTTGTGATTTGTTTTTCAATTATTAAAATAAATTGGGAAATCTTTCCTTTCATTATGTGGACTTCTTAAGAATCATTTTTAACATTCGCCTATTAATTTATTGTGTTATATTTGGTAATGCAATTTAACTAATTCTTTGTTATTAGTCATTTAGCTGTTTCTAATATTTCATGGAATTAATACTGTGCTAAGCATTTTTCTCTATAAATATTAGAAGGGGAATTATTTGTCAAAGACCTGCAGCAATGTTTAAACAGCATATTTGTGAATCATGTTATATATATATACATGTATATTATGTATCTGTACACTTATACACAATAACCTATACACACAATAATGTGTGTATGTGTATATACATATATGTATACATATATGTAAATGTGCATATGTGTATATACACACATATGTATACATGTATGTATGCACACATATATGTGTATATGTATAAATATATGTATATACATACACTGCTAAACCAGTGTGTGAGTCCTGAACACTCATCAGGAAAAGTTAATACCTGAAAAGCTACTGACTGTTGGTTTCAGTGCTTTATATTCATTTTACTGACATTAAAGCTTAGCATTTGCATATGTCTATGTGTATTTATGTATATTTTCCTTTGGAAAATTTAACTTCATTTAACTATTGTCTCTGACACTGGTGCTTTCTCATTTCTGAAGACTTTATATACCTAAGACTAATATGCTCTTCTCACTGTCATGACTATATTCAAAATAGGTTTTCTGTAATTGTTTTCCCCCTATTTTACTTAACTCTTGGCTAAAGCATGCTTATATACTTATACAAATCAAAAAAAATATTTAATGAAGGCTGGATGAAAGAAGTGAGAAGTCATATGCAAAAATACACATCAGAATGTCAGCAGACGTCTCTTACTGCCCAAGGTGAAACATGCTGATAATTTTAGATTCTCAGGAGGCTGAGATCCAGAGAACTATAACCCAAAGGCACCCCAGGCAGCAAAGTAAAAATAATACTCTCCATAATATCCCCACTGGAGGCATAGCACCCACGGTAGTGAACTTGTTGTGTGAAGCTGAGTAGGAATGAGACTCTGTGTTTATATCCTGGCATTGGAAAGGATTTTAAAAACAGAAACATAGGTCCTTTAATTTTTCAAGAAAATCTTAGAAGCAAGGACTGAAATTATGAAATAGTATTCCTATTTTTAGAAACAGGTGTCATTGTAGATTGCTGCATCTTACATATTTAAAGGAGACTTTAAATCCTTTCATGATAAATACACACACACACACACACACACACACACACACACACACACACACCAAAAACTCAAGCATTTAAGACCACTGAAGCAGCACTGCAGAAAATACTTAAAAGAAACATATACACAGAAGAAGAATACAACCATGAATACAAATATAAGGGAAAGAATAATTTGTCATATAAGATTGTATTTACACTTGTTGTAAACGAGTAGCAAAAGTGACAATGAAACTTTTGATACTTTCTGAATTACTTCCCTGCTAACTGCTCAGTAAACTTCAATAAAAAGATTCACACAAGGTTTCATAATTTTAATCTTTTCTAGAATTTTCCTTATGCTATATTTCTGCTTACTTTCTCAGCTGTACTTTAAACTCCATGCAGGTAGAGGTGATGACTTTTGTCTATCCCCTTATATACTTAGGTCATTCTTTTCTTATGTAGTCGGAAATATTTAATTCTTAGCCTAAAGAAACAGCCTCCCTAATGTAGCTATTCTTGACCTGAGTGTTAAGAAGGATACAAGTAAAGATATGATAGATGCGCTATTTATACACACTTGTTTTTCATGTGCAAGATGCAGAAGAAATGGAGCTAGTAAAACTTCTGCAGAAAATAAAAATTCCCTTGATGCGCTAAAATCTAAGCAATTTGAGTTGTTACCATTATTATATAGATTGAGTATAATCCTACCTGCTCTGTGTGATGTAGAAAAGGTCCATGTGATTCTCATTTGATTCTGTGCCTTTCTTCTTTCATATAAAAGCACTATGATATTGGCAGAGGCAAAAACTCAGTCCCTCTCATACTGAACATAATAATCACGACATCATCCTCTCTATATCAGTTTTAAAAATTTGCCTTCATTTCTGTTCTCTAAAAGTTTTGGTCCAAGACTGAGATCTATTAGTTTATTCTTACCTTCATGATGTTGATTCAAGTAAAGTGTACTGCTGTTATCTAATACCATTGTAATGTATTCAATGCTCTAATGAATGCACAAAAGTTTGCGCACTACAAATTGGCTTTAATAGCTTTGTTGAAGAATCATTGACATACCATAAATTGCATAATTGAAGCACTGAGGTTGATAGGCAGATGACCCATTACTTCAGCAATGACGTCAGCTGTTTAAATTTCATTTTTTAAATTGTATTGTTATTATAAAGGTGATGTACAGAGGAGTTACAGTTACCTAAGTCAGGTAAAGTGTATATTTCTTTTTTGACAGCGTCACCCCTTCCCTTGCTGTCTCCAACGTTTTTCCTCCCATCCTCACCTACTAGTGTGTAGTTCCTGTTCAACCTAGTGTCTAGTAAGGGTCACTGCTGGGTTTGTTCTGTCTTTTATCCCTTCATTTCTGTGCTCCCGTTGACTCTCCCAAAGACAGATAAACAAACTAGACAAAAGGAAAAAAAACAACAAAAAAACCCCAAAAAGAATAGCAAAGATTATTTTTTTGCCAGTCCTGGGGCTTGAACTTAGGGCCTAAGCACTGTCCTTGGCTTTCTCAGGGCTGGAGCTCTACTCTTTGAGCCATAGCACCAATTCCAGCTTTTTCTATATATGTGGTACCAAGGAATCAAATCCAGGTCTTCGTATATGCTAGGCAAGCACACTACCACTAGGGCAAACTCCCAGGTCAACAAAGATTTTTTTTTTAAAGGCTTTTCTATCTACTTCATGGAGTTCATTTAAATAGATATTCTTTTATATGATCAGAGGCACATGGGCATTGTGCCTTTGTGTTCCTCCTCTAAGAGTATCTCCTTTTGGTCTCACTGTGTGTTCTGAATAATTTATCATGTCCCAGTGTATTTAGATCTAGCTCCCCCCTAGGAGAGAAAACATGTGCCATTTGTTTTTATGAGCTTGGCTTGCCGCTTAACATTTTGTATCCTAGGTCCACCCATCTCCTTATACATTAATTATTTGTCAAATAGGTCCTTGTAGTTTTACCTAGGATTTTCTCTGTACTTGTTGCTTTTATTTATTTTTGGCAGTCTCAAGGTGTAAACACCAGCCTATGCATGTGATATCATTTATATTTTATATAATCATATTATAGACCTAACAGACAATGATCATTACAAATATAATTAATTTTTTCACAAATCTTTCATTCTCTTTATAATATCTTGGTAATAACCAAAGCTATTAACTTTAAGGAAGTCAAATTTATCAATATTTAATTTAGGGGATCATATTTTTATGCTCTAAGACATCATAGTAATGAGTTTTCTGATCCATGAAAATATGTCTTCCTTTTCACGAAGATCTTCCATAGCTAAAATTTCATTTAGTTGTGTTTTGTAGTTTTCAGTTACAAGAAATCTTGCACTTCTTTTGGCAGATATAGTTCAAATATTTCAGAAGTTTCAAACTCCTTTATAAATTAAATATCAATTTCTGTCATCCATTGTTAGAATAGAAAAATAAAATGAATCTTGTATTTTGACATGGAATTATTCATTCTTAGGAAGCTCACTGATTAGCAGCTTTTCTATAGATACCATTGGCTTTTCTGTATAGTTCATCATATCACCTATAAATAATTTATTCTTTCAGTTAAATTTTAATTACTAAGCTCGTTTTATTTTGTTTGTGTTCCCAAATGAAGTGAAGGTTTTCATATACTAATGTATGTACCAGTGAATGTAATAGAAATCTTTGTTTTTCTCTTGATATAGAGGAAAGCAACAAATACATTTTCACTATGAAAATTATATTACCTGTAACCTTTCTATAAATGTCCTCTGTAGGCTGTGAAAGTTTTTTTCTAGCTCTAGAAATTTTTTTTTACTATAAATGGATGGTAGAATTTGGCAAATGTGCTGTCTGCCTCTATTTGAACTTTTCTGTGCCTTCTTTAATATTTCCTTTTTTAATCTTTTGATGTGATAAATTCTGCTGGCTGCTTATTACATGTATAACCAAGACTGTTTCATTACTGTGAGCAGTGCCACTTAATAGTGACAAGCTTTCATTTTGTAGGTTCCTAAGTTCACTTCAGAACTGATGTACACTGAATTTTCTTTGGAAATTCTGTACATTTTGAAGCCCAGTTGTTTGCAACTTTTGGTTCATCTGATGTGTACTTAGTCTTGGTAAAAGTGTGAGGCTTGTCCTATGAGAAAAATGTATATGTCTTGTTATTGCTTCTCCTCAATTGTCTGAAAGAGTTTATTCAAACTTGACATTACATATATTGGAAATGCTTGTTAGACTTCATCATATCTGGTGACTTACTTTTATTGCTGTCACAAAAAAATTTACTGCCAAACTTAAATCATTTACTAGAGAAAGGACTGATAAGTTCATCTAAGGCTACTGAGTGAACTATTTACTTTGGTAGTTTATGTACATTACCACAGAGTTAATTTTGTCCCAGTCAAAATAAAAGTTTTCTGCATACCGAAAGTAACATTCAATGAAATTGGTAGACAAAGCTTTATTGCTATTATAGGAAGGGTTTTGCTATGAATTTTAAATAATTAATACTTACATGAATGATAAAGGCTATCGGATGCTAATGAGTGAACTGTTTATTCTGGTACTTTATTCTGGCTAATGTAGAGTTAATTTTGTCCTAGTAGGAAAAAGCCATTTTCTGCATATGGGATGTAATAGCCAATGAAATTGGCACCTAACATAGTTTATTGGAAAAGGGTTACTTTCATCCTGTGAGGAAGAAACTTTTTTTTGTATACTGAAAGTAATATACAATAAATTAAGACTTTCTCCTCTCTTCCCTAGTAACACAAACGGATCACAGCTCTCGGAGAACTCTGGTACTTCTTATTCACATTAGTGCTTCTTTCTCATATTCTGGTAAGATTCTTCACATGCATGATCTGAATAATTCGGAAGTCCTTTTGCAAGGAATGCCCATGGAATGCCCAGAGCTCTTTCTCTCTCCTACTTTCTCTTGTGAATAAATATCTTGGTGCTTGAAGTGTTAAATGAATGTTTAAATTTATTTAACAATAGAGCTCAAAATTTCCCTTTAGGTAAGGAAAATATTTAGATACCTTTTTAAATTGTGCAACTAGAAAGCATAAATGTGTATATACATATACATATACATGAGAGAAAGAGAGAGAGAGAGAGAGAGAGAGAGAGAGAGAGAGAGAGAGAGAGAGAGAGAGAGAGAGAGAGAGAGAGAGAGAGAGAGAGAGAGTGTGTGTGTGTGTGTGTGATATAATGCCTAAAAGAAAACTTGTTTCTGGGTAGGGAGTGTGGCATAGTGGTAGAGTGCTTGCCTAGCATGAGCAAAGCCCTGGGTTTGATTCATTGGTACCACCTATATATAAAAAAAAAAAACTCGGGCCGGGAGTTTGGCCTAGTGGTTAAAGTGCCTGCCTAGTATGCATGAAGACCCGGGCTCGATTCCTCGGTACCACATACATAGAAAAAAGCCGGAAGTGGTGCTGAGGCTCAAGTGGTAGAGTTCTAGCCTTGAGAAAGTCCAAGGACAGTGCTCAGACTCTGAGCTCAAGCCCAGGACTGGCAAAAAAAAAAAAAAAAAACTCTAAGTGGTGCTGTGGTAGAGTGCTGCCTTGAGAAAGCTTGAGGATAGTGCCCAGGTCCTCACTTCAAGACCTAGGAATGGCAAAAAAAAAAAAAAAAAGAAAGAAAGAAAGAAAAAACAATGTTTATTTCACCAAGTACAGCTTTACACGAGATTCTTCCAAAATCACTGGAGATAATCTTAAAAGAAAAAGAGAATCATTTAACAGAGCCAAGACTATTAAGTAGATGTGTGTTTTTATTGTTTTCTTTTCAAAATCCTTTTTATTCAGTGGACAAAAACAAAACGGATGAGCTTGGGATATGAATATGTGAAGAATTTGGAATCAGGATAAAGCAGATACTCAGTAGGTCATTTTGGTGTGGCATTTTCACAGAAAATGTGACCATCTCAAATCTTTAAAAAAAATAAATCAGTGTTATCTTAAATAATTATAAAGATGTAATGAATAAAACTGTTGATTATATTTTCCTTGAAATAATAATAGAAAACAGATATTGTCAATAGATTGTGAAAGTGTAAATTACCACAAGTTCTTTGAAATAAACACTTTGGCAGTACATAAATCAATCCTGCATTAACACTTTGGTTTGTCAATTCACAATCTGGAAATCTTTCCTAGGGAAATAAACTGAATATGGAAAAATCTTTATGCCTGGCATTACATTTATTGCAGCAATTTTGTTGTATAATTGCAAAATTTCAAAAACAACTCCTTGCCCAAGATAAGGCCATAGTTAAATTAATTGACCCATCCAATCATTTGAGAATAATATAATCACTCAAATGTTTAGAATGGCCACAAAAAAACTTAGAAAATGCTTATGAAATTAGGTTTAATCAGTTAAGAATGATAATGGATAGGCTATTACAATTCCAAGTAAGCAAATAAAGATTAAAAACAGCCCAGCAAGTCAGTATATTAATCATTTGTGTCTTTGGAGGAGTGTGAAATAGTAGAGAGGAAATTATTGGTTGTGGAATGTGAAAAAGAAATCTGAGTCAACATGCCTTGGTTGAATCTTATTACGTTATTCTTAACTTTCTTGGAAAGGGATATTATCTCTACTTTCCTAAACTTTGTAAGTTCAGGAATAATATAAATATTTTGTTATTGGATGTTTTATGTGTATGTCTGTTCTGATGCTAGGGCTTAAACTTCATGGTCTTGAACTCTCCTTTAGCTTTTACATTCAAGACTGGCACTTTCTCACTTGAGCCACGTGTCTACTTCTAGCTTTTTTGTTGGTAATTAGAGATAAATGTTTCTCAGGTTTGTCTTCCCAGACTGGCATCACATTTTGAGCCTCAAACTTTAGGCTCCTTAGTAGCTATCATTGCAGCCTGAGCTGCTGTTGGTAAACTCCAGATGATGTATTTTGATAAATGCATTGACACCTATAAAGGACCATGTTGGTGGTAACAATTAGAGATTTTTAAATGATAGCTATAAATCAGATCATGAATACTCTGTGTTTCTGTATTGTATCTTCAGTAATTGGATTTTTACAATAGGATCTCAAAAAAAACCCACAGAAATCCCTTGTCAAAAATTCATGCCTGTTTTCTATTTTCAAAATCAGTGGTTGTGAAGAAAAAGCCAGAGAATTTCATTTTACCCAAATTTAGCTTCAATGCCAAGAGGATTTACAGAGGATTTAGAGATTTTATATGCAACTTGACAGAACTGCTGAATGCTTTCTTCTCTGATCATGTGTCTTGCTTACTTCTCCATAGCAACTCCTGTGTTAAGTGAATCAACAGAAGGAAATAATAAAAACATTTTCAAGATTGACTTACACCAATTAGTTCTTTTACTGGTTCAGCAACAACAAAATGATCTCTAAAATGTATGGAAATAAAATTCTACTATCTGAATCTACATATTTTGTCAATACAACATGTACAATATTTAATAAACTTTATTAGTAATTGTGTATGAAGTACAAAACACTTATGCAGCTGTGTTCCAGTACCTTACAACTGTACTCTTGTCTAATCAGGGGGATGAGGTCTAAGAATCTCAGTTCAAAGACAATCCAGACCAAAACCAAAGTTCATGAGACTCTGATCTCCCATGAAAAGCAAAAGCCAGTAGTTAGTTAGTTTGGGTTCAAAAATAGAGTTCAGGTTTTGAGAGAAAAGGCCAATGAGAACATGACGTCCAGAGTTACAGTCCTGGAAGTAGCATTTGATGAGAGACCCTCTTAACCCATAGTAGGGTTGAATGGCATTAACTTGTCATCCCTCTTGCAATGGGAGCCTGAGACTGGGGGCATCCATGTTCAAGCTGGATAGAAGAAAAAACATATAACAACAACAACAACAACAACAACAAAATTCTATGGGACTTCTTTTCCAGATAGGGAACCTGGCCACAGTGCCTTATGCTTAGATCAAAGTAATGTTAGGGAATTTTCAAGTCTGTGAATCATAGCTCAGATTCAAACCCGAGTGGAAAGCAACACCACTTCTCAAAAGCCAATGGGAATTGTTGGCCACCATTAGCTCACACCTGTAATCCTTGCTTCCCAAGAAGCTGATATCTGAAGATTACTGTTCAAAGTCAGCCAAGGCCGAAAAGTCCCCATGAGATTTATCTCCAAGTAACCACTGAACAACAACAACAACAAATACCAAAAGTAATGGTATGTCTCTAGCCTTGAGCAAAAGAGCTCAAAAACAACTCTCAGAACCTGAGTTCAAGCCTCACTGCTACCAAAAATAAGTAAATGAAGCTAGAAAATTTAAAATTCAAGAAAACTAGAGTGTGGAGGTGTGGCTCAAGTTGAAAAGTATCAGCCTTGAAAGAACAATAAATATGAAGTCTTAAATTCAAATCCCAGTTATACACACACACACACACACACACACACACACACACCCCACAGAATTGCAAAAGATATATTTTGCCTGTAAACTTACAAAAATATATATATACATATATGTGTGTTTATACATGTATGCATATGTATGCATGTGTATGCATGTATAAATGTGTACACATACACATAGACATCCACTCTGAACTACACAAAGTCACCATCATAGTCTTATTTTTTAAATAGGATGGTTTAACACAGTTCTATTAATATCCCATGTCCTCTGAACTCAGCACTTCAGAGTCTGCAGTAAGTCCACAGGCATGTGCAAGAGGGACTTTTTAACTTGTTTCTGCTGGGCTTCCCTTACTCTGACAAACAAATCTCTAGCAGTCATTTGTCAAAGGTTACTTGCTCCTTCTTCCTGTCTGCCTCTTTGGTCAGTGGCAACCATTGCACATCCCCATTGTGACAAAAAGTCAAGTTTGTTTGCTTGCTCTCCTCCTGCCCTGCCAATTGCCCATTCTGGCCCTACTTCAGGCCTCTGACTTCCCTAGGTGAGAAGCAGCCACCTAAACAATCTCACGTCAGTATTTTCCTAAATCTTAGTGACATATGTTAGAGAGTCCTAGGACTTTGCTTACTAAGCTGTGATTCCATTGCTTAATGCACAATGAATCAGCTGTGAAACAAGATGATGATCTAATTTTACAAACACTGTCCTCTTTATGAATCCCTGTGTGAAAAGTGTCATTTACACAGGTGTAGGACCAGGGCACAGCAGCTTCCCTATGAGTAGGAGAGGAAAAACCAAAGATTCCTCCATTTAGATCTCAAATGACACATTCTTTTCCCTTAGAATCTCTATAAATCATATAATTTCTGTTTTCAGGGATGTATTTTTATTTTCCCCTAGTAAATATCACCTGGATGCATTGAACACATTTATTAATAAGTGAAGAAGGTATTCATTATTTATTGTTTTTAGCTTTGGGGCAGCAGAAGAAATTCTGAAAGAATTGGCTAAGTATTGTTTCATATCAAGCTACTTATATGACAACCTTCACATTCATTAGCATGAGCAAAATACAAAACATGATCGTTTATGGACTTATTCCAATAGCACATTGAAAAATCGTATTGTTCTATAAATAAGAAAATAAGACACAAAGGGGTAGTTCATTTGTATGTATTTGCTCTTTCCCTGGGACCAAGGCCAAAGCCTTGACTTACGTACTTCTAGCCTGCTTTTCTCCACTGCAAAACTTGCAATGTTTCATAAGAATGGATTTGTTTGCTATGTGAGATAAAAATTTTTATTTTGCGTCTAAAACTGTAACCTTGAAAATATTCTCCATCAGTTTTATACGTAGACTGTGTGTATAGAATGTGTGTGTGCATGCATGCATGCATATTGTGTGCAAGTGAATGTGCATTTGTCTGGATGTGAGCATGAGCGTGAGTCTTCATTGTCTTCCCCTGTCTATGTGAGTGTGTGTGTGTGTATGTGGGTATGTGTACACATCTGATTTGTTTTGTATTATATGTTATTCTGCTACCTAGCTAACCTTCAGTGACTGTAATATAATAAACATTTGAGGCAGATTCTATGGGCAGCCATTCATACTATAAATAAAAATTTAAGGACCATCTTTGATGGCTCTTAAGTCATTTTGAACAAAAATGCATACACTTTAAAAAATAAAATCATGACCCCAAACACGCATGTCTTTCATTCGGGCTGTTTAGACACAAAACAAAAAATCAATGTATGGAGTGGGTTGGGCTTTTCTACTGAAGAGGAAGAGCAGCTGGGAATCACCAGGCCCAACATTACAATGACAAGCATCGGTCTTAACCCTTCTCAGAAACCTTCCCACAGCAGCTCTAAGCCAGCAAAAGCCAGGCTGGCCAAAGGAGTCAGCAGTCCGGGCGGCGGCAGTGTCAGAACACCAGGGTTGATGACACTTCCAGAAGACTTCCTTCAGAAGGATGTGCACAGTGCTGTAGCAGGAAGGATGTGCCAGACACAGGCTTCCAGGCACAGGCAAAGACCACAGGCTGCAGCCCCATGGGCTGGCATTCAGATACCGCTGTACATCCACACCATCTATCGCCTTCCTCCCTTTGTCTGTTAATGGAGAACTTGCTGAGCACAAGACAATCCTCTCCCTTTTGAAATCTCTGCTAGAAGCATCCAAGCTGAGAAATCCATGATTGCCTTTTTCATTAGGTTTTATTCTGGAACATGTTTTTGTTGTTGTTGTTGTTTGCATGTTCTTGGCTTTCTTCTGTCTGTCTGTCATTCTGTCTCTCTCAGAAATCTCTGTCTCTCTCTGCCTCTGTCTCTCTGTCTCTGTCTCTCTGTCTGTGTCTGTCTGTCTGTCTCCCCCCCCCCTCTCTCTCTCTGTCACAGTCCTGGAGATTGAACTCAGTGCCTGAGTGCTGTCCCTGAGCCTCTCTGCTCAAGGCTAGCACTCTACCACTTAAGCCACTTGCACTCTCAACCACCTCTAGAACTGTCAGATACATGGTTCATTCTTTCTCTGTTGGAAAGTGATCTAGCTCTGGGGGAAACACTAGAAGACGTTGGAAGTGAATCACACCCTCTAACCCATGGATACCTATAAACAATATGTTAAGTGTTTTGGCTATAATGAGAGCAAAAGGGTGCTCCATTTTGGGAAAGAAAAGCAGAGTGTGTGCTTCCATGTAAGTAAAGCAAGTGGAGGGAGAAAGATCTCACAGGTCTGTTCTGAGCAGGGAGGGTGGAGTAATTGTGGTGAATAGGCTGAGAGGGTGCAGGAGGAAAAACAGTGACATTGGAATAATCTAGAGGAATCTGGTGCCTACTGGTGTGAAGCTATCATGGATACTGCAAAGGTCATGGGAAAAAACCCACTGGGACATGAGTTTAGGACACATTAAGTAACCGTAACCCTTCTGGATATCCCTTGGCAATAAAAAAAGACACGTGGAATTCTTACTGAGATCCTTACAGTTGAGCTAGTAAAATAAATACAGAAAATTCTCAGATACTCCATGTGTTTGTGACTGGGAACAACTCAGTAGTGGAATTTATGACTATGAGCACCAGCAGCATGTATTGATATCATTCCTTCATTTTAGTAAAATTCTGATATATGGATACATGCCCATTTTTTTTCTTTCTTCCAAAAACTTGCATTGTGGATCTAATTCCACTTTGAAGAGCATCAGATTAGTTTTCCTTCATTTCCACTTGAAATCATTTTCAAATCTCTATCAACGTACATTGAGACAAGACACACCATTGAGATGACTCTTCTTTATGTACAAGGGAATGGTGGTATTACAGATATTTTAAAAGCTGTCTAATCCCGGGAAGCACAGAAATGGAGGAACAGAGGATGACAAACGAAGCAGTGGTACTCACTAGACCCTACGTTGACAATGAACTGTACAGCTCTTGGGTAGGACAGGATGGGAAAAACTGGGAAAGTGAAAGAAGAGATGACTACGACCCAAAAGAAATGTATTCATTATCTGACTTATGTCACTTGGAGCCCCATTTGTATATCACTTTTATAATAACAATATTTTAAAAGTTATATATGTGTGTGTGTGAATTTGAGGGGTACAAAAGTAGACACAACTATTTTTAATGGTCAGAACGACATCAGTCATTAATAGAATGAGGGCATCATGGAGTTATTTTAGCTTTAAAAATTATTAGGGCTAGGACTCCACAATTTGTACATTGTTAAGTGTATGACAGAGGTCATGAGAAACACATTAATTAAATTACTGGCAATGTAAAAGTTTTGGAGATTAGATTTGCCCTTACCTTGAAAAAAATGCATCTTCATTAGGTTGATTTAACGTCACTGTGGTGTTAAGCCGATGATCCAATACAGACTTTCCTCTAAGTTAGTGTCTGAATTTATCTTCAGTAGGTTTTGTATTTGGCCTATATCCTGTTTTGTCTGTACTATCTTCTTATAGCTTAAAGGAAATGGGTTATCTTTTTCTTACATTCTGTTGGGCATAATGGTTAGCACAATACAAATTTATGCAATAAACTGTTATCAAAGATCTGCTGAGTTACTGAAATGAATTTCAGTAGTTTGGGGAAGTTTGAGTGGACAATTTTCAGAGCATGTTTCCACCAAGTAGTTATTAAATCAGTCATGAGTTATTATGATTTTTAGACTGAATTTTCCTTATAAAATGCATGAATTATGCAGAATTCTCTCAAAAGGTGCATTTAGCTTAGATTGACTATCTGGATAGTCAATCTAAAGTGGTCACAAGCAAATGAGATCCTAGAGAATTAAAAAGAAGGAAAGATGAGGGGAAGTGGATGGTAACATGTCCAATATTTCATCTTCTCTCACAAATAATTCCTGGGAGCCAGAATTTGTATGGAGAAGTCTTCAAGGAGAATTTTATGACAGGACTTCATAAAAGAAAGAAGAATCCCCAAACACTGATTGTGCAGAAGTGATATATTTATTTCTTGTAAAATTTTCTAGGGCATTAACTTTCTTCTTTACTATTACTGAGAGGATCCTATATTCCTGAGTGGAGTGCTAGTATTATAAATCTTCAATAGCAAGAAGGAATATCAGTCAATAAATACTTAACCACAGTATAAATTATGTACAATAGAATAAGCGAGTATTGCAGGGAAACATGTAGACAAATGGACCTGCTTACTGAATGCCACAGAGACTACATACCCTGAATCTTTATGAGGACGCTGCCTTCTGTAAGAGAAATAATCCTAACAGAAATTGTCAGTTTTACATGTCAGGCATGATTGCTGGAAAGGTAATGGGCAATATATGTAAAATCCATTTGATAACTGTAGTAAAAATTCTTATGTAAATAATCTATAACACACTCATGAATAAAATTTGGTTTTCAAAATAAAAAGTCAATAGATAGGCTGTGGGTGTTTAAAAGAGAACATATACCTATTTGAAGGTATATGAAATACCTGACTCACATTTACTATGGAGATTATGCCAGAATTTATTCATTTATTTTTCAATGTTTAGACAAAATTTACCGAGCAGGGGAGTAGTAATTGTCTCCTAGAAGCATTGTTTTAGTGCTTTGTTTGACTCAGCAAAGTAACACAGGGATAAAATTATAAATTAAACCATGAATGATTTCCAAGGAAGTAGTGCTACAGATTAGCCTGCAGTTAATGCCTGTGTACGTTGGGCTTATATTTTCTCCATATTTATTTCATTGGCAATTCTGCTCAGTTTCGTAATGTGGAAAATTCTCATGAACAACGTGAAAATGACTGACATATAGCAGTTTTTAGACAATCTGCAGTGTAAATGTCAGAAAGAAAAGCATGGGAAAGACAGGGAAATAAAAGTGAAAATGGCAGAATACTCTTAAATCGAGTATCCCTACCCCGTCTCTGATCAATTTTAAATAGTCACAGCATAACTTGCTTCAAGGGAAATTAAACCAGGAATCCTGATTTATTCACATGGGTTGCAGGTATCGATCTTAGTTACAGGTGATTATTTAACTTTCCCCTTAACTTTGGATGCTTGACTGTAGCTATTGTACGTAATTGAAGCTGAAGCACAAAATCATGATAATGACAATTTCTCGATGCCATCTCTTTTCTACATGTGGATGGGTGTACCAAATCAAAAATTAGTTCTCAAAACAATAATAGAAAGCAGGTTTGTGGAGATTTTGCTAGAAATGAGCAGGCAAAACAAATGCAAGCTTACTTCACTGAGTTCTGAGTTCATTTTCACCAGTCTCTTATTTGACTCTATATCCACAGCTAATTTTGAGCCAATATATGACATAAGGTTGGTAATAATGCATCAGTATATGTCAGGAAGTGTTCAGTTACTGCCCAAGGACCAGAGCTAGAGTTCAGTCTGGTTTTTTGATAATTAAATGTGGTTTTTTTTGGAACACAGCCATCCTTATGTATTGATGTATTCCCACATCTGCTACTGTTCTGAGTTGAGTTGTTGTCACAATGCCAATGTAACCTACAAAGCTTAAAATATTGAATCTTCAAAACTTTAGAAATTTTGCTGAACCCTGGCATATACTATTTAATTTGTAAATTATTATAGCTAAAAGGGTTTAAGTGGTTATCCTGCCATATGAATACATTGGATCAAAGAGAAAACTTTTATTCACAAAGATTAAAAATAAATCAATACAATAGCAATTTGTGAAGATGTTAACCACTTTATTTGTCTTTGCACTCTAACTTATATGGTAAAAACTAAGTAGGTTTCTCAAACAACTGAGTGTAGAGGGCTTTGATTTTATAATTGCCAATGGAATAAAAACTTTTAGAAGCAAATGATTCTAATAACATAAAACCTGGCATGGAAATGAAATATTTAAGGTTTAATTATAATAATGAACCTATATCCTGTCTTCCCCTAAATGGTTACTCCTCATTCCCATTGTTAAACCTAAATTTCCTAGTGATGTAAAATGATTAATGTTGTAAAGTATATTTCAAGGGAAAGTATATGTAGACATAGTTCAAATAATGTTTTCTCAGAGCTTCAGATAACGTAAATTCAAAGTTTGTGGTGCCACCTCCAGAAATAAACAAAATTTCATTTCAAATTATTGTCTAACTCACATGAAGATGAATGTAATTATTATTCCTCTTTAATGGAAAAAAACCCTTTTTGTAATGCCTATTTGCAGTTTAAAGAAAAATCAATAAATCCTGTTTTTTTTCAAGAAAAACATTACTAAGTACTGTAGTCAATGTATAATAACTTAATAGGTACCATTTTCCTTTTTCAAGAGGAATGTGCTCAACTCTTAATTTCAGTCAGATTTAATAATTCCTTTGTAAAGCATCCTCCTAATCCTCACTGATTCACACAGCTGTTATCATGATAGTGCCAACATGGTGAAGGATTTGTTTAGAATATTGTATACTCCTAAATTACTCTCCAGAGTGGGCGAAAATTGTGTTATCAGTCAACTGAACGGGTGAAGAAAAAAATGACATAGGCTGCTGATTTTAACTTTGCAATGATCAAAATGGAAATTATACTTTGCTGTATTCAGAAGTATACAATTCATGCTTCTCAGTTCCACATCTCAATGTCTGACCAAAAAAAGTTCACTGTGTACATGTACTTCTTTCTTATGTGCTTTTTTGCCTTTGGCCATCTACTAACATTTATGCTAAAACTGCAGCTAATTTTCACTCTTAAATGTAATTGGAAGTCTATACATTTTAAACTTTCTTATACGTAAGCTCTTTAGTTTTCTCCGAGGTTTTGGCTTCACAAATAGTGTTAGCAAGAAATGTTTTTATTCATTGCTTTTGGCCCAGTACCAAAATATTTCTTTATGGATAGACTTAGGATGCAAATGACAACTTACAGAGTGTGAGTACTTTCTATTTTATGAAAGAATCCTGAATTCAATGTTTAAATCAGTTGTAACACTTTTCTCTCTTACTCCATCTGCAAGTTTCTGTTAACCATTGCTCTATGAACTTACCAACAATGAATATTCTTAATGAATATTCTTACCAATAATGAATGTTTCATACTTATCAACTATAGTGCCTCTTCACATGATTTATTGGCTGGTATTTTCCATAGTCCCTTAAATAAACCATTCTCACTTTACTCGTAGGTGATGATACACATCTTAATCATTACTATATGTTATAATTTATACTTTTACAGCTTATAAATATGCATGTTAGCCCTAATTTCCTTACATTTTTACATTCATTTCTAATTAATTTCATGATATTTCCCATCAGTGAGGTTTCACTGATGGGTGAGTATATTTAAGGAGTGATATTGATCAGGATGTACTGTATTCATAAACTGGTTAAATGGCAACTCATACATTGTTAAATGCACAACTATGTAAAAATCATATACTTTCAAAATTATTAGCATCACAATAGCTCAAAAACCATGTACATGTGGTCATACAGGATGAGACTAAAAGAAATGAACTCTAGGATATGGAAACACAAGGTTTATCTTTGTGATTATTGTTTTTAGTGTACTATGTGAAGTTATTTCTTTTCTTTTGCCCCTCATGTGGTTACTATATCTGACTTTGTTATGTGGTATATTGTATATGTGTATATTTGCTTATTTGAAATATGGAAGGGAAGGGGGAAAACAAGATGATTGGGAGGAGGGAAGGGGAGGGAAAGGGAGAAAACATGAGAAGGGGTGTCAAGGTTGGAGAAGTAATGCACCCATTACCTGATGAATGAAGCTGTAACCCCTCTACATTACCTCAACAATAATGTACAATAAACATTTTATTGTAAAGGTGATTAACAGAGAAGTTACAGGTACATAATCATTTAATGAGTATGGACAGTGTCACCCCCTCCTTCATTTTCTCCCAGGCTTTTCCCTCCCATCCCCCTTTCTCACTATAGATATATAGTTCATTTCCAACACTTAAAAAATAAGAAGTAAGTGTATGAATAATGGCATGACAATGAGAATGATCTCAGATATCGTAGCTTGCACCATCAAATACTGTGCCAACCAAGTCAAGAGAATCTGCATATGATTTTGAATCATCATTTTTCCTTAACCAATTTATCAGCTAAATTACCACATCTTGTTTGTTTTATCTGTCATCAGGTTTCTATTTCATTACTTCTCTATATCTCCACGGAAAATACAGAGTGACCTTCATCCTGATGTCATCCTTTGTGAATATCTCTTAGGTAACATTCAGTAGAATGTTTCAAGATGTGATCCAACTTGTTTCCAGTACAGTGCCTCTGATGCTGTAAAATGCCCCAGTGATTTCTGAGGAAACGAGAAGAAATGGCAATTAGAACATGGTGAGTCACATGGGGGCGACTGTTGGTTAAGGGGCCAAGAATGGAAGTCACAGATGCCACCTTCACACCCACTGAATTTGCCAAGACTTCACAGGAGACTGATAAATGTCTTCTTCCTTGGACCAAGGAAGTAAGAAGAACAGTTGGAGCACAACTAGCCAGTATACACAACAATGGCAAACAGTCTGGAACACTAATTGTGTTAAAGCAGCTATTTTTTTAAGTCATAAACAATTTTCATATATACTACTAACTACAGTCTATGAAATTTGGATACTATTCCTAGAACCAACATTTGATGGTCAAGTAAGTGCTTCACAAGAAATGGAGACAATTCCCGATGTGTGTTTTATTATTTTTCTTTATTATTGATTAATTTACTTTTAACTGCTTATTGAGACGGCATTCATTTATATACAGCACAATGTGTCAAATGCATGTATGCTACAGACTGTTTAAACTGAATTATTTAATACATATAATAACTTTGTTTTTACATATAATAGTCCACATTTTGGGCCTGGAAGTATTCACTCACTAAATGCTTATTGGATCCTATTTTATTATATCCTATGTATTATATACCGGTTATAAAATGTTCTATAATCCATGAGTCATTCATTCCAAAAACATTGTTATACATAGTTTTTTGTACCCATGTGGTGGTTTATAGTTAGTAAAGCAGGAAAAATTAATCATTCTAGCTTAAAAAAAAAGACTAAGGAAACATCATGTGCATGCTAGTCAAACACTCTACCTTGAGGCCACACACCTGGCCCAAACAATGTCATTCCTAATGGCTGTTTCCTTTATGGTAATATTCCTATTTTTTCCTATCAACTCAACATAGCTCTGTCTAGACATAAATGAAAGAAGAGACAAAATAACACTATAAAATATTAAGGCAATTTTAATTTCAAAACTTTAAAATTTTTATTGTCCTTCAGTAGTCGTATGAGAGCTTTCATTTAACAATTCAGTGTATCTTGGTCAACAGCATCCCTTTAAACACTGTCACCTGTCCCTTCCCTACTTACCTTTTCCCTCACATTTCTTAATTTTGGCAATATATACATTGGATTTCAAGCTTTTTGCATGAAAAAATGACAAAGAAGCTAAATATAATGTTAGAAACCTATATAATGGCTTAATTTGAAGTGGATGCGAGTGCATCAAATCGCACTTACTTTGTCCTTTTTGAGTTGATGCAACTTCACTCAGATGCTCTGATTTATTAACTCCATGAAAATATCACTTCTAATCAAGCAAGAGTCAGGGGAATAAATTCACTGTGTGCTAAAATTAGAAGTAGGCATTGTAAACTCAGTCATTTATTTTTATGAGTTATATAGATTTGGCTTATAACTTTCTTTTATCTTTCATAATGTTTAAATAGTATTTTGCCTTCTACTTTCCTAATCAATTTTTTTCAATTATGCCTTGGGTACATACATTTTTTTTTCATTTGTAGATTTATTATCTCAACTGCTTATGAATGAATGCCATCTCTTTGAGAATTTAGGTCATTCATTTAATAAATTTTTCTTGTCAATAATTCCTTTAAATAGTTTGATAACTGGACATTTTCAAAGTAGATTGTTTAAAGTAGATAAGGACACAAAAAGCAAGGCTGATAGAGATGCCATTTTAGATGGAATAAGAGGGGCAAGGAATTTGAGGGATGGAGGGAGCCACATTCCCACCCTATACAGCTAATAAGAAGACTGAATTTCTTTTCCTCTAACTTTATTATGGCATAAGTGAAAAATAAAAATTCTGCATTTTTGTAGTATACAATGACATTTTCACATGTTTTTCTCATATATTTTTATTGTAATTAATAGAAGGGTTACATTATATTTGCCAGAATGAAGGTGCATTAATTCACATGCATTGATGCCCTTCCTCATGTCTTGATCCCCATTTCCCTCCCCTCCCACCTCCACCCCTCATCTTGTTTCCCCCCCTTCCCTATCCAATTTCAAATAACCAAATAACCAAATGAGATATTGTAACAATATGAGATAACCAAGGGACAGCAAAAGAGATGAGAGATAACATAGTACATTAAGGACAACAATCACTCATTATATGGCTTGTGTTTCACATGTTTATATTATGAAATTATTGAACCAAGTAAGTTATTATATCAATCATTGCATGCAGTTTATTTATTCTTTTGTAAAGAATATTTACAATCCACTCTCAGCAGTTTTTTTAGCATATAGTACATTATTATTAACTACAGTCACTATGCTGTGTCATGGAGCCCCATAGATTATTTGTCCTGACTACCTGAAAAGCTGGATATTTCTGTGTCTTCCTTATATCACTTAGCATGGTGGTCTTCAGATTCAGACATGTTATTACACATAGTTGATTTTCCTTCTTTTTAAAGACAAAAGACTATTCAATTGAATACAACACATTGTATTCATTTACCTGTCTGTCAAATGGACATGTAAGTTGATTTCATCATGAATCCACTGCTATGGATATGGAAATGTATGTATTCTTATTCTATCAGCGTTGATGTCTTGTCCTTCGAAATATTCCTGTCTCTATTGTAAGAGTATTTATGTTGTAGATTATGCTATGGAGTACTTAATTTGTCCTATTTCTTGTATTCTCTCTGGGATATTGAATAATTCCTCTTTAATTTCAAAAGAATATGTGATAGTTTGATGCAAGGGAAAAAAATCTAGTTTCCCATTAAACTTTCACCTACAATTATACTTTTACAATCTCTACATTGTCCATTCATGTATCCTCTCATTATCAACCTGAATTACCTTTCTGATTTTTTTACGTGCCATGCACCAGGAGATGTGGTTTTATTTCTTCTAACTTCATGTGTTAAAAATGTTATCAAGCATATTATTTTGGCTTGCACTGGATAGAGTAATCCAGGTGAGCAACATCTGCCATGTCACCTGGGTCTAATAAGGTTTTTGAATGGAAATAATTGAATCATGAGCAGTAATTGGCATGCGGTATGTGTGTGTTGATAAGAAGAAATGATCCTTTTCTATTTCTACATAGACTGAAATTTGTATGAATTATCATTTCTATATTAGACAATATAAATACTCTTTACTCCTTGATAGCATCTGGAGATATTGTTTGCATATCTTACATAAAGATGCAGAGCTGCCAGAAAAGCCATTTTACATTATTATTCTGAAATTTGGAGAGCTGCTGGACTTATTGGATGGAAAGTGAAATCCATCTGAATGTGTCCCTAATTGAATTATTTCCCATTCTCATTCTGCTAGTAGTTTGGCTGTTGTTTTAAGATAAACTTTATGCTTTAGAAATCCCTTAGGAAAAAAAGCTTATTGTCTGTAGAAAAATAAGCTTTCCTGATTGAATACAGGGAAGTCCTATTACTTAATAACACACACACACACACATATACATGAGGTATAAAAAATCATAGGTTTAATCTGAAGCACGTGCACAATTCTATGTGTTTCAAATGGATTTTCTCACATTCATTGGATCATTGTTTTATAAAGAGTCACCACTAGCACAATAATGTTCATTGCAGCACTATTCACCATAGCAAAGATATGGAACCAACCTAGATGTCCCTCAGTTGATGAGTGGATCAACAAGTTGTGGTATTTGTACACAATGGAATTCTATGCTGCTGTCAGAAAGAATGACATCGCCCCATTTGTTAGGAAATGGAAAGACTTAGGAATAAATCATATTAAGTGAAGTAAGCCAGACTCAAAGGAACTTAGGCTCAATGGTTTCCCTCATTCGTCATAATCAGTAGAAACCTTGGGCTCTACTAGCACAGATCTGCAATAGAGCAAAATCTTGATACATAAAGCCATATAATGTGAAGCTAATTGAAAGAACCTCCAGGATATTGAAACAAAAGCCATATAATGAATGATTGTTGTCCTTAATGTACTATGTTGTCTCTCATCTCCTTTGCTGTCCCTTGGTTATCTCATATTGGTATAGTATCTCACTTTGTTATCTGATATATTGAATTTATTTGTATTTGGATATTTGAAATTTGATAGGGAAGGGGGGAAAACCAAGACGGGTGGGGGGTGTGGGGGGGAGGGAAATGGGTACCAAGACATGTGAAAGGGTATCAATGTATGTGAATTAATGCACTTTCTATCTGGCAAATATCATGTAACCCTTTTACTAATTACAATAAAAAAATTTAATAAAAAAAAAGAGTCACTTGCCTCTGCAGTTTGATGTTGTTCCCGCCTACATTTCTGGAAGCTTCTAGAAGGGCCTCCTACCCTTTTCTGCTTATACTGGAATTTGAACTGATTTCTTCATTCTCCCTAAGCTGACAGCACTGCTGAGCCTTGTTGCTGGCTCGGCTTTCCACTGGTTACTTTTAGTATGGGGTTTTGCTTCGCATTTGGATATGTGCCTGAATCCCAATCAACCTACTAGAATCTCCCAGCTATCAATGGGCTCACAGATGTGTGCCACTTCATAAAGATTTAAAAATCTTGAACACTTTTCTGTCTGGCTTGTCTTGTTATCATAATCCTACTCATATCTGCCTCCCAAATAGCTTGGTTTGACAGGTGTGTACCACTGTTGCTAGCTATGAGTTGTGAATCGATCTCTCTAATTTTTCTATCCAGGTTAGCTTTGAGTCATAATCAGCCTTCCAGGTAGGTAAAATACCAAGTTTGAGTCCCCAACTCTGGCTGTTTCTAGCATTAATTTCACTCTAGTGAACTTTAAGAACTACACAAACTATCTCCAGAGAAATGAGGTGATCACAGCCCAGGGAGAAGCTCTTGTGTTCTGTATGGTGTTTCTACTAACAGAATGACCCTGGTTTGCATCAACTGTCAAAAATCATTATTTATGGAAGAACCTTATCACAAATCTATGGTGTTAATCAGGACTTTAAGTAGCCAGTGAAATATTGTGCTGGAGAAAGTAAACCAAAAATAAATATCAATTACATTCAAATAGGAACACATAAAGCTCTCTCAATAAATAGAGGACATTGTTAAATTATTGAGACATATTTTGCAATCTGTTTTACTACAAATAAGGCAGGAAATACAAATTCTTGAAAACATCTAATCATATATTCCAATCCCCAAAGCAACTCTGTTTCAATTTGTTTACTTTGGCTGCTAAAGTATAAGAATTATGATATGTTATATTTTCTCCCATCTCTTATTAAAAAGTGGTATTCCATAATTTTATTTATTTATTTATTTATTTATTTATTTATTTAGTTAGTTAGTTAGTTAAGTTGGCAGTCCTGGGGCTTCAACTCAGGTACTAGCCATTGTCCTTGAGCTTCTCTTGCTCCAGGCTAGCCCTCTACCACTTAGGCCATAATGCCACTTCCTGCCTTTTATGTTTATGTGGTACTGAGGAATCAACCCAAGGCTTCATACTTGCAAGACAAGCACTCTACCACTAAGCCACATTCCCACCCAAGGTATCCCATCTTTAAGAAAAAAATCTATGTGTATATTTATATATTTCAGAATATATCCTTGGAATAAGATGGTCCCTGTCTTTTTCACTAGAGGTATATGTACTAGATGAAGAAACTTCCATATACCTTCACTGTATTTTCCTTTAAATCAATCATCCTGTGATTGGACTCTTCTACAAAATATAGAAACAGATTAATGCTACAATTATCTGTATTTGTGATGTAATTACTCTAATGGCAATCCTCAGAGGCATATTGATTTCCTAACCTTTCTAAATACCCCTCTCACCAATCTGAAATAAACATCTTCTAGCCTAAACATTTTAGAACAAAAGCAATCTTTTAGACAAGAATTGAGAAAAAAATCCACAAAGATATTTATACAGCCCCAGACACTCCTTGCTGCAAATATTTTCCCTTTGTCATTCCTTTATTAAATCTATGTTTTTCAGCCTGCAGAAACCTTACTTTTTAACCAAATTATATTAGGCACATCTGAGTAGACTTTTCTTCTCTTATCTGTCCGTTCAGAACACATGAGTTCAAACAAAAGATGTATGTAATAATTTTACACTAAGTTAACTACTGATAAATTTCAATATATCCACTGAATAAATTGGCTCTGTAATTTTCCATATAAATGAAGGCTCCTTTGAGATTAAATGGAGGTATAAACTAAAAGGAAACAAATAAACAGGAACAAATTGACACCATCCAAAGAGGAGGATATGTGGTAAACCTATTTATAACACAATATCATGCTTTCCTCTTAGGAAAATGGAAATATAATGAGCAAAGGCTCAAGTATAAGAAAAATTAAAGAAAAAAATATTTGCTTATTAACTTTCAAGAAACAAAGATTAAATAATGGGAGATTTACCACTAATAGAAGTCTTCTTTGACCTTCTAATACAATCCGTCCATCTTCAGACCTTCATCCTTATAAAGAAATGTTACTGATAATAATAAAATACTGAATATAGTTCCATCTAAATAAGGTGTTAAAATAATAAAAATATATTTGCTAGCATCTTATTTAAGTTACGTTAGAATTCGGCTGTACTAGTTCAGAGTCTTTGGATGCCTCTTTTGGGAATTAGGACTTAAGTGAGAATAAAAGATTAGCTACCATTTCAAACAGCATACCTAGTACTTCCATTCTTCTCTCAGCCGTGGTCTATGCCGGATACTGAGAAATGACATAGTCTCTTCTCAGTTTCTTATTGTCTAATAGGAAGAGACATGAAGATAAAGTAGGTAAGTTCCAAGCACTTTCCTTTGTAGACAATTTATGACTGTAAGGATGAAAGATGAATGATCGATTTATCTGGTGTTGAAATAGGATAGGGAAGGGTGGAAAACAAGATGAGGGGGTGGAGGAGAAACATGGGGGCAAAAACATGAGAAGTGATATCAATGTTTGTGAAGTAATGCACCTTCTCTCTGGTGACTATAATGTAACCCTTTTATTAATTACAATAAAAATATATTGAAGAAAAAAATTATCTGGTGTTTGTCTCATCAAACAGACAAGAAAAACAAGGTGACAATATGATATGATGCAGTACTAGTAGCCTCATCCATGAGCTTTTTCAGAAATGCAGGGTCACATGAGAAGAAATCTGGGTCATTCTTGTATATCAAGGAACATGTATGTCACTGTGGTGGGACTATGCATCAGTGTAAGAGGCTATAATTTCAAGGGTTGCAAATGTTTACCATTGCTAGAACCCTATGAACTCAGTTCCTGCTTGAAGAGGAATTATTTAAATAGGAAGCTGCAAAAGAACCTTCTCCAATAACAGACAGGCCTTGTCTCTAAAACGCAATTCTATTTTGATAGGTGTGATCTCTTTTGTAGCTAGCTGAGATCTTGTAGCAACTGTAGTTCCTCTTTCAGGTGTTCATTTTCTATGGGAACAGGTGAGAAGCTGACTTTTTATACTAGTCTGAGACAGAGTTCAACTGTTTCCTCTTGTTCTTGTCTGTTCGCATGGATGATAGTTCATCCAGGCTAGGCATTAGCTAAGTCATATGTTAAACTGTTTTAAAAAAGAGATAGACGTGACAAGGGGTATCACTTGACTTCATTTTTGTTGTTTAAATGAAAAAGATCTCCTTGGAGACACTTGACAGGTAGTTGAATTTAAGAAAATGGCTCAGGGGGAATAATTTAAAGCAGATGACTTTTGAGCGGCCTAGAAGGTGATGATCCTCCAAATGAAGCATAGTGTAAAAGGACAAGATTGTGAAATTAGACCATCTGGGATTAAATTCCCTAATTTTACCATTATTTTTTAATATTTTTTATTGTAAATAATAAAAGGGTTACGTGATATTGGCCAGATACAAGGTGCATTAATTCACATACATTGATACCCTTTCACATGTCTTGGTCCCCATTACCCTCCCACGCAAACCCCCATCTTGGCTTTCCCCCTTCCCTATCCAATTTCAAATAAACAAATACAAATATATCCAATGTATCAGATAACAAAGTGAGATACTGTAATAATATGAGATAACCAAGGGACAGCAAAAGAGATGAGAGATAACATAGTACATTAAGGATAACAATCATTCATTATATGGCTTTTGTTTCAGTATCCTGCAGGTCTTTTCAATTAGCTTCATACTATATGGCCTTATGTATCAAGATTTTGCTCTATTGCAGATCTCTGCTAGTAGAGCCCAAGGTTTCTACTGATTATGACAAACGAGGGAAACCATTGAGGCTAAGTTCCTTTGAGTCTGACTTACTTCACTTAATATGATTTTTTCTAAGTCTTTCCATTTCCTAACAAATGGGGCGATGTCGTTTTTTTCTGACAGCAGCATAGAATTCCATTGTGTACAAATACCACATCTTGTTGATCCACTCATCAACTGAGGGACATCTAGGTTGGTTCCATATCTTTGCTATGGTGAATAATGCTGCAATGAACATTGTTGTGCTGGTGGATTTAGTATGCCCTAGTTTCTGGATGACTGGGTAAATGCCAAGTAGTGGAATTGCTGGGTCATAGGGGAGCTCTATGTTTAGCCTTTGGAGGCACTGCCATACAGCTTTCCATAATGGTTGTATGAGTTTGCACTCCCAGCAACAGTGTTGTATTGATCCCTCCTGGATACATCCCCTCCAGCATCTGTTGTTGTTAGTTTTCTTGACCGGCCATTCTAACTGGAGTGAGGTGGAATCTTAGAGTTGTTTTGATTTGCATTTCTTTTATGACCAGGGATGTTGAGCATTTCTTCATGTGTCTATAGGCCATTTTTGTTTCTTCTTCAGAGAAGACTCTCTTTAAGTGTTTGGCCCATCTTTTAATGGGATGTTTGTTACTTTGGAGATTAGTTTTGGATTGATTCAATTTTTTGAGCTGTTGATATATTTTAGATATGAGGCCTTTGTCTGCTGTATGGTTGGTGAAGATCTTCTCCCACTGTGTAGGCTCCCTAATTAATTTACCAGCTATGTCCTTTGCCATACAAAAGCTCTGCAGTTTAATGCAGTCCCACTTATCCAGCCTTTCTCTGATTTGTTGTGATTCTTGGTCCTTATTAAGAAAGTTTCGACCTGTGCCAAGGAGGTCTAGTGTATCTCCCATTCCTTTCTTGTGAAGTTTTCAGTGTGTCAGCTTTTACCTCCAGGTCTTTGATCCATTTGGAGTTAATTCTAGTGCAGGGTGACAAAGAAGGATCCAACTTTAGTTTTCTGCAGGTGCTTAACCAGTTCTGCCAGCACCACTTGTTGAAGAGGCTGTCTTTCTTCCATTCTTTTTTTTTTTTTTGGCTCCTTTGTCAAAGATTAGGTGGCCATGGTCTGTGGTTTAATATCTGGGTTTTCAGTTCTATTCCACTGGTCTTCAGGCCTGTTCTTGTGCCAGTACCAAGCTGTTTTGATAATTATACCTCTGTAATAGAGTCTAAGTTTGGTATTGAAATTCCTCCTGCACTGTTCTTTCTCCTAAGAAGTGTTTTTGCTATACGGGGTCTTTTATTATTCCATATGAAATTTTGGATTGCCTCTTCTATTTCTTTAAAGAATGACATTGGGATATTGATGGGTATTGCGTTGAATTTTGCCCTTGGCAAGATTGTCATTTTCACAATGTTGACTCTTCCAATCCAGGAGCATGGGAGGTTTGTCCATTTCCTTAGCTCTGCTTTAATTTCTTTTTTCAGGGAAACCATACATAGATCGAAACACAGTGATTGTTGGTGACTTTAACACATCACTCTCACCTATGGACAGATCAACAAGGCAAAAACTCAATAGACAAACCTTAGAATTGAACAACTACATAGACCAACTAGATCTAACATACATCTGCAAAATATTCCACCCAGCAACAACACAATATACATTTTTCTTCAGCAGCACATGGAACATTTTCCAAAATAGGCCACATCTTAGGCCATAAAACAAACCTGGACAGATTCAGAAACACTGAAATTATTCACTGCACGCTCTCAGACCACAAGGGCATCAAATTGGAACTGAACACACATCTCCACCAAAGAAAACACTGTAACTCATGGAGATTGAACAACACATTGTTGAATCACCAATGGGTCATCGAAGAGATCAGAACAGAAATCCAACAGTTTATGAAATTTAACAAAAAGGAGCACACAAAATACCAGCTCCTTTGGGACATGGCAAAGGCAGTACTCAGAGGAAAATTTATAGCTCTGATTGCCTATAACAACAAGTTGGAAAAATCGCAAACCAACAAGTTAATGTGCCCCTTAAGCTCCTAGAAAAAGAGCAAGAAACCAACCCTAATCCCAGTAGAAGAAAGCAAATTATTAACATCAAAGCAGAATTAAATGATTTAGAATCCAAACAAACTATAGAAAGAATCAACAAAACAAGGAGTTGGTTCTTTGAAAGAATTAACAAAATTGACAAACCCTTAGCAAATCTTTCCAAAAAAAGAAGAGAGCATACTGAAATAAACAAAATCGCAGATTAAAATGGTAATATCACAACAGAAATTACCAAGATCCAGAGTATCATGAGGGAATACTTCTCAAACCTTTATGCCAACAAATTTGAGAATCTAGAAGAAATAGATGAATTCCTAGCCAATATTAACATACCCACAGTGAACCAAGAACTATCCTAACTAAACAGGCTTATTTCAAGCACTGAAATAGAAATGGCAATAAGAGACCTTCCACCTAAGAAAAGCCCAGGGCCTGATGCATTCACAGTTGAATTCTATAAGGTCTTCAAAGAGAACTATAGACCTATTTCTTTGATGAACATCGATGTAAAACTTCTCAACAAAATACTTGCCAACTGTCTACAACAACTTATCAAAAAAATTATACACTATGATCAAACGGGATTCATCACAGGGAGGCAAAGCTGGTTCAACATACGCAAATCAATTAATATAATTCAACACATCAACAGGAGCAAAGACAAAATCACATGATTGTCTCAATTGATGTGGAAAAGGCCTTTGGCAAATCCAACACCCCTTTATGTTAAAAGCTCTGGAGAAACTAGGAATCCATGGAACATTCCTCAATATAATAAAGGCTGTGTATGACAAACCCACAGCTAGTGTTATACTTAATGGTGAAAAGCTAAAGCCATTCCCTCTACAATCAGGAATGAGACAAGGATGCCCACTCTCTCCACTCCTCTTTAACATAATATCAGAATTCCTAGCCAGTGCAATAAAGCAAGAAGCAAGCATAAAGCGGATCCAAGTAGGGAAAGAGGAAGTAAAACTATCCCTCTTTGCAGATGACATGATTCTGTATTTAAAGAATCCTATAGACTCTACTCCCAAGCTCCTTGAGCTGATTCAAAACTTTGGAAGAGTAGCAGGCTATAAAATTAACCCTCAAAAGTCAACTGCCTTCCTCTATGCCAACAGTGAGAGGAACGAGGCAACAATCAGGAAAGCAACTCCTTTCACAATAGCCTCAAAGAAAATAAAGTACCTAGGAATTAGCTTAACTAACAATGTAAAGGACCTTTTTGATGAAAACTTTAATTTTACCCTTATGAGCTATATAAATTCAAGCAAGTTACTTAATATGCCAAGTTTCCACATTCTCATCAATAAGATGGAGATAATTGAAGGTGAGGCATACGAGTCAATGGAATGATGTATTTGAAATCACCAGGCCAATTCCTAGCCTCTGTTACCCTTTTATAATTGGCAAGCTTCTTCATTCCTGGTCACTTTATTTCTCTCCACTGATAAAAAAGTAGAAGTAAAGAAGAAACACCATTTGAGCTGTTTATTTGCTTGTTATATTACCTTGGAAAGCACAAATATCCAGGGAAAAGGAGACTGTGTCACTGGAATGAATATTACATTTTAAACAAATAATCTCATATTTTCAAACAACATGAGAATCTTATTAAGTCTGAAGCCTATTATCATGCTAGCTGAAAGTTCTGTGCTATGTACATACCTAATATGCTAGCTTATGAGATGGCAAGACATTTCAGATACATTGCCAAGAGTAAAATATAAAACATTTATTTCCAACCGATTGTACTTTGAACATTTTCTTCTTGTCATGGGGTGACAAACAGTAGTGACCAACTCTCCAACATCAGCCCATCACCTTGCCAGATTGTTGCACAGACAACAATCGCTACCGAAATTATTTTTCCTGTCTCCCTCATGGGTAACATTGCTATGAAGATAGCTAACATTAAAACAAAATATTTCAAACTGACCATAAATAAATCAAGAGAATTTTTATTTTACCTTAACAAGTAATATGTGTATATATATTTTTAAGAGACTTGGAGGAGAAACACAAATGCTATTCGCATTAAATATTGTGGCAAAAGTTAAGAAAACTCTTGTAGAGAAATGAAAGAGAAGGAAAAACATTACTGACTCTTTGATCATCTACTGTTGATGTGTAGGGCCTAAGTATGCTAATACTCAGTGATTCAACATTTGACAACTTTTAGATTTAAAACCATTTATTTGGAGTAAAATACTTCCCAATACCTATCATATATACTCTATCATATATACTCTAGCTAATTGGTTTCTCTATAAACAAAAAAATTCTTCTTAGTGAGGCCCTGAGTATATCCTAGTGGTAGAGTGCTTGCCTAGCATGTATGAATCCCTAGGTTCAATTCCTCGGTACCATACACACAGAAAAATTCTGAAGTTGTGCAGTGGCTCAGAGTGCTAGAGTGTTAGCCTTGAGAAAGCTGAAGGACAGTGTTCAGGCTCCAACGTCAAGCCCCACAACCAGTTAAAAAAATTCTTCTTAGCAAAGATCATTTTCACATTGTCCTAGAGAGGTTGAACAAATGAGATGTAATACACATGATAGAAAGGTCTAAATTCTGTGTTCACTGATGAAAGATATAGAACAACTGGGAAACTCTCTAAAGCCTGAAATTTCTGGTAGGCATTTTACTGTGTCATGTTGACGGTTTCATTTCAGGTGGGAAACTCAGAAAAATAACATTGCTTTGCCAAGAATTCATAATGAAAACATCACTTCTGTATTTTTTCTGCAGGATTATTGTTAAGAAGATTTAGAGAAAAATAAGACAACTCAAGTTTTTTTTATAGTGGTCTTGGACAGTAAAATGCAGTTCATCTACAATGAAAGACGATATGTCTAATGAGCATCAATTTAATGTAATCATTGAATATGGAAAAGCTTTATTTAATGTAATCATTGAATACGGAAAAGCTTCTATTCTGTTTCTTCTTCAAGCCATTTGAAATCCTCATTCTAATAGACATTGAAGCGTGGTATTGATATTCCTACTAAGGATTGCTTTTGCTATTCAAGGTCTTTCATTATTCCATATGAATTTTTGGATTGCTTTCTCTACTTCATTGGAGAATATTGCTGGAATGTTGTTGGGCACTGCATTGAATTTATAAATTTCTTTGAGCATAAAGAGTACTTTGAGCCCTACTGCCATTTTCACAATGTTAGTTCTTCCAGTCTGGGAGCATAGAAGGTCTTTCCATTTCCTTAAATCTTCATCAATATTTGCGAATTTTTAAAGTTTTCACTATATAGGGCTTTCATATCTTTGGTTCAGAATATAAGTTTGTACAATCACTCTGGAAAGCAGTAGGAGATGTTGATATGTGATCAAGAGATTATAAAACAATACAAAGATATAAAACAAAAAATAAAAGTTAAAAAGAATGAAAATTGTTCATTTGCACATGCACAAGAAATTTTATTCAGGGGAAGATATCCAGAACTTCAATTTGATCTGCTTTTTCTGGAATAATAACATGTGTTTTTGTGCATTTTCATGTTACTAATAATCAAAATGAGGTCGGGTACCAGTGGCTCACGCCTATAATCCTAGCTACTCAGGACGCTGAGATCTGAGGATCTCTGTTCAAAGCCAGCCAGCCAAGAGCAGGAAACACTGTTAGACTCTTATCCTCAAGAGACGATTCAGAAAACATCAGAAGTGGTGCTGTGGATCAAGTGGTAGAGTGCTAGTTTTGAGAACAGACAGGCTCAGGGACAGAGCACAATCCCTGAGTTCAAGCCCCAGGACAGGCCAAAAAAATGAGAAGGTATGCAGACATAAACATTATTTTTCACTTTAATTACACATGATTTAATCTTAACTTTAGCATACATAGACTATGAAATTTAATAAAATTTGCTGGATTTGGAACCTCAGTTACCCAGTTATATAATAATACAGAATCAAGCTGATCAAAATTTCAAATCATTATAATCAATAACTTGATATGATGAATATAAATATCTGGCAGATGAAAATAACAATGTTAATTGCCAGCAATATTAGAAGCAATAAGCTGACTACAAATCAGAGAATTTAGCTCTTTCTAAGAGCTTAAGATATACCAATAACAGAATTAAGTAATTTACGTTTAAATCTCTAGTTTATGCAAACACCCAATAAAGATGCCATTATTAATTTCTATTTTTGAGAAGCATTGCAAAGGGTCCACTTATTCATCCAAATGGATGATAAAATCAGGCAATGTGGTGAGCATTTGAAAGAGAATCCATTACTGTTCCTATAAAATTCCTATGTTGAAACTAGTTCCCAGGAACTCAGAATGCGACTCTATTTAGAAACAAAGATAAGGCCTTTCAAGCAATGCCTATATTAAAATGAAGTCCTCAGTGTGGTTCTTAATCTGATCCTCTGTAAAAGAAAAGAACCCGAAGACAGATATGTAGCAGAGCCAAACACAGGAGAAGCCACTTAGAGTGCTATCAACAAGCCAAAGAAGCAGGCTTCAGAAGCAACCAGACCCACAAACTCCATCAGAATTGTGAGGAAGATACTCATGCCAGTAATCCTAGCTACTCAGGAGGCTGAAATCTGAGGATCAAGGTTCAAAGCCAGCCCAGACACAATAGAATGTGAGACTCTTATCTCTGACCCCAAGAAAACTGGAAGTGGGGCTGTGGCTCAAGGGTAGAGTGGTAGCCTTGAGCTGAAGAGCTCAGGGACAGCGCCCAGGCTGAGTCCAAGACCCAGGACCCACAAAAAATAAAAATAAAAAAAACTTAAAAAAAAGAGAAAATTGATGTTGCTGCAGCCGCTTAATTTTATGACATCTCTAGAAATGGAATAGAACAGGTGACTAATGGTGACAGTAAGTAGTATGCACATAGTTTGACCATTACATACACAAAGTAGCTGGGATTTGAACCTTCCATGCCTTGCAATGGAGCCCATTCTCTGTCTTTTCATACCAAAACCTCTCAGGATAGACATGGGAACTCGAGCAGTAACTGGGAGACAATCACCTCTCGGTTGAATTCAAACCCAGGTCTGTCTGACTTCCCCACCTAAACAAGTTAAAAGTTAACTTCATAGTACTTCAGAGAGTTTAGCTAAAAGCTGCATTTCACTGTTTCAACTTTCAAGGAAAAAAAATTAAATGGTTGAAGAGATGCCAGCTTTGACACATGTGTTCAGTCTGCTGAGTTAATTTCCGTGGATGAAAAGTGGTGAAATTTTACAAAAGAACTCTGTCGTCACTTAAGGCATTAGTGTCTCACTCTGCATCAACTTCCAGCCGCCTCTGGTAAGCATTACATCCCATCATTCTTTACAATGTCAATTTAAACACAAATTTTATTTGTCCTGCTGATGTTGAAAGCCTTTTAGTGTCTTCAATAGCTACCAGAAGAACCATTACAGTAGATGCTCTAAATTATATGGGGTGTCTCAGGAGCCTGACAACTCACACATTTTAGTTAGTGACCAAAGATTGGGAGCATTGCTCAGGATTGATTATCAGTTATTTAATAACTTAAGTCAGGGCTTCTTCTGTTCTAGTATAAACTATTCCATTAAAGCTTCTGACACTATTCTAAACCACATGTGGGAAAAGAGCCTGCCATACTAGCAACTAAGGGGGACAAAGATGTTTTGGGTGTTGACAAGTTAAATTCTGGCATTTCAGAGCTCTTCCCATTATGTTATTTTTCATGTCTGAATGGACTTCCGTTAATACAGTGAACATTACTCCAAATTACTAAATCAGTAACAACATTCTTCCATGGAGGCATCTGATCATGGTACTTAAAATAACTACCACCAACCTTAAACATGTTGACAAAGTATTGTATCCTAAATAGCTCATCTAAAATTTGAACATTAGCCTTCCGTGGAAGCAGCCTTTAAATGCCACTACTCAAGGCAACAAAAAAAAAAATGAACTAGTTGAACAAAAGTACATTTTGCTTAATTTTTTTGCAAGGCCTGGGCTTGAGCTCAGGGTCTGAGCACTGTCCTTGGACTTTCATCAAGGCTAGAGCTCTACCACTTGAGCCTCAGCACCATTTCCGGCTTTTTCTATGCATGTGGTACGGAGGAATCAAACCCCGGTCTTCATGCATGCTAGGCAAAAACTCTACTACTAGGCCAAACCCCTGGCCCCATTTGCTTAATTTTTATATATCATGTCTTTCTTAAATTTTCTGTCTGGATCATATTTTAATTAGTCACTTAATATGGATGACATTTAATACTACATTTTCTAATTGTGAACCATATATTATGCTAAACACTGTGCATGCTATGTAGTGTGTGATAAATGGTGCTTATGGTTTATATGTGCTGTGTGTGGCATATTGCCCATTTTGTGTGGTGTGTGTGTGTGTGTGTGTGTGTATGTGTGTGTGTGTGTTTCTTGTAACTCTCATAGTAACTTTTAAGAATAAGGGAATATGCACTGGTGGTTCATGCCTATCATCCTAGCTACTCAGGAGGCTTAGAGCTGAGGATTGTAGTTTTAAGTCAGCCAGGGTAGAAAAGTCCATGAGACTCTTAGTTCTAATTAACCACCAGAAAACTGGCAGTGGAGCTATGACTCATAGTGGTAGAGCTCTAGCCTTGAGCAAAAGAGCTTAGGGATACTGTCTAAGCTCTGAGTTCAATCCCCAGGATCACCATCAACACCAACACCAGCACCAACAACAAAGAAACAGATATGAACATCTCTTTTTTTTTGCAGATAAAAAAGTCATTACAATCACAGGCTTAGACGTGTGGTGATAAGCAGACCTAATATCTGTCTTCTCATTTATGTATCCGGTTCCTGATACATTTATTCCATTGTCAATTTCTGAGTCCCAGTTCTATGCAATGCCTTGTTAAAAAGTGATGGGAGAGGCAAATAAATGTAGGTTCTGCATAAAGGAGAACAACAAGTACTGGAGAAATGAATGAAATTATGACTTTCATACTACACATGGTGTATAGTATTCGAACGATAATCATTAATGAAAATATGTGCTGCAAAATAGTCATTTCACTAGATGAACAAAAGCTATGTGATTTTATACACCGTATCCTCTTCTTGGGACTCATATTTGACATTTGCCTATTATACATTCTCAAGAAAAGAAAACTACTTGTTGTTTTTTTTCTTAACGTAATTACTCTGGGAACTTGTGTTTTTTTTTGTAAACTCCATTAATATTTGAGATAAGAACTCCGCATGGAGCAATCCAACCTGTGGTTTCATGGGAGTTAATGACTAATACTACTTGAGGACAATAGTCTTTTCCATTTTAGCTCAAAAAGGATTATGTTTTCTAAATTTCAAACTTGTAATCTCAACCCCAATAAGCCCGATCAACTCTAATGGAGAGTTGAAGAGGGGCATACATCAGGGTGACCTGAAGAGAGCCAGGAGGCACAAAACATCGTGCCACATGGTGCCTGAGCTAGTTGAGGCCTAAATAGGCTGACGGTCAGAGGGCAGGGTCACAGTGAGTCAAGTTTATGGCACAGGACCAGCAGGTCCAGTAACCTCTTGAAATTCAGGCATGTCTGTCACCTGGGGGCTAGAACTTCACCTTTATCCAAGAAGAAGGCAAAATGGCAATAAGTATACCCAATTCTCTATCATCCACAACATTGTCGAGGTGGCACCAGCTAGGCCCACTATCCTTATTTCACAAGGAAATGCATACCAGAACTGAAGTGAGGTCTTTATCACACCCAATCAAAACCACAGTCATTAAGAAACACCAGAAATTCTGGCAAGAAAGTGAGAGAGGGGGAAAAAGGAACCTTTTTATACTGTTGGTGGGAGTAAAATGGTTCAATTACTATGGAAATTATTATGAAGCTTCATCAATAATCTAACTATAGATGTATCATATGACTATGCCAATACCATTCTTGAACATATAGCCAAAGAGTACAAAATCTGCATTCATGCCAGATACCTGAACAACCATATTTATGGTAGCAGCACGTACAAATTACAAACTGTAGAAGCTTAACCTACAATGATTGGATCAACAAATGTGCTATCATACACAATTGGGTATTGTTCAGGCAGAAAGGAGAATGAAATTATGCTATCTGAAAAATGGTGATGGAATTAGGAATAATCTTATTCAGTGAAAAATGCAAAATTGTAAAGTTAGATACCAAGTATTATGTATATATGTATAAAAATATAATAAAACCCACTAAAAACTTTTCAAAGGGGGAAGTTGCGGGAAAGGTAGTTAAAATATAATGGTATTGTTTTTTAAATTTAATTTTATTGTCAAGGTGAGGTACAGAGGGGTTGGTTACAGTTACATAATAAGGTAAAGAGTGCATTTCTTCTACAACATTGTTGCTACCAGCCTCATTTTTTCCCCTACTTTCCTCCAATCCTCCCTCCAAATTGTAAAGTTCAATTCCATTTCATATTGTCTCGTGAGTATCATTTGTTTGTCCCCTCCCCTTCCCTAATTCAGAGCACAATACACAGGATAACCAAAGTCAAGTACAGATATAACAGGGGACAAACCAAAGGAGATTTTTGAAAGTGAAAGAAGAAATATCTTCACATAGTACATTAAAACAACAACAAAGAAAGACCTTTTTTTTTCCATATCTTGGAGTTTAATTTGTTTAGCTTTATCTTATGTGGACACACACACACACACACACACATATATATATATTGAATTATTGTGATCCTTTGCTAGACTATCCTAGACAGATGCTGATTTTTACAAATTAGGGAAACCATGGATTCTATGTTTCTTTGGGTCTGGCTTACTTCACTATGATTTTTTACAAGTTTTTCCATTTCCTTATGAATGGGGCAATACCATTCTTTGGAATTCCTTTTTATGTACATACTACATTTTCTTGATCGGTTCACATACTGCGAGGCATCTGGATTGGTTCCATATCTTAGCTCTGATAATTAATGCTGCACTGTATATGATTGAGTCGGTAGCTTTAGTATAGACTTGTTTCATCATTTGGGTACCTGCCCATGGCACAGATTGAAACTTTTTTTATGAAGACTCAACAACACAATAAATCAAAGAAAGGTTGGAGACATGTGATTGCATTAAATTACAGAGGTTCTGCATGGCAACGGACATAGCTAGCAAGATAAATAAATAGCCCACAGAGTGGGAAAAGATCTTCACTAGCCATACAACAGACAAGAGCCTTATATCTAAAATACATTTTGAACTCAAAAAAATTAAATTTCCCCTAAAGCAAAAATTTCCTCAAAGAAACAACTATCCCATTAATAAGTGAGATCAGACTTAAAAGAGAGAATTCTCTAAAAAGGAAATAAGAATTGCCAACAGACATGTGAAAAACTCTTCTACATCATTGTCCATGAAAGAAATGCAAATCAAGCCTTTAATCCTAGCTACTCAGGAGGCTGAGATCTGAGGATCATGGCTCAAAGCCAGTCCAGGCATTAAAGCATGTGAGACTCTTATCTCCAGTTAATCACTAGAAAGTGGCAAGTGGTGCTATAGGGCAGTAGCCTTGAGCTGAAGAGTCCAGTGACAGAGTTCAAGCCCTGTGACACCTCCCCCACCCAAAAAAAGGAATGCAAATCAAAACTACATTGAAATTGCACCTTACCCAACCTTACCCAAGTTAGAATGGCCATTATCAAGAAATCTAATTTTTTTAAAAAAAACATATGCTGGTGGGAATATAGCCAAAAGGGAATGCTAGAGCATGTTTAAAAGAAAATGTACACATGTTTAAAATAGAGTACACACATCTATGGGGGGAACCTTGTATGACTATTAGTGGATCCTAAAGAAAATAATTTTTAAAATAATAGGACAGTAAAGGAATAAAATGGATTATATGTTTTGATAATGGCCAAGGTAGATTTTGGAAGTTCTACAGAAAATATGTCACATGTAATGAATCAATGTGTTTAGGCATTCTAAGAAGAATTGTGTTTTATATTTACCTGATTTTATCTTTACATTGTTTTGTCTTTAACCCTTGGTGGATTAAGACTCATCTACATTAAAGAATATTTTACTCCTTAGGAAAAGTAGCAGAGGAAATTGTGCACAGTTTTGTTTTTAATAGTATCTTTTATAATATGTGACATTTTATTTACTATAAGCTAATTTATGTCCTTTAATTCATTTTTTATAGTGTAAAACTTTTTTGGAATTAATTATAGCCACAAGAAATAACACTCATGACTCACTTAGCTATGCTATGCTATGCTCTGCCAGGGTTCTTTATTGTCTTTTGATAGCAAAGCGCCCTCTCTCTCTTTCTCTCTCTCTCTCCCTTCCCCTTCTCTCCTCTCCTCTTTCTTTAACACAATGAAAACCTTAATATACTTTCTATCTAAACACATAAAGGCACAGAGATATTTAGGATTTGGTCTGAATTCATGCCTTTAATATTCTCAGAGCATATGCTTAGCTGCAAGTGTGTTTTGTTTTGTTTTCATTTGATGTGTTGCAAAGTTACTTGGTTGCTTTTATACAGAGTAGTGCAGAGGGAGCTACCAGGAAATCCAGTCATCTGCTGCATTTGTTAACAACATTGAAAAAGTATACAAATATTTGCTTTTCTTCTACCTTTGAAAATCTAAGAATCCTGTCGTACTTTCTCATGAATCTAATTATCAGTAATGAGTTTAATCTTTCCTCTTTAGTGTATGAACACAATTTTTGTTTATCCTATTAAGGGAGTGTTAAACTGATATGACATTTGTTTCTGACCCTGGATTTTTATATCCTCTCTGGTGATGTAATGACTCTATCCTAGGAGATTTTGCAGAATGTTATCACAGTGTGGTACTCATCAGGAATAAAAATCTGGACTTGGAACACTATCTCTGTCAATAACTTGCTACTTAGATAAAACATCAGTTTCTTTCCTTCCCACATAGTCACTTTCCTTACTTTTCTATAAAAGATGCTGGTGAGCTCTAGATAAAAATAAATATTTCAATATTCTCCTCTTACCTGTGAAGGTTGTAACAGTAAGAGCAGGTTGTCAAAGTAGTCAGAAGCCCTATACATAGGTTGTATTTATACCAACAACAAACAGTGCAGGGGATGATGACATGGGAATTGGATTCCTACAATGACTTTCTCTGTTAAAATTAGAGGAATAAATCTTTACAAATACAATGCCACAAGAATCATTGTTCTGAAGTGCCAGTCCCCTCCCTCTCTCATCAATATCCATTCCAATTTTCTTTTGTTTCTTCCAGAAACTCTCTTCATCAAGAGTTCTCTCCTTTTGATGCGATTCTGTTTCATGTCAATTTGCCCTTTAGGTTTGAAGGCAAAATTTTGAGTCAAGTAAGGGGCTGTGATCTCACAGAAGTGAGAGTGACATACTGTCCTGGAAGAGGGAAGCTATGGAGTGTGTAAAGTCATTTTAGCTCAGCAACTTAGGAAGAGAGGAATTAGCATAGCTTTACACTCTTGAGTTCCAACAGCATTGGTTCCATTCTCTTTTCTTCACATTTACTCTACTGTCCTGGCTCCTACAGATATTTCAGTTTGTATGATCCAAATACAGATTGGGCCAAGACAAATAAGAGAAAACTCTAATGGCAATGAGCCTGAGTTCATTTAATGACGATGTGAACAAGCACTCCATCCAAGACCCACTTTCCATTTAATGACATAAAAAAGCACTTCATCCAAGACCCACTAGTCACCCAATGAGTCACAAAAAGTCTGCTATGCAAAGGTCTTGCTAGTAATGTGTTTCTGGAAAGTAGACAAATGTCACTGGAGAATAAATTTCAGAGACACAAGAACAAGCAAGGAGACACTTAAAAGGCTCTTCTTGTAGCATTACTTGTGAAACATGACTGGGACAGGAACAATTTTGTTGGCAACTGAGTCAGGGAAAGTATATGAGTTAAAATACATTGAACAATTAGAAATGACACAGGTAAAACTGATGGTTGATAATGGAAGGGGCAGGGAAAACAAGAAATTAATGGAAACCATGAAAATTGTGGCTTGAAAGCATATACCAATGATAATGTCATTTGCTGATCTTAAAGGAAAAGATAACATAGAAATTTAACCAGCCTTATTCTACTGCATTTCCCACATTTAGTCTAAGACACGATAATTATTTTCAAATATCATTTATTATAACTGCTACTGGTACAAAAGGAATATCCCTGGTCTTTGATATTCATATAATCATAATGTCTTCCTTCCTTTCTTTTCCCTTCCTTCCTTTCTTCCTTCCTTCCTTGTTTGCTTTTCCTTTCTTCCCTTTTTAAAAAATTTGTAATTTTTTATATAGAATCTCTCTATATATCCTGGCTGCTCTTAACCTCATTATTCTCTTTCCTTAGATTCCTGGGTTCTGAGTTAAGGACTTAGAAATAATTTTGTCAGAAACTGATAAATTTCTTGAAAATTTAATTTCTCATATCTAATTCTCAGTTCACATGAAAATAAGCAATTACAATTTAGTCACCTACTCAAAGGAAATGGCATAAACTGGAAATTCACATCGCCAAGTCAGTTAAACTCCACATAGTTAAGTTTTACATCCGTTTTGACCAGTAAGCTTCATAGAGTTAAAGAGCAGGAAGTTGTTTATGCAAAAAAAATCAAAAATCAAAAACAAAACAAATCCCATCAGCCTTGCAGAAGTGTTTTTGCTTATGGGTTGTGAGAAAGGTTGGCTAGTGCTTTACTTTGTCAAAGGTGATTAATGGTATAAAAAATTTCTCCCTAAATTTAAAAGCTGTTAAAGTACAAGGGAATACTATAATATATCCAGACAATTAGAAGCCAGCAGGTTTTCTAGCTTCTAAGATCAGGGGCCCAGAGTTCACTCTCTGAGCTGTGTTGAAGAAGGATTAACTAGCTCTGCCTTGAGAGACTGTGTTTGAAGATACTGATCTTTAGTTCACAAGCTCTGCTGTTTGAAATGGGAAATGATCCTGAACATTCATAGACATCTATGAATCTGATCAAGGGCAAGGCAGAGAGACTGCTAACAGTGGTGGCCATGATAATTTGTTTGGTCTCAGATCCTCCCTAAAAGAGAGGGGTTGACAGAGAAACTCCATCTTGTGCCCACTCCAGCAAAACCCTCTTAATTGGTATCTAAACCCTGGCAGTTACGTTAAGCATACTAATTATCCAGAACTAGTGTGTTGGAGGCCATTGGATTTTATAGAGAGCCATTGTTTAGAAAAATATCAACTCATATGAGTAATTGGGCTATGATTATCAACCAAATTATATATAACAGGAGCATTTCATAGAAAAGGATGGAGTGGAAGTGATATAGAATAATGCTGATAGAGGGAAGAGCTTATCTGTTGTGCTGTGTACAAAGGGTTGTTGAAGTGCAAGGATGAAAATAAAGATTTCTCCTTTTTTCTTAGATGAATGCCAAGCATAACAGGTTGATAATTCACAGCAAAGCCATTACTGGGAAAGATTAAAAGGCTTATAAAATGTTTTATAGTTTGAAAAGCAAAGGCAGCTTCTCCTGGATTGCTTTCCCTATGGCCCCACCAACTTTATGGTTGTTATTACATTCTATTTGAAACCTTCTTACCTAGGAATTCTCTCAGTTGAGGCACTTATTACATTTTGTCCTCAATACATAGCAATGATTTCTCTTAATTTTTTGCAGTATATGGTATAATATTAAACATCTTATTGAGTCGTTCTCTTATACTTATTTCTATTTAAATGAATTTTTAAACCCTAGGTGTTGTGTGTCTATGTGCCTGTCCTGGGGCTTGAACTCAGGGCCTGCACACTGTCCCTGAGCTTTTGTGGTCAAGGCTAATGCTTTACCACTTGAGCCACAGATCTACTTCTGATGTGTTTGCTTGTGGTACACTGGAGATAAGTGTCCTCACGGGATTTCCTGACTTTGAACTATGATCCAAAGGTCTCGGCCTCCTAAGTAGCTAGAATTACAGGTTTATAGGACAATTCTATTGCATTTTAAGGCAACGTCTTTTCCACCAGATTTCTGACTCTGTTGCCTAGGAATTTTAAAAAAGCTCCTCAAACCATACTGAATAAAATACTTCAAAACAAATGAATGTCAGTGCTTTCAAAGTCATCATCTCTTTGACCCCACTCTAATCAATTTTCAGCACTTCAGAAAAAACAGAAGTTATGCATTTAAATTAGGGATGTTGACATGGAGCCTTTCATGCCTGGTGAATTTTCTGATGTAGAACCAGGATTTAATTCTAAATATTTTCTTCTTTCCTTCTTCCTTAGGTTTCCTGGCAAAAATATTCCATCAGTGTCCTTACTATGTAGCCAGGAAAGAAGGGAATCAATTATGTGATTGTTTTAAATAGACTAAATAATTCCAGGTCTTTTGCTTCTTGAAGTGCTGTACCCTGTCAACTTCCCAGCTGTTCAGTAGTTTTGTGATTTTCTTCTTTAGTAATGTAAGAGATTTTAATTTCATTATTGTAAGCAACCTCTTAGCAGAGAGAACAAAACAGCCATTTCTAGATTACATATAGTGTGGCCCAGTTTCTTTACATATGCTATCTGCACAATATGTTACTTACATTTATTTAACACACAGAATATAATTCCACTCACTACTCATTGCCATTCAAAAATGCATTTAAAGAATGGAGCAAAAACCTCAGCCTACAATCCTGCCAAGGCAATCCCACTTCACTCCAGTTGACTGAACCATTCTAATAATCTTTCTCTGGTTTTCTTTTCTTTCCCTTATCCCACACACAATGGGAGAATTTACTATATATCCTCATCAAAAGCTTTGCTTTTATGCTTTCCAGTTGTCATGCATAACCACATTCACACAGTCATTGACACAGTTTTGGAGACAAAAATGTGATTATTCTCATTGTCCAAATAAGGACATTAAAGATCCCAGACCAGCAACAAATTCATGACATAGGTCCTACAGCCCAAATTCTTTTCCCTAAAACAGGAAGCCTCACTCAGAGAAGAGACTCTTCTGCCCTTTGTATTGTTTTATGTGCAGTCTATTATTTCACATCAGGTACACCAAGTCAATCTAATGCTTATGTCTATTCCACTGAACTTTGGGGTCTTCCTATATTCTTGCTGTTCGTAAGCACTCTCCAAAAGATGAAGCTGAAAAATAAAAATCACAGCTGGCCCAAACAGGTGCAGAACTACTAGAGATTGACACCAGGCCCTGTCCTAAGAGCAGTAACAGAGATGCTTGAGATGGATGTGGCACCTGAGAACTCTGTGAGCCCTGTTGTTGACATTAGAATGAAGCCAGACCAGTACAGCATTAACACAGTGGCAGTAACCTATGAACCATAGCACTTTATGTGGAGTTCTACATGCTAGACGTGTATTTTTCATTATCCCAAAGTCAATGAGATATTCTAAAAAAAAATAACAAGCCTGCTACCTAATTAGCAAGTAAATATCCATTTTAGAGTTACCACTCAGCAGGGCACATAGAAATTGTTGAGCTGAGTTTCTTTTTAAAAATTTATACTGTAATTAGTAAAAGAGTGACATTATATTCTCCAGATAGAAGGTGCATTACTTCACAAACATTGATACCCTTTCTCATGTTTTGGTCCCCATTTCCCTCTCCCCACCTGCACCCCTCATCTTGTTTTCCCCCTTCCCTATCCTATTTCAAATAAACAAATAAACATATATACAGTATGTCAGATAACAAGGTTAGATACTGTAATATTGTGAGATAACCAAGGAACAGCAAAAGAGATGAGGAATAACATAGTACATTAAGGACAACAATCACACTTGAGCTGAGTTTCTACCAAGCATCTGAATGAATGCTGGATTTTAGAGCAGGCTTTGGTTGTCCACAGTGATTCAGGTTCAGAATGTGAAAGTATTTTTATCCCACTGGCCTCATTGAAACTCTTGTAGCATAAAGCAAAGAGCATTCAACTTAGAATAAAAAGCTAGAGTTCTTGTTCCAGATCTACTGATGACTGAATAACCAGAGATGAGTATATTTGTCCTTCTATGCTTGGGGAAAAGGTAATAGATACCAATATAATTATTTTATTGCAGAGTTCTCATGTGTAATGAGAATTAATGTAAAGGTGATTTATAAAAACACTGCATAAAATAAAATAAAACAAATGTATTACTGTATACAGGTATATATACAGAGAGAGAGAGAGAGAGAGAGAGAGAGAGAGAGAGAGAGAGAGAGAGAGAGAGAGAGAGAGAGAGAGAAGAGAAAGGAGAAGGAGGAAGGGAGAGAATATTTATTTTCACTACGCCTAATATCAGAAATAGGGAATGGGAACTACACTAAGTATCATAAATAGTTTTTGTTGTCAAGATACTTATAAAATAATCATGGCAGCAAGGCAGATGTAAAATTATTATTGAAACACAGAATTCCACAAGTTTATAAGGAGTTTATCAGGTAAGCTGTATAAAACACTAACCATTAAATTGAATTTATGACAGAAGCCTAAAGAAGACTTAGAAAAAATCAGTGTTATTTCAACATCCTAATAACGTAAGTACATCTGAAAGTGTTTACAAATTTGCATGCATTCTGGGATTAATGTCTTTGGAGAGTAGTTCTAGTTGGTCCCCTAAAATCATGTGGACCACTGTGTATGCTTGACTGTGTCCTGCACTCTTTCTTTATATGCATCCACGCTCTCCGTTCATCGCAGGACAGAAGAAATTGCATAAATCATTAGCCTCAGCATAAATAAGACCATTTCTTCTTTGGTGCCTTGTTATGTTTCTCTTTTATTTCTCATTGCTTGCATCTCTGTTTTCAGTTGCTGGTTTCTGATTCCCCCCTTTGTCTTGGCAATTCTTTTTCCTACCTGTGTGACCTGTCCAATGCCACCTAACCTATCTTCCTGTATAGCATTTTCAGCTTCTTTCCTAATAGAGCTGGGCTGCAGCTTGCTGTTCATCTCAGACTTTGCAAGGATCACAACAGGCCAACTAACCTTGCCAGCTGCCTGTCAGTGCTCACCCTATATCTTCCCACCACAAGAAAGAGAAAGTAGGTATTTCTGATTTTTGCTGAGTGAGTAGAGATTTGGATCAGAGGGATGAAAGTTCACCGACTCTTTCTCTATTTACTATCTCTAAAGACTCCTGTTTTTTGGGTTTATTTCCCCCATCTCTACTTGTGCTTTCCTTAGCTGCTAGTTTCCTCTTTGAATAATTCAGAACTTGGTTACTGATACTAAGTAATATTTGGTGCCTCACAGATAAACAAAGATGCTGGAAGACTGGAAAAGTTCAAGAAGGAAAAAGTCAGAAATCCAAGCTATCTAAATTAAGGAAAGAAATGGAGAAGGAAGTTTTAGCACAGAGGCTTAATAGTGCTCCAACAATGCAATACTTTTGTGACTCAGTTTCTTGCTTTCTTAAGAACTGAAGCAATTTAGTAAGTCAAAATTGTCTCATTCTTTATTAGCAGGAAACAAACATGTTCACCAACCAGAAATTAGAAAGTAGGCTTCATTTGCTATATATTTTGAAGCAAGAAAATCCCATGTAAGTGTTCATGCACAAAAGTAAGGGATTTAAAAAAATAATAGTGGTTATACTGGCTTCATAGAATGAGTTTGGTAAAGAACCTTCATTTTCAATTTCATTGAAGAGCATGAGGAGTATTGGTATGAGCTCTGCTTTGAAGACCTTATAGAATTCAGCTGTGAATCCATCTGGCCCTGGGCTTTTCTTAGGTGGAAGGTCTCTTATTGCCATTTCTATTTCAGTGCTTGAAATAGGCCTGTTTATTTGGGATAGTTCTTCTTGGTTCAGTGTGGGTATGTTAATATTGGCTAGGAATTCGTCCATTTCTTCTAGATTCTCAAATTTTTTGGCATAAAGATTTGAGAAGTATTTCCTCATGATACTCTGGATCTTGATAATTTCTGTCGTGATATTACCATTTTCGTCTGTGATTTTGCTTATTTTGGTATGCTTTCTTCTTTTTTTGGTAAGATTTGCTAAGGGTTTGTCAATTTTGTTAATTCTTTCAAAGAACCAACTCCTTGTTTTGTTGATTCTTTCTATAGTTTGTTTGGATTCCAAATCATTTAATTCTGCTTTGATTTTAATAATTTGCTTCCTTCTACTGGGATTAGGGTTGGTTTCTTGCTCTTTTTCCAGGAGCTTAAGGTCACACATTAAATTGTTGGTTTGCAATTTTTCCATCTTGTTGTTATAGGCAATCAGAGCTATAAATTTTCCTCTGAGTACTGCCTTTGCCGTGTCCCAAAGGAGCTGGTATTTGGTGTGCTCCTTTTTGTTAAATTTCATAAACTGTTGGATTTCTGTTCTGATCTCTTCGATGACCCATTGGTGATTCAACAATATGTTGTTCAATCTCCATGAGTTACAGTGTTTTCGTTGGTGGAGTTGTGTTTTCAGTTCCAATTTGATGCCCTTGTGGTCTGAGAGCGTGCAGGGAATAATTTCAGTGTTTCTGACTCTGTCCAGGTTTGTTTTATGGCCTAAGATGTGGTCTATTTTGGAAAATGTTCCATGTGCTGCTGAAAAAAATGTATATTGTGTTGTTGCTGGGTGGAATAATCTGCAGATGTCTGTTAGATCTTGTTGGTCTATATAGTTGTTCAATTCTAAGGTTTCTCTGTTGAGTTTTTGCCTTGTTGATCTGTCCATAGGTGAGAGTGATGTGTTAAAGTCACCAACAATCACTGTGTTTCGTTCTATGTATGTTTTCAGTGAAAGTAAAGTTTGCTTGATGAAAGGTCAGAGCTCCGGGATTTGGTGTGTAGACATTTAGGATGTTTATGTCCTCCTGGAGGAAAAATCCCTTTAGTAGTATGTAGTAAGGCTGGATAAGTGGAACTGCATTAAACTGCAGAGCTTTTGTATAGCAAAGGACATAGCTAGTAAACTAATTAGGAAGCCTACATAGTGGGAGATCTTCACCAATGATACAACAGACAAAGACCTCATATCTAAAATATATCAACAGCTCAAAAAATTGAATCACTCCAAAACTAATCTCCAAAGTAACATCCATCCCATTAAAAGATGGGCCAAAGACTTAGAGAGTCTTCTGTGAAGAAGAAACAAAAATGGCCTATAGACACATGAAGAAATGCTCAACATCTCTGGTCATAAAAGAAATGCAAATCAAAACAACTCTAAGATTCCACCTCACTCCAGTTAGAATGGCCAGGATCAAGAAAACTAATAACAACAGATGCAGGAGGGGATGTGTTCAGGAGGGATCACTACTACACTGTTGGTGGGAGTGCAAACTCCTTCAACCACTGTGGAAAGCAGTATGGCAATTCCTCAAAAGGCTAAACATAAAGCTCCCCCATGACCCAGCAATTTCACTCCTTGGCATTTACCCAATCATCCAGAAACAAGGACATACTAAATCCACCAGCACAACAATGGATAGGGAATGTGGGAAAACAAGATGAGGGGTGGGGGTGGGGGTGAGGGAAATGGGGACCAAGACATGTGAAAGGATATCAATGTATAGGAATTAATTTACTATCTATCTGGCAAATATGATGTAACCCTTCTATTAATTACAATAAAAAATATATAAAAAATAAAAAATAATTAAAAAAATAATAATTCCCGCGTCCCCTCAAAGTAAAGTGCTCCTTTAATGCACAGAATTATGCCATATATTCTAAATCTGCAAGAACTGTACAGATAAATCTCATTTTTTTCTGTGAAGGTAATTTTACACCTTCCCTAGAAGGGATACGGTGTAGCAAATGATAGCTTACATATAATGGGCCCCATCCAAGACCCTGAACCAAGTTTGCATTTACAATTGTTTTCTAAAGAAGGTATAAGTTTATGACCCTTGGAGTTATATTGAATTAGATCTCATGAAATCAAGGTATCCTTCAAATCTAAAGCAACTAATAAAAATTTGACATGACTAATAATGGATTTTAATGAGTAGCTCTTAGAAACATCTGTTGAGGTGATAATACTACTATTGTAGTCAAATCATAACTGAGTTCCCATAAAAATATCCAGTGGAGAGCTATTATTATCAATAAACTCCCAATAACATGATGTTATTTGATCAATATTAAATACTCATGATTGCTTTGTCATGTATTACATTCTTCAGTAAGATAGTTATGAGCATGTGGGCCAGATGCTGGTGAAGTACACTTATAATATTGACTACTCAGGAGGCTGAAATCTGAGGATTTACAGTGTAACACCAGCCAAGGCAGGAAAAGCCATTAGTATCTTATCTCCAATTAACTACCAAAATATACATAAATAAAAATCAAAATTAATAAAACAAAACAGAAGTGGAGCTGTGACTCAAAATGGTGGAGTACCAGCCTTGAGCAAAAATTGTCCAAGGACAGTGTCCAGGCCCTGAATTTAAGCCCCAAGACTGAAAATGAAAATTATGGGCATGAGTCCATATTTTCAAGTAACCAATGAGAAAGGAAACAAATATGCATGATAATATAACATCATGAGAGAACCAAAGGAAAGAAAACATAATTATGCTTGAGAATGGTTAGAACAGTGAAAAGATTCCTTAATAACACAATGGTGGAAACATATTATTATATATTTTCCAAACCCATAGATATACAAAGCCAATGTAAACGACTGGCTTTGAATAATAATGAAGTCAATGTAGGCTCCTTGGTTACAAGGAATATACCACTGGAGAGAGACAATCCCAGCTCTACAGAGGTTAAAGCAGAAGGATTTGAAGTTTAAGCAACTCTAGGCTACATAGTAAGAGACTGTCCCTAAAGGCTGGGGATCTAGTTCAATTGTGGAGTTTTTCTGGAAGGCCGTGGTTTTGATTCCTAGCACTAAAACAAAAAAGAGCAAAGATTTGACAGAAGTAATGATTCAGGATCAATGGTATATAATCCCTTCCAGCTAGTAAGTGGCATATCTAATCATTGAAACCAAAATCTCTTTTGCTTCAGAATTAAGTCTCTTTTGTGAAATTCTTTCATGGTAAACCTAGGTCTGATCATTTTGCAGGCCTGAGGAAGATGACTCAATAAGTTCTTTTGGGCTCTTTTTCCCTCTTTTTATCTATTAAAGTTGGAACGAATAATAGTATTATTTTAATTCATAAAATCCTCAATATCGACACAATTATCAATGGACAATCCATAGGGTTACCCATCTATAAAATGTGATTCATCTTATCTGAGAGTATTCTCTTCTGTTTTAAGGTTTGTACCTACCCAAATTATGGGTTGTATTCAGATTCTGAAAATCAAGTTTTCAACCCAGTTAGCAAGATACTGAAATTTTGAGGTACATGTTTTCAGAGTGGAAAAATAAGAAATATTTGCAAAATTTTTTCCAACTGAAATGACTGTGGTGGCATCTGTCTTTCATCCCAGATAAAAGATTATGATCTAGGATGGCACAGGATAAAGGAAAGATACTATCTAAAAACTATCCCAAGCAGACAGTAGAGTATGGTCCAAGAAATACATCTTGTGACTTGATCTTAAACCCCTGGGGGGGAGGGGAGAGAGAAAGCAAGAGAGAGAGAGAGACAGACAGACAGACAGACAGAGACAAAGACAGACAGAGACAGAGACAGAGCAACAGAGACAGAGACAGAACAAGAGAATAAAAGATAAAAAGAGACACTGTACAGAAACTTTTTATTTTTAGGTAGCCCCATTAATTGAGTCTCTATCCTATCTGTTGTGACCCTGGGATTCTGTTCAGGAATCTTTTGCCTGTGCCTATGAGTTCCAGTGTCTCTCCTACTTTATCATGTAGCAGTTTCACGGTTTCCGGTTTTACATTGAGGTCTTTGATCCACTTTGAGTTAATGCTCCTGCATGGTGAAAGGCTAGGGTCAATTTTTATTTTTCTGCATGTGGCTGCCCAGTTTTGCCAGCACCCATAATTGAATAGACTGTGTTTGTTCCACTGTATATCTTAGGTTCCTTTGTCAAATACAAGTTGCCTGTGGGTATGTGGTTCTATTTCTGGGTCTTCTATTCTGTTCCACTGATCTTCTGGTCTGTTTTTGTACCAATACCAAACAGTTTTTGTTATTATGGCTTTATAGTAGAGTTTGAAGTCTGGTATTGTAATACCTCCTGCATTGCTCTTTTTGCCTAGAATTATTTTGGCTGTTCTAGGTCTTTTCTTGTTCCCATATGAATCTTTGAATTATATCTTCTATTTCAGTAAAGAATGTCTTTGGGATTTTGATGGGGATTGCATTGAATTTGTATATCAATTTTGGCAGTACAGCCATTTTCACTATGTTGGTTCTCCCTAGCCATGAGCATGGGATGTCTTTCCATTTCCTAGTGTCCTCTTTAATTTCTTTCGTTAGGCTTTTATAATTTTCATGGAATAATTCCTTTGCATCTTTGGTTAAGTATATTCCTAAGTATCTTATTCTTTTGGGGGCTATTGTGAATGGGATCATTTTCTTGATTTTTGCCTTCTGTTTGTGGATTGTTGGTATACAAGAAGACTACTGACTTCTGAAGGTCAATTTTGTATCCTCCACTTTGCTAAAGTAGTTTATTAATTCTAGAAGTTTGGGAGTGGAGTTTGTTGTGTCACTTAAGTAGAGGATCATGTCATCTTCTTTCCCTATGTGGATCCCTTTGATGTCCTTTTCTCGTCTTATTGCTCTGGCTAAGGGTTCCAGCACTATACTGAAGAGAAGTGGAGGGAGTGGGCATCCCTGTCTAGTTCCTGATTTTAAGGTGAATGGTTCCAGTCTTTCACCATTTAGTAAAATACTGGCTGTAAGTTTTTCATATATGGCTTTAACTATTTTGAGGAATGTACCTCTTATTCCTATTTTTTCTAGTGCTTTCAACATGAATGGATGTTGTATTTTGTCAAATGCCTTCTCTGTGTCCAGAGAAATTATCATATGATTCTTATCCTTAGCTCTATTAATGTGATGCATTACATTGATTGATCTGCGAATGTTAAACCAGCCTTGCATCTGTGGGATGAAGCCTACTTGATCATAGTGTATGATTTTTTTAAATTTGTTTCTGGAGTCTGTTGGCTAATATTTTATTGAGGAGTTTTGTGTCTGAGTTCATTAGAGAGATAGGTCTGTAGTTTTCTTTTTTTGTTGGGTCTTTCCCTGGTTTGGGGATGAGAGTAATATTAGCTTCATAAAATGAGTTTGGTATTGCTCCTCCTGTTTCTATTTCTCGGAAGAATTTCAAGAGTATAGGTGTTGTCCTTAATGTACTTTGTTGTCTCTCATCTCCTTTGCTGTCCCTTGGTTATCTCATATTGTTATAGTATCTCACTTTGTTATCTGATATATTGAATTTGTTTGTATTTGGTTATTTGAAATTTGATAGGGAAGGGGGGAAAACCAAGATAGGTGGGGAGTGTGGGGGGGGAGGGTAATGGGTACCAAGACATGTGAAAGGGTATCAATGTATGTGAATTAATGCACCTTCTATCTGGCAAATATCATGTAACCCTTTTACTAATTACAATAAAAAAAAGAGTATAGGTGTTATTTCATCTTTAAACGTCTTGTAGAATTCGGCAGTGAAACCATCTGGACCTGGACTCTTTGGTTGGCATTTCCCTTATTGCTTCCACAATTTCATTGTAAGAGATTGGTTTGTTCAATTTGTTTACCTCATTGTTGTTCAGTGTGGGTAGCCTATATTTATTTAAGAAATCATCCATTTCTACTAGATTTTCTTGTTTCTTTGAATATAGGCCCTGGTAGTACTTAATCATTATGGACTGAATAAATGTTTCTGTACAGATAACAACATAGTCGCAAAAGTAGAGAGACAGCCAACCAACTGGGAAAAGATATTCACCAATAATACATCTGACAAATGCTTAATATCCAATATCTACAGGGAACTCAAGAAATTAATCCCCCCAAAACCCAATAAACCATTCACTAAATGGGCAAGGGAACTAAAGAGAGACTTATCAGAAGAAAAGATTAAAATGGCAGAAAAGCACATGAGAAAATGTTCATCATCTATGGTCATAAAGGAAATGCAAATAAAAACAACCCTAAGATACCACCTTACCCCAACAAAAATGGCCAAGATTTTGAACTCAGACAATGACAGTTGCTGGCAGGGTTGTGGAGAAAAAGGAACCCTACTACACTGCTGGTGGCAATGTAAACTAGTTCAGCTACTCTGGAAAGCAGTGTGGAGGTTTCTTAAAGAACTGAAAATAGACCTTCCCTATGATCCCGCCATACCACTTCTGGGCATCTACCCTGAACATCATAACCCAAGATATGATAAGGACACCTGCTCAGCTATGTTCATCTCTGCACTATTCACAATAGCCAGGCGATGGAAACAATCCTGATGCCCTACTGCAGATGAATGGATACAGAAAATGTGGTATATATACACAATGGAATTCTACATAGCCAACAGACAAGATAAAATAATGGCATTTGCAGGGAAGTGGATGAATCTAGAGCGAATCATGTTGAGTGAGACAAGTCAAGACCTAAGGAACAAAAGGTGCATGGCATCTTTAATATGTGGCTATTAAATCCAAAGAGTACAAGAGCAAGGACTCAATATGTGCATACCCAATGCCATGGACATAGTAATGGAAATATAAACATAAAAATCTATGACTCTATAGACATAATGTTTTATTTCATAAATTAATATGTTTATATGACATACAAACCCTTACCTTAATTTCGATTAAGTTCTAAATACTAAGTCCCAGTGATTGTAAATAGATTCCTTTTTTTTTGCCAGTCCTGGACTTGAGCTCAGGGCCTGAGCAATGTCCTTGGACTTTCTCAAGGCTAGAGCTCTACCACTTGAGCCTCAGCACCACTTCCGGCTTTTTTCCATGTATGTGGTACCAAGGAATCGAACCCGGGTCTTGGTGCATGCTAGGCAAGCACTCTACCACTAGGCTAAACTCCCGGCCCCGACATTCCCTCCTTGAACATTTGTTTGTTAAACCAGTCATTTCAAATATGATGTAAAAATCAACGTTAATAAATTCTTTCAAAAAAAGAGACAGTGGATGAAAAGAGGTTTAAAGAGACAGCTGTTTTCAAGATAATACAATTTTAGCATGAATAAAAATACCCCACAAGAAGCTAAATATATGTGGAAGACTAAAAATACTAAGCCAAATGACTGCTTTCAAAGAAATTCACTTTTTGATTCTTTTAAATGTAGCATTTTATGTATTCAAATGTTGGATTTAAAATCAAACATATCTTAGACTTTAGAGGTTTCCAGATTTGTAGGGTGATTGTTTTTTTTTTTATTTCTAGGAAAGCATAAGCATCTTAGTAGTAAATATCAAATTCTCTAAATCATAGAAGAGCAAGCACACTTTGAGGCTGTTTTCCAGATAATCAGTTGGAGTAGGGTTTTAGTTGCAGTAGATTCATTTCATTCTTGCTTAAAATGCAGTATCAATCTGAAGAATCAGATCCTAAGAAGCTTCTTTTCAGAGATAAAAGAAAGAAAGGCTCATGAAAGTCTTGGATAAAAAAATTTCTTGTTGGAGCCGGGAGTTTGGCCTAGTGCTTAAAGTGCTTGCCTAGCATGCATGAAGACCCAGGTTTGATTCCTCAGTACCACATACATAGAAAAAAGCCAGAAGTGGTGCTGAGGCTCAAGTGGTAGAGCTCTAGTCTTGAGAAAATCCAAGGACAGTGCTCAGGCCCTGAGCCCAAGCCCAGGACTGGCAAAAAAAAAAATTCTTGTTGGGGAGCCGGGTTTGTGGCTGACTGGTAGAGTGCTTGCCTAGCATGCATAAAGCCCTGGGTTTGATTCCTGGGTACCACATACAGAGAAAAAACCATAAGTAGTAGAATGTTAGACTTCTTGAGAAAGCTCAACAACAGTGCACAGGCACTGAGTTCAAGATCCAGCGGTGGCAGAAAAAAATATTTCTTGTTGATATAGGCGTGGCTTTCATGATGGGAAAATACATAACATCATTTGATTTTCCTACCCATACAGTTGGGAAGATACTGTGCTTCCTACTATCACATTGAGGGAAGAGTTGGAAGAGTTCTTAGATGGAAATTTTCGCCAATGATGTTTTGTAAGCAGTAATTCAGAAGTGGAAGAAGAATGAAGTCATAATTTTCAATGCATATCCAATGAAATTAAGAAAACTGAGGGGAGGGGTTGACTTGAGATGGGTGGGGTAGAATGATCTAAAGGGATGATGACTGCCAAGATACATTGTACTTTTAAACTGAATTGTTCAAGGATAATTCATTTATGAAACTAAAAATAATAAAGAATATATATTTAAGATGAACGAAGTTCAGATGCCAGGAACTGTCACTTAGCAGAAAATCTTATGGAGAATGTGTCACTTTATAAGCCAGATGTACCTCTTTAGACAACTACTGTAAATAGTACAAAAAGACAAAGCAACTGAAACACCAGGCCCATCCTAATAATGGAACTGTGTATATTTTTACACTTTTCCTGTGGAAAGTATTTAAGTATTTTATATAAAATGTAAACACTATTCACACTGAGGCAGATTCCTGATGGGTTACCTTAACTCATGTTCTATTCTCTTTGAGCTTACCCACTTTTACTTCTGACTCTAGAAATTGTGATCAAAATATCATAGACATCAAAATAATTTAGATAGTCTATGATTTCATCTCTAAATATTATCTGGGCTGTTGGTTATTATAAAAATCATTTACTGTGGTTAACAACACCACACATATTAGTTAATGTCAACAAACACACAGGCAGTATTCAAATATTACAAATTATTAATCACACACATTACTCCTGTTTGAAACCTAATTCAAAAAAGTTCTTTTATAATTATTAGCTGAGGTATCTTGAATAACACTTAATTTATGGGTTCATCCTCTATGTCTTCTTTTTTTTCCTTTGCAATTAATTAGCTGATGAAATTGGGTTTGTCTTACAGTTTCTCACAAGCTGGGTCATTCTGGCTGCTTCCCTGTGGTGTTGATTAATGTTTTCTTAATTTTTTTAATGTTTCTCCATATTTCCTATGAAATGGCACTTGACTTTGAAGCTGCATAGTTTGGTTCTAAACTCACCTACCCTGTTCTAGGAACATTTATTTGGTAAGGTATGGTTTGCTCTATGACCCCAAGCAGACACTGGATAGTCACCCCATACCCCAACTTCATTCTGGAGCTGCAATGGTGTATATTTAATGAAAACACACAATTTCATGATTTCATCATCTAATGGTGGAAGCAGTCTTCTAAGAAAAAAAATCTCCTTTTCAACTGCCTGAGTACCTAAGTTATAGTTGTTGTTGTTTTTTATATAGGAAGTTATGGTAATAACATTTGAAACTTTGTATTTACCATATTTCAAAATAAGTTGTTTTCCTAGCATCCTTTACTGATATATCATTTAGCTTGCTCTTTATACACATACATTATTACATGTTCAAAACATTTAAATACAGCGTATGTTAAAATTTTCCAAATTTAATGATCAAACTGCCTGCACTATGACCCAAAATAATTCTTTCTAATAAATGGGTTACATTGTGTGTATATACACACAGCCATGTTTATTGCAACTTTTCTTAATCCATTCAAGAGGGGCCTCTGGACTAATTCCATGCATTGGCTATGGCGAATACAGCTGCAATAAGCATGATTGTGTTCGTCACTTTACTGTATGCTGGTTTATAATCTTTAGGATTCATGTTTTCCCTTATATGTGGAAGGTAGACTTAGTTTATAAACTGATGAGTAAGTACATTGGGTGGTATGCAATACCACCTGAAGTCCCTTGGTAGGTGGAAAGGAGATCTCAAATATTGCCCAATTCCATAGAAATGCAAAATAAACGTTAAACCAAATAAAAGACCAGGAAGTGGCTATTTGAAAGATGTGGGGTGGGGTTAAGGGGAAAGAGGTAAAAGAATGAAGAGGAGAAGTGAAAGAAAACACAGACATGAATTCAAGATATATCTTACTAAAATTAAGAAAAGTGAGGCAGCGATGGGTAGGAGAGGGATGTGCAAGAATGTTGAAAGGGTGACATTGATCAAGACATATTGTATTCATAACCTCTTTGTGAATTGGTTACTTCTTTGTTCAGCTACTTAAAAAGAAAGGTATAAAAAACAACACTGATGAGAAAAATGTGAGCTAAATTTTATAAATGTTTTTGTACTTTATTTTATCTTTAGGGCATATAACACTTTTGTCATATCCCATTAGACATAGTTAAATGATGGTGCTGTATGAAAGACTGAAATTATTACAGCATCATCAACTTCAGTTACATTTTGCTAGTTTGTTTAATTTTGCTTCTTTTTGTAAAAATAGATTTTGTAAGTTCATCTCTGTTGTAGAAACTGAAAGTATCTGATTAGGAAGTTCTCTAGAACAACATTGACATTGAAAGAAGTTTACTTTTCAGATTTCCTATTTCCTCTTTCACCTTTTAAGTAGAAATTGAGTTTTAGTACTATGTTGTAGTTTTCTCTACTATACTTATTATGCAAATATGTGTTTTCTTTCTTAGATACACAAAACACAGAAAAATGTGTGATTATATATCATATTTTATTAGGTGATAAAATAATTTATACATCTTTGTCTGATCTTTTCACCTAGCCTTAAGTGCTAAATAGCATTCAATATTAGTTTAGAACAGATAGGCTATTTGAAATTTCCACATGAAATTTTTTTCTTTTCACACCTACACTGTATAAGTATTGCATAGGTCATTGAAGGAATCCCTGTAATTTGGCCAAAGAATCTGCCTTCAGTATTTGGTTATTATAGCTATTGCTTCAATAAATAGCCTTTGCATAACCTTTCCCTTTGTCTTATTTCTATACATGCCAATTCCCACTAAAAAGCACTATTTCACATTCCCACCAGCAATGTCTGAGAATTTATTCCCTCATAACTTTGCCACAACTGTCAAGCAAACTTTTGACAATGAAGTTATTAACTTTCATCCTTCCAATTATGTGACATTTGCCACATTTAATATAGCTAATTAATGTTTATCTTCTTCATATGTGACATGCTTAGATTTCTCTCACATTCCTTCTAATATAATTGATATTTTTCCTTTGCATTTTAAAAGCATTATTACTATTATTAATCATTGTTGCATATGTACCACTGCTGGAGCTTGAATATAGTTTCACATTCTCAGCTTTATCACTTGGGCCATTCTTTCAGTCCAATACTTTGCTGGTTAAATGGAGATAAAGTCTTGTGGACTTTAAAAAAGTAATTTCATATGATTAAAATGTTGCATAGAGGGGCCTTCATTAGTCAGGTAATGAGTACTTTTCATGTTTTGGACATTGTCATACCTTCCCCAATTTTCCCCTTCCATTCCTGTCCACAAATTACATAGGTCATTTTCCATGTAGTGCATGTTGAATAGCATGACTGCATTAATTCACCCTTCCTTCCTTACTTTATTTGCCCCTGGTTTACTTCCCTGCCCTAAAAAAAGTGCCCGAAACAAAACAAAAAACTACCACCACCACCATCTCATGATTTTTTTAACCCCTGACTGGCTTCAAATCACAACACTCTGGATCTCAATCTCATGAATTAGTAGCTAGATGCACAATCATGAGACATGAAATCTAAAGCTTGAACGGCTTTTAACTATCTTAAACACTAACTTTATTTGTAATGTGAGCTGTAAATATTTCAGCAGTTTTCTTCTTTGCAATTTATACTTGTATTAAGTGAAATATCAAAAGCTTTGTCTTTATTATTTATGTATTGTTTTCCTTTCAGTTGGCAGATAAAATGATATGTATTTGTCCTGCAAAATGTGATGTTTTGATGTATTATATATAGTATAAAGAGACTAAACTTAGCTAATTAGCATGCACTCTTTTCATAATATATGCAAACCATAACTTTGTGATTATATTAATATAATACTGCATTTGGTGAATGAGAAGATTGGCATATAACTTTCAAGTCAGAGTTAAAAATTTTCCCTGCTTTCTTTAAGTAATTCACCCTGGCACAAAGGTGAATTTTATGACTATTTAACCTCATACTTAAGGTCTCAACCATTAATGGTAAATGCATAATTGCAACATTATGTCTATAATTTGTTCTAGGTTCTGCCACCAAGTAGATCCATGAGCATGAACTGACTACCAAAGAACTGTAGCTTATTGTTTAAATTAGGATTAAGTATTATCTACCACCAGTTATTAACACTGTCATAGATATATTCTTTGGCATTGCCAAAAATATTATGAATTCTAAAAACTTAAATATGTAATTTCTCTTATCATAATTCTTCATACTAGGCTATTGCAAAGGTATTTGGTTTTGTTTGAAATGTGATTTTACCCATTGATTTTCCATTTTTCATCCCTCCATAAAAGAGAAACTCAGATCTCTGTTATTTTTAGAAGAAATGGATGGATTTTTTTTGCCAGTCCTAGGCCTTGAACTCAGGGCCTGAGCACTGTCCTTGGGTTTTCTCGAGGCCAGAGCTCTACCACTTGAGCCACGGAGGAATGGTACCTGGGTCTTTGTGCACGTTAGGCAAGCACTCTACCACTAGGCCAAACTCCCGGCCCGAAACGGTTGAAATTTAAGTAACAATTAAAATATTCTCTTTCCAGTATTCCATACCACATTCAAATACTCAATTTAGTTTCATACTATCCTTCACAATGCCAGTTCCTCATAAATTTCCCCCTACGTACTTTATTTACCTGACATAAATGGACTACTTGTTATTCCTGGAAAGCACATATATACTTTTTTTTTTACATCCAGACATTTATTCACTCAAAGATTTTCTTGAATTGTCCTTCATAACAGGAACACTGATACAACAGGGGTTGATCACTGCTGACACTATACCACCACCAAGATTAAATAAGAGAACACTGAAAAACTGAACATTTCTTCTCATGCTAATTTGCAAGAAAAAAATGCCTGAAATGAAACCCGCATCCTAAATTAAATCACCCTAGGTGATTTTTCCCATGCATCACTTTTAGAAGAATTTTATGAATGAAATGTTCAAGCCTATGCTGTGTTGTTGCCAGCTGATTTCTGGGATTGTGTACTTGGTCAACGTTTCCTTCTGCTTTGTGAGTACTTTAGAGAGTGCTATTGTGAGCAGTCTTTTTTTATCCTTATAATTTTTCTCTCTTGTTTCTTTTTTCCTTCCTTTCTCCCTCCCTTCCTTCTTTACATCCTTCCTTCCTTTCTCTTTTGATTTCTTTCTAATTTGTTACCGCATAGCTTTTTGGATTAGTTCTTTGAGTGCCCAAAGCTGTCACCAGGTTACTAAGCTTTTTGAACACCCACATGATATATAGTTGTGTTGGATTCTGCACTTCTATAAAATTTTGTTTTGAAGCTATACTATAGATCTAACAGATTCATGTAGAAAATACTGTGATTGTTGCTCTTGATTTTCAAGTTGACTTGATGGAAAGAATCCTGCAAGAGTTTCAAGGTATACTTTTGTTACATCTAAGGGAAATTCCAGATAATTAGAAGGAACGTTCCCTCTGCTATGGCTTCCATGTTTCTTGTGAGATCCATAAATAAGGTTAGAAAATAAATTGAAAAAAATGAAGACTGAAAAGGGAAGTATTATCCTTCCTTAAGATGACTGTGACATTTTTCAGTAATTTTTGCTTTCCAACTGCTACTCGACTATATGTACATGTATTAGTTTATGTGTGTACAAATCTCTGTCTCTGTCTCTGTCTCTGTCTCTCTCTCTCTATATATATATACATATATATATATATATATATATAATGTGTGTGTGTGGTGTGTGTGTATGTGTGTGTGTTGATTGTTAGTTTGATTGTGAGCTCTTGTCTCTCTGGTCATTTTCTTATTCTACAGGCATAAGGAAAATTGGTAATTTAGGGTAAATCCCATAAGGCCCCTGCTTAAAGACTTTCCAATTTTGTGGAGTTGGATTTGGGAAGTCCTTTTCTCACCTAGGAGAAAAGCTGGGGATACAGAAGCTTCAAGAACCAGCAATCATATTCCTTAGCCCCTTAGGGAGAAGCCAGTTGCTCAATCACAGAGAACAACAAAAATCTCTTAAGCAGTGTAATGGCTTTGAGAAATGAACAGAGCTGGGTAAGGTTTTATGCCTGATTTTTCAAGACTTAATCTGGTATACTAGGTAGGATCACTGCATTCTTCTTTTTGTTTAACTGGTTCAAGTAGGATATTTGTTTTCTGCAAACAAAAATCTCAATATAAAATATCCAGCACAATGCCTATTTGTGCTGATTTTCACAAGTTGGGTGCTACTATTTGTATTAATTCTGGTAGTCTATTGAATATGATTGCTATTCTTTGGGAAAATTCTTTTTTTTCACATATTTTTATTGTAATTAATAGAAGGGTTACATCATATTTGCCAGATAGATGGTGCATTACTTCACATACACTGACACCCTTTCTAGTGTCTTGGTCCCCAATTCCCTCCCCAGCCCAGCCCCTCATCTTGTTTTCCTCCTTTCCCTATCCAACTTCCTAATTCTCATTATGTTTTTGGCTGCCTTTTTAAAAGGTCTTTTGCTCAAAACACATTATAAAGTGACAATTTCTTTTAAATTCACTACCTAATACTTAAGTACTTAGCTCAAGTTTCAAGAGACTAAGAACCTAGCACAAAATCAGTAAGGTAAATTACATTCAATCCTCAAGAAACAGAAACAGTGAGGCAATGTTTCTCGAATACTTCATTTTTGTGCTGTCTCTGATTCTCCCATTGCTATTTCATAGTGAAATTGTATATATTCTCTAGCACTGACAACAACCCACGGAAGTGCAAGTTTTATTTATATAAGGTTGAACATGCTAAGATTGAAAAACTTTTATCAATCTTGCATAGAATGAATGCAAAACCCTATGGCAGCACAGCTTTCCATAGTTCTCCATTTATTAATAATCTAGGTTATTGAGAGCTATACTGAGCACTTTAAAGTTATAACTATATTAGCAAGTCCTTAATAAGGAAAATAATTTTAAATAGCAATTCCAGGTGGTACTCTCCTCACATCTGTGAAGAAACACTTAAAAACTTATTTCAGTTTTCTCTTGCCTTGGGAAATGCATTTCTTCAGGGCTTTCTGGGGAGAAACTAATATAAAATTTCCTGTATATTCAAGAAAATGCATTAAAACAGTAGACCTATTTTACCTTTTTAATCTAAAGCTGCCTTATTTAACCTGGAAAATAGAGTTTTTCAATAAAACAATCACTCTTTGAGGTTAGTTTTTAAGTCCCCAAATGGTGTAAATTGTGATGTATTATCTATAATTTATCAGGATTCAAGTGAAGTGAATCCTGAAACTATCAGAGGAATTTGTAATTAATCCTCATTTTAAGAGATGAAATTGATCAAAACAGGGCTCTGAATCCCTTTCATTCATTTTCTACTCAACTGATCATGCAGTAGGCCATCACAAAGTAGCAGCTTTCTCTGCTTAAAATGCTTCATTACTACTTGCTTATACCCAAGAATAATGGTATGGATCAACTGTAATGCATTATCTTTAAGGTTATCAAACAAACTTTCCTTGAAAAAACTAACATTTAAAATTGGTTTTGAATTTATGCCTCTGGGGGGGGAATGCAATAGCGAATAGAATGAGGAGTATTCATTAGGCCTGTTTCATATCTTTCTTTATGAAGCAAGGTTCCTTATTTCTTTCTGTCCAATATACAGGGCTTGTGATTTCATTTCCTCAGAAATTTGCTCTTTAGCAGAATGTCACCTTCTTTATACACCATCTCCACTGAAGGATAGCAAATATACTGGAGGGATCTACCTTGATCTGACCATAGCCATAACCATCAAGAGTGCCTCAAATCAAACTGAGATGCTTTCGCTATGTAGTTAAATAAATAATACCATTTAAATAGTTTGTAGCCTTCATTACTAGGCCTGAGCAACTTCATTCCCAAGAATCTTTCAGCTAACTTTGATGTTAACTAAACATACTCCAGCTTGGATAAAAACAAACTTCTCACTGTACAAAGACACTTTTTGATTCAGTTTGTGCAGAATCACTTTATTTTTTAGTCTTGCTATTGCTCTTGGCTAGATGTCAGTCAATAAATGCACACTCAAAATTCACTAAAAATTCCTGGTTTTTCTGTCCATTGCTTTGGTTTCTCAGCACCTTTCACATATAGAGGTCAATTATTTTACACTAGATTTTCCTGGAACTGGTGGAGAATCAGCCAAGGAGCCACAAACACTGGAGGTAATGATAAAATCCCAGTATTTTATGAAGCTAGGTTGGGGACACAGGCCTAGAGGTCTTATGGAGACAGTATTTTTTAATGTGTCAATAGATTTATTTTAGTCAGTTTTATCTACCTCTAAACTAGACCCATCCACCTGCTTCTGTCCTATGGGATTTCTTATAAAAAGCCAGAAAGCCTCATTCCCTTTAATAAACCTCAAAAAGTGTCAGCTGGATTTGGTGTGTACTCTTCCCAGGCATAAAGTCTTTATCCAGGCGAATCCACTCCAAAGCCTAAATGTATACTGAAGATTTAAAGCTTTAAATAGTTGATCATTTGGGCAAATGTTTCCTTAACTTCAACTTAATTAAAGTGAGTTCAGTGAGATGGCAATTTCAGAAACAATGGTCAGCAAATGAAGAGGCCCAATAGCTCCGGTTGGAGTTTAGCTGTTTGATGAGCTGGTGCCTTGTGGTCAGTTTTACTCTGGCTAAATTTTCTGAACAAGTTTTAAAATGTAGATTTGTAGTCCATTGATTTGGACCTGAGACTGAGAGTCTACATTGCTAAGCAGCCTCCACTGGCACAAAGTTTCAATTGAAGTAGAAAGGATCTAGATGCATGGGAAGAAGTAGTGACAAGACGTTAACTAGGATCATCACTAGGCTTAGTTTTGGTTACCTTCCCCCCTCCCTTTTTATATTTTTCTCCCTTAATGGATGCTTCCCAAAATTATATGTATAAGGTTTGTCTAAAGTAAACCCGAAGTACGGTTCAGGCAGAAAGAGGTTATTGCAGGGAGAGCAAACTGCTGGCAAGCACAAATTGTTGGAGAGCAGAGGCAGAGGGGAAGGAAAAGGAGAAAAAGAAAAGAGGATGTGTGTTGAGCCAGATTATATAGGGGAAGGCAGGAGGCTGGAAAACAGCGGATGTGATCTCAGAGCCTGGAGAACCTCTCACTGTCCCAGGGAAGAGTGACCAGGCCAGTTCAGGATATGACCTCAGGGGATGGGGAAGTGACCTTAGAGCCTAGAATCCTTCCTTGACTCAGTTAGGTGATTGACAGATGATTACTGGTTTCAGGCAGGTGAAGATGAAGGAGGAAGGGGCTGTTCTCAAGTATCTGGTTTGCTTCTCCTTTGCCAAGTGAGTACTTACACAATACTCATCATTTACCTAACTGCCAAATGGCAGAGAATCCCCCCTCCCCTGCCCACCATCGTTAAATTCTTCATCATGGTACATGGCCCTGTCCTACTTATTTGCTATGTTCACTTATGGGAATTTTTCTCAGCTAGCTCATTAGTAGTTTATATGTAAATATGCACACTGCAAAAATGCCAAGAGCAAGACAACAACACATCCTGATAGCAATGGTTTAAAAACTTAACAATTGCTAGACTAAAGGCATCCTAGACACATTCCCAGATAGAATTCTTGACGCAATCCCATAGTGTCATTTTGCTGTATCTCCATTTTCTAGCAGAGGGAGTGAAAGTTTAATGAGATTCTGTAATTTGCTGGGATCACACTCATGGCCACATTTGGGGGCAGGTAGAATTCCAAATTTGTGTCTGATTGACCCTAACTCCAAGCTATGACAAGAGTGGGAAAAATTATTTTTCCTAAGCTAACCATAGATGTAGCGGCAATGATAAAGATGATAAAGCAGGAGACAGTAGTAGTAAGGGCTAAAGGATTTTCTTACATTTCCTTGAGATTCTATCTATTCTATTTTTTTTCCTTTTTATATGGCAGTGATGGAGATCAAACCCAAGATCTGCTGCATGATAGGCAAGATACATATTTGATCAAAATTCATTGAACTGAGCTGCACACTAAACATCTATGTCATAGGAGACTTTCATATAAAAATTCTCAGTCCATATCATGTGTAGGAACATGTATAATTATGGAATTTACTCTATTTTAGTTAAATTTAGAATGGTTCTTTCTAAAGCTTATTACTGTGTACTTAAGGTCATCCCAATAATAATGGCTTCTTAGAAAAGGAACATTGTAAGAATACCGATAAGTATCATGTTTATACATATTTTATGCCAGTCACTTAAAATTTATAACTTCTGTTGCTAAAGCATTTGTTCAATATAGATAGCTTATTTTATGCCACTTCTAGTTGGTATTACAAATATATTAAATGGAGAAAATGGATATGCCCTTTCTAACAACATCCACTTAATGTTAAATCTCTTATGGAATAGTAATAACCACTCCCATTTGAAATAATTAATAATTCTCCAACAGTTAGCTGCAAGTTTATGAAATGCAATATGTTAGTACATTTGTTTTGCTATACAGCATATGCTGAGAGGGAAAGCAAAGTTTAAGAACCGTCTGCTTCCCCAGCTGAAATTATGGATTTTAAATTGGAATGATTTCTATCCTATAGTAGGCACTAGGAGAGACATGTAGTGAGAGGATATTCTAGGTCTTACCTGGATACTGTTTTGACAAACATATTAATATGCCCAAGAGAAAATAAAAGGTGACGGATGTATTTTGAATATGGGGGCTGTGGTGAAATAAGTGACCATTTATCATAACTTACTTTAATACCAAAGGGATATGAGAAGCAGCGAATTTGTGCACTTTTAACTGCAGTTGAGAAGGGGTGGCTTTATTTACTACTGTTGTTTTCAGGCCGTATTTTATCACACAGCATCCAGGTTTTCCTCTTTGTGCTTTCTGTATTGAAATCAGGCTGACAGTGAGGGCCAAAATGTTTCAGAAAGCTTCACGATAAGCACCACTGTGATCAAAGGTAAGCAGGATTAGAGAACTTGCCATAAGTACAGGACAGCTTACAGCAGCCCAGTAATAGTAACATTTTGTCAAGGACAATGATTTTCTGGGAGGAGTGCAATCATACTATATATTCTACGATGTTTGGTTTCTATCCATCAGACACTAAGTGTATGTGTCTGTATCTGGAGAAATCACAGTGGCTTCCAACCAGCCACCCACACAGAAGACAATTAAGGCATCTTTTCATGTGTGGTCTTCCCCAGTGAAGAAACCTCCCCTGTGCTACCACTAATTAGTACATTTTCAAAGTCAACAATAAGAAATCAAATGAGACTAGATACCCTAAAGCCATATGAATCAAACAAAATACTAATATACAGCATTATGTTATGGCTTGCTTTAATTCATGTTATTTTTTTTTACTTGGTAAGTAGTTTCTTTGAGGAGTTGCCATTCCACAGAGCTCTTTATAATACACTGTATCTTGATCAATGTCACCCCTGTTAACATTCTCACTCCCCACCCCACCCTACCCTCACCTTTCTTAATTTTTAGCTTATGTGTTCATTTTTAATTGTTGGCCATTTAACAAAGCAGTTTATGTACACAAGGCGCTTTGATCTGTTTTCATCCCTTCAACATCTTCAGCACCTTCTTCCAACTTTATTTTCCTCAGTTCTTTGAGAAGAATGTCCTCTTGCCTGTTTTCTATTCATTATCCCCAATCATTCTTCTACCCCTCTCCTGTACTTTTTCTTTTTTTGGCCAGTTCCAGGGCATGAACTCAGGGCCTGGGCACTGTCTTTGAATGCTTTTTGCTCAAGGCTAGTGCTCTGCCACTTGAGCCACAGCACCACTTCTGGCTTTTTCAGAGTATGTGGTACTGAGGAATCAAACCCAGGGCTTCGTGCATGCTAGGCAGGCACTCTACCCCTAGGCTATGCTCTCAGCACAGATCAGTCAACTGCCTCTGTCTCCTCTGGTGAAGAACACTCAGTGCTCTTTTTATTTGGCAAGACGGATGGAGTAAAATTTCAGAACTTGTGCATGTTTTTTCCTCTCGCCTAACAACTTTACAACCATTAACTCAGAAACAAAGCTATAAAATCTAAACTGACTTCTTAATAGCTTGTAGCTCATACCTGTAATCCTAGCTATTCAAGAGACTAAGATCTGAGGATCACAGTTCAAAGCCAGCCCAGGCAGAAAAGTCCCCATGAGACTCTTATCTCCAGTTAACCTCTCAAAAACTAAAAGTGGAGCTGTGGCTCAATGTGGTAGAGTGCTAGCTTTCAACACAAAGAGCTCAGGGATTGCCCCCAGGCCTTGAGTTCAAGCCCTACAACCAACAAAAATAAACTAAAAAAAACTAAACTGATTTCCTGAAATTATTCCTATAAATCATTTCCTATAAATTATTGAAGAATAAATCTCAAAAAATAAGAAATAATTGAACTGATAATGATGGGAAGAATAGTTATTCACTGATTAAAATTAAATTATAGCTGGATGTGGTGGCTCATGCTTGTAATCCTAGCTACTCAGGAGGCTGAGATCTGAGAATCATGACTCAAAGCCAGCTGGGGCACTAAAGTCTGTGAGACTCTTATTTCTATTTAACCACTAGAAAAATGGGAAGTGAGGCTGTAGCTCAAAGGAGTAGGGTGGTAGCCTTGAGATGAAGAGCTCAGGGACAACACCCAGGCCCAGAGGTAGGGCAGTAGTCTTGAGCTAAAGAGCTCAGGGACAGAGCCCAGGCCCAGAGTTCAAGCCTGACAAGAAAGAAAGAAAGACAGAGAGAAAGACAGAGAGAAAGACAGAGAGAAAGAAAGAAAGAAAGAAAGAAAGAAAGAAAGAAAGAAAGAAAGAAAGAAAGAGGAAGGAAGGAAGAAGGAAAGAAAGAAAGAAAGAAAGAAAGAAAGAAAGAAAGAAAGAAAGATAGATAGATTATACTATCTACTCAGTCTCTTGATTCCTGTCAAGAAAGGGGGAGAGAGTCTGAAAGGTAGGTTTCAAGTCCTCATCTACTTCAAGGCAGTTATTCAAATTTCCCACAGGTCAGTGTATTCAGTTGGGGATGTGATTACCTACATTCTGATGTGATTTAAGGAGTAAAATAATAGCATCAACTAGTGCCTCAGTCACAACTTTGTGTCATACATTAGTGCTCTGTAAGTTCTAAATGGATCATCTGTATCAATGTGAATAACGAGCCAATGAGGAAGGTATTCAGGTGATCTGTTTTAAATGAAAACGACTCAAGGAGATGTAAGAAGATGTAAAGAGACTCACGTCTGTTCAAGTAACTTTTAAACATATGTTCACAAAAGATCTGCGATGTCTTCCACACAGTTGCTTAGCAGGGCAAAGGGGTTATCTGAAGTGTGTATGTAAAGAAAGAGAACATGACAATTAATGTAGCTAAGGATATGAAGAAACCCCAAAAGGGGCAAGGAAAATGTACAAGATGTACAAGCTAGTGAAAGTGTGGCCACTTCTCTCTCCCTCTGCCTCTCCCTCTCCCTCCCTCCCCCTCCCTCCCCCCCTCCCTCCCCCTCCCTCCCCCCTCCCTCTCTCTCTCTCTCTCTCTCTCTCTCTCTCTCTCTCTCTCTCTCTCTCTCTCTCTCTCTCTCTCTCTCTCTCTCTCTCTCTCTCGCTCTCTCTCGCTCTCTGATTCAAACTTTGTAAGTTCTTTCTCAACCTGTAAGTCCTTATTCTGTTGCCAGAAATTTCTGAAACATAAGTGTGCTCACGCTGATGTCTTGTTTAAATGTCCTTCACAAGGTGTCTTTGGTGTCTAGGATTAGTCTAAATACCTATTTAAACTTAGCGGAATCAAGCATCTGAAGTTTCCATATCCTCAGGCTCAGAGCTCTCACAGGCAGCCATTTATCCTAGATAATCATCTGCCCTGTTTTTCTAGAAGATCATCATTGCAAAATGTTCTTTGCAGCTCTAAGCAATACCAGAATACAATGTCATTTTGGCAAAAAAAAAATCCACAGAAAAATGGTGGTTAAATAGCTAAGTACCGTATATGATATTTTATTTATATTTCTGGCAAGTAAAATCTCTACATTGCAAAGGATAAGAAGTATGTGTGCACTGTGGATAGGACTAAATCAAGCTAATAACATAAGCATTGCCTCAAGTGCTTATTTATTTGTGGTGAGTTTACATGTCATCTATTGTCCTAGCAATTTCTACTTATCATACACTTAGCAAGAGATGCCGTGAACTCATTTCCTCTGACTAACAGACATGTTGTGACTTTCATTAACATCATTTGATCTCTCCCCATACCCACCACACCCATAAGCATCACAGTTTTCACTTTCATTCTGCATGGGAGAAGATATGGTAACTGTCCATTCTCAATCTAATGCCCTACAGGCTCATCTATGTTGCTGTAAAGGTTCTCCTGTGAGGACAAATGGTATTGTAGGGGTTATGTATACACATCACATTTTATATGGCAATTTAATGAATGGGTTTGAATAAGAAACTAAATTAAGAATAAAATGATAGCAAAGCAGATAAAAATACATGCATCATGGTGTTGTTGCAGAAAACCCAAGAGCAGACAAATTATATATATATATACACATTGTTTAGAGTATTGTAGTCATGCAGCTGATACAAGAGTTATGTGATAATGATTACCCACGGTGATAAAGAAACTAGAGGTGAATAGAATGTGTATGAGCTGAAAGATACACATAGAAATCTATCTTTAATTCATATTTCAAGGCAAGTGTCAGTTACACAATGTTTCTCATATTGAACTATTTACTTTTTTCAGTCATCTCTGTATTTCTTCCAACACATCCAAAAGAACAAGTTTTTCCACGTGAAATTATTTGTGGATTAACATTGCTATTTTATTATTGGCTCATTTTTCTCTGACTATACCCTGCTTGGCTGACTGTAGGGTGATCAGGATATAAATTTTCCAAGCAGATCACAGTTAGCTGAGTCTTCCCACAAAGGATGGGGAAATCTCAGTACCTACTCACTTTTATGTACATGCCACACATTTTCTAGAAAGTGATAAATCAGGCCCGTCTATTGGAGTGGTCTGTCAGTGATGTGAGGTCAGGAGCCTCTGTTTCTTTTACAGATATGTGCTATTAAAAGAATTTTATGTTTCAAGAGTTTTTCAAAGATGGTTGATAATTTGAAAGGATAAAGTCTCATTCTTCCTTCAGAATGGTTTACTTATCATCAACACAAAAATTATAAACAAAAATACAACTTTTCTTAACTTATTGATTGTAAATATATTTCTTTTTGGTTGTTGTTTGTTTGCTCATTCATTCCTTCATTCAGTGTGGTAGAACTGGTCCTTGAACTGAGAGCCTGATGCTCTTACTCTACATTTTCACTCCTGGTTGACTCTATGCCACTTGAGCCTTTGCTCCAACTGTGTTTTTGTTATTGTTAATTTAATAATAGGTATCTTGGACTTTTGGAACTTTTCAGGGCAGGCTGGCACCAAACCATGGATGTTCACATGGGAGCCTCTTGATAGAGCAGAATTATAGGTATAACCACCTGGTATCCCCTGGTATTTCTTTTTATAAAATTTATCTCTATAAATAAGAAGCCATATTTCATGTCCTCCCTCCAGAGCCATATTATTTTTTGTACTTCACTATTTGAACATTCTATAGAGTTTTTGAAATATGCACTAAACAAGCCTTGTCAAAGACAATTAAATATAAGTATGTATATGTATATATACATATATATGTATGTATATGTATATATACATGTATTCATACATATATACGTGTATATACATACATATCACATATATAATACATAAGTAAATGAGGCCCAATCCATATTCACAGTGATATTCAATCATCTCATTCAGTTATAAAACATGAAATCATCCTTTCCTAAGCTCTCCATGTTTGCAAACATTTTAGCATTGCCTTGATAAATTGAAGCACATCCTTCATTCATCATACCTTCAAAAGAAAGACAGAAAGAAAGAAAGAAAGAAAGAAAGAAAGAAAGAAAGAAAGAAAGAAAGAAAGAAAACCTTATCCAGAATCAACTACAGCTCATCCTCTTCACCTCTCCCCCTAGTGGTTGAGGAAGGAATTTTTCTCCAGTTTTCTGTGTGTCACATTCTTCACCAAGACTATTGAATGATCCATTTGAAATTTGGCTCAGTAAGACCACACTCACCCAGTCCTTTTCCTTAAATTCATCCAACCTCTCTTCTTCTCTCTCAGAATGAAAATCAGAGTCCAGAGCATAGCACAGAACATCTTCCATTTTCTGACTGGCTTTCTCCCCTTCCACCCTGCTCCCTTGGACCAGCTTTCTTTCTGATTTTTCATTCAGTTGTGGCTTCCATCATCTGGTTCCAGGGACTTTGTACCTTTTTCCTTTAGCTAATACTTACAAATTATTTCAGTATTTGCTCATTCTTACTAATATTTGCTCAGTATTTATATTTACAGAAGAGACTTCTCTGATAACTGTGTCTGAAATTGAAGTAGCAGAATTTCTGTCCTTCGATCTGAATTTATTTTTGTCTTGTAGAGTACATGGTTGATATGGGGGTGCACTCCTCTATATGCATATGATCAGAAACACTAGGTTGCTGCTTTCCTCTTCTCCCTAAAATAAAAGTAATGTAAGTCAGGACCATTTTGATTTTGTTTGCCAGTACCTAAACAAACCCAACATATTCCATAAGTGTCCCAAAAACTTTTACTGAGTGACTAGAATTTCTCCAATATTTTTGATTGCCCCTGCCTGCACACGAACCGAAGATTCAAATAACCAGAGGTATAGGATCATTCCTACTCTGTCCTGTTTAAGAGTCCCTCTCTTCACACAGTACCATTTTCATCTTTTATTCCCTTTCATTCTATCTTCCCTCTTTACTTTCGTTCCACAAAGGTTTTTCTCTAGAGATAGGAAAACTCCTGTGATTTTTGTGGTCTTTAGGATTAAATGCACTCTTCGAGGGAGGCTTCTCAGTTTTCTAGTTTCCTATGATGTGCGGATAGGTAGTAGTCTAGAATGGGGCCCCTTCAGTATCGTGAAGAAAAGTAAATTCCACACATTTCATCAATATTAGCAAATCAGTGAAGGGAGACTAGAGGGCTGGACTTTGGTCTTGCTTAAAACCACTGTGGCTGGGCACCGGTGGCTCACACCTGTAATCCTAGCTACTCAGAAAGCTGAGATCTAAGGATCACGGTTCAAAGACAGACCGGATACTAAAGACTGTAAGATTCTTTTTTTCATATATTTTTATTGTATTTAATCAAAGGGTTACATTATATTCACCAGATAGAAGGTGCATTACTCACAAACCCTTTCTCATGTCTTGGTCCCCATTTCCCTCCCCCCAACCCTACCCCTCATCTTCTTTTACCCCCTTCCCTATTCGATTTCAAATAACCAAATAAACATATATACAATATATCAGATAACATACTGTAAAATACTGTAACCATATGAAATAACCAAGGGACAGCCAAAGAGATGAGAGATAACATAGTACATTAAGGACAATAATCACTCATTATATGGCTTTTGTTTCTATATCCTGGAGGTTCTTTCATTTAGTGTCATACTAGATGGACTTATGTATCTAGGTTTTGTTTTATTGTAAATCTCTGCTAGGAGAGCCCAAGGTGTCTACTGATAAGACAAATGAGGGAAATCATTGAGCCTATGTTCCTTTGAGTTTGGCTTACTTCACTTAATGTGATTTTTTTCTAATAAAGATCATGAGATTCTTATCTCCAATTAACTACCAGAAAACTGGAAGTGGCACTATAGCTTAGTAGAGTGCTAACCTTGAGATGAAGAGGTCAGGGACAGCTCCCAGGCCACACTTGAAAGGGAACTTCAGAGACACAAAAACTGGTGCTCATTGTGCATTGTTGCATTCTCAGACAACAACACCCCGGCACTGAGTATGTGAGAGTTGTGGAGTTGTACCAGCTCTGCAGTTGGGGAGCTGTTGATCTGTTTGCTAGGACACAGAAGCCCCACCCCTATTCAGATCAGTCAGTAGTTGCACTCAGGAGCATTGTAGTTTACTACAGCAGGGTGAACTATAGCCTGTGGCTCTCACATGCAAAACATCTTTCAGTCCCTGGCACCACTACCTGCTCAAGATGCATGCAGTGGTTGCTTCAGGGTGTAGCTTCCAGGCCTGATCTGTAATCTGGCACAATTGACTGCCTGAACATAGCTCTGTATCTGGTTCCCATTTAGCAAGTCTGATTTCCTTAAATGCTCTGCTCCTCAGGAGACCAACTTGTTACCAGGAGTCTATGTTACAAGGATCTGGCATAAGCAATGTATTCCTAATATCTCACTTTGTTTAGTCACTTTTCCTTCCTGTTTTTTTCTCATCAGCTTAATTAGCTGGGCATAATTAGAAGGCTTAGCTGCCTATTAACTTTGAGAAATCCCATAATGGTATCTCATCATAACTTGTGTATTGTTGAGCCACCACTAAGTGGTACCACCATCTCTGAAGACATAGAGAGGCCTCCCTCCTATTTTTTAATTCTCTAATCTGTGGATCTTCATGGTTTCATTAAACCTGTAAGAACATAAAGTTCAGGCATTCTTTTGAGAGTTTCATGGTTATTGACTCATTTATCTCTAACAACTCTATGGTTTAAATACTACTGTTGGATTCCTTGTGCAACTGAGAACACTGAGACAGAGAGGCAAGAAACTTCCCCCTAGTCCTTCAAATGAATGCATTTGTATATTAAGCTGAACTGCTCTAACCTTAATTTTTCCCTGTTTTTCATTAACAATATTCCATGAATCAGTTCTCTACCCAAAAATATCTATCAATCTATCTATCTATCTATCTATCTATCTATCTATCTATCTATCTGTATATATATATATATGTAAAAGTATATGTATGTATACACATGTGTATACACATGTATAAAGTGTAAATGATATATGTGTACATATATGTATATATAGGTATTTCTTCAATTATTATTTTTCCCATTAATTGTGAAGGGAAAATCATCAACAATATTTTAAATTCATTATTTTAAATTCCCCATTCAATCTTAGTTTCATATTCTTAATCTATTACTTATTTTCATGGTATTTGTAAATGGAACCCAGGCCTTTTTTACATGCTAAGTAATTCTTTCCAATGAGCTACAAACTCTTTGTAGTGACTTTGATTGTACTTCCTAAATAAAAAAAAGAATTTTACTGTCAGAAAATACCACCTGCTTAAAAAAGATAGTTTCTAAAACATGCTGTTATAGTAACAATATTTGCTACAAGGTCATTAAATTTTATATTAATATTAGAAGCTAGTATTATTTTGCAAGCTTTCATAAATATGAAAACCTTTTATCTTTTGTAAAAGGTAGCCCTTGTATACATTAACCTGTAATTTATTCTTAACTAATTTCTCTTCCAGAATTGAATAAGATAAGACATGCTTTGACTGGTAGTCTATCAAAGACATCATTTTTCAAAATATTAGTTCATTCATCTGGTATAGTATTTTAACAGCTTTGATAAAGAAATTTCAAATATGCACCTCTTGTCATTGTTCTCTTTTTGATTGGGTGTTATCAGGTGGTGTTTTTATTTTTGCACTCCGATTTATAACTCTCTGAAAAATAACTTAAGATATTCACATTCAAATATGTATGAGTTTAAATTCCTTTGGCTTCTGAAATGAAGGGAAAGGGAAAAATTGGCTTAGAAGATAAGCAGGTAGGATTAATGTGTATTTCCACTTAACTAAAGGGTTATTGTACCTGTGTCACAGGAATATATCTGAACCCATTATTTTGGATTAGCACAAAAGCTCCAGAAGTCTTTTAAAGAAAAGATCCTGATGATTGAGTTATCAGAGCCAGTAGTGGGAAAGACCACTCATCCTCTTATTTCAGTGTAACCAAGATAGCTTTTTTCAACATCAGAAGGGGACTTGCTTTCAGGTGAGAAAGGTAGACATTGCCATAGCTCGGTGGTACCCAGCTCAGAGCCCTTACAATCATACAGAAGATCATGTTGAGAGTTTCTAAGGAAATCAGGATAACTATAAAATGTGTTGTAGCACACTCAAGACTGGTGAGCATGCACTCTACATTTTGAGAAAGGAAAGTCATGAGCTTGAGATCACCCTGAGCTACACAGTGAGGCTGGGATTCAGTAAATAAATATATTCCTAAATAAATAAATCACTATTAGGTGTAGCAATAGATTGCAAGTTTTTGAGACAATGACTATGCTGAAAGAATTTTATTTGTAGACTCATCATGGAGGTCTTGGGGCCCTTTTTAAGTGAATTCTGAAAAATAAGACTATCCTTTTGACCTTAACACTAAATACCTTTCCTTCTTCCATTCAGTGATCTTACCTAAGTATCAGAGTCTCAACATAACATTTCCACCAGCAAATAATTTCAATTGCTATTTTATATTCTTCCTCAATTTCTATTTAATGGCAACAATATCCCCCCCAGTTTTATTTTAAACTGAAGGCTATAGTTCCTCTTACTTCTACACTCTACTCTTGTTTACGTACTGTGCTTCAAAGAGAGTATGGTAGGCATGAGAATGTTGTGAGGTAGTATTTTTAATTGATCATAAACTGCCCTGCAGTGATATAAGCATGCTGTTCCTTACCATCCTTCATAGTAAATGCCAATTTGTGTATTTTGGAGTGAACATCACAGGAGTGCTTACAGATTCTAATTCATAACAGTAAACTCACCCACAATCGGATTAGTAAGTGTTGAATTTTTTTCTCAGAAAGTGAAAATGGTAAACTTCAATTATAAATTGCTTTATGATGAAATTGATGAGAGGTACATAAAGGCAAGCTCAAATTCTTTTCCCCATTTTCTCTGTAGGTGTTGTTTGAATGAATAAATCATCAGCACTTACCCTGCGTTGGTGTTTGGTGTTTCATTTCCTATCCAAATAATAGTCCCTGATTAATGTTACCATATTTATGTAAATATTTCAGAGAAACTTTCCCCAAATGGAAGCAAAGCTGAATTAAGCATCTCCGTGTGTTGAGCTCAATTCCTGTTCTTTTTTTTTAATTTTCTGCAGTTATCATGAGAATACTAAAGAACCTTTATATTAAAAAAAAATGGCGATTCTCTTTGGGTCATTCATTGCATAAAAGGTCCGGGAGAGACCAGAAAGGGACTTACAAGGTATTCAGCTGCAGAAGGCCTAGATAAATAAAGTGCTAAATGCCCAGCAGAGACAACAGTGCCCTAATGTTAGTGATTTAGCACAAAACAGAACAATGAGTGAAGAAAATGATGTGGCTAGAGTGAATGGTGAGATGATAATAGGAGGAATTTTTGCTTCTTTGACCCTTTAACTTTATGAAAGCTATTATAATGATTTCCAAAATGCTATGGCAGTAACATCTTTAAAAAACTAGAGAATAAACTTAACCTCCTCAAATGTGACAGATTGTATAATACTCAAATTTTAGTGACATTCACATCTTTCTATTTCAAATTTTCCAATCGCGAATTGCCTTTTTATGCTTTCAAGAAGTTAGGATGACAGGCAAGCATTACTGCATCCAGCTATGCAAGTCAGAATCTTACAAACTGTTGTTTATTTATGTTGTTCAAGAACAGGGGTTAAATCATGATCCTCTTCATCTCATCCTCCCAGGTAGCTGGGATTAAAGGCTTATGCTACCCAAATACTGCACATGCTACTTTTACACACAAATCTTATGCCACCCTGGACACTGGCAAAATCGCTTCTCCCCTCCCCCCACAACAAAAATGGCCAAGGCCTTAAAGCTCACTTTTGCTGGCCTTCTTCCAAGTTTCTGCTTTCCAAATTTTGAGAGGCCGTTCTGCTAATACCACGATCCTGACATTAGCATAGATGATGTGGCAAGACTGTGATAAATAACAATATAATTCATTTATCATTGTCCTGAGCTGTAAATACAGATATCCCTCCTTACAGTCAAAACTTATGCAATAATAAAACAAGTCAGTTTCTAACATGCACAATATTCTTGATATATTTCAATTGTATAATATAGCAGGAGTCAATTCAGAAAACTTCAAAATATATGGTCCTATTTATGTAATACTTTAGCTAAGATAAAAGTATAGAAACAGAAATCAAATCAGCTTTTGTCAGGTGTCAGAGGTAGGGACAACAGATTGCTATAATATTTTTTATCTCTTAATTACCTTGATTTTTAATTTGCTTGATCTCATTTTTAATGTGGAAACCTATTTCTTTAGTGTGTTTTGTTTCTGGTAATTTGGTTGTTAAAAGCAATTCATTTCCACATAAGCATTGTTTTAAGTGCAATCTATACATTCTCATATATGGCATTTTAACATTTAATTAGAACATTTTCTGGGTTCCTTTGGGTTCCATTCGTTTGTTGATTTATTTCCAAATTGCTAAAAATGTGACATAAAACATGTATGCACCAAATAATGAAGCTTTTAATATATAAATCATGAACTGAAAGTACTGAAGGCCAAAGCAAATCTACACTAACATAAGGAGGAACGTACCAGCCATCATAAGAGCACAGATAGAGAACTCATATATTTTACTTGAGAAACATTAGGAACCAAGTTAATCTGTGAGACATTTTATAAAATACATTATCAAAAAATGCAGAACCTTTTCTTCTAGCCAATCTGGAATGTTCTTTATAAAAGTCTAAAATGAAAAAAAAAACTCATAATTTCTAAAAGCACTTTCATCTTTAACAGTGTTTCCTCAGACCATATTCAAAATGGCACCACAAAAGAACATTAAAAAAGATAGTGCTAAATTTACTATTTGCAAATTAATCAACAAAGGAATAGAATTCAAAGAATCCTTAAAACATTTTAATTAACTTATTGTTGAAAAACCACATGTTAGAGTCTGAAGACTACAGGTAAAAACAGTGCTTGAATGGAAATTAATTTCTTTAAATGAACAAATCACAAAAGGTAGGTTTCCATGTTAAAAAAGTGAACAGGCAAATTAAAAGGATGGAAAAAATAACAATAAAATCAGTAAAATTAAAAATATAATTAGAAATAAATGCAGAAATCAAAAATAAAGTAGAATCAGCAATATAAAAATAACGTATTTTCTCTTAGACAAATGAATGTATAAAAGGCTCTATTCATAACATTATCCATACTTATTAGGTTTATTAAAAATCACCCTAAAATCCAGCAATGTCGATTTACTGAGTTCCTTCTTCTGTGAGTAGCACCATGGAGAGAGGAAATGTCTTATTGGCATACCAGTTGGCAGTTATTGGAATAGCTCAAAAACTGAGAGCTGAGTTATGAAGCATCTGTAGGCCAACACTTGGAAGACTCAAACTGCTGGAAGTTGCTATTCATGCATCTCAATTCATTAAATTAGGATAGAAAAATTAGTGCTCAAGAGTTAAGTTTTTTTATTTTATTTTTTATTGTGATTAATGGAAGGGTTACATTATAGTCACCAGATAGAAGATGCATAACTTCACAAACATTGATACCCTTTCTCATATCATGGTCCCCATTTCCCTCCCACCCTCTCTCCACTCATCTTGATTTCCCCTCTTCCCTATCCAATTTCAAATAACCAATTAAGCACATATAAAATATATCAGATAACAAGGTGAAATATTGTAACAATATGAGATAACCAAGGGAGGGCAAAAGAGATGAGAGATAACATAGTACATTAAGGACAACAATCACTCATTATATGGCTTTTGTTTCCTTATCCTGGAGGTCCTTACATTTAGTGTCATACTATTTGGCCTTATGTCTCTAGATAATATTCTATTGTAAATCTCTGCTAGGAGAGCCCAAGGTTTCTACTGATTATGACAAATGAGGGAGACTATTGGGTCTATGTTCTCAAGAGTTAAGTTTTAGATATTTATCTATGTACTATCTCTTGTAAGAGATTATACTCTGTTTTAGTTGGCAATAAAACAGGAAAGATGATTACATAATTATATCAACAGTGAAGCAGCTGAGTCATCTGGAGAAAGAAGCTGCAAATGACTTTCTTCATGCCGAGACTCAACAGGGCTAAGAGGATTCATTCACAGATAATGGCTCTAAATCTTGGTGCTGTAAAGAGTCTGTGGGCCAGTTGATTCTTTTAGAATGATTTCAGGGGAAAGATTCTTGCTGAATAACATTTATAACGATACCTGAAGAACATGATATATATTGCACGTAGATGTGCAATATGTCAATTTTTTTGTAAGGAAGTAAATGTGGAGAGCAATAAAAAATTTCCCCAATAGCTTACACCCCTATCCTCAACTGTGGTAAAGTAAACCCCCAAAGAACTGCAAAAGCAATATAGTCTATAACTATACAGTGAAGCTAAGAGGAAAGAAGAAAGGAGAAAACTCAAGGTAGCAAAGGACAATGATAGAAGTTAATACAGTGGAAAATAAATGAATAGGCTTAGTTCAATGTTGGAACAATAGAACTATTTTTTAAATCATATAGTTGACAACTACCAAAATAATAGAATGCAGGACTTGAAACAGACTCAGTAACTCTGCAGCAATCATGAGAAATCTATGCATAAAGAAGTTACAAAAAAAATCAATGAAAGCCTCCTGAACCAAGATTTCTGTTAATTTTCTAAGTATTTCCTAAATAGCTAACTTAAAACCCAAGTGCTTGCCTAGCATGCACGAAAACCCAGGTTCGATTCCTCAGTACCATATACATAGAAAAAAACCAGAAGTGGTGCTGAGGCTCAAGTGGTAAAACTCTAGCCTTGAGAAAGTCCAAGGACAGTGTACTCAGGCCCTGAGCCCAAGCCCAGGACTGGCAGGAAAGCTTTCCATTGCAGGAAAGCTGGAAGATGTTAATGTATCATATGTTATATATAATGCACATATATATGAATATCCTTCTTAAACATCCCATGATAGCTGTACTGTAATTCCTTTTTTTACCACAAAACATGGAACCTTTATTTTTCACATGACTTCTGTACATGGGAAATATGAGAACTATTTTATAAATGGAATCAACTTTTCTAGAAAAAAACAAACCAGACAGTATCTGATATGAATCCATAGGTATTTATGATTCAAAACCAGCCATCTGATTCCTCTGAGATCTTCTCATCAGCCCTGATTGGTGAACAAGGATTGGTGCTGGCGGATAACATGCGTCAAGAAAGAATTCTCAAATTTTGTGACCTTGCTGGGCTCCAGTTTATCAAGATACCCTCTTACACCAGCATAGATAACAGACGCTTGTTCTTCAATAGCCATGGGAGAATACTGTCCTTGCTTCAGCAACTCAGTCAGACGCACACCACGACTCACAAGTTGTTGAGTGGCACCATCAAGATCAGAGCCAAACTGGGCCAAGGCAGCAACCTCAAGATACTGCGCCATCTCCAGCTTCATGGTACCTGCCACTTGCTTCATGGCCCTGGTTTGAGCACCAGAACTGACACGGGACACAGACAAACTAACTCTGTCTCCAAGAAAATCTGTCCATCGGTGATGGAAATGACATTCGTTAGAATGTAAACAGACACATCACCAGCCTGTGTTTCAGTAACTGGTAGAGCAGAAAAGGAGCCACCACTAAAAGAATCATTCATTTTGGCAGCTCTCTCCAGCAGCCAGGAGTGTGGGTAGAACACATGACCAGGATAAGCCTCACAGCCCAGGGGGTCAGCAGAGCTACAGGGACATCTGAAGGGAAGCAACAGCCTGTTTGGATAAGTCATCGTAGATGATCAAAGCATGTTTGCCTTTATCTCTGAAATACTCTCCCATAGAGCAGCCAGAATAAGGAGCCCGGTACTGTAGTGGGGCGGCATCCGACGAAGTCTCAGATACCACAATGGTGTACTTGATGGCATCTGCACCTGTCAGTCTCTTTACCAACTGGACAGCGGTGGATTGCTTTTGACCAATAGCATCATAGATACAGTGTAGCTTCTTCTTTCATCAGTCCCTTCGTTGAAACGCTTCTGATTGACGATTGTGTCAATGGCAATTGAAGTTTCCCAGTCTGTCTGTCACCAACGATCAGCTCATGCTGGCTGATCACGGCCAACAGGCACCAGGCTATCCACAGCCTTAACGCCATTCTGCATGGGCTCCCGCAATGAGATTCCAGGAATGATTCCAGGAGCTTTCAAGCCTACGCGCCTACGGCTCTTGGAACCAACCGGACCCTTTCCATTCGTGGGGTAACCAAGGGCACCTACCACACGAGCCGAGAGCCCATCACCAACTGGAACATCCACAATGGCTCCTGTTCTCTTCACAATATTTCCTTCCTTAATTGTTTCCAGACACGACAACACCAACATTGTCTGGTTCCAAATTCAGAGACATACCTTTTCATCCTGAAGATAACTCTACCATTTCTTCTGCTTGAACATTTCTTAGCCCAGGGACTCAGGCAATACCATCACCAATACTTAAGACTCGTCCAATCTCTTCAAGATCAACAGAGGTATTGGCTCCAAGAATACTCTCTTCAACAATAGAGAACACTTCTCAGCAGTGCCAGTCTTCTGAAGACGGGTTTGAGAAGCCTGGAGGTTCCTTGCAGCAATGAAAGATGATCCCAAAGAGCATTTTTGGAGACCAACCTGGCCTGCCAAAGGAGGGCTCAGGCCACGGCCTTGGACACCATCTCTGCAGCTTCTCTTCGAGTGGGTCCTCTGCAGCTCTACTGTAATTCTTGCATAGTATTAGAAGCAGGAGGAAATCAAGTGTTAGAATTTAAAATTAAGTGAAAATTAGATCTATTGTTTTTCTATTAATTTTGGATTTAGTAACCCAACAAATGCTAGAACATGGCAGCATGGCTTTTTTCATATATTTTATGGTAATTAATAGAGGGGTTACAGTTATATTCAGCAGATAGCATTAATTCACACACATTGATACCCCCTCATGTTTTTTCCCCATTTCCCTTCCCCAGCCCTTCCCCTCATCTTGTTTCCCCCCTTCCCTTTTCTATGTCAAAAAAACAAATGAACGCATATACAATGTATCAGCTTTTGATGGCATTGATTTCATTGTACTGGCTGCTCCAGTATCAGCCTGAATCCTGTCATGAGAGCACTTCGAAGATTTGCCCTCACTAGGAATTCTCACGGATAATGAAATTGAGAGTAATGAAAAAAAATCATTCTATTGCTTTTCTTTCTTCTTCCTTTTCCCTCCTTCATTCTTTGCCTCCTTTTTTGCTTTTCCTTTATTTCCTCCCTCAAGCCCACTCCGTCTTTCCCTCCTCTCACGCTTTTCATTCCTTCTTCCCATACTTCCTTCTTTCTATATGGTATTTGCTATGGAGTCTTAATTTAGGGTACTTGTTAAGCAGGTGCTTTCCTAGCTGTTCCAAGCCATGAGCTCTTTTTGCTTTAGTTATTTATTCACGCAGGTACTTGTGCTTTTGTGCCCATGTTCACTCTAAAGTGTCCTGGACATGCTTTGCTAAACTTATACTAAATGCAGTATTTTATACTCATCTTCCCCCTGGGCATTTCTATCTGGAAGTGATAAACTCCATATTCATTGTTTCAATTTATTCACTCACCTCAAAAAGGGCTCTAGCTTGACTCTTATCTATTTAGACTAGGAGACCCCAAAGTAGAGTAAGCTTATTTCTTCCAATAATAACGTCTCACACTTTTATTACTACTGGCTAGAATAGCACTGAATTTTTGAGCTTCCATATGATATTGTCAACTTGTATTAAACTTATGGTCATATACAAAACCTAAATATTCTGCACATAAGCTACTGCCAAGTTGCATTCTCATTCAAGCATTATTATGGTCCATCAACTTAATAGTATATGCTGATATTTTATATATCGCTTTTCTATCATATTGTTCTTTTCCAGTTTTCGACTTTTTATGAGCTTTTAAAATTATTTTAGAATACATGTCATGGTTTATATCCAGGTCCTTGAGAAATTTAGGTTAAGAGAATTCTGGGGGGAAATTTCCGATAAATACTTCTGAGTGTCCATTTCTTTTTAAACTTTGAATGAATTATTTTTCCCACCAGGTATAACAACAACCTCTAGAGATATTTCTCTCTTATTATTTTATTTCAATGGTAGATGCTATTCAATTTGGGAAAAAATAATTTTGTCTTTCTTACTGGTATTTGTCAATTTACTAAATAATTTTGAAAGAGAAAATAGGGATCTATCAGAACTTGAATATGCTCAACCAACTTACAGTGATGTTTGATCATTCTTGTATTTGACACACTAAGCCTCTGGTCGTGGTTCAATGTTTGACTAACTTGCTGAGCTTTTCTAGGCAGTATTGTTCTTGTTTTTTTAAAACTGTAACATATCCCTAGGCCTTTTGATTCAATTTTCTGTCAATCAAAGAGCTTGGATTTTAATTAGATACAAAGCCTAATAGCAGGTTCTGGAATCAATGCTGTTCATAATCAAAGTGCATTTAGACTGTCTATGAAGAAACTCAATGAACCAATATCACATCAGTTGTTCTTGCTACATCCTGTTTCCCCCAAATCTAATGCAGTTACTCAAAATAGGTCTCCCTATTCATAAACTTGCCTTACTTCTTTAGACAGTTTTCTGTACCAATTTCAGTTCTAACATTCAAGGAAGTGTGTGTGTGGTGTGTGTGTGTGTGTGTGTCTGTGTGTGTGTGTGTGTGTGTGTGTGTGTGTGATGCAGGCGCATGCATGTTGGTGGGGAAATATGAAAGACATAACATGATTTCTTATATTAATGTCCAGAACATCTAAATTGAGTATGACATCTTCATCCTGTAAAACTTCTGGGATTAGAATGTTGCCTGTTCCACAATCTGTGTCATGAAATTCATTTCTTGTTGATGAGCTTCCATCTGGTCTGTCTCACTGATTCTCTCCTTCCTTTTTCAACCATAACAATTTACTAATATAGTCTTTGACTCATTTGCTAATCTCATTGAACTTCCCAAGGATCTCCTGTTTAGACTTGAATCTGGTCAGTTTATTATATTCTCTGAATATTGGATTCTGGTTCACTGTCTCAGAAATTCAACTTTCTTAACCAAGACCCTATCATTGGCTGTGTTTCTGCCTTATTTCTTGACTATTTGGAAGATCCTAAATCCAGCCTGGGTTGATAGTTCACTTGTCAACACATCTGCACTTATGCTGATTTTCTATATTCAGCCAATGCCTTCGCTTCCTATCAATTTGCCAGTTATCCTTCCAGATAAGTTTCTCCAGTTTCTTACATAGAGATTAGTGCAGATAGTTGTTGAGTTTCTATTTTATGTCAACCCATCTATAATATATATATATATATTATATGACTACATCATCAGTTAATCGTCATGAGTTACCTGTGGATAAGTAATATTGATTCAAACTAGCAGCAAGAGAATGGAGAGTATAATGAAACTTCCCACGGCTTTACATACAGCAAGCCAGCAATCTTCAATATGGCAAATGATGAAGTCAATTCTAAAATAAGATATCTAGATTTGTATTGATAAAATTGATACTAGCTGCTGTGACCTTGTCAAAGCCCTTTGTCCATGTGAGAAGATGCTAATATTTAAAACAAATAATAAGTTGTTGCATATAAAATTCTTCACAGAGTTTCTAGCTCCAGACAGCATACTCAATAATTGTTTGCAGTTTTCATTAAAGGGATAGACCAAACATAACAATCCTTTTTGTCCATGGCTTTGCATCCTTGATCTTTCAACCATACAAAGCTTAGTATCCTCCTTTCATGTATTTTTTGTGCACAATTGATGATGATTGTTAGGAGCTGAGAAATATTTCAGATTGGAGTCCAGTTTCAAGTACAGATAGGGCCATGCAAGGATATCAGGCTAAAAGGCTAAAAATAAGTAGGATCATCATGCTGTGCATGGAAAACACTGAATGTGCACTACCTCCAATAAGACCATCTACTTGTAGTTTTTTTTTAACAGTGTGCTTGTTCAAGTGGTGCTTGTTCAAGTGAAAAATAGAGATTTTGCTGAGATCACATAGGTTCACAACTTATCACCTTAGGTTCACACAGGAATACAGAAGCCAATGGGGACATAAGCCAAAGGCTCATTTTAAGAACACATGATATCAGTAATTTCTTCTGAATTGTGTGTATGTGTATGTTACCATAGACAATGAGAAAACAATATCCCAAAGGCCATTTTGTTCATACTGGTAGTTTTGGAAATCAGGTTTTACTTCTATGGCTAGATTTGGATTGCATCACTCCTAGCAACTATTACTCTTTTATATCTGAGCAGTTTGATTGATATAATTCCTCCTCTAATCCAGTAAGAAGCCACTTTGAGTAGAAAATATTCCTTTTTATTATTTTTAGAGTCGGGAAGTAACAGCATTTTTCCCACATAAAAGATGTAATCCAAGTAACTCTTTTGCTTTCTATACTTCTTCCAAATTTAAAATACCTTACTTCTAAAGTATAATCCATGACACTATTTTTTCTATTAGAAAATTTTTTATGAGAATGGAGATAGTACTTAACATGATGTTGCAATATTGACATATTGTTGAAACTCTCTGAATTAATCACAAAATAATGTTAGTCTTGGATTAAATCCTTAAATTTCTAGAGAAGGCAAAACATTACAAAACAACTAAATGTAAGGCTCATAAGAAAACCTCAGGTGAATACATAGTCAAATACATTAGAAGCTTAGTAGCCTGTACTATCAGATGCAGACTTATGCAGAGATCTAAGTCTATGGAAAAAAATCATATTAAATAAAGTAAGCCATACCCAAAGGAACATAGGCTCAACAGTTTCCCTCATTTGTTATAATTGGTACAAATCTAGGACTCTTCTAGTAGAGGATTATAATAGCACAAATCCTAGATACATAAGGCCATATAGGATGAGACTAAATGAAAGGATCTCTAAGATATGGAAACTAGAGATTTATCTTGAGTGATTGTTGTTCTTAATGTACTATGTTATTTCTCTTTTGTTGCCCTTTGGTTAATCTCACATTGTTACTCTATCTGACTTTGTATATTGTATATACATTTATTTTTTTATTTGAAATAGGAAAGGGAAGGGTGGGAAAACAAGATAATTGGGAGGGATGGGGGAAGGGAAATGGGGACAAAAACATGAGAAAGGGTATCAATGTGTGAGAAGCAATACACCTACTCTCTGGCAAATGTAATGGTAACCCCTCTGTACATTACCTCAATAATAAAAAATAAAATGACAAAAAGAGCTCTAAGTCTATGCTTCCATGTCACTGAACATATATTCCTTAAATCACAAGTCGAAACTGAACCAAACGTAACTCAAGCTTTGATTACTCAGCCCGTAGGTTGTAAGTGTTAAAGCTGATTGAGAATCTAGAGAGAGAATTGAAGAGTAATTCTTTTGAGGAACTGCCATACTGCTTTCCATAGTGGTTGAACGAGTTTGCACTCCCACCAACAGTGTAGTAGTGATCCCTCCTGGCCACATCCCCTCCAGCATCTGTTGTTATTCGTTTTCCTGATCCTGGCCATTCTAACTGGAGTGAGGTGGAATCTTAGAGTTGTTTTGATTTGCATTTCTTTTATGACCAGAGATGTTAAACATTTCTTCATGTGTCTATAGGCCATTTTTGTTTCTTCTTCAGAGAAGACTCTCTTTAAGTCTTTGGCCCATCTTTTAATGGGATGGTTGTTACTTTGGAGATTAGTATTGGAGTGATTCAATTTTTTGAGCTGTTGATATATTTTAGATATGAGGCCTTTGTCTGTTGTTTGTTTGGTGAAGATCTTCTCCCACTCTGTAGGCTTCCTAATTAGTTTACTAGCTATGTCCTTTGCCATACAAAAGCTCTGCAGTTTAATGCAGACCCATTTATGGAAAGCAGTATGGCAGTTCCTCAAAAGACTAAACATAGAGCTCCCCTATGACCCAACCATTCCACTACTTGGCATTTACTCAATCATTCAGAAACAAGGACATACTAAATCCACTAGCACAACGAGATTCATTGCAGCACTATTTACCATAGCAAAGATATGGAACCAACCCAGATGTCCCTCATTTGATGAATGGATCAACAAGATGTGGTATTTGTACACAATGGAATTCTATGCTGCTGTCAGAAAAAACAACATCGATCCATTTGTTAGGAAATGGAAAGACTTACAAAAGATCATATTAAGTGAAGTAAGCCAGACTCAAAGGAACTTAGGCTCAATGGCTTCCCTCATTGGTCATAATCAGTAGAAACCTTGGGCTCTCCTAGCAGAGATTTGCAATAGAGCAAAACCTTGATACATAAGGCCATAATAGTAGGACGCTAAATGAAAGGACCTCTAGGATATAGAAACAAAAGCCATATAATGAATGATTGTTTTCCTTAATGTACTATGTTATCTCTCATCTCTTTTGCTGTCCCTTGGTTTTCTCATATTTTTACAGTATCCCACTTTGTTTCCTGATATTTGGTTATTTGAAATTGGATAGGGAAGGGGGGAAAACAAGATGAGGAATGGGGGTTGGGGGGAGGGAAATGGGGATCAAGACATGGGAAAGGGTATCAATGTATGTGAATTAATACACCTCCTATCTGGAAAATATCATGTAACCCTTCTATTAATTACAATAAAATATATGAAAAAAAAGAATTGAAGAGTAATGTGTAGAATGTATTATCATGACACATATTTCTACCTCTGTCCTAAAAAGTCCTGCATTCTTGAGCAAGCTTGAATTCTTGGCTCCTCTGAATGAATCACTTCTTTCCACAGCTTATCCTTCCATAGCTAAAATGTCATATCTGTATAGCTACTATATAACTGACAGTGTTTTGGCCATATAATGATAAACATAGGCTTCTCTGCAATATGGTGGGTGGAGGATGAGGGAATGCCCTTAACTTTTCTATGTTTATCTCTTCCTAGGCCTTCTAACACTTCCCATGAGTTATATTTCTCTTTTAAATCTAGCCACAAAATATGACTAAAACTTACCCTTGTCCTGAAAAATTCTCCCATCCATAAATGAGGAAAAGAAAAACAAATTATTGGAAAATTAACTTTAATTTTGGAGATAGGGAAAAAATTTAGGGTTTCACACCTGCCATGCAAGATTCTACCAGCACTCTATATTCCCAGCATCCTATACAGTACGCTGCAGCAATATAAGTGGGGAAACCTATCTCCTGGGTGGTAGGATTGCCGGTGTAAAATTCCACATCTGTCACCAACAATACTCTTAATGACACTTTTCCATCAATAAGAGTTTTTCAAAGAAACACTCTACTTGCTAACCAAGTAAGTAGAGAGGAGCTATAGCTTGTCACACCATCTTGCTTCATTCATTCAGGGTATGTATCTGAATAAAGTTCATGTCTCTCATCTGTCTTTCTTTCTAATTTCATTAAAGATTAAGCTTCAAGGGGACAAGAGTTTTACATTCATTCACCACTCTATCTTGAAGTACAAACTATACAGCACATAATAGATTATCAATGAAGATGTGTTTGGTGGATCAATTAATTGTGAGTTCTCTCAAATAACCCATTCATTTGGGTGGAAATACAGTGTTCTGTTGGGAAACATGAGCTACTGAAATTTAAGAGGAATTATATAATGTGCAATAAAAACTAGAATCTATCAACCTTTTTATTATCATAGATCTGTGGCACAAAATAACGAGTTTTATTTTGTCATTTTCTTACATACATACAATATACTCACCCATACTCAACCCTGATTAGGTCCTGATTATAAAGTGCCAAAAAACAAACATCAAATGAACAAAAAAATGCATTTTCAAAAGACAGCTTGCAGACGAGTTAGGATACTTGGTGCATGCTATACTCTGCAGGAAATATTAAATTAGTCTCCTTCAGGAATGTGGCATTCTGGCTTTAGAGGAGAATTATTTTATTTTTAGAGTCTGAATGAGGAATTACCCAAGGGTGGCTTATCGTGCTATCTAAAACTTGCTTATTATGAATGCTTTAACAAAGGTAAATAACACATAAAGCAGACATCTTGATCTCAGCTGTAGTGTTTGTTTAACTAGCAATAGAGAAAGCACAAATATGTTAAAATAACTAGTAAGTCTAGATGAAGTCGTCATTGTTACTATCGTTTAAACACTTGGGAACTAAATTTGGAATGAACTAACTATAAAGTATTTTTTAAATTAAAGAACAGTTAAAACTTCATCTAAAATTTATGCTGACATTTCCATTTTTCTAGAAGCAGTTTGTTGACCTGAAAATTCCCAAAATTATTAAGGCTATGTTTTCTTTATTTAAGAACTAATAAAGGCGGGGTGAGGGCTCCTCATGACTCACACCTGTAATCCTAATTACTCAAGAATCTGAGATCTGAGATTGTGGTTCAAAGCCAGTCTGGGCAGAAAAGTCCAGGAGTTTCTTACTGCCAGCAACAGCAACAAGAAAAAACAATGAACAACAAATGAGAAGGGGGTTGTTTTTTTAGCAGCCGAGCATTAGACTTGAGTGAAAAGCCAAAAGATCCTCAGTTCAAGTCCTAGTTCTGTTCATATGCAAAAGAACTATTATAATCAGTGCCCCCAAATTTTTTTGAAGAAAAAGACAAGATGAAGAACAAATGTTATAAAAAGCTCTTTGTGATCTTCATTACCAAGACACCTGAACTTTCATCCTGGATTGCAGAAAGCCCTCTTGGCATTTAGTCTAAGAAGGGTGATAAGATTTGAACAACTTTATGTAAACTATTTTTGTCTGAGTTATCATGCCACATAAACGAAGAGAGTCATTGCCGATGGCGGTTATTTACAGGAAGCTAAAATAGATTTCCTATCTCCAAACTTCTATACTTTATGCACTCTAAAATAATTCAGTTGAATGAACTTGGAAATGGTGGTAGACAGGTATTAAATAACTAAGAACCATAAAATGAAAATGTATCTTACCTTTCTGTGTTTTTATGAGCATCTTTCAACAACAGAGACAATGGAATTTTTGCCTCTAGGTCTTAATGCTCCAGTACATCAGAGTAGTTTTGAAAATTACTAGGTTTGCATGCAAATCGCTAATTATTGATTAGCAGCTTAGCTTCCTGCGATGAATATTGGTTGTGTTTTATAGTGACAAAGCCAATAAAACAAAGGGACAGTTAAATAATAGGTGTTCATACATCACAAATGTAATAGTGACAGCTCTGAGAAGTGCGTTCTATTATTCTATACTAGCTAATCATTTTCAACTAAGAAAACATTTGGCACTGAGGTGTATCTTTATTACTGAGGTTTGGATAGATTCACTAATTTTCTCTAAAGTGTAACTTTGTATTTAAATCCAGTATTTCACACTGGAGAGCAATAGTTTCACTTATCTTATAAAAGATCAAAGACAAAGATCACATTGTAGTTTATATGTGATGTGCACCGCGTGAAATTTCTTGCAAATTGCTTATGAAAGAGATATAGAAAACTGTCAAAGAAATTCTGGGAAAGAAACCTATAGGATAATTTCACAGATTAAAATTAAGAGTGTGATAGGAAAGAAATTATTAATGAGGATACCTTACTACTAGTTATTCCTAATGATATTTATTAATTAACTAGAAATAACAAACTCAGTACTGTCACCTTTGTTTCTTTTGGACAATTCAGTTTCTTTGTATTTATCTCTTGTCAATTGTGTCACACAGAATAAGGTTTACATAGTTATACATACAAGTCATCATAAACAATTTTCTCTTTTTCTTTCTATCCTTATTCATAGCTGAGATACTATTTGTTTATAAAATTAGGAAACATACACATTCATCAAAAGGTTAACATGACTCAAAACTTAACATTTATTTAAATGAAGACTGATTTTATGTTTTGGGTATTAATTATGGGAATAATATAGAAGGTATATTAACATCATCTCTTCATCCATACTACATACTTAAAAACAGGTATTTTAACACAATTTTATACAATAAACAAACCATAACCAAAAACCTGCTTTCTATAGATAAAACAAATTCCTCCAAGTCCATGACCTAGAAGTTTGAGTATGAAATCATGAATTCTGGTCCCCTTACTTACTTACTTACTGCTCTATGTTTTAGAACAAACTTCTCATATAGAAAGCAAATCATCCTAGAACCATTTTTGGTGAAGTACAATTTTCTTGACTGAAAATGAAAAGAAATAGATGGAGAGCTTTTATTATTCTCAAATTCAAAGTTATAATCACTAAATCTATTGCTCCTTTATAGGATATTCTGGACCAGAAAATTAAGCAGTTTTTCTTTATGTAATTGTAGGGACAAAGATGTGGACGTGAGGATACAGTGTTTAATAAGAAAGAGAATTAGAGGTACACTTAAAGGGGATATGAGGTGCAGGTAGACATAAAATGAAGATAAGTTCCTTCTTTGTTGGTTTTGAAAATTCAAAATGTGGAAAAATACAGGAAAAAGGAATGATGTGTACCAGAACATGTAAGAGCTAGAAAGACATGGAAAGGAGAGCTAAAGCTGATTGTCAAAGCTATATGTCATTTTTCTTATGTAAACTGACAGCCACTTGAGTTCACATATCATAGTAAGTTGGTAGAAAAAACAGAAACACGGGGAACTGGACATTCTAAAGACACTTGAACTAAAGGTGGAAAGACAAGCAAGGGTGTGGCCCTGAGTTCAAACCCTGGTTCTGGCTATATATATATATATATATATATATATATATATATATTTCCATTATATATTATATATAATTGTTTATTATATGCAGTTCATATAAATGAATTTTCCTCTCTACAGGGTCAAAGATTGGTGGCAACACAAGATACAGGTTGAGACATTTCCTAAAAAATGGTGTAAATTAAAGTTCTGAGTTTTTGGTGCTACTTATGACACTTATCCATCATCATATGACTTTTGGGACTTTTAGTGAAGACTATATTATTTTGCAACTTAAACAACATGTAGTTTTCAGGATTTCTATATCTTTTATTGTGGTGGAGTTTTGCATACCCACCAGTCTTACTCTTATCACTTTCTCTCAATTCAAATAACCTGAATAACAATAGAAATATTAGGTCCACTACCAGGATTTCTGGACTCTTTTTGGATTAGTAAATTGACCCACCACGAGGAGCTAATAGTTAATACATGTGTAGTGATTGTTATGGCTAGACGGCTTTACATGAACTAATACATTTGGCCTACCTAAAAGCCCTGAGAGATTTGCACTTCCAGAGTTATTCCCATTGTCCAAGATACTTTCCTTATTTCCATTTTGCTGGTTTGTTAGATTGAAGCACTATTTTCTTTGAGAATAAAATAGGCTACCTTTTATTGGACTACCTTTCATAGGTCCTCTTCCTCTTTCAGAGAGTAGGGAAACTTTTAACTCAGATGAAATTTGCCAATTAACTGGTTTTGCCATATCTCGTGTTAGTCTGGACATTTCTATCATATCATTCTACCAGGAAAGAGCTTGAGACAGTAGACTAAGAAGTCTTGTTCTATTTTCATCTTTCTTTTTGATATTTCAAGGCAATGTCTCCTTGACATTTAGAAGAGAAATCCACTCTGCTATCTAGATACTTGCAAGTTCTCTGATGTTCAAAGTATTTAAATCATACATGGGTGATGATCTCCTTTCACTCTCAACTCACTCGTATTCATCTAAACACTCTTGAATTTATTATCATAGCGGCCATTGTTTACTCTTTCAAGCATGGTGTGTACCAACTAACTCACTCACTGCCTCAGGAGGCTAATATAATTTAGCTAGAGCCTGGATAAAATTGTACACATAAGTTGTGTATTCTCCGTTTTAATATTTCTGCAAAAAATGTTCCTTGCTTCAAATTAATTTTTCTCCTATTCCAGAAGCCAGGATAGTTCCTTAAAGAAGCATATTTCCCAATTTGTTTACAGTATTTTTCCCACAAAAGTATTTAGGTGTCCTCTCTCAATCAGCTGCATCTCACTACAGATAACAACAGACAATATACTATCCAATACTGCTTCCTGTGGAAAGGCTGTGAAGATATTTTATGTAGAAGCAGCTGTGGTCATGGCAGGCACTGGGTTTGACATATTCCAGACACTAATAGATTTTCAAATTGTACCATTTCCCCTAATAAACTCTAAATTAAGCCAAAGATCTCATACACTCCTGATCATTTTTTTAATCACAAAACTTTTTCTATTATCATTCTTCCACACAATTTGCAGTTCCTGTCCATTGATTTTAACTACTGAAATCTAACTAACAAAGCTCTTGGGTTTCTTGTAAAATGATAGGCTATTGAATCAGTATTTAAGGAGCTAAAATTTGGAGTGTAAATGACCAAAATATTATAGAGAAACAAAACCCATCTGAGTGGCAGATCTGCTATATTAAGAGATAAATTTAGATTTAAGTCAAATTCATTAAAGAAGTATTAAACATATAATTACCCCCCAAACAAAGAAATAGCTATCACTTGTGATTCTGATTCATTTTGATTAATAGGTAATTGAGAAAGAACATATTTTGGAGATCTTAATTCTTTAATTTGTGTTGAGAGAAAGGCTTATTTTTCCTGATACTTGTATATCTAGGTTAATGTGTTAATGTGTTAAAACATGGAAAAAATCACTAACTGCTATTTTGTATGCAACTCAAGAAAAATAAGTTTACATTATAATTTTATCTATTCAATTTGATTTAGATTTATTCTCTACATAAGATGCTGTGCTTGTCAAGGCAGTCTGGGTATCTGCCCTCCCAAAGGAAAAACTGAGAGGGAGTGACTGATAACTAAGTCACTATACAAATTGAAATTCAATATACTGCAGGAGTACAGAAGATGGGGTAATCAATTCTCCCTTAGTGGATTAAAGAAGACTTTTGAATTGGGGTTTCAAAGATAAGAAAGATTTCAAGTGAGGGAAATGGAGGAAAAACATTGAAGATGGTGGGCAAATTGGAAATTAAAAACAAGAAATAATTATGCATTTCTTGGAATAAAAATAATTCATTGTGGCTTACAAGAAATATATAGCCTTGTGGGAAAAAGATGTTTCTATCTATAGAGAATTTTTGTAATATAGTGGAAGACATTAAACATATCCTTCCTGATTGTGAATTATCTTTCTATTTGTGCCATTGCTATTAGATTCTATCTCAGGGATATCCATAGAGCAATTTTTATGTGGATAATATCTTGCTGTTACAGCCTACAACAGATTGACACAAAGGTTAGTCATCTGTGTTCACTGATTATAAATATTTGCTAACTGAATGAATTGATATTATATTAATGATTTTCACCTACTTCGTATTACATGTAATGTACTTAATAACACAGAAAGAAAATAAGAAGATATTTGAAGAAGAGAAAATGTAATGACTGATGATGTGTTTCAAAAATATCAAGAAAAGCTAATAAAATGGAGAGGATGAGAATGGGGATATAAGTCAAAAACTACTTCAGCATTTCATCAAGAAACTCTTTCAGTGAGAGACATGTATTAAGAGGTTCTCACAGAAGCAGAATTCATAGAAGTGAGCATACAATTCCATGTAAGAGACAAGGACTCCTATGTAGACAAATTGGAAAGTGACATTAATCAAGTTGGAAACCATCTTTGCAGTGTCTTCAAAGGTTGACTTAATGGAAAAGACATCATCAGATTACTGAACACATGTGTGCTTAAGAGCCACCATGTAGTTTAAAATTTGTGTAATCATGGGTCAAAAATACAATGATTCAGATTTTCTATTGAAGTCAAATATGGACTCTGTGAATAATTACAATAAAAAATCTCAGAATATTTTAAGCTTAAATATTTAGACTTTTATTTATCTAGAGATATTGGTAGGTATGAGCATGCTTAAAATTAATGGACCTTTGGTGTATATCTTTAATAACTGTTTATTTCTGAAATTATGTTTTGTTTGAGAGCTCATTTTTCCATATACTGAACATTACTGCATTGCTTTCTGTTGATTTTGGCAGTTAAGGTCTGCATCTTCAATTTTTCTTTGTTGTTATAATTCAGGTATGTATTTGATAATAAATAGATTACTTTGTTTTCCTAAATGAGAGTGTTTTCTGATTTGTAAACTGAAACCATTCATATTTACTTAGACTGCTAAGTATTTATTTTGAACACATTTAACCATATATTTTTTCTTTCCAGTTTTTCCCTTTCCTTTGGATCCTTTCCAAAGTTCACTGTCTTTGTCTCATTTTTCCTCCATTTCTAATTACTTCATGATTCAGTCCTATAAGACTGTAACAGTGTTCAGATGCTGGTGGCAAGTTATAGCACACTTGTACTCAGGGTGACACACATGATTCACACTTTGGTTTTAATAGTTTGATAGAGTGGTTCATCGAATTCAGGGAAATATTTTACGTATGTGTGTTGTTAATGAAGAATACAAGTAAGTGAGATCTAGCCCAGACAGAAAAGTCCAGAAGACTCCATCTCCAGTGAGGGGAATTAGATGAGGGGGTGTGTGATTCTGACCCCAAAAGACTATAGAAGATTTGTGCAGATGGTGTTAGGAAGTAATTCCCTGTTGTAAAATCAACCAGTGTAATAACAGAGAGGGTGGCATGACTCACTTAGCCTACCAAGTGCAAAGCTTTGAATTTAAACCCCAGTATAGACAAAAAGGAAACAAAAGGAAGGTGAAATAGGGAAACGAAGGAAAGAAGCAAGAATAAGAAGAACGAAAGCAGAAATCCAGATAGAATGAGCACATAGGACAATGTGCAATGTGTGTGTGTGTGTGTGTGTGTGTGTGTGTGTGTGTGTTTGTGTGTGTGTGTCCTGGAATCAGGTGTACAGAGCTTCTCTCATCTTTCTGGGTGAGCCAGTCTCCAAGCAAATCCCTGACCTGGCAAGGTTAGAAAGGTTTCTACTTCACTTAGACAAACAATTATTAATGTTTATATTTTAATTGCTAAAAGAAAGATTTGTGTATTCACACCGAAACATATATACATTTGAAGAAGTGAATGAACATGAAGATGCATAATTGGACTGAGTTTAACCAACCTCTATTGAAAACTTCTTTTCTGTCAGTTACTGTGCCATCTAAAGGCAGATAAATGAAGCCCTGGCCCTCTGTAGATATTACATCCCACATTCAATTCACTGTATGTTCCCATTTAGTAGAAAAAAATACAATTTTCCTTTTAATATCTTTTAAATAAAGAAATATGCAAAAAGGAGTATCTAAGTAGAATTTTATAAGCACCTATTAGTGCCTTTTGTTTTTTGATACTATATTAGCATTAGTTTCTTGAATTTGAGTGATGCATTGTTTTCCAAATTAAATTCCATTTCAAAGACAGAACACAACCAATATTAGAATAGTCATGTATTCAATTCATTGTTCTCTGTGGTGAAACAAGTAGTTGTTAGAATTGTACACACTTGAGAAATCAGATATCTGTAGCTGCTTCATACCATGTCGAGCTCCAAAGAAGCAATTCTATTTCCTATTTGGCTATGCTCCATAAATCAAAGAAAGCATCAGAGACAATTTCTCTCAGAGTGACATAGGTAACTGTCAATGTGCTATGATGTGAGAAATAAATGTTTTCTACTATATGGTTTCTTTAGCTGAGTCTGCTGCAATCTCTGAAATTCAAAAATTGATTATTCTTAAAGGCCTCTAACTCAAATTAAAAGGAAATGGTTTTCTAATGGATGAATGCAATTCCATTTTGTATATATACAATATTTTCTTGATCCAGTCATTCACAGACGGGCTTCTGGGCTGATTCTTTACTTTGAATATGGTGAATAGTGCTGCTATGAACATGGTTGTGTTGGCAGCTTTTATTGTTTCTTAGTCTACAATCCTTTGGATATATGCCCAGGAGCAGAATTGCTTGATCATAGGATAGTTCTATGTTTCATTTTTTGAATAATCAAAGAAATGGAAAGACCTAGAAAAATTATAATATGTGAAGTTGGTCAGGTCCAGACAAATGCTACCTGCTTTCTCTAGTAGGTGGAAGCCAGAATCGTTGATAAAATTGTAAGTAAATACCTTGGGTGGCATATAAGTATATACAAATTAGATTCTGGGGAGAACTCAAAAAGGGTAATTACTTAGAAAGGCAAAACCAAGCTGGGTGCAGTGACTCACACCTGTAATTCCTAGCTGCTCAGGAGGCTAAGATCTGAGGATCGGAGTCCAAAGCCAGCTCAGGCACTAAAGACAGAGAGACTCATCTCCAATTAACCACTAGAAACCCGGAAGTGGCACTGTGTCTTAAGGCGAAGGGTGGCAGCCTTGAGCTGAAGCTCAGGGACAGTGCCCAGGCCAGAGTTCAAATCCCCCGACACACACACATGCAAAAAAAAAAAAGGCAAAATCATAGTTCAACAAAATAAATACCAAGAAAGTGATACACAAAAAGAGCCAAAAGAGTGGGATGTGGCAGAGAGGAGTAGATAAACTAAGATATGAATGGGAGGAAGAACAGTCTAAATTTAATGTATATCTTACAAGAATGAATTAAAAGTTAGGGAAAAGGTATTTGGGGAGGATGTGTGAGAATCTTCAAAGGAATGACATTGATCAAGATGCCTTATATTCATAAAAATCTTGATTTAATGCAACTCCTGTGTACAACTGCTTGAAGACAATAAATATACTTTTACAAGGGAAGAGTTTTAAAGTCTGTGTTCACTAAAACTTTAAATAATGTTTGTTAAACTAAAATTTTCACACTTAAATTTCTTACAAAATCCAAAGTCAAAAAAAATTCACACATTTAGTGGTTATCCCAGGAGTGTAGGAATAAGTTAACTACTTTGATAGAAAAGGCAAAGTGAATTGGCAGGCACAACTCCATGAATTAACTAATATTAATTCAACACCTATGATGGATCAGGCCTAGTTTTATCTACCAGGGTTAATGTACTGAAAATAAAAAATAGAATCCTTGTTTTTCAAGTGGCGTAAACAGATATTGAGAGATAATTTCAAAGTGATGAAGTAGGGTTGCAATTTTAGCTATGCCAGGGATTTATCAAGGAAGATTTCCTTTGAGAATTAAACTTTGGGGAAATGATCTGGATGAACTGAGGTTTCTTAGCTTTGCAGAAATCTGAGAGGAAGTTCCTTCTTGGCAAAGGAGAAGGTGAGTAGTTCATAGCTTCTGGGAAGGACCAAGGGTGTCAAATGTATCATGTGGCTGTGATTGGGGGATCAAAATTTCACAGTTGACATCCGGGAGTTTGGCCTAGTGGTTAAAGTGCTTGCCTAGCATGCACGAAGACCCGGGTTCGATTCCTCAGTACCACATACATAGAAAAAGCCAGAAGTGTTGGTGAGGCTCAAGTGGTAGAGCTCTACCCTTGAGAAAGCACAAGGACAGTGCTCAGGCCCTGAGCTCAAGCCCAGGACTGGCAAAAAAAAAAACTGTCAAGTGAACAATTGAGTGTATGGATGTAAAGGTGCGGATAATCCAGACTGGAGATATGTGTGTTGTGAGTGTAACATAAAGCCAATGAATAGGAATATTGATCTCCAGTCATTGGTTTCATGTTGTTGGGGTGCCTTTCACCACTGGGCAGAATTCAAGAGTTTCCATAGACACCACATGGCCAGAAAAGCATAAAATATTTACAATCACAGGGTTTACAGAACCACTTTGAAAACCTCTAGAACAGATGGAGACACCAAACTGGAAAGAGCTAGGCAGTGCGAGGCAGCTGTTTTGAAAAGAGATGAGGAAAACCACATGGTCCCAGAGAGAATAAGGGGAATGAACCTGAGGGGCATCAGGTATAAAGACAAAACTTATCCAAGAACTTGAAAATTTAGTCCATTTTCTTCTGAGTTTGAACACACAATTAATGTTTATATCCAATGATAGCCCATCAGTGTCTGTAATTGTCCTCCAATGAGTTTGAATTGAATTAATGTTGTCAGGAGTCTTCTTCAATCATAGAGACAATATTAGTCCTTTGAGAACAGAATCAGGTCTACTTCAAGTTACGGTTTGGACAGATTGCTTCTGTAAGGCAAACTTCTTGCATTGTCCTCTGGAAGCTGCATGGCTACCTTTTATGATGAGTTTTTTTAAAACCATATATTGATTCACTACTACATAAGTTGACCCTTACACACATTCCTACCATTTATACAATGAATTTCTAGAAGTTAAGATTTATGTGACCTTAAGGGGAAAAAATGGCACGATGCAGTTAAACTTAGATCTCACTTGGTGCATTGTAATAAAGCATTTGAAGTTTGGTTTAAACAAATAGCCCCTGGAATTAATAGCATTCTAGTTTGCTGACTTATTCTTATCTCAGTAATCTTTAATGGTTTCCATACCAGGGAATTTTATGTGCAAATAACTCATTAATAAGAAAGGGACTGGTTTATTGTTTTCAAATCTTTCTTTGCTTTTTGTTATGGAGAGACACTAAACTTCTTGCTCAGAAAGTGGACTTGAAAAATATGTTGGAAGCATCCAGTGTCATCACATATCATTACTGGAATTCTAATAAAATCCATACTAATTTATGTCTCTGAGTACTTGCATTTAAATTTAGAAGAGGTAGCATTCAAGCTAGGAGAAACAAACAATAAAACATAAGATAATGACAATAAAACTGTGATTTACATTCTTAAAATTGGAAATCTCTGATTTTAGGAAACCAAAGAGATTGGAGATAAAAGAAAATTAACTTAAATTAAGTAGTCAATTCATACCTTAAGCTTTCTTGGTATGAAAACGGTTAATCTCACGTGGACCACGAATATTGGTTCATGCCTGAAATCCTAGCTATTTCAGAGGTAGAGAGTGGGCAGCTAGAACTTAGAAGCTCTCAGGCAAAAAAAAATCTCAAATAAAAAAAAATCAATGCTACTCATGTCAACTAATTAAAAGTTGTGTGGTCACACACTCCTGTACTTCTAGCTAAATTATAACCATACATAGGTGATCATGATGTAACTCTACTGGCTTGAAAATTCAAAACCCTATTTGAAAAAAAAACATCTAAAGCAATACAGGGCTATAATGTGACTTAATCAGTAGTGTTCTGACCTTGCAGGCTCATGGTTCTGAATTCAAACCATAGTACCACCATTTTTTAAAAATCTGTCATTTCTGTAATCCTTTACGTCCTTGAGTATAATAGATCTTTATTCCTGTAAACCACTTTAGGAAATCACTGAATTTCCTTAGATGGCCTAAAACTTGCAATCTTCTTGGCTCTGCATTTCAAGTGTTGGGACTATAGGTATGCACCCCTATATGTGGTTATGCATTTATGTGGCTATCTCTTGAGGTCTAGAGAAAGAGGAGGAAAACAAATCAGATGCAAAGTCTTCAGGATTTTTTTCCTTAATTATGTTTCTCTCTGAGAATCTACTTCATTTTCTCACTTACCATGCTCTGAAGAATAACTTTCCTGAGATTTTATCTACATAGTGAAATATGGTGGCCTCACAGAAACTCAGTTCATCGTCATTCTTGTTATTGCCATGACAAGACTTCCTTTATGGGAAACTGGCAACAAAGTCTATTTCTGGCTTTAGGAGTGATCCCTACAGATTAAAAATCCATTTAACAGTTAGCCCTGGTGGCTCATGCCAATAACCCTAGCTATTCAGGAAACTGATATATGAGGATCATGAGTCAGGCTAGCCCCTGGGAAACTTATGTCCAACTAACCACCAGAATACCATAAGAAGAGTTGGGGCTGAAAATGGTAGAAAAACTCAGGGACAGTATCCAGGCCTTGAGTTCAATCTCTATGACGGACAAAGAAAATCTATCTAACAACAACAACAAAAAGACTTAGAAAGCTCTTCCCCACTCGCTTCAAATAATCAATCAGAGCTTTTAAGAGACACAGTATACTAGCACCCACACTCCCAGCACAGTGGTAGCTTATTCTTTGTGCAACAAATTAGGGTTCTATTTTCCCATTCTCAAAAAATTTCCCCTTCTCAAAGATGTATAGTTTTCAGACACAATTCTTTAAATCCTATGATTTCAAGTTCAGAAATAGATCATAGTTGAACACTCACTTGAAGAATGCCTGCTTTTGAACTTATGAAGAAGTAAAATGGGAAAGAACTGGCCAATGCTAGAGCTGACAGGTCCCCGCAGTCTGGAAATATCTGCATTGAGCCCAGGCCAGTTGTTACCTTATAGAAGACACTGCATTACCCTATCCTCTGGTTTCTCGTAGAATTGTTACAGCCTGACTCTTAGGAAAAGTTTTCCTACAAGGATATTTTAAGTATGGGAGAGATGTTATGTTCTTGTGTGCATGAGGGTGGGGGGAGAAACAAAGACAGAGAGAGAAGGGTAGGGAGGGAAGGAGGGAGGGTGAGAAAGAAAGATAGAGAGTGTGTGCCTGTAGTAGAGCTAAACTCAGCCTCCATCTTTCTCTGTTCTTGGCTGGTGCTACATTACTTGAACCACACTTCCAGTTCAAAGTATGCCCTTTGACATGCATGCTTAGTAAATGAATAGTTGGACAAAGGAATGGATTGCCTTCCTTCAGTGACCTTCATTATTTAATCTCAATAGAAATGCTGACAAGACCCTCCTGAAATGTTATTCTCTCTTAGGGTAAATTTTCAAAATTTGGTGAATGGCAGTAGTTGCAAAGGGAATCAGTTTATCCGTTAAGCTAAGATTCCACCTTCCATGAATGTTTTTACCTTGACTTACCTGACTTCATTGAGTAGTTCAACATAAATTATTGATTCTCAAACCACCCAATACAAATCCATTGGTCACCATAATGCTTAGAGAGCTGAAGGTGTGTGGGCAATAAATAAATAAATAAATAAATAAATAAATAAATAAATAAATAAGTCTTGCTAAGGAAAATAAGTAGAATAGATTTAGTGATGAACTCTTAGCAAATAGCCACTTAGACCAGTGAAGTGTGAACAAGCATTGTGACTGTTCCAATAGGTGTTAGCCAAGTGCCACCTGAAATGACAGACCGCAAATGATGTACATCTGAACTTCCTGATTTACCTACAAACTACTGAAGTGCTATTTCAGACAGAGAGCATATCACCTGTTATATACCAGGTAAGCAGTATATATACTTTAAGGCATACAAGAAAGCTGATATTTTTAAAGAGTGAGAAAGTTAGTATAATGTTGAATAAAACAGCTGGGATAGTCTCCTTTGAAGAGTCTTGTGCTATGTATCAGAAAGGGGAAAAGGGTAGATTAGTGAAGAGAACTTTGGGGGGTATATGTATGCAAGAATCATATATATATTATAAGAGTGAGAGAAGGGGTGGGTATGGGGGAGGGATGGGTGAGAATGTTGGTATTGATCAAGATATGCTGTAGGCACAAACTGCTTTGTTAAATGACAACTACTTGAAGATAATATTTTTTAAAGAAAGGTTGACCTATTTCAACAAAGATTCCATTTTAAGTACAAACTAAATTTCAAGCTCATTAACCATTTAACTCATAAGTCACATAGCATCTGGATGGTATTGCCTTTGGAATGACACTTTATTATTCCTAGCTGGCGTATTTCTTTACTTACTGGCAAGAGGGACTGATGTTTCTAATGAATGTACTTGTATTGTATCTTGTAGGATCTGAGTCTAAGTCTCTGACATTCCCCACAGGGTTCAACAAGAGAATCCCAATGGGTATGCAGTAGCTCTAGGGAGAAGAGCTATTTGAGGAATCACTATTTCCTTCACAGTGTCAATGTTTTTGATCTTTGAAAAGAAGAAATCTTCATCCTCCGCAAATCACAATCAGATCTGTGAATGCCAATAACATGCCTCATTATCAGCTTCCTTCTCTGCATAGGTCTTGGCATGACTGTCAAATTTCTTTGCTTCTTTGTTCATTCATTGGCTTCATTCTTTTTCTATGACAAGTTTTATTTAGCTGTCATAAAGATGATGTACAAAGGGAGTTACTATTTTATAAGTTAAGTAGTAAGTACATTTCCTTTGGACATGTCATTTCTTCAATTCCTGTCTCTCAGTTTTTTTCTCCTTTCCTGCCCACTAGTTGTACAGTTCATTTTCAACATAATGTCCCCTGACCACCACTGCTGCATTCATTCACCCTTTGCCAAGTTTTTTCTATTCTTTTTTTTTTTTACTTCTGCTCATCATTTGATTTTGATTCTCACTCCTTCCACCCAACTGATTTTGGAGATGTCTGTCGTATTTACATTTCATTTGTATTTTCTTTGGCCAATTAATTTCAGAGCAATCATTATTATTTTGTATTGCCCATCATATTTGAATTTGTTACCCTATGCTAATTACTTGCGTATCAATATATCTCACCTAGCCTTCATGTCATCCATGAGATTTCCTTGTAGCTTGTTTTCTGACTATCTCTATCATAATCTCTCTCTTTATACATATTGCTTCCAAGTACAACTGATATTTATTTCCCATTTTTCTTTGTTTTTTTCTTTTTAGCTTCACTTAATGCCTTCTTCGGTTCAATATTCTTCTGACTGTAGGGTACTTTGATTTTTCTGAATTTCTCTTATAGTATTTTTCACTTACCTATTAGTCACCAACTCATCTGTACCTTATAATAAATATGAGGCCTGGGGTTCTTGAAAGCAGAAAATAGCTCATAGCCCTTAAGCCCATAAAAATGAAAAGAATATGTATGAAGAAAGCCAGGTAGTTAGGATTAGACAAAGATACAAAGGGTAAAAAGAAGAGGGAAAGGAAAGAAGACCTGATTGCAGAAACTTCAGATTTTGTTTGTGAAAGAGCTTTATTAGTAACATGCCACTGAAAACCCCAATATGAAACTTTCACTCCAAACTGGCATATGAGTAAAAGTGGAAAAGTTTTCTTTTAGCAATTTTTAGACAAAATATACATAACCAACATTTTCAGATTCCAAATTATTTCAAATTCCCAAATCAACCTGCCTTTTCACTAATGATTCCAGGATCTCTCTCTTTCTACACTTACTTCTTGCTATTTCCTTCCAGTAGCCTTGCCTTCAGAGAATCACTCACAATACTTGAATAGTATTTACAATGTAATTTATGGGCTCCTCTTTCTGTGTATTTTACTTAGCTTCTAATTAAGGCAGTTTTTGGAAAGTATAAAACCTTTGTTAAAAATAATTTAAGCTTATTTTATCTACATTCATCTCACTTCATGAGAATATTATAGGTAAGCAAATTAAATTTCCATTGTACTTCCCATATACTGTTATATTAATTTGACAACTTATACTTCCCATATACTATTACATTATTTTGATATTGAAGACATATTTATATATACACATACATATACTATATATATGAGTGCATTTATACTTATGATCACCTACACACAGATACATGCATGCACATGCTTGTACAAATACATATATGTGTGTTATTCATGTATATGATGCATATGTGTACATAGTCTTTTGCCTCACCATATGTATCAATATCATAAATCATATATAATTTATCCATAATATACATGAATATTTTAATGAGGCAAATATATCTCAAAGACACACAAGTATATGTATTTGATGTGGCAAAAGACTATTCCAAATGTGTGGGATAAAAATTTAATTGAAACTGATGTTATTAAAATCTTGGCTAGATTTAACAGAGTAGTTGTCAGTTACATAAAGGGGGAAATGAAAATTGGATACATTTGAAACTGCCCAGAGAGTATCATTGTTAACACTGTTTCTCTTTGTTTCCTTTTAAATGTTGTTTTGCTCACAAAGCTTAGAAAAGGCAAATGCTCTGATGCTAAGTTTGCCAAGGATTGATAATTATGTTGTTGCTTCAGTAATGGAACTTCAGCCCTCCATGGCATATTTTTAAGCTAGATCCCCATAGTCTCCTACTGAGATAAAACAGTTCTTCCAGTGTTATTGACTGCTGTATATTTAAAGAAAAAACAATAGTTCCAGATCCTGCCTTTTTAAAAAGTCACATGAAATCAAACTGAATCCTGCCTCAGACATTTCTACAAATTTATGGATTTGCTAAATCAATTTTCCAGGTTAAATATAGTATCTCTCTTACTAGTTTTCTTTAGAATGATTGACTCTAATATGAAAAAGTAAACCATCCTACCATGATGATATATAGCACATGGGAATGGGGCTAGTCATTTGTCACCCAAACTATAAAGGTTTGCCTCTTTTGTTTAAATTGGAGCAATTCTAAAAATAAGTAATACAAGTTATTTACCCAGAGCTGACAAGGAATTAAATGGTTTTAATATCAATACATGGAAGATTAGGACTCAGAAATCTAACGCATGATCATTTTAAATTTATAGCCAAATGTCTCAAAACTAAGTGGTTTAAAACAATATTACCTACTCTCCTGAAAAGCCTGGTCAGCTTTAGAGGGAATGTTTTGTCTCTTATCCACTCCACTTTAAGCAGAGTGATTAGAAGTGTAATAAAAGGTCATTCTCTCAACTGTCTGGTGCCTAAACTAGGGAAACACAAACCAATAAACCTGAAAACACCTTTATTCATGAGGAGATGGGATTAGATTCTATTTTGAAGGGAACATTTCAAATAATTAGAGACACACAGAACTATTGTAGTGTCCAAATAGGGTAATGGCATTGGACTAAGTGAAGCAAACACAGAAGGAATTACCATTCTGGTGTTTTCTAGTCCTTACTAAGACAATACTCCTTTAAGATGTAACCTGTTTAACAACTTTTATACTTACTGCTTGATATTCCTCAAAATGTATCACACTGTAAGCCAGAAATATAGTTAGGACTGTAAATAAGCATTTTCCACTTTACTGTTGTCAAAAACAGTGGACTTCTTATTTTAATAGAGTATTTCCTAATAAAAAAATTATTAATAAATAAACACTAAAACTTCAGTAAGATAGAGAAGGCTTCCCTTGTGAAGTAGAGGCTTTCTTACATCACAGTTGCACAGATTACTCTTCTAGAAACACTGAAAACAAATCATTTGTTCTCAATCTGTAATAACTGAAACAAGGAAAAAGATCCCTTTTTTCTTTATTTTCTAAGTACTGGAACATACTATGACTAACATATCAATTATGTTTCATTTCATTGTAAAGGTGAGGTGATATACAGGGGGTTACAGTTACATAACTAATGTCTAGAGAGTATCACTGCTGAATTAGTTAACCTTTTGTTCCAACATTTCTGTGCTTCTCCTTACCCTCCCTAAATCAAATAAACTTACATATAAGACTGTTGTATGCAATAAAAAATAGCAACAAAGAGGGATAAACAAAAAAAAACATAAAAAGTAAAAATTTTAAAATCTTGGTTTTTTAGACACACATCATTTTATATGATCATGTGCACATAGCAAAAGCCTAAACAGAGCTTCCATATGATGCAGAAATCCTACTCTTGGGTATCTATCCAGTGGATCACAACCAGGCTACAACAAAGCCACCAGCACAACCATGTTCATTACAGCATTGTTTACCAGAGCCAAGATAGGGAATCAACCCAGCCACCACTCAGCGGACAAATGCATCAAGAAATTGTACACAATAGAATTCTATGCTTCCATGGGAAAGAATGACATCATCCCATTAGTAAGGAAATGTGAAGACTTGGGAAAAAAGTATATTGACATTAGCTAGATCCAAAGAAACACAGGTTGCATGATTTTCCTCATTTGTAATAATTAGAATGTGCATACAAATCTACAAATAAACCCAATGGATTACAAAACACAAAAAGTTACACTTGGAAATGATAAATTAAACAGGACTCTAAACATTCAGACAATGAGACAAAAAAAAAACCTGCCCTTCACCAGGAGTAAAGACTTGCTTTTCCTCTATTAATACTCTAAACTCTCCATGTAGACACAGTGTTGATAGACATGTGATTTGTCCTGGAACTGCAGCCCATCAAGCAGGATGGAGACAGGTGAAAATAACCAGTTACATGATTGATCTGTCAGATTTTAAAAGTCTGTTGCTCCACACGTGGGTGTTCAGATTAATTTTTCTTACTCAACTTTGCCTACCTTCACATGCATAAATTCTCATCTTCTTTCCTATTATGTGACAACTATTTTTATTATTTTACATTGTCCTTGGTGAAATGGTTTAATGTTTTTATTCTTTCCAAAATTACTTCATGGCTTGAAAATTTGCATGTGATCATTTGTTAATTACATGCATATTTTATTTGGGATCCTAAAACAAAAAGAAATAGCTGTTTATATTAGGTGCTGGGATAGCTTTATTTTAAATTCAGATGTTGCTACTGTCAGTAGATATCTAATGCATGAAATCATTATTGAATTTAGTCTCACCAAGAAAAATATATACTTAATGTTCATTTTCATCCTATCAGTTGATATATAGTACTTGAAAAGTACAGATAATGTAAGACTGCTAGCTGTATGCAAAAACTCTTGGGATAGAGTTTCATTTTTCATTTGAAGAGAATTCTTAGCTACCTTTCAGAAATTATGTTTGCATCAAATACATTTCATACTTGTCTGGTGATAGCAATTTGAATAATGGATGCCTTCTCTGTTGTTCAACTTTCAAATTGGCTTCTCATGCATTCCTTATATTTTATAGCATTTTGCTCATTTACGTTTTTTGAAACCAAAAGCAGTTTGATCTCATTTTTTACACTTGATATTTTCCAATGCAAAAAAGCAATGTTCTACATACGTTGGAAATCCTGCTAACTAATGTGGTAAAGATATATTGTTCTTATTTTTTCAGAAACAAAATAAACAAGTAAACAGACTCCCTGAAGGCAAAGTTCTATAATGATAAAACAGAATTGAAAATATATTCATATATGATTAATTACTGAATCCCATTTATTGAAAAGTGTCCTTTTAAACACAGCGTGTATCACACACAATACCTGGGAATAGCAGAGCCACAGGGATGAACACTATCTTAAGTTCATTAAATTTTCTATGTTGTAGCCAATCCTTGGTGCAACTTAGTTGGCTGGACTGGCTTTATTAAGTCTGTATTTTGACTTGTTGATGAATACAAAATGCTCTTGCATTCTCTAGCCTATGAAACTTGCTATCACCTTAATTTCTAGTACTTTGTTAAAACAAATTCTAGGGGAAATATTTAATACTTTTGCCAACAGAAAAAAAGTCTTCACCAAAGAATGGAAACCAGCAATGGTAGAAATTTTATTCAATGTAGGCCCCCAAGAAGAAGACTGAGGTCTAGTTATCAGTCTTCAGGGAGATGCAGAGAACTAAGAGGTTTTGCTGAAACAGTAATGTAAGCAAAAGTGAGGGTATGTACAGCTGGCGAAGTAAGCAATCTTTGCCAGGATTAGCATGGTTGAAGATCACTTCAGAGTTTCTTGGGTTATAAGGAAGTAGTTGCCTGGGTAAGGAGGGAAGGGGTTATGTTTCTTCTCACCAGAAGATGTTTTTGACTTATGTTTCAGATGTTTCTGACCTATTATTTTCTATAATCCAATGTGCCAGCAAGAGAGAATGAGTTAGAAAAAGAGAAATCAGAATGTAAATATAGAGTTAATTCTTTCAAGGTTAAAGCAATAACTAGAGTTTTGAGAGCACCACTGAGACAGAATCAGGGCATTCACTGTAAAAGCTGGAACTAGATAATCTGTTGATTTTCTTGAAGACGCTGAGAAAAAAAAGAAAAGCTGATTTTGTTGGAGCCTTCTTCAGCTTTGAAGGCCAGGGGGAGATTTTTTTAGCCTTATCATTCTTTAATGATTAATATGTCGACATGCAGAGTGGTACAAAATCTGGCCCAATGTTTTGCACTGCAAAGGAGACAGAGGAAAAAGCAAGAGAGTGACACAAAGCTTTTATCTTGCTTTAATTGCTCAATGGCCATCTACATGCCCAAGAGAAGAGTCAGCACTTTTAACCAAATAAGTCACTAAGCATTTATCAAAATGTGCCAAAGTGGCATGGCATTTTTATTCTTGCCTAGTTCCTGGGAAACCTTGTTGAATTGAGGTTAATCGCCCCTCACACCTCAGTATCCATGCTCCATTTTACTCTCTTGATTTGAGGAGTTGGTAGTAGGGTTTAAATCCAGAGACTCATGCTTAATAGGCAGTTGTTACTGCCATTTATTTTTGCACTAGCTAAATCTGAGATTGGACCATATGCTTTGGCATAGAAACAAGCTTGGATATAGATCCTCAACCTTTTTTTCTTTATTTTTATTTTTATTTATTTCTTTATTCATTTATTTATTTTACTGCCAGCTGTAGCTGGAATGACAGGCTGATGACACCATGCCCAGCTTCTATTGAGGTGTGTGTGTGTGTGTGTGTGTGTGTGTGTGTGTGTGTGTGCGTGTGCGTGTGATGTTTTCTATTTGTCTGAGCCAGCCTAGCACCATAGTCCTCTCAATTTCACCTTCTTCAAAGCTGAAGCCTCACAGTTGGGAGCTGTCACTGCAAGTTCCACTGCACGCTTCTAATTCCTAATTTGATATTTGAAGTTTTGCATTTCTTCTTATCATTGTTCTTTGCCACTTGAGTTCCAGTTCCTTTACATTTATTCTTCCCTAAGTTTCCGATACCACCTAGGAGTCAGGTTCTTTGTTTGGCCAAATAAAGACATATGAAGGACAAGAAATGGGAGCAGGGGCCACGTTGATTTGACAGTGAGCAAAAGGCACCAGAGAGGATCTGGATAAACTCAGCGATTGGCAAACTGATAGAGTCACTCACCCAGGACTTCTGGCTGGGAAGGCCACCTTATGTTTGTCTGTCTGCCATCTACTTCCTGGGAAGGTGTGGAGGGGTAGGGGGGGAGGGGAGGAAACAAGGAGGAGAGTCATACCAGGGACTTCTCTGCAGAAGAAAATGAGAAGTGGAGCCCAGATTCCAGTAGCACAAGTGTGGGCTCATGTGTTCCCCCTTTAGAGCCCTTTTGGGGAGAATCTCAGTTGTTCTGTCATCTGGTGGGATCACCATCCACCTCACCCAGAAACAAGTGGCAGCTGTCCTTTACCTGTGTCTGCTCCAGCATCATCAGGGTCTTTGCTCGCAGCAGAGCCACTGTCACGGTTTCCCAGGAGATTTAAGAAGGGGAAAGGACACTGTTGTCACCAGTCTCACGACTTGTGCTTTCCCGGTTTTCAGGAAGTGAACAGGGTTGCTATATCCATCATTATGTTTCCTATGTCCCCTCCCACCCTCATTTACCCCTTTCTGTTTCTCATTTCTATCTCAGCAACTGTGGGAAAGGACAGGAACTGTAGTTCACTACAGATTTTGTTTGAAGAAAGGATTGTGTACTGTTGTGCCCTTACTAATGGTTTATGTTTTTAAAAAAACACGGTGGGTGAAGAACTTCCAGGGATGGCTGTGTAATTCATCAGGAGGAAGACATAGAGCAAAGAATCCTATGTGTGAAGATGTGTAACTCAATTTTTGCTGGTAGCTATCCCATTTTTTTGTGGCGTGTTTTTTTCCCCATCCCAACTAGAAGATAATGTTCCCTAAGCCAAGATTCCACACATTCAGGATAACTCAACATTCAGGAAATGCAACTAGATTAAATTTGTTTATTCCTTCATTCGTAGTGACAGTTATTGTTCAACATCATTAAGTGAAAAATTAGTCCCAAATTAGTTCCTTAAAACAATGTTAATATTTTTTTTCATGGGAGGAGCATATAATGAAGAGTTTGACATGTGCTATGTATTTTGAAACTTAAGCTGGAATTGGGGACACTCGCTGACTTAGTATTCTATCTAGTTCACCACGAGTTCTCCAGAAATGAGCTAGTATTATTTTCCCAGCTTGTGCCTTGTCTCCCAAACCTTCTAAAGTAAAGCCAGACAAGTCAGCAATCAATGAATTGAACAAAAACTGTTGTAGTCTAGCATTTTGATATTTTTGTAAGAATTCATAGACCTTCTTGGTCTACCATTGATTGCAGTCAACATCAACAACACGAGACTTACCAACAGCAGATAAACAGGTTGTATTATCTTTTAAAAAACTGAATAGCCCCGTCTGTAGCTAATGAATATGGTACAACCATATTACATCCTAATAATGGACCTCTATAGGGAAATAAACCTTTGGTAAGCATTAAACTTCATTGCTAAGAGTAATAAACTGACATGTATTTTACATCCTTACACAATTTCTATTCATTAAAAATCTCTGAATTGTTTTATGCTAAAAGCTCTGGAGAAACTAGGAATCCATGGAACATTTCTCAACATAATAAAGGCTGTGTATGACAAACCCACAGCTAGCATTATACTTAATAGAAAAGCCATTCCCTTTAAAATCAGGAATGAGACATAGATGCCCACTCTCTCCATAGTATTAGAATCCCTAGCCAGAGCAATAGGCAAGAAGCAAGCATAAAGGGAATCCATTTTTGTTTCTTCTTCAGAGAAGACTCTCTTTAAGTCTTTGGCCCATTTTTTAATGGGATGGTTGTTACTTTGGAGGTTAGTTTTGGAGTGATTCAATTTTTTGAGTTGTTGATATATTTTAGATATGAGGCCTTTGTCCGTTGTTTGGTTGGTGAAGATCTTCTCCCACTGTGTAGGCTCCCTAATTAATTTACTAGCTATGTCCTGCAGTCCCACTTATCCAGCTTTTCTCTGATTTGTTGTGATTCTTGGTCCTTATTAAGAAAGTTTCGACCTGTGCCAAGGAGGCCTAGTGTATCTCCTCTTCCTTCTTGGAAAGTTTTCAGTGTGTCAGCTTTTACCTCCAGGTCTTTGATCCATTTGGAGTTAATTCTAGTGCAAGGTGACAAAGAAGGATCCAGCTTTAGTTTTCTGCAGGTGCTTAACCAGTTCTGCCAGCACAACTTGTTGAAGAGGCTGTCTTTCTTCCATTCTGTTTTTTTGGCTCCCTTGTCAAAGATTAGGTGGCCATAGGTCTGTGGTTTAATATCTGGGTCCTCAGTTCTATTCCATTGGTCTTCAGGCCTGTTCCTGTGCCAGTACCAAGCTGTTTTGAGAATTATAGCTCTGTAATAGAGTCTAAAGTTTGGAATTGAAATTCCTCCAGCGCTGTTCTTTCTGCTAAGAAGTGTTTTTGCTATATGGGGTCTTTTATTATTCCATATGAAATTTTGGATTGCCTCTTCTATTTCTTTAAAGAATGACATTGGGATGTTGATGGGTATTGCATTGAATTTGTAGACTTAAAGAGAGTCTTCTCTGAAGAAGAAACAAAAATGGCCTATAGACACATGAAGAAATGCTCAACATCTCTGGTCATAAAAGAAATGCAAATCAAAACAACTCTAAGATTCCACCTCACTCCAGCTAGAATGGCCAAGATCAGGAAAACGAATGACAACAGATGCTGGAGGGGATGTGGCCAGGAGGGATCACTACTACACTGTTGGTGGGAGTGCAAACTCATTCAACCACTATGGAAAGCAGTGTGGCAGTGCCTCAAAAGGCTAAACATAGAACTCCCCTATGACCCAGCAATTCCACTACTTGGCATTTAACCAACCACCCAGAAACAAGGACATACTAAACCCACTAGCACAACAATGTTCATTGCAGCACTATTCACCATAGCAAAGATATGGAACCAACCTAGATGTCCCTCAGTAGATGAGTGGATCAACAAGTTGTGGTATTTGTACAGAATGGAATTCTATGCTGCTGTCAGAAAGAATGACATCGCCCCATTTGTTAGGAAATGGAAAGACTTAGAAAAAATCATATTAAGTGAAATAAGCCAGACTCAAAGGAACTTAGGCTCAATGGTTTCCCTCATTCGTCATAATCAGTAGAAACCTTGGGCTCTACTAGCAGAGATTTGCAATAGAGCCAACTCTTGATACATAAGGACATATAATGTGAAGCTAATTGAAAGGACCTCCAGGATAGTGAAACAAAAGCTATATAATGAATGATTGTTGTCCTTAATGTACTATGTTGTCTCTCATCTCCTTTGCTGTCCCTTGGTTATCTCATATTGGTATAGTGTCTCACTTTGTTATCTGATATATTGAACTTATTTGTATTTGGATATTTGAAATTTGATAGGGAAGGGGGGAAAACCAAGACGGGTGGGGGTGTGGGGGGGGAGGGAAACGGGTACCAAGACATGTGAAAGGGTATCAATGTATGTGAATTAATGCACCTTCTATCTGGCAGATATCATGTAACCCTTTTACTAATTACAATTAAAAAAATAAAAACTATTATTAATATAAAAAAAGGGAATCCAAATAGGGAAAGGGGAAGTGAAACATTCCCTCTTTGCAGATGACATGATTCTATATTTAAAGAACCCTGTTGACTCCACTCCCAAGCTCCGTGAGCTGATTCAAAACCTTGGCAAGGTAGCAGGGTATAAAATTAACCCTCAAAAATCAACTGCCTTCCTTTATGCCAACAATGAGAGGAACAAGGCAACAATCAGGAAAGCAACTCATTTTGCAATAGCCTCAAAGAAAATAAAATACCTAGGAATTAACTTAACTAAGAACGTAAAGGACCTCTTTGATGAAAACTTTATACGCTGAAAAAGGAAATTAAAGCAGAACTGAGGAAATAGAAAAACCTCCCATGCTCCTGGATTGGAAGAATTAACATCATGAAAATGGCAATCTTGCAAAGGGCCATCTATAAATTCAACTCAATACCCATCAATATCCCAATGTCATTCTTTAAAGAAATAGATGAAGCAATCCAAAATTTCATATGGAATAATGAAAGACCCCATGTAGCAAAAAAAATTCTTAGCAGAAAGAACAGCGCAGGGGGAATTTCAATACCAAAGTTTAGACCCTATTACAGAGCTACAGTAACCAAAACAGCTTGGTACTGGCATAGAACAGGCCTGAAGACCAATGGAATAGAACTGAGGACCAACATATTAACCCACAAACCTATGGCCACCTAATCTTTGATAAGGGAGCCAAAAAAAATAGACTGAAAGAAAGACAGCCTCTTCAACAAGTGGTGCTGGCAGAACTGGTTAAACACCTGCAGAAAACTCAAGTAGGATCCTTCTTTGTCACCCTGCACCAGTATTAACTCCAAAAGGATCCAAGATCTCGAGGTAAAAGCAGGTACACAGAAAACTTTACAAGAAGAAATAGGAGATACACTAGGTCTCCTTGGCACAGGTCGAAACTTTCTTAATAAGGACCAAGAAACACAACAAATCAGAGAAAGTCTGGATAAGTGGGACAGCAATAAACTGCAGAGCTTCTGTATGGCAAAGGACATAGCTAGCAAATTAAGTAGAAATCCTACAGAGTAGGAGAAGATCTTTACTAACCATGCAACAGACAAAGGCCTCATATCTAAAGTATATCAACAGCTCAAAAAATTGAATCAATCCAAAACTAATCTCCAAAGAAACAAACATACCATTAAAAAATAGGCCAAAGACTTAAGGAGCCTCTTCTCTGAAGAAGAAATGAGAATGGCCTATACACACATGAAGAAATGCTCAACATCTCTGGTCATAAAAGAAATGCAAATCAAAACAACTCTAAGATTCCACCTCACTCCAGTTAGAATGGCCAGGATCAAGAAAACTAATAACAACAGATGCTGGAGGGGATGTGGCCAGGAGGGATCACTACTACACTATTGGTGGGAGTGCAAACTTGTACAACCACTATGGAAAGCAGTATGGCAGTTCCTCAAAAGATTAAACATAGAGCTCCCCTATGACCCAGCCATTCCACTACTTGGCATTTACCTAATCATCCAGATACAAGGACATATTAAATCCACTAACACAACAGTGTTCATTGCAGCACTATTTACTATAGCAAAGATATGGAACCAACCCAGATGCCCCTCAGTTGATGAGTGGATCAACAAGATGTGGTATTTGTACACAATGGAATTCTCTGCTGCAGTCAGAATGATATTGCCCCATTTGTAAGGAAATGGAAAGTCTTAGAAAAAAATCATATTAAGTGACGTAAGCCAGACTCAAAGGAACTTAGGCTCAATGGCGTCCCTCATTTGTCATAATCCGTAGAAACAATGTGCTCTCCTAGCAAAGATTTACAATAGAACAAAATGTAGATTCATAAGGCCATATAGAATGACGCTAAATGAAAGGACCTCCAGTATATAGAAACAAAGGCCATATAATGAGTGGTTGTTGTCCTTAATGTACTGTTATCTCTCATCTCTTTTGCTGTCCCTTGGTAATCTCATATTGTTACAGTATTTCTCCTGGTTATTGATACATTTTGTATATGCTTATTTGGTTATTTGAAGTCAGATACTGAAGGAAGAAAAACAAGATGAGGGGCTGGGGTAGGGGCAGGGAAATGGGGACCAAGACATGGGAAAGGGTATCAGTGTACGTGAAGTAATGTACCATCTATGTGGTGAATATAATGTAACCCTTCTATTAATTACAATAAAAATATATGAAAAAATTAATGTATTTCATCAAGGTGTGATGCTGAATGCCTGTAATCCCAACACTTAGTAGACTGAGAAAGGAGGATAATGAGTTCAATACTGAGCTGGAATTCAATGGAGAGATTTTGCCTCAAAAGTGAATAACTATAATGTTTTAGAGTTTATTTTTAACCTCATTAGGAGAGACATTTTTCCCCACAATGTTTTCTCTGAGAAGGGATCACATTATTGGTTTCAGACTTCAGACTTCCTTTAAATCAGCATGAAAGCTTTCTGAAAATGTTAACATTATACTCTTAAGGTTAATAAAGACAAAATCAGAATTACAGGAGATATTTCAGAACAATTATATTCATGTTTCAGAATAATTACATGTATTTATAACCTTGGGGTTCCAACCACACTTGAGACTATTTTTAAGACCTATGCTGTGACCTTTTTTTGATAATAAATGTAATTAATGTAACTCCTGTGAAAATACATTAAATTAAAGGACTAGGTTTTTTTTTCCTAAAAATATATCCTATTCTGGACTGTATTAAAGATGTGAAGAGGATTCAAACAATGGACATGGAGATTTGAATTTTTCAGTAATCTAATATTAAACTTTTTACTGATAATTGCTTTAATGATAAAAAATGACAGATGTATTCATGTATTTTGTTTTCCATTTTCATTTCATATGAAGAAAAATGAGAAAAAAGATAAATTCCATGTTTGAGATATACTCATTATTGCTAAGGTTTATTTGGTATCTGCTTAATAGCCATACATATAAATTTCAATTGGCTTAATTCACTATTCTACTAAATTATTGCTGGCACATTGATTCATTTTTCACTTAATTCTTATTTTGCTTTATAAGTAAAATTAGAAAATCTATGTTACATGCCATATACTAGGGAAAAATATGTGGGGACCAGGTCTGGTGGCTGAGACCTGTAATCCCATCCCATTACTTGGTAAGTAGAGAGCAAGAGGAAATGGTTCAAGGCCAGCCCAGGATAAAAATTAAGGAGTCACCATCAACATTGTAAGTCAAGCCTTGTACTTCTTTCCTGTGATCCCAACCACATGGTAGGCTATAGGAAAACAGTGGTCTGAGATCCTGTCAGAAGAGTGACAAAATCAAAAATGGTGCTGCAGACCTGTTGAACTGCTAGTGCACGTCCCTATCAACAGCAAGGTCCTGAGTTCAAGCTCTATGTCATGAAATGAAAGAGAATGAGAAAAGGAAAGGGAGAGAAAGAGAAATAAAGGAACGAAGAGAGGGAAGAATGAGAGAAAGAAAGACAAAAGGGAATCAAAAATGAGAGAAAGAGAACAGGAAGGAAGAAAAAAAGAAGGAAGAAAGGAGAAAAGGAAGGGAGGGAGGGAGGGAGGGAGGGAAAAAGTGAAATGTAGTCTCAGTGAAATGTATCCTCAGTGTTGGTGAAAGGGTATAGCATATATTTACATCTGGGTTCAATCTCTAACATCATATATATATATATATATGTGTGTGTGTGTGTGTGTGTGTGTGTGTGTGTGTGTGTGTGTGTGTGTATACATATGCAAAAACAACCAAATAAATAAATATAAAATGGACTATTTCATAGAAGTTGTTCAAAGGTATGTTTCATGAAGTGATTTAAGTCAGAGATATAGCATTTCCCTTTTCAAGCACAAGACTCCCAAGAGAACTTGTTAAGCTTTATTTTATTTTCATGATATAATGTATGCACTTTAAGACACAGCATTTCAACATACAGTGGGTTTTATCTATTCTCACACTTACATCTTGGTAGAAAAAAATCTCAAATTGCCCATTTACTTAGTGAAGCTGGGAGACATTTTTCTTTTAAATTTAAAGGACTTACGGAATGCCAAGTTCTTAAGCTCTCTGAATCTTCATTCTCTTAATAACAAAAAAGCAAGATATAATTGGGAAAACACAAGTGGAAACTATTCTATTTTTAAACAATATAGACATACACTAAGGAAAATAATTCACCAAAATATATTCATTGACATATCTATCCATCTATATTATTTAAATTCCTATGCTATAAAGGTTTTAATGTTTCTGTATATATACACGCATATATATGCATATGCATGTATGTGTATACACAAACATACATATATACACAGACATTTATCCAAGCATGTAAATCAAAAATATGTTGTCTACTGACAGAAAATCTTGGTCTTTAAAGCATGATTGTCTGAAAAATGGAGCATATGTATTTTACTTGCAATTCTATTCCTTTTTTCAATTTTATGGGAAGTCTCAAATATTACAATCAACTTCCATATTCAATCTTCCTAAGTAGTTTATACATTTCCCCCTATTTATTCATGACTCTTTATCTAAATGAATATTACAAGCTTCAGAGAATGTAAGTTGAAATTCTAGTTAACCTTGTCATCAGAATTTTTCTGTATTTCCAATATAAGCACTGTATCCTCATTAAGGTGTGTTAATGAACCCTGGTATTCAGCTATATGTACATTTTTCAGTTGTCCCACTAGTATCAGTGACTCCTTTTTCCCATGGTCCAGGGAATAATACAGATCTATGCATGCATTTATGAGTTATCCCTCTTTAATTTGGAGCCCTGCTCAGTGTTTCTTTGTCTGAAGTCACTTGGACTTCACTTGATTTGTTTGAAATCACACTGAAAGTTTTACAAAATGTCTCTTAGCTAGGGTTTGTCTGAGATTTCAATTTTTCATTAGCACCATTAAAAACAAAAATGATAGTATTTCCATTTGAATGTCTCAGGTGGGAAGATGATGTTGTTTTGTCAAAATAGGAGATGATAATGTTGATTAATTGATTAATTATTATCCATTAGGTTTCTCCAGTAAAAAAAATCAGGCCATATGGGCAACTGATGAGACTGATCTCATAGTACTTTATTTCTGATCAGGATTTCAGTATGTTATTTGAGCATTTACTGATTACCTGACTACATCCATGTTTTTTTCCTAGTATAAGAATACATTGATTTCTCCATTTTTTGAGAAAATTAATTCATATCAAAATGGGCTTGTAAATTCTCTTGTTACTAAATTAGCTACCATTTAGTATTGGCTTAGAATTGAAGCTCACATTTTTCTAGAGTTGCCCAGTCAGGTCCTTTTTATAAATGGCTTTTATATTTAGAAAATAGATTTTGGATATTCTCCCAATGTTTCTTTTGTATTTTTGCCCTCATCAAAAAAGAAGTTGAAGATTGTATACACAAGTATATATAAAAATCCAATGTCACAGAATTCAATCTGATTTTGCCCTTGAAGATTAGTTTTTAATCTCCGTCAATCCTTCTCTAAGTATAATGGCACCTCATTATCCTCGGAATTCTAGTTCAAACCTAGAATACTGGAGAATAAATTTTTTTGAACTGACAGATAATATGTTCCACTATAAAACACAAAATAAATTTCAATTCAATTTTTCAGAGATTTTTTTCAGTTTGAGATTGTTTATACACAGTGCAATGAGCAAACCTTACATGTGTAAAAAGCTGAGCTTTGAAAAGTGACTAGCTTGGCAAAGTGTAAATTAATTCAACCTTTATGAAAAGTTCTTCTGTGTCTATGTCAATCCTCACAACTTTCCCAAAGAAGCCATGTGTTCAGGAGCTGTGGATTGGATTTGTTCATTCTGAAACTTTGTCCACAAGGATTATATGTTGTGGGTGACCATGTAGCCTGGTAGAGTTGCAATTATGCCTAATTCCTAAATGTCCAGGAATGTCAGGAATTCTTTCAGCTTTCCTCTAGTAAACCAGAATTTTTGGCTGACCCTGTAGTTCACCAAAAATGATTCCTCCTTCTTCTGGCTTATTCCCTTTGCTGACTTCAGGACAGTGACCCAGACAGAAATCCAGGGCAATCTTGATACCATTGGTAGATTATTTTCTTTCAAGGCTGCTATTGTAAGTAGATGGATTATGCTGTTTCATATATGTTATTCATTTTTCTAATTAATTTTGATAAGTGGAAAATTCCATTACTAGTTACTGTCTTGGCTAGCATCTGAATTGAGTGATACCCATTCTCAGGAGAAAATTGTATTTGTTAAACTAATTGTCTTTAGCAAAGTAACCTTTAGCATGTACAAGTGAATTAATGTGGGTAAAGTGTTGTGTTTGCATTATTTTAATTATTTGTTCATCCTGTTTCTAGGATTCTAGCTCTGTCTTCCCATGGAGTATTTCATTTTTCATCTCCTAAAATGGGATAAAGCAACACTATTTTCTAAAAGTGTTTAAAAAGTAAAGCAAATGATGGACATGAGTGGGTTCTTTTGTAAAATAGAAAGTGCTAAAAAACATAAATTAAATAGAAGGAATTAGGGCAAACGTAAACTTAGTTCAGATTTTTTTCTTGTGTTTCTTAAATTTCCTTTATCTTTATAATGTATTTTTCTTAATTTTCTATTGTATTCCATTGTCAGGATAATGTATAGAGGGGTTACAATTACATTCATCATGTAACGGGTACATTATTTGTCAAACCTTGATATCCCTTCTCATGTTTTTGTCCCCTTTCCCTCTCCCCACCCCTCCCAATCATCTTGTTTTCTCCCTTCCATTCCCTAGTTCAAATAAAAAACTAGTACATATATAGTATACTATGTAACAAAGTCATTTACAGTAACCACATAAGATAAACCATAAGTAGAAAAAAGAGAGAAGAAATAACTTCACATGGTACATTAAGAACAACAATCGCAAAGATGACCCAGCAATCCCACTCCTTAGCATTTACCCAAACGTCCAGAAACAGGCCATACTGAAGCCACCAGCACAATGATGTTCATTGCTTCACTGTTTACTTTAGCTAAGATATGTTTAGTCTTTTGAGGAATCATCATGCTGCTTTCAATCGTGGTTGAACGAGTTTATACTCCCACCAACAGTGTAGTAGTGATCCTTCCTGGCCACATTCCCACCAGCATTTGTTGATATTAGATTTCTTTTTTTTAATTTTTTATTGTAATTAATAGAAGGGTCACATTATATTCACCAGATAGAAGGTGCATTACTTCACAAACATTGATATTCCTTCTCATGTTTTTGTTAGATTTCTTGATTATGGCCATTCTAGCTGAAGTGAGGTTGAATCTCAAAGTTGTTTTGATTTGCATTTTGTGTATGGCCAGGGATGTAGGAGAAGAGACCAAGATGGTGACATTCTCATAGGTCAATCCCCTATTTGTCCCAGACTAAACAGAGATTTACAGGCTAAGAGCACACACTCTATGAATCATCACAGTCCATTGGACCTCTAAACAGATAATGACTTATGCCGACTAAGACTTAGTTCAGTTTCAGGTCACAAATGTCAACAAGAAAGAGCTAGAGTTGATATTTCTTTATGGCTTCCCTGATGACTTTCCTGCCCCTTAAACTTGCATAAGACTAAAATGGAGATCATGAAATCTTCCATTTTTTTTTCCCTGAACAAGTGAAGGTGATCTAACCATGCTTTAAGGCATTTGCATTAATATAAATTTCCTGAAAAGTATCTTAGTTCCCCAATGGATGTGGCTTTACACCCTATAATTACAAAGAATCATATCAGTTATTTTAGCAAATATCCTGGCACCTGCAAATTTTTGCCTCACTGTGACTACCTCACTATTTGTTACTGAATGTTTAGGTAGATTATCTTCAGAGCACTTACTATGACAGTCCCTAGATGATTTTTCAATAAAACACCAATCATTTTACCCTTCAATATTTAAGACCCATGCTTATTTAAATTAAACACTTCCTTTTCTTGTCAACTATGAGTTATTTTATTTCAAAGTCAAATACCGTGGCATTATTTCTTTAAAAACTGCAACGAGATGTTACATTATTTTACTCACCAAGATGTTCTGTAAAAGGTTCTCCTCTGGGAGGAAATTAATTCCTGGAAACTACAAGCCAAATATGTTAGTAATCATTTCATGGTGTTTTAAAAAAGGCAGCAGTCACATAAGAATGTTTGGCATGGAACACAAAATCCTATTAGTGGCACACATCTGTGACAGTATAAGAGAGACACACACTCTACAGGCTAATTATTCTCCTGGGTTCATTCTGGGAATATGGAAGAGAAATTCTGTTATCTCAAGAAGGGACATTCGCTTCTTCCAGGTTTAGAAAAATTAATTCAAATTGGCTGGCAGCTTCTCACACCATCTACAGGGGATCATCTACAGGAAAGATGAAGAAATAAGGGAGAAGAAAATCATCCAGGCACCATTTAGAAGAGATAAAAATAATTTAAGGGAACAACGGATGGAAAGGGAAGGGAGGTTGTGTCTGAGGAATCCATGATCCTTCTCCCTGCCTCCTTAGCTTTCAGTCACTTTATTGCTTTCCTCGTTTTTAACTGAATCGGACAAAGTGGGTTCAGTTTAGATTTGTTAGGACACCATTTAGAAGGGTTGCCTACTGAATCCTGTGCCTGAGATCAGAGAATGACAATGACAGGAGAATACTCCCTCTGAAGTTCACTAGTGGAGGGAATATTGCTTAGGATTAAGAGGGCTCTAAGGAGATAGTCAAGCAAGACATATGAAAGGGAAATCCATCAGGAAATGGGGACTGATTCATCCTTGGAGAAAGGAATAATCACACTGGTATATCGAGGCAGATAAGACCAGAGTCAAAAACATTGTGATCAGGGCGGGGATAGAGCTCAGTGGCAAAGGGCTTGCCTAGCAAGTGCAAAGTCATGGGTTCAATCCCCAGTATCATAAAATGTTGGGATCTGAGTGTGGGGTCAGACTGACCCATGGATCGGCATCACTGAGTAAGAGAACCACACAAAGAAATGAGCTGTCATGTATGACACCATGCCTATGAACTTTGAGCTAAATCATAAGTATTGTGAACTTCCTGGCTTTATTGATTTATTGCTTTATGGCTTTATCACTTCCTGCTTAACTTATCTGAGACTTGATTACCATTTTGTAGGAATGTAACCCCTGACGGTTTCCTGGTTTTAAGATATGGGAAAAAAAAAGAAAGAGGAAAATGAAGAAAAAATATAAGCTTGATCTTAAGAATCTCTCCATTAGAAGTCTATATTTGGGGACTATGTCTCCCCTTTACTTTAATCCCAGTTCCGTGGGTGCAGAAAGAACAGCACTTTTTAAATTTTTCAGTAACTAATCCTCATTAGTCTGGTAGTATTTGAGCATAATCAGTTTTCAGGAATTTCACGTAAGCAAACAATGATGACTTGTAGCATTTGTTTAAAGTATCTAGCAAGCCTATGGTGAATGAGAAAGTACAAATGGGTTTAAAAAAACATTACTCCGGAGCTGGGTGCAGTGGCTCACACCTGTAATCCTATCTACTCAAGAGGCTGAGCCAGCCTGGGCACTAAAGAACATGAGACTCTTATCTCCATTTAATCACCAGAAAATGGGAAATGGTACTGTGGCTCAAGGGGTAGGATGGTAGCCTTGATCTGAAGGACTCAGAGACAGAGCCCAGGCCCAGAGTTCAAGCCCCATGACCTACAAAAACAAAACAAAAACAAAAATACAAAAAAAAAACCTTTGCTCTTGTTACTTCTCTTTTTCAGAAGAGCTAGTAAGCCTTCTTTGCACTTTAATCCTATAAAGGTCCTGCATCAACGAGTGTCAGATGGACTCTGAACCCAGTGCTATCTATCGTTGTCTATGTTATGTGTACACTCATCATGTTCATCATGTGTGTGGAAATTCAGGCAGACTTCCTCCACTGTTCTTTTCTCTCTCTTTATTTTTGCCAGTCCTGGGCTTGAACTCAGGGCCTGAGCACTGTCCTTGGGCTTTCTCAAGGCTAGAGCTCTACCACTGGAGCCTCAGCACCACTTCCGGCTTTTTTCTATGCATGTGATACCAAGGAATTGAACCCTGGTCTTCAGGCATGCTAGGCAAGCACTTTAACCACCAGGCCAAACTCCCAGCCCCTCCACTATTCTTTTGATGTCTATCCATGCTTGGCCAGGTGATCAAAGGAACAAACACTGCTAACTTGTATTAGTTGTTTCTAACAGGACTTTTGTATCTGGGGGTTGAATTATAGTCAGTGGGATGATCTAAGAACAGCATTCCCCCCACCCCCCGGCCTTCTTTCTTTCTTTCAATAAATAACTTCCAGACTCTTAAAAATCTCATTGGTAAAATAAGTTGTGGAAAGGAATACAGTTACAATTACTCTGTGTAACATTTATTTTTAACGCTGTCTGTACATTCTGTCCTTTCTTAGATCTACCAAAAAGCTGCACCAAGGAGATAGCACATGTAACAAGGTTTTGTAAATTGAATGTCTTTACATTTTTTTTGTAACCATGCTTTGTGCCATTCCTTAAATAATCTTCCATTTTCCTTGTCTTTGTTGTTCTGGTGTGGGTGGCAGATCTTGAATTCAGGGACTTGTGCTTTCATTTGGCTTCTTCTTATGGCGGGGGCTCTACTTGATTCACAGCTTGACTTTCAGCTGGACATCAGAGCCTCTCGGATTTCTCTGACCAGACTGGATTTGAATTGTGATCTTCAGCTCTCAGCCTTCTGAGTAGGTAGAATTCCAGTCATGAAGCAAAGTGTTCATCTCAAATCTACATTCTTATATTGGTTCAAAGTTTTTAAAATTTCTATAAATTTTACTCATATAAAGTTTACCCCTCATAGACTTATACAACCATGCAGATTTACAGTCTGTAGTAACTAGGCTAGAAGCAGTAAATTTTAGAAATATTTACTGGAGGAGTAAAGAAAATTAATAATCATGTACAGAGTGATTAAAATTTAAATGTGAAACTCCAAGATGAGTTGGAAGTGAGAGAGACAGAGAGAAACAGAGAGAGAGAGACATAGAGACAGAGAGAGAGAGAGGGAGAGAGAGAGAGAGAGAGAGAGAGAGAGAGAGAGAGAGAGAGAGAGAGAGAGAGAGAGAGAAACAGAGAGAAAAACAGAGAGAAAAGCATAGTATAGCAGAAACAGCTCAGCAGTAGGAGTAGAAAGAGAGCACAGGGGTAAGATAAACATTTATCCTTTAGCAAATGGTTATCGGACACTAGAGCACTGAGTTTTGTCCAAAGCAATTTCCCAATACTTCAGTGCAGAACACCAAGGAAAGCACTCACTGGAATGGAACTTATATCCTGGTAGTTATATTGACTTTTTCTGTGAAGGGACTGCCTTGAATGCTATTGTAAGAGGTTTGATATTCATCAAATTTAATTAGAAACCATTGAAATTTTATTAAGTTTTGGAGTGACATGAGCAGATACACATATTAGAGCACCAATTTGGTAACATTTTAACAGATGGGCTGTACAGAATGTTGAAAAATGAAATAATATTAGATTGGTCTGTCTCAAAATTGAAACAGAGGTAGAAGGCATTGAGAGGAGAGAATGTTAACAAGTGACTTCTGGTTTTGTCACTCAAGGACTGCTAGAATACTGCTATAGGAAAGCAGACAAATATGAATGACATTTTCAGCTAAATTTTCTTAATTTGGGAGGGAAGTACAGAGGTACAGTTTATTTAGTGAATTCATTCTACAGAAGAAAGGACAGATGTAGAGCTGAATGTAGACAGAGAAGAGGTGGACTTAAAATGGTGAAATGTTGATTGATGTAAAATCAACTACAGAAGTTGAAATAGTTTGATACAAAATTTGCATTGTTTTTAAATGGTTATATAAGTGGGATTAAACCCAAAACGTCAATTTATGAGTATGATGGATCTTGAATGTCCTTTTCCTCTTCCTCCTTCTCCTCCTCCCCACTTTCCATCTATCCTAATGCCATCCACCCTCTCAAATGAGTGAGTCCCAGTACACTGGATATTAGACTCAAAGGTCTGTGTGAAAAAGGGCAATTATAATAGATATTGGTTTTTTTATGAAAGTCAAGATACATAGATGAATTCACAAGGCACTACTTTGTTTTACAAAACCTCTTTTGAGCTGTCAGTGTGTCAGGGTAGAACTATAAGCAGTAAAGCAGTCTTGTTATTGGATTAAAGATTGCTGATTGGAAAGGGACTGTATTTTGTATTTTTATAAGAATCTTTATACTGGATTAGCTTTTACACATATAAAACAAAAGATGGTTTTTATTCCAGAAAATTTTGATACACAAAGGGTTATTCTATTGTAAATGTTTAAATAAATAGTATAATTGTTTATTATGTTCAGTGGGATGTTGGTGCTGGGATATATCTTTGCTTTACCTAGCCAGTATACTTAGAACTACTCACACCTGGTGGCCTGGTGCCTTAAAAAATATCTATTTCTGTGTGAAATGAGCCTTAGAAATTGTTTACAATCTGATCTCCAAGTGGTACTCAGTAGACACTGAGAGTCTAGCTTCTAGGTCTTTGAAAGAATAAATTATAAGCCAATCTGGCAGTAGAGTAGAGAACAATATTATGGTTAAGGTTTTCAGTAGTTTCCCCAGAAAATGGGATTGATGTCTCCATTATGACACACTGCTCTGAATGCAGGGGTTGCCTGCTGCCCACTAGGCTATCTTTTCCCTTTTGTTTATCTGCAAATTTTCTAGGGCTAGACATTCAGTGGTGATTCAAGGGCCAGCAATTTTGAGAATGATGGAAGTGCTCCTGCTCGGGGTATAAACATTTCATTCACTTGTGTGTCAATAGTCCAGCGTGGTGTAATTACAAAGAGAGCAATTTATTTCTTTCCCTTTCCCTATGAGTGAACATACCTGCTGTACTTGGAAACCTCCTTCAGGAAATGCCTTTGCTAAGGAGAGGTCCAAAGGAGAAAATGACTAGGCCTAGTTTCACAGAAAAGTAATTAATGGGAAGCTAGAGTCTACATAACCTTATCTTTCTGAATATGAAGTAATCAAGAGTCACATTTATTAGAAAGAACTAAGATGACAGTCACATGAACTTAGTGAGATTTAAACTTTCTCCATGAATATTATTTTGCCCATCCTATTTATTTTCTCACAAAGTTCAAACCCTTTAAAAGCAAGAGGCTTCTCTGTTTACTTGGAGGATGAGCAAGTAAAGGAGAATGCATGAAAGGTCATATCCTTACCTCAAATTATTTCATGGCTGTTGTGGGGGAGGGGGAAGAAAAGACCTATGAAATAGATGACTGATAATAAACCCAATAAAAAGTTTACTGATATAAACAGGAGTTGATATCAAGTTCATTTGTACACACCCCACCATTACCCCTGAAAAGTAAATGAAAAAAGAAAAAAAATCCTTGGGTGGCAAAACTTCTAAACCTGGATGATTTCCTTTTTACTTTTTTTTTTCCAACACCTTCATTGATTTTTCTTTTCTTTCTAGAAACTGTATTCCTGGCTTAGGCCAATATAATATGTTTTCTATTTGACCTGATTTTCTTATTTGTGAATTAATCATTTTATATATTCATTTCCTAATACCTGGCTTTACTATTTATATGCAGTGCACGTGTGCCATTTTTATAACTAGAAAATACGTTCGGTTGTGTTCTAATATTTCAATTTTTCTTTAAAACGAATCCTTTCATTATGTCCAATGACCTCAGTATCAGTAGGAGATTATAAAATAGTGGAAGTTAAAGGCATAGGAACAGACTGATTGTATGTAAATAGCATTATGTTTTTTTGTGTGTTGATTAATGTCCGATATTCTCTTAACAAAACAGACTTCAACTTCCTTCTATTCCATTTCTTTTCTTGCTCATTCAATTACAGAGTCAGAACTACAACAGCAATGGATCATCATGGGACTCTAAGAGAACATATTGATTTATTTATTCAGTAAATATTTACTGAACTCTCTTGTGCCCAACAGAGTAAGTGTGTAAAACCTATCAGCATCATCTCGCTTTGACTAATGACATTAGCTTTGGATAATGCGTGTTGCAAATATTGTCTGTTAGGGTAGGGTTTCAAAGGTGCTGATTCCAAAATGATGTGAAGGATAATAGAAGGGAAAACATCACTAGGATTATCTTCACCTACAAGGAAAACATTAATACACATTGAATATTGGAGCTTCATATTTGGAACAAACTACTTGAAAATAGCAGATTCCGAGCAACCACTGTAGAGTATGTGCCAGAATGATATAAATATTTTGAAAAATTAAGGAACTGTGTGTTAAATCTTCAACCATTACTATTCATTGTCCCTTAGTGTTAGTGAGGCACGTATGACTTGATGAGATTAAATCATAAACCCACGTAAAATTCACGTCCATGAACATGACCAGGAAAGCATGACCAATCTTCAAGTTTATCTTTTCCATGCTTAGTTCCACACCTCAGCGAAAACGTGCCATCTCAGTTATACAGCATTTCAGGTACTCCATTCACTCAATTCCCATCATGGTCTTTTTCACTTATTCTAGAGAACTCTATCCCCTTCATTTCTTCATGATTGCAATGGCTCCCTCCAAGCTTTCCAACTCTCATGCCTTAGTGGATGATTAAAATAAGCAAGCAACTCTTAAACACTAGAATTTTATGGGAATCAAGATAAGTCAGAACCTCTCAGGTAAGTTATAGCTGGCATTCAATCTAAGGTGACCTCATCTTCACTTGGTTCCCAACAAACAAAAACTGATAAGCTGAAATGGAAACAAGGCTCTACAAGAACATGAGAAAGGCCGTGAGTGTTTCAAAGGCTTCCCATTATAAGATATTCACTCTTTTTTCCTACTCTCTCTGTCTTCCTGCATTTGCCCTCAGTTATTTTCTGTCACTAGTTGTCACGTATCTTTCCTTCTCTTTACATAGTATACTTGCTGTATTCATTTATCTGAACACTACCTTTCTCTGCAATAGCTTATCTTCGGTACGTCTCAATTTTGTCTTTCCCTTTGCTCTATCTGTGAATTATATTGATTCTGGAGCTCAGTCTATTCTCTAAGCCAAGCATTTTTGAGACAAAACACTGATCACTTTAGTACGATGTTATTTTTTGAACAGATTAACTGTGATGGTGAGTTCATGGAAGCTTGCTAGGTAGTCTCCGTCCAGCCTCTGAACTGCTAAGGTAGTCCTATTCTGAAGATTGGACTGAAGAGGAGAAACAGAAATAAGTACAGTAATAAAGTCAGATCAACAGTCTTCTGAATGCCTCATGTGTTTTTCCCATTATAGTGCTCATGGGATGTCTATATTTTAATTGTCAAATGTACCTACAACACTTTCTTCATAAGACACCCAGGGTTTTCAGATGTGGATAAACTGAGGGTTAATGTGATGAAGACCTGGACGTGAACCAGGTGAGTGGGAATAGTTCACATCACAAATCTTTTCATCTGTTGTTATCCAGCACCTGTTTGAGTTAAGGCCCTGGACAAAAAGCAAAAGAAAGAAACAAGAGGGGCTTGAAAGGTATTTGGTTAGATTCAATGGGAAGCAATCTGGGTCTGTAATGAAGAAGTGACACTGAAATGGAAACAAGATTCTACACTGTGGTTATTTATTAGACACACTTATACAGTTGCCTGAAAAACCAATTTTGGTAGTAGATAAGTACAATAAAAAAATGACTAAAGGAAAAAAAAAACTGCACCACAAAGAAATGAGAAGGCCACATACACTGGGAAAACTTTCTTCTGGTTTATATGGGTAAAAGACATGACTGGTTCTACCTTCAGTGCCCAGCATAAGCACTAGCATGTCGGAAGTTAAGAGATCTTAAGAACTTATCAGCTTTACAGATTCAGACCTGATCTCATCTACCGTTCCCCTATATTTTAATCCTATTCCCCGTTTGTTAAACCCTTTTTAACAGTGTTTGCAGATGGTGAGTCAAAGACTAGAAAAACACACCCCGAGAGATTTATTTTATCTCCTTTCCGTTGTAGCTCAAGTAGTCTTCTTTCCATATTGCCTTCGCATACCGTGCACCCTGCATATTCTATGTTTGCAAACACTATGGATTCCTATTTTCCCCTTTACATGGTTTACTCTGTGTTTACTCACCAATGCAAATGTTTACAACACAGTAAGAGGTCACAGAGTTACACTGAGCCACAGTGTAGTGAGATGTTATTTTAAGGTTTTTTTTTCTTTTAGTTTCCTCTGATTTTTCCTAATAGTTCCTCTGGGTTCTCATTATTTGAATCTCCTACTGATTTTCTTTCTGGGGCAGAGTGTGTGGAATTTCCTGAATTTTTAGTCCATCACTAGCGACCTAGCCTGAAAGGATTTAGTTTGGAGCTTCTTCCAGTGGAGGAGTGGATGCCTGACTTGCCGCCACAGCAGTTGAGACTTTAATCTGGTTTCTTCTGTGGAAAGCAATCTGCCTCCTGCCAGCATCTCTGTTTTGCAGCACAGCAGAGCAAGTCCTTGGGGGGCTGTGGGACATTAGCAGCAAGAGGGAGAGCTGCTTGGATTCCATCCAAGGTGAACATGACTCTTCCATAACTTCTAACTCTGGGTGGTGCCCGGGAAGGGGTGTCATGAGACAGGCCCCAGTGTCTCTGCTTTGGCCAATTCTAATCTGGAGTCTCTTGAATTCAACTGGGAAGCCTGTAGAGTAACTCTTTCCCACAGGCACTGTGTAGATTTTTCTTCAGAAATGGGATTTTTTAAATTTCTACCTCATTGTTTTTAGATTTCCCATCTATTCTTTCATTTTTTCTTTCTTGCCCATCCACAGGCACCCGAGACATCATTCATCCTAACTGGGGTTTTCCTGAGTACTGGTAGACACCAGCTTTTCCATTCTTTAAAGATTGACTTCAATAGTAACAAAACAAAATACAATAAAATCTTCCTGAAGTATGTAAGTTATTTCTACTGGAAATAATTCAAGTGACTAATTTGAGCGTATCTTTCTTACAAGGTTTGTCAAATTCTATTGATGCCAGGTGTTCTATTGGGTTTATAAATATTTCCCTCACAGATATCAGCACACTATCATTCTTAAACTACTCAGTTAGTGGATAACTCTTGGACAAAGGAGTACAGTAGACATGTTTGTGGAGAGGTCCAATGCATTTCTATGAACATGTCCTACCTGGCGTTATGGAGCTCAGTTGTATGTATCTCTACAGTGAATCTCAACGACAAGCTCTGTATGCATGGTGAGCCTATGTATGACATCGCCATTTAACTCCTTTTGATTGAACAGTTCCATGACGTAAATCCTCCTCCTTGGAACCAAATGCCTCATATTTTACCATGAGTGTGGTGATTATATTCTTGGAAGCTAGCTACAGCTCTGAGATGAGCCTATGTACTCTGTCAGTGTTATGATCACTGACTACTGATATGTGTGATTCATGTTGCTGAGAAATGAGAACTGGGGCTGGGACCCTATGGAGAGTAGAAGCCACCTCATAATAAAAACTATGCATCCAAGTTAAGATTAAATAATACTAGTGAAGCTGAAGTCTCTTCTTGTTTAGATGATTCAGACAAGGTAATAAAGTATGCAGTAAACAACCCCCACCTCTAATAACCTAATATTCAACATTGCCAAAACATTTCCCTTAAGTTTAAAGGACTATACTCCCTCATCAATAAACCTTACATTAGACCCTCAGCTTTGATCTTGCTTTCCAGGACTTTAGATCTTCCACCAGAGGGCTCAGAAGGTGTCATTGATTTTATTTTATTTCTATGCAATGACTGTTTAAACAGTCAATGAGAATTAAGTTATATAGTTGTTCTGGTCAATTATTTGAAATATTTACTGAGCAAATATTAACCACAAGATTTTTTTAAATGGTATACGTATGGAATGATAAGTAAGAACACAGAATCTTGACCCTCTCTGAGTTTTCATTTTATGAAAAAGACAATGAAATATAACATCATGCTTCAAAATCAAATCTTTTAGACAATAGCCTGGATTCCCTGTATCTGTTCATCAGCATTAAGGTATGTCAAGAGGAGGGGATTCCTCATCCCTCCAGCTGGGGATTCCATGTCCCACCAGAGTCCACCACACATAGACAGTCTCATATAAAAAGGTGAATTTATTGGGAAAGTAGATGGTGAACTGACCAGCCAGGAGAAATAAATGGTGAACTGCCCAGACAGGGACACAGTGCAGACTTAGGAGCCGGCTGTGACCCCGAGTGGCTCTCATGCTGGGTTTTTAAGGGCAAAACCCATGTGGTCTAACGTGGCCACACACAGGTGGCCAATGGGATAGTCACATACACAGAGGGACCATTGCCAGCTCCAGTCACACGCAGGTAGCCAATAATGTTACACAGCCCAGTGTTTGAATTTACCTATCACCTTAGTTGGAGTTGGCGTGCACATTGGGAAGGTCTCCATACAAAGCAGGCCCACCTCTACCCAAGGTTGCCCCTCCCTGGAAGGGCAAAGATGGCTGGGCTGTACCACTGTTGACCTTCCACAATGGAGAGAGGAACTCTTAGGCATTTCGGATGCCACCAGTCCCTGCTCCCCTTAACACTCCCTGTTCCCCTTAACAATACATATGGAATGATAAGAACACAGAATCTTGGCCCTTCCTGACTTCCATTTTATGAAAAAGACAATGAAATATAACATTATGCTTCAAAATCAAATCATTTAGACAATAGCCTGCATTCCCTGTATCTGATCATCAGCATTAAGGTATTTCATGAAGTAAATCGTGGACGTGTTAAATTGTGTTTTTAGATATTGACTTTACCAATTTGGGAAGCAACATCAGGAAAGCTTTCCCCAAATTTCGTTTTCCTTTGTGGTCTTACTAAGATTTGAATGCTTACCTTTATGACTTAAAGCCTAGTGAACTTTGACAAACAACATAGCAACAATTATATTTTAAAAAGAAGATTCTTACAGAATTGTAATCAGTGATCTATGAATTGAGTTATCTAATCTAGTGTTGCAAATTATCCTTATCCCCTCATTATTATTCTCTGTACCTTTCTTGACAACTCTGTGCTAGTCATTAATTTAGACTCTGTGTAGAAGGAAATAACATGATAGCCTGTCTATAACATACTTTTTTTTTACATTCTTCTTGTCTAGACTTCCAGAGCAATTAATCTGAATGAATGTCTGTGTTCTATAATGCCCCAAGACTCCAGTCAATATTTAGAGCTCTATGAAAGATGGATTAGGAAACTTTTCCCAAATCAGCCTCATATTTATTTCTTTCAGGTAAATGTGTCTATCTTGAGTTTAGGGAAAGTTCATTATGCCTAATGAAAAAAGTCCTTCTTTGGGAACTAGTCATTCTTTATTTGGAAATGTTGGAAAATAATCAGAAAAATACCTCTATAAAGGTCTTTGTTATGTTTCCTATTTTGATAAAAGAAAAGACATAAAAACTTGTTTGGTATAGACTTTATAAAGAGATCCAGTTAGTCAACCTACATTGGTAATTATTTTACCTATAGCACAGGGTAAAAATCCATAGCACATTATAAAAGGGAAATATAAGAACATAATTTTTCATTCTCAAGAAAGAATGAGTGGAAGCAAAGAAGTAACAAACATTGCATAAGCGATCACATTTTTGTTTCAGATTCAATATTGTACTTACAGTCAAGACTACAGTATTCTTTCAATTTCACCGCAATAAGCCCTGAACAGAACCTGAAAAGGTGCATCTTAATAAGGCCATATGAAAAGCAGCAGCTTTATTATAGTTGAAATTTGGTGTGTATGCTTGCATCTGTGACTTCTGAAAAGGGATTTGGGAATGTTTTACTTCAGCAGGAACAGGAAAACAATTGCTCTGATAAGCAGTGTATCTTTTATGTTCATATGGATCTGAGTTTCACTTAGTGCTTGTAGTTTGTAGGTATCACACACACACACACACACACACACACACACACACACACAACCACACATACACACACAGTGAAACCAACGTCAACATGGCACACAGCTATACTTCCGACAGTGTGACACACATAGATTCACGGTCTCTCTAGAAACAATTTTGTCTTACTCTCCTTAATGAGGAGGTTTGAGCACAGAAAATAACTTCAGTTATTAGCAATATTGTTTGCTTTTTGGATCTTGATAATATTTATATTAATAAAAATAAAGACAACAAGGAAAAGGAAATGGAGGAAGGAAAGAAGGAAGAGAGGAGAAAGAAGAAGAGGAGAGGAGAAGGGAGAGGTGGGAGAAGAGGAGGAGGAAAAGGAAGAAAGGATAGTGGCAAAAGGGACAAATACAGGGTAAGAAGGAGAGAAAAGAAAAGAGAAAGTTGTAGAAAAAGGATTTATCTTGGGGATGACACTTTAGAAAGCTATTCTTAAAAGAACCATAAAACCAGCCAACATACTCATCAAACCAAATACTTTCTTCTCATCTCCTTTCCCTTATAGTGATAGATCCCACAGAATCAGTTCCAAAATGATTCTGTGTCATTAAGAAAAAACCAATATTGTTCAGTCAATCATATCTCATGCCATTGAGCTGCACGTTCTCTTTAATAAAGTAGGTTATCTTCTCCTGAATGAGATGAGGCAGGAAGCTGGGGAGGAGATAAGAAACACTAATGCATTGCAGCATTTAAACAAATCAATGCACCACTCTACCTTGAAAGTCACCAAACAAACAATTGATGTCCTGCAGGCTGAGCACTTAAGGCAGCTCTAGGCAGCCACCAGGCCAGCCATTTATTTCCAGGCCCTGATATCTTCAGAACATCATTAGCAACAGGGAAGCATTAAGACTGCAAGTGGGATGGATTCACATCTGTCTGGATAACTGTGAGCACTGATCTGTTTGAAACACCAGAGAGCTGCTTAAAATTTCACATTTGCTGATGGCATTACCCTCACCAGATTGACTATAAACACCATTGCCAAAGGGGCTGTTCAGCTTTGTCTATCTCCATGGGAAAACTTTCGTTTTTTCTCCTACAGGGAGCTTGCTAGGACAGACTTCGCATTCCAGATCCATTCCAGACTCTCTCCGCTCATGTATTCATCTTACCCTGAAAAATGGGATGCTTGCTGGAAATGAACCTTACAACCAGAACTCTAAAATGACAGGCAAAACAGTAGCTTAATGCCTGCTTATATGTGGATGCGTAAATGTATTTCCTCTCTCTTTTTTGTTGTATTCCCCCAAATACGTATTAAACCAGGGTTTCTACTTTCTCTTTGGCTTTCAGAGTATGTTGTCAAGCTTGGTACACTTTTTTAGCAGCTGTCAGAGTGAATTTATTCCCAAAGATGTCAACAGTCTTATGTAATCCAGTAGGGAAACTGCTGGTAATGGATGCTATTCCAGCATTTTGAAGCCTAAGTATCTAGCATAATTAGGATGCAAAAACAGGGTGGAGGATATGAAATCTCTTACCAGCTTCTATTATGGAGTAATGAATAAAAGCAAATTGTCTGAAATTGCCATACTTGAAACTTTCCTTCAGACACATAACCAAGAGCCACTGACAGAGAAGAACTAGTCTGTGTGGAATTTCAGATGCATGCTTTAGATGGTTAAATATGCCATGGATTTATTTCAGTAGGAAAGAAAATAAACTACTTCCGTGTGGCTTCCCCCGCTCCAAATCATAGAACCAAACACCGAAGAGCACAGTTATCAGAGCTCAATGGAAGATAGAAAGAACAAGGAAAAGAAAGTTGCCATTATTTTCAAATTAGGATAATAGAATCTTCTGTTTTGGGGGAGTCCAGCAAGGATACTCCTGAAGTCTTGAGCATGATGGCATAGCATGAGTGTTTATTTAAATATAGATAACGATAATGGGTTTTGCAAGGAGGTGGTTTGTAACCCAAATGACTTGGAATTCAAACTTTTAGAATCTAAAAGTTAGTCATATTGTGGAATATATAAAAATAATCATAGCTTTAGAGGTACATGATATATCTGCAGCACTAGAAGTTTGTATCGCCAGTAGATAATCAATTCAAGTATCCAGTCTGTGTTCAATAGGATAGAATTTTTATAATAAAATTACTGGCAAACATACCTAGATAATCCTGAGATATTTAGATACACAGAAATCAAGAGTTGCTGCAGGTTATAAAGTAATTTTAACAAAGATACTCATCAAGGGGTATGTAATTGTAGCTTATTAGACAGAACAGTTAATATCTATGTCAGATGGCCTTTGAACATTTATGTGGATCAAGATGGTAATGTCAGTAAACTATAATCTAGAGAACAAATCTACCCTGCTATCTCTTTAGAAAAGTTTTATTGGAATGTGTTCCTATACATGTGTCATTGTCTAATTACAGCAGAGCTGAGTGTTTGTAACAGACACTAAATGGCCCATATAAAGCAGAACGTATTTGTGACATGGTCTCTCACAGAAAAAGTTTGCTAATTCTTGGACTATTTACAGGCAATCTAAATGAATGAAACTCCCAGCTCGATTGGGTAATTTATGGCAGCTTTATTGATTTGTGTGTCAGATCTTTTATATTTAAAATGAGAATAGCAATATCACACAGGCTGAATGGAATGAATTGATACTCATAAACTGTTTGAAAGGTGCCTGCCCATAGTTGAACAACAAGTTGATGGTCACTTGTATTCCCAGTTACTCAGGAGGTAGAGGCAGAAAGAGCTGAGGTTCAAGGCCAGTCGAGTGTCTTCTCCTTATGTTAGGAAGTAATGCCTTCCCCTTCCCCCCACCATCTTCCTTATGGTAGATAAATTTTAGACAAAATATTGGCTATTATCAGAATCTGGAAGTTTGGAGAGAAGAGCACACAAAGCTGAGGAAATGAAGTAGCCTAGAATACTGGATGTTGGGCACCTGAGGTAAGCATCATCCCGCTGATAAGGAGGATCCTGATAAACCTGAGAAGGCTATTTCAAGGTGTCTTGAGGAATTAAAACTAGAGATTAAATTTTCATGGCTAGCATGCATGATTCCATTCTATTCTTACAGTGACAGGAGAAAGAGAGAGAGAGACTGAGAGAGAGACTGAGAAATAGACAGAGACAGAGAGATAAAGGAAGGAAGGAAGGAAAAAAGGAAGGAAGGAAGGAAGGAAGGAAGGAAGGAAGGAAGGAAGGAAGGAAGGAAGGAAGGAAGGAAGGAAGGAAGGAAGGGGAAGTGAAGGGAAAGGAAGGGAAGGAAAGGAAAGGAAAGGAAAGGAAAGGAAAGGAAAGGAAAGGAAAGGGAAGGGAAGGGAAGGGAAGGGAAGGGAAGGGAAGGGAAGGGAAGGGAAGGGAAGGGAAGGGAAGGAAAGGAAAGGAAAGGAAAGGAAAGGAAAGGAAAGGAAAGGAAAGGAAAGGAAAGGAAAGGAAAGGAAAGGAAAGGGAAGGGAAGGGAAGGGAAGGGAAGGGAAGGGAAGGAAAGGAAAGGAAAGGGAAGGGAAGGAAAGGAAAGGAAAGGAGAAAGAATGAAATTTAGAGGAAGGAAAGAAGAAGGAATGAATGAAACAAAAAGGAGGAAAAGAAATAAAAAAGAGAGATGGAAAGAAAGAGGAAGAAAGAAAATGGCTTGATAGTTCATATCCAGACTGTCTTCCCAGCAAGCATAAAGTCCTGAATATAAACCCAATGGTTCTCCCCAACAAGAAACCCTCCATCAAATAAACATTTTTAGTTATTTATTAAGCAATTCCCAGGTTATGGAAAAAATCAAAGTTTACTTTTTTTTAAAGCCCATCAATATGTGAGTTAGACAGACAAACAGGTTCACTTCTTGGCTGACTGAGAATAAGAGAGGATTCAGTTTAAGAGAAAGCACCAGTTAGTAGAAGAACTGCTCTGGGAAACCTCATATCATGAGATTGGCATGAGAGAGAGAGGGGGGGAAGGGGGGGAGGGAGAGGGAGAGAAAGACAAAGACAAGCAGAGAGAGACAAAGACAGACAGAGACAGAGAGACAGAGAGACACTTAAGAATATGATGGGATGTTTGGTAAAAGGACTACAATTATGGAAACTTTTATAGTTATAGAAACTTTTTTTTGTAAGTTATGCATGCATGTATCCATATTAGGATAAAGGCTTCTGTGCAAGGCTTCTCTATATCAGGAAAGAGGAAACCAAATCAAATATGAGGCCTTCAGAGAAAGACAAATGACAACCTGTAGCTCTGTGTCCCTGCTTTCCTGGAAGACTTGTCTAATCAAGCTTGCTATGATGGTTATCTAAATAGTCCATTGAATTTTGCCTGACATGGGAAGCATTCATACCTTCTTCACATTTGGTTTTGTTTCATTTGTACGATAGATGCAATTACATCTAAGGTTTTTGCCACATGTACCTCTTCCTTGCCTCTTCTGCCATTCCTGTACTCGTGATATCATCTCCTCTCTTTCGTTGAGGAGAATTTGTAATTTATTTGCAGATCCTAATCCTCAATTTTGGTTTTCTGTCAATTTGCCTGCTAAAAAAGGTCTTTGCATTTAGGTTTCCCTCATATCATGTGTGAATGTTACTGATGGTATTCTTAGCATGACTTTATAATGCTTTTCTTTTTACAGGTGTCTCACTAATCACAAGTAGATTGTCAGGAGCTAGGTACATGTTTTTATTTGGTTTTATAGTCTAATCCAGGTGTGCAAAGTTTGGCATCCAGTGAACACACATTGTAGCCTGGAAAGAATAAAAATATGGGAGCTTCTTACTATTCTCAGTCAAGTTTTTGTTTTTGTTTTTGTTTTGCTTCGTTTCTTTGACAGAGGCTTACTTGACCGTCCTTAGAAGAGGCCGATGGTTCTACTGGAAAAGGCAAGAAAAACCCATGCCACTGGATACAGTCCAAAGAAGTTGGAGAGAGGGGAGGGAGGGAGGGCGAAAGGAAGGGAGGAAGGGGGAGAGGGAGGGAGGGAGGGGGAGAGGGAGGGAGGGAGGGGGAGAGAGAGAGAGAGACAGAGAGAGAGACAGAGAGACAGAGAGAGAGAGACAGACAGAGACAGACAGAGAGAGACAGAGAGAGAGAGAGAGAGAGAGAGAGAGAGAGAGAGAGAGAGAGAGAGAGAGAGAGAGAGAGAGAGAGAGAGAGAAGCACAGTGAATTGGGAAACACACTTATACCCCATGTTTCTGCTTATGGTGTCAGTAATGATTACAGTAAAAAAGATCTTGGGAGCTGATCCTTGCACTTCTGTACCTTTTACACTGTGGATGGTAATGAGTTTCTAATTAACTTTGTTTATTTGTTTCCTTTTGTGATTACCTGGCCTATCACTCCTTCAACAACCAAAGCAGTACCAATTTACTTCAGTTCACTTATTTAGAGGGCTGGAAATGGCGTGTGAGCTACAAATCTTTGAGTAAACAATCCCCTAGATTACCAGGATAATTACAACTTCTTTTCTATGCTGCAGCTTCTCCCATACTGGCCAACAGAGAGTCTGTTATACTAGGCAAATTGTATCATCATTTGCATAGAAATTACTTTTCTTTCTTTTATAAAAATATGATAGAAGAGACATTTTCCATTGAGGGTGAGGTGGGAGGAAGAACAAACTATGAAAAGTCACTTTTAAGGATTAATGATATGTGCCAAATAAGGTGAATGATGTATTTACATATATTGCCATATGTTATCTTTGCCACAGCTCCTCGATATAAAATTTATCGTTTCATTATAAAGATAAAGAAGCTGAGGCTAATAAATTCAAGTGATTTAACTTAGCACACCATTTGTGGATCTGTGCATAAATAATCAGGTAGAGGTTAGAGATTTATCCCAGAAGACTGTGTGGCTCTGAAATTCTGTCTTGGTACTTCACCTGACCTTTTGTGCTTAGGGGTAGTTACCATTCCATTATATTGGATATTTCTGAGATGACATGCACCCTATAGTACTCAACAGGCAAGCGTCGTGTCCAAAAGTGACAACTGCACTAATTTGTTCTCTCTGATACCATACTCTCTTCTGTTCCTTTCTTTTTCCTTTACCTTTTTTCTATTCTTTCTTTCTTTCTTTCTTTCTTTCTTTCTTTCTTTCTTTCTTTCTTTCTTTCTCTTTCCTTCTTTCTTTTCTTTTGAAATAGCATCTTGCTCTGTAGCCCAAACTTGAGATTTTGAGATTCTCTTGCTTCAGCCTCAAAGTATCAGGACTGGGTGTTTACCACCATGCCTGGTTAACATAAATGAGGTTTGTAAGCAGCAAATATATATATATATATACATATGAATATATAAAGAGAGGTTTTGCTGCTATGTATATATAATATAAATAAATATATTCAATATATAAGTGTAAATTAGAATATATAATTGTATATCATACTATATAATATATGTATAGAGTATGCATCTACTTATGTATATTTGTATATATTTATGTGTAATATATGAAACATAATATATTCATAAATATATTATATATTGAATTGCATTTTATCATATTATATATTACATTTAACTATAATATACAAATATACTTTATATTATCACATTATATAATACATATAATTAAATATATAATTAAATATAATTATAGTTAAATGTAGCATATAGCATAGAAGCATATACAACATGTACAATAAAATGTAATATATAAAATATAAATAAAAATACAATATACTGGGGTCGGGAGTTTGGCTTAGTGGTAGAGTGCTTGCCTAGCATGCATGAAGACCCGGGTTCGACTCCTCGGTACCACATACGTAGCAAAAAGCCTGAAGTGGTGCTGTTGCTCAAGTGGTAGAGCCCTAGCCTTGAGAAAATCCAGGGACAGTGCTCAGGCCCTGAGCCCAAGCCCAGGGCTGGCAAAAAAAAATACAATATATTATATATGTTTAGGTTTGGCTAATATATACACATACACAATATATCATGACGGCAAGTAGCTTTTCTCCATCTATTTATATGTATCTATGTATATATTTTATATATCGCCATGTGCATCTTTTTATATATAATCTTTACATGTGTCTATCTATCTACATATCCACTGACTGGCCTATACACTCAGATATATGTACATGGGACTATGTATTGTATATATGTAATTGGAACTATAGGACTATTTGAGAGGACAAACAAGAGGCAGAAAGGAAAAGTGAATGAAGGGAGGTGAAAAATACCAAAATACATTCTTGTCTATTCTTGAAGATGACAGAAGGCCACTTAGTGAATGCTACTGAAATGTAGGGTTGTTCGGGAAGTAGGGAAAGGGACAACAGAGGGCTCAATTTGAGATCAATATATCCTTATTTGGTTATTTGAAATCAGATAGGGAAGGGGGGAAACAAGATGAGGGGCGGGGATGGGGGGAGGGAAATGGGGTCCAAGACATGAGAAAGAGTGTCAATGTTTATGCAGTAATGCACCTTCTATCTGGTGAATATTATGTAACCCTTCTATTAACTACAATAAAAATATATGGAAAAAAGATAATACATTCCTGTTGAATATGCCATGATGACTGTCTGTATAATCAACACATACATTCAGGCACTCAAACAAATAGAATTGGATGGCAGGAAAGTTAGATGTTCTGGCGTGGGTGGGAAAGGTAGTAGAAAGGTGGCTGAAAGGGAGGGGAGTAGAATTCCTTTTCTAGGTGCTTGTGAAAGAAAGAATGATGGGATCTGATAGAATTGTCTTAAGATGTGATGGAGAATAAGGAAGGAAGAGAACAGGGGAATGTGTTTGATCAGGGTACATTTTGTGCATGTGTAGAGATGCCTCTTGCACAACTAACGTATGCTAACAAAAGATGCCAACAATAACAGCAAATAGAAGACAAGCTCTGTACACAGACATTTTTCAAAATTCTTTTTTTTTTGCCAGTCCTGGGCTTGAGCTCAGGGCCTGAGCACCGTCCCTGGGTTTTCTCAAGGCTAGAGCTCTACCACTTGAGCCTCAGCACCACTTCCGGCTTTTTTCTATGTATGTGGTACCGAGGAATCGAACCCGGGTCTTCATGCATGCTAGGCAAGCACTTTAACCACTAGGCCAAACTCCTGGCCCATTCAAAATTCTTGTACGTCAATTTTGCTTAGGATTAATTAGATAAAGTGAATCACATGTCAAGCCCAGGGTCAATTAGGGAAGTATAGCATATACAATGATATGGTTTACCAGGACTCAGCACTCTGAAAATCTCCGCACATAAAAATGACTGAACTGCTGTATAAGTCCATCTTGGTCCAAGTAAAAGCTTACTTTCTTATTTCTTCCTTTCTGATATTGAGAATTAGAAAATTTAGAAAATCCATGCATTAAAAAGTAGCATGCTTAACCCATCTAATATGTTCTTGAGTTAAAATTATAAAGTGTGTCTAAGGGTGGCAGGTATGCAAAATGTACCTAAATATAAGCTTTCATTCAATGTTACAAGGTACTGTTCAGGGTGGTTTTCAACTAGTGAGGCCTTAAATTATCTACTAAATGATCTAATAATCATCTACTTATGGATACAATAGACATATTTTCCTCTGAACCTCATGGAAATTTACCAGGGTCCTGTTTTATCACAACATGTTCTCTGTTTCTTTCTTGATGTAGTAGAGGTTACTTTAAGGAGAGTCTCAATGAAGAAATAAATATTTTCCCCACTATATTGTAATGGAATATACATACATGTATCAGGCTAGTCTAGGATATTCTTTATATTCATTCCAATTTGTTTTTAATTATATTATTATTATATAGCATATAATAATATATATAACTAATTATATAACTATTCAACTATCTAATTAATCAACATATCCATTTAACTTCTTTAATATCTGTAGCTCCTAGCATTTGAGACAATTGCTTCCAGAGAAGATAGCATTTTACAATGACATGGAGTAATTCAACCTTCTATGCCCTAGGTAGAGCCTACATGACTGCTGCCACCATACTTCTTGGGCCTAAAGAGGGATATATATATATATATATATATATTACACATATATATACATATAGTGTATGTATATGGTACAAGTGAACCCCAATGTGGTGAATTATATGAATATTTATGGAGCTTTAAGATTTTCTGCTATAGTATATAAAGTTTAATCAATAGCCATAGATCTAAAGATGTGAAATCGAAGCCTGAAATCTAGGAAGCAAATAATGCCTTCCTGTTCACAGAGGAATAAGTAGGCTTTGATATAAAAGAAGGAAGAAACTTCCATTTCTATAAAGAAAATTGAATTGGCAAGCTAGTTTGGAAGGTGTCATTATTAATAATTTGATGCTAGGTAACAAAGAATCATTTCTTGTTTATGGCAAACATATATTCATATATTCCTACATAATGTTGCAAATATATTCTCTCTATTCAATATATATATATATAAATAACATGTATATAATTTTATATCAAATACTGAATGCATGGCTCCAAATCTCTTGATTCTGTTTCTGATGTGATGATGTGTGACTTCAATTGCGTAGATAAGAGTTGACTAGAGGGAAGGCACAGATTTTCAGGGTGCTGAGTCCTGGTAAACCATATCATTGTATATGCTATACTTCCCTAATTGACCCTGGGCTTGACATGTGATTCACTTTATCTAATTAATCCTAAGCAAAATTGACGTACAAGAATTTTGAAAAATGTCTGTGTACAGAGCTTGTCTTCTATTTGCTGTTATTGTTGGCATCTTTTGCAATTCATTCTACCCTTGGGCAGCTGGTTTCTCTAGCCTCTACCTACCTTTGAAGCTCCAGGTTGACACTGACGAATTAGCCATGCCCCTGGTAGTTTCGCACTCACAACCCTCCTCAGATACCATTTCAGCTGCCTGCTCTTTCTATTTTGATCCCAAATCCTGAATTTCCAGCTCTCCTTGATTGAATTCTCCTTGTTTTTAGCCACTACTGGGATACAGTCGGCCTCTGTGAAGCTGTTTGGTAACTTTCCTGTTTCATTCTCTAGTCTTCTTACCCCACCATCCTTTTCATTGAGATGCTAAAGCAGAGGCTTCGTGTACAGTACGTGTCTGAACTACATTTCTCCCCACATATTGTTATTTGATGTCTTCCACATCTCTCAGTTCTGTTTTGCTCTCTCAGCAATTCCGGCCACTTGGCAGCATGGTCCATCTTCCAGTTCATTAACATATAAAGTGGAAAAAAAATTGGCCTTAATACTGACCCTTGTGGGTCTTGATTTCCCAGTCTTCCAACTCCTAAATGGTTTCCACACACAAATGCTCTTTTCATATCAAATAATCCAATTCTCATTCTCCTTAAGTATAGCATAAACGCAGGTTGAACTCTGTGTTATTTTTAACTATAAGAGCACGATTTAGCTAGCCTTTTGGAGTTTAATGAAGTGCACCCCATCAAAGGCTGTACTTGGCAACAGCACTAGGGAATAGCATAACACACCAGCACAGCTTGGGAGAGGAGAGCGAGAGGATGAAAAGCAATGACAAAACCTGGTTCCATTGCTATGAGAAGCTTTCAAAAATCAGGTGAGAGCTTTGCAAAATAACCAAAACCAGGATCGGTTAGATTTTTCTCTCCCTCCCTCTCCCTCTCCCTCCCCCTCCCTCCCTCCCTCCCTCTCTCCCTCCCTCTCTCTCTCTCTCTCTCTCTCTCTCTCTATATATATATATATATATATATATATGTGATCAGATTTCTCCTCTCTATCTTGTAAGTGTTTTATATATATATATATATACATATATAATATTGAGGGCCTTTTCTTTGACATTATTTGGGATGTATACAAATAGTGCCAAAAAGAAATTAAAGGCATGATCCTGTGGACCAAGATATGAAAAGAAGATATCACAGAAAGCTCCAAACTGGGAGAAAACTAGGAGCCAGAATTCAGTGGCAAATCAGAGAACAGTTATTAGAGAAAGAATATTGGGCTCAATATTTGATTCTAAACTCTCTGTCAATTGTTTACTCTATCACTAAACTCTACTATTGAAATGAGATGTCTTAATCAGGCATCATTTTCTTTGGTTTTATGTTTATATTTTCAGAAAACATATGCTTGTGATTAAATGTGTTTACCATTTATATATGCATATAAAGAATCCTAACTTATGGCTATAGGTTGGAATGTATATTGAGCAACATATTCCTTTATCGAATGGACATATGTGGGTGCAAATAGTGAGCCTTGGTAATTTAGGAACCTTTTGTGGTTGTTTTTGTTTTTTGTTGCTTTTTTTGGGGGGGTTGGGGTTTTTTTTTTGTGTGTGTGTCATGGGGCTTGAACTTGACCTGGGCACTGTTCCTGAGCTCTTCAGCTCAAGGCTACCACCCTACCCTTGAGCCAAGCCACACTTTCCATTTTCAAGAGGTTAATTGGAGATAAGAGTCTCAGGTCCTTTTGTGCCTGGGCTAGCTTTGAACCTTGATCCTCAGATCTCAGCCTCCTGAATAGCTAGGATTACAGGTGTGAGCCACCACACCCAGCTAAAAACCTTTCTGTTTTACTTTAATTTCAGAGCAATCTTTAAAAATATATATGAGGGCTGGGAGTGTAGCTTAGTGGTAAAGTGATCGCCTAGCATGCATGAAACCCTGGGTTCGATTCCTCAATACCACATGTCAGACAAAAACTGGAAGTGGCGCCATGGATTGAGTGATAGAGCACTGCCCTTGAGCACAGAGAGGCTCAGAAACAGAGCTCAGGCCCTAAGTTTGAGTCCCACAACTGGCAATGTATATATATATATATATATATATACACATATTCTTGTATATATATGTATACATATGTATATGTACACACACATAGATATCTATATATTTGTAGATGAGGAGCTCACCACGAATGGTTCACCCATGTATGCTCTAGCTAGTTAAGCAGATGAGAATCCAGGGATTGCAGTTGAAGGCCCGCCCAGGCACAGTGGGGTACAGTAATGCACATGGGTCATTTTAAGCTGTGTGGGAGCTGAGGAATTGAAGAATCATACTAGGACACCAGCCCAGGCAGAAAAGTTCATGAAAGACCCCTTCACAACTCAAGCGGCGTTCAGTGACTCTTGTTTGCCATCTTAATTTACACTGGAGGCTCAGATAAGGAGAATCATGGTTCCAGAGCATCATAGGTGGAAATTCTGAGATTCATGTTCCGCAAACACAGGATGCATTGGCTTGCACCTGTAGTACCAGAAATGATGAGAAGTCTAAAAGTATATGGATTACAGGTGTGACCCCAGTCAGGAAACAAGACATCACCCTAAAAGTAACCAGTGAGTTACATGATGATGTGCCTCAATGTGAGTCCAAACTCCAATATTGCAAAGACAAAAAAAAAAAAAAAGATGATGGAAGGAAAGGATAATTTGGGGGTCTTCAAATTAGATTTATTATACCTAAGTTCTATAGCAAGTATAACTTGTTCCTTGTTGGTATGTGATTAAGAAAACATGATGTATGTATGGCTTAAATAGCAAAGTGTATTTATTTTGAGAAAAAATGTTTAATAAAGACTGACTCACTCATACCAAAGTTCCAGCATTTCAGCCCATGTTTCTGGGAAAATAAAAAAAAATAAAACAGTTTTGTGTATAATTCCACTTAAGAGATAGAATGACTTGTTAAAAGGAGCATATGATTTTCAGTTACAGCTCAGCCATTATGAAGTTTTTTTACCTTGGGCAATTTACTTCTGTTTTCTGAGCCTCATTCCCCCCTCTGACAAAAGTGGGTAATAATATTTACTAAAAAGTACTATTTGTTAAGAAGCAAGAGACATGAAAAACAATAGAACAGTGCCTTGCTCCAATAGAAACCAGTAAATGACAACTATTCAGAAGGCTGAGATCTAAGAATCACTGTGTTCGAAGCCTGACCAGGCAAGAAAGACCTGGAGACTCTTATCTCTAACTAATCACCAGAAAGCCAGAAGTAACACTATAGTTCAAGTGCAATCCTTGAGCAAAAGAGCACAGGAACAACACCCAGGACTTCCAAAAACTAACAAAAAAGAAGGGGGAGGGAGACACAAAAATGTTTGATCATCTAAGTTGTGATCATCTAAGTTACCTTTAGAAAAGCCTGGAGTTTGGGGGTTATTCAATAATGAGTAGCTATACATAATACTGCATTGCTCCAGTTATGGCAATTTTTAATTATTGTATCGACATTCATTTTAAGATGTTTGGATTGGGTATCACATCTTGGAACTGAAAGAAGAAATTATAAGAAGACTATTCCATTCTTGAGTATAAATGTGGCTAAATTGACCTCTAGAAAGTGCCAACTTTGCTGCCAAATTTGCAAACAAAATCAGATTTGGCCTTTTATTTAGATAAATATATGCTAAAAATGTTAAGGAAGGCAAAGTTGGGCTGATTTGAACAGAGAATCTGGTATTAAAAGCAGGTGAAACATGATTATTTAGTTTTCTCTGTTTAATCTAGATTTTATTCTCAAGGAGATAGTTTTATAAGAAAAGTGAAATACACATGGAAATGAAAAAAATCAAAAGTGAATTTCCAAAAACAGTAAGTCCTGGGGAAACAGAACGAAGTGAAGAGGTCACGTCCATATGAGAGAGACAGTTTAAAAATATAATAGGAAGAATTTAAATATTCAAAACAGAAAAAGAAAGGGCTCCATATGTAAAATATGACAGAGCTTACAAGCACGAAAAATGAAATTGATTTACAATGCAGCAGAATTTTAAAATGCATCATTGTAGCTGGCTCTTTAGATTTTAAATATATAGGTCTGTAGAAACCAGCATTGGTTCATTAAGCTAAGTATAAAACCACCGAAAATTTGCATAGTAGTTCCAAAAACCATTCTTTTATGATATAGGTTAGAGTCTTGAAATGAAAACTTACTTGAATTAAGCCTATTAAATTTAATACATAAAGGTTGACAGGCCCAACAGATTTGAGATTTTAAATGCCACAATAATACAAGATCATGTGTTTGACACTCTTTTACACACAAGGAGAAAATAGCAATGAATGACTTATCTTCTATCGAATATTACTAAATGCAAGGAATTTCAAAGCATGAAAAATATCATTTTCCTGATAAGTTGTTTTTAGGTAGGAAGTTGTCTAAAATACTTATGAATATGAATTAGCTAATTTTATGTGGAATTCCATTTAGTACTTGAAGTTCATAAAAGCCTCCAAGTTTCAACTACTCATTCATTTAAACAGTACATTAGAAAGGTGATTTCTATGCCAAAATAATGAGCATTCGTGTAATGATTTAGTATAAACTCTTTGAGCTATTACTTACAAGGATACATAAAGCATGGAAAAACCTAAGAGCAGTAATTTCAATGATCATCTTTCCGTTTTTACTGACTTATTACCATAAAATTAGATTATCCATACTTGTCACCCTTTTTTTTTTTTAATCTCTGGGCCTGATCTCTTCAGCTCAAGACTACCTCCTTATCCCGAGAGCCACAACCCCACTTCCTGCTTTCTAGAGGTTAATTGGAGATAAGAGTTTCATGGTCTTTAGTGACCAGGTTGGCTTTGGACCTTGATCCTCAGAACTCAGCCTTGTGAGTAGCTAGGATCACAGGTGTGAGTCACCATGCCTAGCCACACTTTTTTTTTTAAATCAACTGGCATCAGTGGCTGATCTCTGCATTGTTAGTTACTGAGAATTTTTTCTCCTTACATTTAAAATGAAGACTTTAGGTGAGATTGATTCAGAATGCCTGTTTTTGTAAGTTGTGCATCAAACATTTAAGTGACTTTGGGAAAGCTGTTTTTGTCATTGCTTCTTTGGACTCTCATTGTCATTTATGTGTGCTTAGCACCCAAGAAGCTAATTTTTCATTTATATTTTTAGAGCATAATGTAAACCTTAACAAATTATAGATTTACTTCCCTGTCTCTCTAATTTCCTCTTCTCTCCCCTCCTTCATTCCCTTCTCCTTTTGCCACCTCTCTCCTCTCCCCTCTCTTTCCCTTTTATTCCCTTCTCCTTTATCATCATAATGGCCATGTTCAATTTAGTTTTGTATTTGTCTCATACTTAGATGTAAAAGAATTTGAAAGTAATGAAATTATTTAACCACTTTAACCCCATATTGGCACATAATGCTTAATTTGGTTACTTATTGTGTGTCAAGCAGTGTTCTAACTGTATGGGAATCATTAATGGCTTAATCTTTCTTTTAACCTATGAACATATGGTTAGCAGGAAACTATCAATAAATATTTGTTTATATTGAAATAATGATTGCATCCATTTATTGGAGTCTTAGTATTTTTCTGTTTTTCAAATTAGTTAACTCAGGGCTTTAAAATAATAAATATTCAAATGTAGTCACCCATCATGAAGCATAAACATGGCCATAACAATAGGTTTTTCTTTGTTGACATTGTTTTTAATGTATTGTGTGAAGTCTTTCTTCCTTCCTTCCTTTCTTTCTTTCTTTCTTTCTTTCTTTCTTTCTTTCTTTCTTTCTTTCTTTCTCTCTCTCTCTCTCTCTCTCTCTTTCTTTCTTTCCTTCTTTCTTTCTTTCTTTCTTTCTTTCTTTTCTTTCTCTCTTCCCTGTCCGTTTATCCCCTGTGTCACTGTACACGATTTTGACACCCTTGGTCTTGTATGTGTGTTTATCTGAATTAGGGAAGGGAAGGGGAATAATAAAATGATGAGAAAAAGGACCAAGGGTGAAGCAATGCAACAGCAATACTAGCAAGACAATATGTTGGAAATAAACTTTACAACTTGGTAGTGGGTGGGAGGTTCGGGGAAAGGGGGAAATGGGAGTAAAATGAGGGAGGAAGCAACAAGGTTAGACAAGAATTCATTACATTACATGTGTAACCATAGCCCAACTGTACATCACCTTGACAATGAAATAAAATTAACACATAATAATAAATAAAAGATAAAAAAATAGGACTTCTGACAGGTGCCAGTGGCTCATGGTTGTAATCCTAACTACTCAGGAGTCTGACATCTGAGGACCTAAGATCAAAGCCAGTCTAGGCAAGAAAGTCCCTGAAACTCAACTCCAAGAAGGTACAAAAAAAAAAAAAGAGAGAGAAGTGAGAAGTGGCCGGAAGTATAGCTATGGTTCAAGTGATAGAGCACTAGCCTCAAATAAAAGAAGTTTTGGAATCATGCTCAGGCCCTGAGTTCAAGCCCCAGGACTGACACACTCACACATACACACACATGAAATCCCACAGGCAAAGTGGTATCTGAGATGCAACCTAAACGTATCAAATCATCTGCTATAGGTATTTTAAATAATTAAGGCTTACCAATTACAAAATCTCGTGTATTTTTCTACAATCTGCAACACAGTGATATAGTTATTCTTTATAAGATATCAGGGTAGGTTTGCTTTATTCTGATATAAAATAAGATGTGCTCATTGTTGACAATTTGGGCCTTATACTAAAGAAGAAATTTAAGTCTTACAACATCACAAATAACTTCATTACCAACTAAAAACTAGCATATAATCTTTTTCTTTTATTTATGTTTTCATTTTTAGGTGCTTGAGCTCACATTTTTTTAAAAATGGCATTTCCTATTCTTTAGTTTCTAGATGGGAAGGCATCATGTTTATTTGACATGATTTAATCTTCTAGTTTGGAATTGTTACTGCCTTTCCATTTTTTTTCTACCTACATACAATCAGATAACAAACACAAGATCAATATTTTGTGTATGTTTTTAAGTGTATTCTTAGGACAGATTCCACAAAGGGGTACATTATGTGAATTATAAGAATATTTTATGTAGTTTTCAAGCAAAGCTAGAGAAAAATAATATTTCTATCAACATTATGAGTGTTTTCTTTTTATGCGCAATCAATTTCCATAATATCATTGGGATAATTTTACTCTTATAACTTTAGTTTTTGTTCATTTAGTCACCAGTGATGCTGAACATGTTTAATACATTTTTAAATTTTTCATTTCCTTTGTGATTTGTTTCTTTACCTGTCTAATCCTAGGTGGTAGAATTTTTTTTAAAAAAATGTAGAGGGCAAAGCCCCTTTCTGGTATTTACTCAATGGTCTATTTTCCTTGAAAATTTAACCTTTTAATGATAGTCTATGAATCTTATGCAGCTAAATCATTTTCCTTATGGAACTGCTTTCAGTGCTTTCAGAAGTGGGTTCATAATTTCTGATTTATTATACTAAAAAGAGTAGAGTAGATGAAACTAGTCAGTATTAGAAAGACTAGAAATCATGTCTGTTTCATTTTGTCTACAATGTTATGAATATTTCAGATGGAAAATGACTTAACCCAAAGCACTCGTCTCACCCTGGTAGCCCTATCTAAGTCCTTGCTGAAACCCCACTGAATCATCTCCCCTCCTCTGAACCCTGAACAAACACTCCAGTGATCTTGGAAGGGAGCCAAAGCCAAGGCCACAGCTGATGCTGATTTTCCCACCCCCCTGCCCGCTCCCCCCCATATCACAGAGGCTGTCGAAATGCCTCATCAAAATAGAAGTGCTCATCTACCCCACATCCTTCTTGCCCCCCCTCCCCCCCAGCTTCCCTCTGCTCCCCACCCCTCTCCAATTCACTCTTTTTGCCTAATATTTAGACAGCCCTACTTGTGGGGAGCTGGAGGTGTCATTTCCCCTTCAGTTATGCTGATGGAGGCCTGGCTGCCCTTCCCAGCCTTCACTCCCAAATAAAGCCTGTGAAGTCTGTTGAGTTCACTTTCTGCCCTTTATTCTGAGACCCTCATGACTGGGTTTCCTCGCAATTTTAGGTTTCAACGTGTAATTTTTGGTAAAGCAAATGCTTTTGCTTTTCAGGTCAATCTACTGATGGGCATTCTTTAAGTCTTTGTTGGATAAACTATGAGAAAAATTCACCCACTTAGTGTTTCAGTATTTTCATTCATTCATTCATTCATTCATTCATTCATTATGTTTAAGTAGTTTATGAGGGGCTTTTTAGAGGGAAGTTTAAAATGTTGTGAATTAAGAAAGCTAGATACCTAGGTTTATAAAATATATTTCCTAATATTTTACTGTTGCTTTACTAAAAATTTTCTTTTCAGTTACTTAAGTTTCTTCTAATTGCCGAATTTAATGTTTTGTACACAATGACTTTCTTTGCAGCAATATTTCATGATGATATTAAAGCAAACAAACACAGAGAGAGATTTAATAATAAATACATTCAATGCTTGACAAACAGAACCTCGTGTTAGAAAATAAAATTGAATTGAGTGGACTATTGTCCTAGCTTTACAAATTTAGTAAACTTTCATCAGGATAATTTAAGAACTACTGAGAATGGTAATGTGAAAAATTAATGATTACTATATTACATATGACTCTTTGATACCCTAAATTTCATTATGTGCATTATAAAAATAATGACTTACGTTTTTGTTTTATCTTTATATTCTTTTTTCTTTTTTCATATATTTTTATTGTAATTGATAGAAGGGTTACAATATATTTGCCAGATAGAAAGTACATTAATTCACTTTTCATTTTGATTTATCTCCATCATGTATCTTCAAAGTACTTTTCTTTTTTTTTGCCAGTCCTGGGCCTTGAACTCACCATCTGAGCACTGTCCTTAGGGCTTTCTCAAGGCTAGCACTCTACCACTTGAGCCACAGCACTGCTTCCAGCTTTTTTTTTTCCTATGAATGTGGTACCGAGGAATCAAACCTGGGTCTTTGTGCATGCTAGGCAAGCCCTCTATCACTAGGCCAAACTACCAACTCCTCTTCAAAGTACTCTTACATAGGAGCACTTTCTTTGGGCTCACTGCTCTAATACTGTCAGTGACACATTCCATCTTATGTCCCCTGGAATGTTGGAATTCCCTGATTCTACTCTGGTATTCTACTTTCTACTACCCAGTGAAGGCTTCAGTGCTAACTATGTCAAAATACATCACTTCTCTGCTACAAATCACTCATAACTAATAGAAAAATCTCTCTAAGCCCTCTCATTGCTTGCCCTTTTAATCTACTGCTCTGCTTCCCAAACACATGTTCTAGCACCTCTCTCTGAATCATCCTTCACAGAGATACTAATGCCTACTTAGTCCTCAAGTTCCTGAGTACATTCTCAACTTTCAATTTTGTTTCCTCAGATTTGAGGACTCTTCCCCTGATATTCCTAAACAGGTTTCCTTATTCTTGCATGATACTCTTTGTAGTAGTATAAAATTTGGGCCCACCCTACACAAAGACACCCTGTGATTCTTCCTAGAGTCAGTGAATATATGGTAATAAGTTGCTTCATGCATTAGAGATGTGATTCAGTGAAGAGATTTAAGATGAGTTGGTAGAAATCTCCCATACCGCAGGCTTTCTTTTTTGCTTGTTGGGTAAGTCCATGGCTGTGCAAAAAAAACAAAAAGAAAAAAAATTGAGTTTGCTGTGTTTCCACTTATCAAGTCTTTGGTTTTTTGTGTGTTCTGTCTATTCATTTTGGAAGTTTTTACCTATGTCCATGAGTCCTAGAATTGCATGGTTTCTGTTCTGCCATGAGGTCTTGCATCCATTTTGAAGAGATCCTGGTGCAAGGACAATATATAAGAATTTAGTTTGAGATTTCTGTGATTGGATATGTATTTCTGCCAGCACCATTTGTTGAAGTGGCTGTCTTTCTTCCAGCCTAGGATTTTTAATTGTTTTTTTCTCCTTTGAATGTTGTTGGGATTTCAATGGGTATTGCAATGATGTTGTAAATTATTCTAGTGTCATTTTTACAATGTTAATTCTTGCAATCTAAGAACATGGAATGTCTTTCTAAATCTCACCTAAATCTTGTTCAGTTTCATTTTTCAAAAATGGTAGGTGTTTACTGTAGGAGACCTTCACACCTTTGGTTAATTCCTATATTTTCTTTGAGACTGTACATCAGACAAGGTCCTAATATCCAAAATATACTTATGGCTCAAAAAATTAGAACCTCCAAGAAACTACAATTCAAATAATAAATGGGCTAAGGACATGAAGATAGGATTCTTTAAAGAAGTGGCCAGAAAACATCCTTGGAAGGCCAGCAATTTTCATCATCTCTAGACATAAAGGAATACAAATCAACACAACACCAAGATCCCACATCACCCCAGTTAGAATAACCACTGTCAAGTAAATGAACAATAAAAATGCTGGCAAAATGGGAGTCTAATATACTGTCAGTGAGAATGTAAGCTTGTTCAAACTGGAATGCAGTGTGAACATTCCTTTAAAAAAATGAACCTGGAGCCGGGAGTTTGGCCTAGGGGTAGAGTGTTTGCCTAATGTGCACCAAGACCATGTTCAAGTCCTTGGTACTACATACCTAAAAAAAAAAAAAAGCCAGAAGTGGTGCTGAGGCTCAAGTGGTAGAGCTAGGCTTGAGAAAAGTCCAAGGACAGTGCTCAGGTCCTGAGTTCAAGCCTAGGACTGGCAAAGAAAAATGAACCTAAACATAGAACTCCCCTAACTACCCTATGGCCCAGCAATTCTACTCCAGGCATCTATCCAATAGAAAATGATAAGGATCCACTGTAAAATTACTGATGTAACCATGTTCATTGCAACACGATCCATCATATGCAAAATACTGAGTCAATCCAGTTGTCCCTCAATGAAAAAATGTATTAAGTGTGTTAAATATACACAATAGAATTTTACTCATTCATTAGAAAAAATGATATCATACAGCTTGAAAGCAAATGGAAATAATTATATTAAAGGAATTATAGAGAGAATTGTATTAAGGGAAATAAGCCAGATGCAGAGAAATGAAGGTTGCATGATTTCTCTCATTAGTGGTAGATAGAATGTACCTATAAATTGACAAGTAAGCACACTGGGTGGTGTGCAGTTTCTTATCGAATAACTAAGATGCTAGGTAAAGCGTACAACGTTTTGGAAAGACTACATCAATGCCCAACAAAATAAGCCCCAAGAAATGGATACTTGTAAGGATAAGGTGTGCCGAAAGGAAACTCCACGCAGTTCAGGAGAAGAGGGTTTATTGCATAAGGAAAGAGCAGACTCCTGCGGCCCAAGTTGGAGTCAGAGGAGCAAGAGGGCTTAGGGCGCGAAGTGAGAGATTATATAGGGGGAGGGGTACAGACACATCTGAAGTGGATGTGATCTCAGAGGATGGGGAAATACCTCAGTGGGGATCTTCCACTGTCCCCAGGCATGCCAGCTGCCAGGGTTACAGGTGCTGGGCAGGGATTTCCAGAGTGCAGGAGGAGAGAGCCAAGGGAAGAAGTCATTTCTTCCAGTAGGACCTAACAGTAAGGAGGCGTGGGGCTAAGAGGAAAGTGGTAGATAATGAAGAGAGAGGGGAAGAGACCACAGAGAAGAATTAATTGTATGTGCCACAGAACTAAGACATTGAAGGCTCTAAGAGGAATGAGGTTTATTGAAGGGGAATGCATTGTATTTGCATGCTGGCTGATTAAATGACACCTCTCTTGCAGAACTACGGAAAGATACTTGGTACAGAAGATTTGAGAAGAGGCTAATATCTGGGATTAATCTGTTGAACTCTCCATGTAATCTATAGGACTTCTATTATGGGAGACGGATTACTGAAGGGTATTTGACCACAGAAGCGCATGCACGCACACACTCAGAGAGAGAGAGAGAGAGAGAGAGAGGGAGGGAGGGAGGGAGGGAGGGAGGGAGGTGGAGGTGGGAGGGGAGAAGATGCAGCACTATTAAAAACTATGAGTGAGGAATGCAGGTCTTTTGAAGGTTGAAAGGCAGCATTTCAGGGCTTCTAATGTGCAGAAGGAGAAATGAGTGTGTCTGATTGTTTGTAGATTCTGGTTGCGTAGTAGTAGCTTACCATAGCACTAATGTAAAGCGAATACACTGTTAAATGACTTTGCAGCAAGATCTCACCTTGGCTCCTCCCTAGGAGGGCAGCCATGAATCCTCCACCTGACAGATTACTCAGCTTTAACCCACTTTATGCCTCCCCAGAACGCTGATTCCAGCCCATATTCTGTAAGTAATTATGGTCTATTCTCTCACATTGAAGGAAGTATCTTTTATTTCTTTTTTTCCCTTTTCTTTACTCCAAGTCTGGTTGATAGCAGTAATCATTGACTGTTAAATGAATATAATTTCCAGGGAAATTTTATAGATGTAGCAACCACAGTCCGAACAGTTTGGTAAACGTAACAATATATGAAAACTGGAGTCTTTGATTTCTTTTTTTTTCCATCTAAAACATGTTTTCACTTTTGCCGTATGCAAGTGACTTTGCCTACTGATTTTCGGTAAAACCTAAGTAGAGTCCTACAGGAAAGCATTTCAGGAAATGTATTTTATATAGCACCTTTCCCACTGAGATCAAGTTTATCTTTCTCCAGGTGCCAGAGGGATTTGAAGGGCGGGGGAAGGAAAAAAAAGAAACAGCATCTGCACTACTGTATCATGACAGTTGACAGTTGCTATGGATGTTCTGTTCAAATGCAGTTATGGCCTTTATGGGCAATTAAATGAAATGGAGGATCTCTGTTCAGTATAGGATATGAACATGCTACAGGAGATTAGACAGCTGTACTGCAGTGTGCTCTGACATATTGTGGTGGAATTATTACAGAAGCAGCCCTGGATAATCAAAGGAAGGTCACAGCACATCGGCCTAAATATTCTTTTTGACACACCATCATCAGTCAAAAGTGAATGATCTCTCATCCAACAGAAGCTGCATTCCCATCTAAGTTAGTTTAGATTTATACTGCCATATACTGGGCAGAGAAAAAGAAAGGGTGAGCAGTAGAGATGTAGAAATTAGCCAAGAAAATGCATTGTGAAGGAAAAGAAAATTACCTGAGAACCCTCTGGTATGTAACAAAACACAATTTGGGAAGTTATAGCTAATAGGATGGTGAGAAGATTTCAATCATTAAGAGATTCTGAAAGATTAAAATGGATTGGTGAAAACTTTCACAGTGTGAAAAGGCAAAAACATTACATTGGTCTATCAAGCATTCCTGAGATACAGGATTGAAGGTTATGTGTAAAGCTCTACCAAATGCATAAATAGCTGTCTAATATGTACTTTCATATTTATAATATATGATATTTATAATGTGTACTTTTCATAGTGGTTAGAAAATATCTATGTGAAAAATTCAACTCTAGAAAAAATAATATTGTGAAACATGCTTTATCTGTCTGTTTGTCTCTGTTTCTTCTTTCTTTCTCTCTCTTCACATTTTTAGAAAATTTCTGGTGAAAAGCTCAAAATTCTATTAGCATAAATTAATTTTGGAAAATGCATGAAAGTATCTATTATCTACCTCTATAACTGCTTATTTGCAGTTTCTTTCACATTAGGCTGGGATTAAAGCACCATGTAAACAGGTGAATATTTTACTCCCAAGGCTGAACCCTTAAAACAGAATTTGGCAAATAGTACATATTAAGTGTTCATGAGTGAATGAGTAGATGATTGCAGAGTTTTTGTTTCCTAATAGGTAAAGACATTTCTGAAATTAGAGGTGGGCAATATGATGAAGCTAAGTAGAAAGCTGAAATATTCATCACTACCAATACTGACTCAGCAATAAGATAATTCTGACAGTCAATGAAGATGGTAATATGCTATTGATTCCAGCCAGTGAACTCATATTAAAACAGAGTTTAATAACATTTCCATTCAAATTGTTTTTGTGGTTTGCATTAGGTCATAGTAGAAAAAAATTACAAAATTTGTAGTTTCTCAACAAAAATAAATCCTTAAACCTTGTTTATTATTGGAAACATATTTCTCCTATGTGGATAAAGTAAATAGAATTGCAAATACTCCCTTTAGTATGTCTATAACCTTCAAGATATAAGATATTCTAACCCCGCCCCATCATACACACCATGTGTCACCCAGGACATAGTGATGCATTATTATACCACAAGAAAAACAAAGTAGTGGCAACAACATGAAATAGTAACCTTAGTATCTGACTAATTTACTTCAGTAGATATATTGAAATGTCCTCAAGCCAGATGTTCAAACTGCCAAACTGAGTAGTTAAACTGCCTCGTGTTTGATCTATAAACCAAAGAAAGCCCACCATATTGCTCTTAAAATTGTTTTTTTTTTAGAATGGTACATAATTCCAGCTCCTCTAATATTGATGTATTGAAAAGTTTTACTAAGATTATGATGATGGATTGCTTAACAAAATATATTAACAGCCATTTCTTTTTTAAAAAATTCCAGTGTTTTAATTAATTGTATCTTTGTAAAGAGATTCTAAATCGAGCTGGGTTATACCCAAGGATTTAAGGAAAAGAAGTTCTTGGAAGTCATATATAGAGCATCCTGTGGGATGCAAGGCATAAATATTCACAGGCTTTATACTGTTGTTTAGATTTAAACAATATTTAAGAACCCCATTTTGGAATATATTGAAAAAAACTAGCAACATTTTGACTGACATGAAGAAAGTGAATAAAAATATGTATTAAGTTGATTAAATAAAACAATTGTGGTTATATTTGCATTCAACAGTAAAACAATACATATTGTAAGATTACAATTATAAACATGAAGCTCTGTATTTTCCTTATATATTTCATCATAACAAGATTGTACACCATTTGATTTCTTTCTATCTAAAACTAATTTCGGGATAAAGAAAATATTTGGTGGAGGCATTTCAATTATAAATGGTGAGAATAGCTATTATAATTATTCTGTAAGATATCTGTGACCTGACAGATGGAATAAATATTTTCCATCACCATACCCTAATGTAAAGATATTCAAATAAATAGATAAATATATACATACTCAGGGGAGTGCTTTAAGAGTAATTGAACAGATGCAAATTTTGAATCTGACTAAAACAGGTAAATAGTCAAATTTAGAGTACTCTAATATATTATTTTAAAAAATAAATCCATCCTGATTTAAAGGGTAAAAACAATTATTTAACAATATCTATAATAACTTTGATGCATGTGCAATGCTTTAAAAACAAATTATGATATGGAAATCTATCATGTGGATGGAAAAAGTATAAATGTAGTGTTTTTGTATGTGATTTAAGCTCAATGGCTATCACATAAAGGTTATATTAATTTATGTCACAAATACATTTTAGTTTATAGATATACAAAGTTATGGAATGTAATCAAAGCTATAATTACAGAAAAATCACAACTAAAAATAGTAAGAGCCTGGAGCCAGTGGGATCATGTCTGTAATACTAGCTATTCAGGATGCTGAGATCTGAGGATCATGGTTCAAAGCCAGCCCTGATACAAGTCTGTGAGACTCTCATCTCCAATTAACTGCCTCAGAAAGTCAAAAGTGGCACTGTGGTCCAAGTGGTAGAATACTAACTTTGAGCTGAAAAGCTCAGGGACAAAACCCAGGCCCAGTGTGTTCTAGCACCATGACCAACCAAAAAAAAAAAGGAAAGAAAAAAAAAAGAAATAACAAAATAGACATAAAAGGTGACCTGTATTTCTAGTATGTATTCTATAAAATAACTACTTAAATTCAGCTAGCTTCTAGATTTAGTTTACATTGAATTTAGTTTTAGACACGATTATTCATTATTATTATAAAATGCTACCACAAGTAGTAGTAATAATTAGATAATCTGTTAAAATAAGTATAATAAAATATTGTTTTGTGAAACAGCTTTCCAAACTGTCTTCCATATATATTTATGTGAAGAAATAAATTATATATTATTGCTGGGTAAAGTCTGGAGTAATTGTTATCTCTTACCAGATGTGGACATTTTTGGTTTTCATTTCAGGGATAAAATAGAACATTATTTGTATTTAAAAATCATTACATTCCTTGTCTTTAATAGTGATTATGAATTTAATAAATGGTAAGTGATGAAAAGTAAAAGAAATTAACAAAGTACTCAATCAAAAGAGAAAGAATCACAAAACAATAACAAAACTTTGTGGTCACTTGGAAAGAACTGCTAGTATTCTTAACAAACTAAATATAATATAATCAGAGGGAAATAAATGGTAAAGAACAGGGTTGAAATGAGTGAAATAGATACTAAAATAAAGGAATTCATTCTAAATTTTGCTAAAGCTAAATTAAGCAACAGAAGAGAAAAAAATCAAAATGAAAAAAATAAAAAAGGTAACAGAAGAGATAGGATTGAAATGCAGAAAGATCACTGGGGAATTCTTTTGGCAGAGTATACACCAAGAAACTGGAAAATCTAAAGAAATTTTAAGATGACTATCTTCATAAAGCCTACCATAACTGAACCTAGAGGGTATAAAATACCTAAATAAATTGATGACAAATATGAGTATTAAATAATTTGTAATCTCCTCAAAAAGAAACTCTTTGGTTGAGATCCATTTCTTACATGCTGAATATTAAATTTGTAGATAAGAATTCATGTATGTACTTCTAAAACTGAATACTCCATAAAGCCTAGAGAAATATTTTCTTTTCCAGATGCAGTAATATACTGACTGCTTTAAAAGGAAATTAGGGCTCAAAATCCACACCATCTGGGTGAGGGCAGAAAGAGGAGACCTTTCCTGGATCCAGTTAGTTTGATTGATGGCCTGAGCTTGACCCCAGGACTACAAACCTTGGCTAGCACTTGTGCTTTTGAGAGAATACATATGGGGTTGAAAGCATTATAGGTTCTGAATACAGAACTCATCATCCTAGCTGATAAAAGATACTGCTACCTTTCCAGTTTCCCAAATGGGGAAGACTTGTGATTGCTGCTGAATTCTAATTGGAATGTTTGCTACAAGACAATATCATTGGCAAGTTAGAGGTTATTTTCAGGGTCGGTCATCTGCAACCAGAATCTGCCTGCAATCTACTGATAACACCCTCAGGTCATTTTCCCCTCATGTGCCTTCCATGTTGTCATCAACTTCCTTCCTTACAAAAATAGAGGTGAGGAATGCATAGACTAAAACAATGGGCATTAGCTCTCAAGAAGTCTTTTGATTCCAAAGTAAGCAACTCTCATGGAAAAACGTTGGTTTTTCTTTGTGTAATTGTTATGATGCAGAATTGATTTGCTACTTTTAAAAGGATGGTACATGCTCAGAGACAGTCCTTAATGATTACTTTTAGAAAAATCAGAAACAACACATTGAAATGATGAAAAATTGCCCAAACGAAATGCCTATGTGCCTTCTGCCAAATATGTTTCTAGAAATAATTGAAAAAAACTCCCTATTTACATTACTTACACAGTATTAGAGTGAAATTCTCATTTTGAAAGTATTTAATTGAGTAGTTCCCATATCTGTACCTAATACTTGCATGAAAAAATTGATAATTTTTCGAGAAATAAAGGGATAAGAACTATAGATGTGAAAGACTATGTTAAATAAGACTTCAGTGTGTTGTGAATTGTTTTCCAGAATGGAATATACCACAAAATTCCTAGCTGCATCTTTAACAGTGCTGCCTTGTCAACATAATTTATGATATGGCACCCCCAAATTAATTGTTCCTATTTTCCTAAAAATTTGCAAAGGTAACCTCCTTACAATTTGGGAAGCCAGGCTAATTAAAAGCAAGACACTGATAGTAGAGAAAGGTTATTTTCTTATCTTTGTATTTTTTTTAAAACTATTAAATTGACAACTACTAGGCTCTTCTACAGAGTCACTATTTGGATTACTATCTTTTATTAGGCTGGGCTACCTAGAAGACAAATAGATGAAGATGGGACAAAACAAAATCATAGCTTGACATAGGGACAATGGGTTAATTACAAGCAAAAGAAAGAAACTAAAACCCCTGTCCAATTGTAGTAAAATTTATACAAGGTGAAAAATATGCTGATCACTGAAGTGAAGAAAGTTTGTCATTGGCTGTTTTGGTGAATTGGTTTGTTGTAGTTGGCAGAAGATGTTGATTTGGAAGGATTAAGTAAATTCCAAATCTGTGTACATTCCAGAATCAACTGAAACATTTTTTTTTCTTTAAATGGTACCCACCCTGGAACAATTAAGTTAAAAAATACAGGGTGTACTATTTAGACATTAATATATTGTTATTATTATTGAAACTCTCACCACAATTTTTATTTTTGTGGGTCATGAGGCTTGAACTTGGCCTAGGCATTGTCCCTGAGCTCTTTAGCTCAAGGCTACTGCCCTACCGTTGGGCCTGGGTGTTGTCTCTGAGCTGTTTAGCTCAAGGGTACCATCCCACCTATGAGCCAAGCCCCACTTCCCATTTTCTAGAGGTTAATTGGAGATAAGAGTCTCAGGTATTTTTGTGCCTGGGCTGGCTTTGAACTATGATCCTCAGATCTCAGCCTCCGGAGCAGGTAGGATCACAGGCGTGAGCTACCATGCTCGGCTTCAACACAATTTTAAAGTTGAGCTAAATTTGAAAACTACTGGCTCAATTATAGTTTGTATAGATTAATATCTCTACTTACCTATTCCTATTTATCTATAGATATTAAATCGATATCTACACATATCATTATGCATACTTGTATATCTATCTTTCTATCTCCACATATATCTATCTCTATCTCCATAACATTGATATCTGTATCTATCTCTGTATAGATGTATATGTATAGAGATGTTTATAGAAATAGATATCCATTGATATGTAATGATATTTATATCTACATTTCTATATCTACAATGATATTCCTATATACTTGTGAATGATCTACATATCTGAAAGAAGTCCCCTCTCTGCTGCCTAAGTAAAAGACTTGGCTTCAGTATCATAAAACAGAATCCATCTGAACTGGAAAAGCTAAGAGAATATCAGCTATAAAGCCAAGCACTAAATTGCCTAAACATCATGTGTTTAGGATGTGAGGATCTCTGCAGTGTTCGTAGGGCGGGAACTGTAATACAAACAGCCCCACTACAGGAATTGCATATACAGTCTATGGTGGCAGAGAATCCTGTGGCTAAGGCAATCAGAATCCATTATATTCTATACATTATCCCATCATACCAGGACCAAGGGTTAGGATGATGAGTGGATTGCAGTGCCTGGGGAGGGGGGCAAGCAGAGGCATCCAACTCTGGATGTCTTCTGTTCAGCCCAGCTGAGTTCCTGCTTCACAGGAAATTATAATAAATAGAAATCCATTGCAAAGAAAGCATAAAGGTACCTTCTCCATTATTCATTATTGTCATGGAGCCCCTAATTCACTTAATCACTTAATTGACCTGCGGATTATAAGAATAATTTTTTTGCCTACTTGTATTCTATTATGCAAATCATCTCTATTACCTCATTTATCTGACAGGCTTCCATGCCATAGAAGAGTCAAAAGCAATTCTTGGAGGGCTGTTGCTGATGGCATTTTTTATTTTGAAGCTTAAGTTTTGTTGATTTTTAAATACACACACACACACACACACATATGCAAACACACACTGTGGATATGAATCCTCTGCTTTACGTGTTCATCAGCTCTTGAGACCCCCACATTGCTGTGGATTCATAGAAAGCATAAGGAATAGGTCCGGCTTAAAAAAAAAGGAGGGGAGGAGAAACATGTTTTATGTAACCACAAGACATTTTCTGCATGTCTACCTATTTTTTTTTTTTTTGGCCAGTCCTGGGCTTGAGCTCAGGGCCTGAGCACTGTCCTTGGGCTTTCTCAAGAGTAGAGCTCTACTACTTGAGCCTCAGCACCACTTCCAGCTTTTTTCTATGTAGGTGGTACCGAGGAATTGAACCTGGGTCTTCGTGCATGAAGCACTCTACCACAAGGCCAAACTCCTGGTCGACTTGTGTAATCTTGATAAGGAATATTTTCCAAACCAGGTAAATATCAGTGAGGACTGTTCTCCGATGCTTATGTGATGACTTCATTATACACCTACTTCTTTTTTGTTTATTCTCTCCTGATGACTGAATTGATCATTTATTGCCTTTATTAAAGGAAACTTTCTAGCCTTACCACATCTTCCTTCATTCTTTCTTCCTTCCAAGCCCCTCCACCACCTGAATTCCAGAGGTTTGTTTCTTCTTGAAGTCAGTTACAAGCAAAGTTCATTCTGCCTTTGGCAAAATTAATGCAATCTAAGTCTTTCACAAAGATATCCAAGCACATATGTAAGCATCATCACATTAAATATCTTAATTGGAACCTGAAACAATTGAATATTATTTTTCTTTTAATAGTATCAAAGATTTCAGGATAAAAATGTGCGCTATGGATTTGTTTCTATGTGTACTTGCTTCAGAGCAGTTGTGTTTTTAAGCATTATGGATTCAAATTAGTTAGAACTTTGAACCACACTGGGCCGGGAGTTTGGCCTAGTGGTTAAAGTGCTTGCCTAGCATGCATGAAGACCCGGGTTCGATTCCTCGTTACCACATACGTAGAAAAAAGCTGGAAGTGGTGCTGAGGCTCAAGTGGTAGAGCTCTAGCCTTGAGAAAGTCCAAGGACAGTGCTCAGGCCCTGAGCTCAAGCCCAGGACTGGCAAAAAAAAAAAAAAAAAAAAAAAGAACTTTGAATCACAATATTCTACAACATCGTAATATTTTCCTACACCATAAATAGAATATTATACCTAAAGCCTGAGTAAAATAACAATTGGTTTTAAAATGAGCTTGTGATAAAGATATAACATATAAATTAAGATAAATAAAAAGGTTCCTGGAATTGTAAGTGCTACTCCACTCCAGATCTTTATCTCATATTTACTAAAGCTAATAAAAGCAAATATTAATGATATGATTTAAGAACTATCAAGAAAATCAGATACTTTACGCTTCATAATAAATATTTGAGTCAAATGCCAGTATCAAGAAATTTAGCAGAAAAATAAACAACCAAAATTGGATGCTAAATATATTCAAGCTATTAAATAGTTAAATGAAAGAAAGAAGGGGTTTCTAACCAAAGTATGTCAGACTCACCTATTATTTATTAACCATTTCAATAGAATTTACTCTTCAAAAGGAGGGTGGGGGGAAAAGTAGAATGAACTTTTTCTGCTAAACTTATTCTTGACCGAGATATTATATTACCATGGATATTGTACTTCAGCTACAACCAATAAATGTTTTATTTATTTTAATTTGTATAAATTTTCAGTGTTACATACATTTTGAATGAACAAGGAACAACAGAAAAGTCATAGCACACTTATCAAACCCAAACATTTTTTAAAAAATTGAAATACTCTAAGGATTTGAACATTTCTTGAGTAGAATTCATGCCAGAAATGCTCAAATGTTTGTAAATGATTGCTGAGTTCATACTTAGACACCCTTTCTATTATTGAAGATGCAGAGCCAAGTATCACATACTCTTTTTCTAACTGAATACTATGATTGAAAAAATTAGATGTGAAAAAGAAAATAGCTAATGATTAAACCTTATCTATCTGAGATGAAAAAAAAATCATTGTTGGATTATTATCTAATTTAGAACCTTTTAAAAAACAATGATTAAGTTACATTGCATGGATAGGATCATACTTCTTCTAATTGTTTCATTGAGTAAGTCTGTGTTAACAGTCATCTACTTAGGCAAGTCCAAAAATGAAGTGAGTCTGATGAAAAAGATAATATGGACAGTTAATGCAGCTGATTTAAGTTAAAAAAAAAAACAGTTGCCAGGAGCAGTGGTTCCCTCCTGTAATCCTAGCTAATCAGGAGGCTAAGATCTGAGGATCTCATTTCAAAGCCAGCCCAGGCACTACAGACCTGACACTCTTATCTCCAATTAATCACCAAAAACCTGGAAGTGGCACTGTTGTTCAAGAGGTAAGGTGATAGCCTTGAGCTGAAGAGCTCAACTCCCACAATAAAAAAAAAAAAGGTGACACCTAGTGAGCAAAAATGTGTGTTCTCTGTGGGAATATCAGTATTTGAGAACAAATTTGCTCCTTTTATAGTGAAATGTAAAGGATTTTCTCCCCAAATTTTGTTTTGGAGATGAAATGCTTCTCCTTCATTTCTTATATTTTCTTACTGGACATTGTGAAAATAAAAAAGATAACACTATGTCTTTGCTATGGTAAATAATGCTGCAATGAACATCGTTGTGCTAGTGGCTTTAGTATGTCTTTGTTTCTGGATGATTAGGTAAATGCCAAGTTCTGGAATTGCAGGGTCATAGGGGAGATCTATGTTTAGTCTTTTGAGGAACTGCCATACTGCTTTCTATAGTGGTTGAACAAGTTTGCACTCCCACCAGCAGTGTAGTAGCTATCCCTCCTGGTCACATCCTTGCTAGCATCTGTTGTTATTAGATTTCTTGATCATGGCCATTCTAACTGGAGTGAGGTGGAATCTCAAAGTTGTAACCCAAATGCACCTGAGCAGATGATTGGATCAAGAAGATGTGGTATATGTACACAATGGAATTCTATGCTGCTATCAGAAAGAATGACATCACCCCATTTGTAGGGAAATGGAAAGACCTGGAAAACATTATATTAAATGAAATAAGCCAGATCCAAAGGAACATAGGCTCAGTGGTTTCCGTCATTTGTATTAATACAAACCTAGGACTCTCCTAACAGAGGATTGCAATAGCCCCAAACCTAGAAATATAAGGCCATATAGGATGAGGCTAAATGAAAGGATTCCAAGATATGGAAACAAAAGCTTTATTTTGACTGATTGTTGTTAATGTACTATGTTATTTCTCTTCCTTTTTGCTGCCCTTTGGTTCATCTCATATTGCTACAGTATCTGACTTGGTTACTTGGTATATTGTATATATGTTTATTTGCTTATTCGAAATAAGAAAGGGAAGTAGGAAAACAAGATGATTGGGAGGAGGTGGGGGAAGGAAATGGGAACAAAAACATGAGAAAGGGTATCAATGTGTGAGAAATAATGCATCTTGTATCTGGCAAATGCAACTGTAACCCCTCTATATACTAAAATAAAAAAATTTTAAAGAAGAGAAAAAGAAAGGTAACACTGTTGAAGCTATGATAAATTTGATTTTCTTGGTCATTTTGTCCAAATAGTGCACTCTCATGCATGAATCCAGGGGAAAAAATTAAAAAACACATAAACACATGCATTGATAGATGTGTGATTTTTGTTTCCTCGACTATCCCAGTTAATTGAATTCATACATTTCATTAGTAGACTAGTTTTTATTGCAACTAGAAAGGTCAGAGGGAGTTCAGGAAACAGTCATTGAGCACTAGTTGTAGGAGATAGTTTTGCAAATTTTCCTGGAGAATTATGAGTTTGGGTTGGGGGGGCGCATCAGTAGACAGTTTCACCTTGTCTAATGATTTATAAGGCACAAATGGGTTTTAGGAATTCTACTGGGATTCTCTGTCAAAACAAAGAGCTCCCAGACAGGGATAGGTTCTGACAATCTCCATATTCCCAGTGTCAAAAAGATTCTCATATGTCATTTATATGCAGCAAAATTTTAGCTGAACTATGCTGTTCATTGAGTGTGTTTCTTATCTTTATTATGCCTGACCATGGATCTACATGCTGCAGACAATGATTCTCATTCCATATTGCCCTGGAATCTCTCCATGACTGACTATTATTCAACTCAATTCCCATTTAACAGGCATGGCCTTTTTTCATTAGCAGTGTGGGCTGGTTACATGTGATCAACCTTTCAAAATGTTCCAGTGCCCAACACATACCCCGCAAAGCCACAGTCTGTGCCTTCAAGTCCTCTTCATCTCCATCTCACTTTATTCAGGGTCTAGTTCCTAGGAGGCCTGAGACCAATAATTTTTCCAGGTATCTAATACTTGCCAAAGTTAGTGATGGAACTATTTTGTCTTAGTTTAAATCCCACAATAGGCATATTTTCTTCTGGCTTTGGCTTCAGCAAAACAGATAGTGTTTGTCTGCACATTTATCCCTTTCCAAGTAGTGGAGTGAAACACTTTGGTTGTTTAAAAAAAAAAGATGTTTAGAAGCCTCTGAATTGACCTCTTCATGTTCAAAATCGACATTTTGTACAGCTAGTTTTATCTTTGCTTAAACTGGTATTGATCAAACTATCAAAGACTGTGCTGTAGTTTGAACAGCTGTTCTTGAAGCAGCCCTCAAAATAATAGTTTGAATTTAAATCTTTAAATCAATCCATCTCTTATTTACCATGTCCAAATTTTAGATGGCAAAGAACTTGATTAATTTTCTTTCAATCTTATTTACCATTTAAAAGCTATCAAGGTATATGGATACTGTACTCATTTTTCATTCATGATTCAGTTTATTCCTCCTTCTACTATCATTCAGTGTCCTTGGGATCTTCATCTACCAAAAGGTGCTTTTCTAAGTCCCTTTGTTTAAATGAAGTATCAGAATTGGGTGTTGTGAAACACTGAAGGGCTCTGCCAGACCCAGAGTCAAATTTACTATAATCACAGGGAGACACAGAACAAATAGCATCACAAAACCGTTCTGAGACCATTTGCTAACATCTTAAAACAGCTTAAAATGTTCTTTATTACAAGAGAAGTGATTAAATTATTACGAAAGAGAAATTAGAATTTGGGGCTTTTGGAATGAGGGAATCTTAAATCCCACCGCTGTAAACTGTGTAGGATTTTAGTGGAGATTTGATAAGCTTTCAGGCTCCTGCTACTCAGGGAAGCCTAGGAAAGAGCCGGCTTTTAGCAGAAAACAGGTCAAGACAAGAGAGATATTAATTACAGCTAAATCCTCCAGAGAATTCTAGTACAAAGCTACAGCTATAAAGGTTAAAGTAAATTTCACAGATTTGCAAGATTCTCCATTTGTACTTATGTAGACACAGAAACATTCAGCCTAAATCCAGTTCTGACATTTATGCCTCCTAAAGCAGTACATGGTTTAATGCCATTCTTGATTTGATATTATTACTATGAGATTACAGGTTTTTTCCCCATTATTTGCTTGTTTTGCATATGCTTATCTTCACAATTATTTTCCACTTAAACTTCTTAATAGCTGCTGATGCTGCATTAGGTTATTTTGGCATGAAGCGTGACATTCACAAACCCATCCTCCAAGAGGCAATGCAAAACTTTCAGTAGATTTAATAATTCTGAGTTTATCACACCTATATGTTACAAAAAGTGGGACAGAAAACTCTCCCCAACATTTCACTCTGTAAACTACAGTTGTAGAGTTGGCTAGCATGCCAGTTATATAGCTTGACATTTCTAATCTGGGCCATTGATAATCAGCCATAACATGATACCAATGTAGAGATTGAGCATGGAGAAATAAAAAACTTTCAGTGAGCCTGGGCTACAGAGATAAAGAAGAGATCTGTTGGAGAATGGCATAAAAATTTAGATTTTAAAAAATAATCATAACAACCAAGGAAGAAATTTAAAGCTTGGAGCAATTTTATGAGTTATTCTGTTCAAAAATTGTGGGTCACTGATGTTATATAATGAGTGGGGGACTGACTATAAAATAACTTTGACAATAGAGTGTGGAATTGAACAAAAGTTATGCTATTCTTTCTCTGACTCTCAAAATTCCCTGGCAAAGATCAGAAAAGTCTATCCTAAGTCTACCACAGTCTAATTACAGTTTATATACAAACACAAATGTTTTTCTATTACTTACCTGTTGACTTTACAATAAAGCTATGAAAGTGCAAGTCATTCTGAGAAGTTGAGCCATTAACAGGAATTACTCTGCCCCTACCCACTTTCCAGGACACTACATATCACTTGTGTTGATGGTAACTCTATGGTGCTTTCATGAAACATTATGGTTTAAACCCAATCAGCAAGTGGAAATCTGCTGACATTTTATAGTATCTACAAAGTCTTAACAAATAAATGGCAAAAATTGTCCCTAAAACACCTTAGAATTATACCTAATAGTGTCTTAGTTCTGTATACTTTGAAGTCATTTATACTTTCCTATGTGTTTTCTCAGTAGATACCATCCCTCCTGAATCATCAGTGTTGATAAATAATGGCTCTATTGATTTTTTTGTCAGTCCTAGGGCTTGAACTCAAGGCCTGGGCACTGTCCTTGGGGTTTCTCAAGGCTAGAGCGCTACCACTTGAGCCACAGCACCATTTCTGACTTTTTTCTATGTATGCAGTATCGAGGAATCAAACCCTGGTCATCATACATGCTAGGTAAGCACTCTACCACTAGGCCAAACTCCCGGCCCCTCTATTGATTTTTGATTGGCATTTAATTTAAAATAACCTTATCTGGGAATAAGACCCAATAGCTTCAAGTTAACTGATTTGCTGTCCTACCTTAAGACATGGGATCAATTGAGTACATGAGATTTGTTAATAGTGTTTGTTATATCCACTGGGTATTGAGACTAGGAAAGTAATCACAGCTTCTGCGAGGATCAATTTTTCCCCTTTTATCCAACTAATGAGTTGTTCATCTTTTGCTTGTCCCTTAATCTAAAAACATGCAACAAATGAATTATTTCTTAGATATATGAGACAGACACCAGTTGAACAGGTGGTTGAACAGAAACACTGGGCTAAGAGTGGTGACTCACACTGATAATTCAAGTTACTTGGCAGATGCAGATTGAAAAGATTCTAATTTGTGAATAGTCTATGCAAAAAGAAAAAGAAAAAAAAACAAAGAATGGAGACCACATTGATTTTCACATCTCACATCTGCAACCTAATGTATGTGGCAGTCAGATTCTGGTAGGAGGATCAGAGTACATAGCTAGTCCAGGATAAAAGCACATTTTTATAAGGAAAAAGAAAGGAAAACAAAAAGGGGAGTGAATGTTGATAAAATGGTAAGATACTATGTGTTCCAAGCAGGAACCCTAAGTTAAAACCCCATTGTTTGCAAAGAGGAATATAATGAGCATGCAGAGTATTACAGATTCTGGAAACCAGTGGGGAGGAGTTTTGTTGCAAATATATGTATATGCACTTATTTATGTATATATGGATATGTGTGTGTGTGTGTGTGTGTGTGTGTAGACACTTCTCTATATTTTGTTTCTTACCTATTTGTCTATTTTGTAGTACTGAGGATTGAACCAAATATCTCATTCACACTAAGCAAATCATTTTACCACTTGTATTAGGTATGCCCTAACTCCTTTCCTTTCTATTTTGGTTTTGAGATGCACTCTTGTTGCCTTTGTCTGGGCTGGTTTTCTGGCTTCCTCTTGTCAGCTAGCTGGAATTACAAGTTTGTGTTATTATGCCCAGGTACAAAGTTACTTACAAATGTTTGCTAAATGCATTTAGTGTTTAAAAACTACTCTTCTATGTTTTGGGATGCAAATGTAATATTTCTTCAGATATAAATAATAAATTAATTAATATTAGCCTAGTGGATGGATATATTGGTAAAGTCATCAAATGTTTACTTGTACAGTCAGAATTACCTTAAAGAACTCTTTCATGCTTGTTTTCAATGATGCTATCTCCCTATTTATTGTTATGAATTTTCACAGTAGAGAAGGATTGATGAAATTAACTGGTCAGTTGCCTAGAAAATCAATGTACAAAACTTGCCTAAAAATAAAAAAGCTTATTGGATTATCTAGGATTTATAAAGTAAGCTGAGCGTGGTTATATGCACAAATAGTGAAATGTAGGTGAATATAAGTCTTATCATTAATACCCAACACTTATAAATAGATCCTCACACCTTGTCTGTTAAAACACAAAGTAAACAGATCATTTCACTCGTGTCTAGAAGCTTTCTTTTCACTTTGAGAAAAGACAAGGGTGTCATTTTTGCTTGCAGGACCATTACCTGTCCTGAGCAAAAATGCTGCCTGAAGGGCAAAGGAACAATGGAGTTGGTTGATAGTGAAAGCATCATTGGGAAAATAGAGTAGAGGCTTCTTTCTTTCAGTTCCATGAATTACTGGGTTGAATATACTACAGAAAGTTGATGACTATAAGGTGGTGGTTCTATTGTTGTTTGTTTTCTGGTATTGGGATTGAAACTCTAGGATTGAGCACTATCTCTTAGCATTTTTGCTCAGGGCAGGCACCATAACACTTAACTCACACCTCATTTTGGGAATTTATTGTTTTGTGTGTGATTAATTAAAGATAAGTGAATCACAGTCTCTCCTGTCTGGGCTGGATTCAAACCACCAACCTTCGATCTCAGCCTCTGGAGTAACTAGGATTTCAGGCATCAGCCACAGGCATGCCTGGCTCACAAGAAAATGTTAAGAATTCAAATTCCACAATCTGTTGAATAATGACAAAGTTGGTTAAATAGGAAGTATATGAGTAAAATTAATTAAAAATTCCTGATGTTTGAGATGTCGTCGAGTGGATAGATCAACAGGTATTACCCCAAATGAAAGTCAACAGTGGTTAAAAAAAAAAAAGGAAATGTTTCTAGGAGTTGAGTATATTTTGGTTAGAAGAAGTAATACTGAGAGACTATGGAGGGGGAAAGGGAGGGAGGATATGGGTAAATGAACCAACCCATATTTGAGGGCAAATACATTCTAAGAATGAAATGGGGGGCGCGGGATTGGGGATTTAGCTCAGCAGAAGAGCCCTGGCCTGGCAAGTACAAGGCCCTGAGTTCGGGCCTCAGATCTGGAAAAAAAAAAAAAAGCTATAAAAGAACCAAATGAGAATTCTTTAAGATACAAATGAGAGCTTCACAGAAGAAACTCCTCAACTAACAAAAAAAACCCAAAGCATACAGAAAGCAAAAGCTAACAGGATTAAACATGAATAAGAAATTCTACCTTACTTTACTCAGCAAGTCATGTAAGAAAAAAAATTTATAAGGCAGAAATAATTTCTCATAGCCAAGAATAAATGACATTCTCCTATATGAACTCAATATACAATAAATAGAAAAACTATATGAATTTTTAAAAAAAAAAAAAACTTGATTCAGGTGCTGGAGACTCATGCCTGTAATTGTAGCTACTTCAAGAGGCTGAGATCTGAAGATCATGGTTCAAAGCCAGCCTGGACAGAAAAGTCTGTGAGACTCTTATGTCCAATTAACCGCCAGAAAAATTAGAAGTGGTGCCAAAAGTGATAGAGCACTAGCCTTGAGCAAAAGAGCTCAGTAACAGTTCCCCAAACCTACAACCAACCAAAAAGAAAAAAGAAAAGAAAACTGTTAGAAAAATGGCATCAATTCCTGACAGAGTCCATAGAAGAATTGTGTTTCCAAATCAACAATTACAAGGCCTTTAAGACCTGATAATGTGTAGCTTTTGGGCCAAATGGTCTATTCCAACATTCAGGGCCGGAGCTGTGAAGAAAACAATTGGAGGCTAAATTTGCAGCCAATTTGACTAGAGACATTGGAAATACATTCACAGATAAGAGTCTGCTGAAATATAAAGAAGAAATCTGGCATGCACTTTTATCTTAGCAGTGAGTTATTTGATAATTGGAGCTAATTCCTCTGCTAATATATATTTTTAATTATGATTATGTGTAAAGGGGGGACTCTGCAAGCATGGCAGAAAGTAGAGATAAGTCTTCACATGAGAGAGAGAACCATATGCAGGCTTTTCTGACCTGAGCCACTTCTCCAATCATACCCAGCTCAAAACCTTGATAGGAGTGAGTAGGTACAGAATTGGCACAGGATCTGAAATAAAGGAAGAAGCAAGCAACACACCAAGATTGAAAGCCCTATGTTTACTCAAATTCTTGGCACAAAGGTAACTACTGGAAGCCAGGAGGAGAAATTTAAAACAACAACGATAACAACAATACCATCTGGAATAGAAACAGAACAAAATTATCAGCAGCTGCAAATCAAGGAGAAGACAGCATGCAGCTTGAACCCAGGTGGATTCAAGGAAAATCAAGAAGGAACTGAATACAGGAAAAGCAGGAGATACTGCTCATCCATAGAAAAGTATTATATGTTCACAGAAACAAAGGTAACTCATTATCAAGTATAAGAATCTGTAGAAACAACACAAATGATGTTGAATGGAGAAGGCAAAGTTGTGAATATTGCTAAACACATATATAAACATTAAAAAAATAAAAACAACAAATGCATGTAGGGAACCTAAATAGAGAACTAGATATTCTGGAAAAATAGAGTAATACAAAGGCTTAAAAGTAAAGAGCCATAGAAACGATGGGGAAAGCATCAATGGGGTAGCCTAGAAGGAACATAAAAGCTGCAATATAAATAAATGGAAATAACTCAATCTGAAGAACAGAGAAAAATAATGAAGGAAAAAGTACAGACTTATAGTTGTAGAGAGTATGCACAACTTAGCATCTAGAGGGCATTAGGTCCTCCCCTAAAAGGTAGGAAGAAAACATATGACAGGGATAAAAGACTGGTTATAGAAAAGTAGAGAAGAAAAATGGATGGAGGTAAGGGGGTTCGGAGAAAGAGAGAAAGACAGAGAGAGAGAGAGGGAAAAAACACACAGAGATGCAGAGAGCAAGATGAGCTTTATCTCAAGATTTGCAAGAAACAAATATTGCAGTGTTATTCGCAATTGCCCCAAAGTTGAAATAATTCAAATGTATATTAAGTGCTAACTGAACAGATTGTCATTTACCCACACAACAAAATATGACTTGGTAAGACAAGGGGAAAATACTGTTGATATATGAAGCAAATATTTGGGTAGATTTCAAAAAGTATCAAGCAAAATTATGTCAGATAATAATGACTGCAAAGTGCATAAATCTATTTATATGAAATCATATAAGAGGCAAAACCAGTATGATAAACCAGGAATCACATCTGATAGAAAATTATTTCCCAACACACTAGAACAAGCAACAATGCATATCTCATCAGTTAGCATGAATCTATTTTTATATGTTTCCTTGCTATATTGCATGCATTTCCAAAGACGATAAAGATGGTGGATGAAGGGAAAATGCTTAAATGCTTAATTTTATTTGTAAAGCAAATAAGAATACAGTATACTCAATGATGATGTAATTATGATAGTATCATTGCTTTAAGGGTTGTAGGGAATAATAATGAACCAAATATTTCAAATACTCTAGGGAGATCAGAATGGAAAACACACTGATGTTTAATGCATTTAATTTAGAATTTTTAAAAGTTTTACCCTTTTAACTATTATTAAACAACATACTGCACAAAATTTTCTTCTAAAAATGTATGTGGTCATATGGAGAGCTTAGAAAGTAAATACTTAAGGCACTGAGCACTTAAATGAATAAAAAGTGGTATCCTTTCAATAAATGACTGTAGATTGACTTTTTGTTCCTACATAGAAACCTGTAAGTCATACCATATACAAAATGTCTTTGATAACATTTTAGTTCTGAACATAGTGAATAAAACAATGAAAAAAGTCTTTAGAAAAGATCCAACTTGAGTATAGGCAAAGACTTCTTAGTCAGGATTCCATAGTATTCTTATTATAATTAAAACTACATCTTCTTAAGCTCTTACTAAGTGAAATCACATGTAAAGTCACAGGCAGGTATAAATAGATAAAAATGTAGAGAGAAATAATTTCACTTTTAAACAAGCATAGAAATTTCTTCCACTGCAAGTAATCAGGAAAGAAAGAAATCTGAGGAGATACTTTATAAAAGAAGAAATAGGAAAGGCCAGTAAGCACACAAGGAGTTTTTGGACCAGAGAAATGTAATTTATATATTTTTTAAATATATGAATACTACACACACACACACACACAGACACACAGACACACACACACACAGACACACACACACACACACACACACACACACACACACTACAGTTCTAGCATGTAGATGATGCCAGATGCTAGTAAGGATTGAGTATTCACTTATTGCTGTTGGAAGTGTAAGACTGCAAAACAACTTTGTAAAAACAGTTTAACAGTGTCTTAATTAAGTACACAGACTCCTACGCTATGTTACTGAAATTTCACTTCTGCATGTTTACCAGAGAATTCAAACACATGCCCAGAAGAAAACAGAAGCAAGGCTTGGAGATTGAATCCTAAAGTCCTATAATGCGTTTGGCCAGCTCTACAACTGAAAAACAACAACAACAAACACTGTCCACTGTGGCATAATAAAACACTGAATAAAAGTAAGATAAATGTGAGGGATGAATCTCAAATTAGTTTGAGGAGACTAGGCCAAATAGGAAAAATAAGGACTGCGTTTGTCTAACCATTTGAAACTTAAGAAAAGGTAAGGTTAAATTCTGGTGTTAGAAATAAGAAGTGCAGTTACCTTTGGGACAAGAAATAGTCAATGGAAAGGAGTACAAAAGAGTTGGATGGGGTAATAGAGATACTTTCTATTTTAATCAAGGTGATCAGTTCCACAAGTACATGCAATGTCTGTACATTTCATGTCAATGGAATGATACTCTCTGAGACATCTGTACCACATCCATACAACAGCTTTACCCAAAGGCATATGACTTTATGAACTACATCTTAGCATTTTCTTCTACTTCAGTTTACTTGGTTAGAGACTATATAGAAGTAAACCTCTCTGTGGTTTATTTGGTTAAAATCCTCAATAATTAGTGTCCCTCAGGAGTGTCAATCTAATTGATTTTTGTATCTTTATTTGTGTTTGATAAAATGATGGGTTTTTATTATATTTATATATAATTTGTAATTTGTTCAGATATGATTTCAGGAATATTACCTTCATTGTATTCCATTTTTCCCTTATTTATTTTAATATTCTGTTCCAGCCAATCAATAGTTCCTTCCCAACAAGTTTCTATTCTTTTATTTTATATTATTTTATTTGTGTTTGTTTATTTTAGGAAAATACATTGGCCTTTTGTACAAATTGCTAAGCCTTGCTCGACTACAGAGGTTTGACTATATACTTGAACTATATAGTCAATCTCCATTGTAAAAATTGTGAGTTTCTCAATACAATCTCTTTCAATCACTTGTCCACGTGACCACAGTGCTTAGAGTGAGCCTTTGCAGGCTAGTACTTTTCAGGTCACATTTATATAATCATGCTTATTCCTCTTGATCTCACCACATACGGTTACTTCTGTCATTTCCTACTTGGAATTGTCCTAGACTCAGAGAATTTGATTGGCATCCTTTATCATGTAACATAATGCTAAACCTTCTTCAGTTTTCTCACTACATGTTGGCTGAGAGTTCATTCTGTCTTTGCGATTATCCCTGAGAAATGTGGGAATACTGCCGTCAAGCTGTGGCTTTCGTCTCCTGATTCTTTTCACTTTAACCTTGTCTATGAACCTGTCATCCTGCCTCAAGGATTTTGCCAAAGACTCCAGTTCCCTCCTTTATCTTTCTCACAGTCACAGATTAATTCTTTGTCCTCCAGTGCTGATTCTACATGTCTGGCCCTCATTCATCTTGCAATAGGACCAAAACAGAGCTGACATGATGCCCAGCTTTCTGCTTATGCAACTCAATGTTATGCTTTCACCTTCCACAGAAGAGCTAATCCAAATACAGCAGGTTTCTTTTTCTAATCAAAAGAACCTTATCAAAACCCTATGTTAATGTATCATTATAATTTCAATCACAACCTTAGTGTTGTATGTCTATACATACATAGACTTTTCTCATATATAGTCTTTTCTCCTTTGTCCATGGGCTTTTTAACCTCTGCTTCCTTTTTATAAAATTTATCCTAATCACTAGATGAATTCATTCAATTACTATTTATTATCTACAAGATGGATTTAAATACGCTTCTTAAAATTCAATGGTATCGTATTATTTTGAAGAATCAAGGAACTTTGTCCTTCTGAGATACAATCAGCCAATAATGACCCAAAAAAGAAAGTTTAACCCAGTGCTGGTCGCTCATACCTGTAATCTGAACTACTCAGAAGGCTGAGATCTGAGGATCATGATTCAAAGTCATTCTGGGCAGGAAAATCTGTGTAACTCTTTTATTTCCAGAAAACTGAAAATTGTACTGTGATTCAATGTGGTAGAGCACAGAGAAGAAGCTCAGAGTCAATGTCCAGGCCTTGAGTTCAAATCCTATGACTGCTACCACCAACAACAAAATGATAAGCCCCAGCTCATATAGAGAGTTTGGCATAGAGATTGTGAAGATGAAAGTGACCTTCAGATGACATTATTTTTCAGAGCCCCACATTTTTAGTTTTATCGGCTAACTGCTAGTACTATAGCATGTGAATCACATCTCCAGTCTAGCTTTTACTGCTTATTTTAGAGATGTGGTTTTACAGATATAGTTTTATTTTTTGTCTTCTGAGGGTGGTTTTGGGTCTCAATTCTCCAAATTTGTAACCAATTCAACATTTATTTTTCAAACTTGTCCCTTCTCTAGACTAATCCTCCATTTATACCATATTCCATGTTTGAAAAACTACATAAATATAGAAGTTAATGATGCCAGTTACTCTGCATCATAAAGTTCTTATGATTTGTTCAGTAGATAGCATTTTTAATGAGCTCAGTTGCTCAAAGATAAAAGTATGTTAAGTAATTCAAGATAATAAAGTATGCATTGCATGGCACTAATCACAGTGACTTAATTAGGTGTTAATGTGGGTTTTATTCTCATCAGAATTTAATGGTAACTGAATATTTAAGTCTTCAGTTAGTGTTTTCCAACATCATAATTCTTCACTGAGGATTTTATTCTTCTCAAACCTAGAACTTGATGAGGGAATGGATTAAATTAGTCCCCTAAAGAGAAAGTTACCATTTTTCAAGATCACATTTCAAGTGATCTTTGAATGCAGGTGGTGAAGTCAGACAAGGCCTGAATAACACACCTTCTAGAAATAGTTTTGGAATAGTTCTAGAAGTAGAAGAAAGCAGCTGTCATCCAGGATCATTTTGGAAAGCAGTGAATGGTCAATAAGCCCATATTATTGACTTCATTTCTTTTGTCATTTAGCCTCAAGTAATGGCTGCTGAATGTAACTATGACCTTTCCAGAGAAATTGCACATACAGTACCTTTCAAAACTCCTACCAGAATCCCTATTTTTCTTCCTACTTATTTTGTCAGCAACAAATGCTCAAAGAAACAAAAGAACTTACAAAAAAGTAATGTAAAACACACATGGGAGCACTGAGATATCCTTACAAATTTTCCAATTTCAAGTATTCTATATGTCATTTCCATTCAGATGTCTTCTAAAAACAGGTGCAATTTATATATATATATATATATATGTATATTCATCTGGAAAGCATAAATATGTTACTACAATAGTCTTTCAAGACTGGCAGACCAGGTAATTTTAGTGGGAAGCAAGAAAATGAAAAACACTCTACACTAATAAATACATGGAATATTTGAAGCCAATGAAGTGGATAGAGGAGAAATTTAGTACAGTAGATGTGTCTTCAAATATTTTGAAAATGTAGAAAAGATGTGTATGTGAGTGTGTGTGTATGTGTGTGTGTGTATGTGTGTGAGTGTGAGTGTGTGTATGTGTGAGCACTCTGACTTGAACTCATATCTTTGGAGCTCTCAATTTTCTTTCTTAGGGCTAGTGCTCTACCACTTGACTCATGCCTCCAGATCAACATTTTACTGATTGATTGGAGATGGAATCTCCTGTACTTTCCTGCTCAGATGACTTCAAACTGTGATCCAGCCCCTTGGTGGCTAAGTTTGCTTATAAGTATTAACCACTAGTGACCAGTAAGAGATTTTGCTTTTATATTCTAGATATCTGACTGAAACCGTGCCTGCTTCCTGCTTACAGGTGTCTGAAATGTGGTGCGAAGAGAAAAGAAAAATCATTAGGAATGTTTGAGACAAGGCCCCATGAAAGATTCCTAGAAATATCTGTTATGTAACTCTCAGATTCTCTTTCCAAATATGAAAATCTATGATAATGAACCTTCTGGGATATTGCTTTCATTTTTTTGTGGTAGTAAGGATTGAAATCAGGGCTCACGCTTGCTAGGTGGGTGAATAAGCAACTGAGCAATATTCCTAATCCTTTGAGTTTGAAGAGTTTTGAACTCTTTCCTGGGACCAGGCTTATGCTACGATCCTCTTTCTTCTGCCACCTGCATAGCCTGGATTATAGACTGGTGTTACTTTGCTTATCCATCTACTAAATTGCCTAACCCCAAGTTTTGTAATGCTTATAACAGGAAACAGAAAGCAACAAACTAAAAAACATCATAGACAAAGAGATGAGCTGCAATAGTGCAATTGAAATAATGTCTCTTATAAGGACTTTCTAGAAAAGTAAGTGGTTCTACAAAAATTTATAACAGCCAACAATATTTATCCATAATTACAGGCATGAGTCACTGGTGCCTGGCTTCTAAAGAAGATTTGCATTGTATTTTTGGTGGTAGTGAGGTTTGAACTCAGATCCTTCAGCTTGCTAAGCAAGCATTCTCACTTTAACCATGTCCCCAGAACTTCTTTAGCTAGTTTTCAAATAGGGTCTTGAATTTGTGCTCAGATTTCAATTCTCGTGTCTAATTTGCCCCATAACTGTAATTATAGGCATGTATCATTATGCTTATACTGTTTTTTGAGGTTGGAATCTGGCTAACTTTTTGTCTCTGTTAGCCTCAAATTGAAAAATTTCCAATTTCCACCCCCCTAGTAGCTGGAATTATAACTGTTGAATTTAAATGTGAGTAATGAGGAAAGAGAACCAGGAGCTTGCCTCTTTACTCAGCCACTCAAGAGGCTGGGATCTGAGGATTGAAGTTCAAATGCAGCTAGAACAGGAAATCCTGTGACAATCTTATATTAAATTAATTACCAAAAAATAAGTGGAAATGGAGCTATAGCTCATGTGGTAAAAAGCTAAACATGAGCACAAAGCTTAGGAATAGCACCTAGGCACTAAGTTCAAGCCCCAAGACTGGCATACAAAACAAAAACAAAACCAGAAACCCTAGAATCCAGCTTTCATCCCTGAATAGAGCAAAATGGGGATTTGTAGCATCATATATGAATTTAGCTCACTATTATGCTTTGTTAATAGAACATATTTTGCCGTGAATTTAATTTCCTTCAGGAAATAATAAGCTTGTAAGATTCATCTTTGTTGTATCATCAGCTTGTTAATTTGTGTCTCAGTAACTATTTTTACCACATGAATGTCCCATGACTCATCTCCTTTTTAATCTTCAGGAGACTGATACAAAATTTTGGCAGAGAAGAATATATTCTTTTCAGAAATTGAAAAGGTTTACATGAAATTTTAAATGATAAAGATGGGACAACCCAAATGTTACCAAAGAAAGGCGAACTTGGAAAACTGATTTGAAAACCGAGCCCAAAAGGATGCAGTTCATGGATCTGTGAAAGTAATCATTGCATAGACAATGGAATAGGAAACAAAAAGTAAATGTATGTGTATGTATACATATGTATATACACATATGCATAGAAGGCCCCAAGCTCAATTAATTTTCAGGAAATAACACTGTCACAAAAATTAAATCAAAGTGTGAAAGCCAACATCAAATAAGATGCCTATGTAAAAACAAACAAAAACATACCTTGGCAACCTTGAGTAGGCATCTTTTTCTGAGCAAACCCTAAAAAAAATATGGTAACTTACGTATCACTGCAATATACAACAATACCAACAATGAAAATGCAAATTGCAAACCTGAAGGTGAGGGAGTGGAACCTTTTCAATATATGTTCCTAGCAATGACTGAAAAAGAGACTATATATGACATTTTTATAATTTATTTCTAAGAATATGACTTTATAAAAATGGTTAAAAATTTGAACTAATAAATAGACATAGAAAAATAGAAACTATTTGAAAAAGAGGACTCATTTATTAGGATAAAAGAGAAGACATTGTACATCCATTAAAAAGTCCAAACTTTTAATATACAGTGAAAGGAAAGAACTAATAAAATATCCAACCACTTTGTATGTTTGCGCATTCAAATTATACACAAGTCCTCACATAACGTTATTGTCTAAAATTTATTGGGAAAGTAGATGTAAAAACAATCTAGGAGTACAGAGGGCATTAGCTTACTTGTTTTGCCAGCATTAAAGTTTTATAAAAGATGCCTAAATAGTCCTGTCAAGTGCCAGTGGCTCATAACTTTTAATTCTAGCTTCTCAGAGCCAACCAGGATAGGAAAAGTCCAATCTGGTTTTCTTCAATTAACTAGCAAAAACTCAGGAGCAGAGTGAGTTGGCTCAAGTGGTAGAGTGGTAGCCTTGCGCACAAAAGCTCAGAGATAATGCCAGGCCCTGAGTTCAAACTCCAGGTCTAGTGTGCACACAGGCACACATACAAACCCCCCCCACACACACCCCACACACCTTAATATTCCAGTAAATAAACTTCATTTGCAATTATTTTCAAAACTAGAACTTTTAATTCTCTTGCTCAAAGTCAACTTACATGACTGAAAATAGTATTTATTCCTATTTATATCTCTTTATACACAGATATGGTTATGCCTTTGTAACATATCTTTACAGCAATAGAATACAAAAGGTCATTTTTCTGTTACACAAAGTTTCCTTGCATGAATTTTCTCTAACATAAGCATGTATTTTTAAATATATATATGTATATGTAAAACATGAAACACAAACTGAAAATGATATCTATTTAGCTGACTAAATTTATTGCTTTTATATTATGAAACTATGTTAATAAGGAAAGTGAAAGAAGAATTTTTACAATGTTCAGTATTCACCTAGGTTGTATCAGTCTTCTCTTGCCTACAGGCAGTTATACCTATATCTTGCTTATCTGTATGTTCTGTCTCACTTTGTAATGTGATCTGACTATAGTCACTCTGATCCTGGAATAACACTCAATTTCAAGTTTAAACCAGTTTGTCTATTGAATGCTGGTGCCACTGTTGTTTAATAGTGATGTGTAGCATCATTTTTGTTCTTCCTTTTCTTTTTGTTCAGTCTTTAAGCTTTGTTTTGGAAAAGCTCACTATTGCGTTCATATCTCACTGGTGATATTTCCTGCTCCCATTGTTTACATGTTACTGGATCCACAATAATGAACAAGTTGCATATTCTCTTGAAGCAGCTGCAATGAGGGCTGTTAATGCCTTTAGGTTCAGGAGAAATTTTAACCACTAAATGCATGAAGTTTTTGAATTGATTTTCATATTGAAGCACAGGAATATTCAAGGGGACCAACGAAAGGAAAACTAGCATTCTAATATAGACAGAGTACTTAGGAAAATAAGATCCATTCTTTCTTTTCTTTCTGAAACTGGGACTTGAACTCAGAGCCTTTATGTACTCTATTGGTTTTCTTTCTTACAACTGGCACTCTGTTACTTAAGCCACAGTTTTTGGCTAGTTAATGTTAAGATCAAAACCTAACAGACTTTTTGGCTAGAGCTAGCTTTGAACTGAGGTCTTCCAGGTTTCAGTCACAAGAGTAGTTAGGATTATGGGTGTTAGTCTTTAGGACTCAACTAATTATTTCTAGAGAATTCTAGATATCACTCTAAGCAGAACCATCTTCACTCAAAAATCTTGTTTCTACACAGAGTTCATGTATTTAGAGCTGTAAAACCAAGATCATATTTAATAATTTCCCCATTTTTTCTAAATCCAATTGAACCCAACACTGTAGGGGGAGGAAGGGAAGAAAGCAAAATATATTTCTCCAAAGGAGCCAATCATTAAGAAAATATCCAATCAGGAATTGTTGTAGCTTCTCATTTTCTCACTTGGCTTTTTGCCCGTGTTTGCACAATCACTAGTAAAGTACAAAACAATTCATGAATATGGGGATGGGAAAGGGAGTAACCTCAAGGGAAGAAAGTAAGCCTAAATTTTAATTACTGGGGCACTAATGAAGACAGTGGATCAAATGAAGAGTTTGTTCTCGAAGCACTATTATGCAAAACACAATAAACACCAAAGTTCCAAAAATACCACTTCGCAGCAAGTAGAGGAAAAAGCCTCATAACAGTCCTTGAACGAAGAAATACATTAGTACGTTGCCTCATTATTCCTGGTTGCGGTTCCAATCTAATCTCCATAGAAATGGAATTCCAATTGGGCCTCAGAGATATCTTACAAGTGTACAGTAATCCCAATTTGAGAAAGAAGCTCAAGTTAACTGAAATTCAGTTTACCCTCCTGGGAGCAGTGTAGGGAGAACTAGTAGGAGGGGGAAAATTCAAATTCTTCAAAGTGGCCAGCATGAGTTCTAAAACAGATGAAAATAGTGTATATTAGAACATCTATGGAGAAAAATAGTTTGTGTATCTCTTGTTCTGTTTCTCATTTGCTATTTCTACCCTTCATCTGGTTCCCTTTCCTCTCCTCTTCTGTCCTCTCCTCTTTTCCCTTCTCTTCTTTTTCCATTCTTTCTTTTCCTCTCCATTCCTTTCTTGTTCCCTTGTCATCATTTTTCCAACTTTCGCTCTCCCTCCCCCTTTTCCACAATACATGAAGTGAGTCCAGATATGCAAATAAAAACAAATGACCTCAAACCGAAGATGTGAGCATCTTACGAGCAGGTGCACAGCTGTTTTATCAGAGTGCTTACAGTGGGGCTCCTGTTACTAGGTTATTCATTGAACTATATACTTGAATTGATTTCAACAGATATCATATTCTTTATGACTGTCATCTGTAAATCCTGCCTGATGATTTACTTAAAAAGATTTGCTAAAGAACAGCCACATTTTAAATTTCATTGTACTTTGACACAGTGTTTGACTTGACAGTTCTCTCTTGTGTTTGTAAAATTGTTTTCCACTTTCATACACCTATCAGTAATTGTTCTCCTTGAAAATTACTCACATCCCTTTAGTGGTTTTTGAAAAAAGCTACTAAAATTAAGTATTAGATTCTGATTGTGTGTGTGTGTGTGTGTGTGTGTGTGTGTGTGTGTGTGCGCTTCTGGAGTTAAAATACAATGGAGTTATACTACCACTTCCTCTGAGCAAGTTATTGAAGTTCTATTCTAGTAGCCTGGCATCCTGAGGTATGAAGTAGTCTTGTTTTATTTTGTTTTGTTTTCCAGTCCTGGGACTTGAACTAAGAGCCTGAGCACAGACCTTGAGCTTTCTCAAGGCTAGCGCTCTACTGCTTGAGCTACAGCACCACTTCTGGTTTTTCTGTGTATTTGGTACAGAGGAATCTAACCCAGGACTTTGTGCATGCTAGGCAAACACTCTACCATTAGGCCAAATTCCTGGTGCTAGGAAGTCCTTTGGCAATGAAGAATAAATGGCATGCTGTTCAGAAAGGAACAAGGCAAGTCGGAGAAGTCACCACCACAGCCACAGTCTTTTGCTCTTTAGGGAGCTCAGATCTGAAGACACAGATCTCACTATTTCTCTCCTAAGTGACTTGTTTTGGATGAGACTTGTGAATTTGAGCCTTCTACTTGGGACAGATTGGTCTCAGTAGGTGGAACTGGAGAGAGAGAGAGAGAGAGAGAGAGAGAGAGAGAGAGAGAGAGAGAGAGAGAGAGAGAGAGAGAGAGAGAGAGAGAGAGAGGAGAGAGAGAGAGAGAGAGAGAGAGAGAGAGAGAGCAGAGAGAGAGACAGAGAGAGAGACAGAGAGAGAGACAGAGAGAGAGAGAGACAGAGAGAGAGACAGAGGGAGAGACAGAGGGAGGGAGGGAGGGAGAGAGAGAGAGAGAGAGAGAGAGAGAGAGAGAGAGAGAGAGAGAGAGAGAGAGAGAGCAGAGAGAGAGACAGAGAGAGAGACAGAGAGAGAGACAGAGAGAGAGAGAGACAGAGAGAGAGACAGAGGGAGAGACAGAGGGAGGGAGGGAGGGAGGGAGAGAGAGAGAGAGAGAGAGAGAGAGAGAGAGAGAGAGAGAGAGAGAGAGAGAGAGAGAGAGAGAGAAATAGAACTGGGCAGCTATGACATCTTAATCACTTTGCATGAAGACTGTGGGAGAACCGCTCCCACTCCTTTGTAGCAGTTGGTGACCCCAGTGCTGATCTAATTCCTTCTGTTCCATTTGGTCTCTGATTCAATTTGTGAGAGATTGTGTAGGATCCTGCCTTATAGATAGACACAGACAGCTTGGTTTTCTTTTCTTTTCTTTATTCTTTTTCTTATTGGTAAGCTTAAAAGAGCTTGGGTTGTTTGCAAGTAACATCAATTTATATAAATGTGTGTGGGACAATAGGTTTCAGAAACAACCCTCCTCAGCCATTGTAACTGGTAACGATTATGTAAAAAGTCTTACAACTATGTTTACTATAACCACTAACAATGGGTTGCAATTGTGATAGAAATGGATTGTATGCCAGAAAGGAGACCCCACTGGGGGAGAGAGGAGAGACCTGCCCTCCCCCTGAACAGAATAGTGCGAGGACAGCCCATCAAAAAGTGTTGAATGAAAGTGCAAGTTCAAGAATTTATTTACTGACACGGTTGAATTTGTTTAGCTCCACGCATGAACTACCCTTGGTTAAAACGTCTAGATGTTGCTACCAGTCAAATAAGATTCGCATTTTTAAAGATTGTAATTTAAAAAAATAAATTCTGGGAATTGTCCAAAGATGACAAAAGCAGGTATACTTTTCTCCTCCACCAGAAATCAGTCTTAACCTGCATTATGCAAGACAAACCAATCAAGGCACAATCAAATGTGCTCCATAATGCCTCCATACACATTGGTGTGAGTTAAAAGCTGTTTTCAAATTCAAGCTATCTAAGAACAGGATAAACAGTAATAGCCAAACATATCATCTCTAATTTACCAAAACATAACATAAACTTTGGGTGGGGTATGAGTGGAAAGGAATGAGGCACCTTGTATATTCTGAAGATTTTTCAACTAAGGACAACATAATCCAAGAAATATATTTAATACAGTAGCTATCAGGTCTAATTCAAGGTAGCACCTTGAATTCACTTATGCAAACATGGATACCTAGCTTCATTTTCCTGTTGCTCCTGATCTATTCAATTTTTCTTACCAATACAGAGAACGAGGAAAAAAATGTTTAATGAAATCAGAGAGCAAGAATATTTGGGTGGACTTGTCCTGTGCTACTTTCATTATTCTTGGCTTTAAAGCCTGCTGGGAAATGTCACCCACATCACATTGCTTTTGTTTCTCCTTTAACACAGAGATCATTTATACTCAATTTTATATTACCCATGCATATTACCATAGGCATTTGTGTACACATTTAAGTAGGTAAGACATAAAGTGGGAAATTCTGAGACTATATATAACTGAAAATATTCATATATATCATGTACAAAGAAAACTGCTAATTAAGTCAGGTACTATGGCTAATATGTATCACTCCCATGACCTCAGACCTACAAATTAGAGAACTGCACTGTACAGATATCCAAGGCAAAAAATTAGTGAGACTCTAGACAGAAAACTTTGAGACATTATTAGAAAAAAAAATAACCAATACAAAAAGAATTTGAACGAAATCCAGTGCATTCAGGGTGGTATTTGTTTATTTGAAATAGGGAAGGGAAGGCAGAAAACAAGATGATTGGGAACGGGAGGGGGAGGGAGAGAAAAACATGAGAAGGGGTATCAAGGTTGGAGAAGTAATGTACCTAATACCTGACAAATGTAACTGTAACCCCTTTATACATTATCCCAACAATAAAGTACAATTTAAAAAAAAAAGAGTTTGGAAAGCATGGATTACATGGTAGAATTCTTGCCCAGTAGATATAAAGACTTGATTCAAACCCAATCTGAAACTCTTACTTTTGTTTTTTTTTTGTGGGTCATAGGCATGAACTTTGGACCTGGTGCTGTTTCAGCTCAAGACTACCTCCCTTCCTTTGAGCCAAGCCCTACCTCCTGTTTTCTAGAGGTTAATTGGAGATAAGAGTTTCAGGTCCTTTTCTGCCCAGGCTGGCTTTGAACTTTGATCTTCAGGTCTCAGTCTCCTGAGTAGCTAGGATTATAGGTGTGAGCCACTGAGCCCGGGTCAAATCCAAAAATATTTTTAAACTCAATAATTAAATCAGATTAAATTAAATGATGATCAGGGAAATTTTTTTTAAAAAGATAAGCCAAAGACAGGCTTTTTTTTTTTCAAAAAAGCATACGTATTAATACATAAATGAAAAGATGTTAGATATAGTCTGGTCCTCAGGGGAAAGCCCTTTGTATAGTAAAATGACAATGCTTTTAAATCAATAACTATTCTAAATATCTGGATATTTACCCTACATTATGTGATATCCAGTGCTTTAACATGTCCTAGATTGAGGAAAGTATTTAATTGTATAGGCATGGGACACAAAATATTAGAGGAGGTTGGCTTCTTTTAAAAATGTCTGTAAGAGATCAAGAAGAATGTCCTGAGACTTTTATCAACCTGTTTTCTGAGATAATTCATGTCTGTAAAGTTTATAACTATCTCATCCCCTATACTGCCAAAGCAATTTTTTTTGCCAAAGCAAATTTTTAGGGTTAGCTACTGCATATGACAATGGAAATAAATAAAAATGAGTAAAAATGTTTCTCCTACTAGAGTTCACAGTAAAAGAAGAATAGAAATCTATTTTGGTTGATCACCATAACCTAAATAGTAGAATCTACATCTACTCTAACTATTATGGGTCCACAGAGAAAGAGAAAAAAAAACACCTAGAAATACATTGAATGATCATTATGAACTATCTACAGAGAGAAGAAACTATCTACACAGAAAGTAGGACTAGCCTCTCAAGGCATAGAATGAGGAAAAATATGAGATAATGAGAAAAGATCAGAGATTTTATTATGATGAACCACAGCATTTTGGATAAAGTAGAGAATATCATGATAAATAGGCCAGGCACTAGTGACTCATACCTGTAATCCTAGCTATTCAGAAGGATACACATATATATGCACACATACATCTATATATGCATACCTATACATTTATGCATAAAATACCCATTTACAGACATTTAAGTGTCAAATATATAAGAATGTTTATACATACCTTGTTATTTCCATGAACTTGTGTTTACAGGATAAAAGGGACTTGCAGATGTCATCCATTTAAGGCTCTTGCAACAAAAAATATCCTTCTGCATTTCCAGGATTCTACTAAGTAGAAGATGGGATGGCAAAAGAGTAACAGGAAGCAGAAGATTATGCTGTAGGGGAGAATGGACTAATGTAGAAGACATTCATATTGCTGTTGCTTTGAAGATGGAGGAAGAGGGCTGTGATTCAGAATTATAGCCTGAAGGAAGCAAAGAATAGATGAGATTACGGATCCTTGTTGACATGAAAATTCTTGCCTAAAGAGAGTCAATTTCAAACTTTGGACTTTAGGGACTCTACTATGATGTGTTGTTGGCTTAGTTTCAAATGTGTGCTGATTTGTTACAATGACCAAAAAAAAATGGAATCCAAATCTCATATCAAGATGAAATGACCCTGTAAACAGGTTGTGTGCTCTTGTATTTCCTCTTACACACAGCTCTTTCCATAAATGAAGTAAGGATCTTAAACCATGTCCAAGTACAGGACTTTATGGCAGTACAGTAAATGGTAGGAGAATCCACTCCTCAAAGCCAGTTAAGCTTTGGTCATGAGTCAGATCTCTCATTAACTTACACTGTGAGATCAGACACGGGCATCAAAAGCAGAAATTTTCTCAGCTCCCAAACTAAAAACAATCATTGAATGACTACAAAAGTTAGCTAAAATAAGGATTCAATACACCAGCATGATACTAGAGTGAACATGCTTAGCGCATATTAATTCTCACCCATTGCTCCATATCTCACAGGAAAGTAAAAGCTGATTATCTTTGAATATATAACTATAGCTACAGATATAATCCAGACTGCTAGTTAGGATATCAAGTGATTGACACATCAAACCTAAGAGAGAATAGTTGGAGAAAAAAATATAGAATCTATAATAATAATGTTAAAAGAGAAAAAATATTGTTGTAATGTACAAACTTAAGCACAAAAAATTATCAGTTGGCTAGAATTGGTTTTCCTGTATATGTGCTGTCAAAGAGTTGGGAATGAAAATTGGTTTCCTTTGCTAGGTTTTGCACACTCACTGTAATACATGGAACTAAGATGCAAAACTGGGCCTAATGAGATTTACTGGAGCCATGCAAATTCTCTATGTGCACCTTGGATTTATGACTTTTCTTCTTTTATTACGTTCAGCCAGTAGGAATTTATTTGTAAGTTCCCTTCATTTTGTAACAATATCTTGATACAGGTCCAGGTTTCTAATTAAAAAATTTCAAATCGTTGTCCCAGATGAACAAGTGAATTTATACCACCGAACCAAAAGCCATGTAGAAGGCAGAGCCTTATTTCTGTGGCAAACTCAATGTGCATATAGTACATTATATTTTCATATATTTTTATTGTAATTAATAGAAGGGTTACATGATATTTTCCAGATAGATGGTGCATTAATTCCCATACATTGATACCCTTTCACATGTCTTGGTCCCCATTTCCCTCCCCCCCATCCCCACCCCTCATCTTGTTTTCCCCCATTCCCTATCCAATTTCAAGTAACCAAATACAAATATATCCGACATCGTATTTTCAATGAGAAAGTTGAAGGGATAATTTTTAGTATCCTCCAGACTTAAGGAAAAACCATCCCTTGAAAGGCTCATGGAACTTGGGATGATAAAAAGCACCTGAAACTTTAATTCTGAATCATTTCCAAACATTTGATTTGATCAATATTCTGACTGTAACACTTAACAAGAAAGTAAAACATAACATGAAAAAAGTTAATATTAAAGATAGTTCCTTAGAAATCAATTGGTGTCTTTCTCACCAACTTTAGATCTATGCATGCTTTTTTATGAATGAAGGAAATTCCGATGTTCTAAGGATATAAGCCAATACTGTAAAACCTATAAGAGGCAAAGAAAGAACTCACATAGATCACTCTGACTGAGATCTGAACTGTGGCCAATATTATGGAGTCCAAAGCTCTCTTTTAGCTTTTATATAAAAAGTTGAATTTAAAAAAGCATATTTTACCATAAAACATATTTGAGATGCTTAAGATACCATTTAGGTTTATGAAAAAGAAATCACCTTTATATGTGTTAATGTCCACTCACACATTATAATTTGAGATTATAGTTTGAAGACATGTCTTCAGATTAGAGTAATTGAGTCACCTCAGGAAATCATATAACTCTTTTGAGATGCTTCAGCAAAATTTGTAAAATAAGAGATCTCTCTTTTGCTGTCCCTTGGTTATCTCATATTGTTACAGTATTTCACCTTGTTATCTGATATATTGGATATATACGTATTTGGTTATTTGAAATCGGATAGGGAAGGGGGAAAACAAGATAAGGGATGGGGGTGGAGGGAGGGAAATTGGGACTAAGGCATGAGAAAGAGTATCAATGTTTATGAAGTAATGCACCCTCCATCTGGTGAATATAATGCAGCCCTTCTATTAATTGCAATAAAAAATATATGGAAAGAAAAAAAAGAGAGATCTTAACTAGGTTTCCTGGCTTACTTCATTCTTAAAACATTGCATTGTGCATGATATTAAATAGGTAAGCAGTCCACCAATGACAGAACAAAGAAATATTTTCTATTTTCCTCTCTAATAAAGCCATGTATCGACCAAGCATTCATTTTCATGTTTAACTCATCTTGTGTAGCATTGTCACATTGGAAAAAAAACACCTCTACCAGCAACACTTTCCAAGAGTTAGCAAGAAATATATCTTTGTAAGAAAATTTCATTGCGTAGAAATATGTGAATAATAGATAAAGCAATTCTTGGTAAAAAGAGTCATTGATATCCCTTGAGAAGAAAATCTTTAACATATGGTATCTATTTGAATATTTATAAAATGATACAAAAAAGTACAACATGCTAAGACATATTTCTTTTTCTACCTGTGGTCTACTGGGCAAATAGGAAAACAGTTTTAATCATGGGGACTCTGGGTGATGATTCTTTCATCTTCATCCAAATCCCCCATGCATTTTATCTACCTCTGTTTCTGCCTACATGTGATCCAACATCAAATTTAAAATTCAAGTTCTGTGGTTGCATTTTCTTCCCAGCCAGACTGAAACAACACTCGTTTAATCACAGGACTTGCATATCCATTCTATTTGATTCCCAGCTTTATCTAACATTTATCAGAGACCTATTATGAAGCAAGCCCTTTATGTACCTTACCTCCAACAATCAGGCAAGGAAAATTTCTTGTGGAATGGTCACGTTTCAGATATGGATATAACAGCCATTCACTATTATCTGAATATTAACTTTCTCAGCTGTTCAGAGTCTTCACAAGATTAGTTTGTAAACATCAAATGATGGTCAGGATGTTGATAAGAACACCTGCTACTTCAGGTCTTCCTGGGAAATCTGCAGAATTTTCCTCAAAATTCCTCACAGCAGTTTGTGATGGTACTCATTCCTTACTCTTCCTTAGAGCAAGTGTAGGATGCTCTGCCCAGTCTAGTCACTCCAGGAATCTCCTCCTGAATTCTTTCATAAAATAGTTTGTCTCTTAGATGGCCCACATAATGGTCTTTCTAATATTTTGTTCCTTGAATATCTGGTAGGATTCATATGTAAGCAAAGTGGATTCATCTCTTGATGCTTTAGGAAATAAACTGTATGTATACTAAAATGCCAAGTTGACTAAATTCTTGCATTCCTGTCTTCACAGATCCCTCTAGCAACTTTTACTGTTTTGCACGTTATCTTTTTTGAAAGATCTACCTAGCCAGGTCATTGAATGTACCCAATCAATGTATTGTTGTTTTGAGCCTATTAAGTTCCCTAAGATAGCACACAAGATCATTCATTATGTATTTCTTAACCACCATCACAAATTTCATCCTCTTCACTTTTCCACCTCCAGGTTTCATTTCAGATCTAAGTATCTTCATGCAACTGTACCCTTCAACATGACTTTTCCATGCAAAGAACATTGTGCCGTTTCCTGGCCTACTGTTTAACTTCTAGCTTCCAGAATCCACCAAGTCTACATTAAACATCCACAAAACATTTTGTGGACTTCCCAGATTGTAATGATTTTTCAGATTATTTACTGACATATTTCATTGGGCCACAGAACCTGCTGGATGAAGTATAGGTTTCAAATATAATTTTATCTTGATTACTAAGTTAGAATCAGCTCCATCTTGGTCAGATCCTGTTCTCTTGATGTTCCAAAGAGACCTCTAACTAAACTTGGAGAAGACTAAAACCTCTTTTTATGTTGAGATGACATTCCCTTCCTGTATCAGTTCTTATAGATAGCCACTTTTGTTTTTGGTTTCTAACACAGAAGTGATGAGATGACCTTCAACACTCCTTTGCATTTTCTCCAATGGCCTCCTGCCAAACTGTCAACTGTCCTTAAATTTCCAGGTCAAAAAAAATTCTTCTTGCTCTGCATATACCCCTTTGTCATGGTTCTTGGGCTAGCTTTTAGCCATTCTTTGTGCATTATTAATATTTTAATAGCAGGATTGTCTGCTTTTAATTTTAATTTCTTGGACAGACACTTCATAGGACCAGAGCTAACTTTCCACAGTTTATCTCAGATTATAGACATGCTATATCACAAAAACCTTCTGATCATCTCCCATTGCCTATGGAAAATTTCAAACTGCTCACTGTGACTAGCAAAAACATTTGCCACCTGGATTCCATTTATCCCCCCAGTTTCATTCTCATCTTCTTCCTGGATCAGAGTATTAGCAAGTCATCATGAATTCCTGGCAGCTTCTTCCAAATAAATGCTATGTTTTCTTTTACCTTCAGCTATTGGCTTATGTTGATCCATCTGCTCCTAATGCTTCCCCATTCTCTGTTTCACTGACTCCTGTTTTCTTCTGGAAACCTTGCCAGTATGTTATTTTTTTCAACAGAGGCCCCAGGTTGCACTGAAGTGCATTTATTTAGCAACCTTATAGGTATCTATCAAATTACTGGTAAGCCGAAACTGGCTATGCTGAGAATATTTACAACATAGTAAGTAACAAATGATACATAACCATTTATAGATTTATGGTCATCTTTTGCACCCAAAAAACTAGTTTATCACCTATTTCAATTGCTTATCTTTGTTTTTCTTTTTTCAATTTCTTTTTCGGGGTAGGTGGTAGCATCTTAATTTATTTGGGCTACATTGTCTCTGGCACTCAGATACCTTATCTATAAAACAGAATAAACCAAGGCCAAGCACGGAGGGTCATATCTAGAATTTCATCTACTTGAAGGCAAAAACAGAAGGATTGAGGCTGAAGGCCTTTCTGGGCAAGAATGCTACTAAGAACATACCTCAAATGGTTCACAACCATTAACCTACTCTGGCAGAAGGCATAACTAGCAGGCTTGTGGCCCATGGGTATCCCTGAACAACAACAAAAAATGTGAGACACTATCTGAAAAATAACTGAGGGCTGGTGGTGTGACTCAAATGGTAGAGCCCTGGGTGAACAAGTGTGTGACACTGAGTTCGAAACCTTGTAGCATCAAAAATAAAGATTAAATTATATTTTGCTGGATTGTTGGGAGAAGAGAATTTTAACAACATGCAATTGAATTAAGCAATAAGACACATTTAATCATCACTATACACACTTTGCAGCTATACACAGAGTCACCTGAGAAATGTCCCTATCATTTAATGACAAACCTACCCTCACGGAAATAATTATATCATGTACATGGTTAGGAGACAGGTTAGAGGCCGTGACACTTAATAAAGGTGAGAAAAAACACAATCCATGGGATGGAGGTAGTGGAAGAAAATGTGACCTAAGGAAATCAATCAAGGGAAAATGTCTGTTACCCTAATTGAAGCTAGCAGATGAGCGCTAGTATGTAAATTTCCAGTATATTAGGAGTGCAATTTCAAAACTCATTTCTTTTCTGATAATACTGTTTTTACTAGACATTCGTGACAACTTATAGAATCTTGCCATCCAGGCTTCAGTATCTTTAAGAACAGAAGTGAAATAAATGGAAATGAGAATAATCGGCAGGCAAAACAAATAAATCCCTATCTTAAGGCATTTTTCATTTCTCACTGTCTCTCCTGAGACTTATACATGGCTGAGCAGTAAATGAGAATCAATTAATAAGTGCTTGTCTTCCATGAAAATCATTCCCTTTTCTCTTTATTTCATCTTCACTAATACCCCTCTAGCAACTTCAGGGGTAGCCACTAAAATACTGTTTTTCATGTTTCACTTTGCTTTAAGAAGAAACCGAGCTTGACATAGCAGAGAAAATTTTAAGAAGTCAATCAAGCAAGCAGTTTCCAACTTTTCTAAAAGACATAGAATAGTTATATCCATATATTTATATATGTATGTATCATATATAGTCAACAATGCCCTCCCAAAGTTAACTTTCAAATCTCATCACCTGACATCATCCTGAGCTATGGTGGGTTTTTCTGGCAACATAGCATAACTTTGATAATTTTGGGTTCTTCACAAGTGAATATATTCTGGATTAAAGAGAGAGAAAGAGAGACAGAGGGAGCTATTAGATGTGTCAAACTTATTAACAAATACTGAGCTCTCTTAGTAAACTTATTTTCTCTTGCACACACACACACAAAAAATCCATTTTCGCTGAATTACATCACACAACGATTGTTATTGCACCACTAGATTTTTTCAATATTACAGGATATTAATTACACAAAATATTTCATTATGACATTCATACATGTATGTGGTGAACTTTGATCATGTTAATCCCTCCTTTCTCCTCATTTTTCCCTCTGGTCTCTTCCCAAATAGCCATCTTTCAACTTTCATTTAAAAAAAATTTAAGTCTACACTTTACATAGAAAATGAGACTGGGGGCAAATCGAGAAAATGAGAAAATGAGATTGGGCAAATTGAAGAGATAGGTGAAGCTGAAACAAACAGGGCAGAATGAAGGTTTGACATTGATACTAGTGTCTTCTTATTTTCTCCCTTCAGTCTTTTATAGTTCTCATTGTAATTGTATTTTTCATGGTTAGGCTTATTCCCTCCCTCCCTCCTTCCTCCTTCCCTCTCTGTCCCTCCATCCCTCCCTCCCCCCCCTCTCTGTCTCTCTGTCTCTCTGTCTCTCTCTCTCTTTCTTTTCTTTCTTTCTTTCTTTCTCTCTCTCTTTCCCTCCCTCCCTCCCTCCCTCCCTCCCTCCCTCTCTTCCTTCCTTCCTTCCCCCCTTTCTCTCTCTTTCTTCCTTCCTTCCTTCCTTCCTTTCTTTCTTTCTTTCTTTCTTTCTTTCTTTCTTTCTTTCTTTCTTCCTTCCTTCCTTCCTTCCTTCCTTCCTTCCTTTCTTTCTTTCTTTCTTTCTTTCTTTCTTTCTTTCTTTCTCTCTTTCTTTCTTGTGGATCCTGGGGCTTGAACTCAGGGTCTCAGTGCTCTTTCACTGCTTTTTCCTTCAACAGCAGATGCTCTACCACTTGAGCTTTGCTTCCAGTCTAGCTTCTTAGCTGATTGGAGATGGAGTCACGCAGACTTTTCTGCCTGGGTTGGTTTTGACTCTGAATCATCCAGGCCTCAGCCTCCAGACCAGTGAGGGTCACAGGTACGATCCATGAGCACCTGGCTAATAAATATATTCTTACGGGTCAATTACATCATACGTTTTGTAGGATATCTTTAAAACCTCACAAAATAAAATTACTTTTTCAAGCTTCTGGCAATAATTTTGGTTCATACCCTAGTCTCGAAAGGAACTGTCCAGAAACATATGGGTAGCATTACACGAAGAACAGGATTTTCATGTAAGAAAATCTGAAGTTGCATCCTATGTGAATAAAAGTTGATTAAACACTCTGAGCTCACTTATTTTCCTTATCTGCAAAATGTGTTTTATGTGTCACCGTTTGTCTTGAGAACTTATTACAGTTAATTACAGCTATGTACGTTTGAAGGCCTGAGCCAATGGAAGGTCAGACTTCAGGTTCATTTTTTATTTCTCCAGGTTCAAGACTCCCTGCAAAAGGCCATTCTGTGACACATCAAAAAACTGGAGCATGCCTGACCCAGCTTGAAGGAAGAAGGTGGGAGAAGTAATCTCGCTCAAAAGAGAGCCATCTTTTTGTTGCGTTTGGTCCTTCAAATGAGGCACCTGCTGCTTAATGCATGTGTTAACAACCTCCAAACATACTTTGGAAAGAAGTTTGATCAATTATCTAGACCAGTCCAAACTGACATATAAAACTAGCCATCAGAAGTCTAATAATGGAAACTCACTTTTTGATGATGAACTGTTCATGTGTTTCCTTTCATATAATTCTAGCCCTAGGAATGACCTCAGAAACAGGGCATTTCATTAGAAATTAATTGCTATGTTAGGGTTAATGGAGCACATCTATGAACTTTCTGAGACAGTCATTAATCTGCTTTGAACATTATCGCTTAATTGCTAGCTAAATTCTCCTCCTTGGTGTTTAAATTGAGGACCTTAGCTCCAACTCTTCTGCCTTAAAATTTTGTTCATGACTCTTCAGGGTATACAGAATTCTGGGATTATTGAAAGGCACTGAAGTAATGAAGACTGATATTCATAGTTTAAAAATCAACATTCTACTGATAACACTTATCTAAGTAAAAAAGTACTTATAACATCTTTTATTGGCCATCATTACATCATTTGCATCTCATACATTAAGTAAATTTTTGTCACTCCACTCATCTATTTTAAAAATATATTTCTAATACACATACAAGGTCTCTTATTTTAAAGGTCAGTATTGTAAAAATAGGATTTATTTCCAAGTTGTTTTATGTACAACATATTTATACAGTACTATTTGTAGTGGCACACGTCAATCAGAAAAAAGTTAGCATTCAAATGTTTATATTGTATATTCATTTAAAACTTAGTATCACAAAGGAGATTTGGAGTAGTTCACAATCTGTAATTCCTCTCTATCTATAGCATCTATACCACACATTTAAGGTTATATGCTACAAATCTCACTTACATTGGTGGCCATAGTTAACAGGATTGTAGTCTAAGGCTAGCATTGGCAAATACATGAAATATCACTGTAACACAGCTAAAGCAAAGAGTGCTAGGATAGGGGCAAAGTTGCTCAAGTTACAGAATGCATGCCTAAGAAATAGGAGGCCCTGAATTGAAATCCCAGTATTTCATAAACACACACACACGCACACACACACACACACACACACACACACACACACACACACACACACACACACAAAATTAGCTGCACACAGTTCTGAGTAAAAAATAAGTTTTCCAACTGTCATAGTAAATAGATAGGGAAAAATTCCCTGTTATTTTACAGTGCCTTCCAGTTTAAGAGCACAACCCAGATCCATGTAACCCAATCAACAATTACAGTTAGAACTGATTATAAATGATTATTACTTATCTGCTGAATTTTGTGTGGGGGGTATTTTTTGCAATATCTATTACTCTTGGATAAAAGCCAGAGCCATGCAAATACTAAGGAAATCCTCTACTACTGAGCTCCTTATTTACCTTCTTTTTAATGCTTTGTTATACAGCAATGTCTGGTAAATAGAAAACTCAGCACACTCTTTGAATAAGGAAATATTAAACTGTTTCACTTTGGGAAACAGGAAGTCGAAAGTAAAGAAATTACTGATGCCAAAGAAACCATTCGAGTTTATATTAGTTAATGTAAACATTCCATAAATCTACCATCTGTGATGCAATTGCATTGTCAAATATGAGCTACATTGAATGACATTAAGATTTTCAGCATGTCCATTCCCATGGAGAGTGTTGAAAGGAATATGCAGGCTGTGAGTATTAGATATACAGATACATACACACACACACACACACACACACACACACACACACACACACACACACACACAATCAAGTTTATTAAGATCAAATCTAAAAGCATGATTAATAATAGAAATAATCCACAGAACTATGAAATGATTATTCAATGGAACCCTGAGATATCCAAAACATAATAATTAAATGTCTACACTGAGTAAGTCATGTCCTAACTTTTGGAAACAGACTCGAACAGAGTCCCATTTACGGGAAACCTATCACATTTTTGAGAGAAATCTATTAAAACAGCTGAGCACAACCATCTAGGACAAAAAAAGAGGAAGATTGCTTTTGACATAAAAAATAACTTCCTCTATCTCATGGGCAAAAATCACTCTAATAAAGTTGCTGCAACCCACTTTCACTCTCATCCTAAGTACCTGATTTCCAGTATCCGTTTCTGAAGTTCATTAAGGAAGGTAACAGAGAATAGGGGAACTGTGCAAAGGGCAGAGAGGGCAGATCAATTAAGAGCGCAAAAGGCAACTCATATTAGGAACAGCAATGCCTCTAGTTGAAGCAGCCTTGACTAACTTCAGAAAACAGAAGCTTGGCAATAGGACATGTGTTAGGAGATATTTCTGTATTCCTGTTCACCATCGATGGTCCAGATGCCTTTTATTCCTTCCTGTGAGGTAAAGGGGGCATGTGTATGTTGCAATATGTTCATCTCTATTCCACTGTTGTCTGCTGACAGCACAGAGGCTTATGGGTTTTCATAGCAGTTCATAGGACTTTGAATGAAAGGCTAAGATACAGCCAGGCTCTGGCGGCTCATGCCTGTAATCCTAGCTACTCAGGAGGCTGAGATTCTGAGCAGAAAGGTCTCCATAGACTCTTTTCTCCAAGTAACTACTCAAAATGAAGGTCAGCTTCATCTGAGCATGCTTGGAAACATGAAGAGTAACTGATTATTTTTTTAAGGTATTTACTTGTGGAATTTGCTTTTAGGTTGAGACCATCTAACACATACCACACCAGTACGTTCCCCACTCTTAAATTTTCCAGGGGTCTACTCCATAAATTGACTTGTTTGTTCTGAGTCTCAAATTTCTCTACTAATCTAGTGAAGTAACACTTGACCATCCACTGGCCAACTTTAGCCCTCCACAAATGTGCTTAGACATCTGTTCAGAAAGATGAGCTTGTCTGCAGACTTTCCTGATTCCTCCCATAAAGACCAACTTATCAACTACACACATAAGATAAATACAATCGTGGAGATAAGTCTCAGTGTGGTGTTCCCAGAACCCTGACTGCAGTGAAATCTTCCACTTCTGCTCAGAAGAACAAAACAGGGCTTCTACATGCAAATATCAGGAGGAATGTAATAGGAGAAGGAGACTTGATTGGGCACTGAAAAAGAAACAAGGGAATTGGGTTTGTATGTAGATTCTCAATGAATTTGGCACTAATGTCTTTTCATTTTCCTTTCCACCCTAAGATCCTAACTTCATCTGCTTCTTAGCATGCTCCACATAAGCCAGGGTGTGGTATATTATTGCATGAAATGCTTGGGTTTTAGAATTCCATAAAATCTTCCATTCATTTCTAGAATATTCTGTATACTCCCAAGTGTGACAGTGGAGTTGGACATTGGAGTCTATGTAGGTAAGTCCTAAAATCCACCCTGTGAAAAGGGAACTGAAAGATACCCTATTGGCCATCCTACAGGAATTCAAACACCAAAAGAGGAATAACTTGGTTTGTAGACTTTCTTATGCTACCGCTCTCTTTAACCAGAAAACTTCCTAGATCTCCTGAGCCCTTGAGCTCATCACTGATTTTTCTCGAATGACATTAGCGAAAATCATAGGTAAGATAGGTCTTGAAGTGTCATCTAATTTAAGGCTTTCTTTTTGCTTTTAAAAAAGTGAATTCCAAAGATAATACACATCACAGCATGCAACTAAGATATGCAGAGAAATACTCAAATGAATGATAATATGTTAAGTAGGCTTAGAATAAAACTTCTGAAATAGGAATGTGAATACGGGCTTTTCCACAGCTCATGATCTATGTGTTAACTTTGCTTTTCTGTGAAATATGCTAGAGATATTCTCAATCGTCAATCAGAGGGATTTTATTTCAACTGCTTAATAAACTATTGAGTTCTGAATCAGATGAGTTCCCTATTAGCATAGGCTGTTTATTTTTGCCAGCTTTCTGTAGACTAATATAATCTACTGAGATACACATGCAAAATAATTTTCTAACCAGCATCCTATAAAGCTGTTAGCAAAACATCTTGTTTTCTCTGGGAAAATTCCAGTATATCCCAGCCATTCTGATATTGTTGTGAATAGTGTATTGTTAATTATTTTCTTTTGTGCTAGGACTAAGGCATAAATTCATGGCCTGGTACTTTTGCTTACTTTTATAATTCATGGGTGGAGTTCTACCACTGGATTTGCATCTCCAGTTCTGACTTTTCTTTATGGGTATTTGGTGTGTTAAGAGTCTCATTGATTTTTCTTCCTGGGTTAGCTTCAAATCTCTATCCTCATGTCTCTGCCTCCTAAATAGCTAGGACTATGAGTATGAACCCCTGATTTCTGGCTATTTCTATGAGTTAGAAGTACACTTTTTAGAAAATGCTTTGTGATGCCACCTTCATTTATAAAAAGTTTCATAAAGCATTGTATATATTCAAAAATTAAGATGTTTTATTTATAATAGTTTAAAGTCCTATATGATATTTTAGAGAAAATATAATCAATGAGTTATTTTTTAAACTATCTGAAAAGGAGCATATAAACATGCAGTATGATGGTTCTTTTATTCATCTAAATGTCAATCCACTGAAATTTTCTTTTATTTTTTTCCTTTATACTTTATTGATGAGTAGTGGGAGAGCCTTGGCATGTTTGGTTTGCTTGCTTCGCTGGAATTCTTCTGTCTGAGTCAGGTCTCTAGGACTGTTTTTTGCTGACTATTTTAGATATGAAGTCTTGAATCATTTTCTTCAGGGAATCTTTGCCTCCTAAGAAGCTAGATTTACAAGAACGAAAGAAACTAGAGACTAGATGAAGTTATCATTTTTGTTTCTCATTTGGCATTTATTGTATTGCATAACTGAAGTTGATCCTTAGAAACATCCTATTAACTGTTTTCTGTCATAAGACTTTCAAACACTTTGTCACAGTACATTAAATTAAGGTATTCCTTTATCCTCTACTTTTGTGGTTTTAGACAGTACTATACACAAATATTACTTTTTTTGATTCTAGATTACATTTAATTCTTGTGAGACATCTTTACTGGACATTACCATTTACTTTCAGAGAAATCCCAGCTTCATGTTCCTTTTAAGGAAAGCATTATTGTTTTATTTGTTAAAATTGACTGAATTTTCAAAATATTTATAGTATAGGTATAGTGTTAAACACAAATGTAAATTTATTGTTTTAATTAGCAGCTATTTGCTCCAAAATTTCATTCATTCCCTGTAATTTTAAATGCTAATTTTAAAATCAAACTAGTGCTGAAAATATGTGGATTAGTTTAAGGAATATCTTCATGCTTCAGCTCCTTCCACATTTTCTGAAGCAATTAAATTATCCTAATTTAAAATATGTACATATTTTATTCTCTCCTATAAAATGTTTGTCCTCATTTCTATTCATTTGAGGTTTTCTATGTTTTATGGTTTAATGTGCCATTTGTATTACTACACATGATTAAATAAATCATTTTTGTCTTTATCATATTTTGGTTGTAGTTCTTGCTTTGTATCATGAAGTATTTTTAAAAAGTCATAATTCTTTCTTCTCATTTACTTCGTCTCCCTTTTCCAAGCTGACACGCTAAGATACTGTATTACTTAATTTTCATTTTTAATCATAACTCCCGTATTACTTAGAATTCATTTATATTGAAATTGCTTATCCTTAACTGATATGTGTTATTTTAAATTTCATTTTCATGTAATTGTATTCTAATATATTAACCTATCTCCTTTAATCAATAATCAGTAGCTGCAGTTTTACATTTCTGCAAAGCTTGTTTTGTTAAACGACAGCCCCATATTTTCTGTACTTCTTTACTGTTTGATTCTTATGAAAAGTTTCTAGGCAATATCACAGGCTAGCTTACTTTACAGTTCTGTAGAACACTATGTATTAATTTTGTTTTGTGTAGTTCTACCTTCTGGACTCTCACAAGGGTCTATTTAGTTTTATGATTTATTTGATCTCTTAGGTTTTTCATAATCCTGTACTGAAATTTCTGAGCACAAAAAGATATTAGAATCCAACATATGTTTATTTGAAATCTGAGCTTTTCAGTTCTTTATTTGTACCCTCTTTGAATTCATCCAGCATTTTTTCATACAACCCCTCGTTCATCTTGCTTATGCTCATGCTACTGAGTACTTTTCCTGTTTCTTTCTTCCTCTATCTATCTTTAGTGTGTTTTTACTCTGAGGTTGTTAATCATAGGAGGTGTTGTACTAGTTCTGTTTTTTTTTTCTTTTTCTTTTTTTCATTTTACTTCTGTGTTTTTTTTTTTTCAGTGAGATCAGTGTATCTGGAGCCGGTTGCTTGGTGGGAAAATTTAATCACCCACATCAAAGTGTTTTCAGTATTGTGGTGGCATTTTTTAGTCAAAAAGATGCGGTATAGATTCTTCTCTCTGACTGCTAAATAAGTCCGCATTCAAGCTTCTGTTGATGGGCTCAGGCACCGGAGCTGATCGATCCCCTAGCAACACTCCTGTGAAGGAGAACTAGCTGAAATCTCTTATGAGTTCTTGTATATGGGTTACGGTTATTTGTGGGTTCAGGGTAGAACCTGACAGTGCCAGATGTCAACTGCTGTGCTGCTTCTACCTTCAAAAATCCCATCTAGAAGCTCTCAGTCCTGCCAAAGTCCCTATGGGGCAAGCAAGTTCCCAATTACTGCACAGATTCCTGTGTTCATGCCCCCCGCACAATAGGCCAACATGTGAACAGTTTTGGGGGGCATCCCATTATTGTGTCCGATGATGGGGAGGGGAATTGGTGTCATGCTGAGCTCTACACCAGTAGCAGAAAATTGAGTGGTTCAGATGAACTGCCTGCAGGTCTCAGTTTTTACGAACTTTTGCTGGCAGGTAAACTTGAAGCTAGAATGAGTCAGGCGATATCATACATTGCCTTGAGTTCGATGCTCAAATCTTAGGTCTGCCTGGAAGGCCATCAAAACTACCAGATGAATCCTGGAGGCTGAGAACTCGACTGTTTCTGCAGTGATCCTCAGGCTTTTAGACTTGCTCTAACTAGAAAAGATAAGAATATCAAACAATGGGCCCTTCACTGTGTGAACTCCTGCTGGCTATTTTATTTTTTTGGTTAGTTGTAGGATTTGAACTCTAGGCCTGGGTGCTGTTCCTGAGCTCTTGAGCTCTTTAGCTCAAGGCTAGCATTCTACCACCTGAGCCACAGTGCCACTTTCAGTTTTTCGGTGGTTAATTGGAGATAAGAGTCTCACAGACTTTCCTGCCTGGGCTGGCTTTGAACCATGATCCTTATCTCTCAGCCTCCTGAGTAGCTAGGATTACAGGTATGTGCCACTGGTGCTTGGCTTTTTTTTTTTTACTGCTACTACTACTACTACTACTACTACTATTAATATTTTAGCTCACACACAACCAACACCCCCTCCCACATACCCCACCATCACTGCCTTCAGCCACTTCACATAGTTATCTCTTTTCTGGCTCTCTGGCTGTTTGAGCTCAGAGCTCCCTGGGTTCCCATTGTTTCTTGAATCTTCAAGATTCTCCCTCTATCTGCAGGTGTGGCTCAGACTTAAATCTTATTTAAGCAACTACTGTAAAGTGGTCATTTCCTTCAGCAGCTTCTATTATTTGAACTGTATCAGCAGAGGGTGAGGACTTCCATTTGAAATTATCTTTAAGGGATAAGACTTTAAGGAGAATAATGGGGGGAAATGACGGAGGGGTGGCATTGATCACGATGCATTGTATTTATAACCTGACTCAGAAAATAGCAACATCTTTGGAAACAACTTCACAATCAAAATTACACACACACACCCTTCTGTATCTTCTTCTGGAGGACTTTTCCCACCTGTATGCCATAGCCCAATATTTCTAAATTTCTCTGGCTTGTGATTGTTTCTTTATATTCAAATTGAACATAAGGCCATCTTACCATCTTTCAGGATGACACGTTCTAGATTCTCTGCAAGATATGGAGTCAAAAAGGCTGTCTTGAACTGTTTTATCCTGGCTTGATTTCAGGAAATCATTCAAATTCCTGCAATGTGCTTACAGCATTTGGAGCTATCTATTGGTTTGTCACAGTATTCTGTTACTTTATCTTCTGTAGGAGATCTGGGCTTTTCTCCTTACCCCTGGGGAAGGTGAGCATGGAGCAGTGATTTTTTTCCTTAGGGTATTTTTTCTTTGTCATGTCATCGTTCTGTTTGATGATAATTTCCAGTTATTCTTCTTTTGTGGCCCCAGTGTTCTATTCTAAATTCTAAATGTAATTTCTCCTTTGTTTCTGAGACTTCTTGTTTTTCCTGGAATCTGATGGGAAAAGATTGTACTCAAAACACCTAACAGCCTTTCCTTAAACCTCTTCTTCCTCTAAACCTCATTTCTTGGGAGCATTTTTCACAACCCTCAAACTTTTGATCATAATAAAGACCTTCATACTGCTCTGTCTTAAAAAAAAGTCACTGAAGCATCTAGCAATGGGATGACGCCAAAACATACCAACTGAGGTTCACCTATATTTCAAGTTTATTACTGAAAGAAATTCCACTACTTGGCATTAACCCAATCATCCAGAAACAAGGGCATACTAAATCCACTGGATGTTCATTGCAGCACTACTTACCATAGCAAAGATATGGAACCAACCCAGATGTCCCTCAGTTGATGAGTGGATCAACAAGATGTGGTATTTATACACAATGCAGTTCTATGCTGCTGTCAGAAAGAATGACATTGCCCCATTTGTATGGAAATGGAAAGACTTAGAAAACATCATATTAAGTGAAGTAAGCCAGACTCAAAGGAACATAGGCTCAATGGTTTCCCTCATTTTTTATAACCAGTAGAAACCTTGGACTCTCCTGGCAGAGATTGACAATAGAGAAAAACCTAGATACATAAGGCCATATAGTATGACACTAAATGAAAGGACCTCCAGGATAAGGAAACAAAAGCCATATGAGTGATTGTTGTCTTTAATGTACTATGTTATCTTTCATCTCTTTTGCTGTCCCTTGGTTATCTCATATTGTTACAGTATTTCACCTATATGCCTATTTGGTTATTTGAAGTTGGATAGGGAAGGGAGGAAAACAAGATGGGGAACAGGGATAGGGGGAGGGAAATGGTGACCAAGACATGAGAAAGGATATCAATGTATGTGAAGTAGTGCACCTTCTATCTGGTGAATATAATGTAACCCTTCTATTAATTACAATAAAAACATATATATATATGTATATATATGTATATATATATATATAGAGAGAGAGAGAGAGAGAGAGAAATGTTCATTGAGAATTGGGGTCAAAGTCAAAGGGATAACTTATGGACTTTGGACTAATTTTACTTCAAATGCATTGATCTGCAGATAATTTTTTTTGTGGGTCATGAGGCTTGAACTTGGCCTGGGTATTGTCCCTGAGCTCTTCAGCTCAAGGCTACCACCCTATCCTTGAGCCAAACCCCTCTTCCAGGTTTCTGGAGGTTAACTGGAGATAAAAGTCTCAGGTCCTTTTGTGCCTGGGCTGGCTTTGATCTTCAGATCTCAGTGTCTTGAGTAGGTAGGATTACAGGCGTGAGCCACCTTGACATCTGCAGATGATTTTTTAAACCAAATGTAAAGGCCTTTGGTGAAAAGATAATAGATCCACAGTTTCTAGGATTTCAGAGCACACTAAAGCATGGACCACTTTGAAACATATTTTAATTCCAGATAGTCATCCACTAGAGTATCCTTCAGCCAGCTTGTGTGCTCATGACTTGTCTGCATTTGGTGGCCTTTGAAACATTAATCTTCAGTTTGCAGTTTCATTTTTCCACTTTCTCTTTTTCTAGCAAGGATTAATTTTAATCAGATGGTAATTAAAATAGACACCACATAACCAATTCACATTTCTGTAGGTAATTAAAGCTTCTAGACTCATGCATTTTCCCCTCCCAGCTCTGTTAGAAGTAGTGGCAGATAATTTGTATTTTTCCTTGCAGCACAATTCGTGTTGTAATAGCTCAAGTTCTAATAAATCTCTTGCAAATAACTTGTCTGGGCTTTGGATCTAAGACAGCAGAAATATAAACTGTTCATTTATTCTCCTTTCCCTCAAAATGTATAGTTCCCAATTGTATGTTATTGATTCTAAAAACTATAATTTGTCATTATTTTATTATAAAATACCAGGAAGTTATGTCGTGGAAGTCAAGTTACTAGATAAGGCTTAGAGCAAAGACTAGAATTTTTATTATTTTGATTCTTATTATTTTTTCTTTTTTATATACTAAGCATGATACATAGGATATGAGAACATATTTCTCCATGTGGGAAAAAATGACCTTTAGGAAATTGTGTTCTATGTAGCATACTGTCATTAATAAATTATCATAATGCCATGTTGTGAAAAATAGACCAACTCTTTCTTCCCAATAAAGTCAACACCTTCTTTATTGCCAATTTTCCAATTATGACTCCTCTTAAGACAGACCCTTGAGTCTTGTGAACTCATTAGATAGCTTACATGTAGAACTGCTGTGCATAAAATTTTTAAAAATCAGATGCTGTCTTTGAAACATGGTTCCATGTTTGTCACAGCTGTTGGGGCATCTTTCTGTTTCCAACTTGGATCTGTGTCCCTGTCACTGGCCTCTTCAAGCTTGGAGTGGCACATCATTTGCTAAAGGCAAGACCTTGCAATAGCAACCCACCCAAACTTCATTCCTTGGGAAAAGACTGTTTCTTTGCCATTCCTAGAGTCTCTGGTGAGTAGCTCACGATGCATCTGGTAGTTATGAAATCTCATTTCATTACACTGCTAATTTACAGGGAATGAAATTATAAACAAGGTGATTACCAAGCTTAATTTATGGTCCATGTAATTATATAGCTGTCAGAGTAGTGCTGGCAACTGAATTGTGCAGAAGAGCTACACTATTGCCTGGTCAACTGACTTTGTTAATTGCACACAGCTGATACACACACACACACACACACACACACACACACACACACACACACACACACACACACTACGAGATCAGCAACCTTCAATTTGGAAAGCATAGGTTGAGCATAATTATAAGCCTAACTGGAGATGTCGCCTATTGGCTTAGGACAGTTTTAGGTGGAATTGGAGAAATTACTCCCCAAAGCCAAAGCTTGTGGTCAGTGGAGAAGAGCACTTTTACTTTCCTGAAAGAGGGTTTGGAGGAGAACCTCAATATAATAGTAGCAGGTACAAACAAAAAAAAAACCAAAAATACAAAGATATTATCTTTTCTATCTATTTAAATGTATGGTATAACTTCACATTTGGATATATATAACACAAGGAATACTGATGGAAAAAAATTTATGTTTATGACAATGAAAATATGTATAAAATATACTTTTCTTTCTCAGAATATTAGACCCATGTGCCTTAGTTTTCAAAATCTCAGCTTTTCTTATTTGTGAGTAAGACCAAGTCTGTGAATAATCACAAGGATATGATTGGCCCACACCCCCAACTATGATTTAGTTAAACCTATTGCAAAAAGAGACATGTGAAATGGGAAAATTCACCATTAAGCTTAAATCTTGTTTCTACAGCTATAATCTATGATTTCTTTCATAGAATCACTAAGTGCTTTGCTATTTTCATGATGTAATTATTCCTAGGAAATGTAGGAGATATATATTCATATATATGTATACCTATACATATGCATATGTGTGCATTATGAATACACCTGAGGAGGCCTATACATAAACTTGATCAGAAAATTGAAATGCAATGTCAAAATAGTGCAAATGACATTGCCTGTGCAACTGGTTTGGATTACCTCTCTAATTTGAGTTACCTGTAGGATTCATTAGCTGAACCAGCAAACAATAATGAACACAATGTCGTTATCTCCTTGTACTTCCTCCTGTGAGAGCTAGGTTTACTCTTGCATCATTCCTTCTTTAGGTCAGTAACAAAAACTGTGGTGTATTAATTCCCTTTCTCCTTCAAAAGGGCAAGGCCCTTCTTCTGTGTTATATAAAAATTAACCTCAATGTTAGGAACTCATTGATTTTTTACCCATCAATATCCCAATGTCATTTTTAAAGAAATAGAAGAGGCAATCCAAAATTTCATATGGAATAATAAAAGACCACGTATAGCAAAAACACTTCTTAGCAGAAAGAACAGCGCTGGAGGAATTTCAATACGAACTTTAGACTCTATTACACAGCTATAATTCTCAAAACAGCTTGGTACTGGCACAAGAACAGGCCAGAAGACCAATGGAATAGAACTGAAGACCCAGATATTAAACCACAGACCTATGGCCACTTAATCTTTGACAGGGGAGCCAAAAAAATAGAATGGAAAAAAGATAGCCTCTTCAACAAGTGGTGCTGGCAGAACTGGTTAAGCACATGCAGAAAACTAAAGTTGGATCCTTCTTTGTCACCCTGCACTAGAATTAACTCCAAATGGATCAAAGACCTGGAAGTAAAAGCCGACACTCTGAAAACTTTATAGGAAGGAATAGGAGATACACTAGGCTTCCTTGGCACAGGTCGAAACTTTCTTAATAAGGACCAAGAATCACAACAAATCAGAGAAAGGCTGGATAAGTGGGACTGCATTAAACTGCAGAGCTTTTGTATGGCAAAGGACATAGCTAGTAAACTAATTAGGAAGCCTACAGAGTGGGAGAAGATTTCACCAACTATACAACAGACAAGGGCCTCATATCTAAAACATATCAACAGCTCAAAAAATTGAATCAATCCAAAACTAATCTCCAAAGTAACAAACATCCCATTAAAAGATGGGCCAAACACTTAAAGAGAGTCTTCTCTGAAGAAGAAACAAAAATGGCCTATAGACACATGAAGAAATGCTCCACATCTCTGGTCATAAAAGAAATGCAAATCAAAACAACTCTAAGATTCCACCTCACTCCAGTTAGAATGGCCAGGATCAAGAAAACTAATAACAACAGATGCTGGAGGGGATGTGGCCAGGAGGGATCACTACTACACTGTTGGTGGAAGTGCAAACTCGTTCAACCACAATGGAAAGCAGTATGGCAATTCCTCAAAAGACTAAACATAGAGCTCCCCTATGACCCAGCAATTTCACTCCTTGGCATTTACCCAATCATCCAGAAACAAGGACATACTAAATCCACCAGCACAACAATGTTCATTGCAGCACTATTTACCAAAGCAAAGATATGGAACCAACCTAGATGTCCCTCAGTTGATGAGTGGATCAACAACATGTGGTATTTGTACACAATGGAATTCTATGCTGCTGTCAGAAAAAATGACATCGCCCCATTTGTTAGGAAATGGAAAGACTTAGAAAACATCATATTAAGTGAAGTAAGCCAGACTCAAAGGAACTTAGGCTCAATGGTTTCCCTCATTTGTCATAATCAGTAGAAACCTTGGGCTCTCCTAGCAGAGATTTGCAATAGAGCAAATCCTTGATACAAAAGGCCATATAGTAGGACGCTGAATGAAAAGACCTCCAGGATATAGAAACATAAGCCTTATAATGAATGATTGTTGTTCTTAAGGTACTATGTTATCTCTCATCTCTTTTGCTGTCCCTTGGTTATCTCATATTTCACCTTGTTATCTGATATATTGTATATATGCTTATTTGGTTATTTGAAATCTGATAGGGAAGGGGGGAAAATAAGATGAGAGGCGGGGGTGGGGAAGGGAAATTGGGACCATGTCATGAGAAAGGGTATCAATGTTTGTAAAGTAATGCACCTGCTGTCTGGTGAATACAATGTAACCAGTCTATTAATTACAATAAAAATATATGAAAAAAAATAAAAACTATTCAGTTTAAATAAATACTACTGCAGTTGGTTCTTAGTTAAGCACAATGTTTTATTATTTGCCAAATCTGTTGTACAACATACTCCTAGGCTATGGTAGAGTACAATTACTTGGTAGCTGACTGTTTATCTACCAGGATATACTATATTTGAAGGAGCTCCATGAAATTACCTAGATTCAAGAAACTTTGTATTTGTGGTCTTGGAATTGATAAGTGAATGTATTTCTCCTAAGCAGTAGGTGCTTCTTAGAAAGCAGCTGTTAATTTTATCCAGGTCATGTGGGTTACCTTCTGGGAGTAAGTAGAGGTTTATAACAGAGATATTATAACAGTAACATCTATCATCATTCATGAAAATTTTAAAGCTATTTAATTTCTATTGTAAGGAATATTTTTGGATACAGCAAAGGTTACTTTCCCCTCTGGTTGCCCATTTTAAAGACCCTGTGAGATGACCCACAGGGCCCAGTTCCAAGGGAGGGGCCAGACTGCTGCATTATTGATGAGCTTTATTGGTGGCTAAGACATCCTGCAGATTCATTAGCTCCACTAAAACTTGCTGCCAGCTCAGGTGCATTCCAGCAAAGCTTCAGAAAATGTCTTGCCCATGCAATCAGACTGCCAGCACTGTTTTCTAAAAGGATGTAGTCAAAGCCGGCATCTCCCATAAGTTAATAAAAATTCACAGTGGGAAAGCCTATCTAAAGACTCCCTCTTGTCTTTGTGATGTGGGGTTGCAGGAAATTCAACCACTGGTGCATAGATTCTGTTGTAAACTGCTTTTCAGTTATTGTGAGTTTTGTACTCCTCTAAAACTGAGGAAAATACAAAGCAAATGGAAGTTAACTTGCAAGAGAAAATGACGAATCACAATGACAAATAATTTGTCTTGTTTTTCGCCACTAGAGGAAATATATAGTGTATATATGTATATATATACATATATATCTCAGTGGCAAAGCCTCCTTTTTCAGAATAAAACTAGTATCAGTTATCAGCTTACCACTTTCCAATAAGGAAAATCTTCATGCAAAAGACAGTTAGTTTCTCTACTAAAGAAGCCTTTAATTGTGTATAGTATTTAATATGATTCAAACACACTCTCCTGATTACTTATCTGAATAAAATTACCATACATATTCTTAACTCTGAATTTTTCTCCATGTTGATGAACTTCAGTGGACATGAAAAAGCCTGAATTTTTCCCACCTCAGAAACTACATTTTTTCCATTTCTTTTGCTCATATCTATCTCCTCATAAACACACTAAAACATAAATCTATCATGAGATTTTTCTATGCAATTGCATGCCATTTACTTTCACAATATTCTTTTAGTTTCATTACCATAGCTCAAAAACTAAGGATGAGATTGGCTTGGAAATTAATTTTATTTATTTATTCATTTGTGTATATTCCTAAATCTCTTGTGCTACAAATAGAAAAATGAAAAGTAAATTGTAGGCAGATTAGCTCACTGTTTCTGTTCAAGTATGGAATAATGGAAATCACAGGTAGTTGAGATTCTATCGCCAGACTTGCGTAATACAAATACACTTTGTTTCTGTGCTCTTATGCATAGTTCTGTCTCACTCAAAGGATGCCTATCAGGTAAGAGTAATCTAATTCTTTTGATGGGCCAGATGGATGTGTGTGTCTGGGGGGGTGGGCACAGTCACTGTAGAGTTGGTTTAAATCTTGCCTTTTGGGGAAATTACCACACTTTCTTTCTCTCTTCTTCAAACCATGGATGTACATGCTATTCCTAGACACCTCAGATATCCCCCTGTTTATGCAGATAAAGGTGATATTTTACATTTTTACTGGAATAAGAGGGCGATTTGCTTTCAGCTCTCATTTCATCTGTCCCTAATGAGGTTTCTGAAAGAAGCTGATTGCTTTCTTTCTCATTTCCAGGAACGAAGGGACAAATCCTTTTTAACAAGCAATGTTGGTCAGAATACAGAGACCATTCTAATGAAGCGATTTTTCCCACTCTACATTTTCCAAACAAATTATGTCCCAGCTGCTAGAAAAGGGATGTTGAAATGTCGATGCCATTTTCATTGCAATCAAACTGGTTGCATTCTATCCAACAATAAAGTAAACTGAGATCCCTGATTTTTGGCAGAGCAGTTCTCCCAAAGGGAGAAAACCATTCTGTAGGTATCCTGCATCAAGCATGTTGGTTTTGCACATTGCTTTCTCATATATGTGAGTATTTTAATTCTCCTTTCACTTCCAGCTAGTTGGCAGTGATTCCTGTCATGGTAAGGAGTAAAAAAGCATTTATAAACATATTGCAAAGAAATGCATGCCTATTCTAATTTTTATTTTCTTCCTTGCAAGACATACATTCTTTCCCTAGTGTTTATCTCATTAACGCAATGTTGAATTATTTCCATCTGGCAAGCTGGGGAAATTGCCTAGGATTATGGAGACCAAGCCAAAAACTAACATGATAAGTTATTTATTAGTTCTGGCCCTCTGGTTTCTTTATCCTGTTGGGGGTTGTGGGAAGAGTTATTCATTGCTTATTTCTAATTCTTTTACTTAAAGGGAAACACAATCTTCTCTATAGAAAAGAAACACTGATAAATAGATTTTTAATATAGAAATAGTCATATCCATGCTCAATTCCAGGACTACTTATGATTAAAATCTAATTCTACATGGGGTGGTGGTGGTAGTACTGGGAATTTACTTTGTGCTTGCCATGAAGACACTGTCATATGAGTCATGCCTCTCCAATCCCAGCCATATCTCCTGAAGGAAAATCACAGATTTAGCTTTCTATGGAAATAGTACTCTTGGATTGGAAAACCATGGACAACTTGAGGACAAATCACCATGATCACTTTGTCATGATCACTCCCATAAAGTAATGAAACATACATGGCCTGCAAAGTACAAATGTGGTATAACATGTACTACAGTATATATAGAAACTTGAAGCAACAAAGCTCTGCATTGCTTGCTACACGAAGGACATTTCAATGATGCTAAGTGAGTCATTGCTATATGATAAGGAAAACCAAAGAAAAAGATCCAAATGTGCCAAGTACCATCACTAAATGTCTTTCAAGTTTATCCTCCTGAGGTACTCGAATCTCAGCATCTTCAAAGGGTCTTGGAGTTCCAATCATAGGAAACTCATGGTACTAGATTTGAAGTGGTACTATAGGAATGCAAATTGGTTTGGATTGATTGCTGGACACTTGATTGTTTCATCATGGATATCAACTGGCTTTGTTTCTACTGATGCATCCATTTCAGTGGTCCTAATGGCATTTGTGAATAGGAGGCCTGCATATGAGATTGGTCTTTGGACAAGATCATGAGTTATATAAATTATAGTACAAGCTCATTTAAAAAGCTTACAAAGATCTTCCACTTACTCTTCTGGCTATTAAATGATGGTCTGCTTTCAGATCGCCCTTTTCTGAGACGTACATGATTATAAAGCTGAGTTCAAAGAGCAGGCCAGGCTACAGGGGGAAATAAACAATATCTTGAAATAGTAACTTCCCTGCAAATCTTCATACGTAGCTAATTGATAAAGTCATTGTTTAAGGCTGAAGAATTGATGAAGAAAACATTGAGCTAAAAGTCTAGCCTTCCCGGGTGGAATATGTAGGAAAGAAAATACGCAGACAGTTAAAACTACCTAAAGAGGCTGGGTGTGGTGGCTCACGCCTGAAATCATAGCTACTCAGGAAGCTGAGATCTGAGGATCGCAGTTCAAAGCCAGACTGGTCACTAAAAAACATGAGACTCTTATCTCCAATCATTAAAAAAGGGGAAATGGGACTGTGAATCAAGGGGTAGGATGGTAGCCTTGAGCTGAAGAGCTCAGGGACAGCCCCCAAGCCCAGAGTTCAAGCCCCAGGTCTGTCTGTCTCTCTCTCTCTCTCTCTCTCTCTCTCTCTCTCTCTCTCTCTCTCTCTCTCTCTCTCTCTCTCTCTCTCTCTCTCTCTCTCACACACACACACACACACACATACACACACACACACACAAATACAGAAAGAATTCAGACCTGACCAACAGGAAATATTTCTTTCAACAGGCTTACTATAATCTCCCCTGGAAGATTTACTGAGAATTCAAAACATATTTTGAATTTCCTTTTTGTGTATGCCTATGTTTATTTGTACACTAGAACATGAAATTCTCTGACCACAGTACCAATTTTCATCACTATGAATGTTTTCTCTAGTGATCCAAAATCCTAAAATGAGTAGCTTTACTATGGGTTACTTGCTGACACTTGAAAACTTCATCTAAATATCTATTATGTCATTCATAAATAAAACTGACATGTAGAAATTCTTATAAATTCAGTCCTAGATGGACTACTGTGCAGGTATGCCTCATAGTATCTCAGAAATTAGAGGTCTGTTTTAAAGGAAGTAAAAAAATACATGATGCCACAATTCAATACTATTTTAATATTCCTGTGTTTGTAGCTGTCAATTCCATAGATTACGTGTGACATGGGCCATTATTGAATTACATTATGTTTGTGGGTTTTTTTCCCACAATGTCAGTTTATAGTGTGTTTTACTTTGTCTCTCCTGTCCTGTGACTAATGGATTTTCTTCTGGCTTATGAAAATGAATGGGCCATGCCATTTTCAGTAAAAAAGAAAAAAAAAGAAAATCAGCCAAGATGAATTTCTTCCTTGTGTGAAGAATCTCCTCATCGTCAGCAGTAAGCAATGATTACCCTCTAATGACGCCACATCTCAGTCCCAACTTCCCCAGACTTAACATCTGGGTGAGCTATCACCTCTGCTGATCCATTATTTGTAAATGCTTCATCATGTTTGCCTTCTAGCACTAAAAGTTCCCACCATGAATGGAGATCAACTCCATCCACTGGCTCAATAACACATTCCTTCCACATCTTTAAGTTCAAATCAACATATTGTTGAGTATTTTGGATGAATAACACAGTAGTTCAGCCCACTCCAGATCACCCTGCCACAAGTTGACACTGTGTTTTACTTGATTGGCATCTTCAGAGATGCGGCAGTCAGATCAGAAAGGGACACCAAAAGATACAGATCTCTCAAGAAAGCCAGTCTGGAATTCAACTGGTAGGAAAGCAGGCTCACTCCTATGCCTGTCCATAAACCACTGAGCCTTATCTCTGTCAATGAAATTTACTAACCTGTACCATTTCCCAAGTCTCCCTTGTACCTGTTCCCTCAGCTCTTGGGCACCTATAATGGATACACACAGTATTAGAGGGTGGCCTTGATCTGAGCCAAACCCTGTGGAGTTGGGTGAACCTTACCTGTAGCATACCCAAATGTCATCACTGATTGTCCACTTGCTCCTTTTCTAATAACCAAAGTCAAGTGCCAGTTGTTAAGAGATCTGCACCAACAAGTCCTCTGAATCAGGTGCTTCCGTCACACATATTAACTAATAATATATAACATATATTTGCATGTAATATACTTAATTATATTTTGTATTACATAATAATATGTGATTTATAATCACAAATATATAACTTATAAAAGAGTATGACATGCTTTTCTTTCATTTCTCTCTCCCCTCCATGTCTCTTTCTTCCCCTCCACCCCCATGTGTATGATAGGTACTGAATCCAATACTTGACCAAGCTAGGCGAATGATCTACAATTGCTTACATCCTCAGGCAAGATCACCCTCTCAGTACTCTTTATTTTAAAGGTCCACCTTTTGTAACTTGACACATGAGAAAAAGGGAACTGAAAGCAATTGCTACAAGTCATTTGTAGGCATGACATCCTGCCCAGAAAATAATACCTCTGAAAGGTAGAACATTCTTGAAATGGCAAAGTTTAGGGAACTTGGCTTTTGTAGTTTTATTTATGTTTGTTTGGGTTTGGTTGGTAAATTAATAAACATCATTATTGGCAAACGATTTCACCAGAATTGTAAAGACTAGCCTTATTTCAACATAAAATTTTGGAACACCTATTAGTTTGTTTTTATTTATTTTTTTTTGCCAGTCCTGGGCTTGAGCTCAGGGCCTGAGCACTGTCCTTGGACTTTCTCAAGGCTAGAGCTCTACCACTTGAGCCTCAGCACCACTTCCGGCTTTTTTCTATGTATGCGGTACCGAGGAATCGAACTTGGGTCTTCATGCATTGCTAGGCAAGCACTTTAACCACTAGGCCAAACTCCTGGCCCCTAGTTTGTTTTTAATTCACTGTTATTCATTATTATTGTAAGGTATTATACAGAGAGGTTATAGTTACATAAATCATGTAAAGAATACATTTCTTTTTGGACAATGGCACCCCTACCCTCACTATCCCCCAGTTTTTACTTCTCACTTCCTACCCACTAGTCGCATAGTTCATTTACAACACGTCCAGTGAGTATCACTGCTACATTTATTCACCCTTTATTTCTCGATTTCTGTGCCCTTCTTATCCACTGATTTTTATATTGTTAGTTTATTCATGAAATTGGAAGATAATGGCCATAGGTGACAGATAGATGTTTCTTTACAAATTTATAAAATATTCCTTTCCTATAATATGATAGTAAAAATGTGGTTCTTCCACATTTCCCTTTATTAAATTAAATTTAATTAATTAATTAATTTTTCATGGCCAGTCCAGGGTCTTAAACTTAGGACCTGGCCTTGGTCCTTGAACTTTTTCAAGTGGTAGAATGCATGTGATACTAAAGAATCAAACCCAGATATTCATGCATACCAGGCATGAGTACCTACTCTACCACTAGGCCACACTCTTTGCCCTTTCCTTTTAGTTTTAAAAGTGGTTATACAAAGGAGTTACCATTTAACAAAGCAGCTTATGAATATAATGCCTCTTGATGGATGTCTCCGCTTTCAATATCCTGATCTATTTCTCCCAACCCATCCTTTCTCTTACTTTTCTCCATTGTGAAAGCTTTATATTGAATTCTTATCTGATTCTTCAATACTTTCAAGAGTGTTATTATTAACTGGCAATAAACCAATTGCCATTTTCTAAAAAAATTGTTACAAAATATCTAACCCTACAACGAACTATATTATTAGATGCATTTTTTTCTTCACTTATTTTGGTAGTGTTGGTGTCTAACTCAGGACTTCTTACAAAAAGGGTTTACTAGCTGTCTTTTGGTTATAGTTTATTTTCAGAGAAATTTTCTGGTTTGCCGGCCACGGGCTGTGTTCTTTCTCCTTGTTTCCCACTTAGCTGAGTTTAAGGACATCGCCACCATACTCAACTTATTTCTTGAGTTAGTATGTCACTAACCTTTAACCCGATTAGCCTCAAACTGTAGAATGCCAGATGTTGGCCACTACAATAGCTAGGATTATAGGTGTGAGTCCTTATATCTGTCATACTTAATGCATTGGATCTATCATAGACTTTTTCTTTTCTATTCTCTGGCATGGTTTTAGATGCCTTTGACTTCCCAAATATCCCATATCCTCACATGCTTCACTAACTTGCCCTTGGGATGTCAAATATGTCTATATTACTAGAGTTAATATATATATATATAAATTGTCACTGGTTGAAGAAATTGTAATCACAGAGGTATTTGCAATCATATGGATAAAATTCAGTGAAATAAACGAGGATCAGTACAATGAATACCTTAACCTTCCTCTTATTGGATTGGCCACCTCTTTTCCTCTACTGATGAATCCAAAGAAGGATGACAGGAGAAATGGGGCTCCAGCAGAACCACTCTGCAGTATTTGAAGCCCAGGAGAAGAAATACTTGGACTATAATGAATCACCTTCTGATCTTCTATCTTCTTCTCCTGGCATCTGCAGTGGAAAATGCCATCTAGTTCACTCTTCCAGGAGCTCAATCAGCCCAGAGAAGGCAGAGCCAGGGAATCTGTAAAGGCAAAGAAATGGTGTCTACTGTGGAATGTTTGAATATGAGATACTCACCAGAGAGACTGTTATCTCAAGTCATGTGATACATCTGCCTGCCTCCCAGACCAAACCAACAAATCCTCAAAAACTAAGCTATTATCATGACTTTGTGTGGGTAGCCCTGCCACTATGCATCGAGCCCTAAACCTAGGAGAGGTTAAATACATATTACTGACAGCGCAATTCAAGAAAGACAGATTTTTGTGTTTATATCTAAAAGTCCACGTCCATGGCTGATTCAAATTCATTACAGGGCCATTTTGAAAACCCTGCTGTTTTGGTCCCTTTAGGGCACATATTGCGTTTCAGGTAAGAAATCAATAATGTCTCCGAGATTTATGGGAGGAACTTTTTGACTAAAGTAACCTTATTTCAAAGAGTGCTTGCTCTATTGGAATAATTGACTGATCCAACATGCAAGGTATTTGATTGTTAAATTACATTCTTTATAATTTTGAAAATAGGACTTTCTTAGGCTTATTGACTCAGGGCTTTTATCTTTGATGATGATCTTTTCTCACAGATTACCTGAATAGCCAAGGCCCTTTGTATGTATTACTTTGGGGAAAATTACCAACACCTTTCCTGGCTGGTGATATAAACTAATATAATTACAATTTGTCAATTGTGACTCTGCTTGCAATTATATACTAGCACAATCACATGTCCTGTGAGTTGTGTATTAATATTTTTATTTTAAAATGCATTTGCTGGGGGTGAGGAATGGAAAGAGGAAGGTAGGGGGGAAGAATGTAGCCTATCATGTAAAATTAAGAAAACTGCGAGAGATTGGATAGGAAGGGACAGGGGAAAATGATGATCAAGATGCATTTTTCTTATAGAATGATTTGCTAAGTGGTAACTCTTTTGCACAATTAAAGATAACACATAATTTTGAAATAAAATGCATTTGGTTCAGCTGTCCTATGCAAACTTTGCAAATTTTTATGTAACAGGAAAAAGTCCCTGTGAAATTTGGCATTCACACTTGAAACAAGAAAAAAGAAGGAAGAGTTTGTCTAATCATTTATTTTTTTTGTCTCACTTGAAAAACAAACTAGTGAAAGTGTAAAAGTAAACCACATCATTCCTTATCACTAGATACTGCACTTTGAAATCCTCATTGAACAACCATTTTTTGGAAAACTATGTTTATCATCTTAACCATTGTCCATTCTCTGTGCTACTCAGATTTCTAATCTATACATTGAAATGCTTTCAGCTACAGGGAGTGACTAGCTGTAAGAATAGAGGTAGTAAAATATCCCTTGCTTAATAGAATCATAAAGGAATTTTATTTCTTTTCTTATTATTATCTTCAAGTAGTTGTACAAAGGAGTTGCCATTTAACAAAGCAGTTTATGAATACAATATATCTTGATCAATGCCATCCCTTTCAATATTCTCATCCATTCCTTCTCTCCCCACGCCTTCCTCACTCTTCTTAATTTTATAGGATACACTTTGAATTCTTGACTACATTCTGCCTGCCTTTTCTTCACTCATCTGCCCCTTCCCCATGACCTTATCCCACTCTTGTACAGTTCCTGCTTTTTTTGTTTTGTTTTTGTGGGTCATGGGGCTTGAACTCAGACTGGGTTCTGTCCCTGAGCTCTTCATCTCAAGGCTACCGATCCACCCTTGAGCTAAGCTCCACTTCCAATTTTCTAGAGGTTAATTGGAGATAAGAGTCTCAGGTCCTACTTCCAAGATATGGTAACAAGAGCCATATAATGTGTGATTGTTGTTCTTAATGTACTATGTTATTTCTCATCTCTTTTGTTGTCCCTTGGTTATTCTCATATTGTTACACTACCTTACCTTGTTATCTGGTATATTGTATATATGTTTATTTGTTTTTTTGAAATAGGATAGGCAAGGTGAGTGGAGGGAGTTGGGGACAAAAACATGAGAAAGAGTATCAATGTTTGTGAAGTAATGCACCTTCTATCTGGTGAATATAATGTAACCCTTCTATTAATTACAATAAAAAAAGAGTCTTGGGTCCTTTTGTGCCAGGGCTGGCTTTGAACCTTAATCCTCACATCTCAGCCTCCTGAGTAGCTAGGATTATATACATGAGCCACTGTGCCCAACTTCACTGAATTTTGAATTCGCCTTTCTAAGGAATAGCACTATTTGAATTCTCCCTTGAGTCTACCATATTTCAGTTAATACAATTGTATACAATTGCATACCACCAAACATATTCACTTACAAATTTATAAGCTAAATCTAGCTTCCCCATATAAAGGAAAACATTTATCCTTTCTCTCTTTAGGCCTGACTTACTTGACATATTTTTTTCCAGGTCTTTCTATTTCTTTACAAATGGTATAATGTCATAACTTTATTTGGGGTGGGAGGGGAAATGAAAAAGAAGTTTATGTTCCTTCAGCATAAGAAAGGTAATCACATACAAATGCAGCAATGGTTTTCACTAATCATCATGTTGAAAATGAAGTACGCAATTTGTGGGTGGGGATGGAAGGGAAAAACTGGGAGAGATCAAGGGAAGGCATTACATTGTCAAAAAGGAAATGTACTCTTTACCTGACTTATGTAAATACAACTCTTCTGTTTAATAAAGACTGAGAAAAATTCCATTGTGTGTGTGCCTGCATATGTGTGTATCATATTTTTGATCCATTTACCCATTGAGTATTATTATTTCTGATACAATTTAAAACTTTGGTTGACTGTAGAGTTTTTGTTTAATGATTTATACCTGCATTTTAGCTAGCTTTTTTCCCCCAGTCGTGGTATAGGTGTACCTATCAGTTCTTTGACATGTGAAGAGGCACATATCCAAACACCCTTATATAATTCTCTCTTACTGCTATCCTTCCCTGGGAACTCCAGCTACTGTCCTTTCCTTATGTCAAAGGAGAAAAAGGAAGAATCTGATCTTTACCCCCTCTATGTCTAATCTACCAGTAGTTTTCTATAGGCTTCAAGAGAAGACTCTGTCACTGGTCACATACTCCCACCTGTTTCTTTCTCTTTTTCGTAAAGATAAGGAGTTCTCCTGGTTGGTTTTCTAAGATCTTTCATTGCCCCAAAACTACATGCATAAAGCTGACTCTGCAAGAATGATATCCTATGACTCTATGTGGACTAAAATTTTATAAAAATTTTCGTCCATGTGTACAATAAAAGTAAAACATACTCCCACTGATTTCAGGGCTTTACTTTATCAACTTGCAATCCCTCTAAACTCATCTCCTCACAGTCTCCTTTGCTCACTTAATGGAAACCAGACTGCCCTGCAGAGTTTCCTAACACAAGGACTTCATCCACACTCAAAACCTTTATGCTTGCTGTTCCAATACACAGAATGCAACCACCCTGAAATACCTGTGCTCCTAATAGCTTCCTAAATAAACCTTCTCTTCTTCCTTTCTGTGAACAGCCAATTCCCACACAAACCAGCATCCTTTGACCTCCTTTAGTTTCCGCTATAGTATAAATACTTTGAAAGAAATTTGCATTATTTATGTGTTCTTCTTATAAGCAATGTTCCTCTGTGAAATGTAACACCAAATCGGGGAAGATTTTGTTTTGGTTTCTGTTTTTGTTTGTTTGTTTTTGTCACTGTGACCATCTTAGTGGAAAGATTCAAGTCATTTTATGCATACATTTATTCATTTAGATATTCTTTTCAGGACTTAATACCAATTCTTGCTAGGGACAGAGCTAGCGTAGTGATATGTAAAATCTAACATCATTGTTTCCTCTAATTACATTCCATAGATTGAATACCACGGTTTGTATAGCTGTGTATGTAATGATTTTCTGTATTATGCTCATGGAAACTCTAAGGGCTTGAGGCCTGTCTCTTTTATTCAGCGATGTTCTCAGTTCCCACCATTCCCTAACTATAATAGGTGCAACATAAATATTTATTTAGTACATGAATGGATAAACTCAAGAATGAATCTATGGAAATTTGGTATTTCTCAAGTTGTAGAGAAACAAGCAAACTGAGATAGAATAGGTCCCATAGCCCTAAGGCTAATGGTAGTTTTGGCTCTCTAAATCTAGCTAGGAAAATACTGCCCTCTCATGGTCCATTTCTGACACAATTCCAACAGGCAGTCTATAACCATCCCATCATTATGCAAATGTGGTCCTAAAGGAATTGTATTCCAAGGACAGTATGCAACCCAAATTGCCAACAGGGGCTTTCAGACTTGTAGATGAAATTCCCATGGCAAAGTGTCTGCCAATAGGGATGCAACTGACGAGCCCATCAGTCTGCATGAGTTTTAAAAAGGTTTCTAGATTAAAAATAAACAAACAAACAAATACATAAAGGGACCTTGGCTATGGTGTTTCACTATTGAAGATGATCGGGATAATGTAATAAATTCCCCAGGCACCTGGCTAATCAGCACTTCCCTGCTTGTTGGAAATGTCTGTTTACTTTTGCACACCAAAGTCAGTGGGACTGCAGAGAATAAAGTAATCAATTAAGGTGACTTATTTATTTTTTTTAAGAGCGTGAGTGTATGCAGTTAAGGCGGGGTGGGGAGAGGGCAAACATGAGGTTTTGTGTATGCTGAGTATGGTTATTCCATACTCAGAGGGAAAGCGCCATTTCAATTCTAATTCTTCAATTTGCAGTCCAATAATGTGAGCAGCATTTATGGGCCTCCCAAAAGGGGAAAGAGGAAGGCAAACAACGGTGGAAGCCGCCAATTTAGTAATTTCATCATTTGCATTTGTATAGCACTTTTTGTATTCCAAGTCACTAAGATCTGCCTGACAAATTATTCCCAAGAAAAAGGTCAGCTTTAGGGGGGGGGGAATTTCTCTGGCAACATTAAAAAAAAGTTATTGTCAAGGTGATGTACAGAGGGGTTACAGTTACAGATGTAAGGTAATGAGTACAGTTCTTGTCCAATGTTACTACCCCCTCCCTCATTTTTCTCCCACTTTCCTTTCCCCCATTTCATTTCCCCCCAACCAAGTTGTAAACTTCATTTTCAACATAGTATCTTGTCAGTTTCCCTGTTGCACTGGTTCTTCCTTGGTCCTCTGTCTCACCATTTTGTTGTTCCCCAATTCAGATAAATGTGTATACAAGACACAGGATACCAAAATCAAATACAGTGACAACAGGGGATAAACCAAAGGGAAAAAAGAAAAAAGAAATAATCTTACACAGTACATTAAAAACATCAATTTGATTATTTCTTTCTTTCCCAGGTAACACCTGTGCACCAGCTCCCTGGAGATCCTTCTCCTCTCCTCACCACACATCTCAACTAAGAGCAAATAAGATAACTGTAGAAATTCTACACATGACCCAACATTTGGGGTGAGGGGGTCTGACGGTCCAAATATTTGTCTGAGGCTTGGGAGTCCTTCATTTGTGTTCAGGAGTAAAGGTGATAGATTTTAGACTTCATGTAACTTGCTAAATATACAGACATGGAGGGTCTTCAGTTTTAATGAGATAGGCTGGCCAGCATTTCAAACACTAGATACTTCTCAGTGCTTTTGAATTCCGTTTACTAGTTGTTTAAATATTTTTGAAGTTATGAACAGCGTATTCAAAAGTCAGGAAATGATTTCGAAAAGAATAATGAGTTAACTTGAGGCCCAGGTCTTTTTTTTAATTCTGTCATATATGAATTAGACAAAATTGAAATAAAGTTTTACAGGTAACCATAACAACTCACACGCATGATGTGCCATTTCTTTGCTCCCTGGAGCCAATCAATATCCCGGAATTTTGTTTTGCTTTATAATGGACTATTTCTTTGTAACTATCATATTCAAGTGTGATACTCTACAGATAATTTCAGAAACTCAGTACAGAGGTCAACGAGCTCCACAAAACTATCTCTGCCATAAGGGGCCACATAGAAGGCCAGACAGAACTTTCTAGAATCTCTAGAATCTGCTGTCCTGACTGATGATTGACATGATGGTCTTTGTTCCCACATCATTCCCAGAATGTTGGTAAATTGTTCTCCTCACAGCTTGTCTGTCTCAGTCCCCTCAGTATATCATCCATTTTGTGTGTGTGTGTGTGTGTGTGTGTGTGTGTGTGTGTGTGTGTGTGTGTGTGTACAATACAAAGGCTGTCTTTCGAGCAGTTTTAAGTCTATGGAAAAATTGAAAATGTAAAGTCCTTCAACTCTCCCACCCCAGTTGGGTCATTGTTACTAATATTTTTTTTTTTTTGCCAGTCCTGGGCTTGAGCTCAGGGCCTGAGCACTGTCCTTGGACTTTCTCAAGGCTAGAGCTCTACCACTTGAGCCTCAGCACCACTTCTGGCTTTTTTCTATGTATGTGGTACCGAGGAATCGAACCCGGGTCTTCATGCATGCTAGGCAAGCACTTTAACCACTAGGCCAAACTCCCGGCCTGTTACTAATATTTTATACTAGTTTGCTCTATTGGTCAAAATAAGCCAGTATTGGTATACTGTTTATAACTGAAGTCCACATTAGGATTCACATGCACATTTTTGGTGCTGTAGGTGTTTTGTTTGAGCACACACACACACATATATATATATATATGTATATATATATATATATACAATCTTAACTGTGTCCTGCTGAATAGTTTCAACTATCAATATATATCAGTTCATTTTTCTCTCCTAACTAGGCCCTGCCAGATTAGTGACAATCTCCATAGTATTGAATCTTCTGGGATGGCCTAGAGATAAAATAATGCAATATAAAGCCATTTCAGATAGGGTCCTCTAGACAATGTGACTTTAAAGTTTCTCAATATTATCTTAGGATTTAATAGCCTCTCTCTCTCTCTCTCTCTCTCTCTCTCTCTCTCTCTCTCTCTCTCTCTCTCTCTCTCTCTCTTTCTCTCTCTCTCTCTCCTTCCTTCCTTCCTTCCTTCCTTCCTTTTTTCTTAACAGTCATAAAATACTATTTGTTGATAGATTATATTTATCTTATGAATGCCAATGTTCCTTTGTCCATGTACTTGTGTGGATTTACTTCTGTAGTTCTTCCTTCTGTCCTGTGTTGAACAATACTGTTTTGTCTATACTGTTAGAATCCACAGTCACAGTACTCCAACTTTGTACATGTAGGATACGATAGAGACTACTTTGAGTCTTTTGGGTTTTGTGTCCTATGTAAACTGTCAAATGTTTTGTCATATCTGTAAATTGGCTTGCTAAGACTTTGGCACCTTGTTGAAGCTCCAGATTAAGTTTGGAAGAACTAATATGGTAAGGATATTGAACCTTTCTATCCTTGAATTAGGTCTTTGATTTTATGCATTAAATCTTTTAATGTTAACCAACTAGTTTGGTTATTTTTAACAAGATAATTTGACCATGTCAAGCATTTCTGTCATAGTGAAAAGCTGACTTTTTTCTTTTTAGATCATACTAGAATGTCTAAACTTGAGATTCATTGTGATGCATAAATACATGGGATTTAACCTAAAGAAACACATCTCAAGAATGAGTTTCAATCAAGTGCCCTGGAGCTGCAAGGAATGAGCTCAAATCTTTGATCTAAAACTTTGATCTGCTATAAATCTTGGACAACATTTGGTGTTTATTCACCACATGTGCCCAGAAGACAGAAGCATTATTGATCACATATTGTTGGATAAGGATTAAATGCCAGAGCGCATGCAAATGGCTTGATGAATAATAGATGGAACACAAATAATTTTTTTTGTTCATGCTATGCTTTGTTATTGATTATAAAAGAAAATATATAGTCTTTTGATAAATCAGGGATAAATAAGCAGATGGGTTAAATAAGCCAATAGAAGGTCTCCAAAGGGAGTCAAATAGATGGATGTTTTTCTTAGATTATCAGGGTGATCTTATATCATATCTAGCATGCAGAGCTTTTCTGGTAGGTCCCTATGAAATGGTAAGAAGTAAAGGAGTGACAGTAAATGGCAGTAAAGGAATGCTAAGAAAGAAATACTGCAAATATCCCAACCAGATTTTGATACCAGGAATGCCAAACTGATGTGGCAGGGATGTGAATAAGCTAAAATCATTTTGCAGGTGGCTTGTTCAGCTTCTATTTCTTGGAGCATGTCTCCTCATTTTCCACTTACTTGTGACTTGTGACCTGGTGGCTTCATGCATTTTTATGCTATCATATTGAGAGGCTTAGGGAAAGGAAATACTGAACAACCAAAGTTTCAGCAGCAAGTTGCACCACCAATCAATGCCTTCTGAGACTGAATTAAATCCCCTTAGCCTTGAGTATCTAGACATATTTTTCTCTGTCACTGTGCATTATGTATATTTTTTAAGGGAATGTATGAGGTCCCTCACATAGGGTGACAGGAATTTTCCCAGATGTACTTCATATAATCATAGTTGCAAGCCTCACAGAAAGTATAAATTCAGTGTCTATGTTTATACAGTGCAACTCAGTTTGATTAAATACAACTGCAAATAGTAGCATTCAATTCAATGTTTAACATCCCAAAACATTAATGAGATATAATCCAGAGCAACAGGTTATCTACTGCCACATCACTTCATTCTCATTTGAGAAGTAGTACCCGTCATATCATATCTCATAAATGTATCCACATAGTGTTTTCCAATTAAAATTTTGTAAAATAAGGAGAGAAATGGCTCACAGAAGTCATTGTCAGTTCTAGGTGATATTTGTCTTCCATTTTGGGTGATCATTTTCCAGTTTGAATACTTGTAATTTATAGGAACAGATTCTCGTTTTTTTTACCCTTCCTTCCTTCCTTCCTTCCTTCCTTCCTTCCTTCCTTCCTTCCTTCCTTCCTTCCTTCCTTCCTTTCTCCCTCCCTCCCTCCCTCCCTCCCTCCCTCCCTCCCTCCCTCCCTCCCTTCCTTCCTTCCTTCCTTCCTTCCTTCCTTCCTTCCTTCCTTCCTTTCTTTTTTTCTTAGTTCCTCTCTTCCTTCTACTTTTGGAAGATTCTTGTCTGCACGTTCTCCTTCTCTTCATTCACCTCCTCCTTTGCCCTTGATACCACCCCACCTATTTCCTTCAAGTACACTATTTGACTTACCCTTTGAATCTAACATATTTCCCTTAATACATTTGTGTTCACTTGCATTCTATTAAGTATATTTAAGAATGTGCTCATAAGTTAAAGCTAGCTTCCACACGTAAGTGAAAACATGAATGCTTTGTCTCTCTGAGCCTGATTGACTTCATTTAACATAATCTTTTCATTTCTGTACTAATGATACAATATCATTCTAATGGACGAGTATAAATTCCATTGTGTATACATACTACAGTTTCTTGATCCATACAACATATCTTGATTGATGTCACCCTTTGAATCATCCTCCCCCATCTCTCACAACTGTACCCTTTCCTTCAATTTTCTTAATTTTGTAGGCAAGGCACTGACTGTTAGAACTACATCCCCTGCCCTTCCACTCTTCATTCTTTCTTTCCCTTAATCCCTCCCCTTTCGCAGTCCCCTCTTTCAGTATTTGTTTTATTAGACTGTGTGTTAGTCTTTGTACAGAATTACACCATTTGAGTTTTCTTCCAAAACTACCATATTTCAGCTGATACATTTATGGACACTTGGACAACACCCTAAAGTATTTACTTATACCTTTATAAATTAATTCTAGATTCCACAACAGAGCATTGATTGTTGTTTTCAAGTTCTTAGATAATCTCAGTCTCACATAATGGATGGCATCTTGTTATGACTCTCAGACATAAGTGTCTTACTTCACTAAGGACAGGGTTCCACACTGGAGAGGTTACTTCCTTTCCAAATCCCCACATGGTGTTTAAGGATTTTGTAGCGTGTGGGTCAAATTTCTGCTACAATCACGAAATCTCTGTGCATCCCCTAGCCTTCTCAAATTGTCAGTCAAGGCCTGGAACTATTTTATGCTTTTCACTGTTGACTGTTTCCTTAGGATTTTCTACTCTGTTCCTTTTCATGATTTCTAAAGATCTTCTCTTTCTTTCTTTAGTATAGTCTCCCTTGCTACCTGGCTTATCATTCACAGTCAAAACAGTGGATTCATCATCTTGTCTGCCTCTCCTACATGTGCTATATTTCTTCTTTTTTTTGCTTTGACTTTGGCTTGAATCTCTAAATTTTTTAAAATTTTCAATTGCTAATCTTTTAGTTCTGTATAACTAGATATTACAAAGTATATTTTTCCTTACGGCTTTTGAACATGAGCACTACAGTTTTTCTCTCTCTAATCATTGAATGATTAACAATGAAAAGATTATATTGAAATCAATATTCACTTGATTGCAACCTTTAGTTCAAAGCCACTTTGTGTTTTAGGTGATATGTTCATTTTATTTTTCGATGTACATACTGATACTGTTTATATGATTCAAATAGATTTGATAGACAAATAGGTAGATAGAGGGGCAGAAGAGAGCTAGGAATTATGCTGCAGCACAAAGTACTTGTAAAGAAACAAGAAAAGGAGAAAGGTCATGATAGTGAACTGCTTTGTTTGCTTTCCTTATTTATTGGACTGTGTGTATCATTGCATGTGTTTAGTTGTCCCCAGAAACAGATAATATACTAGACCTTGAAAATTTGAGCTCAAGAGAGAGACAGAGAGAGAGACACAGAGAGAGAGAGAGGCTCATTTTGTCTTCTGTAATAACACAATCTAGAAGATAAACACAAATCAGGTAGGTGTGCATATAACCTACTTCCAATTTTTATAACTTTTGTTATGCATTCATAATGGATTAATGAAGAGTGAGCAGAGAAATTGTATCTGTATTCCCTTTGCCCCATTGTGAGACACTACTCGCATCATAAGTCACGTGGGCCCAATAGAGAAAGCAGCAGAAGAAGGGCTGGCTGTTTTCCTCATCTTGAGCACAATAAAGATAGCCGTGCCAAGCCTGAATGTTATATGCAGAAATCACAAAATTCAACTCTGAGGAACTTAGTTTCCTAAATATGCAGGTGGAGAAGACTTTTTCAGTCTGGAACACAGGTGCTGGATTTTATGAAATGGTCTTATACTGGAGCTACTGTGTTTCCTAAGTTCATTTGAAAATGTTATTTGTATCACCTGAGCTAACAGACATGAAGTAAATTTTGATTTTCCTAACTGTAAAGAAAAGGCATTTGAAACTTCAAAAATGGCATAGTACATCAAAATGTGAATGCCATAGGACATTAAAATTTGAAAAATAGACAAAAAGAAAAGAGAGAGAAACAAAAGAACAAAAAACAAAGAAACAAAATTAGGAATTTAGGTGGACCACTTTGCCAACAGTCAATGAGGGGGTAAATGTAACTAAAATATGCAAATACAAATATGAAACTATCTCAAGGAAACACATTGTTCTCTAAAACTAATTATAAAAACAACAATTAGATTACAGATGTAATCATGGATACAGGAAAAGTGAATGTATGAAAAAGTGAATATATTTGCTAATAAAGTCTGTTTCTTGAAGTTTGATAGCTTTACTTCTAAGAATTCCGTAAGAGTATAAGTTAAAATAAATACCTAATTTTGAATAATAGAACAACATTACACTAGTTAAGCTTTCAATGTACACCTTAAGACTTCACTAAATGTTTGGATGGAGGATAGATAAATAAACCCATGAAACAATCAAATAAATAATTTGTTAAAAGAGTAGTAGTATTTGTGTAGCCTTCATTTCCTATTTAAACATCAATGAGATATAGTTACTCTTATTGGTGAAAATAAATATTGGTTCAGGTATAGGTTCACATATTTTCCCAAGTTTTCAAAAAAAGAGGCTTTATTCTCAAATATATCATCAGACTTATCTGTTCTTTGCAGAAATATTAATGACAATCAATAACCACTAATTTGAAAATTGACATTACTAAAGCTACTTAAAAATAACCCTTTCTCATTCTCTCTCCGTCTTGTGTCTGTCTGTTTGTCTCTCCAAATTTCCGAGTTTATCATCTTTGATAGTAAGAAGCCCCCCCTTTGTTTCTGAATTTTCAAGTTTTTTATCTTTTGTAAGAAGCGGTTTCCTCCCTGGTCCAGGTGATTTGCACTACGTGGTTCCAAACGATCTCAACATTCGATCTGGACTTGCCGATGTGCTTCACTGCAAATATTGAGCCATTCACTTTTTGGCAGAGCCAATTTTCTTAGTGCCAAGTAATTTAGAGAGCTAGAAGGAGCTCCAGTTGGAAGTTAGAGTAGAATCAGATGCCAAGTTTTCATTTCCCAGCAAATAATGAAGCTGGTAAATGAAAGAGGATTTTGCAGATCTTTACTTGTAGAAACAAATGGATTCAGAGGACACAGAGCTGAAGCTTCCCATTAGGCTTGCACATAGCTTGCACTTTTACAATTCCAGTTCTTAGTAAGAGGCCTGGTTCGGAGGAGACAGCTGGATAGAGTACCTTTCTACTGAGATGATGTGTGTCACTGGGGCACTTTCCTTTCTTTCCCTCTATTTCTGAATCAGCATGTCAAGCTACTAATCCACTTATGAGCTTACTGCTTTGGTCCTTCCTGCCTTTCTAGAATTTTCCATCCTTTTTAAATGCTCTCTGTTCATAGTTCATAGTCATTTGTTAGCAACCTGATTCCACAAATTCTACATGAAATTGGAAAATAATTCCACTACATATTCATCACAGTGAGTTTAAAAATTCATTATCATTTGTTTTTGCTTATGTGGTATTAAGGAATTGAACACAAAGCTTCATGCAGGCTAGGCAAGCACTCTACCACTAAGCCTCATTTCCAGCCTCTTGTTGTTTTTTTTTTTAAAGAAAAAGAATAGAAATCACTAAACCACCATCAGGTCAAACACGACAGGAAAAGTCCTATTATTTCATCTGTGATTTTTGTCTTAGAGACTTTGTCTAAATTGTACTTTAAAATGGCTCTGGGCAATTTAAAGAAGTAGTCTTCTTGCACAGTGATGAAATTCAATGAGAACACATATGGAAACTATTTTAGATAACATCTAGTCCATGATTTCATTATGGACGATTACCTTGGCAGCCATCTGAACAAAGAATTCTCTACAACATATGTTCTTTCGCATGCTGGGTATTGAGTTCTAGTACAGAATGCTTGGATATATAGAACAAACAACATTTAAAACTTCTCAGTTCCCTGGGTGAAGAATACTATATTCAGTGATGACTCTCACCTGGAGTTTGACGCAATCTGTGCTGTCTAGCCCAGAATTGTGTCTCAATCATGAGTTTCTATAAAAGTATGCTTAGGTATTATTATAAGCATTTTGTAATGTCTACTATCAGGCTAAATTTTGCAGGCTATTTCTTTAAAAAAATTAAAAAGACAGAACCTTCAATTCTCCTGACGTTAGAACAAGCTAGTGCTCTGTCTTCTCTTTAATAATGACCATGGTGCTAGTGGATAGAAAGAACATTGCTCATGACACCTAGAACTTGAAAGTTACTCAAAATGTTATTATGATGTTCACGATGTATATTTTCCTGCACACGATTTTGCTGGATCCACGAGATCGTCTAGTTCTACTTGATAGAGGGCCATAAATAAAATCCAGCAAAAGAATTCAGACTTAGCCATGGATTTTTCTTAAAGGTTCCTGGCCTATATTCCTAGCTGACAGTGCTGGTTTCTTTACCATAATCCTTCTTAGCATAATCAGTTTAATATGAGGTGACAATAGAGAGTTTTCAGACTGCATTCAAGCAGAGCTACTCAAATAGTTCTGCCATCGATACTTTTCCTAGGACCTCTTTGCATCCAGTTTGCAGACCAGCACTTTCCAGGAGGCTCTGGATCTTGATCTCTTCAAATAGTATTCAGTCAATGAGGATTGGGTACCTGCTCTGAATAAGCAAGCCCAAATTTTGAGTGTAATTCCATTTCTCGCATCCAAGGGGTTAGCAGACTATTAGTCCCTATGTTTGCCATTTTCCTTGACTTGGGCTGCCTATTGCTGTCAAACTAAGGAAAGGGCAAGGAGGGCTGACCGCCTGCTTTGTTAAAATAATAAAGGTTGGATTCTCTGTATTTTGTCATTTCTAAAATTGAATATGTTGCAGATCACTGCTTTATTGATTCTAGTCTGATCCCTGTTGTTTCTCTTTTAAAGATATAATTGAATTTAGATTTGTCACATAGACATGGCTTCAATTTCATAAAATTATGAAAATAAGTGTCTCAATAACACTCAATATTTATTTGACTAAACACTTTAATAACTCTGCTAATTAAATACGATTTTTTACACTGATGCAGTCATTATTTTTTTCCACCAGTACTGGGGCTTGAACTTAGAGTCTAACTATGGACTCTGAGCCTCTTTGTGCTCAAGGCTAGCACTCTACCACTTGAGCCACAGGGTCATTTCTGGCTTTCTCTGAGAAGTTTATTGGAGATAAGAGTAGTATGCAATTTCCTTCCTGGGCTGGCTTCAAACCACCATCTTCAAATCTCAGCCTCCTGAGTATCTAGGATTACAGGCATGAGCTACCAGCACCTGGGTCTGATGTAATCTTATATTGTGTGTTTCCTTTATTCTGGTTGGAAATTGAGATGTGATTAGAATAATTTTACCTCATTACTGACTTTGTCCAAGTATCTTGGCATCATGAGCTTGCCTAATGGAGTTTATCAAAAAGAAAAACTTCAGACTGTTCTTTCTGAAAACTTATTTTTGTGATGTGTCAGGTATCTTGTTAAAAATTTTCAGTCAGGGGGGTGGGGGGAGAAGGTAATGGGTACCAAGACATGTGAAAGGGTATCAATGTATGTGAATTAATGCACCTTCCATCTGGCAAATATCATGTAACCCTTTTATTAATTACAATAAAAAATATAAAAAAATTTTCAGGCATTAAAATGGATTTTGGACTTACAATGGTGGTTTTCAAACCTCATCTGAATGTAAGTGTTAATCACATTTATACTCAATATATATGACTATCCTAATGAGAAAAAGAACACTTTTAAGATAATGCTGAGCAGATACCAAAGAGCTCAGTGCATATCAGATGTATTTTTTACCATAAGGCCTATTATCCTGCATTATATCATGATAACTCATACTATTTCTTCATATATGCATATACATACATGTGTGTACATACATGTATGTCGTGCTTCCATATTCCTTGAACATTTATTCCAGCCCTCCAAATTTGCAGATGATCAAGTGTCTGATAGAACCTATGCATCTCTTCTCATATATCTTGACTTGTCTTTAGAGTTATGCCAAGTGGAAATGTCTTCATACCAGATACAATGAAGAAGTCATATAGATAGTAGTCATAGTACATCATTCAAGAAATAGCGACAACAGTGGCAAAAAAAGTCTCTCCTGTTTGAATAGGTGGAGTTTCTTCCTTTTTCTTGTTGGCAAATATTTTTGAATGATAGTTAGTGGAATCTTTACTTGGAAAAACCCATGGATATGGAGACCACCTGGACTCACACATATTTGCATTGTGTACCGCTGTATGACATTGCTAGCTTCCCACTTCACAGATGAAGTGATTCAAGTAGGTGCAGATCAGATTCCTATCAATACAGCATGCAACGTGTAGCATAGAGGTGAACATCAACTAGGGTGGCATTGTACTAGTTTTGAACCTAGAGTGTTCAGTGTGTGATCTTCCTAGATTTAATAGTCATAGCTTATCAGTTGCAAGAACAAGTTGTATAAGCTATTTTAAAATGAATGAAATAAAATATCATAAGCTTTTTTGATTAAAGGCCCCAGCACCAAGTTAAATGAACCGAATGTGTGAAACAGGGCATATTTAAGAATGATGAGTTGATAGCTGAAAAAGCAGCATGGCCCTTACTGATGTTAATTCTTTACATATGAAAACATAAATACGCCACAGCCAATGTCTCACAAAACGCCTGATGCTCTGACTTTCAAAATGAGCAAATTGTTTCCAGATAGTTTGCAAAATGATTCAGTCTCAATAAATTAGTTCTGTACATTGCATTCGACCAATGGGACACTCATGGAATTACTGTAAAACATATGGTGAACCCTGAGGCTCCCAAGCGATGCATTGCTGATAAATACGTTTACATAGCTCTTTTAAATTTTTTACTGTCCTTACAAAGGTGATGGGCAGAGGGGTTATAGTAATGTCAGTCAGGGAAAGAGTACATTTCTTTTTGGACAATGTTACCTTTTCCTTCTCTCTCTCCCAGTTGCTCCCTTCAACACTTACATTCTTAGAGAATGGATTGTTTTTGAGTGATGCCTGCCCTTTATTGAGTACCTAAAGCATAGAGACTTCACTGTCTGAAGAAATTCACTTGGGAGATGCAGCCTCTCTCAGGTAGTAAGGACACTGCAGTCAAGCTAAGAAATAGAAAAATAATCTGTTACTGGCTGGAAACTTGCAATCTGGCTCTAGCCTGACAGGATGCTAAAGATGGGGAGAGGAGAAGAGAGAGAGACACATTCAGAGAGACAGAAAGAAAGAGGTAGGACACAGAGAGAGAGAGAGAGAGAGAGAGAGAGAGAGAGAGAGAGAGAGAGAGAGAGAGAGAGAGAGAGAGAGAGAGAGAGAGAGAGAGAGAGAGAGAGAGGGAGGAGGGGGGAAAAGGGAGGGGGGGAGGGGGAGGGGGAGGGGGAGGGAGAGGGAGAGGGAGTGTCCTGGACATTTAATTAGCATATTCTTCTCTATCTGACCTTGTAAAAATGTTCACATTAATCTTAGCAATTTTATTTCCCTTTAATTTCTTCATCTGCTTGAACTGGAATTCAATTATTACTATCTTCTTAGTTGAAATATTGATTAAAAATAGCATTTAAAAATTGTATCTGTCTAACTTCATTCTAACTTCATTCTAACCAGCTATGAGGAGGGGGCAATATTATTAATCCCTAGTTCATAAATATTGATCCTGCTCAAAGAATTCTCCAAAAGGAACAAAACTACCTGATTATCCATCTCAGTGTGCAATGTAGCAAAATTATTCTGCTTTACTAGAATATGCACCTTTTCTGGCTATTGATTATGTGGAATCTTTAGCTAGCCACTTAAAATGTGGAATTTTAATGCATACAGACAGAATTCTCAAACTAAATGCACAGAATTGAGTTAGAATAAAAAGCAAATATAACTACATATCAGCTCTGTAGCTGTCTTAGCATTTATAATTGTTTTCATGTTTTCCTCACAAAAAAGCTAAAATAAAAAAAAATTTCTAGTTGTATTTATTTGCTCTCTATTTTCTAACTGTATTGAAATGAGGCATTGGTAGGGGTTTTTGTTGTTGTTGTTGTTTTGCTTTTTTTTGGTCTTTAAATCTCATTTCCATCCCTTTTTGGTCTTTTGGCAAAGATTAAATGCAGTATCTGTTCTTATCAGTTTAAATCTCATTTCTACTACACTACTCTTTAGCCTAGATCCTAGTTTATGCTGCCTCCCCCCGAGGTTCAAATGTGTGCAGGTTTTGCAACCCATACCAAGAGATTCATAAATATCTCAGTGGAAAAAGAAGTGGAGTCAAGTTAATTTAAGCTTGAAATGAGCATTGAAAAAATTGCATAACCTAGAGAACACAGAATTAGATCTTGCCATATGTACCCTGCCCGCTAATTAATCCAATGTCGTGAACTTGAAATGCCTCAAAACACAACTTAGAAAATGAAAAGATTTGACAACTTATATAGACATTTTTCCCTATTTCCTTGTAGGAAATGAAATAATCTTACACCAAGATGGAAAACATTCAAACCACACTATAAAGCATCAATTTTCTTACAAGGACAATCAACAACTTAGCTGATCTGATGAGTTGGATTCCATTTATTTTCCATATCATCTTCTCTTCCAGATACCTGCAAACGTGAGGTACAAAATGAGACAAACATTCATTTCATCATTGGAAGTGAAAATTCCAATTCCTTATTTCAGTAGACTTATCTGTGAGTTTTCTTCAAAGACAACAAAACAAAGTTCATCCCACCTCCTCGAGCATTTCATTTCAGTCTTTTGCTTTTTTTTGTCCTTTGTCACAGGGAAATTGTTATAAAGGAAAGAAGGCATCATCAGGGGAGAGTGATTACAGATCTATAACTAGGGATTAAAACCAAGGATGCACACAACTCTATACTTAATTTGCTAAAGGTTGACACTGGTGTCTGATGAAAACCAATGATTTTGGGGGGCAACTGGAGAGATCCCTGCGGAAAATCAATGGTGTTATTTTCTAGTTTTTCAAGTAAGGTCAGATCTGAGGGGTAATGTAAGTGCTTTGGCTTGTTTCTAATGTCCAGGCTTAGAATGCAACAGCGCTGTGCTCTCCTTCAAACAGTGGTAAAGATTTCCTCATAATACTCTAGGCAAGGCCAGCCACATTATGAATATCCCCACGGTGGAAATTTCATGTCACTCTACAGAGCACTGATACACAATAAATTTTCCAGTGTATTTGTGGGAAGTATGAAGGTCTCTTTCTATTTGCTAAGTAACTCATGGATAGATTTTTAAAATCACTTTTTCCCCACCAAACCTATACCACAAGCCAATCTTTGAAAGAGACGGGAGGGGGGGAATCTCAAAGTAGACATAGGTGTGTCATTCATACATGCAATATGGCAATTCCTATTTACATTAGTGACTAGGAGCTTTCTTTTAAAGAAGATAGTAAGGGATCACATCTTATCTCTTGTGATTAAATAGCAAGGCTGAGGCATTTCAGTGTTTATGTCTCATACATATTATCCTCACCTTGAGTCTAATTTGCTAGTGGTTTGGCTCTTTTCCTTGAAATCAAGTAGCTTGAAATTGTACAGGTCTTGTCAACAGTCTGAGGGTATGCAACAATGTACCTGTGGTCATTTTTATCCATCAAAAGCATCCCTTGAAAGATATAAAATTTCTACTAAGCCCTTTAAAGATAATTCAAAATCAAGTCAGTTATTTAAATGTTTAAAGCTATGTCTTTCATGAACCTCCAGAAATATTCTCATGCTGTACTGACTCAAGCCCTACATTGAGAATTCTTTCCCTTAATGAATGCTTCCTCACTAACTATTGAAAAGCAATTTATTTTTATGAAACTCCAAGGATCAAGTTTCAGAAGCCATTCTTTACATGATGAACCTGTGACTTCCCAAATTTCCTTGAAGTGCTGTGCAAAAAATGCTCTTTTTTCTTTTGTCTTTTCTCGGTTGCAGCTTGACATCTTGCTATTTACTGTGAAAAACAACCTCAAAGCAACAAAAGGAGGGTACCATTAAATATCATTGAACATGTGCACAAATTGCCTTAAGATATCTCAGACAAAATTACCAGTGAATAAACTGGGTAACATGATGCCATTCAAAATGATCAAATATATGTGGAACTAATTTTCTATTTACTATAGGAGCCTTAATTTCTTGAATCCATTGTCACATTTGCAGACTTTTAAATTTTTATGTATTTGTTTTTCAGAAAATGTACATCTGTAGAACAAGGAGGAGGTGTCTTTGTGATAGCTCTATATAAACACACAGAACTCTTAGAATAGATTCATGGATTCCATCATATTCCAATTCTTTCCTTCCTTCTCCCTTTTTATGAATGGTGTTTGGAGGGTTTCAGTATGCCACACACAGACACAGACACACAGAAACACACAGACATACATTCTCTAATCCTCTTCTCCCCTTAGTATGCCTGCATAGGCCAGCTCATCTCCGATTCCTTCTTAGACAATTCCCCTTTTACATTCATGTCCCATTATTATTAATTTACTTAGACGGATCTCTTTATTTAAAATGTTGCCTAATGACACTTCCTTGAGTTAATATTAATATCTATGCTTAGGGATACAACCCTAAAGAAAAAAGTGACAGGTTTTCAACTACATCATCAATTTATTAGACAGAGATGCACTTTATTCGCTTGAAAGAGTCTCAAACATATTCCATGTTTAACTCAGAAAAGGTTTTAAATCGGCCCTGACTTTCTTTTTTTTTAACGTGTAATAGCCTCAACTTTATTACAACTGTATAATAAAATGACACATTTGATTTATGTAAACATTACCTCACTGTCAATAACAAATATTCAGATATTAAAAACATTAACCTGAAGAATGACAATAAATTCCTTTTAGAGGAACATGCTGTGGTCTCTTTATATCATCAGAAAATCCATGGAATCAGCCATCTAATATAATAACAACATGCCCAGGCTCTGGCCCACATACACTTAAACTACTTTTGGAAGATATGAGCTTTTCTTCCAAATAATTAGTCATTAATATTTCACTCAGAATCATCAAAATCCAACATAGATAGTAAAGACTTTGATATTTATAGAGCAATGCCAGGACTTACTGCTTTGATAGAGAGCTGTTTGCAATTCCTTATTGCTCTCTTTTTCTTTTGACTGATTTTAATCGAAAGGAGACATCTCTCTTTTTTCCCCTTATGGTTAATCTCATGTTGTTATTATATCTGATGTTGTTACCTGGTATATTGTATATATGTTTATTTGAAATAGAGAAGGGAAGGGGTGAAAACAAGATGATTGGGAGGGGGTGGGAGGAAGGAACAAGAACAAGAACATGAGAAGGGTTATCAATGAGTGAGAAGGAATGCACCTGATAAATGTAACTGTAACCCCTCTATACAGTATCCTGACAGTAAAATAAAAAGAAAAAAGAACTCAACATGTGGTAATAAAAGTGCACATGAACATAAAAATGAGACATCTTTGGTAATATGATATACAGATTAATATATATGGTATATATGAATGTGGATATCTACGCTTTGCATATGTATGTATGTGAATATCTTAAATTTATCTTTATGTGTATATAGGATATAATTTATCCTTACATTTAATCTTTTAATTAAGGATTAAAAGCTATGATGCTTTTTAAGACTACTGAATTATTTAACATCAGACAAGAAAAAAGAAGATAAGCAGTTGTACAAAGTAATTTGAAGGGACTGGCTTGAGGTTGTACGTGAACTGGGTGTACATTGTAAGATTGGAGAACATGACAAAGCACCACTGAAAATAACTGGCTAGCTGGATTTTGTCTGTGAGTACATAGTGGGGTATGACAGGGATGGGGCAGTGATTATAAGATAAGGAAGGAAAAGAAACTGAAAAGTAAGAGAGAAAAGCCAGAACACTGGGGAAAACCACTATGACAGTACAATGGCTGGGAAGCAGAGAAAAAAGATTAAAATGATAAGATCGATACTTGAGTACTTTTAATAAAATATTTTAGTGAAAAGTTGAGTCAATGAGTAAGCTGTTCAAATCAACGAAAATATGAAACTGACTCTGGTTGTACAACAGAAATCGATGTCATTGATTTCTTTTTTTCATATATTTTTATTGTAATTAATAGAAGGGTTACATGATATTTGCCAGATAGATGGTGCATTAATTCCCATACATTGATACCCTTTCTCATGTCTTGGTCCCCATTTCCCTCCCCCCCACCCCCACCCCTCATCTTGTTTTCCCGCGTTCCCTATCCAATTTCAAATAACCAAATACAAATATATCTGATATATCAGTTAACAAAGTGAGATACTGTAACAATATGAGATAACCAAGGGACAGCAAAAGAGATGAGAGATAACATAGTACCTTAAGAACAACAATCACTCATTATATGGCTTACGTTTCTATATCCTAGAGATCCTTTCATTTAGCGTCCTACTATATGGCCTTTGTATCAAGGTTTTGCTCTATTGCAAATCTCTGCTAGGAGAGCCCAAGGTTTCTAATGATTATGACAAATGAGGGAAACCATTGAGCCTATGTTCCTTTGAGTCTGGCTTACTTCAGTTAATATGATTTTTTCTAAGTCTTTCCATTTCCTAACAAATGGGGCGATGTCATTCTTTCTGACAGCAGCATAGAACTCGATTGTGTACAAATACCACATCTTGTTGATCCACTCATCAACTGAGGGACATCTGGGTTGGTTCCATGCTCACTTTCAAATATTATAAAAGTTAAAGATCTGGGCATAGTGGCTTACACCCATAATCTCTCAGCTAATGAAAATGGATAGGACGGCTACAATTTTAATCCAGTCCAGGGAATTTTTTTATTGAGACCTCATCTCAACAAATAAGCCAAATGCAATGGCTTAAACCTATGATCCCAGGAATGTAAGAGGCATATAGGTAGGAGAAATGCAATCTTAGTTCAGTCCTGGGCCTAAAGCAAGACTCCATAGGAAAAAAACTAGACCAAAAGGGGTAAGACATGTTTTGCAGGACAAAAGACCTGCTAACGGATCCAAATCCCTTGAGTTTAAACGGCAGTATTTGTAAAATAATAATTATAATAATAATAATGTTGCCATTATTTTGAGAAATATTGACATTTCTTGCAATGTATGACATGGAACTTAGATGACATATGATAGTCGGAATATTCTCCTTCAGTGTTTGAGTTGTGTACACCTGAAATTTCAGCACTTGGATGGATGAGTCAGAAGATTGTAAGTTCAAAGGCAATCTGGGCTACCTAGTTACACACTATCTAGGTACCAAGACTGAGAAACACGCACACACACACACACACACACACACACACACACACACACACACACACACATGACAGACAGACAGACAGAGACAGAAGGAGGAAAAACAGGAGGAGGAGGAGGTGGAGGAGGAAGAGGAGGAGGAGGAGGAGGAGGAGGAGGAGGAGGAGGAGGAGGAGGAGGAGGAGGAGGAGGAGGAAAGAAAGGAAAGATAGAGAGGATAAAATTAGTGTGTGCCTCCTTTCTTGTACTCAGTTGCTTTACCTGAGTACAAGGAGGACTGATTTATAGGGTGTGAAAATACTTCAAAAAGGTACCTATTTCATCCATGGTACTGCTCTATAAAAACAGTTGAAATAGAACCCTCACTGACAGATCTAGTCCAGGATTATAGTACATATATCCAATTTTATGTCATTATGAAAATCTAGGCATTTGTAGAAAGTATAAATTCATTGAGATTTTATGTTTGCAGCATAAACTAACTTTAAATAGTGTGCTCACGTCTACCATTTAAGCTTCCTTTTTCAAATAAAACTTGTATTTACTTAAAAACTGGCAATCAAAAATGTCTCTGTTTGGAACAATGTTTTAATGATGCATACATGTACATACACAACATGCATATTTGTGCATGTATGTGTAGGCAGAATGCCACTGTGTGTGTGCACATGTGTCTGCGTAGACAAAATGCTAATATTTGATTCATTTAGAGATTAAAATCCCACAGACAAAAATTTCAATCTCAAATAACCATTCCAAAACATGATATGAAGCAGATGTTAAGACTGTGTGTACTTGCTGAAAAAGTCATGTTAGCATCTTCCTTAAGTTGGAATTTTCCTTAAATGTCCTTTTTTAAAGAATGAAGATTTTGTTGGGGACAATGGTATTTGTATATGATCCCAGCACTCAGTGTGTTGAGATAGGAAGAACACAACTGCAGGAGCAGCTTGGGTTATATGAGTTCTTTGTCTCAAGGGAAAAGCAAAAGGAAACAAAGAGAAACTAAACTTAACTAGCCAGAGTTCAATGATCTAATACGCTCCTGAATTCATCTCCTGCCCAGCACTCTTGTCTGTCTCTTAGCCTCGCCACTTGACCTTGCCACATGCAGAGAAAAGGCTGTGCTCTGATTATAGGTGTGCATGCTCATGTTTAAAATCAGGCAGTGTGGTTACAGGACCCCAGCAAAGGCACACTCAGGTAAATGTACCCACTTGGATCTAGCTACACACACACACACACACACACACACACACACACACACACACACACACACTCACACACACACATAGAGACAAATTGTTCTTTATGCTCGAGTAGTGAAAATGAAATTAACATAGTTACATTAATGCCTCATAATGACTTAATTATAGTAATGAAATCCAATAAATAAGATAAAGAGTGCCTGCATTACACACCTACCACCTGGGTGTGATGATTCTTTCGTGTCTAGAATAATTAATTTGTTGCATTAAAATGTTCACAAATGAGAATATGTCCAAAGATGCCTATCAAACACATTCTATAAATGCCTACATACTCCACCAACATGCTCTTAGGAAACAAGATGAAATGATCAATTAGGGTTAGCGTATCAAGCTTTGGTTGTTGTTTTTTCTTTTTGACATTTCAGTGTCATCTATTCATTGCCTTTCTTTCCTTTTAGAAGTCTGCATTTTGATTTTTGCAAGGGTCTAGCTTTCTATAGTCTTTATTTACATTTCACAGCAAACATTTCAACTTTGGTCTTAATCCCATTAATTTGTTCTGCTGTAATTCCTAATTTTTTTCATCATACCCACAGTTCTTATTTCTGCATTTTTCTCCTTTTGCTTTTTCATTGTTTTAGTTCAATTTTATTGTCAGGATGATATACAGAGGCTTTACAGTTACCTATGTAAAGTAGTGAGTAGGTTTCTTATTTACTAACTAGTGCTCTACCACTTGAGTTATATTCTAGGCCCCGTTGTTCCTCACGTTATTTTTCAGGTAGAGTCTTCTATTCTTTGTTCAAGACCAGCCTCAACCTATGTGTTGGGATGTCCTGGGATTACAGGATTGAACTTCCATGTCTACCCACTTTCTAGCTTATTTTGAAATGATTTTACTTTCTGACCATTTTGAAGTTAGAGAAGATAATCATGCCTATGTATTTCATTTTCAAGTTTAGAGCTCAGTCAACTCGGTACGGAAGCCTCATTGCTGGGAAGTTAAGAAATTTTACGTTCCTAGTAATTAATAAGATGCTGGATCATTAAAATGTGCTTCATATCAGTATTTCAATAAAGAAAAAATTTGAGCTGATATTTCCTTTAGTGATATTGCAATAGGTTGAGAGAGGCAAAGCAAATCGATAGAAAACACCTCTCTGTGTATATATCTTCATAATGTTTTTCATCGCCCTTGAAATCATTTAAGGAGCCTGAATCCAAGTACACATGGATAGACACTTTGCCTATATGATCTCATTTAAACATTGATAGGTATGTTGTTATTAAGAACATAGAACCTCTCAAGGATTTAAATTATAACAGTCTCTTAGGAACTTATATGTCTGCATATAAGTAACATCTTTTTATTTCTAACAACTGCTTCCAATGGGATTAAACCATCTGTTTTTCCCACACCCAGTTTCTAATAAAATGCAACCATTGTCAGTTTCACTCCTTTGCAGAATCACAAAGACCTTCTCATAATTTGTGGGAAGTGTAGTTCTGTGTTATTAGAAGTCTGCTGGGTTTCAGAAATGAATCAAATATGGCTTCTACAGAATGTAAACACCCATTGGTGAAATACTGTGCAAGGGAAGTTTTCTGGAAATGGATATTAGCTTCCAGGGTTCTCTCAGTCTTGGGAATTCCATATAACATAATGAGAAGTGATAGACTCAGACATAGAGGAGATTTGTAAGGTAGTACTATTTTAAAATTCTCAACTTGTGGATATCTACTCTTTTTTTTAACCAACCCAATGACCTATTAGCATCAAATATTCCCCAAAGAACTTGTCCTTTAATAATTACTTTATACTCCTGTCCTTCATGAGACACTTAAAACCATCATCACAGAGCTGTGAGTTTGACAGATGAGAATTCACATCTGTGACTACTTCAGTCTCACAGTTTCACCAAAGATATGGAGTACATCCTCTTTCCCAAATGGTTACACATTTGTCTTGCTTGTAATTGGCTGTATCTCACGAATGTTTTCTTTCCTTCAATACAATGTCTTTCTTAAGCCTGTATTTATTTGAGGAACAATTTTCCACTTGGGGAATCTTTAATCGTATTTTCTATAATCTGAAATTCTTATCCTCTCTATCTGAGAACTCCTAAAACAATCACCATCGCTGGCCAGTAGCTCCTCTGTTTGGCCTCAGTGGATCAATTGGAGATTCCTGCTACTCATTGTTCTTGCTATGGCTGAAGAGCTGCCTACAGCAGAAGTGATGCTGCGGTGCCAATAAGCAATTTTACTGGTATTTGTGAAATTCCCTGCAAGGAAAACCCCAACAGTCGTTTATGGTAAGATGCTCTCTCTTCTGCCAAGAATGTAGACAGACAGGAATGCTTATAGCAGGGCCGAGGTCAGGGTTGGGATTTTAGGTTAAGGCTTCGAGTATGAGCCATGACTAAAGCACAGGTGAAAGGCATATGGCATCGTGAGGAGAGGAGATTAGATTCACAAACTGAAGAAGGAAACCTAGGAGAGCCCACTGTCTTTCATAAAATGTACTGTAGTGCTCTCCATTGGTACTTCCTTTGTGTGTGTGTGTGTGTGTGTGTGTGTGTGTGTGTGTGTGTGTGTGTCTGTGTGTGCTTGCCCTAGGACCACCTTCTGCCCCCAATACTTTACTCTTGGGATCATGCTCTACAATCTACTCATTGTATCTTCCTTTGAATGGCACTTCATTCTTCACCTTCTAATCCAAATCACACTCAGATAACTGATGAAGAAGATGAAAGAAGGATAAGGTCGTGTATTTCATGAATTTGTATTCTACGTCTCACACCCTCTTGTTCACCTGAGAGAAAATTTTCAAATATGCAGCAACATCCTGGGCAATGATTTTAGATGTGTTGTGGAAACTCAATTTATATTTATGTAATTACTATGAAGGATAATTCGGGATGGCTAAGGCTTATGTATTTACTCATAAGTGCACAAATTTGCTACATGTATCATTCCTTTTACTGTATGCACACTTTATGAGTACAATTATGTGAAATATCTATCCAATTTCAAGGCCTCATTCATATCTCCTCTCTCTGGGACTCATTGATACTTGTTCTGTTTTGAGTAGCCACAAAGTAATTAAACAAACAGGAGGATTTGCTGTTCTTTCTTCTGTATTAATAATTGCTAAAATGCAGACACTTGAGTCAAGTGGATTGTTTCAAATTGAGGCTTACTATGAAAAACTAAGCAAATATTTCCATGTGATTTAGTTGTTAATCATTTGTAGATGATTATTTAAGAAATATTGTTAAAGAAGTACTTCAAAATTCATCAGTATACATGTCAGGTTATGAAATTTCAAGTTTTATACATTAATATCTGATATTCTTACCCAGTTGAGAAATCTAGCTAAGGCAATTCATGATAATTTATATGCACACACATTCTCATACATACACACACGCACACACATAATCACATACACATATACACACAAATCATTGGTCCTACAAAAGCTAGTATAGCCAAACGTCATGGCTGTAATCATAACTACTCATGAGGCTGAGATATAAGGATCTCCATTCAGAGCTAGCCTGGGCATGATATCCCACGAGACTCTTATCTCCAATTAACCACCAGACACCTAGAAGTGGTGCTGTGGCTCCAGTGGTAGAGTGCTAGCATTGAGCTGAATAGCTCAGGGACAGCACCCAGGCCTACAGTTCAAGCTCCAGAAACAAAACAGAAAAAAAAAGCTAGTATTAAGTTTCACAATGTTTCTAATAGTCATATTATCTTTTGAACAGCATAGTCATCAAGATATATTCAATTTGATATTGGATGATTCTATGGTGTATGGGTCAGATTTTCTCAAGATCAGACTTTTCAGAATGAATTGGCTTCAAGTGATAATCATTTAATTTTCTTTTTCTTTTTCTTTTTTGCCAGTCCTGGACTTGGTCTCAGGGTTTGAGCACTGTCCTTGCACTTTCTCAAGGCTAGAGCTCTACCACTTGAGTCTCAGCACCACTTCCAGCTTTTTTCTATGTATGTAGTACCGAGGAATCGAACCTGGGTCTTCGTGCATGCTAGGCAAGAACTCTACCACTAGGCCAAACTCCCAGCTCAATCATTTAATTTTCATTGGATTATCTCTGTTAGGTATTTTAATTGTGAATAGAAATGAATGGTCCTTTCAGAAATGAAATAAATAACAATTTAGGCATTAGAAACACAAAATCTGAAATGAAATAGGTAAAAAATTAAAGAACACTTATGATTACATTATCCACTGATTTTTTTTCTCTTCTTTACCCAGGCAAATGACAATTTTTTGGATGAATTTTCTCACTTTGGGGAAACAATGATGGAACTTCAGTTTTCAATTGTGTGTGCCTCCCAACACATACACACACACACACACACACACACACACACACACACACACACACGTGTGTGTATGCAATTTGAAGAGAAAATACAAATGCAAATCCAGTGATTACCAGCCTCTATGAATGCATCATTGGATTCCCATTGTTTCTGAAGCCAATTAACAAAGAAGTATCATTAGTCTAGGACATTATAGAATGCAGAGCTGCAAACCAAAATTTAGTTTTCCCCACTAATGCAAATGCATATTTCAGCACAGCTTCTGTGTCCATTGTTGAGAGATAGCAATATGCAAAATTCAGCACCCGTCCTTAAGGGGTTCACTGTCTGTTGGTTAAAAACCAACAATTAGAGCATAGTGTTATCTATGTTATGATACAGGCCTATCCGTAAAACCAATGTATGTCTTGTTTGCAAAACCCATAAGTATTCTGCAGCAGTGGACTGGAAAACATAACATCGAGTATTCTTCTGTGACTACTTCACAAACAAAGACATTTTGACCTCCTGCCAGTGACAGGAATATCAATAGTGTGATGTAGTGCTGTGGCTTTCCTAGCTGGTGTTAGCATTCTCTCCTCCTCCAGCCCCAGTGCCAAGCTCCAGGTCATATGGCTGATGTCCCCTGCTGTTTTTGTGCACTCGTTTTGGGCCTGTTGCAGACACTGCTCCCTGCCTGTGGGCAAGGGCTCTCCTTCCCTCCAGGATCCCTGTCTTCTGTGTGAGTACCCAGCTGAGATGACGTGGCATGCCTAATGACTTACGTTCTTTATAGGAAGCCAGCAACTCCAAATTCTTTTATTTGAATTTGAATTTCAAGATGTAGAGAGAATCCAGAGGTAGAAAACAATCCTGATGAGAGACACCTTACATTATACCTATATGTATGCATTGTATTGTATATTATATAAATTTATAATTAAATAGTATGTATAATATATAAAATATGTCAAAGTACATATTGCATAATTGTGTATGATTATAGTATGTAATTATATATGGAATTATAATCTATAATTCAACAGTCATATGATTATATATGAGCTATACAATTATCATCTATAGTTAAAATTATAGATTATATGATTGTCACATAATATATTATAATATACACATGCATAACAGATCTTAATGTAATATATTTATATATTTAATGTTATGTGACTATTATATGTATATTTATAATATATCATAATATGTTTGTGATACATTACATTATATAATTAAAGTATATATTATAATATTATACATAATTTTATCCCTCTGGATGGCATTTTTGCAAAGTAATTTTAACATCTTAATGTGCATCATACATCTACAGTTCTAAAACCACATGAATACTAAAAATTATAAATAAAATCTTAAGTAGAATAGTGTTAAATTAGAATGTAGTTGCTCACAGTAGAGGATTCATAACCTTCCAAAAGATTTCATCATAAGATTTCTCATCTATTAATCTTTCTAAACTTTAAATGGTTTAAAGAGTTTCAAACATGTCAGTGCTAAATTGATGAGTGCTATATATTATCAATTATACATAATCAAAACTCAAGTTTGAGTTTCAAAGACTATAAGGAAATAAAAGAATTCAATAAAATCAGCAGATAGTACAAATCTTATGAAAAAGAGAGTTATGGGTACAGTATTCATGATGTATTTAGTCAGATCTTACCCGCAGACACATTCAAGGACAAAGGACTGAATCCAGTAAATATATTTGATAAGCAAGAGATCGGTTATGGAATTGGAGTAGATGGTGAAGCCAATAAGAAAGCAAGCACACTATACTCAAAGTGTGAGAGAAAGTATCACACTATATGAAGGCTGGCAATTTTTCTTCCAGCCCCTGGTGAAGATCCATATGATCCTCTTGCCACTCCCCTCACCTAATAGAGGCCAGGATAGTTTACTGTCCATCTCCAATAAATCCAGGGTTTCCCAGGAGGCTTCAATTCTCCCACATCTCTAAGGTACTGTGGAGATAGCTACAGCTAGTTCAAGATGACAGAAACTTCTAGAGCAAGAAAGTAGGACCATACAGTGCACAGTCAAAGCAGGAGGCTGCCTCAAGAAGAGGACTTAGAAGACTTAGGACAAAGTGAATACGGAAGGATGAAAAAGACAGGAACCATATAATAGCCTTTTGCATCTTGTAGCCTTGAGTGGTGAGAAAGTATAAAATAACACCTGATGGGGATTCCAACAGCAGATGTAAGCATGCTATTAAAAGAAAGAAACATAGTGAGACAGCCTAGAGGAAAAAAAAACCTGCAGGGATATTTTGTTGCTGTTGTTGCCAGTCTTGGGGCTTGAACTCAGGGACTGGACACTGTGTTCCAGAGCATCTTTTGATTAAGTTTAGCACTCTATTCTCTGAGCTACAGCACCACTTTTAGCCTTTTCTGTGTATGCGATACTGAGTAATCAAACGCACAGTATGCATGCTAGGCAAATAATCTACCACTCAGCCACATTCTCAGCCAAGATATATTTTTTTGAAAAATAAAATGAATGCTGAACATAAGAATTAAGAGAAGATTTTCATAAGATAAATTACAAAACTGTAAGCAACTTGCAAAGGAAACAAAGACCAGGTGCAAGGAAATTACATTTAGAAGAAAATATAGACATATTTGATACACATGTGCTAGAGTCTAATTGGGGAAAATCCACATGATAATGGATGCATCAAAATGAAAAATAAATAAATAACAGAAAAGAGTGTACAGATCTTTGAAGCAAGCTGAGTCCTGTGAGTGTTCTTGAGTGGTGCTCTGCCATGTTTAATTTTAATTTTGTTGAGGCATCACCATTCTCCCGTTTGAAAAAGGTCTGAGGAGATTTTTAATTTGGCACCCTGCTCTCCCTTAACATTATCTTTTCCAAATCAGAAATTTCTTTGTAGTAGTGAAGTCAAAAGTTGAACCTGATTTTTTTCTTCGATAGATTCTCTACTTAGAGGATAGGCTGTGCTGGGGATAAAACTCAGATAAATAAGCACACTACCCCTGAAAAATAACCTGGATCATGTATTTGATATATTTGACGCTGTTTGTATGTTTCTTTTGCTGGTCTGGGGGCTTGAACTCTGGGTCTGGGTGTTGTCCCAGAGCTTCTTTTTGCTCAAGGCTAATGCTCTACCACTTGAGTCACAGCATCACTTGCAGCCTTTTCTGAGTAGTATCTGGAGATAAGAGTCTCATGGACTTTCTGCCTCGGCTAGCTTCAAACCATGATAATCATATCTCAGCTTCCTGAGCAGTTATGATTGCAGGAGTGAGCCACTGATGCCCAGCTTACTGCTCTATCTAAAACTATATTAATGAGTACTAAGTAAAAATCATTGTGGCATAATAGTCCAGAAGTTTTATAATACTACATATTATAGTTAAAACTCTAATTCACTTTGCATTGATTTTTTTTGTAAAAAAAGTGTAGGTCCTATATTTAGGGCATATTGATATACTGATACATCTTGTATACAACCAATTATAGCTTTTAATTTTCCTCTGATTATATAGTGTGATGACGGTGTCCATATCAGTCCTGGCAAAACATCAAGCAAAGAAAGGTCTGTGTTTGCACATATCACAGTCCTATCGGGCCATCATGGAAATGGATATATTTTGGCCTGGATGGAAATTGCTTGGAGCTAAAGTTTGCTAATACTCGTGCTGTCCAAAGTCTTGCTGAAGATCTGTGAAATAGTCATAGCTGGGGAAATGCCTTCAGAGGCAAGAGCTGTGATTCAGCAGGAAGCAGACATGGTTTCCATGAAAATTTCTTAAAGCACCTATGGAGAACTGGAAGCAGCCAGTGCTGGTACTAGAGAAGTCAGCTGATTGTTTATCTGACAGTCATTCACTCAAAGTAGCTGGAGCACCAAAGAAAGATGTAACTACCAATCAGAAAATTGAGTCATTCCAGCTCCCAGTACCCATCTTAGCCAATCTTGATGCATAAACACAAGGACTGGGTACTTTATGGTTGTTTTTTTTTTTTTCTGGGCTTTTTTTTTTGCTACAGACTAGCGCTTTACCATTTGGACCACAGCTCCATTTCCGGCTCTTTTTGTATCTCATGGACTTTCTGCCTGAGCTAGTATCCAGCCATCTTAGTAACTTTAGAGATAAAAATAAATCTATACTGTATTAAAAAGTAGTATCTTTGTCGCCAAGACCAACAGTAGTTTAACAGCATGGAACAGTCCATCAGCAGTGTCTCCCAGCACCCTGGGGAGCAAGAGGTCCTCTAACTGGCCTCATAAATTCTGTCGAGACTTCTACATTGAATGTATTATAATTGTGCAAAATGTCACTTTATCAAGAAGAGAAAAGTTATATAACTTCTCTACAGCAAGGGGTGGTATCGGTAATGATGTTAGAAGTTGTCATTATATATATATGTATGTATATGCATATATATATATATATGGGACACACACACACATATGTGAACACAGGCACTCACAAAATGATCCCATGATCTGGGTTTCAATGACTCATGCCAGTAATACTAACAACTCAAGGTCTGAGATCTGAAGTTTAGGGTTCAAATTCAGCCTGTGCAGACAAACCCAGGCGACTTTTATCTCCAATTAAATACCAAAATTAGCAAGAAGTGTATCCGTGGTTCAAGTAGTACAGTGATAGGCTTGCGCAAAACAGCTCAGGATTCAAGCCCTGGAAACACACACACACACATGGCAATTATCCAGTATTTGAAGCCAATAAGTGAGGTACACTGCTTACAGTCATAATCACTAGGCTGTGTTGAATAGTCATGCAAAACAATTATAAGTGTAAGCATATGCATGTCTTTATTTGTGCATGCATATGTATTGCCCAAATATTTCTTTCTTCTAAAAGAAAACACAATTGGAATTTTAGCATTCATGTACTTGGAAGTTGTGTGTTCATCTGAAAAATAACATTATTTCCAAGTGAGTTTCACAATTAATAAAGAAGTGGGAATTGTTCTGTTATGTGACCACTTCGCACAATCTTTCTAAAAGTCAGTGTAATAATGATATTCACAGGAGAATATGTCAGAAATGAACTTTACAAGTTGGGAGGGGGTGAGGAGACGGAAAGTGGGAGAAAAGCATGGGAAAGCATAACAATGTTAAAGAAGTAATTTACTCACTACCTTATGAATGTAACTGTAATCCTTCTATACATTACCTGACAACAAAATTATATTGAAAAAATAAAGAACACTTTTTTAGACATTGTATTTATGAACTCTAAAAGGAGATCATAACTAACCCAAATGGAAAATTAAACATGACATGTATTTATATAACATATACATGTATGAATATAAATAACACACTTAGGGATTTTATCTGCCTTATGTACCTGATAGCTTCATATAAAATCATTTCATAAAAGTGACATACAATATATTTTTTGAGAAATAAAATACTAACAATTATACTTTCTGATTTTTCTTTATGTCTTTTTGCATTCAATATATTTTAGTGTATGCTTTATAAACATCACTTCAGTCCTTTCTGCTTTGCTAGAATTGTGTCTTCTATCCTATTAACTTCATATTTCATATTTTTTCTTTGATAACAAACAGATTGAATTCTAATGGATTGAAAACAAACTATATTAGTCCACGGCCTTTTGTTCTCAGGCTGTATAAATTGTGTCATTCTTTTCCCAAGCTGAGTTGATTTTTTTTAGTATACCATCTCAATACTTTTAAATCCAGAGGGAAATTGATAATTTAAACTACTTAGGAGGTAAAAAAGAAACTCACGTTATTTGACATCAATGATTAATTGTTCCTACGAAAGTTTATATATAATTTATTTATTTTTGCGCTGGTCCTGTGGGCTTGAATTCAGAGCATGAGTACTGTCCCTGAGGATTTTTATTGTTTTCTTTTTTTTTTCTGCTCAGACCAAATATTCTACCACTTGAGCCTTAGCACCTTTGGTGGTGAATTAGAGACAAGAGTCTCACAAATTTTGTTGCTGTGGCTTCGACTAAGATCCTTAGATCTCGGTCTTTCATGTATGTAGGTGAGCCACCAACATGCTCAAGTGAGTTCATTTATTTGTAAATGTGAAATATGTGCCTGCTGGTTTTGTGTTTGCTATGACAACAAAAAGAACACAACGTAAATGTGTTGTAAATTGTGAACACAATGTAAATGATGACCCAGTATGAATAAGCTATGGATAATTATGAACCAATGTAGACGTATTCATAAGATGTATCTAATGATATAGAAAATTCTACAGCATAAATATATTGTTCTAAGCCATTTCCTAGAGAAAAATGTAGCCATTAATTAAAAATTGAAAAGTATGTTCTGAGACTTTTCTATAGCCAAGACTATTTGGAATGTAAAAGAGCAGACAGAGTTCTCTTCCCCTGCCCAATAAAACACCAGTGTGTTACTAAGTATTTCTAGTTCTTACATTGACTAGAAAGTAATTCATCTATATATCCATGTTCAACACAGTTAAGATGAGGTGACCTTAGCTGACATTCATTGTGTTAACTGAAACTAGAAATTGTTGTGGAGTTGTAAAATGTTATTTTCCAAGTCTGCACATAATAGAATTCTTATTTTCCAAAATATAATGAAAATCAGTATTCATTTTTACATTAAAAGTCCTATTACTTTTCTTCCTTATACATTGGTAATAATCAAATGAAAAAATAATTAGTGCATAGAGACACTATGCACTTAGCAAAGTTTTTAAGACATCATTGTGGAATGAGTATTCAAGTAGTTTATCAATGCTGTAGCCTTCTAACACACACCCCAAAAAAATCAGAAGCTTTACAATGGGGAGATCTACCCTTCATTGACTGTACAAACTCAAATTTAACAAGATTAATACTAATACCCTTTTAACTTGGTTGACTATGTGATTTAAGCACTTTTCACTCACTTTCTGTCTCTTGGCCTCTTTCACTCTCTGAAATCTAACTCAGTGTTAACATTTAGTTAACTGTCTTCTCCAACTTTGACAGTATCTCATTCTTTTTTTAACTTCTTTATAATACTTCATTAAATATTGTTATTGTCATCTACTTTAAAAATTATTATCTTTCAGTAATTGTACAAATGAGATTCCATTTGATTTTGGCCTTCTAAGGAATATAACCATTTGCAGTCTCTCTTGTCGATGCCATATTTTGGTTACTACATTTATATATACTTGCATACCACCCAGTATATTTTTCTCATGAGTTTGTAAGTTAAATGTAGCTTCCACATAAAAGGGAAAATGTGGATCCTTTGTCTCTCTGGGCCTGGCTTTCTTCACTTAGCATTTATAAAATATTCAATTTATGTTTCTCAGATATTTTTCTATAATTGGCAGAGCTATAAATTTTAAGGGATATCAGCCAAATATAGCATGCATAATATATAGCATATAGTATACATTAATAAATAATGTAAAGAGAAATTCTTTGACAAGTTATAACACAAGAGTGCAACAGAATGTTTATTAGAGAATACATGCATAACATAAAGCAGGAAAATGGTATTCATAGAGAGAGATTTGGAAATGGCTATTTTCCAGGGCCAAAGTAGTGGATAATGTAAACACAACTGGAAATATGCCTTTTAACATCTAAGACAATCCATAACATTTATGGACACAGGACTTTGTACCATTCAGTGTTGATGAAAACCTGGGAGTTTTTTCAAAGGATATCACTATTTCTGTTTCACTTGAAGTGTTAACTTCAAAATACAAAGGTCTGGAAAGTCCTTTGGGTTCACCAAGCATGACATCATGGTTTGCATTCAATATCGAAACACATGAACTGTTTCTTGAGAATGGAATGAGCATGATAAACTGAAAAATTCTATAGGAAACCCCTTAAGTGAGGAAACTCATGAACTGACAACAATAATTCACTTTTCAGTGGGGTTGCATTTGGGGTATTTGTAAACTCTCTGGACTTCTCTGCCATGTTTTATTAACACTGACTCGGGCACTTTATTAGAATAGATTTTATTTTCTCTTGATGTCAATTACATTGACTGACAGTCTGAGTTTCCTAGCAACACCTGGGGGATACTTGGGTTTCCAACTTCACTAAGCCTCACGATATCGAGCACCTGTCACTAAAAAAAAGTCACTTTTCTTGTTTTTCTGCTGATGGAGACAATTTTAATCTTAACCTCATGCATAATTTGCTAAATACAATACACAATTTTATCTTACACAATTGCTGACATTGTGGATTTTTTAAAGAGCTTTATTCGCCACCCCCCCAACTCCTCATCCCCACTTTGCTAATAATGCTGACTTTTCCCTGGAGGTAATCAAGTTTCATTCATTACTTCAATCATATCTGTTTGTTCTGTGTACATGAAGTGAAATGGACTTTTCAAAGCTTTGATAGGAACCAAGACAGAAAACTGAATATTATTGTTTAGCCCATGTTGCTGGTCAAAAACCTTACCTCAAGGGAGAAAGCAAATTTTCAAGAAAGAGGTCTGTAGAAAGGGTACTGCTCTGAGATAGCCTATTGTGTCCTGCATAATGCTAAGGGCCAGTTATCATTCAATTAATATTAATTTCCCCCTCTGAGCTTATCTAATGGTATAGAGCAGAACTTGGAAGGCAGATCACAGAGGCTTAAGTAGTTTTAGTTATTTAGATTTAACGAAATGGTTGGTATTAAGCTGTGAGTCACTTTCCTCGTCCAAAAGAAAAAGAAAGTAAGGCTACTAATCCCATACGTCTTTAATTAGGAATAATATGTAAGCAAAATATCACATTGTCTACTGTACAGAGTAGGAGTGATCATGAATTATTCCTTGCATTCAGTTATATAAAACCTATTTTCATCAGTGTAAACCACTCTGGAACTGCCTTGGAAATTTCCAGTCCACCATCGAATGAAATTTCACATCAAATGAATTTTCTAATATGAGAAAAGGAAATATAATCTTGCAATTATTTGGTGATTACAAAATATAGTCTCCATATACAGTAACTAAATGTTGCCTTCTGTTTCTCATCTCTGTAGCTCAGCTCGATTTTCCACGTGTGTGTGTGTGTGTGTGTGTGTGTGTGTGTGTGTGTGTGTGTGTGCCTTGCTCTGTAAACAAAGACTGAATCACATTACATGGATTCTCCAAGAAGCTGCCTTGGACTCTCTCTGGCCAGGGGAAATCACCTCAACTGGCTCAGAAAATAGGAGCAGAGAGGTAGGCTTATGGTTTCCTCGGCTTCTTCTCTTCCTTACATGTCTCTAATAAATAGAAGCAATTTAAACAAGGGTTTGGATGGAGTTTAGAAATAGTCAAGGACTGTGCCTCTTCCAGAACTGTGACTCTCACTTCTGACATTAGTTTGTTCTTATATTTTCTGCCTTTTAGGGGAAATGAGCTTCTCCTAGTAATGGGTTTAATGCAGTATCCATACTTTTAACTACATGAAGTAAATAGGAGCCTGAAATTTATCTTCATTTATATCTTGGGTACTTTATATATTTGATTGTCTATTTTGATATAGCATGGGTGACTACTTTCATATGATGTGTCAAAATTATGGGTTAGTGATTTTTAAATATATGATCAAATATGCATTTCAATTTACAATTGCTGCCTAAAAATACATAAAAACCCATGCTCTATTCTAGCCATTAGGTGAATAAAAGATATTTGCAATCAAGTATGTAAGTCAGGTATTAATGATGAACTAATTATATGTAATATGATTTACAACTTACATATACATCAGCCAGGCAAGAATTAGCTGTAACTGGACAGTTATAGCTAAGTAACAGGATCTTAAATATAGTTACATAACTGGAAAAATACATAATCAGCAGGTAAATAGCAGGAATTATATGGCATAGGTATTAATGCAGAGAGAAGTTACTATCTGGGAAGCTAGACATTAATTCTAAATCTCTGGTGGACAAGACCGAGGAGGAGTGTTCACATTGAAGATGAAAAATAGAGCTCCCCTATGACCCAGCAATTCCACTACTTGGCATTTACCCAACCATTCAGAAACAAGGACATACTAAATCCACTAGCACAACGATGTTCATTGCAGCACTATTTACCATAGCAAAGATATGGAACCAACCCAGATGTCCCTCAGTTGATGAATGGATCAACAAGATGTGGTATTTGTACACAATCGAGTTCTATGCTGCTGTCAGAAAGAACGACATTGCCCCCTTTGTTAGGAAATGGAAAGACTTAGAAAAGATCATATTAAGTGAAGTAAGCCAGACTCAAAGGAACATAGGCTCAATGGTTTCCCTCATTTGTCATAATCAGTAGAAACCTTGGACTCTCCTAGCAGAGATTTGCAATAGAGCAAAACCTTGATACATAAGACCATATAGTATGAAGCTAATTGAAAGGACCTCTAGGATATTGAAACAAAAGCCATATAATGAATGATTGCTGTCATTAATGTACTATGTTATCTCTCATCTCTTTTGCTGTCCCTTGGTTATGTCATATTGTTACAGTATCTCACTTTGTTATCTGATATATTGGGTATATTTGTATTTGGTTATTTGAAATTGTTAGGGAAGGCGGGAAAACCAAGATGGGGGTGGGGGGAGGGTAATGGGGACCAAGATTGTGAAAGGGTATCAATGTATGGGAATTAATGCACCTTCTATCTGGCAAATATTATGTAACCCTTTTATTAATTACAATAAAAATATATATAAGAAAAATAGTTCATTACTTAGTAATGAAATATTGTAGTACAATATTTTAAAAGAAATCTATTAGTGGGTCCTAGAATTTTACCCCAGACAAGATTAAGAAGCGAGACCTGTCCTTTGTAACTAGGAAAGAACGGATTGGCTAAAAGGATTGGCTAAATGTCGGATGTTTACATTTTAAAAAAAAGGTCAAAAGTACATAAAACTTAGCAAAACAGATTCCAGAAGTGCAATTCATGTTAAAACCTTGTCAAAGCTATGAACAGAATGCATCTCAATAGTGGTCCACATATGTTCTTACTGTGTTTACTTCAGTATAAGACAGTTAGATGGCCAGCATCTTAAGTTTGCAGTGAAATGGATGACCCGCCAGTTGACCTTGCCAATTAACCTCCATCTAAATCAAGAAACTGAACTTTTCCAGACCTTGGAAATCTACTTTCTGTCACACTACAATCATTTTGCCATCCTCTTACCAATAAACCCTAGCAGTAGATAGCCACCCAGCCTAGTTTTTATGCAAATGTATTTCTGAAGGATGTGTTATTTTTCACATGACTTAAGTAAATGATTGTCTTCATATGTGTTACTATTCCACAGGAATAGTACCTGCTGCATGCAGGTACAATCCATTCAGACTTAATACGTCATAGTGTTTTTCTGTATAATAATATTGCAACTTACACATTTTGTATGCTTGACAAAGAGACATTTTATGTAGTTGGGGCCCTTATAAATATTCTATGATATCAACTAATATATATATATTATATTAGTCAGATCTTTTGCTAATATAAACAGATATCCAAGAAAAACAACATAAGAGTGCTAAGACTTATTTTTGCTCATAGTTTCAAAGGCATCGGTTGGTTATTGTAGGGAGAGAGCTGGTGAGGAAGCTGAGCCCTTCTCACCATGGCTGTCAAGAAGTAGAAGGAGTTTGCCCATGGTGATAGATTTTTTCCCATTTTTTTCAATGTAGTGCTGCTCACATTCAAGGCAAGTCTGGAAGACCCTGTCTGAATAACAAATTAAAAGTAACATATTAGAACTATCCTTCAAATAAATGGCAGAGCACTTGACTAGCAAGTGTTAGTCCCTGATTTCGACCCTCATGACCACTAGAGAAAAAATAACAGAATAAAACAAAACAGTAACATGATCCATATATTAAAAGTTCACTGCCATCTATATGCTTGCTTTCCAACCTAGACAGATCTCTAAAGAATAGGTGTCTGTGTTACTTTCACTCACAAAGTCAACTAACAGCTATATGTGGTCTCTGCTTCCCTCAGATGCCTAATGTTAGCTGTCTGAATTTATTTTTTTCTTCTGCAATCTGTTCTCTTTAGCAGGAAATAATAAATTCAACCTGGTTTCAGAAATACTTGAAAAGTTCCTTTTTCCTCAGCAAAAGGTAACACTTAACTGTATTTTACTCAAGCAATCTGACTAGCATAACAGTTATCATTCAATCATAACATTGTTGGAAGCAGAGGGCATGAATACACACACACACACACACACACACACACACACACACACACACACACAGGACCCCACAGATTGAATGAGTGAGTGAGTGAGTGAAGGAGTAACGTAAAAGAGGCATGAGGTAAGGTTTTCTTTACCAACTCCACACCAGGAATTTCTTCTTGAGCAATGAATCCTATGGCATGTATACCACTTATTTAAAGTGAAACACTTTTAGTCTGAGTCCATCAGCATTTACTATAGATTCAATATCAAAAGCTGAGACTCTCCGAACAAATGTAGAGTTTAGGTCCCTAATGATTATACAATTTTGTATTTAACTTATGATGGAATCTCTGTTAATCAAAATAGAGGCAAGCTTCACAAATATACTCAGACTCTATCACTATCTCTTTCCCAGTTCTTTGTAACCTTAAGGAATATATCCATTTACATAGGGCGAAAATATAAATAGGATAAATTAGTTTTAAGATCAATTGCATTGCACAATGACTAAGCAACTGAGAGTAAGTTTTGAATACATTCCTCTCCAAAAAAAGAAATATGAAGTAATAGATATGTTAATAAGATAACTTCCTCATTTCATAAAAAGTTTGCACATATCAAAGCAGGACAGTCTATCGAGTAAGTACATATCAATATTATTTATCACTAAACAATAAAGAGTACACTGATTAAGATTAAAACTCAGTAGGCCTGAAATAATAAATGTGATGTTACAATTATCTAGTAACATTTCTCCCCCCACATCTCTCTCTTGTACTGGCAATTGAACTCATAGCACCTCCTCAATGATTTATCTTACTTCATGTCCTCAAATTATATCGTAACTTGTTTATGGACCAGTCTTCTTTCTAGAAATAAAGTACCAAAATGACATTTCTTGAGTAATATGAACACCTAAGGTAATTCTCATATTGTTTCTGATTGAATAATCAGGCAAATGCTATAGAGTTGAAATGCTATAGAGGTGGTTTGGTTCTTATTGTCAAAAATTACAGAACTGGAAATGACATTCTGTCCGAAAAATACATATAAATATGTGTAAAACAATGTCACTAAAAGGGAAATGGTTTCAAAGAATAGAAAAGAATAAAGAAAAAATACATAAATTTATGTATTTTATATCTTCTTATTTTTCCTATTAATTTATTCTACCATCAGCTACCATTTCCTCTACTTCACCATCTTCATGCTTGAAATCCCTCAAAGGGTAGAACCTTGTGTTATATTTCTTTGGTTCTTGACCTTAATGCTAGGCATGCTATAGATTTTTTATGAACATGTTGATATTTGACTAAGAGTTGGAAGGAATTCATTTACACATTTCGAAATTGATGATCAAAGGAATGTGAGTGTTTAGAAAAAATAGGAAGAATTCTGCTACATTAAAACTTTACTTCCAAATTCTGGCTAGATTAGTTCAGAGTTGACAATTTAGTAAGCACCTCCAGGAAGTTTCTCCTACAGTAAATGTAATGTTCAAGTTCCCTTGACACTCTCAACAATTATTCATGCAATGAGGACAGGTCATGCTGTTTTTGGAAAGGGCAGTCAGCTCATTTTTCTTTCTTTCCTGCTTTAATTCTGCATTGGACTCAGGAAATGAGGAATGGTTCTTTACAAAGAATTGAACACTCTATGTTCCCTTGAGCTCTACTATTGAAAAATCATGTAGATGAAAAGGAATAAAAGGTAGAATACAGGTGAAGAAAGAAATTTCATCATCCTTCTTTTCATTTTTCAAATCTATACTGGGAAAGTTATTCTAGTTTTAATTACAAGGTAATAATTTCCAGAAAGAAAGTGCCTCTAGGTTAAAGGTGAACCTTTTTTTTTCAAAAATAAATAATTTAAAACTTTGGGGCCTAGTGTTAGTAACAGAATTTAATTATTTGTCCCTACCTACAATAAATTCCCTTATGCTATAACTGGGCTCCATGCCTATGTACATTTTGCCTTCACACTTGAGGGAAAGTTTTAAAGAGATAGGCAAAGGATAAGAAGCTGAAATATACAACGGCATGACTCTTATTCATATAAAGAAAGAAAACCTGATGTTTGAGATAACCTGCAGACAACAGGCAACCATTGTATTGATTGATATGATTTGGGCACATAAAGACAAACACAACAGGATATATACTAAATGTGGCAAATAAAAAAGATTTTTAGCATGGAATAGTGGTTTCTGGGGACCTAGGAGTCTATGAGCAGATTGGAAGGCTGAAGATGCATTGGTCAATGTATGCTAAGCTGTAGGTGGATTAGAAACAAATTCCAGTATGCTCTATACTACTGCAGTATGACTATAGATGTTGATTATGAATATCTAAAAGAGCTAGCATAAATGATTTTGAGTATTTTGGTTATTTTAATGTCTTATTACTTAAATGTTCTGTTAGTAAAGTGATAAGTGTTTAAAAATATGGACACCTTTAATTTTGTCCAATGGGTAGATATATAAAAATACTGTTCCATAGATATTTACTTATAATCGTTTACTATAACTGAATTACAGCTATAATTTTATATGAAATATTTTGTAGTGTTAGGTCTCAATGAAAAATAAATTGGTGGAATTAGGAAGCAACACATGGAAAATAATTGAGTAGAGACGTGTTTGACGAGTGCAGTACTCAATAAACTCCTTGGACTGTGGGTATAGCTTAATATTAGATGATCCATTTAAACTCACCGCCCTGGATTCGATTCCCTGGGACCCAGAATGATGATGTATCTTCAGGAACTGAATATACAAAAGGAAAATTTGGGGCCGGGAGTTTGGCCTAGTGGTAGAGTGCTTGCCTAGCAAGCACAAAGACCTGGGTTCGATTCCTCGGTACCACATACACTGAAAAAAGCTGGAAGTGGTGCTGAGACTCTAGTGTTAGAGTGCTAAGCCTTGAGAAAGTCCAAGGACAATGCTCAGGCCCTGAGCCCAAGCCCAGGACTGGCAAAAAAAAAAGGAAAATTTATGGCCCATACATGGCAACAAAACATTCATCGAAATCCTTTGTACTAACCCGTCCAGAAAGCCAAACTACCACACCTGCAAGGATCAGACAGGATTGACAGAACTTTGCAGCCTCCCTAATGATTACAACTGTCTGCAATTTAGAACAAACTAGAGAGCCAAATCCACACAGAATTCCCCACCTCTACTTGGCCTGCCTCTCTCTTCCCCCCGTGACAACTTCTCGCCAGAGCTTACTTGAAAACTTCTCCTTAAAAAAACAAATCTTTCTCCTTTGTGTCTTTGAGTAGCTACCAAATGCATATCTTTAAAGCTGCTTCCTTTGTCTTAACATCTTTATAAAGCACATGAAAAAATGGGAGGGATACATATTGCCTATGTTTGCTACACATTTTGACAACTAAATTCCTAGTGGGTTTCTTCAATATAATGAAAAAACAGGGCAGAGAAGTTGAGTCATGTTGTAATATATTTTATTACACAACTTTCCACTGTTCCCTAAATGACATACGTAGAGTTGTTTGCTTGCCTTTTACAATGAACCTGACTATAATCTTCGGGGAAGATTTTTTTTCTGATCATAGTGTAGATTTATTCCAAAACTGTTTTCACAAGGGAAAGTTTTGAACTTCATTATGCTAAATTTAAAAGCAGTTAGAATGTTATGTCAAAATACTCCAAAACTGTTGAAGCACAAGTGCTATTAAAATTTAAAAACTGAATTCTGAGTCGTTAGAGATACAGATGAACCACCTCTTCAAATTCCAAGAAGGCTTCCTTTCCCTACCCCAATAAAAAAGAAAATGTGCAGATAATAATTTTGAAAAGCTATGTGGGTATGTTTGCTATATCAAAACACATATTGTCTTTCTGCTCCCAAAATTATGTAAAAGAAAAGTTAGGCCAGATCAAAGTTAATTTGCTGAATTATAAATACTTTACAATATCTAGGTAAGGAATACATCAATTTGAAGCTTGAAAAATGATTTAAATGAAGACATTTGTTATCTCAGGTAACAAAGCACATTTGGAATTTGGATGCATGATCTATTAGTAGTGTGCAGAGTCAGAAAAATGCCTTACAAGAATCGTGTTTCAAGCATAAAACCTGATACACATGATACTTCAAATTTTTTTGAGACAAGCTCTCAGTTTAGGCTTTCCTGAAACTCACAAGCCTCCTGCCTTCCCTTCCAGACTGGGACTATAGGCATAAAATCCTACACCAAAAAACCATATCTTATATATCTTTTTGCTCAATACCTTATTCCTCTCACATATCACTTGTTACTTACTGTGAAATGAAAGAATACTTTGAACTAATACACAATGATATCTCCACCGAATAATTTGTACTTCTTGATTATTACCCTTGAGCAAGTACAAAAACATCATGCATAGTGGTCAGCCTCAAGATCTTCAGAAATAGAGCCACTTGTGTTTCCAAAAAAAAAAAAGACAGTTTATTCAGACAAAAGCTAAAGCTGTATTTGTTGCCCAATTACTTTTTACCATAGCCAAGATATGAAATCAACCTAGATGTCCCTCAGTGGACAAATGGATCAAGAAAATGTGGTATATATTTATACAATGGAATTCTACTCATTCATCAGAAAAAAGTGGTGTTGTACTATTTATCAGGAAATTGAAAGACTTAGAAAATATTAAGCAAAGTAAGCCTGAGCCAAAGAAACATAGGCTGTATGTGCTCCCTCATTTGTGATGACTATAATATACCTGTATACCTACAAGTAAACACACTGAGTGATTAAAATAAATAAATAAAACTAAGACGTGGTGGATTATTATTTTTTTTTTTTACCAGTTGTGGGGCTTGAACTCAGGGTCTGAGCACTGTTCTTGAACTTTTTTTTCTCAAGGCTAGAGCTCGCCCCTTGAGCCACAGCACCACTTTCAGGTTTTTTTCTATATATGTGGTGTGGAGGAATCAAATCCGGGTCTTCGTGCATGCTAGGCAAGCACCCTACCACTAGGCCAAACTCCCGGCCCTAGACGTGGTGAGTTATATTGGACTCAAGTCATCAATATATAGAGGCTAAAGGAAGCTGAGCATAGGAAAGGTAAACACAACACAATAGATATGGACAGATGTTTATAAAAAATAATATTCTATGACATGAAGTCTAAGAAAAGGAAACAAGAGATATTCTTTATTGGCCATTTCAGTTTTTGTTTCCTTTTGTCTTGTTGGTTGGTTGTATGTATTTGGTAGAGTCTATAAAAAGTAGAACAAGGATGAACAAATGCAGCAGCGATACTAGATACTACGTAGAAAATAAACTGGTTGTCTTATAGGTGGGAATGGGAGAGAACAATTGGGAGAAAGTGATGGAAAGGGAGATGTGGCTCAAAAAAGAATTTTTACCTGATTCATGTCACTGTAAATCCTCTGTATATCAACTATACAAATACAATTAAATTGTTTTCATGGCTGACTTTATGTAATACCATGTTATTTTCTGAAGTGATTATTCTTTCTGAATTACATGTTGTAGCTTAAAACCATCTGCATGTTCTTTCCATGTGCAATAGAGAACTTGGGAAAACCCACTCAGAGGATCATCCAACATTCTGGAACACTTTGCCCTGTAATTAGATTTACATGTATTCACATTGTGATGATCCCAAACGTAATTAGCAGTTCTGTTTACCAATTATCTGGAAAGATGTGCCAAATACATCTTGACAGTGTTCTGACAGGGACTAATAGAAGCTACAAATTATCCACAGAACGTTCATTTGCACCATAGTGTAATTTCTTTGCTACATGAAGAATGAATGTGATCTTATTCATGTGATTGCAGGAACGCTCTAGAGGATTTCCACCAAGGAGAATTGGGTCATTATTTGTCGGAAAGAACAATTCGTAATCCATGTAAAATATAAACCATGACCAAGAAAATATGCCTTTCTTTTCATTTCATCTTTGTAACCTTGAAGCAAAATCTAACCATTTAAGATTATTATTATTCATGTAAAGCATAAGCTAATCACCTCTTGGGAATTCATACTTAACAGAGAAAAATCTCACCTAATATCCCACAAAAAATGAATACTAACTTTAGAAGGTGATGTGTAGGAGTGTTATATTTGATGTCAGTGTCTAAGCTACGTAGGACCATTTCCATCAGGTCCTATAGAAAAATGAAAATGATGCTGAATAATTAACTTGAAGATAAATATATATTTTAATAACTCTTTCTATTTATCATTTTTATTTTTTCATGAAAAAATCACTTATGTATTCAATTAGGTTTTAACTATGATTGCAAACAGAAGAGTTTAGGGAGTATTTATTTTTCATGTTAACATAACAAATGATGTAACAGAATGGATGATAGCAAAATTTGGTGTCCAAAGCAGGAAATAAAGTGAGAGAATGAAATGGAAATAGGTCACACACCTACAAAGATGTTCAAACTCACTGGTCATCAACAAGATGCAACCTTTCTCACAATAAAATTTCCTTGTACCTCTAGAGTAAGCTATTCAATATAGATCACTATAGCATACAGCTATTATAAACGACCTGTTTTTACTATCTGGCTCTTGATATGCCTTATTATATGATTGACATACCATAACCTGTAGAACCAAAGATGCATAAACTGTATGTATATATGGATATAGGTATGAATGTAGATATGTATGTAGATATTTATACCTTCATACAAATGAATTATTAAACTATAAAATAGGAGGCAGAAAATTATTATCAGCTAAAAGGAGACACTAACACAACTATGTTTATTATATAACTGTACAGGTATTTGACAACATTATTGCAATGAAAATCTAAAAAAAGCCACTAGGGAGAATTCATATCCACCAATGTATCAGATTCTTCAGATAACTAAGATTAATATATTTTTAAATGTTTAAGAAAATTAATTTTATTAGAGAACTAGAAGGTATATAAAATGGAAATTCCAAAATTGAATAGTATCACTAATTTAAAAATTAAAGGATTTTTTTATTGCAAATTGGCTGTTGTCGAATATAGAATTAGAGAAGTAGAAAACATTTTAAATAAACTATCAAATTATTCACATCAGGCTATCATCTACTATCTTTAAAGACTTAACAATTGCTCTTTGTAGAAGGTGCCTAACCAAGAAAGCAATCACATGTTTTACTGCTATGCTAGTAGAGGAAAAGCAATCTTCTTCTTCTGCTGCTGTGGCCCTTACTGAAATGGGGAAACATGCATATGTCAGGTCAATACCTACTTGCAAACTAATTGATCTATTTGCCCTCATAATAATTCCACATCTGGAAGAACAGCTGCAGAGAAATGCTGTCATGATCAAACTTAAGTCATGGTTCCTCTAACACAGTACTTATCTTTGGTATTAGCTGAGGCAGAAACATAAACAGAAAGGTGAAAAGAATCAACATTTCTGATCCATTAAAATTTTCAGATTGACTCATACTTAGGATTCCCTCCAGTATATGGCTTAGCTTTTGTTTTTCATTGTCTTTGCAATCAGAGAAATTCCTAACTTCCAGGTTCAGTATGCTACAATGCCAATTATTTCAAGGGCATGTGGTCGAATGTCTCCCCTGTCATGGGGGAAAGTTAAGTCAGAAAAAAAAACAACTAACATCATTTGAACCCTTACGTTTTACTGCTGAATTTGATAGCTAAATTTCCCAATAATTCATATTAACCAAAAGGAGAGTGTGCTGTTGAGTTGTTGTAGGCCCTGTAGGGAAAATGGAGAGAATTTCCCAGTACCTAACCATGCTGTTGCAACATTTCAAAAAGTTCTGGATTTTTTTCTTCTTGTGGAAAGCTGATAGTTATAATCTAGACCTTTATCTATAATAAGGAAAGTTTTAATGACTCAATTTTCATGAACCATGATATTTTTATGCCAGACATGAACATTTCTACTTAACAATATGTAAAATTAGCCAGGTGGTGGTGGCTAATGCCTATAATCCTAGCTACTCAGGAGGCTGAGACATGAGAATTGTGGTTCAAAGCCAACCTGGGAAAGAAAGTCTGTGAGACACTTATCTCTGATTAACCACCAGAAAACCAGAAGTGATTCTGTGGCTCAAAAGAGTAGAGTGATGATAGCCTTGAGCAAAAAGAGTTCAGGGACAGTACCCTCGTCTTGCGTTCAATCCCAAGGAATAGGAAAAAAAAAATTAAATCAACTTCCCAGTATGATTAAGTTTGTGCTCAGGAGGTTAGGTATATTAAACGCATTTTCAATTTTTGATATTTTTTACTCAAATTGAACACAGGCCCATATTAACTCTATGAGCAGTTACACCTGAACTGATTGCTTGAAACCATATGCACTGTAAAATAAAGGGGTGACGTTCTTGAAAACAAAGGCAATGTTTAAGGAAGGGAATCACCAAAAAAAGAAGAAAGAATGAGCCAAGGGTCTTATTGTGAACTTTGTCCAAGCCTATGACTCAGTCAAAATCCATGTATGTCCAAAATAAAACTTACTGTGCAAATTTGAAAAGCTATTACCCCCCCACCAACAATACAGTTTATAGTTTAGATAGAAATAAATTTAACTACCTGATAACATAAAAGCATTAAACCAAAAAACAGGATTAGAAACATAGCTCAAACGGTAAAATATCAGCCAGCCGAGTGACTATACCTCACTGAGTTCAACCCTAGTAATCTCAAAAAAAAAAAAAAAAGAATGAAAGAATGATTTAGGGTCATCATGCCAATGGATTAACTCACAAGTAGTGACATTTTAATCCCTTAATAAAGTACTTAATTTTTCACTTACAGAACAACATATTATGAAACTTCTCCTTAGCCATAACAACCACTGTCACCTAGATTGGCAAATACACTTATTCTCTGTGATTCTGACATTTTGGAGCTCTTTGTAACCTAATTTTTATTTTTTTGTTTATGAAACCCAAGGTTTTGGCCAACCAAGGGTAAGCAACCCTAAAATGGGAGATATGATGGCACAACTGAAGAGCTAGATTCCTCAACAGTCAGAAAGGGGGGGAAAATGCGGGAAGGGGTGACACTGTTCAAAAGGAAATGCACTCACAACCAGTCTGGAAGGCAGTTTGGAGATTCCTCATAAAACTAAAAGCAGACCTTTCCTATGGCTCAGCCATACCACTCCTAGTCATCTACCCTGAGCATCATAACCCAGGATATGACAAGGACACCTGCAGTCACGTTCATCGCTGCACTATTCACAATAGTTAAGCAATGGAAACAATCCAGATGCACTACTGCAGATGAATGGATACAAAAAATGTGGCCCATATATACAATGGAGTTCTACATAGCCACCAGACAAGATAAAATAATGGCATTCGCTGGGAAGTGGATGGAATTAGAGCAAATCATATTGAGTGAGATAAGCCACGATCAAAGGAACAAAAGGCACATGGTTTCCTTGTTATGTGGACATTAGATCCAAACAGTACGAGAGCAATGACTCAATACTCAGTACTCAAGGTCATCGACATGAACTTAGAGCTATAAATATAACTATATAGACATATATATCTATGATGGGATATATATTCCATAGACATATTGATATATTACATAGATTGATATGTATCTATGACATACAAACTCGCATCTTAATTTTAATTTTGCTCTTAAATTTATGTGCCATTGATTTCATGTAGAGATCCCATTCTGGAATACTTGTTTGTTAAAATTGGCATTTAAAATATGATGTAAAAAATCACTGTTAAAAATCTTTTAATAAAAAAGAAATGTAATAATCTCTGTACATCACCTTTACAGTAATTTCTTTTGTATAAAAGGTTAAAAGAATAGGGTGAGGTTGCCATTGCCAATGGGAAGACTACGCTGGCTTCTGAAGGGACAAGAGCACTTAAGTCATCCTGAAAAAAGTTTGGAAAGAGAATAAATATTAAATAATATTTTATTGTCAGGATAATGTGTAGAGGGGTTACAGTTACACTTGTCCAGTAATAGGTGCATTACCCTTCTAACCTTGATACCCATTCTCATGTTTTTTTCTCCTTTCCCTCCCTACGACCCCTCCCAATCATCTTTTATGAATGTTTTTTTTAACCTAATTACAACTCTAAGTCAGGGTATTAAACAACAAAGCAAATGTTATAAAAGTATAGAATAAGCACTCATGAATTTCTCTCTGGATAACTAACTGGATAAATAGTGGCAGCAGTTCCTCTGTCTTTCCTGTACACATGAGTAGCACACATTATTAATGCTTGGTATAAATAGGATCAGATATGTGCAATATTTTGATATTGCTGGGGATTGAACCCAGAGCTTGGACATGCTAGGTGAGCATGCTGGACTCACTTAGATAAAGAATAGAGAAAACAAAACTGCATAGCAAACATATGACAATAAAAAGACATATTGTCATTTAATTCTACACTTTTCAGGAAGATAACAAATGTATATCTAAATTTTATATTTGAAGAAATTAAAGCATCCATGCAAGTTTTAGGCAAAATTTAAAATCAGTGAATAATTTTTTTATATTTTCCCAAGGTTTTGATAATCACCAGCGATATATTTGACATTGTTAGATAAATACAGAAAGATATAATTTCATTTTCTTTCAAAGCCCTATGCTGCTAAAATAGGCAACTCTAAAAGGAAGTACAAACTAGCTGCAATTAAAACAAAATCTCTGCTTAGAGAAATTCCTCCTTGCTATTTCCAAAGAATACACAACATAACACAAAATCCAAAACTAATTAGGGCATACACATTTGCCACTTTCAAACCAAAAGAAAACTACCATAAATCTAATTAACCTAAAGACATTTTTTGATCGTTCTGCTAATTATATGCAGTACATCTTCCCTATTCATTATGTTTGTTCATGTGCATAAAGGGGTTAGTGAATTCTCACTAAACCAGGAACTTAGTAGTTGTATACTTAAAGTACTGAGAGGGAGGCTAACACTTGACTACTGCATAAACAGAACCAGTATAGAGATTTGTACTAGGTTCTGAAACAATTATATTCCGCCGGTGTATTGACTAGCGCACTTTCCATGGCGGTGCAATTCCATTTAGATCACTCTTTAATCACGTTTATCTATCTAATGTTAAACTGGGCATGACACTGTCAGCCCTGCAGAATGTTAAAGCTGGGAAGCAATTTGCTCAAGGAGTTTGGGAATTGAAACACAGGTTGAAAGCAATCTTTCCTGTGAATTAATGAGGTGCTCACATCCTCTTCACTCCTCATCTCCACGGAACATATGTAAGATATGACAAAGGCATAATCATTGTAAGTGGTATCATGTGTTGTGTTCAAATCATATTATACAAGTTAACTTCATGACAGGCTAAAACAGACGTTAAGAGGTATAACAAACACATAGAAGAATTAAGATTGTAACTCTTCAAGAAGTGCATGCAAAATGAAGATCATTTTAATTATATTTTTCCCATGCAAAACCGACTATTTTCCATAATTTGGAAAATGAACATATATATTCAACATAGGTACTCAGTCACCAAGATGTAATGAATATTCACATTAGTCATCAATAATACAAGGAAGCAATACAATGTCTACAAAAGACTAACATGTCATGTGAATAAACTGCATGTTTTTCTCATGTTTTAGGAGCTTTATGCACATATTTATTTGTTTATAAGTTCATATTCTTCTCACTTATAGGTTTTTAAAAAATTTCATATAAAACAAAGAAAGACTGTAACACAGTAAGGATAAGAAGAAAGTAAGGAAAGAAGACAGGGAAAGAGAGAGAAAGGAGGGAGAAAAGAAAGGTAGAAAAGGAAGAAAGAATGGGAGAGAAAGAAGGAGCTGAAAAGGGATGAAGGGAAGGAAGAATGGAAAGAAGAGGAAAAGAAGGATGGAGAGATAAGGGAAGGAAGAAAGAAAGGAAGGAGGGAAGGAAAGAAGAAAGGAGGGACAGAGGGCAGGAAGGAATGGAAAGATAGAAAGAGGACAGAGTAAAGGAAAGAGGGAATGCAGGGAACAAAATATGGAAGGATGGAAGAAAAGAGGGATAGAGGGAGAGAGAAAGGAATGACATTAATGGGAGGAATGAGAGGGGAAGAATGAGGGAAGAAAAGTGGAGGAAGAGAATGAAGGAGCAAGGAATGGAGATGGGAAGACAGATAAGGTAAAAGAAGGATATACTTAATGAGTTTTGTGAACATTTGCATTGAAATATTTCCCCCAAATCAAGAAAAACGCCTGAGAAAATATCTAGGATAGTCTGGAAAAGATGAAGCACATTTTTTTTCTGGGGAATTAAACATCTCAGATTTTACACTGATGGAAATATAATTCCTTTTCTTTGTGTATAAGTATTACATTGTAGGTTGTAGCTAAAATGTCCTCTTATTTAGAAATATTATATCCTAGCTTTGTGCGGTCATCTCATGCCTATACCCTAACTATTCAAGAAGTTAAAATCTCCAGATTGTGATTCAAAGGCAGCCTGGGTAGGAAAGTTCTGAAGATTAATATCTAATTAGCCAGAAAAAAAAAAACCCTAGAATTGAAGGTGTGGTTGAAGTATTTATTAGGCACCAACATTAATTGGAAAAAGGCAATGAGAGCACAAAGTCCTAAGTTCAAGCCTTAGTACAGGCTTAATAAAGAAAATAATTATCATACACCAAGCCTATTTTCCAGAGATACAAACATAAATAGCCAAATAAACATGAAAAGCATGAAAATACTAGTCTCTTTTACTAGACAGCAGAAACATTTGCTCTGAATAATACTTTTGGAGTATTTACATCATTATACTATTTGTTTAATTTAACTGTAAAAATAAAAGATGAAATGCATTTCCCTTTGTGTAACTACTTAACAATAAAAAGAAAAATGCATTTCCTGAAGAAATGAGCAGAAGAGAGCTTTGTACGCAATTCAAATGATCTGAGACAGTTAATCAAAAGCAGTTACGTCCAAGGAAGTCAAAGGAACATAGAACACAAAGTAAAACAGTCAGCATAAATAGTTTGCAACCTTGATTCCTTTTTTTCCCCTCATTAACCCCAATCTTTCTTGACTGCGGATGCTTTTAAATACACATAGGGGAATGACAAAGCTGAAGTTAGAATCCTATCCTTGTATCTGAAAGTAGACTATGAAAACCATTATGACACATTTCTTCTGTTCTTCTTGTAACAGAGACAGGTACAAAAAAACATTAATGGTATTCATTGGAATGATGATTTACTACTTGATAAAAATTTAAACCATCTCTGTCTTATTCTATTAATGTCCTGATGACTTGTTCTTAACCTATAAACATAAATGTGAAAATAGGCCCTATTTTATTACCTACCTGATCAAATCTAGAAATCACACACATATCCTTTCAATGTTATGTATTCAGAACCCTGAGAGGCTCAAACATTATAACTTTGTACTTATTTTAGAATATTTAAGTACAGACTCTAATCCTAAGAATTTAGTAATAGTTTTTGTCATTTGGTAATAATTTCAGAAACAAATGCATGCATTAATCTGTAACCTGAAAGGAGGAACAAGAAATTTTCAGCAAAACATAGTATTACATATTTATTTTTATTTGTTTCTCACAGTTATTCAATTATCTTCTCCCCAATAAAACTATGCCACTGTCTAGATATTATTATGTTAATACCCTAGAATCTCATAGGAACACTTTCATTAGTTATTTTATTTCCTTTTATGTTAAAAGGAATAATGTTTGGCCTATGCTTTCTGAATTCACAAATCTTAGAATATGTTGTATGATGGGTCTTACAATGAGATCCCCTATTTTCCTTCTCCAAAATTTAGTGACCTACCTATCACATAAAAATCCATAATGTTCCTAATTATAATTGTAAGATGTTATATTACTTGTGTTTGAGAACAAATGGTTTAGAAGAAGCATGTTTTCATCAAATAATACATTTTCTGTATAAATATCACAGGCTAATGCTTACCTGTTAATCAAAAAACTAATATTTTTCAGAAGAGTAACAATTCCAATTATTTGCAGACTATCTAGAATCATTGAGCTATCTTCTAATGCCATCTTTGCAAATCCTTTCTTGGAAAAAGCTAAGAAGGCTAAGTAAATGCCAGATGTTGTGCTATATCATTCATCTGTCCTTCTATCTTTCCATCTCTGTATCCATCATTCTATACATCTATTCTTACAGTTAGCTGTCCACCTCTTACATAAAAATCCACAAGGTTCTGAAAGGTAACCTTAAGATGTTATGTTACTTGATTCTGAGAACAAGTGTTACAATACTACTTGTAATTTAAGAAGAAATATTTTCATAAAATGAATGCCTTTTTTCAAACTGCCACACACACAATGCTTAGAAAGGATCACAGTTAATATCTTGCACATAACATCTGAAAATCTATGTTAGACAAAAATATATTGAATTCAATCATTTTATCTTATTCCCATGATTAGTTCATGAAACCATCTCCTAAAGAAATTAAATGTTCAACATTTTAATGTATTTGATCTCATAACTTTATTTCAGGTAATCTTTAATAAAGCCATAATTGCACACAGAGAGAAGGGTATTATTCATAATAGTATTTAATGCAACAAAATTAGGACTGACCTAAAGTTCAATAGAGAGTTACATTACTACACAATGAAAGTAATTAATACATTAAAATATGAAGGTTAAAAACTGAAATCTACATACTAAGTGAAAATTAGCTTAAATTTGTATATATAGTACAACATCATCTTTGCTCACAAGTATATCATGAATCAGTTTACAGAAATTGTAATGAATTACAAACAACATTTAAGTAATAATACATTTCTTTGTTGCTTTTACCATTAACTTTCAAATTCTGTGCAGTAAGATCATAAAGGTTACATTTGAAAAAATAAACTTTATTGTAAAATAATTATGCAGAATCTACAGAACTGGTAATTCTTTTTTTTTTTTTGCCAGTCCTGGGCTTGAGCTCAGGGCCTGAGCACTGTCCTTGGACTTTCTCATGGCTAGAGCTCTACCACTTGAGCCTCAGCACCACTTCTGGCTTTTTTGTATGTATGTGGTACCAAAGAATCGAACCTGGGTCTTCGTGCAAGCACTTTAACCACTAGGCCAAACTCATGGCCCCCAGAATTGGTAATTCTATACTCTTGCTTAGAGGAAATAAAAATTTTCCATTGTATGGGAAAAAGAAAGAATGAAAATTCTGCATTATTTTTTCAAGGCATCTGCTTACTTAAATTTTACTTAAACAGTTTTTTACATAAACACACAAAGCAAACCAGTTACTCTAGTTATAAACTTTATGCTTTCATTAAGCTTGAGAAAAACTAACAACCTTTAGCAAAAACAATCCTTAGCAGGAAGAACAGCATGGGAGGAATCTCAATACCAAACTGGAGACTCGATAGCAGAGCTATTGTAATAAAAACATCTTGGTACTGACAAAAGAACAAGCCTGAGGACCAGTGGAATAGAACATTCTTCCCTCTAGCTGCTGCTGAATCCCAAATTTGTGGCCACCAAAAACAGTTCCCGTTGGAGGCAACCATCTTCTAGGAAATGCGATAACCTTTGACAGATAACCCTTCACGTAGGTTTTCAAGGCGCGGAGAACATCTGAGCCTTGGGCCTGATTAAGGACCTCCAATGCAAGTGGACCAGACTTCCAAAGCCTTTAGAGGCTGGATTGGAAATTCAATAAATTGAGAAGATTTTCCCATGGCAACATCAACATCAGTACTAGCTATCACATGCCAAATGTCCCTGTCTGAAAAATGGCAACACAATTCTGGAAGAAGCTGTGTCTAGGAAAGATCACTTGTGTCCGTCTCAGTGTTTTCTATCTTTGTTGAGTGAAGCTGAAAAGTACAACTTAATTTGTTCCAAATGTCCATCTGATATGGAAAATAATAAAAATAAATAAATAATAGGATATAGGTATTGGGTTCTGCACATTCAGAAATAAGACAAAATAGACAGGAAGGGTGCCCAAGGTGTTACAGATTTTGTCCTTGTCGCAGTAAAAAATCTATGAAATCTTTCATAATTCTCCACAGAGCACTTAAAGAAAAGAGGCTTAATGCCTACTGAACTTTTATCCCAATTCAGGTAAAAGTATTATAAAATTTTCTCTGTTCCTTTGCTATTTCCTGCTTATCACATCACACTCCTTTTCTCTCTAGGGTTGAATTTTGCTTCCTACTTTCAAGAAGGTTTAAACAGTAACTTACTTGCCTATTATGAAAGAAATGTGCTATGAATTTATGTCAACAAAGCAGAAATACTTGAGGCACTGACATGGGAAAGAGCTCAGCTTGGAATGAAGACAACTGTCAACACCATGTGGTGGCTTGCAAGTACAAACTTTTGCTTACTTATCTTTCTTACAGTGTTTAACATATATTAATGGCTAATAACCATCAAATACTTTCATAATTAAAATAAATAAATATTCAAAGAATGTATTTCCATATTAATTTCCAGAAAAGTATATATTTCAACTCATACTCTTCTTCCTCGTTCTCCTTTACTTTCTCTGTTCGTCTTTCCTCTTTTCTCTCTCTTTCCTCTTCCTCTCTCTCCTCTCTTTAATCTTCCTTTTGCTGTCAGTAAAATAACTTAGAATAATTGAAAAATAACAGAAGCAATATGCAATATATTCCACTATCGAACATACTATTCACAAATCTCAGGAAGTCCCATATACAATTTGGCTTTACGCATAGCAGTGTGGTACGACATCTGTCTTGCATGTCCCTTTTTCTGTCTTTGTCTGTACTGCTTACCAATCTGGGTACATGCCATGCTTTCCTAAAGATAGGATTTTTTCATCCATTATGTGATTTAATGAAATCCTTTTTGGTAAATTTTCTGACACCCTCAGGTTGGCTTACATTTTTTTCCCATGAATCCTCACTATCTCCTCTTCGGAAATACAGTCTGGACACCAACTGTGCTGAATTAGCGGGCTTCCTGTCTGTGGTATCTATGGATAGCAGTAGGATACAATTTACCTAGCTCTTATTACATCCCAAGAGAAAAATAGATATATAGACAATGAAGAAGAAAAAAATGGATGGAACTCTAAGTGCTCAACATAAGAACATAGCATTCCAGCGCATTCCATCAGAACCTGTACTACACAGCTTCAGATCTCCTTCTAGGTTCTATAGATGAAGACAGGAGGAGACCCTAGATAAAAGTTCATCCTGAAAGAATAAAGGGATTCAGTAATGGGAAATTTTGGAGAAATCTCTCTCCTCTATTCTTCAACTCTTCTATATTTTTTCTTTTGTATTTACCTGTGTCTTTAAAGATGATAAGGTAGTTCAATGTATAAATATACACACATGTTCTATCAACAAACAGGATTTCTGCTATGAAGCATTATCCAAATTCTCAACCTGGAATAATCTCAAATTTCCAAATAGAAATATAGCTCCCAAGCCTTAAGAACTTACAGTATTGCCTCAAATAAATCATGTATGCATCATTATCTGACTCATTAAATCCTCCCATGGAAGACTGTTTGCACTTAGTTATCTACGAAGGTAATTTGACTGGTGCACAGTAAATATTTAGCAGCAGGGGCTGAAAATTGCCAATTTTTATAGATTTGTACATTTGAAGCTACTCCTAGTAGCTTTCTACTGTGAGAATTCCACCATGCAAGCAGAATTCGGAAGTACTTATTTTTCTTGAGTGGCAGGATGTATGAAGTCACATACTCCTTTCCAAAGTAGAGAATGTTGAATGTTGATTTTTGGGTGCCATGATAATCACAGCTCTCCCCAAGTGTTTAGTAAAATCAGGGAGTATACCAAGTCCAAATTAACTGATGGAAGTAACTTTCAGGAGTCTTTTTCTGGTAGGGATATTTTTCTGTTTTTAGAGAGGCAGTCTTTAGCAAAGTAAATGGCCCCAAACAAAGCTGTTTCCTTGTATGGTCTGCATTTTAGAATCTGTCTCCTTACTTTTAAAGTTCATTTTGGGTGGAAATCCAGTAGTAATCTAAGCTTTTATTTTATCAGGTGCAATTCGATATCAAAGAGAATTTTTCTCTCTACTTTAAGAAATAAAAGAGGCGAGGGTGGCTCTCATTCACCCTTTTCCAGTTGGTGTATCTGAACCATCGAAGGTCTGCACAACTGATTGTTGTAAGACACTTTGGGGTAGATGTTCACATAACTGGAAGTCAGTTTTACCTGTGATCCTTAAGAAAACAGAGGACATATTTTCTAAATATATTTAATTGAGCATCTCACATAGGACTTGATTGCAGACATCTAGACCACATTGCATCACAGGAAGAAAATTACAAAACACCTGAATCCAGAGAATGCAGAGAACAGGACCTTTGATCCGACCTGCTGCAGAGGATCTGCTGAGGATCTTCAGGAGCTACTCTTTCTATTGAAAATAGAGACTAAACTAGCTCTGTTTCTTCAATTCACCAAGATGTCCATGATATCTTACCGTTTTTCTTTTAGCATCTCCATAATTAAATAACCATGAGGTAAGATTTATTCAAATTACTCACTTGGCAAGAGCCCAAATTTTAATAATACAGAATGCTTAAACACTTCTGGTACCAGGATGCAGTAAATATTCACTGAAAAATTGACATTATCCCTGCTGATGAACTGTGAATCTATTATTTATCATTGTTTTAAATAACACCCAGATGCACACTCAGGAGAATAGGTTCTTACCAGTTCCAAGATTCAAGGCAGCCCCTACAAGAGGTAGAGAAGCTCCGGAGTCACAGGTGCCTTGTTTCAAGACCGTTAAGTCTCATGTCTTGGGAAGTATATGACTACTACTATCCATTCATCCTAAACTCAGCCTGATGCTTCATTGACTTGATTCTCTAAAGGAAGCTCCGATGAACAAAGAGAGCTCTGAGCATCACTTCTCTTTCTCAGTAGCCCAAGGGTGACAACCCTTCTTTCTTTTTCTTTTGGTAGTGGAACTTAAACATAGGGCCTAGACACTATCCTTTGACATTTTCTGCTCAAGATTGGCACCCTATCACCTGAGCCATTCCTCCACTTGTGGGTTTTTTCCTGGTTAAATGGACCTAAGAATCTCATTGACTTTCCTTCCCATGGTGGCTTGGAACTAGAACTGGGATCCTCAGAACTCAGCCTCCTGAGCAGTTAAGATTACAGATGTGAGCCACAACAATCCTGCCACTCACATCATAATCTTTCTCTTAAGGATTATTCATACATCTCCAATGCAAGCATCCTCATTTTATGTGTAGATTGATATCCTGATAATATATATATATATATTCCTTCTACTTGCTCTATAAATAAGAGAATATAATTAATCTGCTTCAGTAAATGTTGGATCATGCCCTCTGGTATATATTTTATGTTCTTAACATTAATTTTCATGAAAAGTTTACTTGCATGTCTTTTTTTTACTTTTTTTTGCATTTTTTATTGTAATTAGTAAAAGGGTTACATGATATTTGCCAGATAGAAGGTGCATTAATTCACGTACACTGATACCCTTTCACATGTCTTGGTACCCATTTCCCTCCCCCCCACCCCCCACCCGTCTTGGTTTTCCCCCCTTCCCTATCAAATTTCAAATAACCAAATACAAATAAATGCAATATATCAGATAACAAAGGGAGATACTATAACAATATGAGATAACAAAGGGACAACAAAGGAGATGAGAAACAACATAGTACATTAAGGACAACAATCATTCGTTATATGGCTTTTGTTTCAATATCATGGAGGTCCTTTTAATTAGCTTCATACTATATGGCCTTATGTATCAAGATTTTGCTCTATTGCAGATCTCTGCTAGTAGAGCCCAAGGTTTCTACTGATTATGACGAATGAGGGAAACCGTTGAGCCTAAGTTCCTTTGAGTCTGGCTTACTTCACTTAATATGATGTTTTCTAAGTCTTTACATTTCCTAACAAATGGGGCAATGTCATTCTTTCTAACAGCAGCATAGAATTCCCTTGTGTACAAATACCACAACTTGTTGATCCACTCATCAACTGAGGGACATCTAGGTTGCTTCCATATCTTTGCTATGGTGAATAGTGCTGCAATGAACATTGTTGTGCTAGTGGATTTAGTATGCCCTTGTTTCTGGATGGTTGGGTAAATGCCACGTAGTGGAATTGCTGGGTCATAGGGGAGTTCTATGTTTAGCCTTTTGAGGCACTGCCACACTGCTTTCCATAGTGGTTGAACAAGTTTGCACTCCCACCAACAGTGTAGTAGTGATCCCTCCTACTTGCATGTCTTTTAGATATTGGATATACAAATGTTAGAGAAATACATCTTTGAAAATAATAACAGCTAAGGTAGCTGCTTCCCTTTAAGCAAAACTAAGGATGTAAGAATAAAGCTGTTGAATGGAACACAGAAATATTTCCTTACATCTTGGATGGGGTCTGGAAGAAATTGTTTGTGAACTGATTCAAACTATCATGTCTAACTGTGTTAATTACCTCCAGTTTTGTATAGAAGATAAATGGAATGCAATCAGTGATCCCAATTTAATGTGATGAGTCAAACATCGCATTCTGATAAGGTTCTATTTGTGATTATGTACTACCATTGTATATAATCCATCTCTGAACATATGTTGGATAAAAAGAGAATAACTAAATTGATATGTTTTAAGACACATACAAATTGGAAATTTGGATTCTTTGAACAAGTTGCTAACTGAATCAAGCTTTCTGAAACACACATTTAATCATGCCACTTTATTAAAAAGAAAAACACTACTCATTCTTTCCTGCATATTCTGGTATAGCTTTTTCCCCACTGGAATATAAGCCAATGGCTGGCTAGTTGATGTATACAATTCATTCTGGAACTACAATTTCTCATCTTTATTCCAAAATCAGTGTTTCCTAATGCCCACGAGTTTATGGTTTCTGAAGAGATTGATGAGACAATGGATTGTTCCACTGGAGTACTACTTCTTCAAACATAGTCCTACTACTTGCTTAACACCAGGGCATTGCAACTTCTGCAGATTCATCCTCCTGATGAAAGATGTGAGAAAACATTGGATCGACATAACACTGGGTTCTCAGAGTTAGGATAGTGTCTTATTATCTCTAAATTTGAAGTTCTCAGTCTAAAGCAAACAGCGGCACCGCTTTGTTTCACTTGAGTTATTTTTGGAAAGTAACTTCCAGAAAGAAATGGAAGTGAATGAAAAAAATAGATATATATTCATGATATTAATGAAAAAAATATTCTATGTCTCATGCAATTGTCTCATGCCTGTAATCCTAGCTACTCAGGAGGCTGAGATCAGGGTTCAAAGCTAGCTGATACAGAAAAAAATCCAGATGACACAAGTGGGGCAGTGGCTCAAAGTGGTAGAGTGCTAGCCTTAGCAAAAAGAGCTCACAGACAGGCCTCGAGTTCAAGCCCCATAACTAAGAATAAAAAAAAAATATTCTCAACAGTGAGCAAAAAAATCACACCTACGATAATTGCATCAGAAGCACAAATTTATTTACCTAACATAGTTAGGTATCATGTTTCTATATACTGGTTTTCTAAAAGTAAAATATGATTCAGAAGATTCATATTTAACCTTATTTCTTGAAGTATTTAGCATCATGAGGGAAATATAAGCACTTGTATGAACAAACAGATACTTAGAAGATTAATCTTTTCTTGTGCTGTCTAATAAGCACTTGAGTTGAGTTTGGTTTAATCTAGTCATATACACATTGGTGAGGTATTGATGATGATAGTGATGATGACATGCTACTAATAACAATAAAAACCATATTCCTTTTCTAGGTCAGCAAATTATTTGATGAAAAAAGAGAATTTAAACCATTGTTTAAAATTATAAGCATGATCATGTTACCGGTGTTATGAAAGAGTATCCTATTTCTCATAGAAAGAAATGTTGCTAAGCAAAAGAAAAATTCTTGTTTGACCTGATTATGTTAAATAAAGCAGAAGAAAATGTTAAATGTATTCTAACAGGAAAAGAAAAAGATATGTCAAATTGCGAGATGCTTAAGTTAAAAAAAAATGAACCCAAATCCTCAAGTTCCTATGTGTGGATAGATGTGGCCAGGATTCGGAAGGTTTATTGTAGAGCTGACATTAGGTGAGAGTACATTGATTCTGTTGTTATGCAATGAAAGAGATTATGTCCAGCCACAAGCCTGTGCTCAGAGACCAGTCCTGCTGGTGCAGATTGCTAATCCTGCCTACATGAGAGACATAGGTAGGAGAATGGTGGTCTGTGGTTGATCCTGGACCAAAGATGATATCCTATCTGAACAATAATCAAAACAGAAAGAGCTGGTGGGCAGGGGTAGCATGAATTGTAGAACATCTGCCTAACAAGTGCAAGGCCTTGAATTAGAACCCTGCTACATTCCTCTCTCCTCTCTCCCCCACACCCACAAAATCTATAAATTGAAATACTATGAATAAAAAATAAAGGAAATGAAGTAGCTATTATTTTGTAAGTGATCATTATTACCTATCCTTTAGCTACTAGCAACTAAGGAAGTGGTTTTGCTGCCATTGCAAATGTTAGCTGACATGCATGAAATGTTTCTGGGTTGACCACACCTCTTCTATCATTCTCTGTGTACCAACTCACCCTTCCCTCAAATTTCACCAAGTTACATTGTTCTCTTTTCACATATGTAAACATGCTATTTTGATCAACACACATCTTCCTTAACCTCCCTAATTAGCCAATCCCCACCCCCATAAACTCCAACCTCTCTCAATAGAGCCCTCTCCATATGTGCAAAAATAAACAATTTGTATATTTTTTCTGCAAATGCCATAATTTCATTTACGACTGTGTAATATGTTATGGTATTAATGTATCATTTGTCCTTCATTCATTCATCTGTTGCTGAAAAAAAGACTGGTTCTGCCATTTGATTATTGACATTTCTATTTTTTTTTAATTACCAAATAAATCTGAAATAGGAAAAGTACTAAGTCTGCAATAGGTCAGATGATTTTGTAAATATTAATGGGGGTTATATACTAATGCACTTAATACTGTTTCTTCTAAGAGGTCCACAGGATGCATAAGACCTCCTCAAGAGGTGCCTATGGCTATCTCCATTTTACAAATAGAGCCATGAAAGCTCAAAATCCTTGAGTCATTTACCTAGTGCAACACATTTACAGGGTAGCATTGGCACATAAAGTTGGATTGTCCACACAGTGACAACAGCTCTCCTTCTGCTTTGCCCATTCTATCTCTAACATCTTGTCCTGCCATAATAAAAACACTGATTTCTTAATCCACAGAAAGAAGCTGACCCTTATGAACAGAAACTCCTGAGTGAGGAGGAGAAGGAAAGGAGAAGCAACAGTTTCTCGTCAGCCAGAAACTGGAAAGGGTTCAAGATGTCAAATCCCTACTACTACCTGCACAGTAACTAGGAAGATTTTGTTACTGGGTAACAAGAAGGTTAGAGAGTCCATCTCCATACCCTGGAGGGAGGAACACCCAGGGAAATGCTTCAGTGACCCTAGGGGAATGTGTTATATTTGTCTTCTTGCCTGAGGAACTAACCAATTATGTAAAAATGTCAACTGTCTCCTTATCTGATTTCAGTACTAGCACTCAAAAAGAGAGAAAGTGTCCAGATGCTATTTTTTTTTAAAAAAGGCATCCAAGAGGAAGACACAGAGTTATTTTCCTAAAAAGGTAGATAGGGTCAAAATAAAATGTTTCAAGCGTAGGCAACTGAAATTACAAGTAAGAAATTAAAGAAAATAAGAAATAATCTATCTGCAGAAACAATATTTGAATTTTAAGAGTGAATTGTAGAATTCCTAAACTGTTAATTTAAAAAAATGAGATTAAAAGCTGTTTATATCATGACAATATAAGCCATAAACACATGAGTGTAATATTAGTATATTCACATAGTTTTTATATTATATAGAGAGTTACAGACAGGCTAGGGACATGATGTATGTACACAGAGGAAGTGTGAAGGTTGTTTGTATGTTACAGATCATTTGTAATTTGTTACTCCCATTGTAAGATTGCAACTTTGCTGCTCTCTACAAAAATACAGACAAGAGCATGCAGTGAGAGATGGGGGGGGCGACAAAAATGGAAGTGATGACATCAGTCAAGATGCATTCTGCTTGTAAATTGGCATGTTAAAAACAGGAAACTTTATTTCATTAAAAACTAAGAGGAATTAGAAATCAAAGGACTACTTATCAGAGCAAAGCACTTAACAAGATGTTTATCTAATATACGCCATACAATAAGGCTCTAGAGTCATTATTTCCACTATAGTAGCAGAAGGTATGATGGTGCTTTATTTCCTAACCAGCATCTTATATAGCTGAAAGTCAGAGCTTCATGACTCAAAATGTTGTGATCTACTAAATAATGCTTCCCTGCCCTTACTAAGTCTCTAGATAAGTAGTACCTTAAAAACCATTAAGAATTTGGAGGTTTGTGTGAATCTTGGAGAAGAAGAGAGAAAGAAAATGAAAGAATACTCAAGATGATAGAATCATTAAAAATAGGGTTAAACTGAAAAATCAGAGAGAGCAAATAAGATACAGTCACAGTGTTAGTTAAAACTCAGCTAGCATATGGTGACATTGTACCATTTCCATTCTAGAAAGACAGGAGCTTTTGTTTTTCTAAATTTTAAAAGTCAACAAAAGATTTAATTTCAAACAAACTGAATCTCATAAAAGATCTTAGGTGCTGGCACAATGAACGTGAACTGCTTATCTCATGCCATCAAAAAGTAATTGCATGTCTCATACCCTCATTAAGTAATCACAGATAAACCTTAACGACAATTAAACTAGAGAGCAGGTGGTCAACCCAGTAGAAAAGCTATAACAAATGGAATAGATAGCATGTTTCAGTGGTCCATATTCAGGGAGAATGGGTAAAATAATTCCAATCCCTTATGTTAGTTGTGAGTCTGCATTGTAGTTAGCTGCCTAAACTCCGTGGTCTAAAACAGTTGCAAGTACATGTGTCTGTCTGCCTGTCTGACTGTCTGTCTGTCATTTTATAAACAGTCATCTAGCTATAGGTGTGTATTTATGCATATATAGAATCTAATATGCCAACTCTTCCATTTGGTAGAAAATGTTATGAAATATTTCTCGGAATTTAGAAACATAAGTAAATCAATGGGAATACAAACCTGGACACATGAAGGAAATGATCTCTAAAGTTCCACTTGGACCATTCTATTTATTGGGTCCGACTCCAAATGGCTGTCTCTGGAACATTTCACTTGTAATCAAGAAGATAAATTTTCCCTCTTGTTTTTTGAGATTTCATGCTCTCATCATTTTTTTCTCTCATGAGTTCTAGCTTCATCCAAATATTACTTACTACTTTTAAGATGAGGCAACGAACTCACTATAGAAAACAAGTTGATATTAGCTGTCAGAAAATTTGTTTGATTTAAATTTGGTTTCTTTAAAATTTTTTTTTTTGCTTCTCTGTCTCAAAACAAACAGTAAATCATAGATAGATGCTAATGTCCCTCTTTTTTGGAAAAAAATGATTTACAGAAAGAACTGGTGAGAAAGTAAACCTACAAATATTCTATAAGCATTGGATTTGGGATGATTATCAATTTATAGAATTTTTCCAAATCACAGATAGCGCAGTCCGATGTACGGTTCACTCAGCTTTCCTTAATGGGAACATCTTACAGAATCAGTGTACCCATTTCAAATGAAGACATTAACAATGGTTTTCAAAGCTCTCTACATCCTCAAGCTCTCTCCATCCTCCAGTGTGCCTTTATCATTGGCTCCCCTTTAAATTACATTTCTTAGCATTTTCTTTTTTCCTGGTTCTTGGAATCAAATCCAAGCCTTTTTCATGGCTAGCAAGTGCTGAGTTAACTGAGCTTCAGCCTCAGCCCTCATCAGCTCTTTTATAATGAACAAATATTGATTTTTTTCTACCCAGAAAAAAATAATATCTATGCCGACCCCACCAAACAGCATACCGATCAGATTATTCTTTTATCTTTGCTGATCTGTGTGTATTTTTTTTTCTCCTAAGGTTGTGTGAGATTGAGCGGCCGAGAATGATTCCAATGTACAGATGTAGGGTTTGCCTGGCGTCACACACAGGCTACATGAACAGCCATCATGGAAATACTGGCTGGGTCTTGGGCAGAAGTTACATGGGTGGACTTACATCAGCTGATAGAGTATGTGGTAGATCCCATAGATGTAATACTGTGTTCAATGAAAATGATCCTAGTGTATCAACAATGATATAAGGGCTAATAATTGACTAGTTCTACGTCACAAACACTGTGATTAACAAATATATTGTGAACATAACCTGTTACATAGGGCTTTCTCACTTGAAAATTTTCCCCATATAATGTAGACTTTCATTTAGTTGAACAACCGAGGTTAGTAGTAACTCTTTACTATCTAAGACTGTTTTGACAAGTGATAGCAGGAAGATGGCAAAGTAAGAGATCCTTGGACACTTGGCCAACTTCCAACAAGAACTTAGCAACCTAGGAGCAAAATTATCTCTGGAAAATCTCCAGAATATAGTTAGAAAGCTATAAAACCTCATCAGACAAGGAACTTGAGAGGATGAATGGTGTTAAGATAGACAGAGGAGAGAATGGGGGAAGAGATGGCATTGAACAAGATGCAATGTCTCATAATTTGACATGTTGAGTTGAAACTCCTTTGTACAACTACTTAAATGATTCACACATAATAAATAATACACACATAAAATAATACACACATAAATAAATAAGAAGCTACATAAACCAAGTGCCCAACACACTCATACACACTCATACACACACACACACACACACCCACACACACACACACACACACACACACACACACACACGCACACCATTCATCTGGAGCTTCTCTCATTGGGGCAACAGGAAAGCAGGAGATTTCTATCAGCCTTCACTACACCATGGAAAACATATACTCACCATCACCTACCTGAACCCATGCAGTCATGAACATAGAGGATCCAGGAGTCCTGTGTGAACACTGACCACAGATGACAGAAATTCCTAGAGCCCATGCTTACGTGCTAGAGCTTCACCTATGCTCCCCTCGCTGGACTGGAGCCAACACTGTGACATACTTCACTCCAGCATCACATGTGTATGTCCATATTGTAGACCAAATGTCCACAAACAGTGCAGCTAATCACACCCCACACCTCTCAACAGGTGACAAAGTCATTTAGAGTTTAGCTGTATCACTTGATATTTACTTATTATCTCCAGTCCACAAAATCCAGAAGACAGATTCCTTCAGTTTTCAGACACCACTGCAAAAACCACGGGAATGAAAGAGGAGAAAAGAAAATTTAGGCAAAATAACCCAAAGACATAGTACCTAATGAGGAATCTAACATAGTTGTCTGACCCTAAATTAAAAAGAAGCAGTAATTTCTAAAAGAATACAAAAAAAATTTTAAAAGATCCAATAAAGCCATGAAAATGGAGCACAAAGAGAAAGGAAAACAAGGAAGATCACCAGAGACAGAAATCATAAAAAAAAAAAAAAAGGCAACAAGCAGAAATTCTGAACTAAAGAATCTGGTGAATTACATGAATAATAAAATTGAGACCTTTAACAACAGAAGAAAATAATCAGCAAATTCAACTGTAAGTCTTTTGAAATTACCCATTCAAAGTGGAAAAAAAGAATACAAAATGAGTGCATAAAACACATGTGATTCAGCAATCTCCGTCTGAATATGTAGCCAAACAATATGAAATCAGTATGTCTAAGAGATATCTGAATTCTATATTCATTCAGAATATCCCAGGATATACAAACAACCATAATGTCAACCAACAAATGAATGAAACAGGAAATATTTTTCAACCTTAAATAAGAAATTCCTGCCACTTGTGAAAAGGATGGAAATGGAGTGTGTCTTGCTACAAAAATAAGTTAGACACCCAGAAGTATGTACTGTATGATCTTTCTTATATCTAAATTTAAAAGAATGTAACTGGTAAAAGACCTTAGCACGAGTGAGAGGGCTGGAAGAAAGGAAAGTGAGGAATGAAAGAACAGAAACTGTCAGTGATATAAGGTAAAAAAAAAATACTGGTAGTCTAATCTACATTGACTTGGTGATTAACACTGTTGTATTAGACATTTTGTTTTTTTTTCTTGGTATGAAACTAGGGCTTAAGTGTGCCTATCATAAGGGAATGATAATCTAGTGGTGTGACAGATATTTTTTATTTGCTATTTCCTCTACCTGATTTGGGAGAATAGGGCTTTTATTAATTATGGAAAAGAAACACAAGGAAAGGGTTAGTTATATGTTCACTCTGAAATAATTGTAACACATTAGAGAAATTTGAGCAGATAATAAAAATATTATAACTGATTTTTGAAAAAGTAGATATCTGATGTACAGATACACTTAGGTAACCATCTTGTTTTATCTGAGTGCTGGAAGCTTCTGAATGAGATGAGGGAAGGTTGGAGGCCTTGATCATTTTTTAGCCTTCCAACTGTTTAGTGATGATATTTAAATTAATTTACATGGTGATTATTTCATTATATAGATGTATATATATATATATATATATATGTTAACCAGGGTGCCAGAGGTTTACTCCTGTAATCAGGAGTAGCTATTCACGAGGCTGGGATTCATAGTATCACTGTTCACTGCCAGCAGGGTAGAAAAGATTTTGAAACTCCAGTTCTGAATTGAAGGTGTGACTCAATTATTAAATGGTCACTCAAGAAAGTTCAAAGTGGACTTCAAAGATCGGTAATGCCAAAAATAAATAAATATCAAGTGATACAGCTAAAACCTATATGATTTTATTTATCTTCATATATCTGGAAAAGATATAAAAATAAATGTGGGCATAAAACACTTTCTGGGAAAGAATAAGACTGTAAAATAATTGAAATGTCAAGTAATGCAAAGCTGACAGATCTAAACTAGAAACCACTAAATACCTGGGGATAGATAATCGTAAGGTTCCCCACACTCAGTGGTTAGTTCAAAGAGGTTTTATATTAAATTTATTTTATTGTTCAAGGAGAGCCCAATCCTCAAAAAGAGGATTATATATCCTTGCAGGATTTCATGGTATTACTGTAGCAGGATTTCATGGTAATACTGTAGTTTGTAGATGTTGTAATTAAAAAAAATAAAATAAGAAAATTAACTTAAAATAACAGACACACCAAAAAAGAAGGGGAAGAATTAAGAACTTCAAACACACACTACCTTCACCCCATTGTAGAACCTAAGAGTTTATTCTGATATCTTACGGAAAAACTGAACCGAACAAAGTTTAAATTAACAGAGATCTTACGAATCTGGAACTCAATTAAAATTCATTTTAATGACAGTGTATGTACAAGTCCACAGTTCATTATTCTTTGACAGTTTCATTATGCTATAGAGGGGGGGGTAGAAATTTACATCTCCCCAGGCAATCGTTGTGTAAGTTATTGTGCAAGAGTGAGGCTACTCCTGGCCTTAGGATGTTAATGGACCCCACACCAATTAACAACCAAGGAAGTAGCCCTTAGATTGCATGTAAATGAAGTATGCATCTCATGTTGGCTAAAGCGTTTCTCTGGGAAAAATACATTCCTTGGAGACTCCTCTTCCATTTTCCAACAGAATTAAAAGAAAAAAAAAACAGGAAGAAAAAAAAAAGGAGACTGGAAAAGAAAAAGTGATTCATTCTCCATTTGGTTTCAGAGATGAATTAAAATGTCCCTTTCTATCAGATGGGAAGAAAAAGGGTGATTTCCCATATTGCCCATTCTCACTCCTAGAAAACCACCATGAAGGATTTAGAACTCTCCCCTGGCTGAAATACTTGTGTTTATTTCCTATAGGTTGAGAGAAGAATTAGAAATAGACATCATTCTCAACTGCTTCTAAGCAAAGACTCAAGTCAGACTCGTGGGTTTTTCTTTTCATAGCACCTGTAATGTCCAGGTGCTGCATTTGAAATGGGCACATAAAGTGAGGAAGGAGAAGAAAGTCAAGTCCCCCAAGTGAAAGAAAGTCAAAGTCCCCAGGATAGATATCCAAATAGACAGCATTAGGGAAATAAGACCACCTCAAAAGACCAGTGTGATCTCATTGAACCACTGACAACACCCTGATACAGTCAAAAGAATTCAGTCCAGAATGTAGAGCCGGCCAGATGATGAAACTTGGAGCAGAATATCACCACTCTGAATGCTACACTTCACATTGCCAAAGCCAAAAAGCTCATCTGTATTTCAGTTCAGTCATACCTATAGAGTAAACCTTTCAGAGCTTTGACCTTTGTGAGCAGCAAGGGAGACGGTATGCAAATTAACACTGGCCCAAAGCCCCTCAGATATATCACACTCATACCAAGTTCAATGTTAAGGTGAATGGCAAAATATCAAAAGTGATTTTATAAATACCTACTTTTTTAAAAAAAATGTCCCATTATGGAAAGCTTCATGAAGAAATCTTCATGCAATTTTCTACCATGGGAAAATGTCAGATTTTGAAGGACTTCACTTGCTGTCAGCCATAGATCTTCTCTAATGTGAAACAGTACGAAATAACTTTTGCTCATTCTTTATTTTATTTATTTATGTATTTTTGTCAGTCGTAGGATTGAAATCTGGACTTGGGGACTGTCCTTGAGCTCTTCAGCTCAACCCTATTACCCTACCCTTTGAGCAACAATGCTACTGCCAGTTTTCTGGTGGTGAATCGGAGATGAGAGTGTCATGGACTTTAGTACCCAGGCTGGCTATGAACCATGATCCTAATTTCTCAGCTTCTGGAGTAGATAGGATTACAGGCATGAACCATCACACCAAGCTTGTTCATTCTTTATATTATAAAAAAGTCTTTATTTAGTAAACTTCAGAGGAATTACTTGAAGCGATGTGATTTAGAGATGGTATTTGGTAGATGTCCCTAAAGTGTCTTAATTTACTCCTTTATTTACCGTTCTTTATTGCGAGGTTTTTCTTTCACTGCTAGTAGAAGCACTCAACTTTTCTTTTCTTTTTGAATATATACATGGGTATTAGTCCCTTCTTCCTGTCAGGAGGCTGAGGATGAAGTCTCTGTACAAAGCCAGGCCAGGCAGAAAAGTTCATGAGATGCTTCAATTAACTTCCAAAAAGCAAGAAGTGAACCTTCAGCCCCATGTGGTAGTACATCACTAGCCTTGAACAAAAAAGCTCAGGGACAGCACCCAAGCTCTGAGTTCAAGCCCCAGGACACACACACACACACACACACACACACACACACACACACACACACAGATGTAATATGCATATAATACAGTCCTATATTATATAACTACATATAAAATAGACACATATAAATAAATTACATACATAAATTGTAACTAAATTTATGTAAATATATAAAAATTATATAGGATATAAGATATGTCTACATTATCTACAACGTGTTTGGGTATTATCTCAGCATGTGGGATATTTAATAATGAAACCTGAGCATTATAAAGCTCCCCAACTGGTAGCAACCTTCATCTGTATTAAGGCTTTCCCTGCACTGAGGTATGGTGACTGTTGTCAGTAATCCCAGCTGCATTGTAGGCAAAGTGTATAGAAGCATCATGGGTAAAGTCAACACCAAGGGAAAACTTAGCAAAGAAGAGCCCATCTCATTCACTGAACTCATGGTGGTAGTCAGGGCATGGCATCCCCTTGGCATGTGAGAGGGCAGTACTAGGAAAAACCAGAATGCAGGCAAGTCTGGGGAAATGTCTTGAGATACTACATGACAAAAAACTAATGGAAACGAGAGAGGGAAACAGCCAGGTGGCTGCCTGGCAAACCTGAGGTCCTCAGTTCAAACCCTTGCATATAAACCCAAATCCCTGTTCTGAAAGTTCAATGTTTAGGTCGGGATAAAGCAGTAGAGGCCAGCTGAGCAATAGCTCATTTAAACGGATGCTTCTCTGCCATCCTGCTTACTTTGGGTAGTTTGAAGAGTTTCATATGACAAGCGAAAGCAGGATATAAGCAAGCAACTCAATGCTCCGCCTCCAATCCCCAAATCACCCTGTGAGATTACAAATTATACTTTTATCTCTTTGCAGATTCCCGCCCCAAAAAGCAATTTCAAGAATGAAGCCTCAAAACAGAAATAATCAAAATGCTGCAGTAGGAAATCTGATAGGAAATATCTGGCACAAGGAGAAAAATGTCAGTCAGCATTCATTCAGTTCCCAAAGCCCTGAGAAACAGAGATTCGAGAACTAGAAAACTATCATCAATTTCAAGGACTATCTGTCATCCAACCTGAAATCACTATGGTAATTAATGTAGTATTTGCAGGCCAAATTTCTGACTCTTCCTTTTATCTATAAAGGCATCAACCTGCTTTTAAGGAGAAATTTGCCTCATGGCATATTCTGCTTTATGTGAAGAACTTACTAATGCTGAGTAGCCCTCTTCTTTGTTAGATGAAAACATTTAGATGCACTCTGACTCTTTCAATTCACAGAAAAAGACACAAATGCATGCTTTGGGTTTTTTTTATCTTTTTTATTGTAATTAATAAAAGGGTTACATGATATTTGCCAGATAGAAGGTGCATTAATTCACATACATTGATACCCTTTCACAATCTTGGTCCCCATTACCCTCCCCCCCCACCCCTCCATCTTGGTTTTCCCCCCTTCCCTATCCAATTTCAAATAACCAAATACAAATATATCCAATATATCAGATAACAAAGTGAGATACTGTAACAATATGAGATACCCAAGGGACAGCAAAGGAGATGAGAGATAACATAGTACATTAATGACAACAATCATTCATTATATGGCTTTTGTTTCAATATCCTAGAGGTCCTTTCAATTAGCTTCATACTATATGGCCTTATGTATCAAGGTTTTTGCTCTATTACAAATGTCTGCTAGTAGAGCCCAAGGTTTCTACTGATTATGACAAATGAGGGAAACCATTGAGCCTATGTTCCTTTGAGTCTGGCTTACTTCACTTAATATGATTTTTTCTAAGTCTTTCCATTTCCTAACAAATGGGGCGATGTCGTTCTTTCTGACAGCAGCATAGAAAGCAAAGGCGTAGATTGGCTAAAGGATTTTGCCAAGTCCTCATGACAGGGAAAGTTAAAGTTAGAATCAAAACAGATTATCAATTACCAACCACACAGAAGCCAACAGTATCTCTGTCAAAGCTTATTTCCTGTTCTTGACAACTTGCTTGCACATGTCATAATCTTCCAAAATGTATGCCCTCTGATATAAAAGATGTGAAAACCTAGAAGTGGAGGTGTGGCTCATGTGGTAGAGTGCCCGATGTGAGCATAAAAGCCAAGTGGAACTCAAAACCCTGAGTTCAAGACTCAGTACTGGCTCAGAAACAAAATTCAATAATCAAGCAAAGTGCTGTTAAGAACTTTGCATGAAATCTGTTTATGATTTCTTTTTCCTATAAGCATTGCTACTCTACTATGTTTCCTTCCAGCTATAAATACCTGTAATCCTAGCTACTCAGGAGGCTGAGATCTGAGAATCCAAGTTCGAATCCAGCCCTGGTATGAAAGTGCACGTGACTTTTATCTCCAATTAACCACCGAAAAGCCAGACAAAGACCTGTGGCTCAAGTGGTAGAGTGCTGACCTTGAGCAATGGAAAGCTCAGGGACAGTATCAAGGCCCTGAGCTCAAATCCTAGGGCCAGCCCCCTAAAAAAGCAAACAAACAATACAAAACAAAAATTCTTGCAGTACTTGCCTCATAACATTCACCTCTTTGTAATTCTGGGCGGTAGAAGGTTATGGTTGAGTGAGTTTCATAGCTTCATTACCAATTGCAAATTTCTTCCCCCACCTTTCTTCTCTTCCATGGCTGTCTATCTTCCCACTAAACTTTTATCAGCACTGCAGGAATTGAGTGTGCCAGAGTTTGGATCTAGTTCCAGAGTGTTCTCCAAGGATTCCAGTGTTGAAATTTAACTGCCCTTTTGATTGATTAAGGAGACATGAAGTGAATGCCACTCCTTAGCTAGTGGTAGGAAGCTCCATGGCATTCCATCAGACCCATCAGTGCTGGATGCAGGTCACCAGCAGCAGTATAAAGAGTGCACCTGCATTCCAGACTATGGGTGATAAAGATGTGTGTGTGCTGTTTCAGTGATGATAACAGTGATCCCACTGAAGGATGGGGTGGTGGCAGAAGGGAAGATTGTCTGTGACGGGATCAATAGGAATTGCCCAATCTTTCTAGCTCCATTTTGCAGCAAACCTTAGACTGCCAAAAAAAAAAGAGAGAGAGAGAAAAATTGAACAAATTCAAAGGAGGCAAGATAAATAATAAAGAATTGGATGTAAAGTAAAAGAAAAATATCAAGTAAAAGAAAAGTATCAAGCATGCCCACAGACATTATAAATGGGTTTTACTCTCCTTCCAGAAACAAATGATTTAAATAGACCTAGGAGAAAGCACCCTGGATTACAACAAAATGGGTTTTATATTTTAGTTTGCCAACTGTGAAGTATGCCTCCTGGACCCCTTCTGCCTAAGATATAAAAACCTGCAGGCTTGGAGAAGAACTTTGCTTGAGATCTGTTGGTAATTTCTTTTCCCTATAAGCGTCTACTACTCTACTAAGGTTGCTCCAGCTGTAAATTTTCCAGTTAGAAATTCCTCTTGATTTCTGAACATGAAGGAAGTCCCAGCAAGCTACTCCAGGTAGTCTGGGATTCCTGTTTCAATTTCCTTAAGACGAAGGAATATGCCATACCAGTTAGATGACAGTCATATACTAGCAAGCTACAGCTTCTCCCTGTGCCAACTGACAGCTCCACGAGGTAGAAGTTACTTGCGGGAATTCAGTCATCAGCTTTGCTCTCCATCTCCAGCTTTCTTCCAAGTATTGTGTCTGACTAAAGAATATATTATTTCTAAAAGTAGATATTACCATAGGACCAAAGCAAATATGAAAATAAATAGATAATACCCTCCCCCACACACAAAGGCACAGACAAAATAATCTATATGTAAGAGTAAGTTCTTTCTCAGTTATCCTACATTTTGCTGTTAATTCATTTTCTCTGTGCCTCATTGTAGACAGTAAGTTTCTACAAGTAGGTGTTTCTGTGTCTGTGTCTGTATGTATCCACATGCATATGTGTGGTTCTAAGCTTTTCTGGGGGAATTTTCCAGGCCAACTAAGAAAGTCAGATGCCACTAAATCCCTGACTCCTTTCCAGTCATAAAGTAGAAAATATAGTCCAAGGAATACCTACAGAAGCAGATGGAGGCCAAATATAGCAATGGATGTGCTGGAATCTACAGAAAGTAACAGTTGCTGTATATATAAGAACACAAGTCACTGTCCAGGATTCTTAATTAAGATATTTTGAAGTTAGTGATAACATCCTTCCTCTCATAAGTCTCTTGAGGAAGTGGCAGATTGTATGGAGATAAAAATGCTTCAAAACTGGAAGGTTACTGAAGGCTTAGCAGGTCTGTGAAGACATATTTCATCTGGGAATAATTAGGGTTCACATTTGTTAGAAATCAGTTCATATAAAATCAGGGGTGTCCTAGAGCATCCTCTCTGACCAAAGAAGGCCAAAATACAAGCATAATGTAGATTTATTTGTGGAATTAATCGCATATGGGAAGCTATCTTCTAAGGAGTTGATGAGAAGCATGCCATGCCTCTATGACCAGGGCTGTTTGGGCCAAGCTCCTTGAAGCTTCAGTAACTGGACTCACATATTCCATTCTGCTCATAGGTCAGGTCTCCTAAACTGCCCCAAGAAAACCTGGTGCTGATACAGCCACATCCCTTGCTTTATAGAAAAAAAAGACAAAATGACACTAAATGAAAGGACCTCCAGGACATAGAAACAAAAGCCATATAATGAGTGATTGTTGTCCTTAATGTACTATGTTAACTCTCATCTCCTTTGCTGTCCCTTGGTTATCTCATATTGTTACAGTATTTTACCTTGTTATCTGATATATTGTATATATGTTTATTTGGTTATTCGAAATAGGATAAGGAAGGGGGGAAAACAAGCTGAGAAGCGGGGTGGGAGAAAGGAAATGAGGACCAAGACATGAGAAAGAGTATAAATGTTTGTGAAGTAATGCACCTTCTATCTGGTGAATATTATGTAACCCTTCTATTAATTACAATAAAATATATGAAAAAAGGAAAATAAGAAAAAAAGACAAAGAGAAATGTAAATAAAAAGGAAGAATGACACGGAGAGGGATAGTGTTGTTCATTAAAATAAAAATGCAAAACCTTAAAAACATGAAAACCCATCAGTCTATAAGGGCAGATAAGTAAAATAAGTTTCCAAAGAACAATTAAGGAATTTTTATATCCTTGTTTAGTTAGATTAAAAAAAAAGAATTGTGAAGGTAAGGTATGGAGGGGTTGCAGTAAGTAAGATAATGAGCATATTTCCTTTTAAGCAATGTCACCAGCTCCCCCATTCTCTCCCAGGTTTCTCCCCATCCAACTCCTTCCCCATCCATCATACTGTCTAGTGGGTTTCACTTCTCAATTGCTTTACCCTTTATCCCACTGTTTCTGTACTTCCCCTTCCTCTCCCCAAATTAGATAAACTTACATATAAGACAAAGGGTACAAAAATAATAAAAAAATGTTGGAAGGGGATAAACCAAAGAAAAATAGAACAAAAAAGAAAAAAAGAAAGAACTGTAACTACAGTAAAAATATCCTCTTGCTTTCTTTTCCTGGAGCTCATTTTGATGAGCATCATTTTACATGATCCTATGCACATAACTCTTGAGTCCTTGTGGTTCTCTCTGAAGATGTAAATGAAAAGTCCTTTACTCAGTGATCATTAAAATATGAGCAGGTGTGGTGGTAAGACCACTGGTCTCAGGTATGCAGGAGGCATAGGCAGGAGACTCATAGTCCAGACCAATCCTGGGGGGAAAAACAAACAAACAAACAAAAAAAAAAACAAGACTCCCATCCAAAAATAACATCAAGACCTCAAAAAGATGGGGCTACAATTCAAGTGGATTACCACTTGCCTGAAAGCAGGAAGTTTTAATTTGAACCTCTATACTACTGGGAAAAGAAATAGAGAAAAGAAACATATAAAGGACAGGGATATATAAGCAGAAACAATTATAAGTCATTTTTACTGGAAAGCAGTGCTAAGGAACTCATCCAGAATGCAAATGGAATACTTCAAAAGATAAACTTCTCTTCAGAGCCAGAGAGAATATTGTGTGTACCAAAACTTCTTCACTATGTTTTCAATAGCAAGAGAACAGACACCATAGCAGAAAAGAAATCTTGAAAGGGAATTTTCCAGAATGTAAGCAAGAATCCACACATGCTAAAAGAGCTGAAGCTTCTTGAATGTCAAGTAGTAAAAATTAAGAGAAATATATAGCTATAGATTTCTGCAAAGCAAAATAACATTACAGTTAAAAAACCAAAGTCTTAAAAACTAGTAGACAAAAGCCAAAGGTACATCAGAGGGGATGATGACAAATGAGAGACTTTTTATTGACAGTGTAAACCAGGAGAGAGTGGGAAAACATCTTCAGGATGAGTGAACAAAAATGTCAGTTTAGAATTCTACAGCCAGTCAAACTATTTTTCAAAGGTTATGAGGAAGAAAAGTTAATCAAACTTTTATCAAAAAAAGTGAGAAGAAACAACTTTTTTTCCTTTATCTTTTTCTTTCTTTCTTTTTGTCGGTTGTAGGGATTGAACTTTGGGACTGGGCACTGTCCCTGAGCTCTTCAACTCAAGCATAGCTCTCTACCACTTGAGCCACAGCTCCACTTCTGATTTTCTGGTAGTCAATTGGAGATAAGAGTCTTACAGACTTTTCATTCCTGGGCTGGCTTTGAACCACAAGTCTCAGATCTCAGCCTCCTGTGTAACTATGATTACAGGTGTGAGCCACTGACACCCTGCAGAAAAAACAACTTTTAATGTCTTTGCAGTGAAATAAAGAAGTTTAGGTAGATGCCTGTCCTGGTTTGACCATCACACAATGTATACTTGTATCAAACGTCCTCTTGAGTTGATTGAGTTAATGAATTAGTTAAAACATAAGGTGGATTCATGGCATTCCTTGCTTTCATTTCTCTCTGCTAATATGAGGAAAGAATCATTAAGATCTTATCACCCATAGGCTTCCTTGAAAGAGTTATTGTAAGGTCATCTTGAACATAAAGGAAAATGTTAAGTGGAAGAAAATGATGCAATAAAATACTAATGCATAGCTTATTGTCTCCAATAGAGTGCCTTATGACATTTGACAATTGGAACAATGGGTAGTTATTGCTTCTTGAGGGACCCTTTGTTGAATTACAAGATACCAATGCAAAAACAAATATCAACATGGAGTTGAAGATGGTGGCATAAGCCTATAATCTCAGCTACAGAAAAGGCAGGTATACGGAAGAAACATGCTTCAAGAACAACTTAAGCAAAACTGAAGTCTCCATATGGACAAAAATAATTAGCTGATGTTGGTTCAGGCCTATAATCTCAACAATACTGAGGATATAGGTTAAGGAGAAAGGGTGTGGAATCCAAGTCTCTACCTGAATGTCATGATGCTTACATTGTTTACGTTCTTCATACCGTCTTCCTGCTCAGACTCTACTCCACTTAATAAAAATCTATTTTGTAAAAAAATAAAATCTAAGTTTGGAGTTTGCCTATACTACAGCACAAGACCTTCACCCCATACCAAATGAAAGCAAATAGTCTTGAAAATTTGGCTCCAGTCATAGATTACCTATTTAGCGACCCAAAGGCCCTGAGTTCAAACTCTAGGACAAACAAAACAAAGGTACTCTCATTGAAATAAACTTGCATAGTTAATTTAATGTTAAATATAAAAATAATTGACTCTACCCTTAGATTTTCTAGAAAACAGTTTTCAAAAGACCATCAGGTAGAGTATTAACTGTGTTTAATTGGAATTCTTCATCTAGTTGAGAGAACTGGAGTAATACAAAATGTGTTGGGGCTTCCTAGAAATATGCAGAATGAGATACCCATAAAATGAATGAAAGTATTAAAGTACCTCAAATTTGCAGGGAAAATAATACACATAATTTTAGAGAAGTAAGGGATAAAGAAAATGTTTTTATCTAAGCAGAGCAGGAAAAACTTATAAAAATATATTTAAATATTCCAACCATAACAAATGCTAACCTTGAGTTGTAACAAATATGTTCCCCTTAGATTGGATTTTTTAAATCCTCCCTATGTGCTGCCCAGAAGAGTTACTTCTGAAAGATTCACAGAATCTTAAAAAAAATAGGCAGTAGAAGCAAGATAGCAAATATAAACAAAAGAAAGTTTTAGTAGCAATATTCATAACAGACAAAATAAAACTCCCAATGATAAAGCATCAGCAATAATAGAGACACTGCAGCAGGAACAATTTTACAATGTAAACCAAAACAGCTACTGCATGACCAGGCTGGTCAACCTAATATCATGAGACAGAATTCATTGGTAGCATGGCTCAAATCCTTTCTTCATGACTCCATTGTCAAAGCCCCACCGATGGTCCTCTACTTATCCTCATCCTTTTCATACTTCACATCCTTCAAGGAGGGAACCTATATTCTTCTGGAAAGAGAACTGATTCTTTCATGTCTAAAAATCCCATTATTAATATTTAAACAGCTCAGCACAAGAGGTTAACAAGTCCAAGGAGTGAAGACATTAAATAGTGAGATTGCTGTCTTCCACTGCAAGGATTGTTTGAGTTGGAGAAGAAAGAAACAGCAGAAATACTTTGCTAGAAAAGGAAAAAGAGAAAGTGATTCTTTTGATATCTCTTTTTATGATGATAATTCTTGACAGAATAGCCATTTTATCAGTAAATGAATTCCTACCAGGAAGAAGGATATTAAATCTCTCTACATTTCTTTTCGTGGCTCATATGATCCCCACACATAGAATGAAATTTGGAACAAAATAATAATAAACTGCGGCAAACATAGCACACCAGAGCCATTTAATTTCTTTTTTTCATTCTTTCTTTTTTATTTTTTGCTAATGCTCTGTTTTTCTCTCCACAAGTCAAGAGTGAAGGCAAAATATAGCATTGTTGTCAGGAACAATAAAAACATCTTCCCTCTTTCTTCTTCTGAACTAAAATATAATTTAGATGTAAATATACTTCATGCTTTCAGTTACTAACTCCTGGATGCCCTTACAGGCTGTTCCAGAGGACAGACTGAAGCAGGGGTTCAATTCAACACCACACTTACTGCGGCCTTGGTGTGCCAATTGCTGTAAGCCCTATAACTCGAGAGTACTCCACAGCGCACCCTTAGCCAGCCGTGGTGGCTCACGCCTGTAATCCTAACTATTCAGGAGGCTGAGATTTGAGGATCAAGGTTCAAAGCCAGTCCAGGCCCTAAAGAACCTGAGATTCTTATCTCCAATGAACCACTAGAAAACGGGGAAGTAGGGCCATGGCTCAAAGGGTAGGGCAAAAGCCTTGAGCTGAAGAGCTCAGGGACAGTGCCCAGGCCCAGAGTTTAAGCCCCATGACAAACAACAAAAACAACAAAAACGCTACTATCTGCCCTTGGTTGTTGGCCTCTGCATGGGACTCCTTCCACACCTAGATAATTCCCCAACGAATTGCTCAACATTTATGATGGTTTTATCTCCTCTGTCCATCTCCATTCCCACAAATGTCATCTAGTTGTTCCTTTAGTCTCACCCTCACTTCTCAAAATAGACTCTCCATGGGTCTTCTTGCATCTATTCTCATCTCTTGCTCCAACATTTCTTTGATACCCTAGACAGAAGAATATTTCTTACACAAAAATTTGACCATCTTGCTTACAATGTGCAAAGAGAGAAAACAAAAGGAAGAAAAAGCTCGAAAGGAATTTACATTCCCTGACATTATTGAGCAGATGTCAAAAATCAACCTCAATATGCTCAGGTTCTCTTTCTGTTCTTTATGCTCAATATATCTTCTTCACTAGCTGTATATTTCCCTAACTATTCTCTGAATGCATTGGAGCATCTTGTTTCTAAATAATTCTTTCATGGGTGAAAACTTGCTGTAGTATCACTAAGGTCTCCCTCATGCCTGTGCATTAAAGACTTGGCTCCCAGGATATGACTATAAGAATGTGGTCAAGTCTTTTAGAGATGAGCTTTGTGGAAGGTCCTTGGGTCATTGAGGTTATTGCCAAAAAAGGGATTTGGGGGTTCCAACCTGTGATTTCTCTATTGGTTATTTTCTGGCCATGTAAGGAACAATTGCCCTCTGCATAAGACTCCATTCTTTTGCTCTTTAGCAGCCCTCATCCCCTCCCCACCAAACACATACCAGACATTTGAAATAATAGAATTAACTAATCAGGGGTTGAAACCTCCGTAACTGAAGGTTAAATGAGTCTTTTCATTTAAATGTTGTCTTCGTGTGTGTGTGTGAGAGAGTGTGTGTGTGTGTGTGTGTGTGTGTGTGTGTGTGTGTGTGTGTGTGTCTGTGCACTGGATTTTTCCACTACTACTTTGGTCTTCCATTTAGAGCTGCACATGGGAGTAGATAAATAGGTAAACAGACAGATAGGGCTTATTTTACTTGGCTTATTACTTTTGCTAGCCTACATTAATAGTCAAAGTTTACATAGTCAAATTCCATAAGAAAGTGAAATACTTAAATTATTCAAGTTCTAACTTAAATCCTTTTCATCAATTTACTCTTTTCTCCTCCACTACTTACTGATTTTTTTTCCTCTCAGACAGTTCTATGCTTATTCTCATGTACTGTTACTATCGCTTTGTATTATATATTTACAATCAGAGTATTTGTGAAAATATGCAATATTTGGACCCCTTACTTATACTGTCTCAACATAATGGTATCCATTTTCCTGCAGATAACATCCTGATATTCATCTTTTGGGCTGAGAAATATCACAAATAATATTTGTGTGTGTATATACCACATTTTCTTTAGTCATTCATTTGTTCGGGGGCATCTGGTCTGATGACATGTCTTGGCTATTACAAACACTTCTGTGATTTTTAAAGAGTATGCAGGTATCTCTCTGGAGTGTTGATTGATAGTTTTTCAAATACATTCCAAAAGTGGTATAACAGAAAAGAGAGCCAGAAGTGGTGTTGTGCCTTAAGTGGTACTGCACTAGGTTTTGAGTTCAGAGAGGCACAGGTACAAACACCAGACACTGAGTTAAAGCCCTGGGACTTCAAATAAATAAATAAATAAGCAGATCTTTCAATGATTACTGAAATTACCATTAATGTTCAGCTGTTTATATGGCCTTTCAAACATAAAAGGGAGTGTATTTCTGAATTATATAACTAGAACTGATTTCGCTGAGAAATAGCTGAAATCATTCTAAACCCTTTCCTATTGTTTTTGGTAGAATTGCAGTCACATCATCTGTTTTATATTGGAGAGTTATAGAGAAACAACACATTGAAGACCAAGTTTAATTTGTTCCTTCCCAGAAGGAGCATAAAGACTCAGTATTAGGATTGAATTCCAAAGTAGATACTAATCAAAGACAGTTCTGGCTTAATCTTTAATGCATAAATAGAACATTGTGGTATATTCAGCAAAGACATATTACAATTTCTGTTATATCCCCAGATATAAAACTTGAAAAAAACTCCATCAATGGTATCTATCAGTTGCCCTAGAAGATACCCTATATGTGAATTCATAGATTGTAAATTACAATCTTCATATTCTCTCACATTTCAGATGGTTCCAATACTAAGCAAGCCCATCTCCTCTGGGCATGGATTTGCTTAGAGTCCCCATAATGTGGTTTTTAGAAATTTTACAGAAAATGCTTTCTTAAATTTATATTTTTGGAGAAATTTAGTTTCTTCCAATTGTAAGGTGGAGGCCACTTTTATTTTTAGGTAATAAGAGCACATTGAGTTTATATTCTAGGAATCTGACTTCTACCAACTGAGGGAAAATCTTTGAAGAATTCATGTGATTATAATAGGTCTACGAAGGTAAGTCAGAGTAATCGTTCCATTTAAGGGAGGAAGAATTAGTAATATTAATTATGCATGTCCCTCTTGTTATAATTTCACAGGAGAGGCACTGGAGGTAAAGGTTTTGAGTACCAAAATTCTTCCTACCACATGCTCTTAAATGGAAATGAATCCAAGAAATTAGGCCAAGCCCAACATTTCCCTTTTACTTTGTAAAATCTTGTTGCATTAGCCAATTGAAACTAACAACTAACCCAAGCAAATCTTTAGTTGCACTATGATTGCTTTATGACCTGCTCTTTTTTTTTACCATCATCTAAATTCTGGCTAGACATCTTTAATCTCATAAATAACACAAATTCTCTTACTAGGTTGGATGCTTTAAAAGTGTTGTTCTTAATGTACTATTTCACTTCTCTCCTTTTTTTTGTCCTTTAATCTCATGTTGTTACTATACCTGACTTTATTACCTGGTATATTGTATATATGTTTATTTGTTTATTTGAAATAGGGAAGGGAAGGGGGAAAATAAGATGATTTAGAGGGGGTGGGAGGAGATAAACAAAGAAAAAAACATGAGAAGGGGTATCAACGTATGAGAAGTAATGCACCTACTACCTGACAAATGTAACTGTAACACCTCTATCCATCATCCTGACAATAAATTTTTTTTAAAGTGCAAACTTCCAGGTACTTTTTAAGAATATCATTCATAGCTCTTGCTGAATATTTGAGTTTAATGATGATAGTTCTAATTTGTAATGACTTCATGTCATAATTTTACTGTGAATTAACAGCAAATCCCTGTTTCTATAATATGAGAGACAATAGACTATTAAAAAAAAAGTTTTTATTTATTTATTTATTTATTGCCAGTCCTGGGCTTGAGTTCAGGGCCTGAGCACTGTCCATGGACTTTCTCAAGGCTAGAGCTCTACCACTTGAGACTCAGCACCACTTCTGGCTTTTTTCTATGTATGTGGTACCAAGGAATCGAACCCGGTTCTTCATGCATGCTAGGCAAGCACTTTAAACACTAGGCCAAACTCCCGGCCCTATTTATTTGTTTTAATGAACATTTTGTGTTGTGGTAGCTCATGGCTGGCTGGCACTCCTGCTTTTGACCTATGGAATCATGTCATGTCAGGAATATGTAACAAAACAAAACTACTAATCACAGAAAGTGGGGGAAGAAGGGAGGGAAGGAGAGGCAGGAGAGTTACACAATCCTTCAAGAATATGTTCTTAGCCAGGCATGGTGGCTCACGCCTATAATCCTAGCTATTGCGGTTCAAAGCCAGCCCAGGCACTAAAATTCGGGAGACTTTTATCTCCAGTTAACCACTGGAAAACCAGAAGTGGTGCTGTGGCTCAAGGGGTAGAGTGGTAGCTTTGAGCCAAAGAGCTCAGGGACAGTGCCCAGACTCAGAGTTCAAGTCCCACAACCAAAAAAGAAAAAAAAAAAAGAATATGCTTTTAATAACCCCAAACACCTTCCAGGCCCCATCAACTAAAGATTCCATCTCCTTCAATAGTACTGAATTGGGATTGTGTCTTTAATTCATGGCTTTCCGAGGGACATTTATGATCCAAGCTGAAAGACTCAGTATCAGTATTTAATTGAATTTTGGAGTATCTGCTTGATCTGATTAGCTAAGTTCATATCCAAAAGACAATACCAGAGATGAGCTTCACAAGGCCGGTGGGTCTCAGGGGAGAGGAGAAGGGGTCCATTCAGTGGAAACACAAGCACCCCTCTTCTGGATGCACACATGGCTTATTCCATCTCCCATCATTGTTTCCCATCTGCTCATGCATTTCCTCCCAGAGTAGAGAAGTTTTGATTTGATGACCACTTGAGGGTTTTCCTCTTTCTCATCCTGTTGGTGAAGTGACTCAGAGGAAGATGTATTGCTCAGGTTCAAAACTGTACATGCAGTGGACATATGTCAAATCAAGAAGCATATGCCTGGGACATTTGTTGAAGACCTCAAACAAGCCATCCATGTTTGATATAGATTTGACAGAGATCTTCAAAGACATCTCCTCAGTGTTAGAACACATTGACTATTCTAGAACAGGACTCAAATTTTGTGATGCTTGAGTTCAAAGTTACTTTTTTTTTTCTGTTTGGAAGTTGTCCTGGGGGAAAAATACAAGAAAGCAAAAACCATTCGGAACTCCCAAGGAAGACAATATGTAATACACTGTTAATTTCTCTTTCCAAGAACTAACTTTAGAGATGATTTTCTTTGATCACAATATATTTCATATAAAGTTTAAAATGTGTTTATGTTGGTACCTGTCTTCCATTCACAGACTATAATTAAAGACAAACTAAACAGTTTGTCTTTACTAAAGACATAAGACAAACTAAACAGAGCCTAACTGTTCTGTTAGAGCTTTAAGACTTTAGAAGAGCAAATGAGATCATCTGATGGTCAAAGAAACAGCGCCATGTACCGAATCACCTAAATTGCTGATGTAATGAAGTAAGGAGGTAGAGGACAAAACACCTCATATCTACTTGGAGATAACAATTATCATAAAGGATTTCTTTAGATGATGAATTCATTTGCCTCTGGATCTCTTGCTTATTGTAGCCAGGGATTGTCTTGTGTCTTTGTCTAAATTTTGCCTCCTTGAGTGAAATAGAATGCAGACTGCTTTTCAAAGCAGTCTTTCAAAATTTTAAATAATATTTTTTCACTTCTCAGTCTCATTAAAATTCAATTAAAATGCAAGATTTGTTTTGTTGAGACAACTCTCTTGGCTAAATACATGGCTGGGGTTTTGCCACCCAAGAAAAAGCCAGAAACTACAACTTTACAGACATTATAATCACTGCTCAAACCTAAAATGTTTATAGTTACTCAACCACATCTTCATAATCAGAGGCAGGACCAGCCCATTCATTTAGGATGGACTGATTGCTTAGTAATTTTAAAGTGTTTTAAACATTTAGAAGCATATTTCCTTTCACTGAAATAAATGAAATCGCTCTGATTGTTAACCAATAGACTTTATAATCTTAAGATCCAAGAGTATACTGATTTTCCTCTAGAAGTGTGTATTCAAATGCATCATTTTTGAAAGGGCATCTATACAAAAACTGTATTGAACAAATCTGAATAGAAAAAGGAGATGTTCTTCAAGGGAGTAAAGGGATGAAATCAGAGCAAAGGAAGAGAGAAAGCTGGGGTGATATTGGGGAATTTGGGTGTTGGCAACTTTGTAGATGTGTAATTTCTAATTGAATTACCAAGAGGAAAAATCAACTTTATCTTAAGGACACCAACTGCTTATACAATCTGGAGTCAGGACACTCATGAAGCAGGCCTTTGAATCCCACCATAGTTGATCATCCAGAAGACAGTCACTATCCTCTTTAGTAGTTATGGTTCAGAAGGTGAAAAGTGTTCCTGGTTTATAATATTAAAAACAAGCTTTAACATTATTTTTTTTACACCTCAAAGTGGCATAGAAAGAATTTCAAGGTTTCTCAAGTAAATTTTCGAATTTAGGAGCAAAGCCAGTGGGTAAAAATAGGGATAGTAGGGACTTAGAGACCTGGTTTGATAGCGTAGGTCAAGCTGGGAGAAAATGGCTCTCTTAGCCAATCTTCATCAGAGCATGGTTCATCTGATTCTGTCAGCCAAAAATACTCTGTGTGGAAGAGTGGAGACTGTTCATTTACTGAACAGAATAACAACTTCGGAGGAGGACTGACTGGTCAAGCCCTTGTCCTTACCATTCTTCATTTCTGTTGTGACCACTCTCATTCAGGCTGGAGGAGGAAGTATCATGAGGTGTGTCGTATTTAGAATGATGAATACAATGTACCTAAGAGCTAATATCTTGGCAAATTTTTGAGAAAGAAAATGAGACTAAATACTTCTGAAGAATTGGTTATGGAGATGATTTGCAATGTCACTACCAAATCCAAGCCAATGTCACTTTCATTACCATTTTGGAAATTAACTTTACAACTTGGCAGTGAAAGGAGACTAAGGGGAGGAAAAGGGGGAGAAAATGAGGGAGGGGGGTAGCAGTTCAAAAAGACCTGACTTATGCAACTGTAACCCCTCTGGACCTCACCTTTACAATAAATACTTTTTAAAAAATTATTTAGTTTTCTCTTTCACAAAAACAGAATTTAATGTTTTTCTACTTTTGTCTCCCTCAACAACAGCAAAATTGGGGCATATTGGGAACATGTATTTCCTTATCATTATCGCTTCAGTACACGACAATGGAGCTAGTGTATTGTATATGTTCTACAAATGCAGGCCAATGGAGGAAATGAGGAAAGTGAAAAGAATAATGGCCAAAATGGGCACCAATATTTCAGCCTCAAAACCACAAACTGCTGTAAAATGAGGAGAAACAAAGTATCTCAGGAGATGTGAAGCATTGCTGTTTATGGTCCTTAAGATATTCTGTTTGAATATGCACACAGAGGGAAAAGAGTCCAATAGATTCTCCTGATGGTATCCATAGCACCCTTTATTGCATCTTATTCTATGTGTTCTTCTTGTGGAATGTGCCTTCCTTCCATTAGCGCTTCATGAATTAACCATAACTGCCACCAACGTAATTAAAATATTGATTGCCAAGAGGAAGTGAGGATTCAGCATTAATTCACTCAGCACAAACATATTGAGTCCTATTATGTGTCACTCCTTGAAAAAAATATATATTCAAGTAATTATCATGGCTGTACTAAGTTAGGGGTAATATTGAATTATAAAAGAGTACAGACAATCATTTTACAGCTTCAGTCCTACCAGATATATTCACTTCCATGATTAAACCATGAGTTTCTAAGCAGAGAAGATTCTCCAGGATGTTTTAAAATGCTGTATGGCTGTGGTCACTGAACAACTCATCCCTCAAATGGGGTGACCTGAATATTCCCAAAGATTCGATAGTCTAACATTCAGGAAGGCAATATCATGCCTAGGCCTATTCTAGAATCTCCTCTGTAATGAATGATGCTCATTTTTCCTTAAAACCCTAATACCTTTCACCCCTATGTTTCGTCTCCATCTGACTCTCTTAGAGGGTGAATTACTTTTTCCAGGTGTTCCCTTATGAACTGGTTGATAATATTTATAATAACTAATGCTTAACTGAGAGCACACAAGATGACAGGCACTTTAGTAATCTTTGTAATAAAATAATGGTTGACATTCTTCTTATGCTTAGTTTGTACGCTGGCCTTTAAGTCAGTTTCTCAATATCAGATAGCCTGACTCCTGGCCTGATATATTTAAAAGTATTCTATATCTAAGAATTTTTGTTGGCCACAAGTTCTCAAGGGTGATTGTTTTTAATCCATCACTTTGGTATGTCTGGCTAGGTTTAGACAGGTATGTCTCACCACTTTTGCCCTCTAGAAATACCTAGAAGCAACCTGATAGGTTTGCATATGGAATATAAAATCATATGCATAAAACGTATCTTTGCATCACATATAAAAATAGATTCTAATGCCAAAGAGTATTATGGGATGCAACAAGGGCCCCAATATTTGAAAGCAAAGGCATCTACTGATTCTCTACCTCAAATGACGTTAAGTATGAACTGTAGCTAATGTAGAAAGTGAGGAGGAAGTACAGCTATTTTGAAACCATGGATGGTAAAATGACTGATATACAAAGTAAGTCTGAACAATAAAAGTGTATTTGGACACTGCTTGAGGGTTGTAGCCAGCAGCCAAGCAACAAAGGTGGTGCTATGACAATAGGGAATTGGTGCCAGATTTTTATGCAGTAACTTTGGATCTGGATTCTTGGTTGTGTTGTTTTCCATGGTTCTTCTCGCTTGTTCACTTCTCCCATGGACCATAGTTTGACTTTAGCTCACAAGAGCACTTTGCATGACATGATCTGATCCCGTGTTGGGGGCTGGGCCACAGACAGTTCCTGAGGGAGTCACTACCTGTAATATCAAATTGAAGCAACAAAGGATCAAACTGAAGCAACAAAGAGACTTAGTGGAATGTGGATTTGAGGCTAGGCTTCCTTAGGATTCATTCTTAAGTCTAATTTTGGGTTTACAGCAGGTGCTATTCTATTATCTCAACAAATGATGCTCCCACAACTTCCGTTTGAAGTCATATTCCAGCAGAATGTCCATAGACAATAACTGAAAAATTTGTAAGAAATATATACATCATCGCCGGGTGCGGTGGCTCATGCCTGCAATCCTATCGACACAGGAGGCTGAGATCTGAGGATCAAGGTTCAAAGCCAGCACAGGCACAAAAGGACCTGATACTCTTATCTCCAATTAACCTCTAGAAAATGGGAAGTGGGGCTTGACTCAAGGGTAGGGAGGTAGTCTTGAGCTGAAGAGCTCAGGCACAGTGCCCAGGCCCAGAGTTCAAGCCCCATGACCAAAAAAAGAAAAGAAAAGAAAAATATACATCATAACCATCATGACTGCCTCTCTGAAGTTTTGAGTTGGGTTAAGCAAGTGTCTATATGCTACATCTTAGCAGCAGACCCTTGACGCCTCCAATTTTTGAAGCAAGCAAGAGAAGCTATAGGACTTTTAAAAAAAGTGTTTTTTTTTTCTGTATAACTGCAAAGCTTCTTTCATGAATTAGAAACTGAATCTATTCAATAGGCAGAGATAAGAACTAGATCAGCACCAGAGAGGAGAAATGTATCACAAATCCAGATTGAAGTATCCAGTTCATTTTCACACTTTGGAACAACACCAACACAATCCAGGCCATTTTCAGCGTAGTGACACTTTAATGCTTCTCTACCACAAATAAAGAAGGGATAGCTGCTAAATTAGATTCTGGGGTACCCAAAATGTTGTCAGCTTGTAATTTATCACTGGAATGACCTGGACTTCTGTATGAGATAGATCCATGAGAATTCAAATTGTCCTCATCTAGTCATGAAATAAAGTTCATTTACCTGAAATATCTTTTACAAATTAAATTATTAAAAATCAGTTTATGACATATTACTTCTGCCCAATCCCAAACTGATTGGTAAACACTTTTGCTAAATGACAGATTTAATTCATCTATGAAATTTGGTAATTAATTTTAGTAAATAAGCAGGATGATTTAGAAACATTAATAAGAATATCATAAATGCTCAAAAAGAGTATGCAACTTAGGTTGTTACTATGGAATGCAAAATATTGGTATTAAAATACTAATTATGCTAATATATACAAATATGTAATATACCGATAAATTAATTATATAAATGAATTAATATATTAATATAATACATAATGATATACTAATAATAACATACTAATAATAGTACAAGCATTCTCTTCTTTCAAAAGGTACACTACATGTTCCAAAAGCAATGTTTCTTTAGATGTGGATTTTTGATTCATGTAATTAAAATAAAAAATACTTCTATTTTGATTTTGTCAGTTGTATCAGCTCTTGGATCCGTGCAGGCGGAGTTCACAGCTCATTTGCTACATGTACAAATTACTTGCCACTATTTATTATGGGATGTGTTTGCTTCTGACACCTCCAAATTTATGTCTATTCATAGAATCAATTACAGCTACCCCTTGAGGGCATCCATTCCTGGCTTCCTCCCTTGGACACTTGCAACCTTTGATATTGAATCTTTCTCCTAATAACTAACAAGTTGATGTCTCCTGTTGCTTCTTGTTAGAAACCAAACTGTCAGAATTTCACAGTGAGGTGATCCTTTTTGCTACTTCATGTAGTTTTTAGAGACTTTTGTATGCCATATTTTACTTTCAAAATGTAAGCTATGTCAGCTAAAATATGTGGGTTTGGGCAAATACCTTTAAGTTAAATCTACAGTTATCATTAGCAAAGACATACTTATGTTTAGCATTTATGAGTACAAACATAACAAGTACACACATACATTGTGTATCAGTATCAGTGAATAAAAGTATGCATTATTACTTTTAGTAAGGCTGCTAATTGATCTATCAAATATTCTGGAGCAACTTTTGATAATTAGTATAGTTGGTGAATTTGACAAAAATCAACAATTTAAAAACTGATCCCCTTCATAAATGGCTTTCAGGGCTATGGATGTTAGATGCTTGCTTGCCATATGCAATGGTCTAGATTTCATCCCGAACACAGAAAATAACTCTCCTTAAATAATTTTTGGATGAGTGAACCACTCACCAAATACATTAGTATGCAAAATGCAGTTCTGCAAATGATTATGCTAACCACCTCCCCTGTCAGAACATGTCCATGATCCTTTACTGAGAACATTTGTTCAGAACTAGACACTTGATTCCAGCTGGACAAACCTGACCTTTCTCATAACTGGCCTCTTGTCCTAAAAAAAAATAAACCCAGTTTATCATCTGGGTTTAATGATGGCTTAGCTACTGATAGAAATGAGTTAGACTGAAGAAGACACATGGACTCCAAAAGCAAAGGAAATGATTATAAATGGCTGGGGTACTGGCAGCTCTCATCTGTTATCCTAGGTACTCAAGAGGCTGAGATTTGAGAATTTCAGTTTGAAGCCTAGGAAGTAAAGTCCATGAGACTCTTATCTCGAATGAAAAGTCATAATAATACTGGAAGTTAGAGGTATGGCTCAAGTAATTGAGTGCCAGCCTTGTGTGGAAAAGTTAACGGATAGTACCAGGACTAGAGTGAAAGCCCCAATACTGGCAAAAAATAAAATAAAAAAAAAAGACAAGATTTGAATGGAATTGAGTGCCCAATTGTGCCTGATACTCATGTATATTTGCATCTCTGAGTGCTTTCCATCGGTAAAGATGCTTTATAGAACTAATAATAAACCTTCATTTTGGATAATCCAATTAATCTTGGGTTTCTGTTACAGCTATTATATGGACATTGACTGTCCCCTAAAAGGTCCATAAGCCAAAGTATGGTCCCGAGGTAGCATAATTAGGGGAAATCTTTAAAAGTATAAACAAGTGAGGAGATTTGAGGAGGCTTTCTCCTTAAAGGGAATTATGGGAGCCCATGTCTTTTCTCTCAGTCTCTCTTGCTCACTGGCTTACAGTGAAGTATTCTCACTATGGAATATTGCCTACCACAGGCCTAATGCTAGAGCTGACCAAAATGAACTGGAAGCTCCAATTGTGTTGAGCTAAAATAAACCTTTCTCTTCATATATTGATTACCTCGGGTATTTTATTAAAATGGTGGAGAGCTAACAGAATAACATTCATATAAAACACATTAAACTTTTATTTTTTAAGGATGTCAACAAGTAATCATACTAGCAAAAATAAAGTGGTGTGATGCCAGCTTAGGAGTTACAAAACAACTGCAAACACCGCTTTCTATTCTTATATAATCTAAACATTTTATAGTACCTGCTCAGCAACTATGTATAGCAATTGACAAGCTGTTGAGAAAACAGATATGAATATAACCTATATCTCCAAAATAGACAAATAAAAATTCATATATTTCTTAAATATAATCACAAAAATATGCAGAGCTCACATCCGGAGCAAATTATAACTTTATCTTCCTTATAGTTTCATAAAATTGAATAGAATTAATAAATTGTCACAATTTCTCCCTTTCAACACACAAGTACCAGGCACAGATTGCTTGCCAGACAATATTTATCCAAGCTTTGGAACTCTGATAGCCCTTATTTTACTCAAATATTTGAAAGGAAAAAAATGCTCTTGAGCGTATTTTATATTGCTAGAAAAAGTTGGTACAAAATAAGACATAAGGATTTAAAGAAAATAATCATGAAAGCCCAAATTTACATAAAATTAGTGCAAATATATTACACAAAATCAATAATGTGAATGTCATTTTAGGTCCGTAGTTATGCATTAATCCTACCACAGTTCTTAGACTCTGGTTATAATTTTCCAACACAAAAGAAATATTTTGTCAGGCATGTCTATCATGGTCTGTATTACCACTGACCTTGGTTTTTATATGATCCTATCAAATGCTTCATGTGTAGTTAACAATTACTACAGGTTCTACAAGGACTGACTTTAGGAATTACAGTTTATCAGTGGTTAGCTTCTTAAACCAGCTACGCTTTCTAATTTATTCTCAAAATAATCTGCATAGTAAATAGGATGAAGAAATTGAGGATTTTTTAATTAACTGTAATTGTAAGAATGACATTAATGGATTATTCCATGTCAATTACCTAAAGCTCATAATTTGTGGAATGAATGTAAAATACCTGATTTAGTTGAAATTTATATATTCCCTTTAACATGCTCATCTGTTCAAATCTTAGGTGGTTTCAGATTATGCATTGTTACTGCCTGTTATAATTCATGAATACACATTAAGACATCTAACATGCAACTCCAGATGCATAGTTTCAATAATAAGAACATTATACCTTCGGTAGTATGGATATGATAATTTGGCTGTAAAATCAAGCAAGGAATCCTAATTTTATGTTTAAAAATAAATGTGCAAAACAAATCTGTTGAAGTATATAAATACAACTAGATAACTAGTGGAATATTTTGCCTACTAAGGGTGTCTCCTGAGACCTAGATTTATTTTCCTCTAAAATCCATACTACAAATTCAGGTACCATACCACATTAAATGACCGCCAAAGGAAGATCGGGTTATGAATTTTAAGCAGATGTACATTAATCTCTGCTCTGTATAAACCCATGTTAGTGAATAATAAGCAAAAAAAATGATTCTCTAACCTGAGATTTTTTTACTCTAACCGCTACCGGAAGTAAAAAGAAAAACTCACATAATATCATGACTCAAAGGAATTATTCATGCATAAGCATCTTGAAGGAATGAAATAGGTGAAGAGGTATCGAAAACCATGGAAACACTCACATTGTGACATAATTTACACATAGGGATAACAAAGCTATTTTGCAACTCTCTATGCTTTCTTACCAGCACACTGCCTGGCTTTGTATCTCTCAAACAGAGAGATGTTCTTAGAACATTCATTACAGTATTATTAACTGCTAGCAGTATTTGAATGTGCTTCTCTTTCCTTCTGTCTAGTCACATTCTGTAGTTTATTTTCCTTGTCTTCCTTTTCTTTTAACCTCTTGTATCAACAGATTGCTAGTGTTTGTCACACTACCCAAACTGACACTGGATGGGTCTAGTTCATGCAGTGAATTGTGGGTAACCGGTGATATATCTCACTCTCACTCTTTCTTTCTCTATCCCAAATGTGAATTCCTGTAAGGCAGAAGATAATAGAACTGTAGAATGAAAGATGTCCCCTTCTTGAGACACTAATGAGGAGGAAAGACACTTGTATAGGTGAGAGCAGAAGAAGTTTACTCTGGATATAGTAAACAGGGTGATAAACAAGTTTGGTCAAGATACTGAGCGAGTTTTGGTGGTTTACTAAGAGAATTATCTATTTAGTTATTTCCCTTTGTCAATTCCTTCTTCTCACCCTTAAACTTCTTTATATCAAGTGCCCAGTAACATGAATTATAAAATGGGGGAGAGAAAGAAAGAGAAGAGACTCATAGTCAAGAAACTCACAAGACTGGGAGTGAATAAACCTGAAGCCAACAATGGTGATGGGGTTTTGTGAATGATATGGTAGGGTGACCTGAATAGATTATGTAATATGAGCTCTCAGGGATGGACCATAAGACTACTGATGCTTGATTAGAATGGAAAGGACAAAAGAAAAGTATCCAGAAGGTAAAACAGAGACAGACATTCCAAACTGCAAGAAATAATACATGTTTCTTAGAGTTCCATATAAAGAATCTCATGGCTTTCTATCATTTAGAGCACTTACTGAAATGAATCAACCCTGTAGTCATTCCTAATTTGTCATTCCTTTCAAATCTTTGCATCCAAAATGCCCTACAGTGCCTTTGTTTTTCATCTTATTCCTGCCTGATGTATCTATCTACCCAGTATTACTCATTTCTCCTTCTCTGAACTTACTGTGGGCCACCAATATCTGTCCTTTCTATAACAACAATTACCTGAAAATGTGTTTTTAATTGCATTTTGCCACCTACTAAGAAACTTCCCTAGAACAGTCTGTGCTGTCTTACTGAGATGGAATTATATCTCTTCCATGGTTAAGACTTTGATTTTTTTCCCTTGACTTTGAATTTAAAAAAGAAGACAGACTTCCTAAGGATGGTATGTATATATGACCTTAGGCTATGAGTTCAGCTCACCTTACATTCCACCACAGTCAGGTACTTCATTACCACACTATCCAGACCAAGCATATGGATACTCTGCATAAACCTAGAACATGATCTATTATACCATGCTTTAAAAAATAATTTATCATCAATTATTTGATGAAAATAAAATGAGTTACACAGAGCTTCAAAGCATCCGATCTATGACGATGTATGGGTAGTTACCTGGACAAGAGAAAAAGGAATGTAGTTGAGACTTACATGATGAAAGTCAGATGACATCCTAAAGCTTCAGAACAATCCTTAGGATTTGTTGCTATGACAGCTTTAATCCTGTACATGTTTTTAATTGTTAAAGGTAATGTGGTTTTGTAAAAAAAAAAAAAAAATTCCTGGGCTCTAGATTCTGTGATGTCCAAATGATGTTTCAGAGTCTCTTTTGTTTTCTTAGATTCTAGAAAAGACAGAAGAAATTCTCATGTAAATTTCTCCATTGTTTAACTTTTTATCTCTTTAAAAGAGGATGAAGGGCCAGGAGTTTGGCCTAGTGGTAGAGTGCTTACCTAGCATGTACAAAGACCTGGATTCCATTCCTCAGTAAAACATATATAGAGAAAGACAGAAGTGGTGCTATGGCTCAAATGGTAGGGTTCTAGCCTTGAGAAACCCCAAGGGCACTGCTCACATCCTGAGTTCAAGCCCCAGGATTGGCAATAAATAAATAATTAAAATAAAAGAGGAAGAACTGTTAACAAACAGAGAGGTAGGGCACTTGACTGGACTTTGTTAGCAAGAAGTCAGTATTGGTGTGGATTCAGTTGTGATGACTCATGCCAGGAGAATCATGGAGCCTGATTCTTGTCTGCACTGGCTGAGTGCAGTGGCCATAACATTCACGTAAGACTGCACTGAGTTGGCTTCTTTCCTTTGTGATTTATTGCTTCAAAACAGATAACCAGACAACAAAGATTTCGTAAGAGCTTGTGGGAATGGTAGATAGATCAAGTCATTGTTTTGTTTTTTTGCTTTTAAATATCATGTTGAACATGTTATGAGCCCAGACCAAAAGTTACTTAGTCCCTTTCTTTGCAACAAATAATTAAATTCACATTTCAGGTATATTTAGTTTGTGTTTTGTTTCTCACACTCTGTAATGACTGTGCACTTGCTGGAATGGCTACAGACTGAACAGTGAAGGAAAGTCTCTGCCCTTAAAGGTGTCCCATCTGCACATTATTGAAATTATACATTCTGTAGGGGACTGATGAAACCTCGATCAATATTCATATGAAAATTACCTCTTCTAGTTCCAGCTTGCTGGTATCCTGCCCCTATGGTCAACTGTCTTGTATTTAGACCATATATAAACAATATGGGTTTTGTCATCTATCCAAATGTTATTGTGTTATGTGATTTTTTTTTGTAATTCACCTGTGCATGTACTATAATTTAGGCAAATTAACCTCATGTATCGCTCTCTTTGTCTGCCTTTCCTATTCCTGTACTGAACAATTGATTTTATTTTGTTTCCTTATGATATACTCATGCATAGTTCCATGTATTGTGATATTATTCATCTTTTATAATGTTCTTTTTTGTTGTCTCTTTCTCTTGTTTTCCCCCAAGGTCTCTCACAGGTATGAATATGTTCTCTTGATATGTGCATATATATATATATGTCTCTTAAGTCAATATGCCACAAATTTGTAGAAGCATGAAAGATTTGGTTCTTTTAACTTGGTTGATTTTACTGACCCTCTCTATTTTCAGCTCTTTCCACTTTCCTGCAAATGATATAAAACTGGTTTCCTTTATGATAGAGTAATGTTATGATGTATACAGTAATGTATGATGTCAGGGTATGACTGCAAATAGTAAATAATATGATAGTGAAGATATTATATACACATAATTATGTATCTATATCATCTAGATCTATGTATAGGTATTTGTAAGTATAGGTACAGATAGGTAGATAGCGGACCATAAATGTTTTAATTCACTTACCAGTTTTCAGACACCTGGACTGATTCCACAGTCTGGCTATTAGGCAGAAAGCTGCCATAAACACAAACACACAGCTCTATTTCTTGTATATTGATTTACTTTCCTCCATGTATATGCCCAATAATGTTTTGGGAAGATCAAGCAAAGCTCATAGAATTTAGTGTTAGGAAAAGAAAAGTTTGTATTCTTCCTTACTGGGTCTCTGATAAAATTTCAGAAATATGTACATAGGTCTAAGCAAGCACTGACTTTCAGAAACATCTGAATGGGAACTTAAAATGGTGCTCAATTGAAAATGTCTCACAATACAGTGTAATTATCTAAATTGCAGGTAACAAGCCGGTAATCTAATTGATTTTGTACAATGGCCTAGATACCGAATGATGTTATACCATATTTAAGTAGGTAACTGAGGAAGAAGACTCATTTGTATGTATCCTCAGAAAATGCTCCAGAGAATAAAAGAGATAATCACAAAAGAAATAAGAATTTTACTTTTAATTATGGTTTTAAAATGTCATTAGCACAAGTACTGGAAAGAAATTGAACTGTGAAATACAAATGTAAAAATCAGAAACAGAATGGAATTATTCCAGAGAGCTCTGAGTCATATCTTATCCCACAAGTTAAATTTCTTTTATTATTGTAATAATTGAGTCTTTCATATGGACAAAAATTGAACAGAAGAAATTAAGAACAGTCCCAGGAGTATGTCATATTTTTTTAAACATCTATGAGGCTTATTTCCATACTATATCTCATTTGAAAGTTATGTGAATACTGTAGAACATTATATTCTGTTATTTCAAGAATATATATATTATATAAGAATATAAAAGATATATATACATATAATGATTTGAGAAAACTTAACACCCAAATAAATTAGATGGACAATGCAACTAATTCATAATATTAATACCCACAAATCATGATTTAAACAATAAAAGAAAATAACTAGTCATGACTAAAATATAACTAGTCATAACTGAAATAAAAGTACCTCATCATAAAACACAGGGGTACCACTGGTTGAAATTGATCTGCAGCACCTTGGCCTTAGCAATAAAGATTTGGAGTTGACACTAAAGGCATAGTCAAAAAAAGAAGAATACAACTATCCCAAACTAAAATATTCTTGTACAGCAAAGGGAATAACAAAATGCAAGGGGCTAGGAGAGAATATTTGTAAACCATACGCCTAATGAGAGTTTAATATTAGAAATATAGAAAGGAACTCAATAACAATTGCATACTCAGAAATTAGCAAAGAAACTGAAGAAAAATATTTCCAATGGACACACCCAGATGCTTAACAGATTTATCACAAAAGAAATGGCAACTGATACTGTCGTGAATGATGTTCACATCTATTGGATATCTGTATTATAAAAGAACTAAAGACAAACACATTGGTTATGATGTGAAGATAAAGGAACTCTTGTGTGCTGTTGGTGAAAATGTAAATTACTATAGCCATTATGGAAAACATTATGGGGATTTCTCAAAAAAATAAAAAATGTAACTACTACTGTAATCTAGCAATCCAACTTCTTGGTATATAGCCAAAGAAATTTAAAATCAGAATCTCAAGGAGGCATCTGCACTGTCACATTTATTTTAGCATTGCTCACAGAAAATGAAATCTTCCCCCAGAGAAGAATGAGTAAAATGTAATATATGTATTTAAATATTCCAAATATTGCATGGATATGTACATATATATGTATCCCATAAAATATTATTAAATCTTTTAGAGAAAATTAATCATGTATTTGCAGTAGTATGGATGACTCTGAAGGCTTTCATGCTAAGTGATACAATCCAGGCACAGAAAGATAAATACTATGTTTTTCATATATATTTGGATTTAAAATGAAAAGTAGTTGCCATAAGGACAGAGAAGAAGGTAATGTTAGTAGACATTAAGCAGTGGAGAAAAATGGAAAATATTGATGAAAGAGAAGAGATTTCAACTTGTTTATAGTGATATGTTCACAATTTATATATATATAAGATCAGGCAGCTGTCATAAAGATAATTGTGTCTTTACACCTCAGTAAAAATGGGAAAACAGAAACATAACCTTTAAAAACTTTGTCAACCCAGAATTGACATGCACTGCTTCCATTTACTCAGATTAAAACTCACCCATTTGTTGTTTTAACTGATGTTACATCATTAAGTGAAATGCTATTTTGTTTTTCTGAATGGACACATTTAAACTATATATATATACATATATATTATAACCAATGTTGAAATTTAGAGTCAAAATTACTTATAAAATTGTCAAACTTTGCTCATGGATCTTCTGGTTCTACATTTTTAATCATCAACATGAACCCTGGATGCCTATTTTAAACAGGTTTGTTTTTAAGAAGTGCATTTTTCAAAGTTCCCATCCCAAATGTATCAGGATTATCAAACATTCAGCACTTTGGTCTGAATGTCCTCCTTCACTTTAACGACCTTTCTCTTATCTTTACCTTCACAGGGAAGCACTTTTCCGGGAAAGAACCAAACCAGATTTTATTCGTTGATCCTCAGTGCTCCTGCAATATTTGGTTCACACTGAGGCAGCAGCCAGAGGCAAACACAGGGTAGAGCAAGTTCTTGCTCACTGAATAAAATGGAACCAAGAAGCTGGTGGCTCATGCCTATAATCCTATTTACTTAGGAGGCTGAGATCTGAAGATCTGTATGCAAAGACAGCCAAAGGCAGAGAAGCTCAAAAGACTCTTATCTCCTACTGACCACTAGAAAACCAAAAGTGGCTCTGTGGTTCAAGTGGTACAGTACTAGCCTTAAGCAAAAGATACCCCCTCCCAACAAAAAGAGAGTTATCATTGAAACCTATAGCTGAAAACTATGCTAAGTTCACTGTCTACTAGCTCCCAACAACAAATCACATAAAAAATGCTGACATTATGCCCCATAACTAATGAGTATTATTTATTCCTGTGAGCTGTTATGCTAATATTACCAGTGTTACATCAGAGACAAACAAAAGTAAATTTAACAATGTTAAGTGAATTGTCCAAGTCTATGCAGTTCCTTCGGAGAAGACAATTCCCTTGGTTCCAACTGTATGCTCTTACTGACAAGTCCTGATGCCTTCTTTCTTTCCTTGATGCTCCATAAATTCTATGATAGAATTTGAAAAACCCCATGATTATGAAACAATGAAAGACACAAGAGATGTTTTCCACTTTGGCCATAGTATGTGTTTTTTCTTAAACATAGAATCTTCTTCCAAATGAAAACTAAAAAAAACAACCACAAAATTCCTCTAACCAACTTGAGGAGTAAACATGTGTACTGATGCATGTTAAGCAGGTACTCGCTCACTGAGCTATCTCCTAACACAGAAGCTTTCTCTTGCTCGCTCTCGCTCTCTCTCCCTGTCTCTCCCTTTTTTTTTTTGCCAGTCCTGGGGCTTGAACTCAGGGCCTGAGTACTGTCCCTGGGTTTTCTCAAGGCTAGTGCTCTGCCACTTGAGCCACAGCACAACTTATGGCTTTTTCTGTATATATGGTCCCGAGAACTTGAACCCAGGGCTTCATGCATGCTAGGCAAGCACTCTACACTAGGCCATGCTCCTGGCCCAGAAGCATTTTCTTAATAAGGTATTTTAGATAATAATTAGCCTAAAAGTCATTTGGTGATAGCTAATTCAAAAGACGACAACAAAAAATATAGTCACTGCACTCACAAATCACACTAGACATTAAGCAGGGAAGTTTTTGTATGTGAGAACACCAGCATGGCTCAGAATCTTGTAACAAGTTATCATATTCAAAATGAAAACATTTTGATTAAGCTGCTTTAGAGGTAGCAAGGAAACTGATTCATAATTTTGTAACTTACTCTTAAACTGATTATACTAGCTTTGTCTCTCCCTCTCCTCCTCCCCCTCTCTCTTTTGGTTGGTCATGGGGCTTGAACTCATGGCCTAAATGCTGTTCCTAAGCTCTTTTTTGTATAACTACTTTGAGCCATAGCACTGCTTTCAGTTTTCTTGTGATTAATTGGAGATAAGAATTCCATGGATTTTTCCTTCCCAGGCTGGCTTTGAAATGTGATCCTCAGATCTCAGCCTCCTGAATAGCTAGGATTATGGTTATGCACTAATGAACCCAGCACTAGCTTTGCCCTTTCTTTCTTAATGTCCCTAAATCTGGATCCTCTTGATTACTTAAATCCATGCCAAGCACACAGTCACAGTATCTATCATATTTGAGAAATGCACAATTATCCACATAGAAAGAGCATCTTCACTTCGACATTAATTTTCAGTCTTATTGAGCAGAATTCGCAAAGGGAAAAGGCATTTGTCTTCAGCGCAATCATTTGTAACCTGTTTGGATAATTGAACTGTCAACTTGGCCACAGCCTGAATCCCTTGGCCCATTAGACATTTGTTTGCTTTGTGGTACTCAGTGCTTCCATTATAATGTGCCTTGTTAGTGCGAATAACCTGGCCTCAAAACTACTATTATATATAGAGAGAGAAAAAAAGTACTACACATGAGAATAAATTGCCAAACAACGTACATATAATTGAAATGATAAGTGATCTGTCACCAAATCTGACATATCAGTTTTATTTCTCATACCAGAAATCTCCAGCCTGACTTTCTCATGCTTGGACTGTCTTTGTAAAACATAAATATTTAAAATTTTAATTTTTCTGTGTGTAGCATATTGATGTTTTATAACCTGATTTGTTCCAGAACACTACCAACAAAGTATTCACAGCACGATGGAAACATAATGCATTTGTGCAATTCTAAGAATTATTTATGCTTCTTTTGATGATAGATGTATTCTTTAAGAAAGTCAGCTAAACAGATCCCTCTAAAGAGCATATTATCCTATAACAAGGATTTCACAAATAAGTTCTAGGTTCAGTTTGACAACAGCAGACACAGGCCAAGATGTCAAGAATTTGGGGGACTTTTAAGTTTTTGAACTGATTTTTGGTCCATTGGATAAATGCCCAGGAGCAGAATTTCTGGTTATGGAGAAGTTCTATGTTTAGTCTTTTAAGGACTCTCAATACTTTGTCCCCGAGTGGTTGAACTAAATTGCATCCCCTCCAAAAGTATAAATAAGGTTTTCTGTTGGTCACATCCAAGCCAGCATCTATTATTGTTACTTTCCTGATAATGACCATTCTAACTGGAGTGAAGTAGAATCTCAATGTTGTTCCGAAAAGAATTGTACTGATTGTATCTGATTCATGTAATTGTAACCCCTCTGTGTATCAACTACACAAAAACAATTGGAAAAAAAGAAAACAATAAAAAATATTTTTTAGAAAGAACATTGAAGAGTTGCTACTATGAACAAAAAGAGCTAACATTACCACCAAATGACCAAAAACAGAATCCAAGGCTTCACACAATACAATTAGTAGTTTCATTGACTCGCAATCAACAAAAATTAAACTAAAATTTATCTGAAGGCTTTGCTTTCAGTTTGAGAAAGCAGTTTGCTGTTCGTAAAGTCTCCACTTTTCTTAAACACTTGTTGAACACAATACATTCAAGTTTATTGTTTTTGCTCATCCTTGCCAAAGTTGCAAAAACCTGAAAGATGGCAACACCAAGTATTAAGCAAAGAAAATGAAATCCAATCAGCTTCTGTAATTTAAAACACAATGGATCTTCTTTATGCCCCTCTACAGGAATATTAAAAGGAAATTCTCTGCTTTGAATACACGTATTCATCTGTTCCAACTATTCTTCAATAAACAGTTCATAAAATAGAGTGCCTAGAATAAACTTTCTTTTCATTTATTTAATGTTTACAGCTAATATTGAACCATGGGGATATATATATATATATATATATATATATATATATCAATGCTGATCCCAACCTGCTTTTTTTTTAGGAAACAGATACCTAGAGTGACTTTTAGATTATCAGCATGATGCTTTGATAATTTTGAATATTTAAACTTTTCTTATATTTTCAAGGTACTGGTGATTTCCACCTACCACTAGATGAGGAGGAATCCAAGAATAAGCTTAGAAGAGTACAAATTGGAAAGCCAGCCTTCTTTCCTTCCTTCCTTCCTTCCTTCCTTCCTTCCTTCCTTCCTTCCTTCCTTCCTTCCTTCCTTCCTTCCTTCCTTCTTTCTTTCCTTCTGTAGGTTGTGGAGCTTGAACTTAGTTCCTTGGAACTGTCCCTAAGCCTCTCTCTGCTCAAAGCTAGACCTCTACCACTTGAGCAACAGCACCACTTCCAATTTTCGAGTAGTTGATTGGAGATAAGACAGTCACAGGGACTTTTATGCCCAGGATGACTTCGGATGATGATATTCAGATTTCAGCCTCCTGAATGTCTGGGGTTACAGAGGGGGCAACTGGTGCCAAGTCGGAAAGGAAGATTTCTAAGGCTAAACTTCTCTTTTGTTCAAAGGTATGAATACAAAACCTCTTCTGGTGAGATGAGATCTCTTGAGGAAGACGTGGTCCCCACCAGTACCAGGAATAAGCACTCTTTCTGAGTAATGGAGAGTTAAATAGTTGAAAGAACTAGGTCAACTGGAATAAAATGTTTCAATAAGACATACATAATTTTGTGGGACTTTTTGAAGCACTAAAATAAACTGTTTGGGTCTCCCTCTCTCCTTCCATCCCCACTCACTTAGCAATACTATATCAGGAATTAAACAACAAAGACCAAGTAAAGGGAAAGGAAGTAGCTACCTTTCTAGAAAATTTTGAGTTTGTCAAAGGAATCCAAAAATGTATGCCAAAAAAATAAAAGCCAAAAAATATACGTGCTTTGGTAAGCAAGGCTCAGGAAAAAGAGAGAGATGAATTTGATACCCAAATGTATATTAGTTCATGGCAGAGTGAAGGGTTACCCTCCCTCCCTCCCAAAAAATAAGTGTAGGTCCAAAGTCATGGTAAGATCAATATCACGAATTTATTTTTTGAAGGTCATGGGATTTGAACTATGGGCCTGGGTGTTGTCCCTGAGCTCTTCAGCTCAAGGATACCGCCCTACCCCTTGAGTCACAGTCCCCTTTTCCATTTTCTAGTGATTATTTGGAGATAAGAGTCTCACATTCTTTAGTGCCCGGGCTGGCTTTGGACCTCAATCCTCAGATCTCAGCCTCTTGAGTAGCTAGGATTACAGGCATGAGCCACCACGCCAGCTTTCATGAATTGTTTTGAAATTGTCAACAAGCATTGACTACATAAAGTGCAGCATGACAAAAAAAAACCAAGAGTCATACAGTTAAATAGCTTTTAAAATTGAAGTTAGTTGCATAGGTGGGGGAGCATCTGATTGCAACGGGATATCATTACTTTCGATCACAAAAGAAAACTGTTACACAAAAAATATCTCATACACAGCCAGGGGCTGTGATGTGCAACACAGCCCCCCATGTTGTCTCCTAACACTTCTTAGATTTCTATGCTCTAAACTCCAAGTCTGTCAAAGGAGAAGAAACAATAAACAAAATATAATCACTTAGTCATTATTATCATTATTAATCAGTTGAAAATATGACTAAAATGTTTGCACTGGGGTATGTGTGCATATGTTTAATATTCTAGAAGTTATGGATTTAGTTTCATGTGTAGTCTGAATCATCTAAAGAAATCTGTACTACTTGATTTTGGCTACTGGCTAAAGTGTAATTAATCTCACTAATAAACTTTCGTGCTCATGAACTATCAGAATACCTGCCCATGCTTATATAAAAATATGTACCTAGCTCCTTTTGTTTTTAATTTAAAGTATAGTTGACTCTGAACAGTATGTCTTCTTCTTCCTTTCAGCTTAAGTGATTTATGTATAGAGTCCAGCCAGTATTAGATACTTTGCAATATGTCATTTTTTTGGTAATAGTATTTTTTACTGAGACTAAGAATAGAACACATTCATCTGGCCTCTGTGCAAAATATTATGCTTCACTCTTTTAAGTAACATAAGTATTTAAAAATTACCAAGTGGAAGCACAAGATAATGGAAACTCAGCTCAATTTTCCTGCAAGTCCATAGGAACTTAATGAACATATCTCCTCCACGATTTGTGATTAAGCCACCCAGAACCACCTTTAAGAAAAGTGATATTCCCCTGTGTTACTCAAGAGCATAGATGAGTTTTAGGTTGGAAAAACTTTCATTAAAATTTTATGTAACCATTCTCTGGAGCATGGAACTTGCATAATACCTTGCTATCAATGAATTATGCATACAAGCTTCTATACTCACCCTATTTTTATGTTTAGGCTTTAAGAATATTTATATCTGGGTTCTCATAAATTCATTATAGTGTAAATATATTAAAAGAGGTATACTGTGTCCCTGATTGAAAATAACAAAAACATCTTATAGGGAGACACATTTACATGTATTAATATGTAACAAGAAGTTCCCAACTGTGATTCACCATCAAAAGTTGAAGACATTCAGAGACATAAGCTGAGAATTTACTAGAATCTAGTTCACTGAGCACTCAGAGAGTACAAATGAAGATTTTTAAGGACTGGAGAATAAATTTATAAAAGTAAGCTCTGTAGGGACAATATGAATTAGCTTAACCACAGCAATTATTTCAAAAAAAGTACATCTACCCATCACATTGCATACCTTAAATATACATGATTCATTTGCTATGGATAACTCTTAAATGTATACATTTTAAACTGGGAAAGCACCAAATAGGAAAGCAGGTGTAAATCTTCATAGCCACACTCAAGAAAGCCCAGTTATGAAGTGACTGATAACAAAGTTCTCTTTCTATGTGCATTTAGGGGAGGAAAGAGAGAGAAAGGGGGGAGAGAGAGAGGGGGGGGGACACTTAAGTAATGCAAGGTCCTATTGGGAGCTACAAGATCAAGTATTTGAAGTACTGTATACCAGAGGAGTTCATAAGAGTCTAAACATGCAAGTTTTTTTTTCCTGAGGACAGTTTTGACCATATTTTCTGCTTAAAAGCTTAGAGACCCATAAGGAAAGCTGGTCCATAGTACAAAGTGCTTGTGGGTACAGTATGGGAATCCTGGTTTTATTGAAGTTCAGACAAAGTGCAGTCTTGTCAGGACATTATCTTATTTTATGTTTTTTTTTTCCTTTGGGGGAAATAACTGGTTTCATTGTTAAGCATACATTTCTGCCATGTGTATGATCACTTGTACCTTGATAATGAAGTATGAAGCTGGGAGATGTACAGAATCAGATCCCTCTACAGAATTACCATACTGACAGATGCCATAAGCAAAAGACATGTTGGTGGCCTCGCCAAGCATAGAAAAAGAGTTAGTAATGAATGAAGTTTGAAAATGTCTTAGGTGTGAGGTGGGAACTCTGTATGTGAAACAGATTGAACTCTAAATTCATGATCTTTTAAGTTTAATTTTATTGATTTTTAATGGTAGCTTATATGAGTATTGGTTCTCCAAATTCAAGGAAACTTACCCGTTAGTGTGAACTAGCATTGATACTCTAATAACACAACCACCCAGCAATCCTCTCTTCTCATTGCATTAGCCAATATCCTGCTAATCATCTATCTAAACCAAGGATTGGAAAGTGAATTCTTTGAAAATAAAGAAAAATTCAAAGAAGCAAAAGTCTCTATGCTAATATCATATGATCTCCGATTCTGAGTAGCATCTGAACACTTCCTCATCTGCCATTTATTATTTAATACTAAATTAATGTGTCCTGATTTTATAAATTATAAACAGTTTTTCTTGACATTGTTCTGTTAACCAGTATTTTCCACTAAGGGATGGAAGATAGACAAGAAGCAAAGAAGGCAACCCCTTTAGTTTTGTTTTCATGTGCACCAAATTTAAACCTAGAAATATACTTCCTAGAAAAGAACAAAGCTTGGTTTTCCAGATTGACTTGGAAAATTTCATTTGATTTTTTTTAGCAATGGTTTCACATTGCACTCCAATGTATTAAACTGGTTAAAAGGAAAGAACTTCCAGGTCTATAGAGTGTGGAGATCGCTCCCTACTTACAAATGCTTCATTGCCTCTAAAGACTCAGATATATAAAAATTTATAAGGCTGAACCATTTAATGCAAACTTGCCTAACAACCACTACTTTGTGTTTTATCTCTAAGAAATGTAAGCCTGTACCTCAGGACAATGAATATATGCCCTACCAAACTTGAAATCTCTATAGTTTTTATTATTTCATATTCACACCAGTAATGAGACAAAAACTCCAAGAGATATATCAAGAGACAATATGATTTACTTCAAATTCCCTACTATGTTAGACTCTTTAATCCCTACTAAAATAAACGAATTGCCTTAGAATATGTTACATAGAGGCTCAAAGATTTGACCATCCAAGTTTGAATAATTAAGATTCTTGTCTCCAGGAGACATTTTATTAATAAATGCCTTTAGGGCTTATAGATAGCACATCTTCTCTTCCAGAGTTCGTATGTGTATTTCTTCCATGTTAAATCATAAGGCCCTTTGGGATAAGAACTTTATCTTTACTGCCCATCCTATCACTTCTGACTCCCTTAAAGCCAATTTGTACCTGCAATGTAGAAGGACAGGAAAAGATAAATGGGAATATCAAGCATTGTACATGACTTATATGCTTTAATTATCAAGTTGTAATTCATAACAGGGAGGAGATATTCGTTCATGAACCGTTCTTTAAATTCAGCATGATTTCATGCCATCAAATGTTACATGGGAGCTGCACAGGATTTCCTCTTCAATTCCAGCTAAGCGGTATAATGTTGCTTACCCCATCCCTCCCTTCCATACACAATCTCCTATTTGTCTGCTTTGATTTCAATGAACTATCTGCTTCCTGGCCATTTTTTCTCAGGATGTAGCTTTCATGGGCTAGATGTTGTGTCTTCATGCTGCTCCTATGATAACTCTATTTCTTCATGATTTTATCACCCTGGATCCCACAGTCTGGGTGAGACACCTGTGCTCCAACCTGACTCCTTTAACATGTTCCCTGTAATTATTGCCATGCTACAGTTGTTGATTAAACTGCATTCTGTACCTAACTGTAAGTCCTGTATCATAGGAGCTCTGAATGCTGGGATTTTCCTATACAAGACCCCATGTGGGGTCTAGCACTATCCAGGCCTTCAGTATACATCAAGTGAATTCATCAACGAACAGGGAATGATATGTAAAGAAATGTCTCCCTCCCTTCCGGTCATCAGCCATGGACAGTCACATATTGGCATGCAAGGTAGGCTGGCACGTATCTTACTGAATCCCAATGGAAATCTAAAAAGATGAGGAATAGCTAAGATGAAGCTTTATCCCTTTGGAAATATAATCCTGTATTACAGCTAAATCTCATTATATTTTTCAAGGGTAATAGCATGGATGTTATAAATCTCCAAGGGAAATGGAAGCATATCATACCTGTCTAACATAACCACTGATATTAAAATTTTAGATTAAGATCAGCTGTTCCCCTTGAATTGTTTGGGATTGTTAAGGTGTATCAACTTTGTCTCCTTCAATAAGGAGTATTACTTTATTGTTAGCAACATTACATCCTTCTCTTGTTCTATGCTAAACCCATCATTTTGTATTCCTGTTTCACATCTCTGACTTTCAGAAACGACTCTAATGAATCAATGAAGATCTGCTTGAATATGAGCTTAAGTGTTTTTTAATTCTCTTTGTCATTATCCTTTGAATATTCTACAGGATGTGATATTTTTCCCACTTTTCAACCTTTTGAACACATTACCGCCTATCATCTTTTAAAGGGATTCTATGTAATTACCAAGTGCCAGGTATTGTGCTTAGCTTTTCTGTAGTAAGAATAATATACTTGTTTGTTAAACATGACATTTGAAATATGATGTAACAATAAATGTTAATTAAATCTTTAAAAAAGATATACAATAAATGGAAGTGGAAGTGAATTCACAGCCTTTACTAATATTGATAACTAGTCGAATGGATATCTATAAAGAAATAGACATGATTCTTTACTTAAAGAACCCTACAGACTCTACTCCCAAGTTACTTGAGCTGATTCAAAACTATGGCAAAGAAGCAGGGTATAAAATTAATCCTCACAAATCAATGGCTTTCTTATATGCCAACAATGAGTAAAGTGAGGCAGAGATCATGAAAGCAACTCCTTTTGCAATAGCCTCAAAGAAAATAAAATACTTAGGAATTATCTAAGGATGTAAAGGACCTTTATGATGAAAACTTTAAAAACCTGAAAAAGGAAATCAGAGCAGAACTAAGGAAATGGAAAATCCTCCCATGCTCCTGAATTGGAAGAATTAACATTGTGAAAATGGCAAGCCTGCCAAGGGCTATCTACAAATTCAATGCCATTCCCATCAAATTCCAATGTCATTCTTTAATGAAATAGAAGAATCAATCCATAAATTTATATGGAATAATAAAAGACTCAAATAGCAAAAACAATCCTTAGCAGAAAGAATAGTGCTAGAGAAATATCAATAACAAACTTTAGGCCCTATTACATATCTATAGTAACCAAAACAACTTGGTCCTGGCACAAGAATAGGCATGAGGATCAATGGAATAGAACTGAAGACCAGATATCAACCCACAGACCTATGTTACCTAATTCTCGAAAAAGGAGCTCACAAAAAATAACATGGAAGAAAGACAGCCTCTTTAACAAATGGTACTGGCAGAATTGGTTAAGCACCAGCAAGGTATAGTATCTCACTTTGTTATCTGGTATATTGAATTTATTTGTATTTGGATATTTGAAATTTGATAGGGAAGGGGGAAAACCAAAACAGGTGGGGGGTGGGGGGGGAGGGAAATGGGTACCAACACATGTGAAAGGGTATCAATGTATGTGAATTAATGCACCTTCTATCTGGCAAATATCATGTAACCCTTTTACTAATTACAATAAAAAAATTAAAAAAAACCCTAAATCTGGATCCTTATATGTCATCCTGCATCAGAATTAATTCCAAATGTATCAAAGACCTTGAAGTAAAAGAAAATACTCTAAAAATTTTACAAGAATCTATAGGAGATACACTAGGACACATTGGCACAGGTGAAAACTTTCTTAATAAAGGTCCAGAAACATAACAAATTAAAGAATGTTTGGACAAATGGGACTGCATTAACCTGAAGAGCTTCTGTATGGCAAAGGACATAGCTAACAAGTTAAACAGAAAGCCCACAGAGTGGGAGAAGGTTTTCACTACCACACAAGACAAGGGTATATCTAAATATATATGTAGGTATATCTAAAATATACCTTAATCTCGAAAAATTGAATCTCTCAAAAACAAATCCTCAAAGAAACAACCATCCGTTAAAAGGTGGGCTAATGATTTAAAGAGAGCCTTCTCTGAAGAGGAAATAAAGATGGCCTATAGACATATGAAGGAATGCTCGACACCTCTGGCCATAAAAGAAATGTAAATCAAAACAACTCTGAGATTCCACCTTACTACAGTTAGAATGGCCATGATCAAGAAATCTAACAACAGTTGCTAGTGGGGATGTGGCCAGGAGAGATTGCTACTACACTGTTGGTGGGAATGTAAACTCATTCAACCACTCTGAAAAGCAGTATGGTGATTCCTCAAAAGATTAAACATAGAGCTCCCCGAGGACCCAGAAATTCCATTCTCAGCATTTACTCAATTGTCTTGAAACAAGGACATACTAAAGCCACTAGCACAATGATGTTCATTGCAGCACTATTCACCATAGCTAAGATATGGAACCAACCCAGATGCCCCTCAGTTTATGAATGGATCAAGAAGATGTGGTATTTATACACAATGGAATTCTATGCTGCTGTCAGAAAGAATGACATCACCCCATTTGTAAGGAAATGGAAAGACTTGGAAAAAACCACATTATATGAAGCTAGATCCAAAGGAACATAGGTTTCATAATCTCCCTCATTTGTAATAATTAGTATACAACTAAGATTCTCCTAGCAGAAGATCACAGTAGGGGAACAAAAATATGAGAATGGGTATCAAGGTTTGAGAAGCAATGTACCCACTACCTGAAAAATATAACTGTAACTCCTCTGCACATTAAAATATAATAAAAAAGCAATAGATTTGGAAGGGTCAACTTGATAGAGTAATTGCATAAAAAATTAATGTGGAGTGATTTAATGGGCCACATTGATTTATTGCATTGCATGGACTGATCTAGATTTTGAATGCCAAAAGGTTTGGTAGAAATATATTTTAATACTAAAATATTTTTACTAGTACATGTTGTTATCAGTAAATATATTTTATTTGCTTCAATTATATTTTGTTTCTTCCTTTGCTATTTCAGTATCCACTATTCTCCATGTGAGCAGTAATCCACCATTACTCTCCATGTGAGAAGTAGTCTACTGTTAGGTGAACTTATCTAAGCTAAAGTTACTTCCCAGAAAAATCTTTTTGTATCAAATTCCAGGTAATGATTTGCCATAAAATAATGTAACGTGGCTAAAGAGAGAGAACAGCCATTATACATAAATATGAGGATATGGGACTGAGCCCCCTACTACACAGATTTGCTCTCCATAAGGCTTACTTCATTGAGACTGTTCCAGCAGCTGGACCTGTTGATCTTCAGGCCCTGTCAGAGCAACATCTTCATCATCTGCGTATTGTGACAGAGGCTTCCATATAAGCTTGTAAACTTCTATGGTATGGGGGCTTCTATTCGTTACCCTATTATCTACGGTGAAGATCGTGAGGACAAATCCAGCTTCAGCCTCTCTTCATACACACCACTTTATACTCACTCTTGCTTCAAGCCAATTCTTCCTGATGACCAAACTTCTTGCTCTATAAGAATTTTGGAATAGAAGTTCACAGGACAAAATCAACAGTGTTCTGAAGAACTATTCACCAGTTCTCATAAATGCATGTGGGACAAATTCTATAATAAATCTATCCTATCCATCATGTCAACTCTAATTCTTTCATTAAAACCTGTGCAGTTCCACATGGGTTTTATCTCTTTCCTTAATAATCTAGATAGAATTCTGATTATGACTTGTGACTACAATGATACACAGGTTCTGTAATAGGATAGACTTTTACTACTATATTTATTTGCAGCCATTTATTATAATAGTGACATAAAAGTCTCCTAAACATAGACTGAACTGCAATTGTAGCTGAAAATCTCAGCACTTAATATTCAGTAGAAATAGTAGTAATATCAGAATGTGCTAGGAAACTTGGGTAACTATCAAGTGCCTTATTTTAGCAACCTCTCAATGAAGATCTCAGCACTCCCTCACAGAAGATACATATTATTTTTAAGAGTGATTATTTAGTAAGAAAGACAATATTGTGAATCACATATAATACTTGGCAAGGCACAGGGAACACTCTGTAATGTCAACATTCCCTGTAATCAGGAGGCCAAGGCAAGAGAATCATGAACTAAAGGCCTACCTTGAGTACATAGGCCATGTCTCAGACCAGAAGAACAAGAAAATACCCAGAGGGAAAAAAGCTCATAAGAACCAGAAGGAAAAGATGGGTGCAACATACTCGGTACAAGTATGTTTTTCCATGTATAAGTACTCTTAAGCTCTTTAGGCACAACAACAACCCATCATAAAGTTTGAAAAGCTAGATATAGGAGAGACTAACTTACAAGATACCCACAGCTATCATCTTATGAAAGTTATAGTAGATAGTCATTCCATTCAAGTTCAAGTTCCTTACTGAATTTTATGACAGTGCAATATGGAGCAAATAACGATGATGATGATGATGATGATGATGATGATGATGATGATGGTGGTGGTGGTGGTGGTGGTGGTGGTGATGATAACAGAGAAGAATAGTCAAAGTATTAATAATAGGTTCTCTGGGGATGGAGGAGGATTAACTATGGCTAATAAGTGTTTCTTTTCTTTCTATGCAACTATCCTGTATAGATCTGCCATCACAAGTGGATATTGCTTTGGCAGAGGTGGAAGTCTTCACAAACACATTTTGCACTTAAATGATAATCCCTTCTTGACCACATTATGAATGCCAGTGTGGCCTGGGCTTACGATCAGGTGACATACTCTGTTCAAACCTTCAGAAGATAGTGTCTGGGAAGCTATGAGAAGCTACAGGAAAACAGAGACATCTTTCTTGAGGCTCATCTATGACTCAATCTTTTCACACTGTCCAACAAAATGAGTGATGATCTAGTGAAGAATAAGTGAGTGAGTGCACACTTGTTGCCCTCTGGGATCCCATGAAAATCTCATTTTTGTCACACATGCCAAAAGTGGAGAATTTCAAAAGTATTTTTTATCACTTTTTAAATATTTTATCCTGATCCTTCTACTCAGTAAATGGCATATTCCTCAAACTCCGCTCATTCTGCCAAATATATGTATAGAACCGCTCTTATATTTAAAAACAAAAAGTCTCAGAATTTCCTGGAGTTTGATCTCATGCTGTTTTGTCATTTGGAGCTCTCTGATGGACTCAGAACACCTAGGATTCTTGTGCATTTTTTGGTTTAGCAAAACAGACTTTCTAAATTTTACAAAGCGCTTACTCCTCCTTATGTTTCCATTACTATCATCTTATTTTCAAATATATATGTAAGGCTTTACTTATCATAAGACTTCTAAACCAGACAGATACTGTTACACTATTGCTCACATCTTTCATCCTTGCTGCTCAGGAGGCTGAAATCGAAGGATTGTGGTTCAAAACTAGCCAATGTAGTAAAGTCCATGAAACACTTATCTAGAATTAACCACTAGAAATTCAGAAGTTGATCTGTGGGTCAAACTAGTAGAGCATTAGTTGGAGCAAAAGAGCTCAGGACAGTGCCCATGCCCTGAGTTCAATCCCTGTAACTGACAATATTAATAATAATAATATGCAAAATTAAAAGTAGGACAAAATGGTTCAAGTATTTCATCTTGCCCAAAGGAGCTCATTGACAATCTGTAAGATTAAACGTTAGACCTAAAAACAGAAATTTCCTTTTCATGAATTGACTTGTTGAATGTTTATAATGAAAACCTACATTCATCAGCCTTTATGACAATAGAAACTGAAACAAGACAAAACAAAGTAAGAATATAAGGGTATAACGAGGTCAAAGGTTTTCCATACCATATACAGAACTGATTTAGAGAACTGAGCTGCTGGTTTACAGTAACAAGTGATGCATTATAATTCCATTAGCAATTTTAGCATACTGAAAATATGGCATCAGCATAAAAATAAAGCAAATCATACAGCAGACAAGAAAACAACAGCATTGTGTCCACTAAATTTGTGGCTTGTAGTCTAGAGACATTCCTATCTAGTTAAACTCACATTTCCACATCATCGTCGTGGAAGAAATATCAAGCCCATGCACCTCAGAAAAGGTGGCATGACGTGCAAGGAATTGCACGATTAATGCAGAATCAATACCAAGACCAAAGAGGCTATCTGATTTATCTTACAGTCAACATGGGAAAACCATTTTGATGTTATGACTCAGCACTTGTCCAGATCTAAACCTCACACAAAATGATTTCACAGCAGGAAATTACTTGCTTACTCTGCAAAAACAGGTTAAGAGACAAAATGTGGGTATGATGTACATAAAGTCTTTCCTCTCCTTTCCTCTCCTGTCCTCTCCTGTCCTCTCTTGTCCTCTTCTCTCCTGTCCCCTCCTCTCCTCCCTTCCTCCCCCTCCCCTCACCTTCTCCTCCTCCTCCTCCTTCTTCCCCTCTCTCTCTCCCTCTCTCTCTCTCCCTCTCTCTCTCCCTCCCTCTCTCTCCCTCCCTCTCTCTCTCCCTCCCTCTCTCTCTACCTCTCTCTCTCCTTCTCTCTCTCCCCCTCCCCCCCTCTATTTCCCTTTCTCTCTTTGTTGGAATCACATTTTCAATGGAACCACTTAAGCAGAAATACAGACATATATTTCAGAATATATTGGAAATATAATACTAGTACCCAGAGGAATTTTGCAAGTGTGAAAGACTAAATGAAACATTGTTCTAAGTCACACAGTGAGATAGGTTGGGAGCGAAGTCATACCATTTCAAACCTAAAACCACACAGTTTTTCTGGATTTGAGATAGTTCTATGTTGGAGACGAGTTTCGCTGAAGTCTCAAGAAAGTCCTTAGCAGGCACAGAAAATACACACAGTACTTACCTGAGTGGGTTAAAAGATTATTCAGGTAAACTCTGAGAAAAATTCAAATGTAGCAAAGGCAACCGCAGGCTGAAATGAATTGTCTACAGCCCTGGACAACGAAGGATGGTCTCTTCAAGGCTTTGCAAAAGCCTACTCCCATAGGATTTGACTCTATCACAGTGAAGTCTTTGTGCACCTTTTTCTGATATCTTTACTGCTAACCCCATCATAAACACACCCACATCCCCATATATCCTCTCCCCGACTCTTTCCTCACCATGGCCCCTCCTGTTCTTTATCCTTCAAGTTAAGTACGATGTCTCCTCCTCTGACAAGCCTTCCTTGATTATCTTATCTGGAACACTGTTGCACTGATTCTTCTTTCTGAGCATCCTTATTTGATTTCTTTCATAATCCCACTTAAATATTTTTTTTAAGTTTCCAGCTTGTAGTAAAGAAGTTACCAACCTTTTTGGAAAGAGTTTAGACCCCAGCACCACAAAATAAAAAGTTTTCTCCCCCGCCATTTTTTCCATTTCTGTATTTCCCTGTACTCAGAAAATGGAAATCAGAAGGACTGAAGATCAAACTCAGCCTAGGAAAAAATAAAATTAGCAAATCCTCATCTCATCAAAGGAATCTAATTGTAGGAGTGCATGTCTGAAACCCTATGTATGCAGGGCACACACAGGTAAGAGGATCAAAGACCTCAGCAAAAGTAAACAAGGAAGGTGCTATCTGAAAAGTAACTAAAGCAAAAAGGCTAGAGGTGAAGCTGAACTGTAAGCTTATCTGAAAATACAAGAAATTTAAGGTCCTGAGTTCAATTCCCTGGTTTTATTCCCAGTATGTACCTCTCAAAAGTAAGAAAATATATAATAGCACATAAATGGTTTAATGTTCCATATTCTCTCGCTGACATATTTTGGAAAGGTACAGAACCATGTTTCATGATTTGTTATGCTAGTGATTTAGCATCAAGCTCATTATGAGGCAAAAAGGAAGTCTCAATGAGTATTTGTTGAATAAATAAAAGATTTAAACATCTATTCTCCCTAGAGTCTTATGATCTTCTCTTGTAGAAATACATTTCCCAATCTCCATGGCTCTTCTCCAATTCTCTGGTTACAAGTAAAACAAATAGAAATTTAAGTCACTTCCAAAGACACACCAACTATGGGAAAATCTTATCAATTTGAAACTCAGAATTGGCACTGATCAGACTTTAGAAATCACATCAGATCCCAAAATTACTCTTTCTTCTTCATCTTTGCCTATGTTTCCCCATGTTATCAGTTGTATTTTCAGAGAAATTATTTTTAAAAATATTTTTATCATCTATAAGTAGTTGTTCTTGGCTATAACAAATCATTCAGGACTGGCTTTAGTTCTAAAAATCCCTCATAAAGGGTGCCTGGATTTTGCACCTTGAATGTAAAGCTAATTCTCCCTTGAAGTGTCTTTCCTCCTGGAAGATAGCTACCGTACATTCAAAGATGGTATTTGTTTGAGAGCATGATGTAAAATTTAGCCATTCGTATAACTTAAATCAATTATTTACCTTTCTTAGACCATTGAAATTATGGTTAACCATCCTTAATTTCCCCAGTCCAATCTGGGAGAGAATCAACATGAAACTACATACCACCATTTTCCTGTCTGTGGAACTGGTTCCTGCCATGGAAGGTGAAGTTTACAACTGTCATAAGGGATGACAAGAAAAATAATGTGAAGGTTTATTGATTAAACTATTCTTCGTGTTGTCAAGCACTTGCTCTCAGTAATCTGTACACACATCGCATGATAGACATTTCAAGATCAAAATACCATTTGGGGAAGCTAAAATTGAGCTCCACACTGCTTATTGGTTTGTAATAATTAGAGTAAAAGCAGTTTACACAGCTCAGAAGCAGGTAATTCTGAAACAGCGGGCATGCTTTTTTGTCTTTATGGAAGTGCTTCATGTAGATTTGTAGACCACAAGCAACAAAAGAAAATCCTCTGAGATGTGGTTATATTTTTATTGACATAATGAACTACTCTGCTTCCAGTATGCTCTGGCTGAGAATTGATTGCATGTAATGCTTTTTACAGAGCCCTGTTTCTTTTCATCATTGTAATTCACACATTCTGAAGAACAGCTATATACAAAGATACTTTACCCCTATTTTTTTTTAAAAAAAGGCTAAAATCAACAAAGTCATTTTCTTCCTTGTAAATTTTACTTAATAAATACATGATGGCTGAGTAGAACATTCTCTTATGTGTAAGTGTTTCAATGATAAAGTTTTCAAGTAGCAATGGTAAACATTTAAGTTAAAAAGAAACACGTGCTACATGCGGGAATCCCCAGCATATTTGTCAATGAAAAATTGTCTTAAACTTAACTCTAATGTTAATTTCCTAAACTGATGGATTTAAAAATCTATCAAGCAATCCAGGATATCTTAGTTTAATTTCTTGTCTTAGAAGTACCTAGATATATCAAATAATTATAATGCTAATCTATAATTCTCATTAAAACATTAACTCGACTACGAACCTAACTTCTAACAAATGTGAAATTAAAAAATAAATAGCATGTAATATTTAACAATGTATTTGCATATAAATACATGATGAGCCTGATCCATTCACACATTAAAGTTTGACCAATTTTCTGCCCTTAAAATTATGGGTTATTTTTGTTCTAATTCCTCTGGCTTTAGGTAAAAATCACACACAAATATAGTTGGGTACTTGTAACTCTATTTTGCAGCATTTTTCCATCTTTTATCAGGTACATTCTCAAACCTGAATGCACAATAATGCTTTTAGGATCATGTGATAGTCCCATTGATGGAAAGTCCCAACACAATTACACATAACTTTCTCACCCATCTTTACCCATCTATTAATTGCAATCATTCAAGAAAACATTTTCAACATTTTATTTGTTTTCTAATGATATCTGTCACCAAAAGGTAGAAACTGTGTTTGAATGGTCAATTTTTGTACTAGAGTCTGCTATTAATTAAATTCATAACAGAAACAACAAACTAGTATTATTTACACTGTAATATGCCCAAGACTGAATGTTGACCATCTCTGACTCACAAAGGTTGTTCATTTAAAAAGAAAATGCTTTGGCCATAGTGGGATTTGAACTCAAGGCTTTATATTTGCTAAGAAAGCACTCCACCTCTTGAACCATGTTTTCAGCCATTTTTGTTCTGATTAGTTTTTTTTTTTTTACATTTTTTTATTGTAATTAGTAAAAGGGTTACATGATATTTGCCAGATAGAAGGTGCATTAATTCACATACATTGATACCCTTTCACATGTCTTGGTACCCGTTTCCCTCCCCCCCCCCACACCCCTCACCCATCTTGGTTTTCCTCCCTTCCCTATCAAATTTCACATATCCAAATACAATTAAATTCAATATATCAGATAACAAAGTGAGATACTATACCAATATGAGATAACCAAGGGACAGCAAAGGAGATGAGACACAACATAGTACATTAAGGACAACAATCATTCATTATATGGCTTTTGTTTCACTGTCCTGGAGGTCCTTTCAATTAGCTTCACATTATATGTCCTTATGTATCAAGATTTTGCTCTATTGCAAATCTCTGCTAGTAGAGCCCAAGGTTTCTACTGATTATGACGAATGAGGGAAACCATTGAGCCTAAGTTCCTTTGAGTCTGGCTTACTTTACTTAATATGATTTTTTCTAAGTCTTTCCATTTCCTAACAAATGGGGCGATGTCATTCTTTCTGACAGCAGCATAGAATTCCATTGTGTACAAATACCACAACTTGTTGATCCACTCATCAACTGAGGGACATCTAGGTTGGTTCCATATCTTTGCTATAGTGAATAGTGCTGCAATGAACATTGTTGTGCTAGTGGGTTTAGTATGTCCTTGTTTCTGGGTGGTTGGGTAAATGCCAAGTAATGGAATTGCTGGGTCATAGGGGAGTTCTATGTTTAGCCTTTTGAGGCACTGCCACACTGCTTTCCATAGTGGTTGAACGAGTTTGCACTCCCACCAACAGTGTAGTAGTGATCCCTCCTGATTAGTTTTGAGATAGGGTCTCACATTTGTATTTCTTTTTCCTGAGCTAGCCTAGACGACATTTCTCTTATTATTTTTCTCAGAGTTTGGACGATAAGCAAGAGCCACCATGCCTGCTTTTTAAAAAATTTACTTTTTATTGTCGGGGTAACATATAATGGTTACAGTTACATTCATCAGATAGTGGGTGCATTACTTCTCACTTATTGATTCCCCTTCTCATGTTTCTGTCCCCATCCCTCCCCTAACCCCCTCTCAATCTTCTTGTTTCACCCCCTTTCCTTTCCTATTTCAGATAAACAAATAAACATATATACAATATACCAGGTAACAAAGTCAGATACAGTAACCATATGAGATTAACCAAAGGGCAACAAAGAAGAGAAATAACATAGTACATGAAGAACAACAACTACACAAGACCACACAAGATAAAGTCATGCCTGCTTTTTCTGTGGAAATGGCCTTACGAATTTTTTTTTGTCCTGGACTGGTTTGGAATCCTGATCCTCCATGTCAGAGCCTCCACATAGCTAGGATGACAGGCAGGCACCACGGATCCACTGATCCACACTCTTTGTTGAGATGGGTTCTTGTTTATTTGTTATCTAGGCTACTCTCAAAATACAAACTTTTGGAGCTATACTTCCTACATGGCTAGGATTATAAACAGGAGCGAATGGTACCCAGAAACCACCTGCATATTTTTTTTTCTTTTAGCCAAAGACAAAGTCTGATTTGTGACTGAAACTTTGCCTTAGGCACTTGGAGGAGAGTCAGAGCTATTAAGTACACATTGACTTAAAATTAGCAAAGACCAACTGATAAGGCTCATTTACTTTTAGAATACTAAGCTATAGAACAGATTCACAGACCCACTTCTAAAGCATGTTTGTATCACTGTGACCTCCCTTGGAAATGTCAGTGGTTCACAGTAGAAATAATGTGCATCTTTAAATGTACACACAACTTTATGTTTCTCATTTTAGTGATGGCATGTTTTCTGTGTGTGTTTGCTTAATGGCACACAAAGACAATGATAATGATAATGATAATAATGTCATTCATTACCTTTGCTTTATCGATATTGACTTATCCTGTTAATTACACATACTTATGCTGAACGTAGAGGCTAGCCCATCAATATTATAAGAGAGTAAACTGGTTTAAGAGTTAAAATAACAATCCTGAAAATCTCAAACAAAAATAATTTAGTGTTTTTAAGTTGTTTATGCTAGATCACAGTTCCTTTTGTTTCTTTGGAAAGCTTCATGCTTCAGAGCTGAAAGCTCTCAAAGAGAACAGATTATGTTCAAGTTTAGCAAGAATATATCAGGAACCCATGTCTAACACTGTAAGTGTGAGTAAGAGTATTGATGAAATTTTAGACTTCATCATTATTTTGTGAATTAAATACAGGTGATTTTTGCTTTCAGAGCTAATAGAGAAACTCTGTTACCCAACATGTAATGAAAATACCATTCATGGTAAGAAGATTCAATTACTGAACTATAATCCTCTAGGACTGTAAGACCCCTATCCTGATAGGAAGAGGATTATTTATTTACCCAGGCCAAAAAATATTAAGTTTTATCCAAAAAGACTGAAAATGACTGGGTGCATAGTTGAAAAGATAGGCGAATTATCTATCAAATATAAAACTCTGCCTTCATACCCCATTAAAAAAAACAAGAATGGTTGACAGATAGAAAATAGATAGATAGATAGATAGATAGATAGATAGATAGATAGATGATAGATAGATAGATAGTATTAACCTGAGAATGCCCTGTAATTTGTATAAATAAAATGGATCACCTTTCAAAAGATCCAAGCAATAAAGGGACAATAAGCCTATTGAAATAACTCCTGATTCTCAAATGTAAGATAATCACCAAAGATACAAATGGTAGCTTGCAGACAAGGAAAGAGGGGAGATGATGACTTCACTTGTTTATAGAAAGAGAATAAAAAAGGATGAGGAACAGAGGGAGATTTATCTACTGAGATGGAAGTGGAGTGTGGAGTTATGGCACTGCTTTGTGAAGAAATGAGACATGACAAGGAATATCATAAAGAACTCAAAAATAATCAGTCCTCTCTCACTTGTCATCAGGACATGAAACAAAGGACATTAGAGGCTCAGCTTCCCTGGTGGAATGTATTCTGGTAGACATTTTAACGGTTCACACATCCTTCAGCAGTTTGTACTTAGGTGAAATTCCTTTGACATAATCTCAATATTGAGTCTGGTGATTCACAGAAAGCCAAGTTTGCATTACTGATTTTTGTGCACTTATATAAATGTTTACCACAGGTTTTCTTTAATTCTTTTCCTCAAGACCTGTATGTAAATTATTTCTGGGTACAGAAGGACCAAACCAAATTAAATTTAAAAAAAATACAGTCAAGGAAAAATGGGGAGCTTGTTTCTAAAGATTAGAAAACAAAAAAATTAATCCACTTCAAATAATTTTTTTTGAATGAAGGAGGATGTTTTAAAGAGGGAATGCAAATTTGGGCACTGGTAGCTCACACCTGTAATCCTAGCTACATAAGAATCTGAGATCTGAGGATGATGGTTCAAAGAGAATCCAGGCAGGAAAGTCAATAATACTCTTGTCTCCAGTTAAATAGCAAAAACAAACAAAAAATCTGGAAGTGGAGCTGTGGCTCAACTGGTAGAGCACCAGCCTTGAACAACAAATGGAAAGGTCGGTGCCCAGGTTTTGAGTTCAAGCAACAGGATCAACAGCAAAGTTAAAAAAAAAAAGGTAAAAAAGGTGGGGTGGTGGGGAGTGAAGCTGGTATGAGAACTCAGAAAAAATACAAGGAAGACAGCAAGCTTTAAGTACTAATTCTTCCTTCTCTGGAATCAGTGCCATTTAATTTCCTTTTCTCAAATGCCCTTGGTACTGGGTGATGCTAACAAACATTCTTCTTGCTGTGACTGGATGGAAACTGAAAATCTACAGTTGCAGAAATGTAGAATATTTTCTTTATGTCAGATTATTTCTTCAAGCTAGATGACCAACCTTCAAACCAAGAGCTTATTGTTCTTATTCTAGTTGATTCACTTTTCTTCTGTGCTCCAACTTTTTCTTCTATGTATTTATTTGCAAATCTGTACCTAAACCCTATTTATCAATTATCTGCTTGCAGACTTTATATCTTTTGCACAGTTCTGTTTATCATTTCTCATTTTATTAATGAGATTCTGGGACAATCATATAAATGGTACCCTTAATTTCTTGCAACCATGTGTCTAAAAAATTCCCAGTATATATTTACATTACATATGTTAACTGTAATTACTCTGTACATCACCCTGACAATAAAAATGAATTAAAAAGTATACACATACAAAAATATTCCCAATATATTGTTCATAAACATCCAGGTTCCTGAGTTCTGAGGATTATGGTACAAAGCCAGCTTGACAGGAAAGTCTGTGAGACTCATATCCAATTAATCATCAACAAGAAACTGAGATAATTTGATATGTCATGGGTGGTAGAAATATGAATTAAAAAGGATAGGGTACTGGGAATATTGAGGAAAGAATAAAAACAGTTGAAAAGAGGAAGGAAAATGGGCAATGAACAAAGAAAAAAAGACCATAGTTTATGGAGTTTATAATCTCCACTCTGATTATTGGATATCTGTGCTTTCCCTCAGATTGTCTTGATATGCTGGCAGATAAAGATATTCCATGACAATTTCAAGTAAACATTATGTTTACATTCGAGGCAACAAGTCTTTTCCTACTGATTTAGACAAATCAGTCACAGAGAAGGCCTACAATGTAAGACAATAGGAGTCGTTTTGTCTGCATTAAGCCTGTTTCATTTGTACACATCCTGTAAATTTTACAACACTTATGCAGTAGAATTATTATCCAGGTCATTCCAACTGCAGTTCATCCCAGATTAAGTGATCTTTTGATATTACCAATGCTAGATGGCTCATTGTAAAGAAAGGTTTTCTTTTTCTTCTGTTTTTGAACCAAATTTCCTTTATGAAAGGAGTCTCCATATAAAGGCTGACACTCTGTCACATTAGCTGGCAGAGAGAGGAGTCATATTTAATCCATTTAATAAAATTACAAAAGAATTAACAGAAATATAGTAGACTACATGGAATCAAACAGTATAATTATTTAGAAAGAATAACTCACAGCCCAACAAGACCAGGAAATGAGCAATTGCAAGACAGGCAGTGGGGCTAAGGGGAGAAAAATGAAGTATAGAAAAGGAAGAAACACAGTCAAGAATGCACTGTATATGTCACAGAACTGAGCAACAGAAGAGAACAGATAGGCCTAAGGAGGTTTTAGAGGGATGCAGATTTAGATACATTGTATAAGTAGGACGAGGCTGTGTGAAATGGCTGCGTGAAATGACCTCCAGGATAGGGAAACAAGAGATTTATCTTTGTGATTGTTGTTCTTAGCATGCTATGTGAAGTTAATTTTTTTCTTTCTTTTTTTTTTTCGCTCTGATGGTTTGTCTCATGTTACTGCATCTGACGTTGGTGCCTGGTATATTGTATATATATATATACATATATATAATTTGTTTATTTAAAATAGGGAAGGGAAGGGGAAAACCGAAATGATTGGGAGAGGGGAGTGAAAGTGGAAGAAAAACATGGGAGGGGTATCATGTTCAAGAGTGATGTACCCACTACCTGACAAATGTGACTGTAACCCCTCTTTACATTACCCCACAATAAAAAAAAATTAATGTAGGTAACAACACTGACATTTTGCATTTTCAATTGTACACAAACTTGGAGGAGGCCTGATTTCAAGTCTCTCCACAAAGAAACATATTTTCCAAACATGATGACTGTATAGAATCGGAGTGAACACATAATTCAGATTACTTGTCTTCAATTCATTTTTAAAAGTTCCACATTAATCTACAATTACTATGCCAACATGTTTTTGAAATATTTCTCTATACTAATATTGCCAATTTTGACTGTTTTGGTTTCCAAGTCTTTGTGATATCTTCTCTCTTAAATACTTCTTTCCTGCAATACAAATAGTACTGGAAATAGCACAAGAAACAGCAAATTTTTTATTTCTTAATTGCTTGTCTGATATTGAAAACCTTATATTTCTCAACACATGTATTAAAATATCTCCTTCTGGCTTATCAGAAACAGTATAATCAAGCTACACTTTAAACACCTTCTTTACCGGGAACTGACACAAAAAGAGAAAATAACATTTTTTTTTACTACAGTGCTTCTAATGAAATTTTATGTACCACAAATGTTTAACCTGATAGGCTAATAGCAAACCAAAATGTAAGTTTATCATTGCATTAAATAAGTAATGGATAGATGGACAGTTGGAGGTATAGTAAACTACAGTTTCATGATCTGCATGAATTCAGATAGAAATTGAAGTTATTATGCATGCTTCAGTATTTAATAACAGAGATCAGTAGTTGAGCCTATTTGATATACCACCTTAGCTTCAAACAAAAAACTATATGAAGTCAGCCATTTTAAAGGATTCTGTGCCAATGCATATTGACTTTTCTTCACATTTTTAGGGATTTAAAAGATACTAATAAATAGGGCTAGAGTTGAAAAAAAGATCTGGAGAAGACTGTTGCTTGTGTTTATTGAAGTAAAAATGCTTCATATTTTGAGTACATACTTTTTTATCTTCTGAATATTCAAAAAGAACATTTTCTTTTAAGTTTCAGAACTAAGCATATTTGAAAATTATGCATGTAGTTTTATGTTATCTACATCTTGGGCTTGGCTTACATAGCAGATTTCTTCCATATCACTTTGATTAAAATTATGTGTATCTTTTGGATTATTATTGTATACTCTTTCTGGGATATACTCAAAATCCCTGAGTAATATTACATTACAGTGTAATGGCATTATTTGAAATAATAGGAGATAGTTTGAATTTGCAAATTTGGTTTTATCATTGTTTTATTATACTAAAGGAGAAACAATAGTTCTGATTAAGTTAATGGTTCTGCAACCAGACTTCCTCAGATTTGTTTTATTAATGACTAAGGATACTTTACTTGGTATTACCAATGCAAACATGACTGTTTGTAATTGTGTTTGTTTCATAATCAGCTAATTTTTCATCTTCTCTTAATAACCTTGCTAGTCTCATTATATTTTCATTGCTTTTTTCTGCAAAAAGCAAATGTTAAGAATTCCAGAGTTATTGTTCTAAGAATTATGACCTTAAAACTCACTATTTTTAAATTATTGGAGAGATTCAATTCATTTCAAATGAAAAGAAACTACTGTTTACCACAGAAATTAGTGTTATATATTGATGTTCTTAACCATTGATAAGAAAGTTCATATGAACACTAACAATAGGGAGTGTAAAACAGCTTCAAAGCTTATAGAGAACAGCTTATGAATTCATAATCAATATTGTGATGAATACCATATGAGCCCTGTAAAAAATGAACCATAGAGATGTAAATGTGCACAGGGCAGCTTACTACCAGACAAAACAACATCCTGAAGGACAAAGACACGAATAATGTCTTCAGAAGAGATGTCTAATAATGATAATTGCAGAGTGGGAAAAAACAATGAAAGAAAGGAAAAATCTCAAAGTATACCAACTTTGTATATGCTAATTCATCAGATGTGATTCCATGGCTGCTTTTTTACTTCCTGCCGTGGGATACAATTGAATAGTTTGAAGACATAGTTTTAAAAACTGGGTTTCCTCTAGACCTTCAAAACATATTTGAGTTTGAACATTATTTTATTATTAAATAGTCTTCTGATGACTTTCCAAATATGTTGGGAAACAAAGGAGAATGTAAAAATATTTACTTAGAACCAGGTACAAGTGGCTTATGCATGAAATCCTAGATAGTAAAGAAGCTGAGACCTGCAGTCAGCAATAGAAGCCAGAAAGGTCAGGAAAACTGTGAGATTCTCATCTCCAAATAACCACCAGAAAACTGGAAGGGACATTATAGCTCAGAGTGGTAGAATGCTAGCCTTGAGCAAAAGAGCTCAGGGATAGCCACGCTCCAAGTTCAAGACCTGTAACTATCACTACCAACAAAAATCTAGATCAGATTTTTTTGTGTGTGTGTACCTAGCCAACATGATTCATGATGACCTCAGAGGTCATACCTGACCATACCAACTTTTGAGGGTACAAATCACTTAAAAGTGCCACAGTGAGTGGGATTGCCTCATGAATTCCCTCTTTCTCTTCCAAGGTAATTTATGTTATAATTATAATTCCATTTATATGGCTGTGTATAGCTGAGTTGAGAGAGAGGAGAGTAGCCAATAAATTTCAGTGTCTCTTGATCCACTGCACTGAGCAACAGATAACACAGGCAGTCTTGCCTGCACTGTGCTTATCCAAGCCACTGAGGCTGAGCGTGGGATGGTGTACTGTGATCCATATCAGCACAGCATCCTGAGTCACCACCACTGCTGATGCCTGTTCAGAGATAAACAGGAAGTCATGGAGTTAATTCTCTGTGTCCTGCAAAGTACAAGAGCCATGCAGCAGGGATCCTCCAGACAGTAAAGACGCTATGATTCACCAGGAATAACAAAGCTACCCAAGAGTTTAGTTAGGCTTCCCTGTATTATGCAAATTTCATGAGCATAGCTTTCTCCAGTGACATCTACCACAGGAAAGAGACAAATAATGCTCCTAGGAACACAAAGAGAATATTCAGAATATTCAGAATATATTCAAACAAAGCAAAACAACCACAGCCTTGTGGTTATTGTTTTTAATGTACTATGTGAAGTTATTTCTTCACTTAAAAAAAATCTTTTTCTTATCCCCTCCGCCCCCTCTATGGTTTATCCTCTGTTGTTGCTATATCTGACTTTGGTACATGGCATATCGCATATACATTTATTTATTTCTTTGAATCAGGGAAGGGAAGGGGTAAAACAAGATGATGAGACTAAGAACAAAGGATGAACTAGTGTAACAGTGATATTCACAAGAGGATATGTTGGAAAGGAATTTAACAACTTGAGAGGGATGTGGGGGAGGAAAAGTGGGAGAAAAACATGGGAAGGGAAAACAATGTTCAGGAAGTAATATGATCATTACCTTATGAATGTCACTATAACCCCTCTATACATCACTTTGATAATAAAATTAAAAAACAACAACAAAAAGCAAAACAGCTAAGCACCAAAAAATCCATGCCTGTCATCTAGGGTACTCCAGAGACTGAAACTCCAGAGACTCCAGAAGCCCTGAGTTCAGTTCCTGGTCAATCAAAACTTACTTTTTTTTTGTTTATTTATTTATTTGTCAGTCCTGAGCTTGAACTCAGGGCCTGGGCTCTATCCCTGAGGCTCTTTATGCTCAAGGATAGTACTCTACCACTTGAGCCACAGTGCCACTTCTGGCTTTTTCTGGGTAGTTTATTAGACGTAAGAGTCTCATGTATATTTCTGCTCTTCTGGCTTCCAACTGCAATCCTCAGATTTTAGCCTCCTGAGTAACTACTAAAATTATAGGTGTGAGCCACCAACATCTGTCTAAAATAAAATGTTTTGAACCCAGTTATTCTGAAATCTACCTCTAAAAGTATTTCTATGAAACATTTAGGGAAGGTATCTAGATAAAAATTCTACCTATCTCAATGACCCCTTCAACCACTTTAGAATTTCCATCTTATCCTACTAAATTCCAATTCCAAATGGTTTTCAGTACATGACAATCACTTAATAATAAATATGAAGTTTTGGATGGAAAATACAGCATATCTGATTATTATCTGCAAACATGTAGAATATATGCACACATGCACCCTCACCCAAAGACGCATACGATTTTGAAACAGCCTCAAAATTTGAGGATAAGAACACAAATTGAGGTCCGGAAGTTTGGCCTAGTGGTAGAGTGCTTGCCTAGGATGCATGAAGACCCGGGTTCAATTCCTTGGTACCACATACATAGAAAAAAGCCAGAAGTGGTGCTGAGGCTCAAGTGGTAGAGTGCTAGCCTTGAGAAAGTCCAAGGACAGTGCTCAGGCCCTGAGCTCAAGCCCAGGACTGGCAAAAAAAAAAAAAAATAGTCTCAGTGAGGGCCAGAAGTGTGGCCTAGTGGTAGAGTGCTTGCCTAGCATGCATGAAGACCCAGGTTCGATTCCTCTGTACTACATACACAGGAAAAAAAAGCTGAAAGTGGTGTGTGGCTCAACTGGTAGAGTGCTAGGCTTGAGAAAAATCCAAGGACCGTGTTCAAATCCTGAGTTCAAGGACTGGCAAAAAAAAAAGAAAAAAAAAGAACACAAATTGACACATGCATTATTAAAAAAACAAGATTCAGTAACCAAATAACACACAATGTAGAAACTCAACCGCGAGAATTAAAACTTAAAGGTAATTTCCTATTCTTTCGTCCTTAGTCACCAGAGGGAGGTGTAGGGATAATTTGGAGAAAATGAAACTTTTAGAGTTTAATCATTCTAGAAATTGTAGAAGACATATTGATGGCAAAAGTGCAAGACCCTATAGCTCCCTGAGGAAATTATCTTCATTGATTAGACAAGATGTGCAGAGAAATCCACCATATTTCTATGCCATAGTTCTTAGCCAACACAAGAGCAACACAGAGCATTTAATATATGACTCATTGTATTAGGCTCTTGTGAAGGGAGGTACATGAGTCTCCTTTATAAATTAAACAAATGTTACTGCCCTGGGTCTTGAGAATGGAACTGCAGAACTCACACCTTACTTGATCCACTAATTCTTGCAAGCTGAGTTAGTAAGTGACAAGACAAATCTTGTAATTGAAGAACAAGTGATTTCTGTTTATATTAAAATCACCATTATGTATAACTTACATTCTCACGATAATATGTAAGTTATTTTGTAATTTACTGAGGAATAACAAATTAAAAGTTGAAGAAACCAGAAGCCCACCTAACACAACACAAGTTTTTACCACTTTTTATAATGAGTGATTGGCAAATGTGTGACTATAGTGGTTCAAAGACGAGATTATATTTTCCAAGAATAATATATTTGCTTGAAGAAAAATCACAAAAACATTCCATGTAGAAGGAAGAAGCAGCATATTTTGTATTAATAAGTTAAGTTACAGTTTGCAAATACACATACATAAGATCATTATACATATTTCAATGGTCATAAGTTAAACACTACTCACCAAATCTGGTGACTTGTCAGTAACCCTAAGTCAATTTGACTGCTCAATATAACAAGCCATGTTTACCATTCTTGCTCCTTCAATCATATGTTTATTTTTCAGACTTCGCTCACTTCTAAACTTAGTTGAATCAATTCTATTAGTATTCCTCCACTCCCTTCAGTGGGGTTATTTCATATACTGGAAATACTACAGGTTTTATTATCTGCTCCAATTCCACCCAGGTATTATCCTAAACACCTATTTTATTTTGTAATTTCGTTCATTCATTCTCCCAGCCCTTTACTGGAAATTATATAGGATGTGAAAAGTGTTTTCTCAGTGGCTTTTATTGTCCCAGTCAAATATATCAGCTTGTTTACTGAAAATAAGAATTGAATGGATTGGACATAGGACTGGAAATTTGAAGTTAGTCTGCACATTTGGAATAGTTACAATGTGGATGAGGAATAGTGGTAGAGAAAGACATACACTTTGATATAGCATGATGACTTTAAGGAGAAATCACAGTTGATTGATATATGAGTTTATATGTATTTACTCATAGGATTTGGAAGGGTTAGTGGTTCATGTAAGATATGTTAATGTGTTATCCCACTCTCCACGTGAGTCATAGCATTTTTCCCTCCCTTCACAACATTACTACAATGAACCATAGATTAAAGCAAAGAACCACAGTGAGTTGTGTTGTAGCATAAATAAAATTGCAAGAAATGTATATTGAATACATGTCAAAGCATCTGAGGCTGTATATCGAGTAGGTTTCCCCAGTCTAGAAAAGACAGAGACTGCTGGATTGCTTCAGACTGATTATAGCCATAGAAGAAATAGCAGCAGAAAGAAGGAAATGGGAGAGGGGGTGAAGACATACACATTGAGATGAGTAGCCAGGAGATGGCTGCGTGATGGCTAGGAGTTGGAGGAAATCATGCCAGAATTATGATAGTCTAATCAATTGAGAAGTGACTGAGAATGTTCAAAAGAGCAATGCAAAGCCTAGCTTGTTGAAAGCATAGAACATTGGCTAAATAAGGAATGGTTGTGAAATTTCTAAAATGACCTCCCAAAGCATAGGTAAGCCATTAACTTCATGAAGAACAGAAAAGTATATACTAACATCATAAGGAAAAAAATAAAGATCATTCTGTCTTTTATAACAATGGCATTTGGGACACATACACTTGATTTATCATTTGTCTTGTTTTCATTGTAACAAAACTGATAAGATTTAAAAAAAAAAAGGAGCTGTCACTGTCAATCCACGTCCGAAATGTATCCATTAGTAACTAACTGTGCTATTAATTAGAGCTAATTCAGGTATTCTTTATAAAAATAAGTTACAGGGTTAGGAGTGTAAGAAAGAAGATCATGAATGAATTCTAGGCTAGCCTGCGCAGAGGGAATACTGAGAGCTACCTTCCAAACAAAATTTTGAAAAAAAGGAAAAAGTTTGGTTGTAGCTCAAATAGAACATTTTGAGAGCATGTACAAGAATGTCATGTGTTTAAGCCCTATCACTGTAAAAACAAATAATTGAAATATGATATAAAAAGCAATGTTAATTAAAAATTTAATAAAAAGAAAAATGAATAAATATTAAAATGATTAAAAATAAAAATCATCTGTTAAAATTTAAATTTAACCTGAGTTACTAATTGGTACATGGCTAATAGTACATATAAATATTTCTTGATCTTAATTTCAGACAGAGATATAAGTACAGTTGTCATTTATATGCTGATGTGTTTTAGCCTTCAAGGTCTGCAATGTATTAACCTTTGATTCCCCTTGAGTTCTGCTGAGTTTTCTAAAAAGACTTTAGAAAGAACATGCCACAAGTGAGCAAGGGGAAATAAATCAGTTAAATAGGGTGTAGCCTTAAAATAACTGAATTATTTTTAAGAATAAAAATCGATAATAAAGAAACGGCATATATATATATCAAAAATTAAGGAAGAAACATCGATCAAAAACTTTTAAAATGTTTTAAATGTTTCACTCATCTTTCTTTTTTCATATATTTTTATTGTAATTAATAGAGGGGTTACATTATATTCACCAGATAGGAGGTGCATTAATTCACATACATCAATACCCTTTCTCATGCCTTGGTCCCCATTTCCCTCCCTCCCACCCCCGCCCCTCATCTTGTTTTCCTCCCTTCCCTATCCGACTCCAAATAACCAAATACACATATATACAATATACCAGATAACCAGGTTCAATACTGTAACAATATGAGATAACCAAGGAACAGTAAAAGAGATGAGAGATAACATAGTACATTAAGGACAACAATCACTCATCTTTCTAAAATGTGTATCATCCTGGTGACATTTTTGCCTTAATATGTATGAAATTCCATCTGTTTATTTACATTAATTTAAACCTCATGAATTGGTTCCTTTCTTTCTTCAGTCTCTTTTTGAGTTACAATAATCCATAGCAGACACTCTCACATTTTTGTATTTGTGCTTACCAGTTTTGTTTGGCAGTATCTGGGGTTTCATTTAGGGTCTTATACTTTTTAAGCAAATGCTCTACCACTTGAACTCATTAATTCTTTATTGATGTTAATCATGAGTAAGCAATTTGAAATGATAGTTTTCCCAATAATTGTTACTTATATAAGTATGAAACCTTTATGCAGTAAACATTAATGCATGGCCTACATATTAAATTTTAACCATTTGTACTACCCTTAATCCCTCCTTCAAGGATTTCATAAAATCTTAGAAAATACTAAGGAAATTGAAAACTTTCCTAATGTTAATGAGTGCAATCTGAAGCCACTGGCAAATCTGCCTTTACAGTCTTTTGTTTGTTTTGTGATGCTGGTGGTAGAACCAGAGCCCTCTCACATCATATGTAAATGGATAATGATTTCATAAAACATTATCAGTTTAAATATGGACTTTAATGACTCCTCTTGTGTGTTCCCCTTCTCAATTAATTTGTAAGTGTAGTAATCATGGACACTGACAAGATTATGCCATATTGAAAACTGTTTACTGACTAAAACCCATTAGTTCATTTTCATGTAAGCATGTTGAAATGCTAATTGTATTACAGATTAAACAGTTGACATTACTAACATTAGAAAGAAAGACATTTTAAACAAGAATGGATGCTTCTAAGATATAATATGTGTCACTGAACTTAACATATTTAGTTTAAGAAAATGTTTAAGAAAACATTTTCCCAGGAGGAACAATATTTTAAAAAACAGAATAGAACAAAGAGACACATCAAAGGTGTGGACAATAAGGTTGAACAAGGCATAGAGATATTTGCTCATATTATATTTAAATTATAGAACCTTGCATCATTAGCTGAGCGCAGTGGTTCATACCTGTAATCCTAGTTACTCAGGAGACTGAGATCTGAGGATCAAGGTTCAAAGCCAGCCCAGGCACAAAAGGACCTGAAATTCTTATCTACAGTTAACCTCTAGGAAACGGGAAATAGGGCTCGGCTCAAGGTTAGGGAGAGAGCCTTGAGCTGAAGAGCTCAGAAACACCTACGCCCAGGGATAGGGCAGTAGCCTTGAGCAAAAGCTCAGGGACAGCCCCCAGGCCTATTTCAAGCCCCACCAAAAAAGAAAGAAAGAAAGAAAGAAAGAAAGAAAGAAAGAAAGAAAGAAAGAAAGAAAGAAAGAAAGAAAGAAAGAAAGAACTTGCATCATTGATTAAGGATTCTGAGAGTACTTTTTTCATCAAAAAATACAGCATTACTATATGCTTAAAAGACTTCTGGTTTAAGAAGATGATAATGTCACATCCTATTAAAATTTAAGAAAAGTGAACTGCCTTTACTCAGAAATTTGTTCTGCAAAACAGATTTCAGTGCCGTGGCCATTTTAAAAAAGAACTCTAGGATATGGAAACACCAGGTTTACCTTTGTGATTGTTCTTGATGTGCCATGTGAAGTTATTTCTTTTCTCTTTTTTCCCCTTATGGATTATCACATGTTGTTACTGTATCTGACATTATTACCTCCTACAGTGTATATGTTTATTTGAATAGGGAAGAGAAGGGGGAAAACAAGATGATTGGGAGGAAGTGAGGGGAGGGAAAGGGGGACCAAAATATGAGAAAGGGTACCAAGGTTTGAGAAGTAATGTACCATTACCTGGTGAATGTAACTGTGACCCCTCTATACATTATCTCAACAATAAAATGTAATTAATAAAATATACACAAAAAGAAAAAAGTTAAATTGCATAGCAGGTGTGTTTACCTGTTTTAGACCTGCCAATTGAGGAAGTCGCTGGAATGGGTGATGGAACCTGTCACACCGGAATGTATACACATTGCAAATTGCAAATGTGGAAGAAACCAGGGGTACGTGTACAAGTCTTGGGAAGCATTTATCTTTACATTTGCTGGTTAAAATGACCAGTTTATTGGTTTGTGCCAAAGGTTATGACTCCAGAAAATATCAGACAAATGATGAAACAATTAATCGATTCTGATTTTCATGTAACATATATTTAGAATGTATGGGGTTTTAAAACAGAGAAAATTCATTCCATAAAGGTATTTTAGTAATAATCACAACAATCAATCCTAGAACCAAGTTAGATGGGATCAAAATTTCCAAAAAAAATGAATTTTCTGAAGATTCACAGTACTCAGCTTTAAGACAGACATGCAAATCCACAGAAAATAGAATTCTTTCAAAGACTACTTAGTGACTATATCCAAAACCATTTATGTACACTGTAACATAATGAAATTGATCATACACCACGCTTTCTTCTCATTGCTAGTGAAATAAGGAGAGTGTATCCTATTCTATCTTTCATTATTATGACATGAAAACTGAAACAATTATAGAAGAGCTGAATTATTATCTTCTCACTGTGGGCAATACAGTTTGTTAAGTATTCTGAACAGAATGAAACTGGTAAAAAATAGAGACCACCTGAAAAACTTAGAGATTAACTGAGAAGATAAAAACACTGTTAATAACTATAACTTATGGTAAAATAACTACAGGGTCATAACAAATAAATAAAATTAGCACCAAATATTTAAAATGGAAAAAGTTGCTTTTCTAGAGTTAACCATAGTGATGAGACATCATTTAGCTTCATCTAATTTATTTTTTGAAAATGTTAATTTTTCAAAGGGGTTACTCCATGGAATTTTATCCCTCTGTTCTACACTTTAGTCAGTTTGTGTACATATATATATGAGTATGCATATGATGCACATATATACACACACATGTACTTTTCATCTACATATAATCTACTTTCTTACATGTCACTAAGACAAAGAACATATTTCCTTGATACATAGATGTTAAACTTTAAAATATAACTACATATGAAAACATGTACAGGATCATATGAATAAATACACATATATGTGTATATGTCTATATATGTATATGTATATATATGCATGTGTATATTTGTGCATATACATGTGTAAAATACGTATATGTATGTATACAGTGCCATATCAAAGCCAATGTATTTACATATATTGATCAAATTATTTTTACAATAATTTAATTGCAATTTATACATGAGAATAAGTATGTAAGTTCATGCTCCAGAGCCACTAATAAGTATGATAAATTACCCAAACTACAAGAAATACAAAATTGAACTAGGCTTACTAAACAAAGAATATCCCTAGGATGATACAGAATTAGTCAGTGCCATGGAGATTTATTGCCTATAGTGTTTATAATGGCATGATGTAAGTGATTCCATTTAATGAGTTCTTGTAGATATTGACAACGTACTTATTTGCACAAAACACTGCTCTAGGCACTGTGGAGTATGTAAAAATTAAGTTTGTCACAATCTAGTTACACAGTTGTATATTTGTATATATCCCCTAATAAAATTTCCATTACAGAGATGTATTTTAAGGATCATTGAAACAAAAAAAAGGTGAGAAAACTGTGAATGCTGCTTGATTTTAATAATGATGAATATTTGAAAAAAGGATCCCACTTCAGTTTGACCTTGAACAATAACTGGATTATCATGAAAAACACGAAATAGAAAGTTCAGAATAAGAACAACATACGAAACATTAAGAAAATGAATACTACAGAAAGACACTAGAATTTGGTTTTATAATCACAATCCATGCGATTATGGTTGCTTTGAGACATCTGTTGAATCTAAGACCATAGTCCACTGGTGATCAAGACAAACTACTTCTTCAAATGAGACACAGCTAAATAAAAGTTCTCTTTATAGTACAGGGTAACACCACTGAAGTTATAAATGATGGAAGGAAAAAAGTTGGTGAAAAACATTCCAGACATGATTTCATGAATCAAGTAGAAAGATGGAGAAGGATAACTCAGGAGAATGGCTTTAGATGAAAGAAAAAAATGGAAGGTGGTCCAGTGAATTTGATGTTACTGCAAAACTTAAGTAATGGTAGAGCAGTGATACTGAGAATTTTTAAATAGTGTAACTGCTCTATCATTATTGGAGGGTAAAAATCTTTCTTTACTACATTATTTGAGACAAAAGTCATTACATGTAAAGGAGGCAAAGGACAAAAGATATTAGGTAAAGCATTCACAGAAAGACTCTATTTTATATGAAGTAATCACTCCCAATAGCATATTTATTAATTTAAGCAGCATCTGGCAATGAAGTCTCTTAAAAGATGTTCAAGGTGCATACTAAAAATAGACTCCAGTGTTTCTTCTTTCCAACTGCTGCTTGGGAAAACGGCTGGACAGGTAGGAGCAAACTAGAAACAACTGGTCTAGATTAATTATTTCTGAGTAATACTACTTATATGCTAACAACAGGTGCAAAACATGACAGACATCATCTCTTAGGTTTATGACCAAAAAAAAAGAGTTTACAGAGGTTAAGCATAGATTTATTTTCTACAGAATGATTGGGTAACCAACCGTGTAGGCATGTGTTCATATGACCACTCACTCAGCAAGTATTAGTTTTTGTTTTGTGAATTTTTAGCATGACTAGCTTCTATATCTTGTGATAAGTATTGAAAAGCTAAACTTTACAGAGATATTAGAAAGAGATAAAGGGCCAAAAAGGGAGTATGAAAACCGAGTGAGTAGAAGAGAGGGAGTGTGTGTGTGTGTGTGTGTGTGTGTGTGTGTGTGTGTGTGTGTGTGTGCAAGAGTAGGAAGAGAGAAAAAGAAGGAGATGGATAGGGGTAGTAAACAAGGTAAGGGAATAAAGAGAATACTACAGAGAGTAGACTGATAGTAAAAGAGAAAAACAGAGAGAACACATTCCCATCAATATGAAACCTAAGATAAATATTATACCTAAGATAAATTCCACAAGAAATTGATGCCTTTGAACCAAAAGAAATGCAAAAACAATAGTTACTACGGGGTATTCTCTCCATTTGCATCTCTCAAAGCACCTTCTTTGACCATCATAGAAGGGAATGACTGTTGATCTGCTCTCTGTTGCTTATTTGTTCATGAGCCATGATGAAGAAAGGAGAATTTAGAAATAATAAAAGCACAAAACAAACAAAAAAGAGAAAAATAACAGCAGTTTTCAAGAGTAGAAAGTGTCTTTGATTTTCCAAGAAAGTTTGCACAGTACTACCACTGTAATTTTGAATTAACATTGTTATCAGATAATCAAATACAAGATGATTCCAGAACAGAGTGGTGAGGTGAGCAGGCAGGCACATATTCCACTTGGCTGACTTTCTGGCTGAGCAAGTGTTTTTCTTGGCTCGAACATCGACCTTCATTTATTTTCATTGCGAATCATTTTCCTGGAAGTCACTATTGCATAGATGGTACTTCTTTCACTCCTGATCCATTCAGCCAGAATGAATCAGTGGACTAAAGAACTTTATAAGCATGGTGGTAGGAGTTTTATTCAAAGGTATTTCCTATTAGCTTTCTCATTCTGGGTTGCAAACTAGCCTTCCAGTGAAGATCTTCAGGCAAGAGTCACAAAATTCACCCTGATTAATCCTGGGGAGATTTCAAGTCTGACATATTACCATGTTCTCATCCTCCCTCATATTTGCTGTGAAGACCTCATTGGCCTTGCAAAGTAAAAGTTTCGTTCCACTGTCTTTCTCCTCACAACCCATCTCAGGACCAGGAAAGGTGTTAAAAAAAAAAACCACAAAACTTCTATAGATATGCAAGAAAAATGTGGGAAAATCTCTATACAACTTTGATAACAAAGATATTTGTACAGACCAAACAATTTTAATAGTTTATGAAACCACAAAGGAACAGCAAAAATGCTAAAATGTGGGCTGCTTTTCTTTATAATGAGTTAGGAGAACTAGCCATTTTTTCCAGTCTGTAAGAATTCCGAGTATCTGCACTTTGAATAAGAATTTGGCTATCTGTTTAAAGATTTAAAAATCAATTTTACATAAGAAGTTATAAACATCAGCAGATGGGTATAATCAGAGGAACTACAATTCGTGTAAGTTAGAAAATCATAAATTCAATGGGTCTTTCAGAGATCCTTCTTCATATTACCTTATAAAATACTTCTCACGGCAATGTATAAAGCAACTTGACAACTATCAAGCTCTCAGGTGAATATGAGGAAAATGTGCATTGCCTACCTTACAGGTCAAGCACTCTGTAAGGAATACATCCGATCTGGTTGAATTTGAATCTCAATGACTCAGTAAGAACTAGAAAATCTACCAATTAGAAGCCTTTTTAAGTCTCACCAAATACTTGTCAGAGGGTCAGATGACAATCATTTCTCATGGTATCACAGGTGCCCATCAGATGAGTGAAAAATAGAAGGGAACACTGGAGGAGTATCATCCACAGCAAGTTTCTGTGGATGGGGTATAGACTGGGGAAACTAAGGATATGGGCTTCCATTCAGCTGCTGCCTGAGATAAATGATGTCAGCTCAAAACAGCTCAGAAAATAAAATTAAAAAAAAGAATGAGGAACAAAAACACCACTTATAAATGAAAGAGACAGCTACTAAATTAGTAATTATGTCAAACAAATATAGTTTCCCAGTGTTATGTCTTGGCTTCATTTGACCCATTTAGAAAAATTTAATAGAAAAAAAAAAAACAAGGAACAGAGTGAGGACATATATTATCCCACAGAGACAAGTCTGGCTCTGAATCTCTGTCTAATTCTGATCTTACAAATTACTCAGCATAAATTGCCTCCTTCAGCATGTTGGAGAGTGAGAGCACATGCTAATGCCGATAAATTGGGTCTGAGGTTGGAAGATTTATGTATGCATCTATAAAAATGTGCGCACCCAACTCCAGATGGAAAGTCAGCAAAGCATGAAGCTCAGTGGTGCGGATAACAATATATGCACCACACTGGAAGATATGATTTGTGTGTTAAATGTGTCACATTCTAATGATGGAATTGACACGTTTTTAAAAGGCTGAATCCTTAAATCCCACAGTTAACCTGAACACAGAGATACAGACACAGGCTCTTTGCCAATCATCTTCTACAGGACTCCTTCATTATTACATACGATTCTTTAAGGAATCGAAGCTATACCTTGTTTTCTGATTATCAATAAATTTAAACGAATAAAAAGTTTAACATTGCTATAACCTAAACAGGTTAATGGGAATATATCAATTTCTTGCCTTTGCAAGAAATTAAGTATAAAGATTATTAGGTTAACAAGATCAACCTGGACTCTATCCAGGTACATTTGAAGTATTATTATGGCAAACTGATATAATCTAAAAACATAGAATATTATATGCATATACATATTTTATATTATATGAACATATATGCCTTATTTTCATGCTAATGTAATTTCTTATTGATAAGTACATAATATTAATGCCATTAATAGTATTAATAATATTTAATAGTATTATAACAAAGTACAAATAATGCTATTATTGGGACATAATTATTGGGAAATGCAGTTTCTTAAGATACAGATTTTCATGTTAATATTTATAGTTTATATTAAGAATATATTTTCATATATTACATGAATACATATGTTCATATATACAATCAATTTAGAAAACTGATATAAAAAACTCATAACAGTTAATGAACTATAAGCTCTCATTGATCTATCATTTTCAGTGACATTTTTCACAGGCAGTAACACTCATGTTAAAATTTGAGTATGGGATAGTGGCTTATATTTGTAATTCCTGGTATATATACAATGCTTATACTTTTATTCACTGAAGACCTGGAGGACTGTAGTTCCAGGATAGCCCTGGGAAAACTGACCTAGAATCCATCCCAACAAACAAACAAGTCAGACAAACTAGCACATGCCTGTGATTCCGGCTCTATGGGAGGTAGACACGAGAGTACTGCCCTCTAATCCCAACTTTGGGGAAAAATAAAACAGTAACATTGTTGAAAATAAAAGACAAATAACTAAAAAAAACATTTAGATGCTGTCTGAAACTGGGCTTTCACCTTCAAAACATGACATTATCTATTTCCTTGTTCTGAAATTCTTTGCGCACTTAAAACACAAGAACTTCATAGTCTGGGATAGAGCAATCCAGAAGGATGAATGCTATCCTTTACATCATAAACAGTAAGCAGAAACATGGGGACAGGAAAACCCAACTAGAGTCAGTTTGAGAGAGACTTTGAAGCTGTTCCTGGAAAACATGCTCTCATTAAATGTGTGTGCATATATATACATATGTATATATATAATATGTGTGTATACATACACATATATAAGTATATATGTGTACATATGTGTGTGTGGGAAAGAGAGAGAGAGAGAGAGAGCGAGAGAGAGAGAGAGAGAGAGAGAGAGAGAGAGAGAGAGAGAGAGAGAAAGAAAGAAAGAGAAAGAAAAAGAGAGACAGAGAATCAGGAATTTCACTTAACTTTGCTTTTGGTCCACTCTCCATCCATCCATTTGATACATTTACACGTACATCTCCTCAATGGAAAAATATTCAAGGAGAAAGAGGAAGGAACAATGGTATTCAAATGTCTGTAAGATGCTCCAGGCCTAAACAGCACTACTTCTCTTCCATTGCAGACTCATTTAGAAAAGAATCAGACAGTTCCAGCCTTTGCCCCTGACCCCTCACAGCTCCGGATTCTGAATGCCATCCACTTGCTTGTGGCTGAATTGATTCTCAAGGAGATGGCAGAAGGAAGGTGATGCTTGGGTCCCCCAGCGATGTTGGAAATACGTGAGAAGTGGAGAGGCCCAGGAGGAGAGCATGGCATTGGCACTGGAGAAATACTTCACACTGTCTGATCTTCATCTTGGGCTGAATTGTGGTCCTCTCCTCAATATGTTCAAGTATGGACCCTCCATCAACTGTGAATTTGGCCTTCTGTTAGGAAACAGGGTCATCACAGACCCTTTCAAAGCAAGATGGGTTCATAGATGATAAGAACTCAGCTGAGAGATTGTAGTTTTGTAAGTAATAGGAGATTTGGGCACACGGTCCATGTGACCACAGAGGCAGTGATTAGGGTCATGCATCCACAAGCAAAGGAATTGCCTGTAGTTATGAAAAGGCAGGAAGATCCAAGGAAAGAATCCCCTGGATGATCCTTCAAGGAAGCACAGTTCTGCCAACAACTTGATCTCAGATTGAACACCTGTATGAGAATATATTTCTAAATAAGGGCTTCATGTTTTTTTATGTTCATGCTAGGAAACTACAGAGTCTCTAAAATGTTTTTGCAAGAGAGAAAGAAAGAGAAAGCGAGAGAGAGAAAGAGAGAGAGAGAGAAAGAGAGAGAGAGAGGAGAAAAAGAAAGAAAAAAGAAAGAAAGAAAGAAAGAAAGAAAGAAAGAAAGAAAGAAAGAAAGAAAGAAGAAAGGAAGGAAGGAAGGAAGGAAGAAAGAAAGAAAGAAAGAAAGAAAGAAAGAAAGAAAGAAAGAAGAAAGGAAGGAAGGAAGGAAGGAAGGAAGGAAGGAAGGAAGAAAGAAAGAAAGAAAGAAAGAAAGAAAGAAAGAAAGAAAGAAAGAAAGAAAGAAAGAAAGGCAGGAAGGCTGCTAGAAGAGTCTATGGTGCTATCTGGTAAAATGATCAGAGCTAGCACCCAGGCAGAACTGAATAGAATCAACAGATTTCCCTGCAGTTGCCATGTGAGAATCAGTCAGAGTAGTTAAAATGCACTTGTGAAATGATCCCCTAAGACAATCAAAGGTGAGTAAGCAGAAGAGAGAAGAAGAGGGGCTGTGTACAGAATTTGAGATTATGGACAGGGAAAATGGAAATTCATCTCTGGATGGCTAGATTTCAGATCTACATTGAAACAGTCTGAGGAAATGGAGGCTGCAGTCAGACAAAATAGTTTCTGCTCAATTGTGTGATACACTCCATTCGGTCATCTTTGGGTCCATGTGCGTATCTGTGACTTGCAACTCTTTTTGAGTCACATATTACCCAGAAATGTGCTCCTTCCTAGAATGATGGCACCAAGTATGTCACTTAAAAGGCTCTTGATCACTGAACAAGAAATAAATATGCTGACTCTAGAAAAATCATTTCCTAAATACAGAGGTCCTACAGATGCAAGCCAAAATGAAAGCATTCCTTATCTCAAATGGAGAACTTAAAAGAACAGTGATAATAAACCTTTAAGAACTGGTGATGAGCACACATTAAAAGAATGAACTATATGATTATATAACCTGGGTGTATTAAAAGCAACAAAAGCAGTTGACAGCAATAAGTACAATAAACAAAAATGGTAAATTATATATACGTATATATCTTGTATTTCTGTGATTGAGTCAGTTATAGTAGACACAAGTTGTCTGAGATCAGCAGCTTTGTAAAAAAGTGATACAACAGACAAAGGCCTCATATCTAAAATATATCAACAGCTAAAAAAAAATGAATCACTACATAACTAATCTCCAAAGAAACAAACATCCCCTCAAAAGATGGGCCAAAGATGGGGCTGGGAGTTTGGCCTAGTGGTAGAGTGCTAGCCTAGCATGCACGAAGACCCGGGTTCGATTCCTTAGTACCACATACATAGAAAAAAGCCGGATACGGTGGTGATGCTCAAGTGGTAGAGCTCCAGCTTTGAGAAAGTCCAATGACAGTGCTCAGGACCTGAGCTAAGCCCAGGACTGGCAAAAAAAAAAAAAGATAGCCCAAAGACTTAAAGAGAGTCTTCTCTGAAGAAGAAATAAGAATGGACTAAGACCCATGAAGAAATGCTCGACATCTCTGTTCATAAAAGAAATGCAAAACAAAACCACTCTAAGATTCCACCTCACTCCATTTAGAATGACCATGATCAAGAAATCTAATTAACAACAGATGCTGGGGGAGATGTGGCCAGGAGGGATCACTATTACACTGTTGGTGGGAGTGCAAACTTATTCAACCAGTATGGAAAGCAGTATGGCAGTTCCTCAAAAGACTACTTACCATGGCAAAGATATGGAACCAACCCAGATGCCCCTCAGTTGATGAGTGGATCAACAAGATGTGGTATTTATACGCAACGGAATTGCATGCTGCTATCAGAAAGAACAACATTGCCCCATTTGTAAGGAAATAGAAAGACTTAGAAAGAATCATATTAACTGAAGTAAGCCAGAGTCAAAGGAACATAGGCTCAATGGCTTCCCTCATTTGTCATAATCAGAAGAAACCTTGGGCTCTCCTAACAGAGATTTACAATAGAACAAAACCTAGATACATAAGGCTATATACAGTATGACACTAAATGAAAGGACCTCTAGGATATAGAAAGAGAGGCCATATAATGAGTGATTGTTGTCCTTAATGTTATGTTGAAATAGGATAGGGAAGGGCGGAAAACAAGACGAGGGGTGGTGGGGAGAGGAAAATGGAACCAAGACATGAGAAAGGGTATCAATATTTGTGAAGCAATGCGTCTTCTATTTGTTGAATATTATGTAACCCTTCTATTAATTACAATAAAAATATATGAAAAAAATAAATAAATAACTCGATCTCATACAGACCATACGTGCAAGTTTACAAACTCCTACATTTCAGAATTTATTATGTAAATTATTGTGTGAATGACCAATATTCTAGGCAGAATTTAAATTTAGTCAATATTTTTCTTAATTTTTTAAATGAACACAGGAATAAAGAAGTTAATTGGAATCCTATCGATGTCTATCTAATTTACCCTGTTATAATATGACCTATAAATACATCTACTTTGGTTCATCCCAACAATGTCAACATGGGGTTTTTCACCTACCCTTACCAAGTAACGGAAGTCCACAATTTGGGTGAGTACTATCTTTATAAATTTCCAATCTGATTTTCTTTGCCACTGTTAGTAGAGGGTGATGTAATCCCTCACATATATCTCCTTAGGACAATATTCTAAATTTTTTCCTTATTTCCTAAAGCTCCCCCTTTTGAACAAGCCCGTCCTGATAGTCTATGTGTACACAATCTGTTATTCAAGTCTTCAGAGCACCAAACCTTCCTTTCCTCAGGCACCATACTCATGCTTTGAGCACAATTTGCCCCATAATTCCAAGACCTGATTCACAGTATTAAGAATTCACAGTGGAGAGTGCTCTCCACACTCATCTTCTCAAAAGCCCTCTGTAATGATATTCTCGTTTCAACCATGTTTCCATGTCACAGAGAAATGGCGCATGAGAGAAAAGATTCCATCCCATGCCATCTGGCTCCTGAGTTCACTGATGCTTTGCTTCAATCAATACGCAGCCCTAACACTTACTTGGTCTATTCACATTGACATCCTTGCTTGAGGAAGTCTTCCCTAACTCCTAAATTGAATAATATTTCCTAAATGATAGTCTCATGAGAATCACACAATTTAAACTGAGAGTCAGAAACCTACATATGTAAACCAGTTCACAGTCAACTGCATGTTAACTAAATGATGATATATGCTGGGGTTGGGGGATTCCAGTGGTTTAACTTCCCTGAACAGCTAATTTATAATCTAACGAAAGGAATACCAGAAAAGTAGAACTTGTTGTTTGGAGGAAAGCTGAGTTATATTGGAGTTCTATGGAAGAGACATGTTATATGGGAGTTGAGTAGACGAATGAAGAAAAACAGAATGGGCAAATGTAGTCATGTACCTATGTGAAAATAGTGCCAGGGATTGGAAAAGATCGGGGAGAATGATTACAGAGACTGATGTTGATCAAGATGCCATGTGCTCATAAGCTAACCCGGTCCACTGGAACCCCTTAAGGATAACAAATAAATAAACCAACACAGGCCCTCCAATTATGATGGAGGCAAAGTCCAAATCAGACTTACAATAAGATAATCTTGGATTTGTGGTAAATAAAACCAAGTTTCACTCCTGACAGATGAACAAACAAGGCTTTATTTCTTATAGACTTTTTACTTTGACAGAACTTAATTCACACCATTTCTCATGCTGGTGAACACTCTGACCTATAAATGGACCTTGTATATCCAAGGTCACAGATACAAGGGGATATTTGAACTGAAACTCAAACACTTTACACTTCTGTTATATATACACAAACACAAGATTTCCTAAGAAAGTAATTCAAAAGTTGATATCAGCCTTTCTTTCGAGACCATAGCTAATATAAATTAGCACTTCTCTGTTTTTGACAAGACTCCAAACTCTGCTATGCTGGAATCTATAACCTTTCTATAAATCATGGTAGTGAATCATGTCTATCCACTTGCTAAAAGAGAGTACTATATATTCTGTCTCACGACTTGAGGTTAAATAACAATAGCTCTTGAGTCTTTAATTCTCATTTCTTCTGCTTCTGCAGTGTTTGGGAAGTCTCCTACAATATACTTCTTAACTCTAAGCTTTTCTTTTTGTTTGGTTTCTTTTTATACACAGTGCTACAAACTGCATGAGCTACTGAGAGTGGAACAGGCTTCAATACAGTTGAGAAAAATCCATTCCCACCTTGGGATTATATCTTCTTCCCTCTCTTTTTCTTGTATTGCTATCTTAACTTTTGTTGCTTTAGATGCCCCCAAATGTCTTTATTACTGGGTATATATTACTGGGTGAAATAGTAAGAAAAAAATAGAAAACAAAACAGAGTAAAATTGTTTTCAAATCTCTTTTACTGAACCACCTTCCTTAATAAGCAGCTTTGTAGTATTGGTTTGATACACACACGTGTGTGTACTCTCAAGTGAGTGTGTACTCTCAAGTGAGTATCTTTTCTGTGTATCTCCACACACTTTCTTTGTCCCTAAAAGCTGCCTGCAATATTTCCTTGACCTCTGATTCTCTAATGTTTGGGGATATTTGAAACTTCCAATTTAAAAAGAAAAACAAAAACTGATGAGAGGGATGAAAATAATAGCTGATGTTTCTCTGTTTCTCTTGTTTCCATTCTGTTGGCTTCCTAAGTGCAGATGATCTATGGCCACAAATTCTCTTTCCAGACAAAACTCTGAACACACCTTTAACTTCCAAGTTCTGATATTAATGCCTGCTGCCTTTCACAAAGCGTAGAAGACACCCAGGGAAGACTAGGACACTAAGGGCCCTGGCCTCATGCTTTTCCTTCAGGCTTCTAAAGTTGTGCCTTTCAAAACCAGATATGAGTTAGTACTGGAGTACTTAGGCTGATGTATGTGTGCAGAGGGAGGGGGGTCCCAATGGGAAAGGCTCTTTGATCGGGAGAGGCAATCTAAATGACTTCATCAAGATAGTTATTTATGATGACTTCTTCTTTAGGTACAAAATAGAGCCTTATGTGTCTTCTTTACCTCACATCGAGCTGGGTAGGTTTAAGTTGTATCTGAAGCATTGGAGCTCTAAGGGTAGTGTTAATCTCTTTAGTAATGCTCAGATTTGAATGGGAAAGAAACAAAGCAGATGGAAATTAATGCAGAAGGGTCCAGGAGTTGATGATAGCAGTGTTTTATTATACTGAGATGATAGCCACTGATGTAGTAAATATAAGCGCACACGTATGCAGCATGCCTTGCTTTCAAAATTTTACTCAAAGAACTTCCCTCTAATGTCACTAACCATCCTATTTTACTGATTCCATTAGGAATAATACCAGTTTTTCTGAAGGACATGAGGAGGTTATTCTACAGAGGGTAGAGGATATCTTCCTTAATGATAAAGGAAATGCAAGAACTGAAATTATATTTCTATAAAGCACCATTGAGTCACTGTGTTATTGATGAAGTGTTTGGTTTACCATCACCAATGGACTTTAATGAACCTCAGAGCTGAGAATTACTAATAGAAGCAACACTTTCAGGATCAAATGGGAAAATGAATATGGTATTAACTCGAACCAAGATCTGGCTCCCAACTTTCTACTATTCCCAAGATACCATTTTCTCAAAATACTGGTCACCCAAGACCAGGTTCACTTTTTCATCCTTATAACAGGTGACAGGATCCAGTTTATCATGATTAGTATGTAGCTCATAGTTCATGAAACTCATCTTGTGGTGTTAATACAAACTGGGATAGCTGTTATTCAAAGGAAAGGGTCCATTGTCCATAGGCAAAAGCTACAGAAGAATGTCAACTGACTAGAAAAGTTTATTTAAGGGGTAATTGTTATCCTTCCTTCATTTGGATTGCAGAGCAGATCGCTGTGTTGTATGCAGAGCATACTGTGGGCTCTACTGGAAGACCACGTGTTACTGTTGAAAAAGAAAAGTATAGAATTCTACCTTCCTGATAAAGTAAACTGACTTTTTTTAAAAAAAAAACAACTGTTACCAGTTTTTCTGAGACTAAATTATTCCCTGACGAATGTGACTGATAAATGATAAACATGGAAAACTGTTGTTCTCTATTAGGTAGAGGAAAACTAATTTCACAGTCTGTTGTGGCTGAATGTTTGACATTTGTTATCTTTATTCTTTGGTGTTGTGGGTATTTCATCTTTCTCTTGGAAAAATGCTTTTTATTTAATGAGATGTTTTGCTCAGTCCATTTGTAAATAAAGCAACCATACTTAAATAATTCAGATTCCTGTGGTTCTCATTTTACATCTGATTTCCTTCTGGCTGATCTACCAACCTACATGGTTTGATTATCTTCTCAAATTATCTTGCCAGGAATACACACAGGGCCTTTCCTATGGAAAAATCCATATTAAATCTTTAATAATTCAGCAATTTTGGCACAATCAAACCTTCTCCAAAGTGCACTTATCTCACAGCAATTTTTCCATGAAGAATTAAAAAGAAAATTCTAGTATCAGCATAAGTATGTAAGTAGTATCCCTAGGCATTTAGAGAAATGCCTTTAACTAATTAGAAAGATATTTTCAGAGTTGTTTCCAAGTTGGTTCTTTCTCTTCAATATGTTCTTACCTAAACAGCACGCATATATTGAAATGCATTCCTAACTTAAAAATTAAATTTACTTTGTAAACAAAAGAGCACAGCTTCTTTCTCTCTGTGCTGAGTTTTTCTATTGGTAATGAAGAACAATCAAGAAATAGGTTCTGTAACAGAGTATATTTATTTCTAATTTCCAAAGATAGCGTTTAGTTTTTATGGCTGATTACCAGGTCTAATAGTTTGTATTCCTCTGAACTTAAAGGGTCAGCATGCAGCTACTTCACTGTTTCTAAGGAATCAGGAATCAAATATTTGGAATGATGAATTCATCATTTAGGCTGATAACCCCTTAGAACAAGCTAAAGAAGTATGTTTGAAGAGACTACTCGGTTAAATGATGGTGTTAAAAAGCACTAAAGAGGGATATAAAAAGTCTTGGTTCAAGATATGGTATAGAACTGACACAGTGTTGGACAACGACTTAAACACATCTGTGTTTATGTGAAAATTCTGAGACTATCTCAATACCTCATGTTCTGAGTAAAAGAACTGCCACAGACTGTTCTGTGTGGGACAGCTCTTGTTTGTGATTGTCACCTTCACAAAGCATGCCTGAGTGATCTGCACAGCCCAGCAAAGTGCTGAAAGCCATTTACCACTGATTTCTATTGTTGTATCTATCTGTTAGAACTGTATTAAATTCCTGGGGCTGTCATAACAACACATCATAAGCTATGTAGCTGAAACAATGAGACTGACTCTCTCACAGCTGCAAAAGCCCAAAGTTGAAATTCAGGTGTTGGCAAGTTTACATTCTGAAACCCGAACGGAGAATTCCTGTCATTGGTGGTAATTTGTCCACGCTCTTTGGTTTTTGCTGGCCTGCAACTCCACCATTCCAAGCTCTCCTAGGTGGTGCTTACCCTGGTTGTTTTCACCTGCCTGTTGGCCACTGGCCATTAGCCAGCATCTGAGGACACCAGTCAAGCTAGATAAGGGGTCACTCTATCCCAGATGATCACATCTCAAGTGATGACTGCAATGAGTGCTTTGAAACACAGACACATTCTGCAAGAATATAGGTTTATATTTTAACCTATCTAAGTTGGGGGAAGATTACTGTTCAACTGAGAGCATGGTGTTAGTAAAATACATGTCATTTCAAATGTGCTGCTTAAGGCAATGAGTTGTTTTTGTTTTTTGTTTTTACTGTTAAACAACTATGTAGTAAAGGCTATGCATTTCCTGAAAGCCAGTGACTGTCATAAACACACAGACTCTTCTTCCTTTTATTTTACAAGCACAAGAACGAGCATTGTAAGTCTGTAACTTATGCATTCTGAGTTTCTCTATTTACCATTAGGCAGGGCTGGGGTTTGAACACAGGGTCTCATGGTTACTTCTACAAGTTGAAGCAGGAATTAGACATTTCATGGAACACAGGCTACAGTCTGAATTTGTGGTTGAGCATATTCATTTTTTTCCTATTTTGATCTCAGGCAATGTTAGAAATATAGTTAAATATTCTCTATGAGGAAAACATGACTTAGATACAGTAGGTACATTTTTCATTACTTGATTTATGCGAATGATTATGTGAATTCATATTTGGAGTGTGCCACCCACTGCATGTATGTTAAAGGATTATGGAAGTAGAGAAAAATTGAACAGGTAAAAAAAAACTAGAAAAGTGAGGGAAGGGATGACATTGTCCCAAAAGAAATGCACTCTTTATCTGACTGATATCCCTGTAACCCCTCTTCATCATAATTATTATAATCATAATCACAACTGCATGAAAGGGGGAAAAATCCCTCCAACTTACTGAGAAGAAAAAAAAGAATTAAACATGGTTTAGTAAGTAGTAGCAGTGATACACATGGTTACCTTTTCAATGACATTGGCTATATTATACTCTACCAACGCTAGTCATTTCACGGATGATTCTGTGTTACACAGAGCACAGTAAATGTCTCCATTTTGCTACCTACCATGGGAATGTGTGGGTAGCTTTGGTTTATGTCGTAATAAATTGCCTTTATTTAAGTTATAATATCAGAATTGAATGAGGTTAATTGAGGTTCCGGAGCACAGATAAAGAGTGAGAGTTAAACACTAAAACCTTAACTTACCACAGAGGCAATGACCATACGCTTGTTATCAATGATTAGATAATGATGTCTGTGCAATTACAACTGTTGTGTTTGTAATTATTTCAACAAGCCTTATTGACCAGCTCTAATCAGAAGCCATCAATATGTCAAAGATCGGCTGTCCAGTACAGGCTTTATAGTAAGCCAGCTGATGCTACCAAATCTATATCTCCTGTGGGAGCTGTAGTAAGACTCCATTCCAGTCCTTGATCTCCTTTCCGTGTTTCTTACACACAAATGTGGTACCACATTCTTTGCACCCTGCTTCCTCATTTCTTTACCGGTTTTCTGAACATTTCTCTACAGGATAAATAATTCAGTCCCAGAATCTGACATAGGGTTTGCTTTTCAGGATTGTCTCTAATGCCATGTATGATGTAGCTTTGAAGATATCTCCAAAGTTTCTGCAACAACGTCAGTAAGCAAAGCTAAGGAGATGTTTCTGGGTGGTGGAGCTATCACCCTAATGAATGGATTGATGTCAATATGAATTAAGGAGTCAGATGTACATAAAAACTTGCATTCATTCTAAATCACTTAGTCTCGGGTATTTTACCATAGAGCACAATATGGCTGCATTACCATAAAATAATGCAGAAAAGCATACTCAAAGCAGGTAGCTTGGGAAAGACATTGACAACGATGTGGTTGGGGTGTTGGACGATCACAAAGTATAACAGTGTGTTCTAAATGCAGAACTTATAGAACACCATCACTTGCCCTGGCTTGAAAAACCTTGGCAAGAGACAACAAACAGAACAGAATGTAAATAGAGACAACCATGTAACAGATTCAACAGAAGAAAGCAACCCACTCACATGGAACACACCAGGTAAATAACAGGGGAGATAGGCCCTCTCCCCATCTCCTTGGCCAAACTCAACAAGAAATGTTGGACAAGAGATGCAGTCCATACAAGTTAACCACTAGGGGGACAAACCTGTGTGAGGAATGACAGGAAAGATAGGTTCAGTGGCAAAGAGAAGGATCTCCAGTGCACATTCTCCAACACGGCTATTTCCAATGGATCAGCTTTCTAGGGAAATATCTCCAAGTAAAGTAACACGCATAAAATAATTACTGAGACCCTGATATTTTGCTGATGGTCATGTGGAAAACTCACACATAGCCATTCTGGAAAAGTACATTTCTAGGCTCAGAATAATGACACAGGTAGGCTCTCGCCATTCCAAAACAATATCACCATGTTGGTATTTGCTGAACTATCTTTTCTGTTTTCTAAGTTTCATACCTCTCGAAACTTGCTTTTCTTCCTCAACATCAGCTGATGCTCTTCCTCTTTTGAAATAAATCATTGGAATCATTGGTGGAGACTGTCATTATTTTTCCACCAAATTAACGTGAATTGTTTGCAAGGGCACTCCTGTTTTTCCCCCTTTCCTCTTCCTTTAAAGGCAGCTGAATTGTCTCTGCTGTTCAGTGTCAGCCACATCATTCATCTCTGCCTTTAATGATGATGTGCGTTCTTGACCACTCAGAAAAATGGATCTTTCAATCATTTCTCTCCTGCTCTGTCTTGCAAAGATTTCTACTTTATTACACTTTTAACAGCTATTGTTCTTGATTTCTGACTTCCCTTCGTCTGCTTAGATTTGCTGTCTGTTCCCTTTCCTCCATATCCTTCATGAATCTATGCTAACCAATTTGTTTTCCCTCTCTTTACACTTGAACATTTCTTGTCAAGTTCCATACAACTCTATACAGACCTAAGAACAATAATTATTGCACAACCTTCATTCTATATGATTGGGTATTTTTTTCCTGAAGTTACTTGATCCTCTAGTTTCCAAGGTCAAGATAATCCAACGTTTTTCAGTTACAGTTATCATATACTTTGTTTAGGAGTTTTTATCTTACCTTCCACAGAGAAACTAGAAATCAGTATCATTATCTTTCGGTTCGAGAAAATATCTGCTCATTCTTACTATTCACTCTCAAAGCCTTTCACACACCTCAGAAAGCAGTAGTATCATTCGGCTAGTTCTTCAGGAAATTTCTTCTTTTTCCTAGTATCCTTAACTTAGCAAATAGCATTTCCTTTTAGTAGTAGCTATTTATCACCACTTAATGTGCTTTCAGCAAGTACCACGTTCTATACTTGGCTTCTAGACGTAAGTTTTGCTTAAATATTTACTTTTATTTTTATACCTTATCTTCTACTCTCTACTCAACATCCAGAATAATGTTCTTAAACTAGGTCTGTAAATTCTCTGTATCTCTATATAATATTATATATGTTATTATATATTATAATTATATAAATATATATTATAGAATACAATATGTATTATATAAAGGGAGAGTTTACAGAGAGCTTAAGAACATTATTCTCTCTATATAATATATAACATATGCATTATTCTCTCTATATAGTTAGATAGATAGATAGGTAGATAGATAGATAGATAGATAGATATAGATAGACCTTTTTTGCTAGTCCTGGGACTTAAACTCCTGAGCACTGTCCTTGAACTTTCTTGAAGATAGAGCTCTACCACACACCATAGTAATACTTCCAGCATTTTCTGTGTATTCGTATTGAGGAATTGAACTCAGGACTTAAAACATGCTAGGCAAGCACTCTACCACTAGCCCATGCTCCTGGCTCCTTTCAACTCTGTTTATCATAATGCTTAAATACATTATCATCTGCTCCCATGTAGCCATCAACCTCTCTCCCCAAGCTCATTTTACTCTTGGAATTTTTGTTCCATGTGTACATCTCAATTTTTCCCTTGTTTTACAGCCATTCTCTTTCATAGAGAAATATTTTCTTAGTCTTTTGACTCCATTGCTCTCAGAATAAACATACCAAAGCACCCCCTTTAAAAAACAGCTATCATCTCCAGTCACAGAAACTGAAATCGAGAAAACATTTATGTTCCAACCAGAAGGAGTAATGATGTTCAATCTTAACAGCTTCATAGCAGGTAATATAAAACCAAGTGAGCTATACAGCTCATAGCATTGAAGCAAAATAATGATTCTTATTGTGAGGAGCTGAAATTGATTTTTACATCCAACCTGTCATACTCCAAAGCACTACATGAAGAACCAAGGCCACGCATTGAAAGTATCTATGCTATCATATAGAATATAATATTTATAAAAATTTGAACATTCTATGTGTTTGTAGAATCAAAGTCTTATATAACCACTAAAATATAAGTATACTTTAATCACTGCGGTAGTGCTGCAATGCTACTGTCATTGATTTAGGTTTTGCTATTATAGGCCAAGCTCTGCCTCAAAAAAAAATAAAAGAATAACAGTAAAAATATTTTTCTTTGTGTCTTCCATTTACTTCCAAAGGCAATCAAAGTAGTGAAGCATTTATGAATGGATCTGAAGTATCAAGCATCAATCATTGTCAAAATCTTATCAACAAGGAAACTAATTTTCCAAAACATATTTTTGTTGAACTACTGTAGGAATTGAGGGTTATATCAAATAGGAGACATGAAAAATATGGCCACTTTTGAAACAGTAAAAACACATGCCACATGCTGTACTCTGCAATTGCCGTAAAAATAGATTCGGCAGCTCGTTACAAGGTTTACTTAAATCCGGGAATATGCTTAGTGCCAAAACAATGAAGCTATTATTCTTCTGCTTTGATGCCAATTCAGAGAAGAGGGCAATGGTTTCTATTGTCAGGAGTATTCTCATTACATGGCTAAACTTTTCAAAGTGTTTCTGCTTAAAAACAAGGTTAAAACAATTCTCACACAGCCCAGTTTCTAATTTCAGTATATGGAAAGTAGCTCTGAAGTATGTCTTCCTCTTTGCATGTCAGCTTTCCCTCTCTAAGACTTCAGATAGTCATAGTTATTATAATAGAGATAAACTTGGCTTTTTATGAATGCAAAAATAAGTGGATACAATACACATATCATTCTGAAGTCTATAAGTATGAAATAAAAGAAGTAGATTCTAGAAAGACAATGCTTATGTAGCTCTAGGCTAAAATAATTAAAGAATGGATTCACAAGAAATAGATATTAATATATAATAACATCATATATATCTTATATAATAACATATTATATAAATATAAACATATAAATAGATACAATACATATATTCATATATATATATATATCCCCCCCATCCTGGGGTTTGAACTCAGGGCCTGGACACTGTCTTTGAACTTTCTCAAGGCTAGCACTCTATCGGCTTTGTGCTAGGCAAGCACTCTAACACTAAGCCACATTCCTGGCTTATATGTCTTTTTTATGTTGCCAATAGTTGGGCTTTAACTCAGAGCCTTATGATCTTACTTGGCTTTTCCTGCTCAAGGTTAATTGGATATAGGAGCCCGGCAGATTTGACTGAAATCATCAGGTTTCAGTCTCCTGAGTAGCTAGGATTACAGTCTAGAAACTATGGTTCAAATAGAGCCTGGGTAGAAAAATCCTGGAAGACTTCATCTCTGATAAACCAGCCAAGTGCCCTACTGGGTACATGTGTCAAGTGGTAGAGTGTCAGCTCTGAGTCAGAAAGATAAGAATTGTAAGGACTGAGGGCCGGGAGTTTGGCCTAGTGGTTAAAGTGCTTGCCTAGCATGCATGAAGACCCGGGTTCGATTCCTCGGTACCACATACATAGATAAAAGCCAGAAGTGGTGCTGAGGCTCAAGTGGTAGAGCTCTAGCCTTGAGAAAGTCCAAGGACAGTGCTCAGGCCCTGAGCTCAAGCCCAGGACTGGCAAAAAAAAAAAAGAATTGTAAGGACTGGAGAACAAGCCCCGATGCCACATACTAATTAATTAAATAATAGATTAATTAACTAAGTAATCTTTTTTGAGGAAGGTGATGAAACAAATCCCCTCCTGTGGTATGAAATATGAAAACTGGGATCTTCACAGAAAAAATAAAATAAAATGCACAGAGTAACTGACATTTTTCCCAAATAGGGAAAAGTCATCTTTAAATACCATAGTGGGGTGAGAGTGGGATTAATGGTAGTTACCTTTCTAAAAGGAACAAAAATGTGACAGTTCACTTACTGAAATAGAATTTTTCTTAATGGGGATTTTGCACAGAACAGATTATTAGACTTATTTGAGATCTCATCTTTGACTGCAGAGGCATTTCAAACGTGAATGACTCACTTGAAATCTATACTTGGAAATGTCGTACTTTCTAAATCTCAACAGGGATTTACTATGTTTAAAAATATCAGTTTCCAGAGGAAGAGCTTTCATATGTAAGATTTAACATCCTACCATACGGAAGAGAAACATAGATGGAGCATTCATGAAGGTAGTTCCGAGGTCTGACATTTCTGTCTTCTGAGGTGAGCTCCTTCATTGGAATACTGTAAATAGCCTTAGTTCAACACCCGAGATTGTTAATGAGTGTGATTAATAATAAACCTCTAATCTCAGCCAGCAAAGTTTACATCAGAGATTCTTGACAAATGGATTCCCACGGATGGGGTACTGGTTTAAGTAGGTATATTTTTTTTCTATGCCAATATCCCAGGTAGACATAGAAATTGTGCCAATTTTAAAATGTGTTGCAAGGTTTTATTAACAATACCTTGATTCTCTTTGTAATTATTGTTTGGTCTGCCCCTCCCCCCTTCCTCTTCCTAAAGCCAGTAATCACCTGGCTGTTGAGTCAACAAAGGATCCCAGCTTCTGGGATCACTTCCTCATCCTCTGAGGTCACTTCCTGAACTGCCCTGACTCCCTCAGACACTGAGAGGTTCCCCAGGTTCTGAGATCATTTTCACATCCTCTGTGGTCCCACCTTCCACCTTTCCTATATAAACCAGTTCCACAGGATTCCCCTCCTCTTTTCCCCTTTTTTTCTTTCCTGGTGTTTCCTAATTCCTGGATTTATGTGGCTCTGCTACTTGCTCTCCTCCCCCAATAAACTCTTTTCTGCCTGAACCCTGTGGGAGGTTTCCTTTCCAGGGAACTTTACCATTATCACTCATTAATAGGATACATTTGACATACCAAGAGTATATATTTTCTAAGGAAATGTATCGATTAAAAGATGGACACCACTCACTGGTGATTTTGATGTTGAGGCAGGAGCTTTTTATACAGAACTTGGAATGTTGAGTAGAATGAGGAGATATTAAAGAATCTCACTCTTGCTGGTACCTTACACTACCACAAGTTTACTTTCATAGAAACTATGTTTAGAGAATCACTAGTTCCTCATAAATTCAAATTTGTGGCAAACATAAATTCCCTACTACCCATTTCTCTGAAAGAAATAAGGATTTCTGGTTTTTAAACATTGTTATATATTTCATGTGTTCAGTAGCAGATGCATATGAAATTCTTCTATGGAATTACAAAATTAGTTTATAGTTCTCTTTTAAAGTACATCTCTCATCCTTTAAGCAAAATCACGAAGGACACTAGTAACATATTTAACTGACTCCAATTTTTTGTTCACCTTAGAACATAGATATTATTCAAAAAAGAATAACCAGCGAAACAGAAATAGACATTCCATGTTCCTAGATTTAGAGAACAGATACTCATAAAATAGCTATATTAACAGAAGTGATGTGCAAGTTCAAGTTAATCCCCATCAAATTTCCTAAAAACTAAGATTAAAACACAAATTTTGTAAAATTAGAAGGAAATGACTCAAATAACCAAAGCAATCTCAAGCACAAGGCATAATCCTGGGGAAAGTGTTAGAAACATGACTCAGTGGTAGAGCACTAACCTATCAAGCTGTAGTATGAAAGAAAGATAGAAAGATGAAGAAGTGAAGAGAGAGGACAGCAAGAAAGAAAGAGAGAGGAAAGGAAGGAGGGGAGGAAGGAGGGGAGGAAGGAAGGAAGGAAGGAAGGAAGGAAGGAAGGAAGGAAGGAAGGAAGGAAGGAAGGAAGGAAGGAAGGAAGGAAGGGGAAGGGAAGGGAAGGAAAGGAGGGAGGGAGGGAGGGAGGGAGGGAAGAAAGGAGGGAGGGAGGGAAAGAGAAAGAGAGAAAGAGGACAAGAAAAAGGAGAGAAAGGAAGAAAGAAAGAGGAAGGAAGGAAGGAAGGAAGGAAGGAAGGAAGGAAGGAAGGAAGGATAAGAAAGAAAGAGAGATGAGCAATGGTGGGAACACTCTGACTTTATACTTCAGAGTGTCACAAAACAATCTGGCAATTTCCTGAAAGCACACCTATAGAGTTCATAATAGCTGAAAAAGTACCCCCAACTTGAAAGTTCTGCACTTAAAGTGTCCACCTCACTGCCAATGACTAGACAGACGGTTAGTACAAATGCTATTGACAGAAACAGGTAGCTGATGCAATGGCAGTGATCTGAGTCATTCAGACTGCTCATCATTGATATTTCGTCATTTCCATTCTCAGATCTTTGAAACCTTTCCATTCATTTTTGGTTCAGGCAGGAATGTGTACCGACACGGCCCCTCATGTTCTTTGAAGGATGCAGACCACAGGTGTGCAGTACAAATTTGCTTGGTCACTTTACCCTTTAGAAGCTCTCTCAATTTAATGGCAGCCATTAAAAAAGTAATGAACTTACTGATGTGTGTATATTTGTAGGTATGTATGTATTTTTGTGTATGTGTACATGCATATATATACATATAATTACATAAATATATTTGTGTTACATATTTATAATTTTCCCCGAGTACACCCAGTATGGGTAGACCCACAAGGCTAAGGTGTGTTTTTTTTGGTTGTTTATTTTGCCAGTCCTGGGCCTTGAACTCAGGGCCTGGGCACTATCCTTAGGCTTTCTCAAGGCTAGAGCTCTACCACTTGAGCCAAAACACCATTTCTGGCTTTTTTCTATGTATGTGGTACTGAGGAATTGAACCTGGGTCCTCTTGCATGCTAAGCAAGCACTCAACCACTAGGCTAAACTCAAGGCCCCTGGGGTGTGGTTTTTAACCCTTCCTTCTATTCAAAGTCTGTCTCCCAGGCTACCATAAGCTACCTCATCACATGATAATCCTTTGGCCTCAGTAGATCTCATGGAGTGATCATAGCTCTGACAATATTTTATTCAATTTCTGAGTGTTCCACCTTCCTAACCACCAATAGCCAATTCATTATAAACTCAATTTTTTCTTATTAATGCCCAAAATATCACTCAGAGCATCTAAGGCCCTTAAAATTATATGACAAACACAAACAATGATGACAGATAAAATAGTAGACAAATGGAGGTAAAGTAAAGGGCGCATGACATTTTCTATGCCTTGAGGTACTGACATCTGAGAGAAGCTGGGATAAATCACTATTGTTGAAAGACAGACACAAAGGAACGCATCTTGAGAATGGCCAGGGATGTATCATGTTAATAATAGATGGCAATGTCTTTTTAAAAGTTTTAAACTTTTGCTTGTCAACTAAAAACATTGAAATTAAAAATTGAAGATCCAACCACCTCTGCTGTCCATGCATAATTAATCATTATGACTGATATCATAGTCTTGAACATCCTGTAGATGAAACAGCTGGAATTCATATACCAGTCTAAATCAGGGAAACAAATTTTACCCAGAAAGAAGATGAAGTCATGGTAATACTGCTCAGAGCTGAAAGATAAATTTGGATCTAGTGCTCAAGTTCAATATTTCATGGTCCAAAAAGAGGGAGCATAGTGAAGTTTTTAAAATTCAGCAAAAGTTGAAGAACAGAATTCTCATCAAATTCTCTGGTTAATGTGTCTGCTATGATTATTATGCATAGAATACCAGGCTTTAAGTACCTGGGGTATCATAGATCATACATTTTTGCATGATGCAAAATCACTTAATATTGCTTTGATGACACAAAAAAACACAAGAGAACTGCAAAAATATGTGTTACCCATCTCAGTAGCCATTATTACACAGATTTGAAATATTGGCCTCACATCCAAAGTTTCAAATATTTGAGGATATTACATACAGTGGAATCTGTCTATATTTAAAGAACTTTAATAAACAGTGCTGTGGGCTCTTATTTTGAAGGAAACAGACATGAATCTCTGTAGGATGTCACAAAAAACCAGTTGAAACCACCTGTTGGGTTCTAGCAAAAGGGAGGGAAGGCAGAAAGAATCCTAGAACAGTTTGAATACCTTCACACCTTCCTGTGCAATCTGGAGATGCCATCACATATTCAGTGTTTACATTGGTTAAAAAGTACAAGGTATATTTCTCTTCTATCAAAAATGAAAAGCTTGCTAAACTTTGAGGACAAAGAAAGACAACAGGAAGACCAACACTATCCTATGAGAAAATGGCCAGAGCCTTCCATATCATCTGGAGAAATCATCAAAATTCACAGAAATGTATCATAACAGTTCAAAGAGGCCGTTTTTCAAAGACTCACACCTCACCACCTTATTTCAGGGGAAAAGAGATTTTCTCCACACAGTAAATCCAACCTCATCAAGAGTATCTCAGCTAAAATACTTGACATAGGTAAATTTCACCTACACATATATTCTCCCATTATCTGGTTCTCTGGCTGTTAACAGAAACTCTTTCAAGCTTTAGGATTTGTCTTTTGAAGTAAACAGCTCATCTACCAAAGACACAGGTTTCACATCCATGGATTCAGCCAAGCACAGATCAAAATATGCTTTTAAAAGTCTGTTGACAGATATGGACATTTTTCTTGCTATTATTTCTCAAATTAATACATATACACATACAACAGTAGAACAATTGTTCAGATAGCATTTGCATTGTATGTACACATCAAATCATCACTGCATAACCCACAAATATATAGGGCTATTATTTTTGAGGCAAAAAGTAGCATGGAAATATTAAATTACTCAAATTCTAGCTTTGATTTGTTTTCACACATTCTTCGGCTATTATTGAATATAAAGGAAATAGCAAACACGAGTAATTAATCCTTGCTATTCCTTCCTTAATAAAACCATTGAAATTAAAGCAAAAAGGATTGCTTTTAGGAAACTTCATGCCTTTAAGTCCTTCACAGAATTCACTTAAGACTTACACATGGGGGCTATTCAGCTTCTACCTAAATTGTATAATTGTCTCTTGAGGCCTGAATATATTAAGAAATATAACAAGGAAGTGGAGATGTAACACAAAAATGTTATTTAGAAGATCTCTCTTTTTAGTTCAGAGTTAATGAAGGTAATAGGGAATCAATTACACTTGGGTATGAAATTTGGATAAATAGGAATGCCAGAATGATCGAAGCTTATAAAGCATATGATAGAATGGGTCTGATAGTAGGTCACTACATTTAATAATAGGAGGAGAAGAGATTTTTAAAAGAAGCATATGCATGACAATTAGAATAAAAGTTTCACAAATGCGATAAATAATTTGAAATAAAGAAATACTATACCATTGTAGAAAAAGATATTATGAATAAAGAGTATCAGATTGTTTCTGTTGGAGATTGGCAAGTCCATTTCAGCTTACTGGGCTAAAGCTGAAACAAATTAGAAATTAAATATGGATTATTCTTATCACTTTTTAAGGTATCATGAACAAGGTGGGTAAGTATGTGTTTATCAAAAATTGGGGCAGCCCACACAAAAACTGACATATAACAGTGATTTTTGTATTTAATATTTATTTACATATTTCCAAATGTATAACCAAGCATCATTACCAGTATCATCACACATGCACACACCCACTTATAGACATACATAAAGTAACATATTTGTGTATTCAAGAATATAAATATAAACTCAATTTTAGTTATGTGTGTCTTTTGAGTTCAAATTTTATTCAGCAAACTTAACCCTTTCTAAGGACTACAGTACCTTAAATGTGTTTAGATTGGCATACAGCATAAATATTTTTGAGATGCAGCAGGGAATTCTTCTCCCATAACGGCTATGAATTAGTTTTTCAAATGTATCAAACTATACTTTGAAGATTTAAATCTGGCTGTAGTTGGGCAAGATCATGTACCAAAAAGCATTTTGGTTATGAAGTGGTCAATTTCTCATGAAATATATTGAATGTTGTGCAATACTCTAGAAGTAGATGCTACTTACTTATGCAGTTACGACTGCATAACCTCATTAGCCAGTGTCTATCTCTGGTCTAAGAAGTAACCAAGCCCCAAATTCTTAATATGACTTTTACTGAACATTTATCACTTTTGTAACCCTACTAAGTAATAAAAAAAAAATCTCAACTCAAACCATTGTAACTTCGAAAGTGTTTTGTCCTTTCACGGCCTAACAAAAGGAATCAAAGCAAATATCACCTGGCTTAAATTCTATAAATATGTTTATTCTATAGTTATACAGACATAGAATACCAATAGCCCCTTAACAAGAAATACACTCTAAATAAAGATAGTTGCACATAACACTTGGTGGAAAAAAATTCAGGAGAAGTTACTGCATCATTTTTTCCAGAGACAGGTTGGCAGAAAGATTAGAAATAATGTTATATTGGAACTAGACCATAAAGAACAAATTTGTTTCACAGAATAATGGAGGCAGAACTCTTGATCTAACTTACAACCAAAGAAGTTGCTTGCAATCTACCAATATTTCTTCCCCCCACACCACCTCATTTTTGTGCTGAACTCAGGGATTCATATTCTTGCTTACTAAAAATTTCTTGTTCATGTGTGTTGCTCTACCATTCAAACAACACAGCTAGTAAAGTTTTTTGGTTTTTTTATTTGTTTGTTTGTTTGTTTTCTGGCTAATTGGAGTCCCTTGGGCTTTTCTGCTGGAGCTGGGATTGATAGCAAACCTCCAACTTTCAGCCTCCTGAATACATGTTCACAGGTTTGTGCCCCTCAGTCCATGGATTTTGTTGTGCATGGATGGTTTTATTTGTGGCTAGTCCCAGGGCCTGAATGATATTCCTGAGCATTTTTGCTCAAGGTACGCAATCTACTACTTGATCCACAGATCCACTTCTGGCTTTTTAGTGATTAATTGGAGGTAAGAGTCTCATGAAGCTGCCTTCCCTGCTGGCTTTAAATCACAATCCTCAGACCTCAGCCTCTGGAGTAGTTAGGATGATAGACTCACTGCTGGCTCCCTGCTTCTGTTGTTGTTGTTGTTGTTGTTGTTGTTGTTGTTAAATTGGTTTTAACCATAACATTTTATTGAAAAACAAAGCAAAAGAATCTCAGTACTAAAGATTGTGGAGCACACTGAGTATGGTAACAAGGAGATTAAAATTTGAGTGCCTGGGCAGTGTACTTCTATTGACAGGGGATTCCAGGTGAATAAGTCCTTGGAATCAACATGGCAGCCTTACTTGTTTCAGTGCCTCATTGCAGAAATACAGCAAATTGAAGCAGAATAAATAAATCCACATGTGGGCATATCTTAGTTGTTCATAGTGACAAAGACAAATAGAGCCTGATATCCATTAGAAAAGACAAACTACCTGCCGAACCAATATTACTTGATTGTTTAGTGATCTTTCTGTACTGTAAAAGAAGCCAAAAGGCTATCTTCAAACTAAGAAGAGAAAAAAATTTGGTAGGCTATGATTGTGTAAGTATTGTGAGGACAGAAGATAAAAAAGAAAAACATATCTGAGAATTTTACCAGTTACAGATTTCATAAACAAAATGAAAACAATATTCCATAAATACACAAAGAAATAACCAAAAGGATAATCGTGATGTAGCAAGGCAGATTGGAAAAGGAACTGACAAATCTATAAGTAAATGAACATAAATAATGATAGCACAATGATATATGATTTTAGTAATGCTTGGTTGTGGACTTAAGACTTTGTGCTTCATCTGCTGGTAATCTACCACTTGAGCCATCACCTCAGCACTGTTTTATGTTGGTCATTTGAGAGATTGAGTTTCAGTGACTTTTCTACCCGGGCTGTTTTTGAACTACTGTCCTCAAAATCTCAGTGGAAGTAGGATTATAAACATAAACCATCTATGCGTGGCACAGCAATACAAACTTCTGGATGAAACTAAGATCCAAAATAGAATAGAAATATTCAACAAGAGTAAAAGAAGGCTGAATATATGAAATAAGACAGAAAGCATTTTAAGTTGCTTTAGCTGTTCTGAGAGAAATAAGAAACACATTCTGAATTTTTTGCGTGAAAATATTAACTAAATGAAAAGAATTGATTTTTCTTATTTCACTACTAAGAAATCAGAACAAAATTTCCTTTCTTAACAGTATAGTAAAGAAAAAAACATGCATATTAAGAGGAAAGAAATAAATGCCTTAGTAAATTATAAACTTCAATGTATTGTACTCTGACTAGGATCCACAGTGACCCTATTAATAAAAAATAGCAGTATGCATTTATAACAATTCGTTTATAATAGGTAATCTAATATACCTGAGGATAAAATAAGAATACAACAGACTGAAAGATGTGGGTAAGCCTTACTGGTTTGGTAGCATGCATGTTAATCTTTGGCATTTATCATGGAAACAGCAACAAAAGGCTATGGTATGTTTAATTAATACTATTCTATATGTTCTTGACACCTTTTATTTAAGAGTATAGTTTTCACTTTTTCATTTGCTATTTAGAAAATCATATTTGTTTTCCTATGTTGCTTGGGTCGGGTACTGGTATTATTAATCTGTTAACTATCTCAGTGTCATAGAAATAAGATAATCTACATTTCTAGTCATAAGATTCCATCGGTTGGTATATTGCTGACTCCTTTATGCTTAGAAGAAATGCAAATCAAAACTCTAAGATTCTACCTCACTCCAGTGAGAATGGCCAGGATCAAGAAATCTAATAACAACAGGTGCTGGAGAGGATGTGGCCAGGAGGGATCACTACTACACTGCTAGTGGGAGTGCAAACTCATTCAACCACTATGGAAAGCTGTATGGCAGTTCCTCAAAAGACTAAACATAGAGCTCCCCTATGACCCAGCAATTCCAATACTCAGCAATTACCCAATTGTCCAGAAACAAGGACATACTAAATCCACTAGCACAACAATGTTCACTGCTGCACTATTTACCATACCAAAGATATGGAACCAACCCAGATGTCCCTCAGTTGATGAGTGCATCAACAAGATGTGGTATTTATACACAATGGAATTCTATGCTGCTGTCAGAAAGAATGGCATTGCCCCATTTGTAAGGAAATGGAAAGATTTAGAAAAAATCATATTAAGTGAAGTAAGCCAGACTCAAAGGAACATAGGCTCAATGGTTTTCCTCATTTGTCATAATCAGTAGAAACCTTGGGCTCTCCTAGCAGAGATTTACAATAGAGAAAAACCTACATACATAAGGCCATATAGTATGACACTAAATGAAAGGATCTCCAGGATATAGAAACAAAAGCCATATAATGAATGATTGTTGTCCTTAATGTACTATGTTATCTTTCATGTCTTTTGCTGTCCCTTAGCTATCTCATATTGTTATAGTATTTCAGCTTGTTATCTGATATATTGTATATATGCATATTTGGTTATTTGAAATAGGATAGGGAAGGGGGAAAACAATGAGGGCCAGGGGGGTGGAAATGGGGACCAAGACAAGAGAAAGGATATCAATGTTTGTGAAGTAATGCACCTTCTATCTGGTGAATATAACGTAACCTTTCGATTAATTACAATAAAAGTATATGGAAAAAAAAGAAAATCGGTTGGCCAAGATACAATGTTCAGTGAGTTAGTTCATAGGACTATTAGCAAAGCTGGAAACTTAATCATTCCTAGAAGATGGTATGCCTATTATACCATCTCATTCATGTCAGTCTTTAAAGAATAACTATTGTTCCATTAGGCAGCCTTGTGTGATCAGCACTGACATGGACACTAGGCCAAAATGAACAATTGGCACTTCTGCTGTTCATTCCATTGTTAGTCTGTGTTAATTATGCACAAAACCTTCAAATTCACCTTTTTTTTTGCCAATCCTACGGGCTTGAACTCAAGGCCTGAGCTGTCCTTGGACTTCCTGAAGGCTAGAGCTCTACCACTTGAGCTACTGCACCATTTCCAGCTTTTTCTATGTATGTGGTACCAAGGAATTGAACTCGGGTCTTGGTGCATGCTAAACAAGCTCTCTACCACTAGGCCAAACTCCAAGCCCTAATGGGACATTTTCTTATAGTAAAGACCCCTCTGAATTATAAAAAATTGGCAGTTCCTAACATGGGTATCGAAAGTACATCATTCATTGCCATTTCTGTTGTAATCTTTATTTCTTTTGATTCTAGCAGGTATTGTGATGGTCTACTTGGAAGACATTTTCTGGCATTTAAGCATTCTGGAAAATCTAATATATTTTAGGCAGTAAATTGAAATTAAGCTGAGACAATAAAAAAGTGACTCTGATAAAAACTTTTCCATGATTCTTGCTCTGCTTCGGCATTTAATGTGCTACCTTGTTCACAACAGTGAAGTTCTTAGTACCTCACTCACACTCTTTGTATATTCAATTGCTGTGCTAGAATATATTACCAAGATTAAAACCCAAATGTAATCTATTTTAGGAACTATTCATAACCAAGAGCCCACATCTGCATAAATTAAAGCTCAAAAACCATGTCACACATATTTTATACCTAAGCTATCTTTTCTCAACACAATTAAATCCACTAACTTGATGAATAAATTATGTTCAATTTCATCATTTTGACCTATGGATGAATATCTATATGTGTAATTAAATAATAACTTAGCTCTGACTTTTTTTTGCCATTTCCTGGTTATAAACTTTTTCTTGTTGGTGAAATGAAGGTTATTATATGTGCGCGAAACCTCATTGATGAACTCTCTCATTTAAACACAAAGACAAGGGATATGTAAAGCTGTAAAAGAATGGAGGGAGGAAAGGTAAGCTGAACACAGTCATTATATTCTATTAAAATGCAATTACTTAACTTCAGGGTAGGAAAAGGGTAGCATAACAAAGGAAAAGAGTGGCATTGATGCAAAGGGATTGTTTTCATAACCTTATTCTGGAACCAAAACCCCTTTGTACTACTTAACAAATAATAATAAATACATAGTTAATAAACTATGAAAAGTGTTACTCTTCTGGCTTGACTAGTGCCTATACTTTTATACAATTTTAAAGAGCCATTTGGCAATTGGATATGAATCCACCCACCCCGTCATTGAAGTTACCAGAGTTAGAGCTATCACGGCTTCCTTTCTAGCCATGTGACTTTTATCTGGCAAGATTCAGACAGCACATCCGCGATCAGCTATGATGAATTCAAAGGGCAGCATTTGCCCCAAACAGAGTGGAGAAAAGTCACCTTCCAGCTTTTTCTGGAAATATTGGGCAAGGAGATGTAATGTGATCCTGCTGGTTGGTGATGGTGAGGCCATGTATGAAATAGAAGCAGCCACAAGGCAGAAATGAGATAGAGCATACTGATCTTTCTCTAGCTATACCATGCATGATAACAGCTAGGCCTCTGACATGCCACTGAGTCTACACAATGCCCTTCCCTTTGCTTATCATGAGGTTCCACAAGGCATCCATATAATAAATCTGTCACTTGGGCAAGATCTTTATTTGAGCAGACCTTCCTTGGCTGTTCAGAAACATAAAAAGGTGTCATTCCACTTTTCTTATTTTCTATCATGGCATTTACTTGTTAAAAATTTTATTCATTAAAATAAATTTAAATGTATTTATAAAATACATTTTTCATACAAAATAAACTAGGTGCTTAAAAGCATATTTGGTAGGGTCTGCTTTCCCTAGCTGAGTGAAAGACACAGTGAAGTCTGGAAATCTGGTTTTTTTCCTAACCTAGCATCTGACCATGTCATCACCATTATTAATACACCTGTCTGTGGAAGGTTGTTGAACTAAAATTAGTATGTTCTAAGTAGTTTGGCCTCCACAAATAAGCAACTACAGTCTAGGTGAAGCACAGACAAATTTTAGTCTATGAGCACACACTTGCAACAGGGAGACTGAATTTCAAACTATTAGGGGTTGAAAGCTGCCAAAATATGTTCATAGAAAGAAACTTCCCTCTACTGTCAATCAGGTTATTTCTATATATCATCTTCTTTGCCCTATTTGACATATTTATGTATTAGAGAGTAAGATCTTTCTAGAGTATCTTCAGTATGCAGTGCTGCCTCATTCTAAATTGTTCATCTTATTCAAACAAATTTAGCAAAATTTTACAGGTCTCAATTTTTTGTTTTTAAGAAATACATGAAGCTGGGTGCAGTGGTTTATGCCTATAATCCTAGCTACTCAGAGGGCTTAGCTCTGAGGATAACAGTTCAAAGTCAGCCTGGACACTAAAGGACCGGAGACTCTTATCTCCAGTTAACTTCTAGAAAAGGGAAGTGGGGCTTGGCTCAAGAGTTAGGGCAGTAGCCTTGAGCTCAAGAACTCAGGGGCAAAATCCAGGCTCAGGGGTAGGGTGGTAGCCTTGACTCTTATCTCCAATTAACCACCAGAAAACCAGAAGTGGTCTTGTTGTACCAGGGGTAAAGCCATAGCCTTGAGCTGAAGAGCTCAGAGGCAGCACTCAGGCCCAGAAGCCAAGGCCCCACCACCACCAACAACAAAAATGATACATGAATATCACTGGACAATTTTATCCAATAGGCTGGAAGTTTGGCTGCCTCTTCCTTATCTGAGCCAACTGTTTTCTAAAAGTTTTCATTTTGGAAGTTCTAAGTAAGAAGCAATTCTCTAAATTTACATAAACTGAAGAATGCATCTTCCTTTTTACTTAGCAAAATGATCCTGATAAAATAAGACCATCTTTAAAAGTGTATGCGTCTCTAAGGAAATGTTTCATCATGCCTAAAAAGAAATAAAGGTTAAACAATTGAACCACAAACATGCAAGTTATTCATTATTCATGAGAGTTGTTACAAGTTAGGGTAAAGAAAAATCATTGTCTAACCCGAGAGGCGAAATGTACAAAGGGAATAGGTATAAAACTAAGAATAAACAAGAGTATAATATAGTGTGCACTGTGGTAGGGAAGATTGTATTTTGCTTAATGTAGAAGACCAAGGGTGCAAGGATGGTGTCAGAGGAGGGTGACTTAGCTTGTTAAAATTGTGCACATATGTAGAGACATGGAAGGATTTAGGCTAGGTCTGAGACATTACATGAATGTCTCACTTGGGTATCATAATGGTCAGGATGAGGAGTTGAGTTTTCATGTTTCCATCGTACAAATTTTCTGCTAATTTCTCCACTAGCATAACACACTTGAACCTCAATTATTATTTTACATAAAGGGAATCTAGAATCCTGTGGTACAACATTGGCTTTTAAACTCAGTGAAATTATATTAGGAGTTGTTAGACAAAAAAGTCTAAGATAATGCCACATTTCAGCAAAGATAGTGTTTAACATTCTTTTTACACAGGGGTTACAGTAACAAAAGTCAAGAAAGGAATACATTTCTTTTTTGCGCCCTCCCTCCCTCTCTCTCTATTTTTCCCTCCCAAGTTGTATAGTTCATACCCAATATGGTATCTTCTAAGTACCATTGCTGTATTTGTTCACTCTTTGTCTTTCCATATCTGTGCTTTCTGTTTACAATGTTTCAGTCACTAAATGCTAAAAATCAATGGATAAATATGTATAAAATTGTACACTTCTGACTAATACTTCATACTCATAAAGAATGTAATATCTATCTTATTAAAACATCACAATGAAACCTGTTAAAAGTGTTTAGAGAAGAAAAAAGAGTCAGATTCCCAAGGCTAATTGCTGCAATCCCAGCTACTCAGGGGGTTGATATCTGAAAGATGGTAGTTCAGTGACAGGCCCAAAAGAAAACAATTTTATTAGAATAAATCTTCAAAATAACAAGCAAAAAAGCAGGGCTGGATACAGGGCTCAAATGATAGAACACTATCCTGGTAATTGCAAGACTCTGATTTCAAACCATGCTACCACAAAAAAAATGGCAGAGAATTATTAAAAACTGAGCGAGTAGGAGGAATAAGAAACAAAACAACCCAAGATATGAAATTTCTTACAAGTTGGTATATTTTTGAGAGATGTTGAATTTCTTTTATTGATTCCACTAAAATAAACATTGAATTTCAATATTTATTCATTTATTTATTTAATACTATTCTAGGGCTTGAACTCAGGGCCTAGGTGATCTCCCTGAGCTTTTTTGTTCAAGGCCAACATTTTGCCACCTGTGCCTCAGCTCCACATCTGATTTTTTGGTGGATACATGGAAATGAATCTCATAAACTTTCTTGCCTGGACTGCCTACCTTAGCCTCCTGAGTAGCTAGTATTACAGGTGTGACCCACCAGTACCAGGTTTGATTTCACATTTTAACATAAAGTACTTTTTCTAAATAAACTTTAATATGTTTATGATAATACATAAAGAGCCCAGTTAATATATCTTTGCATGCTAGTAACATTGATTTAGAAACCTTAAGATTTTATATTGATGCATTTTTAGAAAACATAGTAGCCAAAAATGCATACATTTATTTATTGGAATAATTTCTTTGGGTTCATAGTCTAAAAGTAGATTTTAATAAGTTGTATCAACTATCTCTTCTAGCTATCAAATTCACTTATAGTGTCTGAATGCTTCTTTCAGAACAAAATCAGAGGATTTTCTTTGCGGAAAAAGAATAAGACACTTGACTGTAGAGGAATAAATTGGCCATCCTTCACGATTTTGTTTGCTTGTGTTTTTTGTTTTCAAATTCTTAATGGCTTATATGCTGAATTAAGTGATCTCAGCAGGTTACTTCTACACTCTTTCTATCTTGCAGATTTCCAATACATTTCTTCATTTCAGGAATGAGTTTAGAATCAACTGACAAAAATAATACACATATGAAATGTATTCTTACCTACACACACACACACACACACACACACACACACACACCATACAGTCTACTGTTCTTCTCAAACTCATCCTTAGAAGCCTATAAAGTGCAGATACTCCTTGTTTATTAGTATCATAAGCACTATGAATATCGATGCTAAGTCTATAAATTAAGTGACAGAGTCTTTAGCTAAGGAAAAGTTACTGTATACTCTCCTTTATCTTCTATTGCTGATAACCGAGCATAGGATGCTTTAATTCTCCTAATGTCAAGAGTTTCTCGAACATTGATAATGTTCTTATGATGCTAGGATAGAGACATTTTTCTTTTCTTGAAATAAGAGTTTTTCCAGCCATGTTCATATGCTTCCAAATGAAAATAACATAGCCTTTGGGTAAATAACAGTAGTAGACTACCAGCCTAGCAAGTGTGATTCCATTAGCCCAAGCCCCCAAAACCATCATCCAAAAATAATAAATATTAAATAAATAAAATATTTGGGGATTGAGTCAATGATTCCTAATAGTCCTTTAATATTTTTTAATACTTTTTAAAGTTGTTTTTCAAAGTTCTGTTATTTCATTTTTCTCTCTGGGTACTGTCATCTTGTATGCCATTTAAAGTTTGATGGCCTCTTTTTATTTCTTTTGATCAGCAATTTTCTTCCTCTTTCCTTTCCCATTTTTACCTAGTCTCTTTAGTTTTGATGAGATCTCAATTCCCTATGCATCATTGAAGATATAATTTTGTTGGAACACAGCACCCACTTCAAAATAGTACAGGGTTGGTTTTTTTTTTTTCAATTTGATGTTTAGTATGATGGTGTTGAGTAGTTGCAAGAGAAAATGTAGTTCTGAAAATGCCTAAATTTAGCTACATGGCCAGTTGTATGGATGTTTCCTCACCCTCAGATCTAGATCAGTATCAGGAGTGAGTATTTTGTACACTTAATGTTTGTATAATTTGGAACTGATATTTAGAAAAAAGGAAAGCCATGGTGGTTCATGTGTGTAGTCCTAGATAAGTAGGTAAATGGATAGATAGAGTTACATAGATCTGACAGTATATAAAATTTTATTTTATTTGTAAGCAGAGTTATTTTGATTTTGAAAAGATCAAAGAAGTCACTTCTTTAGCTGGTTAATTTTTGTCATTAATTCTGTGAAGTTTGTATTGAATTACAGAGTTGTCAGAAGTGAATTTACAATCCCCATATTCTTATTTTATGTTATTACTCTTGGAGACATTTTCAAAGTTCGTACCAATCCATATGCTGTCACCCCCTATAACAGAGTGTTTTGATCAAAGATTTAAATCAATGCGTTTATTTTATACAATGATTTGTGAGTGTTCATAGAATGAATAAAGTAGAATCTGTCCAATAATTATAAATGCAGTTATTGTAACTCTATAATTAGACAACAGGACACATTTCATACTATCCAAAAACAATCATTTTTTTTCAGTTTAGATTTGCAAGTTGGAAAGGAATTAAAAGAGAGAGAAAGAAAGAGGCAGAGACACAGAGATAATAAAAGACATTAATCCTTAAAGTCATGAAAGATATTTAGAAACTAAAAGAAGTGATTTTAGGGCAAAAAAAATCATTCGTTTTCTAATACTGAAGTTCCTTTTATTTCTTTAGGCTTTGAAAAACTTGGATATTTATCTTTTTATTCTACAAATGTGAAAGGATAGACAAGTATTTCTACATGTAAAATAAAAACACACACAAACACATATATATGTGTATAAAACATTTTGATTCTCAACCAGTTATGGTCTTAATTGTTTATAATTATTTACTGTCTGGTTCACTATAAATAATTATGTGGCCTATGTAGTTATTTTTTCCAGAGATTATAAAATAATTAATGATTAAAAAATCTTGAAATATGACCATCTCCTTTACTCATATGAATTAGACCTCTCAATTATCATAAAACTTCTAAAATGATAATAACAAGAGTTATATAAGCAAATAGAACCATGTCATGAAATTACAGAACATTCAGTAGTGGTCATATAATTACGTATGCCCAGATGGATTTGATTCCAAGTGGGCAAGCTTAAGGTAATCCAACGTGTCGCATTCCTTCAGTAGGACCTGAATTTCTTACAGACCATTGTTTAGGAATGACTTTCAGATGACCTCTGTACTTTTTGCTTTTGCATGTTTGTCAGGACTCATTTCTAAGCTACATGTTACTGCAGTAAATATGTTATATAGACTGCTGTGAGAGTTTAAACACAAGGAACAGCCCATTTGTGCTGTTAAGCTGTCATTTATTTTAAAATTTGAATTTGGAAGGACAATTTTATGCATCTTATTTTTAGTATACTAAGAAAAAACACAGCTAGGTGCTGGTGGCTCACTCCTATAATCCTAGTTACTTAGGAGGCTGAGATCTAAGGAGACTGAGAATCAAGATTTGAATCCATCATGGGCAGGAAAGTTCATGAGACTCAATCTGCAATTAGCCACAAGAAAAACAGAAGTGGAGCTATGTCTCAAAAGTAGTAGAGTGTTAACCTTGAGTGAAAAAACTCAGGTACTGTACGTAGGTCCTGAGTTTAATCCCTATTATTGATCAAAAAGAAATAAAAAACAGAAACACAAAAACAGAGGTAAAGAAAGATACTAGTATATCATAGTGCATTATCTCACCTTTAAAGAAAAATCCTGTTATTCTTGCCAAGTAGAGCTCTACTTTTGTGTTATTTATTTTCTGTGCTTGATATTGTATTCATTGCAACAGAATTCTTAATATAGTTGCCAATATTGTGTAGCAGGCATTGTCCTCAAATTTACTACAGATGAATGTTAATGTTAACTCAAATATTGCATTGCTTTTTTTTTTTATTTGTTTGTGATTTTCATTGATTTCCCCTGCAGTGGCAAAAGCTAAGATGCTGGTTAACTCTCCCTAGGTTACTATTTGAAGTTGAAGTTTTATCTATTTTGTGATTCCCTGGTTTGAATACACATTGATTTTAAGCAAGTTCACAGCTTCCTACAATTCCTCTAGTTTACAGTACTGGATGTTTAGTATAACAAAATTGATTCCCTAACCAAACATTTTAACTTCCCTATGTGACTATATTGAACAATAGGCTTTGTCGCAAGACATGTCTCCTATTTCCTATGGATGGTAGGCCAGTAAGAAACTACCTTAGACCACTGGTCACTTATTTATGTGTAGTGCCTGCTACTCAGTTGAAGCAACAGCATCAGGGCATACCTGGTCACATCTCAATGGGCTGAAAGTTAGAGCTGCCGGATAGTGACCGATTACTCTGAGGTTTGCTAGAGAGAGATTACAGGAGAATGTCTTTCTCAGGCAAACCCCATGTCCTGATCCCATATAGCAAGAAAGCCTATACCCTAGGAGGATCCTTTATGGACTGTATGGATTGCTGCTTGCTAGGGCATTTCACATGTGGCTTGACTCAGAGGAGGAGCTGGCAAGAAGTCAAGGCAGCCCACTGCATGTGTTCTACATCTGTACATTTGACCAATGTTATGGGATAAAACTATGAGGAAAATCATTACGAAAGTACTGAGCATTTAAATGGTTTTGCTTTATGGTTCCCTAAGGAATAAAACATTCAGATTTTCTCACAGAACAGTTTCATTGCATTAAGGATCGTAAGTCATCTTGAGAGAGTTCAGACGTATGAGAAGATGCGCATCCATTACGTTTACATACTCTTCCTACACTGAAGCTGATGTGCTCTTATGTTACACAACTTGGAGATGGGTCTAGACCCAAGCTTTCCTTTCATAATGACCTATAGACCTGAGACATTTGGTCATTTACAGTGGACTCAAGGCTACCATTGCTGACACGGTAACAGATCCAATACACAAGGCTTTCTTTTGTGGTTAAAGATCGGAGATGTTTTGATATTTACCCTGGATTCAAAGGTACCATATTGATACTGTAATCAAAATTCTCAAACTTGATCTTGTGAGTACTGCTTTCTATTACCCATTAAAGGAAATACAACTCCCAAAGAGGCTTTTCAAAAAAAAAAATACCATGTCAATCCATTGACTTCCTCAATGCTTGTGATTAAGGGAGAAAATAATCAATAATACAATCATGTTACAAATACTTTATAGAATAAAATTAATACTCTGTAGAGGAAGATAAGAAATGTATAAGAAGGGAAACAGATTCTCTCAAAATACTCTACCTTTGGGGCCATACTCTTACACAGGGATCTACTAGCATGGCTGGGAAACCATTTTTCTGAACACAACCATTTGAATATTTATGACATCATTCATGGGCTATACAAAACTATCGGTGCAGCCCGGTCCAGTGGCTCACGCTTGTAATCCTAGCTATTCAGGAGGCTCAGATCTGAGATCACGGTTCAAAACCAGCCCGGGAACAAAAGTCCCTTATCTCCAACTAACCACCAGAAAACCGGAAGTGGGACTGTGGCTCAAGGGGGAGCTGAAGAACTCGGGGACAACGCCTCAGGTCCAGAGTTCAGGCCCATGAACGACAAAAATACAAAACAAAACAAAAAATTGTTGGTAAAGGAGGATGAGTGAAGGTTGTCAGTAAAAAACATATGGGCAGGATATGTGTCTCCATCATCCTGTTGCAAATAATTTCTCATACTTTACATGGCCCATAGGCTAGACATTTTTCCCTTCAGTTCTGGACACTGTCCTTTCTAATAAGTGAGAATGCCTTAAGGAAGTTTTCTAATCTATTCTTCTCCTGAGGCAATGTACCATTAAACAATGTGGAAAATGCTTGAGTCTGAACAAAATGAAAGCAGGTACAACCTCCATGTTCTCAGACTCTCAATCTTCTAAGGCAGGGCAAAGTCCTGAAGTAGAATTAAATTTCTTGGTAACTCTCTTGTTTAACCCTTTCCCCCACTTTGCTCATAGGACAGAAGAGTTCCATGCTGGAGCATTGAACTGGGGCTGTATGAGGATACTATTTCACTATCAGTTGCCTGACTTTTACTAACAATGCTTTCTCTTATGTTATTACACGTGGTTTCCTCTGTGTCTAGGATGTATCTGGCATAGAGTAAGAACTCAATGGAGCTGACTGAGTTAGGTGACATTGGATGTTCCTGAGGTGGAGACAAATGACTTTCACTTGTATCAATTCAAGGATACCCTGGATGAAATTGGTCACTGAGCAAGATAAGAAAGACAGAAGAAGTGAAATCATTTTGCTAAAAATGCCAATTGTGTTGGCTAAATGAGTCAAGAGAGAACTCAGAGTTAAAATATTCATAGCTGAACAGAATTCTACTTTAGACAAGACTCAGTGCGCTCTAACAATAACAGTGGCATATAATGGTCACAAAAGTCATTTTAGGAATAAATGCACTACTAAAATAAAAAAGGTTAGCTAAGAAAGTTTAAAATGAATTTCAAATGTTATTTCTTTACTTCACTTTCATTAAAACCTTTAAAATAGCTTTTTAAAGTCCTTTTTACCAATCTGTGGACAAAATGAATCTCCTAACACAAATTTTTAGAAAATGATAATATTGAATCCTAATGCATGTCATAGACTATAAGTAAAGAACCCCATGCTCATATAATTTTTTGTAGAAATCATTGGTCTAATAACTTAAGATCCAAAGGAAAGGAATTGCATCTGTCACTATTGAATATAACATGGCAGAATGAAAAATCTATTTTTTTAACTTTCTTCCAAGTACTTTTGGCAAAACTTCCAGTTGTTTCAACTCTTGTTAAATAACTTTAGAAGGAAGATATTTTGCAAAGATAGACAGGGGAGATACACAGGTGAACCTTAGAGGTGAGGACTAAGAATGTTTCAGTTCTGAAATTGGATGACCCATGATAGGTTGGGTAAAAGATCTACCAGCTCATCTAAATTACCAGCATTTTGAAAAAAAAACTATAAAAGTTTAAACAACCTAGAGAGATACATTGGGAAAATATACTTTCAAAATTCTTCTGTCAGCCCAGAACATATTTCCACAATGATAACAGTTTTATGATTAAACAAGCATTGAACCAGAACATGATACATACCCAAGGTGAACCACTAAAATTTGCAAGAGCAGAAAGAAATCTTACTTTGTCATAGCCAAGAAGGTACAAGTCCACGTTATGTCACACATAGTTTCAAGTTTACTAATTCTCAATGCCCCATCTAACATGGGGCGTTGCATTGCTAAACTGACATGTTGAATTGAAATCTCTTTTTACAACTATATAATCATAATAACAGCAACAACTAAGTAGTTTACAGGAAACGATACTGCAGTTCAGAGCAAGGCATCTACTGAAATCAGGCTCTCAGTCTCTTATGGTAAATAGAGAAAAGGAATGTTATCTCTCTTGATATTTGCATTTCAAAGAGATGACACATTGGGAAATATTTTCTGGGTCATTAAGACCTAAATAATTTTCAAAAATGTTTATATGTATTGTAGAGAGTTTTCTAAATAAATGCTATAAAGAAATAGATAGGGGAGAAATTTCTTCTTTTATGTTCAAGATGGAGAATTGAACTGCATATTATTAATTTATACTGCTATTATCAGAATTATAAAATGTACTGATACGTAACTCAGTAACACAGAAATTTCTCTACAAATACATTACCTAGTAGTATGTGTCATATCTTTTAATAGAGACTTACAGGTCATTCACCATGTATCTGTAAATATGTATTTTAATAACTATTATATCTGGGGTTATGGTTAACCAAAACATCCACAGAAGCTTAGATAATGGCAAAGTAAAGTAAATAATGTCTATTTAGTAGCAGGAATAACACAAGCTCAAAGCAAAACAAATAAAGAATAAAATATCATACAGAAAAATATAGAAAACCCAATTGTTCATAGGAGTCTTGAAAAATTATGGGTATTTGGTTTTTGTTATGCCTCTTTTTTCCTCTGAAGAAATTCTATATTATACCTTTTAATTTATAATTTTGCAGTTTTTTATAGTTTTAATTTTAGTCTTATTTGTTCTTAATTTTAAAACAAAAACTTATGAGAGAAATTTATAAGAAATTACGGTCTTAAAAGTTCAGTTTAACAAACTTCAAAGATCACATTAGTAAGTATGAGTTTTTTAAGGGCATATTGCATATACTCCTTCACATATTCATTTTTTGCCAGTCCTGGGGCTTGAACTCAGGGCCTGAGCACTGTCCATAGGCTTTCTCAAGGCTAGCACTCTACCACTTGAGCCACAGAAACACTTCTGGCTTTTTTTCTATGTATAAAGAATCGAATCTAGGTCTTCATGCATGCTAGGCAAGACTCTATTTCTAGGATAAACTTTAGGCTAGCATATTCATTTTTATCTTTTCAAAAACCATTGGCATTAGTAGAAGCCAGACCTCTTTAGTATAATACTGCTTCCAATTTTCATAAGATTTTAATAATCTCTCAAATTTGATTATGAGTAGCAAATGGTAGTATGTCTTGGTAACTCCCTACTTATGTATACGTGTCTTTTAGCAGTTATTAAAATCAGTGTAGGAAATGTAGTAATGTACACACGATGAAGCTGTTAGATGTGTGCATACACACACACACACATACACACTTGCACACACACACTTATATTCATTTAAATGAGGTCAGATTGCCTTAGGTATATACTGATAAGATTCACAAATGCTCTGTTCAAAAATCACAATGCCACGTTACTGAAAGGCTTTCTTGATTTTAAATCTCTGAACCCATAGGTTCTAAGTCAGCTCCTAAATGATCTTGTCATTTACTTCTTTTCTGTATTTGGAAAATATATTCTTTATTTTTCTGAACTCCACCAGATTGTACAAGAGCGTTAAAATGTATAATGTTCATCAAACATGTCTAGTACTTCTCAATCAGAGTTACAACATACACCATTACCTCTCATCTCATCTGTTCCCTTCCATAGGGTAAACTCTAAAATTAATATTATTAATAACTGGTAATGACCATCATTCACTTACTGAAAAGTTCAATTACTGTTATATTTCAAAAAATGCAAAATAAAGAGGAAAGTACTGGATATGTGTTAAGTATAGCTTTAAAAACTGCTTAGTTTAGGATTATTTTGTTCTTTGGAATGTGTTTTGTTTTGTTTGCCAGTCTTGGGCTTGAGCTCAGGGCCTGAGCACTATCCTTGGACTTTCTCAAGGTTAGAGCTCCACCACTTGAGCCTCAGCATCACTTCCGGCTTTTTTCTGTGTATGTGGTACCGAGGAATTGAAAGCGGGTATCAATGCATGCTAGGCAAGCACTCTACCACTAGGCCAAACTCCCGGCCCCTGGAATATGTTTTTTAATAGTAAAAAAAATGTCTTCTATTGTTTTTCCTGATACTATATTGTTATTAAAGGATCTCAAGACTTAAGAATAAGAGACAAAAAAGGCATGATTCTTGGTCTCTAGAAATCTGTAACCTGGAATATCAGCAAAAATTTTAAAAATAAAATCACAATAGTTTCATAAATGCAAATATTAAGTACTGTGCAGTATTGGGAAAGTGTATAGGTTTTTGATTGACTCAACAGACATTTAATTCAATATTCTCTGATTTGTTACTTATTCCTGTTAGTTGGCTATTTTAATTTATTCTTTTGTGAAGCTGTCTATCATTTCCTTTATCTCTTTTACTATAGGGATGTTTATCATTGATAATTAAATACATTAAAAGTATTGAAAGCAAAATAAAGTCAAGATAATGTGTGTACTGCAAAGCAGAATGAGGAACCTTAAAACTGCATGCACACTTAGAATATATGTTTTAACAAAACCTTCAAATTATCTGACCCTCAAAGACTCTGATTCCTTCATAATCAATATATGCCTAGATGCCCATCTTAATTAGAAATAAAGCTGTTGTAACTTCCAGTTAAGATGGATTCCCTTACTTTATCTGAAGATATTACTTGGCAGGTTGAATTTTTTCATTATTTCCATGTCAATTTTTGTCTGTAGTATTTCCAGATTTACTGAGGTTTATTTCCTTTGAAAGAGGAAAAGTGCCCTGTTTTATTAAACATATTTTTACAAACTAATGTTTGGTTGCTCGTTGGCTAGAATAATCTTTTAGAATTCATGTATGTGGAATAGATATTACGTCGCAATAGGAATCTCATCTCTACTTTCAATAACACCTTATGGATATAATGGGTTTTGCAAAAGACCCAATGGTAGTTGGAATGACAACCACCACAAAACACTGTACTCTCAAATTTTTATGAGCTTTTGCAGTAATCACCTCTGATGCTGTCTTCCTTTGTTATATCAAGAAAATTCTGAACAAGTGATAAAAGCCATTCAACAAAAGGGCTATTTTGTGACCTTTATAATAAATCTCTAAATGTAACTACAATGAAATCTCTGATTACAGTTTCTTCCCAGTGTAATTACAGTCCTATCTAGTCTTAGATCCAAATTTTTCTATGCCTTTTTTGTTTTCATTTTCTTTGCATATTTTGAAAATTCATACTGGAAAGAATACCATGCATAGTCATGCATGAAACACACTATCATATCCAAGGATGCTAGTTGCTCATACCTGTAATCCTAGCTACGTAGGAGGCTGAGACCTGAGGATCACAGTTGGAAGCCAGCTAGGGCAGGAAAGTCCATGAGATTCTTATCTCTAATTAATCACCAGAATAAGTGAAGTGGAGCTGTGGCTCAAAATGAGAGCACTAGCCTTGAACATAAAAGCTCAGGGTCTGCATTCAAGTTCAAGCCTCTTGACCAGAAAAAGAAAGAAAGAAAAAGAAAAGAAATACACTATCTTATTTCAATGTTCATATTTAATTTGTTGAGCATGAAACATGTGCAACTTCATAGAAAACTACAGGGTAAAGACTAGAAATATTTGGTAGAGAAGTGATTCAGTTTCAATGCTTATCTGCTTGTCTTGGATATGTTTGGATATTTTTTTTGCCAGTCCTGGGCTTGAGCTCAGGGCCTGGGCACTGTCCTTGGACTTTCTCAAGGCTAGAGCTCTACCACTTGAGCCTCAGCACCACTTCCGGCTTTTTTTCTATATGTGGTACCGAGGAATCGAACCCGGGTCTTCATGCATGCTAGGCAAGCACTCTACCACTAGGCCAAACTCCCTGCCCCTTGGATATGTTTGAGAGCTCTAAAGAATGGGATATTCTTGATCTGAGTCTTGAGTGAAACATTTTCAAATAAGTAAAGAGGAATCATTTGCCACAGACTGGCAAATGTTTAAAAACGGGCAGATAAAAAACAGCTCTGGAGAGCCAGGAGTTTGGCCTAGTAGTAGAGTGCTTGCTTAGCATGTACGAAAAACCAGGTTCTGTTCCTCGGTATCCAGAAGTGGTGTTGTGGCTCCTAGAGCCCTGGCCTTGAAAAAGCCCTAGGACAGTGCTCGGGCCCTGAGTTCAAGCCCCAGGACTAGTAAAACAAAAAAGGAAAAAAAAATTTTAACCACCAGTCGTGGGGTTTGTACTCGGGTCCTGAACACTGTCCTTGGGATTTCTCAAGGCTAGAGCTCTACCACTTGAGCCACAGCACCACTTCTGGCTTTTTTCTACGTATGTGGTACCAAGGAATTGAACCCAGGTCTTCATGCATGCTAGACAACACTCTACCACTAGGCCAAACTCCTGGCCCAACAAAAAAGAAAAAGTAGCTATGGTGCATTTGGGAAACTAAGACTAAGTCAATCTAATAAGAGTAAATAGAATATTGGTGAGGAAATAGCTGGACCAAAGAAGACAGTCAAGAGACAGATTAGAGAGGATCTTATACAAAATGAAAAATTGAAGGGCCGGAAGTTTGGCTGAGTGGGAGAGTGCTTGCCTAGCATGGAAGGCCCAGTTTGATTCCTCAGTACCACATACATAGAGAAAAAGCTGGAAGTGGTGCTGAGGCTGAAGTGGTAGAGCTCTAGCCTTGAGAAAGTCCAAGGACAGTGCTCACACCCTGAGTTCAAGCCCAGGACTGGAAAAAAAAAAGAACAATTGAAATTTGATGGTTGGTACAATGATGACTATTCAGCAAGATATGCTAAAGAGTCTAATCCAGAAAGAAGAAGATGGAATGCTCTTTTTGGGGTCGAGGAGTCCAGAAGAAGTACATTCACAGAGTTAGAGAGGGAAGGTGAAGGCTTGGTCTCACAGGAAAAATGGAGATATAGGGGTACTTTGACTCTCAAATGGTAGGACTTAAAGGATAGAAGGAATATTGGCTTATTCATTCTTTGCAGATTATCTCTGTAGTCATTAGTCTGCAAAAGTAAGCTGGAGTTCACACTGAAATAAGAATTTTTTGTTCATGGATGCAAGGAACTCTATTAAGCTTACCTTTGCTCTTCTTTGAGCTACACAGCAGTATAGGAGTAAACTAATGCAGATGATGTCTAGCTGCTTCCACTGCTGCTCTCTTAATGTTTGTTCTATGCTGTAGGGACACTGTCCAAGTTTGTGCTGAAAAGAGAAGACTTAATAACTTTAATGATGTAAGCCTAGGGGAGGTGGATAGCCAATGTATGCTTATCATCTTAAATAACCTAGGCTAGTCAAATTTCCCATCAGTTTTACCAGGTTCAAGGAAAATGAATTGTGTTATAAACTACCTGGTTTTGCCACATATTTTGGTGTGAAGCTATTGATAGGTTCCTTCATTCTCTCTACTTCTCTCTTTTTTTTCCTTCTTCAACCTCTTCCTATACTCCTCTTTCTGTCTGTCTGTCTGTCTGTATCTCTTTCTCCCTCCTCCCTTTCACTTCCTCTATTTCTTCCCACTTTCTTTTTACTTGGTCTGTATTTCAGTATCTGTTTTTCAGTCTCTGTCTCTTTGTCATGCACACTATTTGATAGAAAAAGTAAAGCAATTTTAATACCCTCCATGAGGAGGTGAACACTTCTCACTCCTTTCCTTCAAATCAATTTCTGAATTGCATAAAAGTCAGTCATGAAAACAGCATAAAACAACACCTCTATAAACAAGTAACCAAGCTTTATGTTTAACAGCAAATTCTTTGCCATGTGCTTTTTCTTCTGAGATGCATGAAGAAATCCACATGGTCTATAAATGAAAGTTGTTAATATCTAATACCTTTTATTGGCAGAAAATCTACAAACTACAAGGCCAATGGAAAGACTTGAGGCTGATGATGGGCAGTAGTTGTTCATGTCTGTAATCCTAGCTACTTAGAGAGCTGATATCTGAAGGTCTTGGTTTAAAACCAGCCCAGGCAGAAAAACCTAACAGATGTATAGCCAATTAACTACCCAAAAGACAGAAGTTAAAATATGGATCAGATGGTAGAATTACAAGCTAAAAAAATAATAACTGGTTATTCCTTTTAGCATATCCTTCCTAACAGTCATCATTTTAAACACAAAACTTAATGTAAGTTCCCTTCTTTCATGTCTTGAATACTTCCACAGTGTACCAACCATCAAATCTCAATTTCTCATTTTATATCAGACCATCCCAAATCTGTCTCTTGACTGCAAACATTCTTTGGTTTAGCTAGTTTCTTATAAATATTCCATATATACCCATATCGGACTGACTTATTCTCATATATATACATATTTATATTCATGTTTATATTTTAGATCTAGCAATCATGTATGAGACAACAAATGTTCTTTGTTATTCTGAGCCTGACTTAAGTTGTTTAATATATTTTCCAGGTCTATCCATTTCCCTGAAAAACTGGATTCTTCTTTGTGGCTAAATAAGACTAATACTACTCTGTGTGTATCTGTGTGTGTGTGTGTGTGTGTGTGTGTGTGTGTGTGTGTGTGTGTGTGTGCATGAGAGAGACAGAGACAGACAGAGAGAGAGAGACAGAGACAGAGACAGAGAGACAGAGAGACAGAGATTTCCTTGATTCCGTCAGTGATTGTAGGGTTTGGCTGTAGATTGGCTGTTGTAAATAGTGCTTCAATGAACATGAGTTGTGCAGGTGCCTCTATTACAACTTAACATTCCTTCAGATAACATACCCTAGGTATCTAATTTTTATTGACAAGCAGAAAGAGCATTTCAGAGAGGAGACATTATACCTGAGTACTGTGTCATATAAAGTCAGTCATGAGGAAGCACACTCCAGACAGAGCAAAGGTGCTAAGAATCTGTTGAAGCATCATAAAGAACATCACAGGAGACGAAGCCTCAGTGGAAAAAAGGACTCCAACAACAGAAAAACTCACAAAGCTGGATCACATCATTCTGAAATAAAAGAAGAGGGCTTTGAGCTTATTTCCAAAATTGTAAGAGGGGAATGAACTTTTTTTCCCTTTCTTTCTTTTCTTTCTTTCTCTCACTTTCTTCTTTCTTTCTTTCCCTTTCCTTCTTTCTTTCTTTTTTCCCTTCCTTCCTTCCTTCCTTCCTTCCTTCCTTCCTTCCTTCCTTCCTTCCTTCCTTTCTTTCTTTTTGTCAGTTGTGGGACTTGAGCTCCAGGCCTGGGCATTGTCCCTAAGCTCTTAAACTCAAGGCTACCACCCTACTTCTTGATCCACAGTGCCACTTCGATTGAGCTCTTTAGAGAATGCACTTTTAACAGTAATCACTGCTATATGATCGCCTTGGTTCCAACTTTAGGAAGAAAATAAAGAATTGCGTTTAGGTAAATAGCTAACAACTTTCTGCATTATCCTGCCACACCAGGATAACTTCACTCCAGATGTCTAACATCTGCACTATATTATTAACATTTTCTCAAGCTTCATAAATTGAAATGATGATGTTTAATTATAGACTCTTACAGACAATAGAAATCTGGATGGATTTAAATTTTTATAGGGTAGGGTTTTTCAATCTCCATGCAATTTGTTCTTAGCTATTTTCCACCTATATGCATAACAGAAACAATGAATATTTAGTTTTGATAAATCAAAGAGTTAATTAACATTCCTCCTAGGAGAGCACTTATCCTATCTGCTTCTAAAGCAAACAATACAAAAAGGTACTGACCTTAAACAAAAGGACCTTACTCCATTTCTGTAAAGAGTTCTTGTAATTACCTCTCTAATCACTAGAAATACTGTTTACTCGATTTTATAATAGCGAGATATCAATTTGGCATTATTTCTTATTCCTCATGGGAAACATAAATTGTTTACACATGGTACATATGAAGCCTGTGAGAGAAATTACTCTTATGAAGCCTCTGAAATATTTATTGAGTCTTTTAATCTCCCCAGTAGGAATTGGTTTTTAAATCTGAATTGAAAAATTATTACAATTTTATCTCCTTACAAAAATGTGTTAATCATTTTTGCAATTTTATATCATTCTTTGCATGTGTACATTCATATAAAAAGCTCTATTGATAGCTTAAACTCTTGATTGAGATAAAAATGTGTGAGATTATATTGGATTCAAATTAGATAATATAATCATTGGATTCTATTTGTTGGAATGAGTCTTATAAAAGTCAAAATTATTTGTTAAATAGTCAGTGTCTATATGGTGGTTTTTACACACAGTAATATATATTTCTCCAGGGAATCTTTTGATCTTTTACCAACAAAATGAATTAAACACCTATTGAATTAAAGATCCACATTAGGTATTGAGTAAGAGTAATAGATCATGAAGTACATAAATGTTTATGGCTCTGCCTTTAGGCAGTTGATGATGGAATTGGTAAGGTAAGGAAAAGCTAGCTGAAATACAGGAGACAGAGCATGTAAGATGGGATAGATGGAGAATCAAGAAAACTAGCTTTTAACCACAGTGTTCACCTCAGGAAAGTCACTTAAGCTCTCAAGTCTTATTTGAAAATCTACAAGAAAAAAATACGTCAAATTAATTGATATTTGAAAAAGCTTACAACCGGAATATTATGGATTCTAAAAGAAAAGACGATAGTTCAAGTGTTTGACATGAAACTTGGTCCCAGTAGACTGAAGAGTCTAAAAGGAAGCACAAATGAATCACAGCAACACAACTGAGTTATGTATCTGAACCCATACTCTCTCTTTTTTAACTTCTACTATAAATATGAAAATAATAGTCTGCATTTGTTGAAGAAAGTAAGGAACAAGAGACTTTAAAAGGAAGAAAAAAATGTTCCTGTCACATGACGACATTTAATCCTCTCAAGCCCACTTGCAGGAAGGAATAGCCAGAACACCCACGTCATATCATGGAGCTATGAGCAGGAGTGAGGTTCATGGAATCAGTTCCGAAGGAATGTGTGCTCAGTTCACAAATACCTTTGACCTTTCATCCATTCTAGACATCATGGTCAGAAAAAATAAGCAGGACAAAATAAATTTACTAAGAGAAATCTGAAACACTCCCTGTCATGCATTGAAATAGGAATACTGGGTCTAACTGGCCACCATTTTGGCATCTTGTATATGATGGGCAGTTACTTAAAAACTCTTAGAGGTGATGGGTGTGCCTGAATTCCTAGAGGCAGAGGCAGGAATGTGGACAATAAGATAGTGGACCTGCCAGACTTGTACCATAAGCCCCTGAAACTGAATTGTCCAACTCCCTGTGACCCTGTTCCATAATCACGATCCCATTGAGGCCCCAACCATCTTGTCTGCCATTTTGCCATGCTTTGTGTCTCTCCTCAGGCATTCCTCTTCAACTCTCCATTAGATCTGATCTGGTGTGTTGAGACTGTTTTTCTGTTCTTTCTTTACTACCCTGATGCTTGGTTTCCTAACAGTATTAAGTGTATTGAGGTATTTGAGGCTGTAAGTTTTGTTTGGGAGTGGAAGTGTCTGCTTGCAGTCACCAACTTTCTAATAAAGACTTCCAATTCAACCTCTCAACATGTGGCTTCTCTATAGCTTGAGATCAAATTCTTTTATAACAACCTATTATTTGAAAAAGAATATAGGCTTATTACAAACCTCGAGGGTCTCTCAGACACAAGGGTCATGTTGGTGGTAACAAGTTTCATACTGTTCAGAAAAAATAAATAAATAACAAAGAACAGGCCTCTTGGTCTTGAAGCCTGCTGACATGCAGATCAAAAAGATGCAGGTGAGAACAGAGTGCTGATCAAGTAAACAACAGTGAAGGTAATCCCAGTTCAATTGCAAGTGAGTACAAACAGTTTTTTTGTTCCATAATTTCATGGCAAGGACAAAGGAATCATCATGTAATCAGTAGAAACTAAAAGGTGCACATGACGGAAGCAGAAGTACAAAGAAATCAAGATAAGGTTTAGATGAAGAGTCTTGGCAAAGCTACTATCATCCCTGTGAGTCTGTGACACTAACTAAGGGAATAGCCTCTGTGGTGTAATATCAGTAGCCAAGAGATGCATTCAAACAATCCCAACATGAAAAGAAAAGTTCACAAGTGAAAACTACGAGACAAACATCACCAAGGGCAAGTGAGTCTCATTATGCAGAACTGCACAAAAAATTTAATCAGAAACAAGAAGAAGGGCAGCAAATAGATATCGAAATGGAAATAAATGATACACAAAAACAAAGTACCCAGATGTAGGTGCCTAGGTCTGGAATCTAAGCTACTCAGAAGCTTAGATTTCAGTTGGAACTTAGCATGGTCAGGGAAAGTTCGTGTGACTTTTATCTCCTATTAAACATCAAAAAAGCTAGAAGTGAGGCTTGAGCACCAGCCTTGATTATAAAAAAAACAATACAATACAAAACAAAACAAAAAACTAAAGGACAGCATCTTGGCCTTGGGTTCAAACTCCAGGCCTTGCACCAAAAACAAAGTTTCTGATTCAAAAACATTATCAATGCCCAGGCCCAGAGTTCCAGCCCCATAACCCACAAAAAAAAAAAAACCAAAAACAAACAAGCAAAAATTAAAATAAAACATTATCAAACAAGTGTAATGTCACCTAACAGAATGGGAGGCAGTATTTCCAAATCACATACCCAGAAGGGATTTTTTCTAAAATATATAAATAATTTTATAAATATCATTATTATCTTTCTGTATTTGTAAAAAGTATTTTAATTCAACAAGTCAGTTTATGAGTACATGTTGATCAATATCACCCTTTCCATAATTCTCTTCCATTTCTTCCAAACTTACTTATCCCTTCAAGTTGCCTGGTTCCATTTTTCATATAAGCACATTGAGTGTTATGACTGCGTAGAGGAAATATGTGAATAAACATTTTTCAAAATAAGATAATTTAAACGATCAAAGAATTCACAAGAAAGCCTCAATGTATTAGACACCAAAAATGCTAATAAAAACCATAATGAGATACATTTTACATCCAGTATGTTCCCTGTAATAATAAAGGCACATCTTCACCTGTTTGAAAATGTTGAGAACTGAAACAATTGACAGTAATATAAAATGGTAGTTTCTGAACACACATGCAAACACACTTTACAGTAGGACAGATTTCTGCAATTGTGAGTTAAGGTATATAACAAAATATTCTATACAAATATTTCACAATAGCCTTATTCCTAGCACAAAAAGTGGCCAAAACTAAACATCCATTCATTGATTAATGGACAAAACAAGTGACATTTTTCTAACATGGAATATTATTTCACAATATACACAGAAATGAATTACTGCTACTTGGTCCAACACGAATGAACCTTGAAAACACTATGCTGTGTGAGAGAAGATAGTCATAAAAGAGCAGATATTGTATTGTCTGAAATGTCCAGAAGAAGTAAATGTATTAAGACACAAAGAACTGTAGATAGCATAAGAGAGTAAAGTGAGGATGATAAGTAAATGATGATAAGTAAATTTTAAAGTAATAAAATTTCCTAAATTGACTGCAGAGATGGTTAGACATGTCTGCAAATAGACAAAAACAGCCACTGAATTGTTTTCTTTATATCAGTACCTGAATTCTTTTTCTTGTGGTTAGCGCTTTATTGCTTTGAGCCACAGGGCCACTTCTGGTAGATAATTGGAGATAGGAGTATCACAGGGACTTTTCTACCCAGGCGGCTTCTAACCGCAATCCCCAGATCTCGGCCCCCTGAATAAGCAGGATTACAGATGTAAGCCACTGGCACCCAGCTGTAAATAGTTCCTATAAAATAATTGTAATAAGTGTAAAGAAACAAAATATAAATAAAGTTCAGTTGAAATACAGTGCATTAATATTTTCTTTTTTAAAAAAAATTATTAAAAAGCTAATATCTGCAAGTGGACTCATGTCCGAAAGAACTTATGGCCTAATACTTTCTTTAAATGAGATGCATGCTGTATTTTTAGTTTAGTCTTTAGAGGATTAAAATTCCTTAATTTCACAGCTTTTTAAATTGGTTAACAGATATTTGACTGATAGAAGCAGACATATATATATCTTTTGTCTGGATCATATTTACAAACATAAAATTACTATGCACCCTTGTTCCAATAAAAGAGTATTTGAGGAAAGTCATCTTTTTCAGTCATTAGAATGAAATGAATTTAGTTAAATGTCCAAATACAAGTGCTGATTGCACTTGAGACAGTAAATTAAGCAAAAAGTAGAATTTAGCCAGGTACGGTGGCTCACACTTAGAATCCTAGCTACTCAGGAGGCTGAGATCTGATGATCAAAGTTCAAAGTGAGCCCGGGCACTACAAAGTCGATGAGACTCTTATCTCTAGTTAATCACCAGAAAACCAGAAGTGGTGCTGTGGCTCAAGGGGTAGGGCATAGTCTTGAGCTGAAGAGCTCAGGGACAGCACCCAGGCCCAGAGTTCAATTCCCACAACCCCCCCCCAAAAGAGTAGATTTTATGATAAAACATAAAATCCTTCTCAGATGTAAGAGGCAGAAAATAAAGTAACACGTCATACAAATGGCTCATGAAAGGCAAGGATCAGGAAGTAGTTAAGGACACCTAAAACTTTTCTGATCAGTTTGTCTTCTTTCTGTTCTTCAGCTCCATTACTTTCCCTTTCCTCAGCCACTTTTCTTTCAACCTCTCCATGGAGCTGGAGTTTATCAGCAATCCAACACACAGTGTTGAAGTTATTAGCACGCATGATCTCAATTTACCATTCTAACATTACCACAGTTAGTGTTGAAAATAGGACATTCCTCCCAAAATTTCAAAATGAGATTGGAAATATCTGACAATCCATGTAGGGTCCATTACAAATCAAAGGAATCCGGTCCTAATAAAAAGCTTCTGCACATCAAAGGAATAATTACCACATGGAAGAGACAAGCCTACAGAAGGAAGGCAAGTCTTTGCAACCTGTTCATGGAACAAAGGACTCATTTTCAGAATACAAAAAGAGCTAACACACACACACACACACATACACACACACACACAATCCAGTTAACAGATGAGAAAATGAACAGACAGGTTTTCCTTGAATTGTGTCTCTTTTTTTTTTGATTGTTTCATAGTTTCTTAGGATGATACCAAAGGGAAAGAAAAGCATTATATAATATATTTATGATGCCAGGTGCTGGTGGCTCACACCTATCGTCCCAGATACTCATGAGGCTAAGATATGAGGTTCTTAACTCAAATGTTCAGGGTTCAAGACCCAGTACTGCCTCCTATATATATATATATATATGTATGTACATATATGAATATTACATAGTAACTTAAAACAGGCATGCAATGTACAGTTAAGAATTCAAAACAAACAAGCGAGTATCCTATTTGTGACTGTGCTAAAACAATTATTCCAGTTGACCTTAAAGAGAACACACAAATGTAATCATAAGCTGGGGACTGGTGGCTCATGGCTGTAATCTTAGTCAAGAGGCTGCAAGCTAGCCCATGAGATTTTTATCTCTAATTATCCACTCAGGAAAAAAGCCACAAAAACCCTCCAGAAGTGGTGCTGTGTCCCTGAGAAAAGGAGCTCAGAGAACACCCTGAGGCTCTGAGTTCAAGCCTCATAACAGGGACAAAAATAGAGATAGATAGATAGATAGATAGACAGACAGACAGACAGACACACACACACACACACACACACACACACACACACACACACAGTGATTATGTTAAGGTTTTAGTAGCAGGATCCTCTTTCCCCTGTTTTCCAGTATGCTTAGGTTCCTTACATGTTATAGTTGGCATAGAGAACCATAGAAAATGAGTAGAGGTGATAGGTAATGCGTTTAGTACACTCATTCACCACCTAAGATTAAAGGCAGTGGGTAAAGGGTATTGGAAAAAGAGAACAAACAACGCTTCCTAGAACTCTATGAAGCTGTCAAACTGGTCAGTGATCATTTGCTAAAATGTTCCCTGAGCCACTTCTTGGTCTCATTTTTATTGTTTCTATCACCCGCAGACTTGGCCTAACGCCTAACGAAATTATGATGATTCACTGTTAGGCTGCCGAGAGGTTTATAGTATATATGGAGAGAAAAATCTTAATAATCTTTGGACCTTCGGGGCCTGCAAGAAACTATATAAAATTGCATCTAGAGGCACACTCAAATTTTAACATCATTTACAGAGACCTCAGGGGGACAGAAGGCTAAGGAGAAAAACACCTGTATTTAGAATGACAGGTCATCATCAAAGTTTAAAAACGCATTTAAATCGTGCCAGTGTGCTGCTGCATTAACTCAAGTTGGAAGGTCTGTTAATAGGCACAGGTATATTATAAAAGGCCTCTCCATGTTTTCATTATTTGTCTAGGGTGCCAAGTAGAAATGGTTCTCCTGAAAGAGAAAGTATGTTAAATACTTACAAAACTAAACCAAGTTACAAGTCAGCCATCTCTTCTGGGTGAGGAACTGTATTAGCTTGCAAGAGGAAATGAAGTTGAGGAAGCAATTGGCCTTTCCTTGGGTAGATAGAAAATTAACTTTGTATCACCTATGCTGACATGCAGCCGGTTAATGACTCCGGGTTTAGATAGAGAGTGTTTTTTAGGTTGATCTCCAAACTTGACTAGTCTGAATTCCATATTAAAGGCAGCAAAGGATTTACTGCTCTAATTTTCTCCCTCAGGTAGTATTTGATCACAAATCTCACATATGTTCAGTAGGCTGGCATCACCATATTGGATCTCTGGAATTATGCTGAATAAAATAGGAAGGCAAAAATAAAGTAACAAAAGGATAAACAAGGTTGAGATAGCACAGAAGACAAAATTGAGACTACAGAGACAAACGATACATGACAACTGTGGAGATGAAGGTGCTATGTAATAGAGGTAGGAAACAGAATATTGAGGACCAAAGGAAGTCAGCAGCCTGGAGGAAAAAGTAGAAACAATGAAGAGAAAATACAAAGAAAAGTTCCCCTTCTTAGAGGAGTCACCTTCAAATTATTATTAAAAAACACATACCCCTGGAGCTGGGAGTTTGGCCTAGTGGTTGAGTGCTTGCCTAGCATGCACGAAGACCAGAGTTTGATTCCTCAGTACCACATACATAGCAAAAAGCCAGAAGTGGTGATGAGGCTCAAGTGGTAAAGCTCTAGCTTTGAGAAAGTCCAAGGACAGTGCTCAGGCCCTGAGCCCAAGCCCAGGATTGGCAAAAAAAAAAAAAAACAAAAAACACATACCGTTTAATTTATCATTTTGTATTTTTTTTCCATTGTGTATTTTTAAATACAGCACTTAGTAGTATTGCTTGAAACAGTTTGCAACGGGTCTCTGCCGATTTTCCATTCTGCAGAAATAAAAGGAAACTCTAAACAGATTAAATCCTAATCCCTCCCTCTTCTTCCATGAGTTCTTTGTTGTTGTTTTCAATTGTTAGTGTACAGCTGATAGACAGAGGGGTTAGAGTTGTTACATGAATCAGGTAAGGTGTCATGAACAACAATGGTAACTTTAAAAATGCCTCGTTTCCTTTTTTTAGAATTCATGAAATAAAATATTATTTTATCTGATTATCGTATCCTCCTTTGGAGATGGTGGAATCGTGAGCATGGCTGACTTCTGTGCAGTCACCTTTGTTTCTTCTGTTTCTAGTATTTGCACTCTTTTAGACACTCATATAAATAAAATCATCTCATCTTTGCACCCTTGGAATAAATCTGTTGTTAAAAATATATTTTATTCTCTAGTTGGGATTACAGGTGCAAAGCACAGGACATGACAAAATTTGGTGTATAGCGCATGTGTGTGTATTGAGATTGAATCTATGTACTTGCAAATGCTGACATGTTTGTCCTTCTGTTCTTCTTTTCTCTCTCTGCAGAAAACCTGTGGTTTTCTAGTGCTTGATTGAACTGAGGCCCGTGTGGAATTTTCAACAGGTAACAATTGTTTTTTACATGACTGCTTTTGAGAACTACATAAATAAGATAATACAAAAAAAACAATAGTACTGAGCAGGAAAATTATTGAAATATGTACTTTGCAATGTTACTTTATTCAACAAAGAAAAAAATATTTGGGAGGAGTACATAAACCAGAATAATAGATTGAGTATTAGTGTTTAAGGGATATTAAAATAAATATCTTCTACTTTTGCTTTGTGTCAGAAAGAAACCTTTTAAAATACTGTATTGATTTTAAAGTAAGCTTAATGTATTTTAACTGAGCTAAGCGACTTGAGGGAGAATGCAACTAATGATGGATTTTTTAATAATGTTTTCATAAAACATTAAAATAGGTCTTCGTTCCACTCATCTTTCAATATGACAATGCTTCTTGCTAGATTAATCTTAAAATAAACTTGATGTATTTTAATCCTGTGTGAAGCTTTCAAATATGCATTGCAATGCATTTTAATAAAATATATAAATGATGACATCGGTGTAAACAGTTTTCTCTGCTTGAAGATACTGCTGAGCTCATGGCCCCTTACAAGCTTAGGCGACCAATTGTCTTGCAATCCTGGAGAGAGGTTTCCTTGCTATCATTCTGAACTCTTAATTGGTAAAACTATCTCCTAGCCTATGAGAACTTACAATTAGAGTTTATTTGGGAAATATATTAGCATATTGGGGAAACTCTTGAGAAGTATCAATGAACAAAGGATATAGAAGTCATCATCAAACAACAAACACAATAGAATAAAGTTCTGAACACAATGCACCACTTCCCAGCCATGAGGAATATGTTTAATCACTGTGGTGCCCTTCTAAGAAGTAGATTTACTCTGTGACATTTATATGAAGCTCCATTTTTAAATGTGTTACAATATGTGTGACAATCCCAAAAGAATTTCTAACAAATAGCCTTTGGGAAAACTGTGTAGATTAAAACAAAAGGAAAAAATTGTGTTTGCAAAAAAAAAAAAGATTTATGTGATTAAGTGAAGAACTCCCACAAAGCACTGATTGCCATGTATTTTGAAGATGTCTGATCTTTGCAATTCTTGTCTATCTATTTCAGTGGTTTGGGTGTCTTCAACTGTTGGGTCAGAAGAGAAGAGAAGTGCATCATTACATCCAAGTTACGAATGAGGAGGCCAATCTGTGTATCAAGATGGTGCAAACCAATGGACACAGGAGAAAAGAATTCAGAGTAAACAGGAATGAAGCAGGATACTGTTTCAGATACCAGGTCGACTCAAAAAAAAAAAAATCAAGCGGGGAGTCTAGCTGAGTGGTAGAGTGCTTGTCTAGTATGCACAAAGCCCTGGGTTAGATTCTTTGATACTACATACACAGAAAAAGGCAGTAGTGGTGCTGCTATGGCTCAAGTGAAACAGTGCTAGCCTTGAGCAGATAGTGTCCAAGAACAGTGCTCAGGCCCTGAGTTCAAGCCCCAGGACTGGAAAAAAAAAATTCAGGGTCAAAGGAGCAATCTTCTCTGTAAGCAATAGAGGAAATACTATAGACCTGTCTGATTTAGAGACAATTTCTTGCAAAAAATCATCAATAATTTTTGAAAATGTTTTGTCACCGAATGAGTCATTTTATCCTCAGATGCTCATGGATATTTCTCGATGTAAAAGGGATTGCTCATTAATGCAGGCTTTATGGTGCATGCCATTATAGCCAAATAGAAAGTGTGATTGGCATTTTTTTCTGGAGAGACTCTGCTAGACAAGTTCATTCATATGCAATAGATTCATTCCTCTGAAGCTTTAATTAGAGTAGAGGCTTTTTAATGGGATAACTTTTATTTTTTTCCACCATAGAAGTTTTATGTCTAAATGGACCTTAGAAAAGGCCCGGTCTATGCCTCCAACGATAGGAAGTGTCACTCTAATACTTCTACATATGAAAACCATAGTCCTCTCAAATCAATGGCTTTTCTTCATGGAAATGTTATAAAGCTCAGGGGTAAATATTGGTCACTATCTCTAAAAGTTCTAGGTTTTATATCATGCCTTTACATGAAATAAAACGTATATCCTCACACACATACACACATATGCAATGGTTCAAATAAGTTAAATCAAACGTATAAGGATAAGCGTTCTTATAAATCTTCACTGATGTGAAATGTATAAAAATATAGAAATAGTTTGAAATTATAGTTTGGCCAATTTGTAGTAAAACCATTTATTAAAATACTTTTTAAGTGAACTGTATAGTACAAAGGTTTTGCATAGGTTTAAAATTGTGAATTTAATATATATTCTATTACTTGAAAGATAAAAACCGACATAAATAAAGTCAAAGTAGAAAATTATTGTAAAACTCAATAGAAAAGGTTAAAAAAAGTATAATTATGTGATTCCATCTATACTAAGCAATACCCTTTGAAGTAAAAGTAATCTATTAATGGAACAGCAAACAAGACAGTAAACTTAATTCTTTTATTGTCGTGATATAGCAAACCATTAGAGTATTTCTCTTTTCTAGAAATAGGAAGGAAATCAAAGACCTAATATAAGATAGGAGTTGGTATTATACAATCAATACTAGAAATCTGTTGTAGTGGAAGTATGTTAAGAAAATAAAAACAGAAATGTAATCATATTGAAGGAGTTAAGGAAAGTTGTCACAGGAGTAAATGGTGCATGTGTGCATGTGTTCCTGTGCGATTGGGGTTTGAACTGTGGGTGTTTACTACTTGAACCATGCCCCAGCACTTTAGTTTTTCAGATATGATGATGCACTTTTGCATGGGTCAGCCTCAAACAGGATCTTTCGACTTCCGTGTCTGAAGAAGGTGGAGTTATCAGAATGTACTACCACATTTGGCTTCAGGACTTTATAAATAAGGTTATTTGAATTTTTTTCCTATGAAATCAGAATCAATAGAAACAAAAACTGAAACTGGTAAGGAACTCTATTCAATTTAGTCTGATATGTGTGGAGGAAATGATAACCAAGATATATTATTAACAGCAGACAGAAAGAGCAGAGAGATCTTCTAAGTGAACACCACACACACACACACACACACACACACACACTCACACACACACACAGAGTAACATTTTATTCTGATTGTTGGGTACATTCAACATTCCTCAAGGCTCCTCTGTGCCAAATGTGCACTTAGATCCTGTGTGAATAGTTTTATTACAAACAATATTTAGTGGGAAGAAAGCAAATTTCCAAGCACCTTCAAAAAAAGGAAAGAAAGAAAAAGAAAGCGGGAGGGAGGAGTTCAGCATCTGGGCTGGAAATAGCAATGTCTTATAAATAGCATGCTACCCTGAAAGGAAGCACATTATTCCTAATGACTGAGCTGCAAGTTAGGAGCAATAGTCTAGATATAGGACATTACAACAGTCCTAACTACTCAGCAGAACTACCACCGAGGTCCTAGAAAAAGCATGGAATGGCAGTATGCACTCCAAGTGATTCCTGTGAGTCCAACCAGCCACAGTACTCTAAATATTATGAGACCAATAAAGAAATGTGCCAATATGAATGACACACTGTCCAAAAATGAGTACACAGACCGCAGCATATCTAAGCTCATTAGATGAAACACCATCCTATGAATACTGTGAGGATGGTTGCCAGTAGCGCACATCTCTAATCCTAGTTACTCAGGAGGCTGAGATTTGAGGATGATGGTTTGAAGCCAGCCTGGCCAAGATAGTCTACAAAACTCTTTTTCTTTAAATATGTATTTTATTGTAAAGGTGATATACACAGGAGTTAGTTACATAAGTCAAATAATGAGTATATTTTGAGCAGTGTCATCTCCTTCCTCATTTTCTCCCACCTTTTCTCATTCTGAGTCCCATTACTAAGTGGATGAGATTAGAGAGTCACAACTGGGATATTTATATGACAACATATGTACCAACTTTGTTGGTCTTGGCACCATTGACCAGCCCATTTCTTTCTGTTTGTAGCATGATCCATCTCTCTTGTTAAGCTGAACATGTTAGATGCAATAATAAATCCTTTAAATTCTTATTTATTTATTTCATTTAGTTATTGTTCAGGATCTGGGACTTAGTTTTCTCTGAGCTCTTTCGCCCAAGACTAGTTTTCTTGCTTGTGTGTGTGTGTGTGTATGTGTGTGTGTGTGTGTGTGTGTGTGTGTGTGTGTGTGTGTGTGTGTGTGTGTATGGTGGGAGTCTTATAGACTTTCCTGCCTGGGTTATCTTCAAACCACAGTCCTCAGAGCCTCTGGAGTGTCTAGGATTACAGGAGTGAGCCATAGGCACCCAGAGAAATGAGCCTTTGTGATGCAAAAGCCCTGTCTCTCCAACATTCTTTATGAGTTCAAATAAATAGAAAATTTCTGTATTTTTGAATAGTTATGAAAAATACCTGCATAGAAAACTTAAGAGAGGAATTTTGTTTTTGGGTTACAATTTTGTAGGGTTTAATCTATGATAGCTTGGCATCAGGCACCAGGGTACAATATCATGGTGGTGGGAGGTGTGATGGAAGAAAACTTCATAGCACACTGGACAGGAAACAACAAAATCAGAAGGGGAAGAGAGCAAAATACAGCCCTCCTCCTCCCCTTACCCCCTGTTCCCCATCAGACACCTCACAGTTACCTACCTCCTCTAAACCTACCCCCGGCCTCCACACTCTACACCTCATGTATTAGGGATGTGTCCATCAATTAGGTCTGCCAACCCTCACCCCCTGCCATGATCTAGTTATCTAATGTCTTCACAGACATATCCCATAGATGCACTTAAGCGATATCCTAGGCAGTTCTCAACCCAATTTCCTAAGAGAAACTTAAGGAACACATGAAACTACTCGTGTAGTTTCTTAGTAATCCATCATAAATATGAAATAGATTCACAGGAAACAAGTTGCATAAAGAAAAGGAAAACTGTAAAATACCTGCTGGTGGGACAGTACCTAAAAAGGATAATTTAAGTGGTTATATCAGGAGGTATATTCATTATCTTTGCCGAGATTTTGTACTCTGCTGTTGACATATAGATAAAGAGTGAGATTCTCACAGAATTGTAAGGCTGCTCTTATTTATGTAAGGTAATATAGTCCCTAAAGGATTAAGAAAAACAACATGCTATTTCTACAAGATGGTTTTGTAAGCTCATATGCTATAAGCAAGGTGCTCCATTCACCTGTGTCATAATAGAAAAAGATTTAGGGAAGGCAGACATAAGATGAAACTATGAAACAAGATGAAAATCTCTCAAAACAAGAGTGGAATAGAATTAAGAAGTAAAATAATTTTTTAAAAAAGGTGGGGGGAGGAGACAGTACTACTAGTCTAAAGGCAGAGAGGGAGAGAAGGACTTTTGGGGAAAGAAAGAACAAATTTACTGTGTAAGACCAGGCAACTCAGAAACAGAGAGCAGACACTTTCTACTCAGGAAAGAAAAGGAAAACTATAGCTTCCCCATCAATTGAGCCCATTGCCTAGTCTGGTTCTCTACCAAATTAGAAAAAGACTCAAACAAAATCTCTATTTGTGAAATAACCTAAATAGCTATTCATAAAGTTCATATAACTCAGTTGATGGTTTTTACTCTCCTTATTGTGTAAGAACACTCAGAAAAACAATACAAAACAAAGCCTGTTTATAGAGAACAAGTACCAGAAATCTAATTTGAGACAAAGGAAGTAGATAGGTAGGGAGCTGGATGTTCTTGACACACATCATAGTGAAATAAGTAAGGAAGGAGAAAGCAAATATGACCATTATATGATCAATAAATAAAATCAGCACAAAGACATGCAGTGACTGAGAAGCAAAATAACAAACCATATAAAACTCCAGCACTAATAGTTGTCAACAGTATAGGTTGCTTTTAGTCTGCATGAAATGAAACTGGTGAAATACAATACAAATTATACTCAGAACATTCCTAATGGCCTTTATGCCATTTAAATGGAATCAGACTTTTTAGTACAAAAATAGAATAATAAAGGAGAAGATTGGATAAGAAGGAAAATATACCACACATGTTAGAAATTTAAAACTATACACATATTCAAAAATTGGACAGATACTAACTATAGAAATTCTATTTCTAACTATAGAAATTCTTTCCTTATTTTGATGGAGTTGTGCTATTAGCAAACCTTCAGCCATGAAAAACAGAACACTAAAGTAATTATAACACATACACAGAAATTTCATTCATGAGGGAAAGAAAATAGGCAGGTGGACTACAATATTGCCTTGAATTTGTACCCATTGGCAGCATTTACATGCAGGACAAAGAGAGGTAAGAGCAAAAAGAGAAACTACAAATGTTCTAGCAAGTCAAGGTAATGAAAATTGGTAGTGAAGAACAATACCCAGAGAGAGAGAGAGAGAGCTTCAAATATATGCAAAAGGGATAACTTTAATTCTTTAAAGAAACATGTTACTCATGGGTAAATGTAGAATGCTCAGGGCTACACAAAACAAGAAATATAATAGCTAGGAAGCTTCAAGTAAAACAACTACCTAAGATTCCATTCATGATTAAAACACTTCAGTTCTAATTAACTATATGTGACCTCACTAAATGCTCCTAGCCTTCCATAGAGACCACCAAAAGTCATGAATCCGTGAAATGGCTAATTTAGGCCCCCAGAAAAAGCATACAACAAGACTCACAAACATCAGGATGATCAACTTGTCACTTGGTCACCTGTCAGAAGAATTATCTAAATTACTATGCTTTAACAAATAAACGTTATATTTAGGAAACATGTTCGTTTACAGAAGAGTCATTCTGAGGAATAGTTCTGTGTTCTTTTGGTTATGGTTTGAATATGACATTTCTCACATGGTATTAATGAGGAAAGTTGGACTGCCTTCTGGTGATGAATTTGGTGAGTTTGGCATTTGGGGCCTAGCTATCGGAAGTAACTTGAGGGGATTGTCTTGCACATTGCATGTATTCTCAGATGTGACTCTCTTCTGTTCTCTCTTTTCTATCTTTTCTCTCTGTTCCCTGTGCTCCAGAGGGGAGCTCTTTTACCAGGCCCTCTCCACCATACTGTACCATGCTGGCTTGAACTGGTGAGCAAAAGTCAACGGATTGTTTTTGTCAGCGATTAGAAAAGAAACGAATATGTTCTTTACAAAACTGTCTATCCCCCCCACCACACTTCCACTTTTCCTCATTGTTAACATCTTATATTCAGATACTATATTTCTTAAACTGTTTGAGGCATGAATAGTCACTGAAGTTGGCCATTTTCATGAGAATAGTCACTGAAGTTGGCCATTTTCATGAGAATTCAACTTTGTATTGTGTACTCTGTGATACGTAAGTGTATCAACATACATATCCAGAATTAAAGTATCACCCATTACAGATTCACAAACTAGTAAATCCCAAGCTGCAAAGAATCTAGAATTCCATGTTCATGACCTTGAACTGTCACTGAGCTCTCTGCTGCCTCTACAGCCTTCTCAGGTCCACACATTCTTTTTTTCCCCCTCCTTTCCTTATGTTGGAGTATAATCTTATGAATCACACTAAAACCAGTACTTTTGCAATAGTGTAGAACTTATGTGATGTGAATGCCACATGTGCAAGCTAGAGATAAACACTGCAAATTCTGATGGAAGTCCCCCAAATTCCTACATAGCCCTATTTATTGACACTAAGATCATGATCTTTAGTAATATTTGCATGATTGTCTATGCATTAAAATGGGATTGCAAGATCTAATTTAGGTATCACTCTACAGGAAATAAAGTCATTCTCTTCTGGACACATCCGAAGGCAATTAACTGATCAAAGAATGAAACAAGAATGTATGCATAATTTATCAAACTGAACATCAATGACATGCTACCTTAAAATGTATCATTTTTATGGCCTTTGGTTAGAGAGCACTTCTCCAGTGTCTCTTTTTATCAACTCCTTCACCTGATTAATAAAAGCAAACTCAGCATTTGGTAGTATCTGATTAACCAGTAGGCACAATGCCTACAGATCCATCCACTCATGATATGGCATCTATGTCAGGATCTGTTCTTCAAATCCCTTGTTTTAGCCTTTGCTTTTATTGTCAGAAATATGTGAGCTTGATCCCTATAAAGATATTGTTTCTTTTTCTTCATCCATTCATTGTCACATTACTTTATATCCATACTTCATCGAGTTGGTCCTAGAATAAGTTGTAGGATTTTTCTTTATATTTGATTGTTCATGACATTCTTATAACCTGTTTTAAGTACAGAGTACACTCTGCTCGTTTCCAATCTCTGAGTGTTGGCAAGCTGTCTAAACTACCTATGATGCTATCTTGTACCAATTCTACCCAGAAGTCATTCTACTAGTCTGTTTTTTCAGCCTAATATAAACTTGGTTTTCTCTTTTCCCAGCATTCACCAAAGCTTCAGAGCATGAAAGAATTTGGAATTACATAAGACTTCTCTTGCCAAAAATGGAACTGTGGGCTAAAAATCCACCAGACGAAGCATTGGTTAGATTTCAATAGGCTTGAGTGTTTGCACTTCAGACTGATTGCAAGCAGTGACCATAAATAAAAACACAGAGGCTCGTGTTAATTTGTGCTTCTGCCAATTTCCATCTTATGTCATCCTCATTCTTCACAGATGCAGGTGTCACTGTTCATAACTAGTCAAAGTGATTTGAACCAATGAGGATGTTATGAAAGGCCTATCAGATAGGACGTAGAGGTTTGGAAATGCAAATATCTTACTAACTCTTCCATGGTGGCTCATGAGTCTGTAATACTAACTATTCTGGAGGCTGTAGCAGAAAGAGTTCATGAGTTAAGATATACAAAGCAAAATTACAACAAGATGCTCTGTCTAACACAAAGTCAAAAGGTAAGGGCTGGGGGCATGACTCAAGTGGTAGCCTGTAAGTCCCTGAGTTTAGTAAGCTTCCAATAACACGCACACACAAACACACACACACACACACACACACACACACACACACACACACACACACACTGACTTAACATCTCAATTTGCCTTATGGAAGTTTCTCAGAGCCTGGACTTTCAGTGATAAAAGTAAATTAGAAAATGCTGGATAGTCCATTCATTGCAGCACTATTCATCATAACCAAAGTATGGAATTAGCTCAGATGCTCCTCAATAGATGAATGCATCAAGAAAATCTGGTATATATAAACACAATGTGATTTTACTCATCTATTTAAAACTAATTTTATATCATTTGTAAAGAGATGGTAAGACCTGCAAAAATGTTAGATGAAGTAAGTCACAATCAAAGAGACAAAGGATTTAGGTTTCCCCCTATATGTGAAAGCTAAGCTTAGCTTATAAACTTATAAGTAAATATGTTGGATGGTATGTAAGGGCATATAAATGTATTAACAGAAATGTGGTTGATTCATGGGAGAACTCAGTATAATTCTCAGAAGGGAAAAATCAAAGTTCAACAAAATAAATAACAGGAAGCGATTATTGAAAAATATTGAGTGGGATCTAGGAGAAATGATTAAATGAGTGAAAAGAAACGGGGAGAATGCAGTCAAAAATTTAATGTAGGGGGGCCGGGAGTTTGGCCTAGTGGTTAAAGTGCTTGCCTAACATGCATGAAGACCCGGGTTCAATTCCTCGGTACCACATACATAGAAAAAAGCCGGAAGTGGTGCTGAGGCTCAAGTAGTAGAGCTCTAACCTTGAGAAAGTCCAAGGACAGTGCTCAAGCCCAGGACTGGCAAAAAAAAAAAATTAATGTAGGGAGCCGGGAGTTTGGCCTAGCGATAGATTGATTGCTAAGCATCCATGAAGACCCAGGTTTGATTCCTCAGTACCACATACATGGAAAAAGACAGAAATGGTGCTGTGGCCCAACTGGTAGAGCTCTATCCTTGAGAAAACCCAAGAACAATGCTTAGACTTTGAGTTCAAGCCCCAGGACTGGCAAAAAAAAATGACTTTAATGCATATCCTACTAAATCAAGTAAAAGAAGGGGAGGGATGTGTAAGAGAGGGATGGATAAGAAGATTGAATGGGGTGATTTTGTTCAAGGTGCAGTATATTCATGAATTTCTCTGTAAATAGCAGATCCTTTCTACAATGACCTAAAGATAATAAAAATAATTTAAAATCTGAGACACAGGGATCTCTATACACTTATTTCCAATATACTAGTGCTTATAAACATTTGTGATAATTACATTCTTTTTTCATATACTTTTAGTGTAATTAATAAAAGGCTTACATTATATTCACCAGACAGAAGGTGCATTACTTCACAAACATTGATACCCTTTCTCATGTCTTGGTCCCCATTTCCCTCCCACATCCCTGCCCTGCATTTGTTTTCCCCCTTTCCTATCCTATTTCAAAAACCAAATAAGCATATATACATTATATCAGATAACAAGCTGAAATACTTTAACAATATGAGATAGCTAAGGGACAGCAAAAGAGATGAAAGATAACATAGTACATTAAGGACAACAATCACTCATTATATGGCTTTTGTGTCTATATCCTGGAGGTCCTTTCATTTACCGTCATACTATATGGACTTATGTATGAAGGTTTTTCTCTATTGTAAATCTCTGTTAGGAGAGTCCAAGGTTTCTACTGATTATGACAAATGAGGGAAACCATTGAGTCTAAGGTCCTTTGAGTCTGGCTTACTTCACTTAATATGATTTTTTTCTAAGTCTTTCCACTCCCTTACAAATGGGGTTATGTTGTTCTTTCTGACAGCAGCATAGAATTCCATAGTGTATAAATACCACATCTTGTTGATCCACTCATCAACTGAGGGGCATCTGGGTTGGTTCCATATCTTTGCTATGGTAAATAGTGCTGCAATGAACATTGTTGTGCTGGTGGAGTTAGTATGTCCTTGTTTCTGGACAATTGGGTAAATACCAAGTAGTGGAATTGCTGGGTCCTAGGGGAGCTCTATGTTTAGTATTTTGAGGAACTGCCATGCTGCTTTCCAAAGTGGTTGAATGAGTTTGCACTCCCACCAGCAGTGTAGTAGTGATCCCTCCTGGCCACATCCCTGCCAGCAACTGTTGTCATTAGATTTCTTGATCATGGTCATTCTAACTGGAGTGAGGTGGAATCTTAGAGTGTTTTTGTTTTGCATTTCTTTTATGGCCAGAGATGTCGAGCATTTCTTCATGTGTCTATAGGCCATTCTTATTTCTTCTTCAGAGAAGCCTCTCTTTAAGTCTTTGGCCCATCTTTTAAGAGGATGGTTGTTTCTTTGGAGATTAGTTTTGTAGTGATTCAATTTTTTTAGCTGCTGATATATTTTAGATATGAAGCCTTTGTGTGATAATTATATTTTTAAGCATTATCATATTACTAAAGCAAAAGTGAACACTGATCATTTGTCATTCAGTTTTAGGACTACATAAAAGGAGATTTTAAATAAAATATGAATAAGGAAGATCCCAAAGTAAACACTAAACCCCTTTAGTGCAAAGAGACAGGGATTAGAGTTGAGGCTGGGTTTTTGAGCAATTTATTGGAAACAAATCTTAAGCTCATTAATGACTTTCAGAGTAAGATGCCAGATGTAAGGTTTAGGCCAACATACCCTTGGTATCAATTCTAAGATTATTTACTATGAAAAGTTCTTCTTAGTTATGATGAGTTTTATTTTTCAAATATGATGCCAAATTGAGATTTTCCCTTTTTTCTTCCTTTTTTTGAAAACATGATTATCCTAGCCACATTTTAAAAATTATGTAGGTGGTTCTGTATATACTATCTTATAGTAAATAACATATAATATACATATATGTTACACATACTACATAGAATATAATTGATTTTATTGTGAAAAATTCTTAAGAAACATTCTTCCATTATATTATAGGAAATACTGAAGGAGCATTAATCCAGTGAAATATTATGCTGCTGATATGTTTGCTGATTTTAAGTGTGAGTTGAAAAACAAGTGATATATTACGTTTTATTTCTATTGGATTTTCGAATGTAGAAACAAAACTCTACAATCAGCAAAAAGAATACTCAATAATATCTTAGGAGCTATGATATATTTTAGAGATTCTACTTTGTGCCTGTGTTAACTTCTGTTGACCTGCCTCTGCCTTCTATCTGAATTTAATGATACATTTCCATTTTTCAACACAAGTATTATTTTCTGAGGCTAAGTATTGTAAACTATTATAAACCAATTTTAGCATTCTTTTTGAAAAAGTTACAGAGGATTGTTTTTGGCTGTTTTGCTATTTGTTTCCTTATTTCTGATTATTTTCATCTTTTTTCCCAATTAACTATCAGAACTCTGGAAGCATTGCTTAAGTGCTTGAGTACAAAATCTAAGAGACAATGTTCAGGTCCTGAATTCAAGCCTAACTACTGGCACACACACATACAAAAAAATATGCTTCTTACACATGTAATATCAATAGTACTTTTTTCTTAATGTAGCCTGGTACTTACATACACACAGGTGAAAAAGTTGAGATGGAATTTATTCTCTTTGAGGAATACAAATTATTTTCTACCTATGGATTTTGTTATTGTTATTTTGAATTAGCAATTTCAAATTATAACTAGGAATCAAGTGATTAGAATACATTCAAAATTTTGTGAACCCAAGTATTTAGAAAAGTATTAATTTCAGTAATATAATCTCCTATACATCCTCTAGTTCAAGCAGGTCAGTAACCAGACATCAATGATGAGATTAAAAAGGCATTTCCATGCTCACCTATGACTTGAGTGCTAATAAACTTGTAACCCTAGTCTTCAAAAATTAATCTTCAAAATATAACCAGTGTGGGGAGCTGCAAGGGCCGCGCGGGTTTCCGCCTTCCACCATCCTGACGGCAAGTGCTCTCTGTGAAAAACAACTCCTTATATGGCTAAGTTTTGGCTTCTGGCTTGCTTCCGCGTAGTTGGCCCTATCGGCATCTCCCACGTGGCTTTTCAGGATTGGCCAGGCGGAGGTCTTATAAGACCAGGGATAGTTCCCCGTCCCCCCCCCCCTGGGGGGGGGGAGAAGAAAAAGGAAGAAGGAGAAAGGAAGAAACTTGTTAAGGGTTCCTGAATAAACCACTTGGAGAAGAATCCTGTGTCGCGTCTTCCTTGCTGGTCGAGACAGAAGCGACAAGTGGTGGCCTGTACGGGGACCCACTCTACAGAGGATTCAGAACTCCTTGTGGTCAGGGCGGTGCACTGGAAAGTTCCCAGGTAAAGTGGGAATCTGCGATCAAAGCGGGCATAGTTCGGGGCTCTACTCTGTAGATAAGAGAGCGGCAACCCGGGGAGAAACAAAGATAAAAGCTGAAATTGCTCACAGGGAAAGAGAAAAAAGACAAAGACACAGGGAGAAAGACAAAGACAAAACTCCTCAAAGACTGAAAAACTAGCAAATGTGTGTGAAAGGGATTTTAATCATTCCCAGATCACCTCGGAAGCTCAGGTCACTTCAGGAGGAACCTCGCGGAGGGCGAGGCAATGTCCCAGGAAGGGAGGAACCTCGCTGAAGGCAAGGCAATGTCCCAGGAAGGGAGAACCTCGCAGGAGTCTCTGGCCAGAGCAGTAGGGCGAGGCCTATTTTCTAATGAAATGTCAAAAAAAAAAAATTACCTCGCGGAGGGCGAGGCCTATTTTCTATTTTTCAAGAGATTTTAGAATAGAACCAAATGGGTTCAGACTGGAACGACCACGAATGTGTATGTGAATGGTAAATCTAAGTCTATACGGGAGTAAACAGTTTAAGAACAGGTGAAAAGCACAGACTTGAGAATTAAGTGGTAGTGATTTAGAAAGCCTGTGTTTAGGTTCAGAATAGTTGAAAACAGGCTAGAGCTTTTTAAAGTCCCTGACAAAATATAGAGACGACGCCCTGAGTCAGCTTGAAGAAGTTACAGAAAATGGATCTTCGCCCATAACCCCCTAAAAATGAAGGGACCAGAGTCATTTTGGGACAGTAGTTTAAAACAAAAAGGGGGGGGGACTAGAAGACCCCTCTAATTCTTCCATTGCCCTGCTATTCCCTATGGCTTGTGTGAATGTTTTCTTAGTTAATATTGGAATGTTCCCCTATTTTCTCTGTTGTAGTCAAAGCCACTCAGTATATACTAGTGCCTGTATAGGCAGAGGAGAATGCTTTCACGCTCATCAGTAAAAGAGACTTTGGTGTTTTCCTGCCTTTATTGCTGCGAGTATTGTCCTTGCCACTGTGGTTCCTACAGAGAATGCTTTGAATGTGAGGACTGGAATTGTTATGTGCACAAATGACAATATTCTAACTTTGGGTGATTATCTTGACACTATTTTGGAATTGATCAGTTTGGATGTCTAACAATTCAGCGAGGGAGTGCAATACTGAGATGGGGGATCCTGTTAGCCTTTCCGAGACCCATGCCCATGAGATATGATGCAGCTTTATTCCCTCGCCTTTTTACCACTAATAAGACACTTAATCTCCCATTTTATCCTTTAGATAAGGAGGAGGCAGGGATTGGGGAGGAGCGCAACATCACCCTACAAGGAACTTTGTGTTTCACCGTAACTAATGAGACATGAATGATTTGTCTGCCACCACTGCTAAAGCCCTAGATTTACAACAGGTGGCGAATGCCCAATTAAAAGGGGGGTTAATGTTGTTGAATCAGCATATCGATTTGGTACAGGAGCAAGTGGACATCTTGTGGCAATTGGCACAATTGGGATGTGAGCAGAAGTATGAGGGTTTGTGTGTAACAAATGTGGTGTATAATAACTTTACATATGCTGCAAATTTATCTAAACAATTATCAAGTTATCTTTTAGGAAATTGGACTGGAGAATTTGATGTATTAATGATGCAGTTGTGGACTGCCATTACGAGTGTGAATTCTACCCGGGTTGATGAAGCTCTACTGCAGGACGTTTCTTCCTGGATCCTGTCGGCAGTGGGGCACCTGAAAGAGTGGGCGGGAATGGGATCATTAATGGGATTTCTGGCCATAGTTATCCTGTTATGCCTGTGATGTATTTGCTGCATGAGGAGCCTCCATCGCCGGAACATGGCTATGCTGGTTCAGGCCTTCACTGCCATAGAAGCAGGACAGTCCCCCTATGTGTGGCTTGCCACACTTAAAGAGTAAGCGCAGGATGCGAGGCAAGCACACTGCACTTGGGAATCGCTTCCCGGCGCGAGCCCCAAGAAGAGCATGTCAGGGTGCATGTGGGTTGATGCCCAAAATCCCACCTCTGTAAAAAAGCATCGGACAGGTCTGGTAGTCCTTGGGAAAGGTACCGCCCAGGTGAAGACCAGTGCACGGTCCTGAACAACAATTTTTAGCAGAGCCCTGACCTCTACTCTTGCCTGCTGCTTAATAAATAAAAAAGGGGGAGCTGTGGGGAGCTGCGAGGGCCGCGCCTTAAAGATGGCGCCGGTTTCCGCCTTCTGCCATCCCGATGGCCAGTGCTCTCTGTGAAAAACAACTCCTTATATGGCTAAGTTTTGGCTTCTGGCTTGCTTCCGCGTAGTTGGCCCTATCGGCATCTCCCATGTGGCTTTTCACGATTGGCCAGGCGGAGGTCTTATAAGACCAGGGATAGTCCGGGGGGGGGGGGGGGGAGAGGGAAGAGAAGAAAAAGGAAGAAGGAGAAAGGAAGAAGCTTGTTAAGGGTTCCTGAATAAACTACTTGGAGAAGAATCCTGTGTCGCGTCTTTCTTGCTGGTCGAGGCGGAAGCGACAAACCAGAAGAGGCTTCCTTGAGAATCAGAATTGTAAATGATGTGTAATGTCTACTTGTACACCGTGACATTAGGAAAAATCATTCAGTACAATGAATTGCAAGCTAAAATGTGTTTTGTCCACTGTTCTGTGAGTCATTTAATACTACTAGGATAGTATTCTACAACTGATAATAGTCTTATGATACTTATTTTATACTTAGGCATATAAGGCTTAAGAGACAATGTTGATTCTCTTCATTGCCCATAATAGTATTTTAATGGAAAACATTAGCTTGAATTATGAGCAATCTAATATGCATTTCAGAATATGTTGTTTTAACTGGCTGGTAGTGATTTTATGGAAGTTTCCATCAGCAGATGAAATATTTGACAGTGTATAAGACTTAAGGGATATTGCAGGCATTTGGTAAGGTTATTAAATATCAGGAAGATTGGATATAGTAAGCATGTTATTGGTGAAATAATTGACTTAAAGGATGGAGCCAGTGTGCAAGAAGGGAATGCACAAACACAAGTCTGAACTTGAATCTTATCTCTTAGGGTCTATATTTTATTTCACCTCTCTGAGGCAATCTATCAACAGGGAAAATATTTTTTCTTTTGTAGGATTTTTAAACAATAACAAATTATATTAAGTATCTGGATTATAGTCATTTATACTATTATTACCTTATTGACTTAAAGAGGGAATAGCTCCAGTTTTACTGCTTCCTGGTCTCCTACCATAATACTAAGGAAGCATACGAGCCATGGGCTGGTGGCTCACACCAGTAATCTTAGCTACTCAGAAGACTGAGATCTTAGGATCAAGGTTCAAAGCCAGCCCCGGCAGAAAAGTCCTTAAGACTCTTTTCTCTAATTAAGTACAGAAAAATTCTAGAAGTGATGCTGTAGTTCAACTGCTAGCTTTGAGCAAAATGGAGCTTAGGGACAGAGTCCAGGCCCAAAGTTCAAGGCCTGGGATCAGCAAAAACAAAAACAAAAAAACCCAGAAGCATTCAAGATGGTTAAATGTCTACACTGACTACATTGACACCAATGTAAGTCTTCTTGGGGCCTGGTGGCTCTTTAGATAAAGATGATATTAGATATTTGAGAGGACAGCAGAAAATTACACTGATAAACACATTTAATGCAGTGCGATCTGAGTTTGACCTAAGTGCATTGAGACTTTGTACAAATCCTTCACCAATATGAAGGCTATATAATTTGGTCTCTGAAAGATACCTTATGGAATCTGTATATAACACTGTCAGCCCTGTCTCACATCTCCTGCTCTCTTTGAAACCAAGCAGTCAATCTTCCTGTTTTCCAAACCAGCAACCAGCATCTCCCTATTGGTATTTCACTGGCAATACCATCTGTTTGAGTCACCATACTCAATATCATCATTTTAAAGTGAGTTTTCATTATTTTTACATAGTTGCACAGTAATGACTTCATTCTTTGCAATTGGCTTCATAGGCATTCCTCCAAGAAAATGTCACTTTAGTAATAGTCTCATCAACACAATACTTTCAATTTTTCTACTCTTCATAACAACTTATTTTTTGCCAGTCCTGGGCTTTAGCTCAGGGCCTAAGCACTGTACTAGGACTTTCTCAAGGCTAGAGCTCTACCACTTGAGCCTCAGCACCACGTCCGGCTTTTTTCTATATATGTGGTACCAATGAGTCGAACCTGGGTCTTCATGCATGCTAGGAAAGCACTCTACCACTAGGTCAAAATCCTGGCCCCTATATTTTATTTTAGAGCAAACCAGTTCTTACCTCTTACTTCTACCCCTGGCTCACATTATCAACATCTTCTTATTGCAAAGCTGGCAATTCACAAAATGGGTTGGCTATTCAAGGATTTAATCACCCAACAGATAGTAAAATGTTCTATTTGTTGCAATGAACTAGAAACAGGCTAACCCTTAAAGGCTATTTTAAAAAAGCATATTAATGCTTTAGTATAATAAGCCACCTACTTAGCAAATAACAAAGAAACCCAAATTTTGCCTGTGTTGTATATCACATAAAAGATAGTTCGGAGAACATTATTCTTCTGAAGGTATCATCTTAGCCATCATCAGAATCATGAAGGTAAATAGGAGACGAGGCATGAAACCTACAATGGGGTCATATGTGACTACTGATCACGGGAATATTCAGCTTACTTATTACAAGAGACTTCCAAGCATTTGAGAGTCTAAAACATTCCATTTCATTAAGAAATAATACAGCCCAATCAATAATAACTATAGATTTCTCATTTGCTGGCAAAACCTTAAGCAGAATGGGAAAATTTTAAATCTGAAACTAGAAGCAGCATTTAAATGTCATCTGTGTTATTCCTCTCTAAAGAATAGATTTAATTCAATTTGCATGCATCATTATTGATTCTGGTTCTACAAAATGAGAATGAAGAAAACCTCATATCAGGCATATTTTAAAGTCCCCCAAATGCCAATAATTCCCCTTCCTTCTATTACCTTAATCGGATGAAATGCAACAATATTTTATTTCAGTCTCTCGTAGACACTTGAAAATAAGTTGCAATCAATATTATTAAAATAAAATTCTAGCCTAAAAATGTCTCTTTCAAGCCTCAATTTAAAGCAAGCTAGAAATAACTGCATTAGCAGAATGTTGATAAGGTACCAAATGGAAAGTCTGTGTGGTTTCTTGAAGCTCTTTGAAAACACTCCCCAAATACTGTCTAGAGATATTCATAATTTATGATTTTGTTATGATTTGAGTTACTCCTATGCTTCAATTTTTATACATTTTGCAAAATAGTTTGTATATAACTCTCATTTACATATATTTAGATTTTGACTAGTTGCATATGTATGTTTGGTTTCAGTGAAGGATCTGGTTGGCTCTAAAATACTTCATGAGAATATTTTGAGGAGCTTTACTGCTGGGTGATTGTGCATGGAACTGCTGGTGAGTATACATTACACTAAGAAGGCTTCCCTTCTGAAAGTACTTTTAGCCTCTTCATAATATACAGTTTTTCCTCCTCCCTTCAGAGTAAGAACCTGGGTTTTTCCTCCCAGGATAACACACAATTACACAAAGTATTCCTAGAGTACCTTGGCAAGTCATTCAAATGCTCTCAGAGTTTTCCAACTTGTTATTTAATAAAGACGCACACTTCACAGGGGTGTCGTTGAAAGTCTGTTAAATTTATGTATGATGGAAAAATGTCCATTATACAACGGTAACATGTGGAAGTTCAGAAGTTCTTTCTCTTAGTACATTGTTAAATTTGCAGGACTTTGTGTTAATGTCAGGGATCGTTTCTTGAAATAATTAGTAATACCTTAATCTGACACAGATTCCATGCAGATGGAGTACAGGAACAGAGTGCATGATTTTTATGCACAAAACATACATACATACTGATAAATCAAAAGCCTCAAATAGGTCAGCACAATGCTTGAAACCTGTAACCCTGCTCTAATCTCATGAAGATTATGGCTTGAAGCCAATCTGGCAGAAAATAAGTGAAACCCTCGGCCTCAGTCTCAACCAATAAACTGGTGTGGTGTGGTGGTTTATTCCATTTGTCCCAGCTATGTGGGATTGTGGTTTGAGGCTGACTTGGAATAAAACACAGAATACTGGCTCAGTATTAAACAGTGGAAGGGCTGGAGGTGGGGCTGAATTAGATCTGAGTAGCCATTGCCCAGGGGAGGGGCCAGGATTCTAAGTATCTGCCGCAGTGCCCAGCCCTATTTTATAAAGTATCGTTTTCCCTTTATATCATATGTTTCACTGATGCAAGAATATTTGTTATAAATATTTTCTTCCTATTCTTCAATTACTGAATTTCCAATTTGTCTCTTTATTTCTAGTCTGGGAATAGTTTTATTTTCTAAATGTAGTAAATGTGTAAGTAAACTGATTTAACCAAATATTTTATAATCATCTCTTCAAAGGAATAAGTCTTACACTTTACAAAGCATGAGTAAATCAACTCTCTCTACATGGGTCAGTGTAGAAGGTCCGCTTGCTAGAAAGAAATACACATAGCATGCAATATGACACGGAGTCAAAAACTTTCACTGTCAAAGCACAGGCATGACGCATCTGGTGTCATGACCCCTGATGAAATGCATCAGTTCTATTGAGCTCTAGCAAATGGACTCACGACTATCTAAGCAATTAGAATTAAAATTAAAATTGTGATAGTCTGAACTAGAGAGGGAAATGCTACTCCTATAAACGAAGAGAATTCAAATTACATGTTTAGAAGAAGCAACAAATCCAGGCAGAATCGGTGCTATTAGCATACAGGTAAAACTAGTGTTAGATTCACTGGTACGCAAAATTTTTCAAGGATGGAATGGGTGATATGATCCTGTGTAGGACAATAGTTTGAGAATTAGAAAACAATACACAAATGTCAAATCTTTCCCTTCACTGTTATCAACTTTATCTTTCTTTTAAAACATGCTGCAAAATATATTCACAGAACCAATTTTAGAAAACATTAGGAAAATCATGGAAGTTCATTGTAACAAAGGAGAGTATGATTTTTTTGTCAATAAAATCTAATACCTAATTACATTGTTTTGGTATCACCTCTAATTTACTTAGTATATTTTTGGTAATAGATAAGGTGATATTTATTATCTTATCTCACACACATTTCCCTAAAAGTAAAGAAACCTACTCTTCCATCTCTATGATATAAGATCACTGGAGGAAATAGGTTACTATTTCTTCTGCTCCAGAAGGTGGAAGAATTGGAGCAACTCGAAAGTGACTGACACGCCAAGAGGAGGAGATAAATATATCCCCTGAGATTTACCTTAATTTGTCTTGGATTTATCCTCCTCACATGCACAAACCACCCAGGATCCACAAAAGCCTGAGGCTATGCCTGGGTTTGAGGATCCTATTTTTGCCTGATTATCATTGCAATCCTAATTATAACACACAAGCAAGCGGTGCACTTGTTTACAGTTAGTGACTTCAGCATAATTCCTGGGGTAACAAATAGCATGCGTATTCAGTCACTGGCAATGCAAAACAAATGTTCTTTCAAGTTTTTCACAAGCAGGTCCCTCTGTGTAGTTTGCTTCAATGTGGGTTTTTGTTCTGAGGCTAGACTGGATAGCTGAGCATACAATATTCTCATGCTCAATGGTACAGAGCAGGAAAGATCCTAACCGAACCCCACAAGTACCCTTAAATGTTTACAAGGTCATGTAAAGCATTAAAAGATTTCATATCCCATTGACCAGCACACCTATTAAAGCTGAAATGAATAATGTGCCAATAAAGGATACATGTGCCAATAAAGTTATTCTGGACTGGAAGTCTTAATTGTAGCGTAGAAAGGAAGGAAATAGTGGGAGGGGAATAATCCAGTTCTATTCTGACCATGTGAGCACTTGCTTAAGAAGACATGTAAAATGGAACTGGGCACCTGGGAATAGGACATTGAATGTTATTGTTCCCTGACAAATGAATGCATGTACTTTTACATGAATAAATATATACACATGCATATTTTGTTTCTCTCCCCCCACCCCTGTGTGTGTGTGTGTGTGTGTGTGTGTGGCACTGGTGGCTCATGCCTCTATTCTTAATTACTCAGGAGGCTGAGATCTCACAATTGTGGAGCCAGCCTGGGCACTAAAGTCTGTGAAATTCTTATCTCCAATTGGCCTACTGAAAGCTGGAAGTGGACCTATGGCTTTACTGACAGAGCACTAGCTTTGCAAAACAGCTTAACAATAGCACCTAAGCTCTGAGTTCAAGCCCAAGGACAGCACACATGTTGTGTGCATATATGTATTCATTATAAAATGGCTAAGTAGATGTAATTGCTATGTGCATTATATTACAGATAGATTTTGAAGTGTAAACACTTAAAACCTAATCTGAGCTGTTTCATATATGAAATATGTTATCAGTTATACTTATCATATTACATACTAGGTTTCTTGATGTCATTCTTCCTAACTCTCCCAAGCTTCCTATTTTTGGATGAATATCTTGCTATCCCCACCTCCCATCCCCACTAACTTCAGTCCTTTTCAAGTCTTCTATAAGCTCACCCTTTTTCCATATTGCACAGATAAGCAAGATCCTAAGTATTTGTCTTTCTGGATGTAGCTTGCTTCACTTAATATAGTGATCACCTGTCTCTCCCACATCGTCATCAATGACAAGATGCTCTTCTTAAAGGACCAATAGTATTCAGTTTTATTTATATATATATATATATATATATATGTATGTATGTATGTGTATACCTTCGTTTTACTCACTCCTCTATAAAAGGAACATTAGATTGCCTCCATGTTTTTGGTTATTATAATAATATGGAAGTAAGAGCCAGATGCATCATTAAAATTCTAGTCCCAATGTATTTGGATATATTTCCATAGGGGAAAATTCTGCGTCCCACTACTAGTTCTATTTTACATTTTTTGAGGCATCCTCATATACTTTTCCATAGTGACTGTCTTCTACATATCTTAACTAGCATGTGGTTTTTAGTCTTTATTAATAGTGCTAATAGTCTAATGGCTGTAAAGTGCTATGTTGTGGTTTTGATTTTCATTTTCTAGATGATTGGAAGCAAGTATATTTCTCACTTGTTTTGGTCATTTGCATATTTGGAGCAAGAGGTGTTGAGAGCCAAGTCTGAGAGTGAATGAATAAGAAGTTCCTCTTAAATGGGCAGGTGTCCATTTCTATGCTAAAAGAATATAGTTTAATTGTTGGATTATGCTGTCCGTGCTGGCATTCAACAAACCCCTCACAAAATGATAAATATGTTTTAGGAAAATATTTGCACTTATTCATGAATATACTGAATTCTTGTGACACGATTAAAATTGCGGAACACATTTATCATTCCTCTTTAATTTTTAGGAGGCTGCTGGTGAAAACTAATAAACTTATACAAAACTAGTTTTCCTCCATTCTTATATTTTTCTCTTCTTTTGTATTGACATTTCTTTTGATTGTCACTGTGATCATTCGACTATGCATCATTTATTGAAGGTCACATCAGATCGGGCAAAGAAATATTCTATGTGATATAAATAGCCAGGCAGTAAGCATTATAATTTAAAAATGAGTATTCTATAATGTATGAAAATATGTAGCTGTGAATCATAGGATACTTTAATCATATTTTTAAAAGGCTGGAAAAGGAAAGGAAAATAAGGCTGGGAATGTGGCTAAGTGGTAGAGTGCTTGCTGGCATGCATGAAGCCCTGGATTTGATTTCTCAGTAACAAATAAAGAGAAAAAGCCAGAAGTGATGCTGTACCTCAAGTGGTAGAGAGCTAGCTGTGAACAAAAGAACCTCAGGGGCAGTGCCCAGGTCCTGATTTCAAGCCCCAGGACTGCCCCTCCCCCCAAAAAGGGAGGAACAGAAATAATTGAAAAGGTAGAAGTTCATTTTAATTACATGGACATATCCATGTAATTAAAACAAAATGAATCACCAAAGACCCTTGGTATACATACTTTTCCCATATTCTGATCTCTGTAATTTTTTATTGGAAGATGAATAAATATATCTGAGCAATTAGATCTGAAACTAGGACCCATGGAAAAATCTTGGCAGCTTTGGAGGTGAAACAAATTTGGGTGTAGGTATGACCAACCCTTTCCTGCAATGTTAGGTGATACTTGGCACTTTTTAGATTTATAACCCTACCTATGGAAGATCATTACTATATAATGAATAATCATAGGAGATAACATAAAGGTCATTTTTTGAAAATTAAGTAAGTTTTATTAAAATTTCTGCACATTTTTGAAACAATCCCTACTTAGCATTTCCTGGGCAAGGTCATAGGGAACATACAGGAATGTGGAATTTTGCTACAAAAATCAAATATCAGTATCCCCAACTACCAACTAACAATGGTTGCCACAAGAATAAAGCTACAGGGGATGGAATGGAAAACATTAATGTTATTCGACCATTTTCATACATGGAGAAATCAGGAAAAGTGACTTTCAATTTTTAATTGACATAACAAAATAAGAATTCTGAATAGATCTGTGTGAATAGACCAAGAATCTTTGCAGATGACTTGCAAAAAGAGTAAAAACTGAAACATGTAGTCTAAGAAACAATAAAGAAGCAAGACATACAGTATTTCTGGGGTGCTGTGAGACATGAATTTAATTTTCTGAAGGCAAGTAAAAATTAGTGACTGCATTATTTTGATTTAGAGCCAAAATTCATAGTTAATCTATAATCTTTGTGTTTGATTTGAAGCAATATAAGCATGCAAAAAAATCTGTTAATTTTATTAACAATTTTGATCACTATATTCACATTTTTCAAGTCAGACAAAATGAGATGCCCCAAAACTCTTATAATCTATATATTTTAATAATCTTAAGAATAAAGTTTTCAATTCAAAATATGACTGTCTTATACAAGACATGGAGAAATACATGATTTAAGTCTCTCCGGACACTTGCAGAGCTTTATCCTCAGGCAGGAAAATGATCATAAAAAGAATTCATTTTTACTCTCTATTTTTTTCCCACAGGTTCTCATAAGCATTACTTGTGAGCCACACACATACACAAACACTCTTGGAAATTTTCTCAGGAGAAACAATTAGTAGAACATGGAGATTTTTTTGTTTTGTATTTTTTTTCCGGAAGAAAGGCCACTTAAAAGTCATATAGTTTAAAATCTCTATTTTACAGTAAAAAGGCATAGTATAGACTCAAACATAGAAAGTGTTGAACGGGACCAAAAGCCTTTCTCTTGGGATTCTATAGCAATTACTATTGTTTTTACCTTTTGTATCCTTTATCTGAAGTACTTAAAAGAAACAGGCTAGCAGAAAACTAGGAAATTATTAAGTACCGAAAGGTGTTGGGTGATCAGAGATCTGCAAGCAAGGAGAAACTGGAACCATAACTAATGTGCACGGGGAATATTTCTTCGCTGTGTCACAGAGGGCAAGAGGGGGCAAATTTCTATTTATGTGTCCCCTAACTACACTACAGGGAAGGCTTTACTACCCCTCTGTGCCAGATACTCCCATTCATTTCTTAGGTTTTGGAGGCAAAAACGAGTTGTCTAGAGACTCCAGACTTCCTGTGCTACTTTTCTGGACTAGCACCATCGCCACACAAGATATGGTTCACATTTTATCTGAGAAAGCGATAAGCTTCACACTCTACCTGATTTATCCAGTCTTGTAACCACTTAGCCCTGCAGATGGAATCAAATGCAGGTCTGTGACTCCTCTTTCACTACTTGTCAATCACGGTACAGCCAAGACTCCTCCAGTTTATGATATATTTCACTCTTAGACAGGATACACTCGGTGGAGGGGCATTATGTAGGGGCATTTTGCTGCTGTGATTGTCATCACTTTTTCTTTTCTTCTTTCTTTCTTTTGTAAAAGAGATGATTGTGACTTTAATGTGGATTTAACTTTAAGGAATTCTAGTTCCACTGTCTAGTAACTGTTTCCCTCATGGCTACTTATGTGACCTCAAGACTTTTACAGTGGCAGAAAGTGTGGAGATAGATGTTACTGCTAAAGCTACAGTACCGTCACATGCATTCGAATCCAGAACACAAAAGTGGGACAATTCAAGATCAAGGGAGGACAAATACAACACCCTTGAACAAACAAAAGCAGAAGGCAAAGCTGGATCAAAAGGAGGATCAAAATTATAGATCGGAGTAAAGTTGACAATGGAAGGTGATCTAATACCCAGAGTAGTAAATTCAGGCAGATGAACCCAGGCCAGTGCTGAAACCTAACAGTGACAAAGTTAGAAACAGCAAGAGACTGAAGTTGAAGGTGGCATCCATAAAATGAAGAAAAGTTGGGGAAATGGGCCAAATGAAATTCTGGAACTAGGTAGATGCCATTGCTATGGCTCCTTTTGACCCAAACATATCTGTATCCCTGTTTTCAAATTCATGGATGCTGATAACTTCAAAGTCATACTTAATATAATAAAGGGAATTATGCATATTGTTAGTTATGATTTGCAAACATTCATGTTTCCTTTGCAATAAGAGGAATTACTAAATGTTGTTTTGCATTTTATTTCAAGTTAAAATGCTATATATTAGAGCACACTGACTGACTGGACACGGTTATGTATGAGTAAACACAGTGATGAAGAGATGACCAAAGAGGAGGCGTCACCCACTCCAGAACCATACAGCCTTTCAATGCATCCAAGGAGAACAACATCAAAAAATTCTCTGCCTATGACTTGATTTTAGTGAAAAGTAGAACTAGAAATTGACGCATGAGCGTTTGCCCTTACTTATCCTCAGCTGTGGGTAACAATAATGAAAGCAAACAGTGTACTCTCAATGGACATAGCACAACCAACTTATAATCATCATATTTCTGCTCAAAGATATAAATGGGCAGGAATGGCAGAAATGAAAGAAAGGTCCTGAGGAGGTGTACGCGAGTAGAAATAGGAGGGTGATGAGAAAGATTCAAGGAGGTTGGATATGGTGAAAATAGCCCAGGTACACATGTGAAAAAGATCACTGAAACTTGCTGAGGTTGGTTTAGAAAGAGAAAGTGGAACAATCGGGAGAATCATTCAAAGGGTTAATCTGATCAAGGTATATGGGCTGCCTGTATAGACATATCATTTTGATATGATGAATTGTACCATGAATTGATGGCATCAAAAATGGGATGGAAATAAAATTAATTTTTTTATTTTGATGAACACAGGTGGCCCACACCTATAATTCTAGCTACTCAGGAAGCTGAGTTCTGAGGATGGCAATTGGAAGGCAGACCAGGCTGAAGAGTCCTTGGGAGCCTCTTTCCTCGAATTAACCACAGAAAACTGGAAGTAGAGATATGGCTCCAAGAGGTAGAGTTTTTAACTTCCAGCAGAAAAAAGCTCAGGGACAGTGCCCAGATTCTGAGTTCAAGCCACACAACTCACAGGGGAAAATAAAATTAGAAGCAGCTCTATGTGTCCTAGTGTTTTCTATATTCTTTTCTGTAGTAGTTTCTTCCATCAAGATCTTTGATCCACTTTGAATTGATATTAGCACACAGTAATAAGAAGTCTGTTCTTTGCTGACTTTAGTATCCTCACTCCTGGGTTTGAGTTGTAAATTTCCTTCACTGTCTTTTTCCCTAATCTTTCACTTTTAGGATATACACATATACTTATGTAAAAATGCTTTGAAGACAGTGTACAGTTGTATCCTATTTTTAAATCTCATCAATCACTATGCCTTTCATTCTGCCCTTGAAGCTATTTACATTTGCACTGAGTCATTTCTGATAGGAAAATACTATCATTACTATAGTATTCATTATGTTTATAGCATGTGTGCAGGAGTGTGTATGTGTGCACATACATGTGTGATTATGTGTGCCAATTAGCGTGTTTACACTTAAGACTGGTTCTCTACAATTTGAGCCACAGCTCCATTTCTGGGTTTTGGTGGTGGAGATAAGAGGCTCATATACATTTCTACCTGGGCTGGCTTCAAGCTGGGATCCATAAATCCTACTTCCTGAGTATCTAGGATCATAGATCCAAGCCACCCATCCTGGCATTTTTTAAAGTGTTCTTTGGGGAGGACACGCTGAAGTGAGGCTTGAACTTAACACCTCACATTCTGACTCCAGTTGTTTTTGCTCAAGGCTGATGTTCTACCAGTTGAGTGTTAGCTTCATTTTTCTATATATGTTATGCTTGATTTAGTTTTTTTCTCTCTTCCTAATTTCCTTTGTATGTTGATTTACTTTGTGTATATTCTATAGATTAAGTGTGTATGAGAGTGATTTGATAATTGTCATTTGAGTAACATGGGACATCTTAAAAACTCATCATTCTGTTTCCATCTGCAAACAAATCAACTTCCATCACATGTGTGCAAAACAAACCCTGCCTTCCACATTTTATGTTATCATTGTCCAAACTTCATCTGCATAATTCACACATACTAACATAAACATATACATTTTTATACTTTATCAATTTTTGTACCATTTAAATTTTTCCCATTTCCATTGCAATTGCACATTACAATATTTGACTACAGTTATGTAGGTATTTGTCTTTAGCAAAGAACATTACAGTTTTATACAGTTTCTACTTTCTGCCTGTCATCTTTCCATTTCACCGTATGCTTCCCACTGGCTGGCTAGTAGAAAGGAATCTTTTCATCACCACTTTTTCAAGTCTTAATTTCCCCGAATGATCATGGTGGTTTTTAACACAGAGAACACTGAGCACAGAAAGGAATAAGCAGACAAGAGCAGATGCATAAAACAAACAACAACAACAACACACACACACACACACACACACACACACACACACACTCCTAAAACTGACAGTCCAGTGTTCCTAATTACGCATCCTTACAAACAACCTCTTCCAGTTCTATCATAGAATGGGTCGTTCATAGGAAAAATGAATGTACATGTTTATAGTCTCCCAAAGAAAGAAATTCCTTTGAAGATCCCGAATTGAATGTTTACAGCCTTTTATCCTGTTATTAAATTTTCCCTCATGTGTGGATTGTAATTATTTCTTTTGTGATAGACTGATGAGAGCATTTCTTATGGAGCTATAAGCAGATGCTATGTGCTTTCTGGAGGTGGGTTGAACTACAATGACATCTACAGAGTTTAACTATCTTAGACTGAATAACTACCTGTTTTTTTGACAGTCCTGGAGCTTGAACTCAAGGCCTGAGCACTGTTGAACTAAGGGCCTGAGCCCTGTCCTTGGGCTTTCTCAAGGCTAGCACTCTACCATTGGAGCCACTGTACCACTTCTGGCTTTTTCTATGTTTGTGGTACCAAGGAATTGAACCCGGGTCTTTGTGCATACTAGGCAAGCACTCTATCACCAGGCCAAACTCTTGGCCCCTTAAACAACTACCTTGTGGCCAGGAGTTTGGCCTAGTGGTAGAGTGCTTGCCTAGCATGCACAAAGACCCGAGTTCAACTCCTGGGCACCACATACATAGAAAAAAGCTGGAAGTGGCGCTGAGGCTTAAGTGGTAGAGCTCTAGCCTTGAGAAAGTCCAAGGACAGTGCTCAGGCCCTGAGCTCAAGCCCAGGACTGGCAAAAAAAAAAAAGAAAAAAAAACAACTACCTTGAAAATCAATATACAAACATCGAAATAGACTTTGTGGTAGAAATACACAGAATTAATATATAAGCTTTGTCATCTAGTGGTGAATCTACTGATTATCTTTAGTTTGCTCCCCCCCCAAGAATTCAATCAAATCCACCTGTCTAAGTACATCATAGGAGAAAAGTGCTCTGTTGGAGTAGCCAGTTGGCAGACACTAAGGCCTTTCTCACACTGTAGAGAGATCAGTAACTGACCTGGGCTGAATCTTAGCTAGGAAGGTACGTGGTGTGTGGCTGGATTCATTAATAACTTGATGATAAATTTTCAGCCAATCGATTTTGAGTATTCTCTTGTCTTAGGTGATGAATTTGCTATGTAGAAGTCAAAAGTATGAACTTAGTCTTAAAAAGCAATATACCCACCTAAGACAAGAGAATACTCAAACTGATTGCCGGAAGGTTCTTAGATATGGGTAGCTGGGTAGCTGAAGCCTGAAGATCTTTCCCAGACACAATAAGGATATCATACATCCCAGAAGTATGTTTAAGGAAATAAGAATCTTCTCTAGGGACAGTAAGGGAATGTTTGAGCACTTGTTGAAACTTCCAATCACAGGTAATAATAAAATGCAGCCAAGTAACTAATAAGTGAATTATGCAGGCCACAACTCCTAAAATCTTTCCCAATTTTACTTTAACAATTCCTCTGTCATTCCTCCATCATTCCTGTTCAGTCTTAGGCAAGCATAAAAGAATAATCTTATATAACTCTTCATTTCCAATTCATTTCTTCCTGCAAGCCCCATTTTTGTGTCTAACAATGCTCAGAGCTTGTCACTCTCACTAATAATTCTACACAATTTATCAAGCTGCTATTTTCAGAAACCTTGAAAAAATAAAGGCCAGATGAGAACCTAATGTCAACCCCTTCATTTTGTTTCCTTCTTCCTACAGATACTAATAGATACTAAATCATCCGCAACCTGATTGTTTTCATTTTTCCAGTTGGCTCTACCATCACTGATCTTATTGATTCTTATTATGGGAATACCTCTATCTATCTACCACTATTTCATGTGTGTGTGTGTGTGTGTGTGTGTGTGTGTGTGTGTGTGTGTGTGTGTTTACTGTCCTTGGGAGATTTCTGGCTGCCTAAATTGGCGAGCTGAGGCAGATGATATGAAGCTGTCCCAGGCTCCCACTAAGGTTATAAATGATGCTGTCTGCCTGGAGGACACAACATTAATGGGCATTATGGATCAGAATGCTCTGCTTCGCCACAGTGATTTTCAAGCCAATCACTAGTCCTAGTTAGGAAATGAAGAAAGCCATGACAGAGAGAAAGAAGTTTCCCTTTTGTTTCCCCCTCCCACCCCTATTGTCACACATAAAATGACTGAGAAATATTAGCAATTGAAAAGTGTCAAGAAGTCATTCTGACAGAAAAACATCCAACCATTTCCTCAAATCATCTATTCCCCCAAAATAGTCTCTTATGGTTTCTATTGTCACACATTACAAACTCTCTGCAGCCTTTTCTTCTCTCTTTGACTTGTGAGAGTTAAATGTACAAAGGGTTTCGCTCCATGGCATATGTACATGTGCATTTGCACAAACATACTGCACTTGAATCAGATTCACCAATCATTTTCAAATAATTGTCATGAGTTTCTTTATTTTCATATTGCCTTTTGGACTGAGAGCCCCAAATGTCAGATGCACTATGCAGGAGAAGATTAAAGTACATTTTACATTGAAAGGAAGGTGAGGACTGTGTCTTGGAGTAAATACAGATGAAGAGAGAGACATACAATTCAGCCTGCTTGGATAGATGTCAAGAACTCGGTATGAGAAATGGTGTTAGGATTTGTTGTGAAGAGACAGAGAAATAACTTGCCAGACCCATGTTGTTCATGTATATGCTTGGTCTTCTTTTATATGCTCTGTTTTCTCAAGGGCAAATGATGACCATAATACTATGTAACTATATATAATTATGTATAACCGAGAACTAAAGAGAGGCGAAAAAGACCACAGACATTTGGGGTTATGGTATCAGTCCATTTTCTGCCTTTGAACCAAATGGCTTGCAGTGTGATCTTACACAAGTGTAATGAACCTTGCTGCTCTGGAATATGACAACTGGTGGGGAAAATTTAAGGCAAGGATACATTTTAATGCCAAGCACAATACCTAAGCATGGAATTGAGTGGATTTATGTTCCCTCCTTCCCATCCTTCCTTCTGCTATCCATTGACTTCTTTAACATATGTTTCATGAAATGTATGCTCCTCTGCTTACAGTCAAATGTGTGCCATCAGTACCTGTGAGTTCAAGTGTGGGTTGTTTTGTTTCATTTTGTTTTTATTCTCATAGCTTCCCTTTGAGTATCTATATAGTGGAGTAGATCATGGTGCCAGAAATACCTTAGAAACAGTCACAGTATTCATTCATTTAGTCTTTGTGCTGCACAGGGGAAAACTCTGTGCTGTTCTTACCCTGACAAAAATTTAAACAATTTGAGAGATGGGAGTTTGGCCTAGTGGTAGAGTGCTTGCTGAGTGTGCATGAAGATCCAGGTTCGAATCCTTGGTAATATATACATAGAAAAGGCCGGAAGTGGTGCTGTGGCTCAAGTGGTAGGGCTCTAGCCTTGAGAAAACCCAAGGACAGTGCTCAGGCCCTGAGCTCAAGCCCAGGACTGGCAAAAAATAATAACTAAACAATCTGAGAAAGCGGATCATTTGAAACTCATGTCATTCAGTCATCTTCTCAATTTAAACCCCTTTGGTGACAAATCAATTATGTCTCACAGTTCAGAGAGGGTAACAAATCACCCTAAGTTCAGATCGTTTGAAAGGAAAGAAGGAAGCTTTCATTTATATAAGTAATTGTCACTGACACTGTTCAATTGAGAAGGAAAAGACAGAAGATTGGAAATGGAACTCTAGCAAGTGGTTTTGTGGCTCAAGTGGTAGAACCCTAGCCTTGAGCACAGAGAGGCTCGAGGACAAAACCCAGGCCCTGAGTTCAAGCAACCAGGACAAGCAAAACAAAAAACAAAAAAAGAATCCACCAGAAATGGAACTCTAATCAGTAAAGCCACTCCTGGCTATATTTCACAAGGCTAGTGGTTAAACTAATGAAAGAGCACTAAAAATCTAAAGGTAAAGTCACTGAGGCAAAAAGAAACTTTTTTAGTATGTAAGAATGCTAGGGCAACCATCAGTTCCATAAAAGGGTCTCCGAGTTCTCTAAGTTGGTCTGGTTTCTTGTTTCTTTCTGGTACAACAGGAATGAAGATTAGCTATCTTGAAAGTAAAGCAACCTCTTACAAAGCATAGTGTCCCTTTCCAGGGAGTTTCTGGTGTATCACGGGGTCAACACCTTACAGAGACCTTATGAAATCTGGAAAATAGACAGCTAGAGACGTGTGAGTGAAGTATTCCTCTCTTCTAGCCCCCAGATGGCCCTTCTGATAGAAAGAACACACTCTTGGCTGAGACTAGCTCAGACAACTTACTCTCAATCTAAAGTTGAAGCTAGATTTGGAAGAGGGGGCAAACTCATCTTGAGGCCCTGGGGAAAGAAGCAGCAGCTATGGACTGACTGCAAGTGAACAGGCTGGAGTACTTCCACGAGTCATGGAGAGAAAATTCTATTATTCTTCCAGGGCTTTTTTTTTGCCCAGTTTCAACATTGCTTTTGCTCAACTCACTTGCTAGGTCCTTTAGCAAAAAGCAATGTTGTGTTTAAAAAAAGAGAGAGAAATCTTCTCTTAGGCTTTGGTTTAAATACAAGGAAGAAATAACAATGGCTAGGAACAATGGCTAGGTCAGAATGAAAATATGTACAAAGATCAAATAACTTTGGTCATGTATGCCCAGGATGTGATAAGTCTCACACTGAAAAATAAATATAAATAAATAAATAATTTACCTTCCTTATAGAAAGGAACTGCATAGGAAAAAGAGTAAGTTTCAGAAAATTACTGTCGAATTTGAGAGAAATGAAATACAAACAGGTAAAGAGGAAAACAACTGGGGGAGACAGAGTGATCACTGCACTTTTTAGAACAGATTTCAAGAATAGTGACCAGGAGTTGGTGACAAGATTAATAACAAACCCAATGCAGAATTAGATAATAATCATTGTCTGTAGATTGATTTCCTGGTGTTTATGAACTGATTATGATCTTATATTTGCTACACAAACCTTCTATCACTTTGGCCATATCTTCAGCCCTTTGTCCTTTCGTTATTTTTTTTCACATAGTGTATTATTGAAGACATGAGCCACCATACTTAGCTTAGGTTTTGAGCTGGGGGGGGGGGTTCTCCATCATATTTTTCTTAGACTAGTTTACTAAGTATCATCCCTTCAATCTCTGCCCCTCAAGTAGCTGGAATCAGAGATGCAAGTCACTGTGCTCAACCAAAAGATTGATTTTTTGAAAGAGAAAGTAGAAATTGGAAATTGAGAACTGGACTCAGAAACAAGAACTGTAATGTTCTTTAGGTGGATTGAAACAATGTTTTTTATAGTCTTATAAGGTTAGAACATTTTTGTAAAACATGGGTATAGATTTTGTGTAGATAATGGTAGAAATGAGGAAGAAGCCAGAACCTGGGAACAACACAGTCCTCGAAAGAAAGGTAATTGCAAACTTTGAAAAGCCAAAAGACAAAGGAGCATAAGGTCAGATACTGCAGAGAACCAAAGAGGAAGAGAATTATTTTTTAAGGAATGGAGCTAAGCATGATTGTGTAATCCTAAAATCTTGGCTATGTAGAGGGTTTCAATTTGAAGCCACCCCATTCAAAAATTATAGTACTGATAATAATTTGTAAGACTCCATTACAACCAACCTAACTACAGAGGAAACACAATGGCTAAATGGAAGATTTCTTCTAGAGACGTGCAGAAACATAAATATAAGGATCACACTCCAAGACCTCTTTGGAATAAAAGTGAGATCTTCCTTATTTCAAAAAATACCCAAATGTAAAAGGCTGGAGGCATGACTGAAAGGCATATGTAAAGCCTTGAGTTCAAATTCCAGAAGCATCACGAAAATAGAATGTATGATTCAAGTAGAGTATAGGAGTTGATGCCTATTTCATGCGAGTATCCTCCATTCTCCATTTAATACTGTGTGATGTTAAGTCACCTACCCTTTCTGATGTCCCTGTTATTCCCAAAAGAGAATTGTGATTAGAAAGAATGGTATTTGAACAATCCCTTGCAACAAGTAAACAATAAAAAGATATGTTCTACATCATGCACCATTTTTCTACAAACTCTCTTCTTCACTCCCAACTGCAGGAGATACATCTCAGCTAATTTGAAACATCTCATACCCTGAATCCGCAGTACATTCCTGCCAAACCCCATGCAGCACTCACTAGTCCTGCTTTTATGGCCCTTTGTTTTCATATCCCTCCACCCATTGGCTGAAACTAGGTGTGTTCTCTCCCCCCAAACCAATTATCTTTTCCAGATAATAAAGGTCAGGTGTTCCTGAGTTAGGTCCCTGTTGGAGAGAATAACAGACTAGCAACATTGGTTGCCTAGCAGGGAGGAATAGTTACCAGGGAACAGATGAATGCTGGAAATATGTCTGTTATAAGCTCTACCTTCCGATTGCTACTTTCCATGTTTGTAGCTGAGTATCCAAAGCAACCTGAAATAAACTCCACTTTCTGATCCTCATCAAGATCAAAGCAAACCTGAAGGAAAAAGAGTAGCAGAAGAAAGGAAGGGCAAACTGCCACCTGCCCGTGGTGTTATGTTGGTTATAGCCTTTAACCTCTGTGTCTTGATGTCTTCATCAAATGACAACCTATCAACAAGCTCACTGATCACACCCTGTTACACCCCACACAGGGTGTCTGACATGTAGCAGTTTTTTTAATCTGGCTACATTCCCTTAAATAATGGACATAGAGGAGACATAGCTCCATGTTTCAGGAGGAAGAGAATGTATGATTTTGAACAAAAGTCCAAAAACTTCCTTCTTTCCTTGCTCTCCACTGCCTTAATGGTACGAAGTGTTGCATCTTCAGTTTCTTTTCATTTTGACATTTTCTCACATGCATAAGGGATATTTGTTAACTGGTCTACACAGAGCAGTTCACACCTAGTGAACACCTAGTCTTGCAAGGTGTTCAAAGGCCCAGCTGAGCTATGGTGAAGAAAACAGTTTACAAATTAGAAAATACTAAATACAACTTTTCCCTAAGAGCCATCGTGACTCACAAATAACTGGAGCTTTAAAACATTACCTAACTATATTTCAGTTCTTAAAACATCACTAAGATAAATTATAGGGTAAAATTTATTTATCTTAGTCTCTACCACAGAGATTACGTCAAGAAAAATGCTATGGGCAAAATAGGATGAGCAGATGGACTTAATTTTGCCCATATATTGTTTAAAATTGTGAGAGGTTTTAAAAATGTTTTTAGGGGCGGGAGTTTGGCCTAGTGGTAGACTGCTTGCCTCGCATGCACGAAGGCTTGGGTTCAGTTCCTCAATACCACATACATAGCAAAAAGCCGGAAGTAGTGCTGATGTTCAAGTGCTGAGCTCTACCACTTGAGAAAGTCCAAGGACAGTGCTCAGGCCCTGCGCTCAAGCCCAAGACTGGCAAATATAAATAAATACATACATACATAAATAAACAAATGGGATTTTTTAAACTATAAATTCATACTTGAGTTGCAAGTAAAAGGAACATATTAGGCTAGATACTGGTGCCTATAATCCTAGCTAGTCAAGAGCCAGAGAGCTAAGAGACAAGGTTCAAAGCCAACTGGGCCATGAGATTGTTATCTCCAATTAACCACCTAAAGCTGGGAAATGGAGCTGTGGCTCAAGTGAGAGGATGCCAGCTTTGTGCAAAATATACCAAGGGTCAGCACCCAAGTTCTGAGTTCAAGCCCCCATTAGTGGTGTGCACGTGCATACATACATGCATACACATACACACAGACACACACACACACACACAAAATGTATTATAATACAGCATTAAAAAATGACAAATGGCTTGTCTTAGCTGTTTAGTGGTAACTTGCTTTTCAGTCATCCACCTGTTAGCATTCCCCGGCCACATTTCTCCTATGCTTATCTCAGACCAGAGCTCAGTAGCACAGCTCTGTTCACGTTTACCACCTACCCACGGAGATCCTGTCTCCAGAGAATCACCATTCTTACTTGCACTATTTCCTTGTTTATGCTGCAGGCAGATTGTGGCCTCAGTTCTACAACACCGTGAAAAACCACTTGAGAGGGACTCCACTCATTTCATGGTAAAACTCTAAAGAAAGAATCAGACATTCCATTGAGCTCCAAGTCAGAATAGTGAATGACTATTCGCTAGCTATCAATCCAGGTATGAAGATAAAATAAAGGTGGTCATCATTCTATTATCTAGAAAATATGTAAACTTGAACATTCTCCTCTCAACAATGGTCCAGTCTTCTCTACTTTTCTTGGGAGAGGGGAAAGGGGATCGGTACTAGAATTTGAACTCAGGGTTTTGGTACTTGCTCCTCAGGCAAGCTCTGTATCAGCTGATCCATGCAAACACACAACCACGTGTGAATTTAGTCATTTTCCAAGTATGGTTTCTCATTTTGGATGAAGGAAAGCGTCAGACTGAGATCGTCCTACTCACAGCTCTGTGTGTGGCTGCAATGGCAGTTGTACATGACCACACATGGTTCTTAGTTGGTATAGAGTCTCACTCACATTTTTTTGCTCAGTCTGGCTTCAAGCAACAATCCTTCTGAGTTTTGCCTGCAGGGTAACTGGAATTACAAATGAGCCACTGTGCCTGGTTCCATTTCCTGGCATTTAACATGATTTTCTTCTTATAAAACCCAATGATGCTTCACTAACAACACCTATGAATAGAGTACTGCTCTCCATTTTTATATATAATGGCTTTTGTGTGAATTTACCTCTTTTTCCCTTTTTCTACACAGAGGGCCCTCAGTTTAATATAGATTCCCACGTACATTGGCATCAAAAATGTTAAGAATCATCTTTTACCATAGTGAACTTTCTACTACAGTAGAGTTTCATGATCTTGTGTCAAGATTTAATGCTTATGGGGAAAAATGGAATACAGCTTTTCTGTCAACTGACATTAAACATTGACAGGTAAAAGGTAGAAATTTCCTAGAAAGGAAAATCTGTATGCGCGTATGAGTGTGCATAGATGTATGTATGCATACACCTAGTGTCACAATTGACAAACACATAGTGAGGATGGATACAGTAGTGTAAGCCTGTAGTACTGATTAATTGGAGAATGGGGATTGAGGAATCACAGTTCAAAGCCACTCAGGTATACCAGTTTACAAGACTCAGTCTTAACTAGATAGTTGGGCATGGTTCAATATACCTGTGAGCCCAGGTATGAAGTAAACACAAAGACTTGCAACCATGACATATGTCTGTCATCCAAAGTGACACATGGGTATACAATTAGGAAGACCACAGCCCAGCATATCATAAGACTGTCCTTCAAAAATAACGGGGGCAATTAGGAACTGGAAGCATTACTCAGGCAGTAGAATGCCTACCTAACTAGCTCCAGACACTGAATTCTCTCAAGTATTACACACACACACACACACACACACACACACACACACACACACACACACCCCTCTCATGGAAATGAGTATTGTCTTAGCCAATAATATTAGATACTGAATACACTCACTCATTTTGAGATAATTCTTTTCCAGATCCTCGTGTTTCAAAAGCTATGTCTCAAATAGTTATGTCTCAATATCTCAAATTTGAGACATTGTAGTGAAGGATTCTTTGGTACTAGCACTGACGCAGCCATTCTTGCTCTGCTTATGTGGAAGACACACCAAATGTTGGAGTGGACAGAAGCCAAAACAGAATTACAAGGTAGAATTGGTGTTAGGAAGAGTGTGTCCAGTTATTAAGTAACTTTTCACTTCTTGTGATTTTTGTCTTGTCAGTGAGACAATACTGTAGAAGATGACAGACACTGGAGAATAGAAAGCTAAGAAAAATAGATTTCAGATTGAAATTTGGATTGCAAATTGGTGCCAAGGCAACCGATTTTGGTTGGTATTTTGTATTCCATGATCATATAATCTGTGTGTGTGTGTGTGTGTGTGTGTGTGTGTGTGTGTGTGTGTGTGTGTGAAGAAATATTTAAAAGATGCCTTTTATCAGGGACTTCTTTTCACAGTTATTTCATTTAACACTCATTTCTTCTTTTGTGTGTCTGCTCTAGTTCCTTTCTTAGTTAAGCCTGCTTGTCAAGAAATGTTTTTCCTTTGAGATGTTTACAGATGGTGATCCAGGAATATGAAGATGGTTCTTCAAAAGCATATCTTTCCAAGGCACAGGCCTTCTAGTCAGTTAGAGAAATACCATGATTCTCCCACTCTCTTTGGATAGTTGTCAGATCCTGATGCCCAACTTTACAACATGACTTACTATTTTGTTGATTTTTTCCAAGTTAGGGTGAATTAAATTTTAATTTGATGTTGAAAATTGTTTTGGTATTTCAAAACACCCTGCAGCAACTGCAGAAGTTTCAGGGGCCAGAGGCTGAAGGTTAAAAAAAGAAAGGGGAGGGGAGGAAGAGAGGGCAGAAAACCCAAAACTAGGGTGACCTATGTGTGTGAGAATCAGGATGGCTTTTGCAATCGTACTAATATTTTCTTGGACAAGTTTGTGCATCTGTGAGGCTAGGTTTTATCTAATCCCACTTACAGATGCCACCGTGTGGTTTATGTCCTTCTGTACCTGATTCGTCTCGTTTCATAATCATAGAAAGAATGGTGAGTGTTTTGGTAGTTGAATAGTAGTCCATTGCATAATATGTCTCACATCATTATTCATTCTCTGGCAGTCAAAGAGGTTGAGTTCCTCTCCTTGCTCATGAAATGAGACAATGCTCAAATGATTAGGGGAAAAAAGTAGGGACTAAAATGATAAAATATGTAGAGTTGTGATGTGTACCTCTATATAAACCACCCACTTCATCAAAAAAAAAGTCAAGATCTAACTATAAGTTCAGACCATTTTCCTACCACACCCCTTCCTTGGCATGTCTTGGTGCATCCACTGAGTTCCTCTTGAGAAGCTGATGTTGTGTAAGTATTGAACAGATGGTTCTCTCTGTGTGTCATTCTGTCTCTGTCTGTCTCTCTAGCTCTCCAAACTCCAGTTCTTAGTCGACTGAAATGAGTCTCCATGAGAAGATTGTACTTCAGACTCTGGCAGGGGTCAGGAATACACTGTGATTGAAACGGACCAGGTCCACTCCCTTGTATGTCTGGAGATCTGATGGCTGAAGTCCACGAGGATGTCAGCAGAAGGAGTAGAAGAGAAGACAAAGGTACAAATTGAATTCTTCACCAAATCCTACATGAGATAGAACTGGCAACTTCAAGCAGCTAGGAGCAGGAAGACAGGAAGAAACTTCTCCGTCTTGTTGTGTTCAATCCTAGGTTTCCCTCTTTCTGAGCACATGGGGAAGGTTGATTCTTCTCAGTGTCCTGGCAGCTGGAGTGCAGCCCTGTGTTAAGCTCACCCACTGGTTTAAGGGAGAAGAGGTATACAAGTGGGGATGTGCTAATCTGTCCTAATCACTTCCCTGCCTTATCAGCCTGATACCTACTGTTCTCAGGGTAGATCCATGGCGATGGGTCAGGCTACATTAGTTCACTTAATTGCTGCATGGAAGCCACTTTCCTGGACATTTATCTTGATTTCTTGTAGACCTGGTGCTATGGAAGCACACATTTTGCTGTGTTAAGCTTTGAGAGTTTGCAATACATTGTACAGGATAATCTATCAAGTCTAAGACAATACAAAGGTGCTTATCAGGGCCACTTATTTCTTGAAGGTAGATATGGGGTGCTAGATAAAAAGGTTAGGAAAGAAAGGAGAACATAGAAAAGAATTTCATATTTAAACATTTTGCATTCCAGTAAGTGGTATGATAGAATTCCTTGCTGCTTGGTTTGAAAAAAAAAAGTAAATAAAAAGAAGCGTATCTAAACCCATCTTAACTTGTTTTCCAAGCAAGAAACAGAAAAGAAATACTACTTAAGTACAATTGTTCCTTTCACAAAGAGATCTTTCTCTGAGATCAAAAGTATATAGAAGCCCTAACTCTGACAGAGAAAGATCACACTATATCATTTATAGAAAATGTGCAAGCACTATGTTTTAGTTGTCTATGTATGAGTGTGTATATATGTGATAGAAAACTCAGTTCATTTTACTTGGTTTCACCAGGGAAATACCAAGTTAATTTGTTGACTCTACAGTGAAATGAGTTTTAGGTGGATAGATTCACGTTTGGACTTTTACAGAATAAAAAAAATTGTCATTTCTCAGTTTGTGCCAAAGCTTAAATATAAAATGTAAAAAGCATAAGAAGCTCAGTAATAAACATCCCTTACAAAAATTAGGTTTTGCCTCAAGATTGGATAGCATTGCCTGTGTTGTAGCCATTTGGCAGCTGTTTGGGCGCTGTTTTTTTTTTTTCATTGAAAATCCATTAATTTGTTGATTCATTAAGTCATTCATAAAAGAATGAATAAATACAGAGTTCTTATCTTCTTATAAGAACTGAAAGCCTTTTTGTTTGAACTAAGAGTGCCTGAAAAGCACTCTAAAATATCTCTAATGCCTGAAAAGCATTAGAGATCCTAGGTTACCTATGGTGGATCTCAATATGGAAATCACAGTCTTACACTTGCTAGTCAGGTACTCTCCCCCTGGAGCCAAACCTGCAGTCTAATGTAAGAGCTTCTGATATTATCTGAGACCAATGCAGGAAAGAGGAAGTTGGGATCTAGGAGCAAGAACCCACTTCACAGTGCCTGACACTACAGGTTCTTCATGGAAGAATCAAGATACAGTAAGTCACAACAGTGCCTGTGGGGCTTTCTTTGACCTTACCTGTATCAGTTGTGTACTCCACAGCAAAGATCATACCAGGCAAAGTATATAACAGAGCCTCTTCTAGCACTCTATGTTTATGAGAGATTGAAAATGGGAGTTGCATGCTTACCCAGTATGCCTAATATGTATGAATCTTGGATTCAATTTCCAGTCCCATCCCTCCCTCCAAAAGAAATTACAGGTACCATTATGATTAGAAATACTATCATTACCTAAAATTTCAGTAGTTAGAAATGATGTTTCTGAAGCTACAAAAAGAATATCCTGAAATTGGGCTGGGAATATAGTTTAGTGTTATAGTGCTTGCCTAGCATGTATGAAGCCCTGGGGTTCGGTTCCTTAGTACCACATAAAAAGCAAAAGTTGGATGTGACACTGTGGCTCAAGTGGTAGAGTACTAGCCTGGAGCAAAAGAAGCTCAGGGACAGTGTTCAGGCCCTGAGTTCAAGACTAGGACTGGCAAAAAAAGCAATATCCTGAATTAATTCCAAGGAGAAGAGTTAACAAGATGGGATGATCAACAGTGTCCAGAAATATAAAGGAACATCATTTAGTTGTTTATTTTCAAATGTGCAGTTTCAATAGTTTGAAGCCAGCCTGAAGGAATTATAGCATGTTGTCTTTGGTGTGTGTGAAAGAGAGAAGTAATTATAAAATGTGAGGGGGGGGAAGAGGGGCCGGGAATGGAGGGAGTATTTACAAATCAGATCACACAATTTTATCCTATGCAATAAATTTGGCAATGAAAGTAGGCATAGAATCTATTTCTAAAATTCTTCCCACTCTCATAAACATGAATAAATCAGTGGATTTTTAAAATGTGCTTCAAAAATTATTAAAGACTTTTTACATTATAGGAAACCTGCAGCCTAGCATCCTCCTTAAAGTAGAGTGGGTAAAATGCAGATCCAATTCATGCTCACAGTTCTAATGTCTACCAACAGGTTTTTAACAGAGAAAGGGAGGCTGGAAGAACTGGATGACTTAACTAACAGTCTTGAGGATTTTCAAGTGAATTGTCTCCTTTCTTACATTTAAAATTAAGCCAGAGTTAAAAAGAGATTTAGGTCTGCTGTCAGAAATGACAGTGGCCCAGAAGAGAATTTCCACATTTTACTAGGCAACTTTGAATGTATCAGTCATTGTAGACATCAGAAATGGGTTCTGGCTTACTGAAGAAAAAGCTCACTTGTAGGTAGGATAATGAGGTGATTCACAAACTCAACAGAAAACTGATTTAACCTTGGGAAGCCGAAGAACAAGACTACTTTGAAGAATTTAGCAGTAGAAGCTTTAGGAGACATGTTTTTCTGAGTCTTGACTCAACCTGTGTCTCAGGTTACCATTTGACATTTTTCATGTGCATGGAGGAAAAGGGAAGTTACTCTGTCTGACTAAGTGTGTATTTCTACCTCAGAAATGGTTTCTCATGGCCAAGAGGCATAATGTGGAGACACATGATAATTTTGAGCCATGCAATTGTTAAAATTGGTGCTATTATTTTATGCCAGTATCTCTGATTCTTCTATTTCTCTCTAGTTGCTTTGAGTATCATGTATTATTCATTCACCTTTACATTGAGCTGTCCCCAAATTTTCAAATGTGTCCTAAAAATAACATACCCATAATCAAATTTAATGAGCATTAGCTCTTTGCAATCATAGTTGTAGATTTTTTTCAGGTATTATCTCATGTGGGACAATTATTATTTCCATTTTGCACGCGAGAAGATCGAGGCACAGAGGATATGACTTGCTCATTGTTTTGTTATTGTTGTTGTTTTGCTGGGTCTTGGGCTTGAACTCAAGGCCTGGGTGTTATTCCTGAGCCTCTCTGTTCTTAAGGCTAACATTCTACCACTTGAGCCACAGTACCACTTCCAGCTTTTTCTGAGTAGTTTTTGGTGATAAGAGACTCATAGACTTGCCTGCCTAAGCTGGCTTTGAACCATAATTCTTAGATCTCAGCCTCCTGAGTACCTAGGTGCCTGACAAGACAGAGTTTTTCATGAAACCCTTTAGTGTCGAGATCTATTCTTATTATACTCAAATTATTATTATGGAAGCACTTGCTTCCATAAACAATCTCTTATTTTAAAACATTATATTAATGTGGCTTTCTTTATTCAGATAATAAACGTTGAACACCCGTTCAACAACTCCAAGCAAATGGGTCCTGAAGTCTTCTTTTTAGAAATGTGTCTCTGTGGTCATGGATGAGTTTGTGGTTTTCATTTATACACCAAGTTATATCTCCTGTAACTACTAAGGACATTGTCCTTGCAATGGTCCTTGTCTCTTCTCTTCCCCATTATCATTTTCTATCTTTCTTGATCATCATCATCAACACATAAGAAAAACTTTGTATGTTAATGTGTATAAAACCTCTGGTAAGTACAATGCTTCATGCCTGTAATATCCACTCTTCCAGAGACAGTGATCAGAAAGATAATGGATTCAAGCCCACCCTGCCAAAAAGTAAATAAGTTCCCTATGTCAACCCCAACAGAAGATTAGCATACCTCCAGATAAGAGACAAGCGTACATAAAAAGATCATAGATCAGGCTGCTTTATATTGAAACACCAGACTCTCTCTAAAAAAAAATAATAATCCAAGCCAATAGAGTTAATGTAAGTGTTACAGTGCTTGGCAAACATGAATGAGGACCTCAGTTCAAATCCCAGTATCAAATAAATAAATAAATAAATAAATTCTGGGCTCTGATTCCTCTCCAGTGAATAAAGCGTTTCTCCAACCTTCGTCACAGCAAAATTCCCTGTGTTCCCAAAGTATCTGCTGTTAAGAATCCTCCACCACATCTCTCAGCCACCTCCAGCTTGAACTAGGAAGAAGAGGCTGGAGGAACAGACATAGCCCGAAGCCTCGCCAAAGGCAAGCTCGGAAGCACTTTTCCTGTTGAGTTTTCCCTACTGTTTTATGCTTTCTGGAGGTGGAGTGTGGTTGATAATACATCAGAAAGACTGGAGACTACAAAGAAGAAGAGCTGGTGCACTACTCTGTAAATACTTTAAAGTACCCAGGGGATAGAGGGAAGTGCCTGCAGGAAGGGTAACTGTTTACCAAACAAAGCTGAGTATGATCACATTTTCATATTTTTGCCTTGGTTCTGACTATGTGAGCCACATAGAAATGTGATCATCTAAGGCATTCCCTTTGCTCCATTGGCTTTAATTAAACTTGCATTGTGCTTAGGAAATTAGCAAACTCCTAGCAGTCAAAGGGAGAAAAATCATGGGTTATTCACCAGAGTGGAATTTTTTTATTTCCTTTTTAACTTCTACAGCTCAGATGCTTTGTCATATCCAGTGACTCTGGTGGCTACAGTGCAGTGCCAGAGCCCATTAGCAGAATCCACCATGCTGGTGGAAAGTAATTGCCACCTAATTCTGGAGCACATGATTGATAGCATCAAAGAAGGTCACTGGATTTGGTCCCTCATCAGAGATCTGTCACTCTGGAAAATGGCCCAGTAGCCATCAGCAGTAAAGGATGAATCCCTTGTTAGATCAACAGACACAAGTGGCATGAGAGTTTCTTGGCCTTCTAGCACACAGTATTCCATTCATGTGAGAACAACTGGCTGGTGTTGGAGATCTGAGCCTGTAACAAACTACCTTTCACTTTTTACAATGAAATAACATTATCTGCTGAATTGTCAAGCATGAAATATTAAACCTTTGGTGGCCGCAGCAATTCAGTCTTTTGGCTCAGAGGGAAGCAAAATCTGGAACAGCAAAGAAAACAAAATCTTTCTTTGCAGTACACTGGAGGATGATATCACTTGGGGTAAATGCAGAGCTGTTTTTGTTAAAGTTACTAAGGCACATAAAAATTGATTGTGAAGCAGAATTCTGTAACTCCAGAAAACTTACACCTATTAAGTAGCAATACATGTAATTTATTCTTGCTATCTAAGAGTGAAGACAAAAGCCCCACCCCAGAAATTCTAAATGGACTAGGCTCAACAAACAGTCCCAGAAATCTAGTCTTAGAGGATAGTGCTGAAGGCAAGAAAAGAGTTTTATTTAGTATATTCTACCTTTTAAGAAAAAAATTTTTGCTACAAATGGTATAAGCCACTCATCAAAGCAATGATCAGAGAAGGGTAACTACTGTGTGCTGGGTACAAGATACCTCTCTTTAAGGATGGTATTAATGGCCCTTGACACACATATGAGAAGGGATTAGAAGCTAAAGTTTTTATCTAGATAAGAGATGCTGTTAGTCCCATTGTTTCTGGTACCTCAAAAGTATAGAATAGGAAGTGGTGCTGTGGCTCAAGGCAAAGGGAGATAGCTTTGAGCTGAAGAGCTCAGGGACAGCGCTCAGGTCCAGAGTTCAAGCCTCATGACCAACTAAAAAAGTATAGAATAGAAGCAATTGACTGTAACACTGTGTTAGTGGAAGTGGAAATTTAGATGGGCTGTGGGGAAATCAATATGGAGATTCCTCAATAATCTAAACATAGACAAACCCTGTGATCCACAGATATCCTCTTAAGCCTTTATCCAAAAGATTGCATGACAGGATAAAAACAAAGACCCATTTACATTCCTGTTTAGGGCAGCGCAGTTCACAAAATTCAAGTTTATGAAAACAGTTCAGATGCCTTACAATAGATGAGGAATCAAAGAAAAAATTATGATGTATAAACAATGAAATTTTATGCAGCCATCAGAAAGGATGACATCATGTCCTTGCAAGGAAATGGATGGATCTGGAAAATACTACACAGAGCAAAATAAGTCAAAGCCATAATGGCAATTGGTGCATGTTTTCTTTCATATATGGACCTTAAACCCCATGTAAATATGCACAGAGTCTTTCCATATATATATATATATATATGATTAAGTTGGCCAATGTATAACATATGCTAAAGTGAAACTCTATAATGTAAATCCTCTGAATAGAAAGTTTAACAAATTGAATATCAGAAAGCTGAAATGGTTTAAATGGCTAAAGGGAGAGAAAATGAAAAAGGGAGATGAATGAAAAAGTGAACGATGAACAAATACAGCTGGAATGTCCTCAAAGTGCAAATGCGATCAAAAATTGGGATTGGGGAGAATGATCGAAGGTGTCTAGAAGCAATGGACACTTACATGGATAACTGTAACTGTTAACATGTTCACTTGTACCGTTTTTTATAGTTTGAAGAGTAAAAAAACCATAATCATTGCTCTGTATTCTTCATACTCTCCTTTTGTTTGAGAACACTTAAATAGGCTTTATCATAATCTAATTTGATGATCATGACTTGTCATAATGTAATCTTACTTTGATCCCTGAGTCAAATTTTAATCGCATCTTATGTCTTTATAGATCATTCAGATTTTACCCTCTGTAAGTTTCTTTGTGGTCATTTTTCACCTTACAACACCTGCCTGTGTATTTCCAATGATATTCCCTGCAGCTATCTTTTTAAAAATAAGTCCAAATATTAAATTAAAATGAAACTATCCAAAGAATAAAGCTATCTCTGAAGAGGAACACAGATATCCACAGCAATATCAGCATTTTTCTAAGAGTAGGTTATGGCAGGAAGGGAGTAATCATCTCTAAGTATGATGTACAAAACCCATAAAGACTATAGTTGATGTGGCAGGTCACTAAACCTTACCTATAGCATTGTCACTATACCTCCCTGAAACAGACATACATAACTCTCAGGGTTGTTAAAAATGATATTCACTAATGAGCGTGTGTAATACTGTGCAATGTGCAGTACTTGATGTTCATATACTTTTTTTGTTTTGTGTCTGTGGTGAGCTTGAACTCAGGGCCTGGGCACTATCCCTGAGCTTCTTTTGATGAAGTTAGCACTCTACTACTTGAAAGCACAGCAGCATTTCAGTTTTCTGATGGTTAATTGGAGATAAGAGTCTCATGGACTTTCCTGCCCAGGCTAGATTCCAACTGCAATCCTCAGATCTCGGGCTCCTGAGTAGCTAGGATTATTGGTGTGATACACAGCTGCCCAGCAAAGATACTTCTTTACTGTAATTGTTACTTATAAAATCTCAGAAGAGCTGGGATCTGAATGACTAACCACAAAATCTAGTCTAGTGCATAGAGCTTTCAGAAGATGGCAACTGCCCTTCCTCTGGTTGCCTAAAGTCAATATATAAGGAGCCTCTCGAGGGTGAAGCGTCAAGTGTGCCATCGCAGATAGGGGCGATCCATCATAGAAAATGGTCAAAGCTGACACACAGCCAAGAGTGTTTTGAAGAAGTGAGGACATTGAAAGTTTGACCATAAAACCTTGAAAAGATGAAAGAGAAAGAAAGGTTCAATCCAAAGTCAGGTATGTGACAAACAAGTATACAGCAATAATCCATCAGAAACGTAGTCAGAAAGCAATCAACTTTTAAAGGATTTCTATCCTGCTGGAAAGTTTTCTGAGGTCCAAATCCCGAGGTGTTATTGTTAAAAAGATGGGTACCTTGTCCTGTGCTATGAAGGCATGATCCAAGCTTTACCCACAATACTGTAAAGCCAGGACTGGATACTTCCTGGACTGGACAACTAGTAGGTTACTATATTTTTTTCCCTCACATCTCATTAAGATTGAAAACTATATATTTAACTATATAACTATTACTAAACATGTTTTCTTCACCTGTATATTTTCCTCATATTTCATTAAGCTTGATATAATGTTTAAAAGGAAATGTACTCATTATCATACATATTCAACTGTAGCCCAACTGTTTATCACCCTGACAAGAAAGTTAAACTTTTTAAAAAGACCATAAAATATGCACTTAGTATTTGGTTAGGTAGGTGGGTAGAACCACCTCTTTTATTAATTATATCAATTATGAGTAGATCTTATTAGTGACAAAAGTTTAGTATCAGATATAAAATTACATTAAAATTTGTGTCACTGTACAATTAAGTAATTTACTTTCTTTCATATGTCATTGCAACTAAGTTGAAGAATCTGTTGCATCAACAATGAATAAAAAACAGATGTTGGCAGGGATGTGGCCAAAATGGAAATGTATTACACTGTTGGTGAGGATGTAAACTTGTTCAATCACTCTGGAAAGCAGTATGGAGGTTCCTCAAAAGATTAAGTATAGATCTTCACTATGACTCAGTAATTCCAGTTCTGGGCATTTATCCAATGGAAGATAAACAAAGCTCCACTAAAGCTACCAGTACAACCATGTTCTCTGCAGAACTGTTGACCATAGCCAAGCTATGGAATCAACCCAAATGCCTCTCAGTGGATGAATGGAGAAAGAAACTCACACACACACACACACACACACACACACACACACACACACACACACACACACACAGACAGACAGATAGATAGATAGATAGATCAGAGTTATGCTGCCGTCAGAAAGAATGACATTGCCCACTTGTAAGGAAATGGAAAGCCTTGGAAAAAATCACATTAAATGAAGTAAGCCAGACCCAAAAGAACATAGGCTCAATGGTTTCCCTCATTTGTAATAATTAGTACACATCTAGGAATCTCCTAGTAGAGGATCATGATAGTGCAAAACCTAGATACATAAGGTAATATGAGATGAGGCTAAATGAAAGGATCTTTAGAATACAGAAACAAGAGTTTTATCTTGTGTGACTGTTATTCTTAATGTACTATGTTATTTCTTTTCTCCTTTGTAGCCCTTTGGTTAATCTCATATTGTTACTGCATCTGACTTTCTTACCTGGTATATTGTATATATGTTTTTTTTGTTTATTCGAAATAGAAAAGAGAAGGGGGAAAACAAGATGATAGGGAGGGGGTGGGGGACAATGGGGACAAAACCATAAAAAGGGGTATCAGTGTGTGAGAAGTAATGCACCTACTTCCTGGTGAATATAACTGTAAGCCCTCTATACATTACCTCAATAATGAAAAATCAGATAAAAAAAGGTACCTGAAGATTTCCGTGTTGTTCATAGGATTTAAAAAAAAACAGACAGCCTTTCTGAAGTCAAATTTTCATTTGGAATAAGGTCAGCTTTACAGAAATGTTGCCAAGATAATGAGTAACATATTTCCTTCTCATTATTAGCATTTCACATAATTATATGATGTTATAGCAAAAACAATAACAGCAACATTGGTCCATACCTTAATTGTATTTGTTTTTCATTAATATGTCTTTACTCTGGAGCTAAAAGATTTTTGTGGTTATTGATTCTACTTTCTTGTAGTGATTGAAATTGTTAACCTTAGGTACCGTACCGTTTTCTCCAGAGCAAGAAATGCTACCATGTAAAGGAAAAATGAAACAAAGGACCCAGCATACTTGTCTAATTTATGATTACTTTTCATGATTTAAAACTTACTCAGCACTTATGTCTTGAGAACTTATGATATGCCTGATAGGAAAGGGAAGGGAGGAAAACAAGATGATAGGGAGGGGGTTGGGAGAGGGAAATGGGGATTAAAACATGAGAGAGTTGGGTGTGTCCTCCTTGTCCCTTCCTCGGGTCAGGAGGCAGTAGAACTAAAAACCCCGACATTCACAGGCAGGTCGGATCTCAAGACCACAAAAGGAGCCCATTTTCCTGATGTGACGTGCCCCACAAAAGAGTATCAATGTGTGAGAAGTAATGCAGCTACTACCTGGCAAATGTAACTGTAACTCCCCTATACATTACCCCGAAATAAAAATAAAAAAGAAAACAACCAAAAAAGATATGGCTGAGACACTGAGGAATTGAGAGTAAGTAGTTGCAGAAGGAAATGGTGCCCTTTTTCTTGATTTACTATGAATACATATTTTTAAATTATAGGTATAGTTTCACCAACAAATAATTACCAGAAATTAACTGATAAGTGACTAAATATTAATTAAGCTAAATTGAAGAGCCATTTCATTTCATAATCCTTATATCAAGCAACACATTGTATATGTTTTGAGTATATTTTCACACTTTAATCTGATAGTAACTGCAAATACATATGTAAATATTGTAACTAAGTTGAAAAGTAGGAAAGTAAATAGGAAGCCTAGAGACCAGTCATCCACCTTGTAAAGGAAAAGTAGAATTGACCAAGCTAAGCTTTGCATGTCTTTTTTTTTTTTGTGGGTCCTGAGGCTTGAACTCTGGGCCTGGGCGCTGTCCCTGAGCTCTTCAGCTCAAGGCTACCACCCTACCCCTTCAGGCACAGCCCCACTTCCTCTTTTCTAGTGGTTGATTGGAGACACGCCTGGGTTGGCTTTGAATCGCCATCCTCAGATCTCAGCCTCCAGAGTAGCTAGAATTACAGGCATGAGCCACCATGCCCTGCTCACATGTCTTTATGAACTCAAAGTCTCTGGCTCCTTTTGATTGCTGTATAGATTCTGCTCATACATTAAACATAACCATCTTAAAGCCAGATAAAGTACCTTTACTACTTCTCACCTTAAGCTAACAAATAGGGTAGGTAAATTAAAACAGGAAGGCAGAGAACAGTAAAATAGAAAAAAAAATTACCAAAAGGCAAATCATTGCATATTAATTGTGCACATTTTGCATCATCTTGAATGGTCATTTTAAATCACAGCATGGTGAAGACATCAGTAATATAAATTCCAGTCAACCTCAATACTCTGTAACAGGCTTACAGCTGATACCTGGAACAGCGTGCTAGTATGATTTGTTTCCATTTTCATTAAATCCTGGGCTTTAAAATTTTTTTTATTTCGTCCTCCTGTAGATTCACCCATAAAATATGTTGAGGAAGCATATCTTCTCTTGAGACCTTTTATTTTCCCAGTTGAAGTATATTTCAAAGTAATAGCAGAGTAGTAGAAGGAGATGAAGTGGAGGAAGATGCATGGAGAGGGAGGAGGGAGGATGCAACTGTGGTTCAAAGAGTAAAGCAGAGGAAGGTTTGAACAGAAATAGGCTCTTGGCTTATAGTGTCATCCTCTCTTACTGCAGGTGAGGGCTGGCACCTTACAGCAGAGCTGTATTTTCATGAAACTCTATAGTTGTTCACAGGTCTTAAAGCTCAGAAAGTAAGGATTCAGCTAGAAAGTTTGAAAGCTTATTGAAATTTAGCCACCTCTAGGAGCTTTCTGGATTGAGCATTCACCTAAGGTGTAGGCTTCACCAGTATATTTTTGAGACTGGGGAAATATGTGGTGAGCTCCTCGACCAGCGAGGAAGAACGACCACCACTCGAGGATTCTTCTCAAATCATACTTTAATGGAGAGCCTTTTGGTTGAAGGGAGAGCAGGAAGCGAAAAGGGCTGGGCAGGGAAATGCAGCTGCTTATATACATTCAAGGAACAAGGGGCTCTCTACCATTGGCTACTCTGTTGCTAAGGCCGTTTTGAGACTCGGGATTGGTCACGCCCTATTTCGTCATGCGCAGACTGAAGAGCAACTTGATACTTAGTAACGAGTAAAGGCCTCGCACTCACATACCAAATAAGTTACAAGGAGCGAGGCAGGAAACAGGTGCCATCCGGCTCCCCACATCTCCCCCTTTCTTGTTTTGTTGCAGCAAGTCAACATACCTGTTGTGAAGAGAGTAGAGGTGCTGTCCTCCAAAGTAAAACTTGAGGTCCCATTCTAGAGGAGTGACCCAGGCGGCCAACCCTGGATCCCTCCCCTCCAGGCCCTCTATCCCCTTTGTGGAGATGGGCTAGGGGCGCAGACCCATATGCTGACGCACATGCTCTCCCTAACCTGTTAGGGTCAGGAGTGGTACTTTGTCCAACATTTCACAACTCTTGGCTGCCTGTACTCCTATTCCTCGTGCAATAGACTAAGGTCTCGAGGGTGCAAAGGCAGTACAGGACACCTTTTAGTTGGTTTTTAAAGCTGCAAGCCAAATTTTGGGGAGAGTGTCCTTGCTACAAGGCAGTGAGTGCATGAGCAATTAGTACTCTATCCCTTCTATTGCGAGATCTCATGCGACAGAGCAACCAGAGGCAAAAATACAGAGCCCACAACAGGCTGCAACAAACACTCCCAGTCCAGCCCACTCCTTTACAAACGACAGGGAATTTTTTTTACCCAGTCCAAAACTTGTTCTGCTGTTATTGTGATCCTGGTCCTATCAACTAACATAATTTCTGATCTTAATTGAGTGGTTAGATTTTCAAACTAATCAGTCCATTGTCCTAGAAGCATTAGTCACGGGCATTGGTAATGGAAAGGTCTTCATCAGCGCCCACAAAATCCTCTCCTGGGCCATCACTGGATCTGCTAGTATTGCCACCAACATGAGAATAATCTTCATCGTCAGGGCCTTTCTCGGGTTCTCCTTCCACCTTTCGCGTCAATCGCAATGGGACCCAAAGCGGTGTTTCCTGCTCCTGTGGAAAAACACAAACAGCTCCCCTGGATCTCCTTACTACGGGATCCGGTCCGCACCAATTATTTGTAATAACATCCTTCCATTTAACCATCTCAGTTATAATTTTAGGGTTTTGGGCAGCATGTCTATCTGCTGCTGACTTATCATCACTATTTAAAATTAAAAAATTTAAAGTAAAAAGTGCAAGGGAAAGTCTTTCCCTGGGAGATGCTCCTTCCGCAATTCCCCCCTTTTGTTTTTGAAGTATTTCTTTTAATTTTTTGTTGGTTCAGGCCCTTTTCCTTGACCGGCACAATAGCTCTCTGACATTCCTTTGTACATTGCTCAAAAATAATTTGTTGGACAACTGGCATAAAGGCTTCAAGATTTTCAAAAACGCGCTCCGCCGTTTCGAGCACACGGGCCACAAAGTCGGAGAATGGCTCCGTGACAGCCTGAGTAACTTTGGTGAGGCTGCCAGTGACCTGGCCTTTGTTTGGGATTGCCCTCCAGGACTTGTAAAAAACCTCATTTATTTGCTTATAAACATCCCAGGGGAAATTTGTCTGATCAGCAGCCCATTGTCCTTGCCCTAGGAGCATGTCCACAGTCCACTCGGGCCGCCCTTCTTGTACATTTACTCTATATTGAGCCTGAGCTCTGTCCATAACTATAGACCTGAACTCAAGGAACTGTCCATAATCGAGGCATGTCCGCGCGACCTCATACCAATCATTAGGTGTCATAGCATTAACAGTTAGTCTTCTAAGCAAGGCAGTGGTATAATTGGCCGCAACTCCATAATTACGTACTGCCTCCATCAAATCCTTTAACTGTTTATAGGAGACTGGTTCAAAGGTCCTTTCCTGGGTAACTAGGCTCTCAAAAACTGGGAACGCAGCCGCCAGGCGGGACCACGTGCTTCCTTTTATGAAATGACTTTTTCCCGCCGCCACAGGATAAGGCGGGGGCGCAGAGGGCATGGCTCTCTCTTGCTCATTTCCTTTAGACACTCCGGCCAGAAGGGGTCGTTGAACTCCATACCTATCCTCCTTATACCTAGCAGCCGCCTCCTCCAAGCCTTTTCCCTCTTTCGGGTCCTGTTCCTCATCTGAATTGTTAGTCACTTCCTCATCTGAGTTGCTTAACTCCTCATTTGAATCGTTTAGCTCCTCATCTCTAGACTCCCTTATTTGTAAATGTTGAAACCTGCCCGGGTCAGGGTAAGACTGCCCTGGGGGCGGCTCCATTGTTCTTATGCCTTGGTCCTCCTTATCTCCCTCCTGCCCGGTATCTTGAAAGGGTGCGTCCACCCTCTGTTCTTTGACATAAAATCTCCCTTTTTTATTTTCTTTCCCTTTTCTCTTTGGCCTACCTTTTTCCTCCCCATTTGATTCTGCCTCGGAGAGACTATCCTGGTGCTTCCTCAATGTCCTACTGGCTCTCTTAATCTGTGAGCTGCCGCAACGCAGACAAATGCAACAAAAACACACCAGCAGCACACACAAAGGAAGGACAACAGCAAGCACCCAGAATTGTACCCAAAGAAACAGCATGCCTGGGGATCTCAGCTGATCAGGCTGATTCTTACCGACGTCTCCTCTCCGTATGTTGAGTTCTGAATCCTCCTCGGCCTTTTCGCTTGTCGCCCTGTCTTCCCAAGGTCCCGGGTTTCGGCACCAGTTGTGGTGAGCTCCTCGACCAGCGAGGAAGAACGACCACCACTCGAGGATTCTTCTCAAATCATACTTTAATGGAGAGCCTTTTGGTTGAAGGGAGAGCAGGAAGCGAAAAGGGCTGGGCAGGGAAATGCAGCTGCTTATATACATTCAAGGAACAAGGGGCTCTCTACCATTGGCTACTCTGTTGCTAAGGCCGTTTTGAGACTCGGGATTGGTCACGCCCTATTTCGTCATGCGCAGACTGAAGAGCAACTTGATACTTAGTAACGAGTAAAGGCCTCGCACTCACATACCAAATATGTTACAAGGAGCGAGGCAGGAAACAGGTGCCATCCGGCTCCCCACAGAAATATAAGAACAATTATAAATAAGATTAGACAAGAAAATGCCTAGATAAAACTCTGTGGTTTTCCCATGACATTCAATCATCATTTAAAGAGTATCAAGTTGAAAATATGTCTTTTACATCTTAGAACTGCAGATCGTCATTTCTTTAACACATTGCCCCCCCCCAAAGCCTTGAATAACCTGGCCATGTAAGCAGATACATAAGCATATATATATATATATATATGCAGATACGATCAGGATAAGAAAATTGCCGTCTTCATTATATTGTGAGCTGTTTAAAGGCAAAGCACAAACTCTCTGTTACATGTCTCACCCATATTACTTTGAGACCTGTGAAGCATATCTTTCTTGGCGCCCGCCTTATTTGTGGTGTAACAACTACCAAGGAATAGCTATGTTTCATTAATGTATATCATAACTAGGAGAAATAATTCCAGAGATCGAATATAAACTATACAAGTTTTGTTGGCTCTCATTTACTAGCTCTATTAACTATGAAATAGATAATAATATCACTAGGATGTGGTATAAAATTGTGATAACATAGAGAATCTACCTTATTGTCCAGTATACAATGCTCTGTATTACATAGTTTAATTATCACTAAATTGTTAGTTATTTGCTGCTATGTTATATATATTATCCTTACCAAGAATATGAATGCCAATATAATTGTTGCATAACAGTTCCACAGTGAGAGGGCAGGGTATACTGTTTATCAAATAGTGTTCTTGTCCCTACAAAAGACAGATGAATGCTCAATACATGACAAAGAATTTACCTGTTAGTAAGACGGCAGGCTTATATTTAACATGTCAGCTTTGATGTGGTTGTCAAAAACTGCAGAATTAGGGCTGATCAGGCACCGACTTATTATACATGAAGGTATCTACTCTGTTCCTCATTCTTTTAAGTTTGAGACACAAAGTTTGAGACAGAGATTGAATTATCCTACATACAGACCTGGAACCAAGGCACTCAGCAAAAGCAGTCATTTATAAGGTAATTGATCCCACAAGAAACTAGTTGAAGCAGGGAAGAAACAAACCAGGCAAAGACACTGTTTCAGAGGAAGATCCAGACTCAGCTTGCTCCAGGAGGCACTAGGAAATATTGCATCTCAAAATGTGTGCCCCTCCCCCAGGAAGCAAGAGAAAAGTGCTGGCTCCTGGCAGCATTCTGGAGTGTTGGTAGGGGAGTGTTATTTAATGGGAGGCGACTTAACTTAGAAGATGGCACCCTCTCTCTTTTAATTGACTTTCTGCCTGCTGAAATCCAAGATCATTAAGCCACCGGTAATATTGGACCGCTCACACTTGTTTCATTGAAGAATCAAAAAAGGAACTTCCTTAACTGCCATCACAACTGAGTCATAAAACGCTAGAGAGAAATGATAACACAGGGCTTCCCTGTGGAAACTACAAAGCTAAACAGCTACAGAGAGCTTTCATTTTCAATCTTTACCTCCACTGCATTTATCTGTTTTCTTTCGAAAGGAAACCCTCCCTCCCTCCCTCCTCCCCTCTTTCTCTGTCTCTCTCTGTCTCTCTCTGTCTCTCTCTGTCTGTCTCTGTCTCTCTCTCTGTCTCTCTCTCTGTCTCTCTCTCTGTCTCTTTCTCTCTGTCTCTCTCTCTCTCTGTCTCTCTCTCTCTCTGTCTCTCTCTCTCTCTCTCTCTCTCTCTCTCTCTCTCTCTCTCTCTCTCTCTCTCTCTCTCGGGATCCTTAAACTATTAGGAGCTCTAAATGATTCGTCCAAGGTCCTGATTCTTCATGAACTCTCAGCTCCCAAGGAAACTGCAGACTCACTTAATATTTCAAGGGCTTGAGAAAGACAGTGTGATGAGATCCAGTAGGTATCCATTTCAATGAGCTTGTGCTGGAGAGAAGAGGGCTGGGATGCTGAAATATATCTGGACTAATCCATTCACACAGCTCACAGACAATCAGGGAAGGAGTTCCCAAGCACTTCTCCAATGTTATACAATATAAGATTCCCCAGCGCACAGCAGAGCAGGTAGGAGAGGGCTTTATTTTAAAAGGCACTTATTCTGCCATCTTGGTAGGAAACAATTATATTCTCAAGGCATGTTTTCTAATACCTTAATCATCTCCTATTACACAGAATGTATGTCAAAAGGAAATAAAAATATACAAATGCATGAGATAGCATCCTTGAGTGTTGTTTAAACACTAAAAATATGCTACAGGGCTGACTTCATACATACTAGCATTGGAACTTGGTAGAATCTTTTAGGAAGCAATTTGATAATTAGCATAAGGCTCATAAAATTGTTCTCATCCATTATGATAGTTCATAAAGAGTTCAAAAATACAAGAAGAATCATGTGCCATATGTTTATTACAGAAGAATTTACACAGAACAAATTCTTTAAATAAGCTAAATAGCCTTCATAAAGGGAATAATTGAACCATATAGATATTCAATAATCTCTAGTCATTACAGTCCTAGTCATGAGGAAGATCAAATACCACTGAATGATGTTTTTGTGGTCTTCAGTAACAGTGCCGCATGCAACATGGAAAGTGAATTCAGAGAACAAGAAAGATTAAACAAAAAAGGACAATCTCGGGGCCGGGAGTTTGGCCTAGTGGTTAAAATGCTTGCCTAGCATGCACGAAGACCCGGGTTCGATTCCATGGTACCACATACATAGAAAAAAGCCAGAAGTGGTGCTGAGGCTCAAGTGGTAGAGCTCTCGCCTTGAGAAAGCCCAAGGGCAGTGCTCAGGCCCTGAGCTTAAGCCCAAGACTGGCAAAAAAAAAAAAAAGGACAATCTCATCATTCTATTTACTAAATTACTTCCAATGAGGTTGTTAGTGTTTATAAAAGTATAAACAGCTTCTAATATTGCTAATGTCTGATAGCACCTTTTATCCCAATCCATATAATTTGCATTTTCTAGAGACACATTCTTAAAACTATTGTTAAGTGGGTCACTGGCTTGCTTGAAATCTATTGCTTTGGGGAAGGATTCATAAGTTAAAGAAGATACCACTACAGACTTGGGAACTACTGAGTGAAAAAAATAGAAAAGCCACCTTATGTACCTCCTCTGGGAAGAACATTAAGAAAAGTCTAGGGAATGTGATTTTATGGAGAGAGAAATCCTGAAGGTAGAGAGGGCCAGTTGATTCTTAGAATTGTCTGAAATTGTCAAAGATGAGGCAGAAATGTGGAAGAAGGATGTGTAACACTTGGGTAATGTCTTATGACCCATTGGAGAGCACTACACAGAGATAGTAATTAGCACATGCTCAAGTAATTGTCATCCTCCTCAATTTTCTTTCCCAAGTGACTATTATTAGCCTGGTTCTCCAGCACGTTTATAGGACGCTAGAGTACTATTAAACTACACACTAGCGAAAGAACCTACATCTCCCTACCAAATAAGTAAAACGTGTTTTTCTCAAAGAAACTCTTGTGAAAACAAAAAGTGACGCCTGGATGTTACAAAAAGAGTCAAATAATGCTGCATTCTTCATGGTAACAAGATGCAAGACAACACTTTCCTGAGTATTTTCTGTTGGATGCCTGGCCACAAAAGATGCCACCTTATGAGCAATAATTTAAGTAAGGAATACATTTGGTAAGTGTTTCAGACACATCCTCCTTAACAACAAGTTAAAAAGTGCCACAATCAAATTGGGTGGGGGGGGGACAAGATGAGGGGTGGGGTGAGGGGAGGGAAATGGGGACCAAGACAGGTGGAAGGGAATCAATGTATGTGAATTAATGCACCTTCTATCTGGCAAATATCGTGTAACCCTTCTGTTAATTACAATAAAAAATATATGGAAAAAAGTGCGACAATCTGTTTTAAAAAGTGCCACAATCCAGCCACACACAGAAAACTAAAAATTGACCCTAGCCTTTCGCCATGCACAAGCATTAACTCAAAGTGGATCAAAGACCTCAATGTCATGCCGGAAACCGTTAAACTGCTATATGATAAAATAGGAGAGACACTGGAACTCATAGGCACAGGCAAAAGATTCCTGAACAGAATCCCAGGGTCACAACAGATTGGAGAGAGACTCAACAAATGGGACACCTAAAAATAAAAAGTTTCTGTACAGATAAAAACATAGTCGCAAAAGTAGAGAGACAGCCAACCAACTGGGAAAAGATATTCACCAATAATACATCTGACAAATGCATAATATCCAGTATCTATAGGGAACTCAAGAAATTAATCTCCCCCAAACCCAAGAAACCATTCACTATATGGGGAAGGGAACTAAAAAGAGACGTATCAGAAGAAGATATTAAAATGGCAGAAAAGCATATGAGAAAATGTTCATCATCTATGGTCATAAAGGAAGTGCAAATAAAAACAACCCTAAGATACCACCTTACCCCAACAAGAATGGCCAGGATTTTGATCTCAGACAATGACAGTTGCTGGCGGGGTTGTGGAGAAAAAGGAACCCTACTACACTGCTGGTGGGAATGTAAACTAGTTCAGCCACTCTGGAAAGCAGTGTGGAGGTTTCTTAAAGGACTGAAAATAGACCTTCCCTAAGATCCTGCCATACCACTTCTGGGCATCTACCCTGAACATAATAACCCAAGATATGATAAGGACACCTGCTCAGCTATGTTCATCTTTGCACTATTCACAATATCCAAGCGATGGAAACAATCCAGATGCCCTACTGAAGATGAATGGATACAGAAAATGTGGTACATATATACAATGGAATTCTACATAGCCAACAGACAGGATAAAATAATGGCATTCGCAGGGAAGTGGATGAATCTAGAGCGAATCATGTTGAGAGAGACAAGTCAAGACCTAAGGACCAAAAGGCGCATGGTATCCTTAATATGTGGCTATTAAACCCAAAGAGTACAAGTACGAGGACTCAATATTTGCATACCCAATGCTATGGACATGGTAATGGAAATGTAAACATAACTATATAGGCATAAAAACCTATGACTCTATAGTCATATTGTTTTATTTCATAAATTAATGTTTCTATGACATACAAACCCTTAGCCTAATTTTGATTAAGTTCTAAAAACTAAGAGATTCCCTTCTTGAACACTTGTTTGTTAAACTTGTCATTTGAAATATGATGTAAAAGTCAATGTTAATAAATTCTTTAATAAAAAAAACTGTGTTGTCAGCAATGCTCAAATGTCACTGCTTGGAGATATGAGTCCTCCTCACAAAGCAAACACAATTCTCACTGAATAGAAGTAATGCTCTGAAAAACAGTCTGTTAAATGTGTGCATAGTGTTGGTAGGTTTCAGAACCTGGGAGAAATTGGTTTAAGGCTTTTGGCTTCCTCCCATTTTTCACAGGAACAAGAATTCATTTGAATTGGTTTGTTCAATCAAACATCCTTAAAATGGATTCAGCCCACCCATAATATAATCATACACATACAAAAATCCATTAGGGGTAAACATCCCTTTATGTCTGGTCATTTCTTAGATTTTTTTCCCCTCTTACTTGATCTTCTGGAAGGTGTTACTCTTTTTGAATCTTAGATTTTACTTCCCTTCTCATGATCCTTAAACCCAATTCTTTATGTCAGCCTTCCATCTCTCCATTGCTAATTTTGAAACACATTTTGAGATGAGTTCAGGGATAATGAAGTTTTGGCCCAAGGAAAAACAGAGGAGCATAGGTGTCTAGAAATCTGCACCATTGCTAGCCATGAAGAATCTGGAATCAGAAAGAAAAAGTATCTTTTCTCTTACGGTGTACAATGAGACACTGCTGCTAAGAAAGTTTAATCTCTGCTCGCTGGAAAAGTGGAAGCCTCAAAAGAATCCAGCCCCACATCAAACTGCAGGTAATGAAGGACAAAGCTAGAGATGCAAGGTAATAGAATAATATTAAATATACTAGAGTAACATATGCATTTGACATATATGCATATATGTATGGAGATATATATATGTGCCATTTTTATAGTTTCAATGATTTATTGCAATAGTATCCAGTCATTTTCTCCTCCCCACAATCACAGTGTCCTGATAATTGTCACCCACTCACAGAGTCACTCTTGCTTCCTGTCATCTTTAACTTTCATTACTCTGCTTCATGCATTATTAAGAAAAAATACAAAATTCTATTTGACATGGAAAATTCCATATCTTCCTTCCTTTATAATTCCAAATAATTTTTACGATATTTGGAGGTTTAGTTGATTTTGATTATCTCCTCTTTCTTTTATCCTTCTTTCCTTCCTTCTTTCTTGCCTTTCTTCCTTCCTTCCTTCTTGCCCACCTGTTTTCCTTCTTTATTTTCTTTCTTTCTTTGTCTACTTCTGGACATTAAGAGTCAAGGAAAGCCGGGCATGGTGGCTCACACCTGTAATCTTGGCTACTCAGGAGGCTGGGATCTGAGGACCACAGTTAGAAGCCAGGACTGGCACTAAAGACTGTGAGACTCTTATCTCCAGTTAATGTAAATGAATCATCCCCAGATTGAGTAAAATTAGCCAATATTGGTATATCAGGGAAAATGAATGGCTCATCTCTAGAATCAGATTACTAGGTTTCACTATATGTCCCATCACTTTCCTACTGATATTAAAATGATATAGAAGTGGCATTGGAATGCAAACTTTACTGGCACTGATCAAGAGTGTTCAACACAATGTGTATTACATAAATTAGAAGAATTAAATATGTCTCTAGTCTATAAGTATAGAAAGTGTTAACTTCATTATGTAACATTTGAGAAAGAGCCTAGTACATGAGTTATTCAACATAACTACAAACAGAAATAAAATGATCTAACAGTCATTGAATATTTACAATGAGCCAGACTATTCTAAATATTTTATGTCATAATGCATTGCATTGCATGTGTTGAATAAAATAAAGATATATTAGTCTATCTGAATAAGTCATTCATTTTGTACATTTGATCTCTGTTGCCTTGGTTGTCCACACTTGGTTTTCAAGAGGGATATGAAGTCCATAATATCCATTTCATTTATTTCATATTAAATTTTATAAATTATATTTTCCTCTGCATGTTTAAGAAAGTAAGCACAAATAAGTCAGATGGCTCAAAGTATTTCTGTAAACCCAGAAGTGGACAGGAATCACTGATACAGATTACAGCTTTGATGGGCTCTGTCAACTTTATGAGACAAGACCAGGGAAGTTCAGAGAATGGTTCATTAACTCCTGAACATTATCAGTACTGTAGTTTATGTGATTGGCACTACAAAACATGCTAACTCATCCTTGAAGATTTTCCTCTCTGTGTAACCACATTAGTATTGACCAAAAGGTTTATTTCCTACATCCACTTTCTAGTGTTTGTGTAGACTGGGAGGGGGGGTTGTCAAGAGAGAGGTACTGCAATGTAGATTTTCTTTAAATTTACATTTGTTTGTACATCTTACTACTAAGGAGGCAGAAAGCAGAGGAACAAGGGATTGGGCTATGCAATGTGTTCTAGGCCAGCCTAATGTAATAGTGACATAGTAGGATAGGTCTATGCAAGCTATAATTTTATAATTATGTATATATAGCATTATGGTAAAGAATCTAATAGTTGCTGATACTGAATTTTGTCTCTAACTCACATAGCACTTGCAGCAGCTTAAGAAAGATTTTCTGGGGTTTAGCTCAGTAGAAGAGCACTTGCCTGGGAAGTGCAAGGCCCTGAGTTTGGCCATCAGCTCTGGAAAGAAAATAGTTTCTGAAGAAATGAACAGCTATTGTTGTGCCCAGAGGAGGGGTCCCCCAATGAAGACCACCAAGATCGAGACGTCCAAAATGCAATAGGAAAGGTTTATTGCAGGATACATGCCAGGCATGGAACCCATCCGCAGACACTCGGCACAGTGAGGCCGGGAGGAGTTCCTGTTCAGGGTTTACACAATATTTTTAAAGGCAAAAACCACAAACATCTGCCAGAGCAAACAGGAACAGGGGTTTGCTTGCCTGGCTATTCTTTCCTATTTTTGTCCTTTTCTGCCTCCTGGTGAAACTGTTTAGCAAGCATCTTATAAAGCTGACTGTTTAATAAGCATATAAGGCCAGGGTTAGTTTGAGGGGGTCATCAACTTAAATTGAGTCTGGTACCTCACTGTAATTCCTTCAATTTTAATACTGCACATGATTATCTATACCCACATATAACATTCCATTTGTGGGTGTGAGGTAAGGCATTATACAACTCGGAACCTAATGGTTTGCCAATAAACTGAGGCTTACTGAAGGCGATTGAAATGTAATTTCCATTTTCTGCTTCCCTAGATCATATATGGCATATGTTGGTCACATACTAGATTTTCAAAGTAATCTGACTTTTTAAATTTTTAAGCACTTTCATAAAGTGCTTTAGTTTTAACTCTTTTTTCCCAGCTCAAATTAAGGATTCTTTATTGCTCATTTCTAATTACATTAATTTTACAAATACTCTTCACAGAAAAAAATTTAAGTAAAAACTAGTTGAAGTTCAACTACCAATAATGGCCTTTGTTAACAATTATTTTCAAGTAAGATGTGATTTATAAGCGAAAAATTCATTCTTCTAATGTGTGCAAGTCAATGGTTTATACTAGAAGCTGTGCAGATTATACCACTGAAAAGATCCAGTACATTCTTGTCAACTCCCTCACACACAAAAAGTTTTCTGCATCCTTAAGTGTCACATTCTCCTTCATTTCAGCCTGGACTCTAGTGAACATTAATCAACTACTTGTATCTATTTGCCACTGTTTTCTGTAAGTAGATTTACACAACTTGAAGTGTTTCTTGTCTGACTTCTTCCCTTGGGCATGGAGTTAAAAAGTTCACTTACACTGTAGTGTCAACATAGACGTGACAAGTTTCAAAGTCACTGCCCTGAGTTTAGATCTATCAAAGATTTAGAGAAGCAAGTAGTCAGCAGAGTTGTATTGAAGTAAGTCATTTATTAGACAAAGCAAACTAGGACAAATTACTAAAGTAGGACTTAATTACTAAAATAGCATTTTTGACAATTCTACTGACACCTAGCTTCTCTCTCTTTTTCTCTCTCTCTTTCTTAATTTTTCTCTTCCATCCCTTCTTTCCTTCCTTCCTTCTTTCCTTCCTTCCTTCCTTCCTTCCTTTCCTCTTTCCCTCCCTCCCTCCCTCTCTTCCTCCCTTCCTTCCTTCCTTCTTCCTTCCTTCCTTCCTTCCTTCCTTCCTGCCTTCCTTCCTTTTTCTTTCCTTTCTTTTATACTGATACTGGAGCTTGAACTCCAGGGCTAGGTTGGAGCTCTACCACATAAGCCACAGCTCCACTGCTGGCATTTAGTGGTTATTGCAGGCAACCATCTCACTAACTTTCCTGCTTGGGCTGGTCTTGAACCGGAATCCTCAGATCTCAGTCTCCTGAGTTACTTGGATTTACAGACATGAGCCACCACTGACCCCCAGCAGCAAGTAGGTTTTCCTATGTTTACTGCTTATTGCTTAACAGAACACATCTTAATTTTAATGCTTAACAGGATATTTCCCTATACCTTCCAAGAATCTTCATACCCATGCCTTATCCCTGTGAACTGTAATTGCAGAGTAATTTTCTGAGCTCTCAGAATCTGAGAAGTCATACAGAACTTCTGAACTAAACAGCTTTAATCCTGCCAGTGTCGTTGCTGTAGTTAGAACTTAGAGTAAAATTTTTAGTTTGACTCTAAAATTCATTCAACAGTATTGGAGATGACTCAGAAGTTCACTCTCAGAGGATGCTTGTTTGTGCATTGTCTTACTCTTCATGATGAAAGGTACTTTTGTCAATTTCATTAGTTTTCTCCAATCTTCTGATTAGCTAGATGTCTGGGAGCAAGAATGAGAAATCAGTGAAATCTATTCCTGCAGCCCTGAGCATAGGACCTCCCACGCAGTAAATAAATGAATCAGTATCTTGATCACTACACGTGTGGGGTGTCATCAGTAAAGGAACCTGCTCCAATCGATTTGTTGTTTGTTTTTACTGAGAAGAAATCCTATTTATCTCTTTGCCAATCCAAGAAAGTCTATTATCCAGTGCAATCTGGGAAAGGCGATTTCTCCAGTGATCAGCTTCTGAAGGAGCTAGTAGCTATGTAATAATAGGCTTTTTATTTTCCAAAATAAGAATAAAGGGAGATTCAATATAGGAAAGAAAAGAAGCATTCTTTGATCTCTGAGAAGGCAGGCAGTGATTATTCAGTCAGAATTTTCATGATCTCTCTATTTTCAGAGTCTTTATGTTGCAAATTCTGTGCAGCTAACTGTGCATCAAGGAATCATAGCTTTAAAGATGGAGCAGAAGTGTTTGCATGCAATTTCTGAGTCAGGAATGGCTACATGAAACTAGCAAGAACAGCTCACGCCTGTAATCCTAGCTACTCAGAAGGCTGAGATCTGTGGATCGTGGTTTAAAGCCAGCCTGGGTACTGACGAACATGAGACTCCTATCTCCAATTAAGAACTAGAAAACTAGAAGTGGGGCTGAGGCTCATGGGTAGGGTGATAGGCTTGAGTTGAAGAGGTCAGGGACAGCACCCAGGCCCAGAGTTCAAGCCCCTTGATCCCCTAAAAAATAGCAAGAAATATTCTGAAAAGGAAGTTCTAGGGACCTTCAAAATGTGTAAGATGTGACCTCTGGAAATAAAGTAGACAAGTACTCTGAGCTGCCAGGAAGGATCACTGGGAGTTTCAGATATGATGAAGGGCTTTCAGTAGATAATATGAGACTGATCAGGTGTCTTGGAACTTTTTCACTGCACCTCTGGACTGCTCTAAAGTTTGTGTCTTGAGTAGAATGAAATGCATATCTGATCTTGAATGTGGGAGAAAGAGATCCAATAAATACTGGGTGCTGGTATGTAAGACACATTTTAAAGCTGTAGTCAGAGAGCAAGCTTATAGACAAGGCTGCAATAATCTTGCTGGAATTATCATCCTTACAACAGGATTTTGTTGTTTTGCCCTGGAATTCCAAAGTTCACATTCCATCCCAAATAAATGGTGTTGATCACTTTAATCAACCTGTAAATTGGTTTTTTGTTTGTTTTTGTTTTTTTGTTGTTTTAGTCACAAATTCTTTCCAAGCATCAGAAGGAAAAAAATGCATTTATCAACTCTTGACTTAGTCTTCAAATCAAAACGGGATTTGTATGGAGTCTCATGAAAGTAATTAACGTGGGTCACTAACACCCCCTTAGATAGTCACTGATTTTGAGTTTGAGGGGAAGTAGAGCAGAATTGCTTAGGTGAAGGTAAAAGTAAGAGGTTAACTTGTCACGTACTTCTCCCTTTGCACGAATGCTGTAGACTGTTGCAAAAAGAAGTAGCGTTTTCTTGAAGGACTCTCTTCATGCTTTGATTTATGGTTCCAGAAGTATATAACACATTCTGTTGTATTAGCCACAATTTCACATGGTGACTGAAACCTAGTCTGCAATATTAAACACTTCAAATTACTTTTAAATGTGTGCATTTGTAGGTCTTGAGGTAACTTATGACGTGTGTTACACATTATAGTGTTTGCTCCATAAAGTTGCCTTAAACACTGAACCAGGCAATGTTGAATCATTCCTCCCAGGTGAAATACAAAATAGGTTCCTACAAATCTCTAGCCAGAGCATTTTGATCCATGGATCAATGTATAACCTTATTTTATGTGTATGGTTGTTTAAACACACCTTGTTTAATATACATTCTTGGTTCATTAACATTAAATTCACAGCCAGAAAAGGCATTGTAATTTATTCCTGAATGAACCCTATTTGATCCAGATATATTTTCCTAATAGGAAATAAAATGGGCACATCTCAGCTTTCCTGCTTGCGTTTTAGAACACCAGCAAGAACTTCAACAAACAGCTCATGAATCAAGTTGAACAGCCAAATCACTGCATGTGCACACACATATACAATTGCATACACACACACACACACACACACACACACACACAGAGAGAGAAGAGCATAACTAACTAAATAAAAATGTGGCACTAGCCTGATTGAAAAACATATGAAGTCCCCAAATAATGAAGATCAACTTCCTGTATAATCTTTGAAATGAAATATTTAATTTCAGTTTAATTTACATAATTTATAGTACTGAAGCTTATCAGCTTGCATATTAGAATTAATATATAAAATACATGTCACTAATATAACTTCTATTTTGCCTCTTAAAATTATTTCAATTTTTAGATACAGTGGGTTTGTAGAAGGCATATAGGAAAATAATTTTAATGTTTAATTTTTTACATTTGTTTTAACTCACATTTTGTTCCTTTATTCAATCTTAAAAACCGTCACATGATAGAGATTCTTTCTTTCAATCTTAAGGTAATTCAGTAGACTCTAACTTGCATCTTAATGAAATATACCAATTGTATACATTCTGAATGCAAATCTACCTTTTTCCATTTTTATTTAATATTGAGACTGATAATGAGTTGAAACCTAGTCTCTAAAACCACACAAGAAGGATGTGGAAAAGGGTTTGTTAGAGAAATATAGGCCAATCAATTCTTTCAACTGTTCAGTAGGCATCCTGAGCATTTTTTTAAAATTTTTTATTATAATGTATAGAGGGCAACAGTTAAATTTGCCAGATAGTATGTGCATTACTTCTCCCACATTGATACCCCTTCTCATGTTTTTGTCCCCATTTCACTCCCCCTACTCCCTCCCTATCATCTTGTTTTCCCCCCTTCCCTTTCCTATTTCAAATAAACAAAGGTATATACAATGTGCCAGGTAACAAAGTCAGATACATACAGTAACCATATGATATTACCAAAGGGCAACAAAAGAGAAGAGAAATAACATAGTACATTAAGAGCAACAATCACACACGATAAAGCTCTTATTTCCATATACTGGAGGTCCTTTCATTTAGCCTCATCCTCTATGACCTTATGTACCTGGGTTTTATGCTCACCCAGAGCATCTTTTGAGTTTTCTTCCCTGTAACTTCTAAATACTTGACAGGCACAGAGGCCTTGATTTACACCTCTGCCCTGGGGGGGGGGGGTGTCATATGTTAATTTGGCTCTAAAATGAGAGACAGAAGGTGGTAATATGGGAAGAGCAACTGGACTTCAGTGATAGAATTTGCACTTGGCCACTACAAGACCCTTGGCTTGACCTCAAGCACCCCCAAAACCAAAAATAAACAAACAACAACAACAATAAAAGAAGTAAAAAGCCAAGCAAGCAGCCAATCAACCAACCAAATTCAGAACATCCCTTGATGAGTTTAGCTTTATTTATACTTGTTATGTGCCTTAGATTTGTGAAAAGGGCTGATAGAAAGAGACAAAGTAGAGAAGCCAGCTTCTGTGGAGGAAAGCTTCAAGGGAGGTGAGAGCGGAAGGCAGAAAGTTGGGAGGAGATTTCAAGGAAGCCCCTTTTACTATGGAAACAGGTCATACACCAAAATGCCTCTGCCTTCAGAAATTCCATTCCAATTAAGGCGGTTTGTTAACCATAATAGTTTAGATTAGGTGCTCAATTGCCTGAAGCTTGTCTTCACCAAATTTTAACAAGTAGTAATTACTATCCTAACCAATATTACTCTTTGAGATGATACAACATGTTTTATTACGTCTATTAGGGACATTGTAGGACATATTATAGGTAGCAATTTTATGGCAAAACAAGAACTCATAAACCTTTCCAGGAGCTGTAAATTAGGTTTAGTTTTCATCTGTTGTTGAGGAAGCCACTGCTCCATGCTCATAGATAAGGAAACGAGCTGGCTCATACATCCTGAGTATGGGAATATAGGTATGGGAAGGTAGATCTGCTCAAGACTGAAATGTTGATGCTGATAAAGGCTGGAGAGAGAGCCTTTAAAATAAGTGAATTTTATCTGAGCTTTGAAGGATATGCTACTTTTGTGCTGTGCTACAAGAAGAAATTTGCCCAGTCAATATTGCTCTTTCAGAGCCTGCTGTAGTGCTTTGACCTCTTTGCTCTTACATCCCTGTCTCATAATCCCTTTACTTCTTCATGATTAAGTTTCTTGTAGTTCATGGCCACAAGTATAAAAATCAGTTAGGTATTCTAGTTCTGTTTCTGTTGGAAGCCCTGCCTTAACCAAACCAAATAATTCAAGCAATTAATGGCTAAAACACAGAGGCAAGGTGGAGAATGAGTTCAGTCATTGTAATGGTAGATAGAGTTCTAAGATAGAAAACGCTCAAAGTATGTTACTAGGAACTAACTACAATCAACTTAAACAATCTGAGAATAAATCTAGGGCCTGGATAGCATTCCTCCTCCCTGTATTATAGACAGTTCTATAACACCTCAAGTCTTTTCTAGTTTCGTTTTCTGACCTGTTTATCTCCATGGTATACAAAAAAAAAGTGGTCGAGATGTTTACTCTGACTCATAGATGGAATATCATTTTGGAAACTTTGCTTCTTTACTCCCTCCAAAACAATGCAAGAAACTTGAGGATTTCAAAATTAGGGAAACTGCTGATGTTGTGCTTTTATTAAGTAGATACATGGCAATTATTTTAAAATTCAAAAAAAAAAAGAACACGTAGCTGTCTTTTAACATCGGCATCATTTCATGAAGTTTCAGAAATAATTTGCCAATGTGAAAATGCTGAAATTTGTTGTTTTTTTTTCTACTCATCCCTTGGTTATTTAGGTTCAATAGCTTAACTGATGATGGGAGGGATTTGGCCCCTCTGATCTGTGTGTACTTTGATGTTATATTTTTTTTCAGACTGAATGTAGCTAGCTTTTTCAAATGAAAATGCAAATGTCTTATTAATTCTTTTAAATAGGCCAGCATGTGTATAAATCTTTATCACATATCATTTTATGCTATACAAAGTTTTCTTTAAATTACAGCTGAATATTCACATTTTTAACAGAATTATCAGTATATACTAGAGGATGGGATAAAAATCTGAAAAAAATGGATAAAGTTTCTTATTACCTATAATGATAAAATATATTTCATATGTAAGATTTCTTAATGAACTTACTATTTGTTCATATTATAGTGAAGTAATCATTGGCAAATGTGATCTTGTAAGCTCTGAAAAATATTGGACTTTACTGTGAATTCGACATCTGAGAAGCTTTACCATGGTTGGTTTCATAGTCTATATCAAGTTACCATGTTAGAACAAATGTTTAAAGTAACTATCACTAACATTCCTTGCCAGGAAATTTTATATAAACAGGAAATTATTGTATGATTATTTTTTCCTATTCCTGTTTATCCCATGTATAGAGAAAAAATGTAGACAATCTCTTTTTTGACAAATGTTTCTGTTGGGTCTTTCTTTAAAGTTCCTATAAGGAGTTCCTTCTTCATTATTATTGTCTTTCTCATAATTTTTCTATCATTTTTCTGTATTAACTGAACCCATATACGTGTATTGAAGGTCCAGCTTCTACCATCAGACTTCCATAAAAATAGCAATTTCCTGTGTCACTTCTGCTAGCCCAATTTCTGTCCATTCCTTAGCAACCACTTTCTTCAGCTGTTGCCTTTGCTATTTGCAACTATATTTTCTAAAAACTAATATTAATAAATAAATAAATGCATACTCTGGTATTATGATTTCTTAATTTTAATCCTTAACCTTCCCATTATAGATAGTATTGTCATTCTTTTCTGCAGACAAGTCAGATAACTGAAGTCACATAGCTCTGTAATTCATTTCAAGGACTCATACTTCCTTTCTAAGTGATATTTTGTACTGCTTGAGCCATCTTCCTTTTCCCCAGTCATATCCACAACTCACCTTCCAGCTGCATATAGACTTAAAAATCCACAACATAAAAATAATGCTGACATGTCTTTTCGGACAAGTTTCCTGTTATCCATGAAAAATTAAAGGAATTTGAGGAATATTTAGCTGGTCAGCATATTGTCATGCTGGCTTTAATTTGGAGGGAGGGAGAGAGGCAGAAAGGGAGGAGGAAAGAGGAAGAGAGAGAGGGGGACAGGAGAATATCTTCTAAGTTTCTAGAAGTCAGAAGTAGAACCAATGTGCTAATTACTTTCAACACAGATTTTGACTTAAAATGAAGGCAACTCTCAGGGCTTCCTAAAAGTATATTGAATATCTCACTCAGAACATGTTTTAGCACCAACTAGAGAAAGAATTTAGTAGTGGTAATGGGGAGATGAGCTAGGTCAACTCTAGTTTCCAGGACTGAAAAAAAAATGGAGCTGAAACCTCTTCATGGTCAGCTCTGAATATGTATCCATGACTGGTCCTTGTTTTCCTACTTAGAGAATTTACATTCTCTGACTCCATTGTATAATTGTATTCTTTAGGAAAATTTTCCTTCTATTTCTTTTAAATGAAAGGGAAAAGAAAAGAGAAAGAAAGGAAACAAGATGAAAAAATTTCTATTTTTAGTGTTCTCTATATTTAAAATCTAAATCATAACTGTATATTTGCATTAAACTTGAATTTGATTCGTTATTCCTTCTCTAAAATGAGAACTCTGAGTTATTTTGTACAAGTTAATGTTCGTACAAGTAAATAAGTTTCACATCTATTGCAGACTAGCTTAATCTTACGTAAATCTCATGCAGTTAAGGGTCATTGAGGTGCGAGGATGATACGATGACTTGTTCAGTTCATAGATACAGATACTCATTGATCACTCTGTGGACATGATTTAGGCATGAGGCATACATATATTGCTATCATACTTGTCATTAATGACTGCCTTACAAGCAGGAGGATGTAGTCAACGTTATAATCAAGGAAAACAAAAGACATGTTATAAGGAACTTCTGGTTATTCAGTTAAACTGTGCATAGCTGTACTTTAGGTAATGGAAGTAAAAGCAAAGTATTCACCTACCTTACTTTTACATTTTATGCTTATTTGGTTTCCTTCTATGGAAAAACACATGCTATGGTTAGAAGAAAAAGTGAACTGATATTAAAAGCATTTAATTTTAGTTTGTATGTAAATTTGTGGTAATCCATTTTCCTCTTCTACTAAGTAGGCATCATACCTGAAGGGATAGGCACTTCAGAAACACATGAAAACATAACAAAATGCCATATGCAAGGAACCAAGTAGAATTGGGTGTAGTAAGCTGTTAATGAAAGGGGCTCCTCATTTCACTAATTTTTATGGTAAAGGTAATGTACAGAAGGGTTACAGTTACATAAGTCAGGTAATGACTATATTTCTTTATTTTAACAGTGTTACCTTTCCCTCATTTTCTCCCAGGATTTTCCCTTGCTGAGGTCCCTCCTTCACAAGTTGTATAGTTCATTTTCAATGTACTGTATAGTGAATACCTCTGCTGAATTAATTCACCCTTCATCTCACCATTTCTGTGCTTCTTCCTACTCGGCAAAATCAGATTAGCTTTACATACAAGACAAAAGGTACGGAAATCAAAAACAGTGACATCCCTCCCCCCTCCAAAATAAACCACAAAAGGTACAATAAGTAACTTCTCTTATGTTTCTATTTCTTGGAGTTCATTTCCATAATCATCATTTTATATAACCATGTACACATAGTTATTGAGCCCTTGCGATCCTCTCTTAAGAATATCCTCCTTTGGTTTTACTGTGTGGATGTTTAGAGTCCTTGTTTAATTTATCATTTCTTTTTCCTTTCTCTTATTGTCCTTCCATGCTTCCTCATGACCATGAAAACGAGGTGAGAGTATGATATTCACCATTGAGAGTATGATAATTTGGTTACTTCTTTCTCTCTCTTTTCACCCAAATCCCAATGTAAAGTCACTAAAGAATTCAAGAAATGTGAGAGCACAATACAAAGTAATGATAACTTCATTTCAAGTGCTTCTTGCAATTTATTTTGTCTTTCAACTCAATTTAAATTTGATTTTGCTTTGGTTTATTTATTGATTGTTTTCTTTCTTACCTTCAACTCAGAGGAGCCGTTACCTTGACAGAATGCTATGTCTACATACTTATTAGCATCACCAAGGACCAATTAGAAGATCTGGTCCCTAGAGAAAGCAGGAAGGCACTGTTTAAATTTTTTAGTAGTAATAACCCAGTTACTTGTCCTAGAATGCTGTGCCTCTTAGTGACCTGAGTAGGTTTTTTGCCTGTTGTTATTTATCATCATATTCTTGGGAACATAACCCATATTTCCCCCTTCATACAGTAGAACTCCTTTATTTAATTTACGGGATACATTGTCCAACCCATACCAGAGATTCTATTTTTGTGTTGTTACCTGCCCTCTTACAACAAAGCTCAATGAAAGGTGAGATCTAGTAAGTGGTTTGTGCCGCTGTGTCTCCTAACTGCCTCAAGGGATATGCGTTGAAGAGAGAAGGATATTTGATGGTAAACAGTCTCAATGGCTCCAGGAATGCTAAAATAGGAAACATGTGATATCGAAATGTCACTTTAAAGACCAACTCATACAATACCGGGTTTTTAGTGAGTGAGGGGCCTATGCTGCTTCTACTTTGAGAGAACGCATCTCCAACCCTGCCAGCAACCCCTGCTCAGTCCTACTCCCATTACCCATCTCTGTCCCCTGGCTCACTGAGTTCCCCTGAGACTAAGTTTCTATGGTCAGTTCTATCTGCACTGCAGGCCCATGAAGTGAGGCTGTGGGATTGGCTGTATACAGCATCCCCTCCAAAAGTCCCTCAAGTAAAACGATGTGTCGCCATCTCTATTCTTAGGCTCGCTCTCTTTGCTCTCTTACAGGGAGCTTTTCATGTCCTCTCACAGACTTTCAAAGTGGTCCTAGATGTGTCTTATCCACGAATTTTAGAGCTGTTCCTATCAACATTGGATCTGTGTGTGCAACATCAAGGCCAAGTACTCTGTTGCCAGTTTGGGTTTAAGCCTAAAAATAGGAGCTTTACATTCATCAACTTGGGACTCTTGAGTGGCCCTAGGAAAAGATCAGCTTACCTGTGGCTGAATGCATATGGAGGGTCCATGGACAGAGACCCCTGAGATGGCAAGTTCCAGAGGGAATAGAGGAAGGGGGAGCCATTCGGGTGCCCAAACCTAGCTGAGCCCTGTCGTCTGGCCGCCTATCCACACCCACTGATCATTCACGAGCTGGTGGGTGAGGCTTCCAGATTATTGCACTTTTGCTCTACACCATAAGGAGCAGAAGAATAGCCCAGCTGGACCCAGTCCCTGTAGAGTTTTCCTGAGAAATGATGAGAAATTATAAATCGGCTATTGTTTTAGGTCACTAAATTTTTGGACAGATTTGTTATCCAGCCAGAAAGAATTAAAAATTAATAAAAGGAACTCCTAAGGTAAATGCAGGTGGCTCTTGCCTGCCATATTACGTGTTTGAGAATAGGAGGATTGCACTTCACAATTTAAAGCCACGGACAAGAATAGTCACAAGAACTTATCTCTAATCAGCAAAAAAAAAGAATGAAAGAAAGAAAGAGAAAAAAAGAAAAGAACAAAAAAAAACGAAAAATGAAAAAAAATTTAAAGCTACACCAAATGCCTGACTCAAGGGGTAAAATTCCTGCCTAGCAAACATGACATCAATTAAAGCCCCAGTATTGAAAACGAAATAAGTGAACAAGTCCAAGTAAATGTAGAACAAGAAGGAAGAATGGATGTGTTAGATGTCTTTCTGTGTCCTCTCCATAGACAAGAAACACATCACTAGCAAGCGTTCCAAGCTTTTACATGCTAGTGATAACCTGGTGTTTGGATTGTTATAATCAAACATGTATAACTGAGCCTGGTGGTTCATGCCTCTAATCTTAGCTCCTTGAGAGGCTAAGATTGAGAGACTCATGGTTGAAAGCTGGCCCAAGTAAAAAGTTCATGCTATCCTATCTCAGCAAGCAAACTCTAGGTATACAAGGATTGATTTCCAGGTACAACTACACCTTAATGAAAATTAAAAACAACAGCAGCCAAAAGTGTTCAAGGCAAGACTCAAATAGTTGAGCACCTACCTACCATGTACCAGGTTCTAAGTTCAAACACTAGGACCACCAAAAACAGAAATAAAAGAAAATGTATTTTATTATATTACTAGCATAGAAAATAGGTAGATATCAATGGGGCTTAAAGTGTTTTCTAAAGAACACTTAAAATGGGAATTTGTTTTCTGTTGCTGTAAAAGAATCGAGAGATTTCAGGATTAAAGGCTTCACTTGATAAGATTCCTAAACCAGCATCCTTAACATTGACCCCAAAGAAGCAATCATGGTATTAGAAATTGTTTTTGACTTTTCTCAGATTTGTATTCTTATTCCTTTATTTCATTTCTATTCCATAGGCTCTGAAAATAGCTCTTCCAGATGATTCTGTCCGCACAAAAATAAACGCAACCATCTAATCTCCTTGCATTCAAGACCAAAGCCTTTTATACAAAGATATGTTAAATAATTCAATGAACAGATTATTATTACAGTGAATTAAATAAATGGACGCAGTACGTCTCTAATACCCTTGTGGAAAGCCTGTTTTAATTCTATAATCCCAACTGGAAGCCACATGCTTAAATGAACACTACTAACTTGTATTTCTTTTTTTTTTTACTTTTCTGTTTAGAAACATAATAACAGTTGAGAAACATTTATTAAGAAAACATCAACTCTATTTGCACATCTTTAAAGTGAATATTACAAAAGCGGAATGTTAATTTTCATGTATGTAATTTGTTAATATAATTAGAGTGGCATGCAATTAAGTACTTTCAGATCCTTCCATGTTAATTAAAAAGCTAATAACTTGAATGACTATTAATACTGAATTAGTGGGCTAATGCTCCTGATCGTTAATCCATTAGTTGTCACTTATGGAAATCACCTTGCTGGGATTGCATTTTTCTGTCAGGAATCCTTTCCCAGAGAAGCTTGTGGAGTGGTACTGTCTTAAACATTCAATGGTAGATTCTGAGCTCCATGCCGACTCTGCATTCTATTTCTAGAATTTTCTCAAATCATCTGCACCATGGCCTCTAACTCAGCCCACTGAGAATTTTACTGTCTGTAATCTTTTTTTCTTTTCTTTTTTCTCTCTTTTTTCCCCTTAACCATAGTAGTGATTTCATAATAATATGAAGGAAAGGAAAAAATGACATCTAATTTCTTTTTTCCTAAATCACTAAGATATAAATGAATGGCTCCCATTCCAATTGCAGAAAATGCTAAACAATTGTATGTTTAAATAGAAATCACTCCCACCAACAGTGTAGTAGTGATCCTATTAGATTGCTTGATCATGGCCATTCTAACTGTAGTGAGGTGGAATCTTAGAGTGGTTTTGATTTGCATTTCTTTTATGGCCAGAGATGTCAAGCATTTCTTCAGTGTCTATAGGACATTCTTATTTCTTCTTCAGAGAAGACTCTAAGTCTTTGGTCCATCTTCTAATGGGATGGTTGTTTCTTTGGGGATTAGTTTTGGATTGAGTCAATTTTTTGAGCTGTTGATATATTTTAGATATAAGGCCTTTGTCCGTTGCATTGTTAGTGAAAATCTTCTCCCACTCTGTATGCTTTCTAGTTAATTTGCTAGCTTTGTCCTTTGCCATACAGAAGCTCTACAGTTTAATGCAGTCCCACTTACCCAGATTTTCTCTGATTTGTTGTGTTTCTGGGTCCTTATTAAGAAAGTTTTGACCTCTGCCAAGGAGACCTAGTGTATCTCTTATTCCTTCTTGTTATATTAATAGTGTATCTGCTTTTCCTCAAGGTCTTTGATCCATTTGGAATTAATCCTGGTGCAGCGTGACAAAGATGGATCCAATTTTAGTTTTCTGCAGGTGCTTAACCAGTTCTGCCAGCACCAATTTGAAGAGGCTGTCTTTCTTCCATTCTATTTTTTTGTCTCCCTTATCAAAGATTAGGTGGCCATTGGTCTGTGGGTTAGTATCAGGGTCCACAGTTCCATTCCATTGGTCTTCAGGCCTGTTCTTGTGCCAGTACCAAGCTGTTTTGATCACTATAGCTCTATAACAAAATTTAAAGTTTGGTATTGAAATTCCTCTTGCACTATTCTTTCTGCTAAGAATTGTGTTTGCTATACAGGGTCTTTTATTATTCCACATGAAATTTTTGATTGCCTCTTCTACTTCTTTAAAGAATGACATTGGGATACTTATGGGTATTGCATTGAACTTGTAGATAGCCCTTGGCAAGATTGCCATTTTCACGATGTCAATTCTTCCAATCCAGGAGCATGGGAGGTTTTTCCATTTCCTCAGTTCTGCTTTAATTTCCTTTTTCAGGGTTTTAAAATTTTCATCATAAAGGTCCTTTACATTCTTAGTTAAGATAATTCCTAGGTACTTTACTTTCTTTGAGGACATTGCAAAAGGAATTGCTTTCCTGATTGTTGCCTCGTTCCTCTCATTGTTAGCATATAGGTAGGCAGTTGATTTTTGAGGGTTAATTTTAAACCCTGCTACCTTGCCAACATTATGAATCAGCTCAAGCAGCTTGGGAGTAGAATCTACAGGGTTCTTTAAGTACAGAATTGTGTCATCTGCAAAGAGGGAAAGTTTCACTTCCTCTTTCCCTATTTGGATTGCCTTTATTCTTGCTTCTTGCCTTATTGCTCTGGCTAGGAATTTTCATACTATGTTAAAGAGGAGTGGAGAATGTGGGCATCCTTGTCTCATTCCTGATTTTAGAGGGAATGGCTTTAGCTTTTCTCCATGAAGTATAATGCTAGCTGTGGGTTTGGCATACACAGCCTTTATTATAGTGAGAAATGTTCCATGGATTCCTAGATTCTCCAGAGCTTTTAGCATAAAGGGGTGTTGGATCTTGTCAAATGACTTTTCTGCTTCTATTGGGATAATCATGTGATTCTCATTCTTGCTCATGTTGATGTGTTGACTTATATTAATTGACTTGCGTATATTGAACCAGTTTTGCATCCCTGGGATGAATCCTGTTAGATCATAATGTATAATTTTTTGATAGTTGCAGAAGACGTTTGGCCAGTATTTTATTGAGAAGTTTGGCAGCAATATTCATCAAAGAAATGAGTCTCTAATTCTCTTTCTTTAATGAATCTGCCTGATTTTGGGATGAGGGTTGTGGTGGCTTTGTAGAATGAGTTTGGCAAAGAGCCTTCATTTTCAATTTCATTGAGGAGTTCTGCTTTGAAGACTTATGAAATTTATCTGTGAATGCATCTAGTCCTGTGCTTTTCTTGGATGGAAGGTCTCTTATTGCCATTTCTATTTCAGTACTTGAAATAGGCCTGTTTATTTGGGTTAGTTCTTCTTGGTTCAGTGTGGGTATGTTAATATTGGCTAGGAATTCATGCATTTCTTCTAGACTTTCAAATTTGTTGGCATAAAGGTTTGAAAAGTATTCCCTCATGATGCTCTGGATCTTGGTAATTTCTGTCATGATATTACCATTCTCAACTGTGATTTTGTTTATTTGGGTGTACTCCCTTCTTTTTTTAATAAGATTTGCTAAGGGTCTGTCAATTTTGTTAATTTTTTCAAAGAACCACTCCTTCTTTTGTTGATTCTTTTTACAGTTTTTTGGACTCCAAATCATTTAATTCTGCTTTGATTTTAATAATTTGCTTCCTTCTACTGGGATTAGGGTTGGTTTGTTGCTCTATTTCCAAGCTTAACATGCGACATTAAATTGCAATTTTTCCAATTTGTTATTGTAGGCACTCAGAGCTATAAATTTTCCTCTGAGTACTGCCTTGGCTGTCTCTTAAAGAGCTGGTATTTTGTGCGCTCCTTTTTGTTAAATTTCATAAACTGTTGAATTTCTGTTCTGATCTCCTTGATGAGCCATTGGTGATTTAATAATGTGTTGTTTAATATCCATGCATTACAGAGTTTTCATTGGTGAAGATTGTTGTCAGTGCCAGTCTGATGCCCTTGTGGTCTGAGAGAATGCAGGGAATGACTTCAGTGTTTCTGAATCTGCACAGGCTTGTTTTATGCCCTAAAATGTGGTCTATTTTGGAAAATGTTCCAGGTACTTCTGAAAAAAAGTATATTGTGATGTTGCTGGGTGAAATAATCTGCAGATGTCTGGTACATCTCATTCGTCTATACATTTGTTCAATTCTGAGGTTTCTCTGTTGAGTTTTAGCCTGGTTGATCTGTCCATAGGTGAGAGTGGTATGTGTTTCAATCTATGTGTGGTTTTAGTGAAAGTAAAGTTTGCTTGATGAAGTTCAGTGCTCTGGGATTAGGTGTGTAGATATTTAGGATGGTTATGTCCTCCTGGAGGAGAGATCCTTTATTAGGATGTAATAACCTTCTTTGTCTTTTCTCACTAATTTTAGTTTGAAGTCTATTTCATCTGATATGACGATAGCAACTCCAGCCTGTTTATGAGGGCTGTTAGCTTGATAAACTTTATTTCAATCTCTCACTTTCAAAAAATGTTTGTTTTTTGGGGCAAGTTGTGTCTCTTGAAGACCACAGAATGATGGATCTTGCTTTTTGATCCAACTAGACAGTCTATGCCATTTAATTGGAGAGTTAAGTCCATGGATATTGAGAGTTAGGATTGAAAAAATATTTATTAGTTCCTGTCATTTTTAAAAGCTTTCATTAGGGCCTGTGGCTTGACAGTTCTTGCTGTACTTAGCTGGTATGAGTTTGGGGTGCCATTTCTTTGTCAGTATCATGTTTGTGTTGTTTTCTATGTGTAGAACATCTTGGAGAATTTTCTGTAATGCTGGTTTGGTTGCTATGTAATGTGACTTTTTCTTGGAATAGAAGGGTTTTATTGTTCCTTCAGTTATGAATAAGAGCTTAGCTGGGTACAGTATTCTTGGTTGGTAGTTATTTGTCTTAAGGGCATGACATATATCCTTCCAATCTCTTCTTGCTTGCATGGTTTCTGCTGAGACTGTGGTTTTTCTGATTGGTTTTCCTGTTCTCTTCTCCCTGGCTGCTTTTATGATTCTTTCTTTGGTCTCTATTGCTCCTGTACAGATTATGATGTGGTGGTGGAATGTCCTCTAGTCAGATTGGTTTAGGTTTCTAAAAGCTTTTTGTATCTGGATGGGCCTGCCCTTCTGGATATTTGGGAAGTTCTCTGAGATGATTCCCTGAAGTATATTTCCAATACCATTGACCTCTTTCTCCAGGCGCTCCTCAATACCAATTAGCCTTAAACTAGGCTTCCTAATTCTACCTTGGACCTCCTGATGCGTTCTCTCATATTTCCTAGATTTGGTTTGACTCATTTTCTGTTCTTTCTCTATAACAGCTAGATTATCTTCAGCCCCATAGATTCTCTTTTCTGCATTGTCTAACCTGCTATCAATACTTTCTACTTTATTCTTCCTCTTCCTACCATCCAACTGCTCATTTTTGATGCCTTGCATCTCTTGTTTTAGATCATGTATGGGTTTCTTTAACTCCTTGATTTCCATTTGAGAGGTTAGCTCAGCAGCTTTCCTCTCATTGGACATTTGTTGGAGTTTGGTCAGTTTTTTGTTTGTGGATTCTAAGAGTTCGACCATTTTTCTTTGTCTAGCTTCCTCATGTTCACATAAATCCTTTATTATGACCTCCTTTATGGCTTCCTTGTGTTTACATATCACCTTCTTTATGGTTTCATCTCATTTAGATATGGCTTCCACATGTATCTCTTTCTGTATGTTTTCAAACTTTTCATTAATCAGGTTTATCAATTGCATTTGTATAGAACTTAGAGGACTCTCCTCTAGTTTTGCCATTGACAGCTCCATTACCTGTTTATATTGGTTGGGAGATGCTTTTCCTTGATTTGCCATTTTTCTTGAGTTTCTTCTTCTGCCCATTTGAAAATGGGAGCAAGATTAATCCTGCATATGATTACAATTTTTAATCTGTAACCAACCTAGAGCTCTTTAGTTAGCCAGACAATAGATGTTCACAATTTTAGATCACTTTCTCTCTCTTTTTGTGCACTTATAGACAAATCTAATACCACCACCTGTCACCATTTAATGAAGAAAAAAACCCACAATCCAATCTTTGTTGTATTTAAGTCCCTCTGGACCTACATTGTAATTGAACACCTAGATATACAGTATTGCTGAACACCCATCAACTGTAGATCCATGCAACATAAAAGTTGAAAGATGAACAGAGGACCAGAGATAGAAAAATACTATGAAAGAGGGGAGGTAAGAAATAGGAGTGTAAGATTAATATACTAATCAAGAAAAGTGATGGCATAAGGATAACTGACCTAAGGTGATAGAAAGTAAAATAGTTGAGTACAAAATGTAGAAAAAAATAAGATAAAACTTATGAAAATAAGAAAAGTAATAAGAAGAATATATAATGAAGAGGAAGGTATATCTAGGAGAGATCAATGATAAAATTTTTAAAAAGTAAAAATAAACAAAAAGAAAAAGAAAAACAAGAAAAAAGGTGGGGGGAGATCCCACACAACTGTGGATTAAAAAGCAAGTGACTGTATCAATAAAATATCATTTATATCCAGTCTGTACCCAGTGCTGTCACTATTTTTCTAGGAACAATCACAATCACAGAAGGAAAGTGGAAAAAAACTGCAAAGAATCATAACATTTAAAAAAAAAAGGGTGGAAGCAAATTGGCAAAAAAAAAAAAAAAGAACACATAAAAATGCAAATGAAAAAAGGTAGAGAAAAAAAGGGGCTGTTCTTCAGTTTGGTTTTATTTTCTTTTTTGGGGGGGGAAACGGGTTAGAAACTTGTGTCTCCACTAAATTAGAGATCCAAACACTTCAAAAAGTCTTTTTCTCCTGTGATTTGGCTTTGTGTTTTTTCTGATCAGAAAGAGGATCTGTTAAACAGGAGTGCGGCCACACCCAGGAAGAGGAACTTCTGGTAACCCTGGGGGCGGACATCCAGCTCTGTTGCCTCTGGGAAAAACTGTGCCCATTTGAATGATGGTGCTGCCAGCACCACTTCTCAGGCTCCAGTTGGTTTGGCAGGGTCTTTGCCAGCAGTCAAGTTGGCACTGCTCCCAGCTGGTGGTGGAGGTGATTCCTTCCCAATGCCATTCTGCGAGCAGAAGTGGAAACGTCCATGGAGGTACTCACAATTGCTGAGTTTTCTGTGTCCCTGAAGCTGGCAGGTCTGCGTCAAGGCCAGTGACAGCTCTGGACTCGCACATGCTCTGTGTGGCTCTGCCTGGAGCCGGCAGGTCTGCACTGCTGAGAAGCACTGTCTGCTCAGGTGCAGGAGGGAGGCTTTGTCTCTGTGGCCACTCCAAGTGGCTGGCGCCACTCCATGCTGTCTTCTTGCGCCAGTTTCCTGCCTTTCTCCTCCCTGACTGAGATCCCTGTGGTGCTAAAGCTTACTTAGAATGGATCTTTGTGTATGAACTTTCCCCTATGCTACTAGAACTGGTATCTTGGCAAGAGCTCAGAAAGACTCACACTGAACCACCGCCATCTTCTGCCGATCTCCGCTTTTAGTGTGTTTTAAAAAGTTTGGTTACCTTCGCCTAGATAGGCCTCAAACTCATGATCCTCTTTCCTCATTCTGCTAATTAAGTGGGATTTCAGGTATGTACCACTTTGTACAAGCCCTAATTCAATGTTTTATGTTTTGTGGTGGAGGATAGGTGATTGTTGTTGTTGTTGTTGTTGTTGTTGTTTGTGCTGAGTCTGGGTCTTAAACTCAGGGGTTGGGCTGTCGCTGGGCTTCTTTTGCTCAAGGCCATTACTCTACCACTTAAACCACAGCTATACTTTTGGGTAGTTTTGTATAGAAAAAAGACTCACAGGCTTTCCTACCCAGGTTGGCTTCAAACCACAATACTCAGATCTTAGCCTCCCAAGTAGCTAGGATTACAGATTTGAGTAAAAAGGAAAGATAGAAATAAAGAGATAAATAAATAAAGTGAAGGGAATAAAAGTAATGACCAGTCTTTCATAAACCCTCCCATCAGCTATTCTTCAAAAAATAATATCTGAAAAGAAAATTAGAACACTACCAATTGCAACTCATATAGACAATCAGGGTCAATGTATACACCATTAATGTAAATAATTGTCAGTGTAAACACCATGCAGTCACCATTACCTGAAAAGAAGAAATCCCCATGAGGAATGTCACAATCCACAGATCAATGCCATGTTTATGGCATTAGGTTTTTCCTGCAATAATATTGTGCAAGAGATAATCCATATAAGCAATAACATGCAACCACATCTATTTATTCATTCAGAAATCATCAACAAAAATAAAAGCTGATTAGAGGAGTCAGTTGATTCTAGATCCTAGCTGCAGTCTGGCTTCAAGTTGACTTCCATCTTCACAGTGTAAAACTCAAGAATAAGCTGGTACACTTTTGAACCATACGAGTCTCATGACAGACGGCAGGAGTTCAAGAGATTCAATCAGACCATGCCAATATCCTTTGAAGTCTTGGCACAATGTAATGTGTGTCAGACATAGTCACATTTAGTAGATGACAGCAAGTCAAAGGACTAACTCAATTCCTGACATTGTATTGAGGTATATTTTCTTGTGAGAGATGGAAAGTATAAAGGAAAAAATTATTTGTTGGAAAATAATAGGATTTAACACAATGTTACACACTCAAAGGTCAAACACGCAGTATGTAACTCCCATGTAATCAAATACGGGGCATACCACCCACAACATAATCTTCAAAATATTCTAATTAAGCCTTTTTATGTCAAATTACCAGTTTATAGGGCCCCAAAAGAGCAAGGGAAGAATTACAAGGAAAGAATTGTTGAACTTACAAAGACATGGTGCCCAATCATTGAGTAAATAATTTGTGAGGGAAAAAAGTTGAAAGATAAAATCTCATATGTAAGTGGACAGTTCAGAGATGTGGTACCTGTAGTTATTCACCATAATGTGAACCTCTCTGTGATAGGTAAGTGCTGGTTTTTCCTATAAGTCTAGCTACTTGGGAGTCTGAAATATAGAGGATTGTCTTTTGAAACCAGACCAAGTAGAAAAAGCTCTTGAGACACCATCTGAAAACTAAGCAATAAAAAAGCCAGGCTGGTGGCATGGTTTGAGTGGTAGAGCACCAGGTAAGCAAAGAAGTCAAGCAAGAATGAGGTGCTGAGTTCAAATCTTGGTATCAGGAAGATCAGGAAAATATATTAATAATTATGAAACTATCAGGGAAGTATGAACAAATCTTGCTTACAGGGTACCATTTAGGAATTCATTTTTGCTAACGTTATAGTAATAATGTTATTATGATTGCCAAAATCTGGTTATTATGTCACAAAGATATCTGCATAGAGGAAGAACGAAGTGAGCTATGTTGAAAAATATTCTGAGGATGGCCAAGAATAAAAATGACTATAGGTTCAATTTTTGTGAATAATGAATATTCAAGATACTATTCTTTTCTCTCAGTTCATATGGTTCTTTTTTCCCCTAAGGCAAAAGAAAAATACAAATGGAGAGAAAGAATGCTCACAAACAAAAAGAATTTCTTTTTACAAAAAAAGTATAATCAGTTAAGAGGGGTTTTCAAATCTGGTCCTTTGTTTGAATTTCCACATGTACGCCCTCTGTGATAACTCGGTAACAAAAGCTAATGTGTTTATGTGTGCATCTCAAAGACCAAATAATGTAAATTACAGTATTTTCTTCCAAGAAACAAACAATAGTCCTTCCTAAAATAGCATGGAAAGACTTCAAAACATATAGATTTAGGTTTGCTCAAATAATGCTTTTTATGGGTATTAAACCAGGTTAGGTGAGCAGAAGACTTGATTTCATTAGACAAGAAACAACTCCTTGGTAAATTCCTTTGGTAACTGCCAGTCATTTTGTTTCATAATGATGAGAAAGAATACTCATATTTTTAAGTGAATAAGAATGTGCTTCTGAAAGCACTTATTTTATTTGAGGTTGTGATTCTCATGTGTTTCAGGAGCCAGAAAGAAAATGGAATTTCAAGGGAACTTGCATGTGAAAAGACACCCATTTGTGAATAGGAAGCTCATCTTCTCTGAAAAAAAAGTGGCAATGGTATCTCCCTTGTGCCATTTCAACCTACAGTGCCTTACCTGAAGGAAATAAATATTTTTGGCAGCACTTTAGAATAATAACAGGAAGATGAGACTTTTATAAACACTCCTCTGAGGAAGCATGGGCTGCTAGGAACTGTCCACGTTGTTTAATGTTTGTCAAACTCGAATTCCATCTGAAATTTGTATCGCTAGTAATGCATTTCCAGGTCTATTTCCACCTGGACAAGGATTTGTCACCATTAGGCGTTGTATGGTTATTACTTTGCATTAGCTACGAGATGATGTTTGTGAGCAGGCACATGCACACAAAAGGGAAAACTACTAGAAAGCAATTTCTTTTATTGCTCACTATATAGCAGTGGAGGAATAATTTGGAAATTTTTTTCAAATGGCACATTTTGGGGAAATTCTTAGCTCAACTAGAGACTTGCTTTCTTTGGTGTGACCAATTTCACTGTAGCTAAGATTGTCATTAATTTCCAATGAAGTTATCTCTGGGTATCCAATTGAAAGGTGAAATGTCACCAAAACAATATCAGATTTGAAACAAATAGGTCTCCAGGCCTCTTTATTTTCACAGTGATTTGTTTAGTTTGAGTGAGACTTGAGTGGGTCATGTAATTTAAACACTTCATTAATCCTTTTGCTCTTATCAGAACTGAAAATAATAAAGCTACCTCCCCTGGTTGTGAAGAAGATTATGTGATCCTGGTCTAGTGGTTACTAGAATAGTTAGTTGATTCTCAAAAAATTGTTTTAATTCAGAGCTAATAAAAGTAAATGGATTTTGTAAATTAAAAAATCTAGGATATGGAAACAAGAGATTTATATTTGTGATTGTTGTTCTTAATGTACTATGTGAAGTTATTTCTTTTCTCTTTTTTTCTACTTATGGTTAATTTCATGTGGCTATTGTATCTGACTTTGTAACCTGGTATATTGTATATATATTTATTTGCTTATTTGAAAGATGATTGGGAAGGGGCGGGGGTGGGGGAGGGAAAGGGAAAAAAAAACATAAGAAGAGATACCAAGGTTAGAGAAGTAATACACCCATTACCTGATGAATGTAACTGTATATATTATCCCAACAATAAAAAACTATAAAAAGATAACAGAATTACAACATAAATAAAAAGATAACACCAAAGTAAAACATGATAGGCAGGTATAATCGGATTGTACTGTTTGCCTGGTTTTCAGATGACTTTTTTTTTGTTTCTTGCCAGTCTTGGGTCTTGAACTCAAGTTCTCTTTCCCTGAGCCTGTTTGCGCCCAAAGCTAGCTAGCACCCTACTACTTGAGCTACAGCACCACTTCTGGCTTTTTTGAGTGTTTTATTGGAGATAAGATACCCAGATCTCAGCCTCCTGAGTAACTAGGATTACAAGTGTGACCCAGTGGCACCCAGCTTTTAGATGTCTTCTTGTTATATTCTTATTATCTTTAGGCAGGGTTAAAAAGGAGTTACCATTCACTAAATCAGTTTATAAATGCAATACATCCTGCTCAGTGTCATATATCTTAATAGTGCTTTCCCAAAGACTGGTATTGGAACAATTATATTATTATTGAAGATACTCTATGTCAAAACTAACCATTCTGTCTTCTAACCTTGATTTAGAGCCAGTCTGTTCCTGGTATTGTATTAAACAGGGTCTTGAACTGCTAGTCTAAGAAAACAAAGCCCTGTTATTAGCGATGATAGGGAATGGCTTTAAAACCGTGCTGTGTTTGACAAGTAAAATGCTTTAAACAGCAAAACATGGTAAAAAGAGTCTATCCACAGTATAAATGTATCCGTACTGAGCAGTTACCCTTTCTTTGACAAATGCCAGAGAAACTGCATTACACTTTCCGTACAGCTTGGTTGGCCCCCACAGGCAGCCACACAATTGTAATTGTGTTCTGTACAGAGAGAGTATAGAATCACAGGGACGGTGTATAACCCGGTTTGGCTCTTGGTTACTGCTTTAAATCCAAAACATTCTCAGATCTGGCAAAGATTCCTTATATTTTGAAAGAAGCATTTTTTCCCTTCTTCACTAGAGACTACCTGGAATAAATTTTCAGGTCTAGACAGAAGGTTTTTTGTTTCCAAATTCAGAAGGGAGGAAGATAAAAATCCAGGTAAGAACAAGAAAGTTCTGCAACCTTAGCTCCAAATTGCAAAAGGAGACCTAGCTATACTCAGAGAGGAGGTTAATTTTCCTTCAGATGAATAAAGCAATTAAAGAACATACTTGAGGTACAAATGCATGTGTCGTTTTTCTTCTATGAGTTAGCTCAGAGACAATAGTATAAAATACAATAACTGCCAGCAAGGATAACTACCAGGAAAAGAAAAAATTATATATCCACTGGACCCACCCATCAAACACAAAGATGACTTTCAAGCAGAACATTTGCCATGTCCAATCCCATCTCAGAACTACTGAAACTAAAGGTAATTGATCTTTCATTTCTATGTTAGAGATCCAAGTTGCTGACAGTTTTGAACAGTCATAAGAGCCCAGTCAAGTATCATTCTGCAATTGTTTCCTAATTTCATTGTTTTGTATACAAGAAGCTTCTTTTCTGATATTCTTTACAGACTATACTGGAAACTCTAAGGTCTGTTTGAAAAAAAAACAGATTTTAAAATAAGCTTAAGTCTAGTGCCATTATTGTACTGAGAAAAATATTTTTGTAATCTCAGATCTCAGCAGTAAAATATTATTGTCTCTGAGCCACAAATAAAAGATAAGTTAAATGAAGATAGTGATACATTCATTTGGGCACATTAATTGTGTACATACAACATATATATAAACTGTGTACATGCCAATATGAAGGTATGTTTATACATGTTTGTATTTACAAACACACAGACATATATGTACGGAGAGAGAAGTGGACAATTGGTTAAAAAAGAAAGAGAGAGAGAGAGAAAAAGAAAGGAAGGAAGGAAGGAAGGAAGGAAGGAAGGAAGGAAGAAAGAAAGAAAGAAAGAAAGAAAGAAAGAAAGAAAGAAAGAAAGAAGAAAAGAAAGGGGTCTGAGTCTGGGAGTGTGGCCTAGTGGTAGAGTGCTTGCCTAGCATGCACAAATATCTGGGTTCAATTTCTCTGTACTACATACATAGAAAAAAGCTAGAAGTGGTGCTGTGGCTCTAGTGGTAGAGCTCTAGCCTTGAGAAAACCCAAGGATGGTGCTCAAGCCCTGAGCTCAAGCCCAGGACTGGCAAAAAAAGCAAGCAAGCAAGCAAGCAAGTTCTATATGCCCAGAATGACAGATAAAATGATCAAATTATTTGAGTTTCTAGCCTTAGAACTGAAATGTATTACAATCTTCACTAGCCAAATCTGCCCTTTTAAGTTCCCTTTTCAATTACTCATTACTCATTTACAAGTATTTCTTGAGCTACATCTATCAGATATGATATAAAATCATAAACAATAGATCACTTCATTCAATGATTTGATTGTAAAATACAGAAAACATATAAGTGACAGATTCAGATCAGCACTACATCCTACTAACTATGATATGCATGGTAGAAATATCATATGCAACCTGAAGTGCTAATGGAAAAGTTATTAGATAGGATGAAATGTGCCTTGTGAAGTACTTGCCACAGAGGAAGAAAGCAAAGCCATGGAAAAAATAGCAATCAAAGACAAGGAAAGGTAAGAGGGAACAGAGTTCCACAAAGGAAAACAACACAGACCATCAGTATGGTTTGTGGAGCATTCCATGATTCTCACACTACAGAGGAATGCACACATCTCTAATCCTTTGGGCCAACTGTCAATGATTAAAAACGAACTCCAGTCTACTTGACTATAGTGCATGGGCTGTTTGTCATGAAGCCATAGCATATTATGGGATCAGTACATTTGGGCACTGGAGCATAGAATCAGAGGTGGTACCAGGGACACACTAGAAAGGACAAAGATGGGAAGGTCTTGCATGACACTGACAGTGGGAATCCTAGAAGAGAAGACCATGTTTTAGATGTGTATATCTGAGTCATCTCATGCACACTGCAATTTGAGGAATGAGTTGAATTAACAAATCTGAAAGACACGCCAGCCAGCACTTCACTGCAATTATATATAAATATATAATACATTCATACATAACATATAACATACAATATATAATGAGATATAATAATATATTCATATAGTGTGTGTGTATATATATATGTATATATATATATATACATGAATTAATGGTGGCCCCAACTAAGCTGGTGACAAGAATCACAGCAAAATGTGAACAGATTTAAGAGTCTTCCAAAAGGTAAAATGTCATGGCATAGACAATAATCATACATTGGGGTCAGGAGTGAAGGAAAGAGCTTGGCTTGAACCAGAGACAGGTGTGTGACAATGGGAAGGAAATATTGTACAATCTGTAATAGTTTACTACACAAATATCATTCAATGCATGGTAGATATTTCTCTCTGTTCTCTCCTTTCTCTCTCTCTTTTCTCCCCTCTCTCCCTCTCTGTCTTTTTCTCTCCCTATCTTATTAGTTTTTACTTTTCTAATGCTACCATGATGTATACAATGTTGTTTCAGCACTCAACATCTGATCAAATATAGATGTAAAGCCATTAATGTAGAGATCTTTCAAACCAATGCAATACCAGATCTTCTTCTTGAATATGTACACGTTTCTCACATAAGAGAAAATTATCCCTACTTTAAAAATAACTACATAAATTTAGTGTGTATCCTGTAAACATTTTTCCAGGAAAAATCATGCTGAATGCATGATTATTACATTACTGATATGCACTGAACACACTAAATTTTCCATGAATACATGTAGAATATAGAGTAGCTCTTTAGTTCAGCTGACCAGGTAGATTTTTCAAGACCTATCTTGCTTTCATTCTTGGACATAAAACATTTTGATTTTTTTCAGCTACTTGTGAAGAAGGAATACACAAAACAAGGTGAAGCAAAGTATAAATTGTTTTCTCATGTTTATGATGCAACTCTACAATAGCAGAAACAGTGCTTCCAGACACCACGCACCACCAAATCTTATTTTTCAGATGTAAACCTGGAAGATCATGCTTGCATGAAGGCACACACACAAAGCTTACAGGCTTTGATAGATTAATCACAGGTCTTAAATGTGATAGCGTAGAATCTTGTTTAAGGGCCTACTCAGGAAATGGAACTTGTGTTATTCTTAAACATCTTCTATTGCTGTTTTCTTTTGAAGACATGGCTAGTGTCAGGACATTCCTGCTATAAGACACAATTTTGCACCCTGTCTTCACCTCAATACTGCAGGCATCAGTGAAAGTGTTTATCTACCAAAATTGAAGAAATCATGAAAGTTAGCCAATAACTCCTCCAAAGTTAATATTTAAGGATAATAATTCTTACAATGTGTATATGCATATGCATTTTTTAACCAGGGTCTTCAATATATTGGAATGAACTTGAAAAATATCATGTGAATCTGTATCTTTCTCATATTTTTCTACACTTTAGCAATGTCAGTTCATAAAAGTTTATTCTGAGTTAAAATGTCCTTATTAGTTAAATATGAAAAAAATAAAACCTATCGTGTTGACTCAATAGCATTAGATACATAAATATGTACAGGACTAATACAGTGTTATTTAGATAACAGAGTGATGTGAACTCTAAACCAAAATCTGAATTAATAAAATCTCCGCATGTTGAAGAATTCATGGAAGAAATGTTGAATATAGGGTATTTTTACAAATAATAGTTTTTCCTATAAATAAAATTAATAAAAACTGATTGTACTTCATTAAAGACTCAAATCTATAACTTAGTACTTTTAAGCTGTGAGTAAATCATTATAATGGCTAGTTTTTAATGGGTTGATAAAATTTATTCACTTAATTAATAACACTGGCAATTAAAAACCTAATAAAAGGGAAGGCATTTTCTCTTCCTATTTGAGGTAGCTTTTTGATATAAAATTATGTTTTATAATTGGCAGTAGGAAATAAGGTTTATTAATGGTACAGAAATAGTCTAGGACAATGTCTTGTCATTTTATGAATTTTTCACTTTCAAATATACTTTTTCCCATAAGATCTATTTTCAGTAAAATATAAATTAGAACCTGTTCTAGAAATACTTAACAGTCATTATTTTTTTCCTTTTACCCTATATCATAATAGGCATAGATAAATCACAACACTCCACCAGAAAAGTTCAGAGGCATGTTATATCTGTCAATCAAATCTGCTAGGAAACTGAATTTTATATGAGATTTTATTCACTTTAAAGACATAAGTACCTTGTAGAGACACTCAACACTCTCACATCAAGGAAATAAAAAGAAAACCCAACACTTTCACACTAAGGTCCCAAATCTACAATAGGAACCAAATTCTTTACTATTTATGGAGGGGCTTTATAATCTCATGCCGTAAATTCAGCAAGTATCCTTTAAATTCCTAAGTTGGTGCAGACATATGTAGCTGTCAATCACACCTACATACGTGTTCATCCTTTCTGCCCTCCATTTCTCTACCCTAGTTCAGCAAAGAAATATCATTATTCATAACAGAAACCGAAAGGGCATTTCTGAATCTCTCTTTTTTGAAGTGGAAACAATTAACATCACCTTGAAATGACACTGAATGGTTTGAAGATTGGGAATATTCATACTTAGAGCCAGAGTAGAATCGGGAGATTTAGTCCTAACGTCATGATCCTTGCTCTGTGAGTCCATTCACCACACCAGATGCCATGTATGTGTCTGTCTTGTGGTACTTAAAGTTAGGTCAGAGGATTTCTGATAGAGTCTCCCTAGGTAGCTTAAGCTGTTCTTGATCTCATGATCTCCCATGCCTTGGCATCCAGAGCCATACAAATATATGTATATATACTTTTTACTCCTCTCAAATTAACTACGGATACCCTGCTGCTGTCGGGAAGTCTGGCACATATTTTCTAAGCTGTATGCACCACATAAACGCACAGGAACTTCAAGGGATGGCTTTTTGCTGCCATAGATACATTCTCCTGGAGAGACAAACAGCTCACAAGAATACATTGAGCATCCCAGGGCGCTTAAAGCCTTGATCACCACACTTGAGCTCACCACAGTTCACAACAGGAGGTAGCTGTGAAGTCATGACAGTACCAGAGGATTTGCTGCAGGTAGTTTTCCACAGTCATGATTTAAGATTGCAGCTTCACATTTGTTTAACTCTCCCTCAGCTGCCAAGTACCACAGGCACTGTCTGTGCATACTCTACATTGGGCAAATTTAGACTTTCTCTGAGAGATTTGTGTCTATTTTATGGCAATTCACGATAAAATGGACGTATATCTACATATAACTTGTACATTCATTGCACACCTAGCTTTTTAACCAATTCTTTAAAGATTTCTGGATTATGTGGCTCCACTTAGGAGGACTGTCAGATTTTCAGGAATCTGAAAAAAATAATAATTTTCATGTTTATAGTTCTGATTAGCTCAAACCTGTTTTATTCAAGAGTAAATTGCATACATGTTCACTAATAATCAATGGATACCTTTGGAGATTTTCCAGTGATTCCTGAATTGTAACAGCTTATATAGCATTAGATACTTGTAGTTTTAAATATAGAACCTTCAACTGGCTATCTCTATTTTGAGAAAACCAATTACTTAACACATTTTCTTTCCTTTATAATCAAATGGCTATCCTGACATGTTGTTTTTCTTTGAGTTTCTGATGTTTGATATATTTTTCCAGGTAAGAACATACAATTGTGTTGCAAGATGGTAAATGTATGTGACTTTGTCAGGAAGATATCAGGTTTCTGGTAATAATAAACAGTGCTTCTAATATTACCTATAGAGATCATACCAAAACATTACAGAAGTGAGGCTTTTCTAGGCACAGTATGGCTTTTATCTTAAGCATGCAGCAAATAAGTAAAAGCAACTCAAAGATTGCTATGCCTAATATATCTTCACCTGATACTACCCAATATTTTAACTTAAACCTTAACTATGTACTCTGTGCAACATGTTTCCTAATGTACCATGAGAGGTAGAATGATAAATGATATATCCTCATGCTTACAAATTTCTTCTAATTGCATGAAATTTGGGTATTGTACTATTTTACACCATGTGGTTAAACCATAATACCTGATATTACACTTGTACAACCTCTTCAGAAGCCAGAACTTTATTTTCCCAATTAATCTGAATTACTTTGTCTTTTATTGAAGCAAGAGCATTTTATACATTTAAAATACCAAAAAACTGAAAGAAATGTCAATGATTGTGAGCACAGAGAAATATGTTTTATTCATAGGACCTCAGTATTGTAAGATTCCCAGGTAGAAAGATTTCTGGACAACATCCACCCAATCTAATACTTCCCAGCTTCACAATTACAAATACACCTGTGGCATTCTTTTAGTAATATAGATTCCTGACTCTAGCTCCTAGAAACTTGTTCACTGGGTATGGGGGAAGCAAGCAATACATGTGCTATAAAAATCTTCCCAGTGGTTCTCTTAATTTCACCAACTTTAAAAATGTAAAATTAACTTAATTCCTGGATCTATTATGTAATTATATTCTGGACTTCTTTCCCAAGAGGGTGTCATTTATCATAAGCTTTAATGAATATGGGGTAGGACGTTGACTCTCAGCAACAATAAATATAATGCTGTCGGTATATCTTTTTCATCTCCCTGAATGAATGGGTACCTATCTATGTATACATATGCAGTTAACACAGTCTCTAAAAGGAGTACTGCAATATATTTGAGGACAGAGACCAAAGTCCAGAATTGTTTCTTTATTGGTACATAATCCATTGTATAGCTTAAACCTTAATATTTAAGAGAAAGTTATTAAAGTCTGTACTGGATTGAATGAAATCGTTCTAGTTTTATCTGTACTCTCTCTAAAACACTGTCCCAGGTTTTATAGTTCCAGGGAAGGTAACATCCTGGAATTTTATAAAGATACTAGATACCAGATACTAGAAATACAAGCCTAAATAAGTCATCCTCTTCCTTTTCCTCAAGGCTTTTCAATTTTCACCTACAGAAAAAGATACAGACATTTGTAGATCAACATGACAAATGCAATGCCAAAATTAAGTGTGGAAGAGACGTACAAAGTGAGTGGAAGACAACTAATCTAATTGTGTCTGAGGTAAAAGTGAAGGTTAATGAATGCTTTCCAGCCAAGGTACTGGTGAGATCTGTCTGGATTGCCTAATGACTGGATCTTTCAATCTATACACCCTGCAAAATGAGTAAAATAAATTAAGTTCCTGTCCCATAGGATAACTTTCTAAGTATATAAAAATCTGACTCTCCAATGTTCTCCATAAAATAAGATCACATTTTCATAATTCCTTGCATAAAATTATACACTTTTGTATTCATTACATATCATACTAAAGACCCAGGATTATGATATAAACTAGATTCTCTGAGGGCAAGGAATACCATCTTCCCAGATAGCAACATGCAAGCATACAAATTGAACATAATTTCTGGAGTTTGAACTCCAAGTAAATAATGCAGAAACTAAATAAAATACGGCCCTTTCCCCTCAGTGTGCTAAACAAAATTGATAGCTAAAACATGACCAACAAAATACATGGATAATTGTTACTAGGTCACTTAATAGTTATTTCCTACTATTGTCAAATATGCATCTGATGGGAATTTGCAGGTAATTCCATTTATTAAGCTGAGAATTGCAATGGCACTCAATATAATTTCTATGGGAATAATTCTTACCTATTAAATCAATGAGAGAGCTGAGATAGGTAGATAGAAATACCGACAGATACCTGGACAGGTGGTATGTTAGATGTCTAGTGACAGAAATATTAACCATGGTAGTAAAATATATTATTCTGACTCTAAAGTCTGTATTTCCATTGTTTTCTAAAGTCATAAATGGAATACATTTCAATCGTGAAAATGATATGTTTCCATTTATTCAGATAAATTTGGGGAAGTACATTAAACTTTTCTGAAGAACAAAATGAACTTCAGGTGGCATCCTATATCTTCGACCCCCAGGGTGATCAAATAGACCCAACATCTGCTAGATAGCCATTAAAACCATGCTTGAAAATCACACAGTGTATGAATTTCTCCTGGGAGATTTGCATCGAAAATGAGGACAGAAATTGTATCCTTTAATCTAAAGCATCTTTGACAAGCCTCATACTGGGAATGCTTGGGTAATTAATCAATGAAACTTACTAATCTCATTTCCTGAACATACATCTGTCCTACACTATCCTCCCTTGTGGAACTACGACTAGAGTTTGTCAAGTATATGGAAAGGATAAATTTAAGATGAATAAACCTAGTGCTCAGGTGTTTGTCTAGACTGTATAACAGATGCAAAATGAATAAATAGGAAGCTCTTTGAAGGCAGGAATCTTTTGATACAAGCATTAGCACAAGTAAAATATTTCATATATTCTCATGGCTTCATTAATTTCAGTCAAATACATACTGGTGATCTTGTTCTCTAATTGGGTTACATTGCTGATCTACCAAATGGCTACCCAGCTCATTGACAAAGGTGATACCTTTAGTCTATGTGGGCATCCCGTTTTACCTAACTACTTAAGATTCAGTGTTAAAAATAGTTATCATTTTTTTCCAGATAAACTTACACTCAAAATTAATTCCATGAAGTAAGCGAGTCATAAAGATGGCTTCTGAGTTCTGAATTTTGTATTAACCAATATGAAAAACGTTGTCTTCAATAATACTTTGCATGTATGCTAGAGGAGATAGGTGTGGTTAGGCGAGATAACGGAGAATGATGGAAGAGATGACACTGACTAAGATACATTGTAGTGATATAATATGTAGAATTGAAACCTATTTGAACAACTACTTAAGAAAAATAAAAAACAATATTCTATATGGTTAAAATTATGACGACATCTGAACACCTCTTATACAGATGACTGCTCTACTCATCAGTGAATTTTAGGTCTTATTATACAAAATTCAGGCTTTTAGTTTGTACTGTGTAGCTTCACCAAACCAATACTAGTTTCTATTTCTTCACAGGTTAGTGTATTGCTATGTTACCTGGCTTTTGCTGTTATTAACATAGCCAGAGAAACCTGTTCTAGAGCATTGGTAGGTAAAACAGGGAAAAATGAGGAGAGGCTATACCCAAGCAAAAGTTTTCAAAGTATTGATCTAGTACTGGCAACATCAGTATCCTTTGAACTCAAGTTAGGCATTCAACTTTTCTTCTCACAATAGACCTACTGAACTGGAAACTCTGGGCTGGGGTCCAGTCACCTGTATGTTAACATATTCTTTTGATGTTTTTCAAACTCCCCATCCCTGAAAACCACTATGCCACAAACCAGAAATCTGAAAGACACTGCATTTAGAGAACAAGTTCTTCAACCTGGGTCAACTTTAGATTAAGTGTGGAGCACAGTACGGCTTGAGGATGAAAAGACAAGTAAAATGACCAGATGTTACATGAGTCTCATATGGAATTTATACTGTGTCAGTTTGGATGACAGACAAAAGGTTAATATGTAGGGAAATCATGAAGTACTTGTTTACATAACTCTAGGATAAGAAAGCAAGGCTGTAATTGGCTGAGGGACCTGATGACATCACAGTTACACTGGTGACATCACAGTTACAAGAGACTTGGAGATGCTAAGAAGCAACATTAAGTAATAATGGACTGAGTGAGAAGATGAAGACTTTTGCCTTAGCTTTTTGGCCATGAGTAGATGTTCATCTATTAAAAGCATTAAAAATACCCAGAAGGCTGCATTTATGTGAAAAAAATAAGTCAGTTCAGCATTTGTTCAATTTCCTGAGGACTTCTGCAGGTGAAGAACTCTGAATTCTGGTAATCACTTGTTTAGCAAGTCATCTAAAATTTTGGGAACCAATGAGATTACCTTAGGAAAACTGTGTACAGCAATAAAACAGAGAAACACTGAAATTGCTGACCTATTGTAGACCTATTACAGAGAGAAAAAAAAGTCTCAAAAGAATGTGTAGTATGAGGTTTACACAATCTATTCGTTTATTTGCTAGCTATAGAGATATTTAGCCTTTCAAAAAATATGGCTAACCTGGAACATGCAAGGTTTGTGCAATTTAAAGATAGACCTGGCTTTTTAAAAGATAAATGTTAAAATGAAGCTAAGAAAACTGCAAAGCAGCAAGATTTTTTTTTGTCAGTCAAGGGGCTTGAACTCTAGGCCTGGGTGTTGTCCCTAAGCTCTTCAGCTCAAAGGTACCGCCCTACCTCTTGAGCCACAGCACCACTTTCTAGTGGTTAATTGGAGATTAGAGTCTCACAGACTTTAGTGCCTGGGCTGGCTTTGAACCATTATCCTCAGATCTCAGCCTCCTAAGTATCAAGGATTACAGGTATGAGCCACCATGCCCAGCTAAGCAGCAAGATCTTTTATGAGGCAGAAATTATAATGACAAATAGAATAACAATATGTACACAACAATGTCCTTGAAATAATAACAAAACAACTGATATAAAGGACAAGTTTAGTAATCATTTTGGCAATGAAAAATAATCATGCAGAGACAACAGTCTAAAGCCAGCTTGCTCAAAGTATATTCATTGGTATTCCCCATCTCCCTAAATGAACACTGCATACTTTCCTAACTTATCCAATATCTTATGTTTCAGTACATTCACTGGAAAGGAATTTACAATGAACAGAATTTACTGGTATAATGACCACTGGGTCTCGGAAATACTGGAACAAGCATGCTATGGAATATTACTGTAGAACTAAATATACAACCATAATAAAACACACAGTCTAAAAGAAAGTATGGTATATTAAGGGAGGGAGAAAGAGAGGGTGTGACCTCATTCTTATGCAGATTTTATCTGGAAGATTTTTTTCCCTAAACCAAATTCTCTTATCAAGAATACACCACTGTGTAAATATGTGTGTGTGTGTGTGAGAGAGAGAGTATGTGTGTGTGTAAGTGTGTGTGTATGTATATCATTTAAATCTGGCCTTTGCTACTTCCCTGCCCTTCTACCCCTTCCACACATATACATACACACATGACAGATACACACACATGCATTTTAATGTGGGAAGGCAGTATAGGATGGATTAGCTAGATACTCATGTCTCTTTCTCTCCAAATTAAAGATAATGAGGTCATGAGTGTAATTACTGAAGGAGTTAGGAACATAATTACTGAACTACTCTCAAAACATGTTGGCAACTGCAGTACAAGAAAACTCAGTGTATTGCTGTCAGAACCACTTGGAACAGGATAAGCATCTTGTGTTTGCAAACCTAGATGCTATAACAAACTTTCCTATTAGCAAATTACCAGGGTGGCTTGCTGCCTTCCAACCAGACCTATTTTGTTATGAGGAAGACCTCAAACAGGAATAAGCTTAAGCTGTGGATGTTAAACAATATTTGAAGGGGTGGGGGGGATTAGGAAGGATGATAGGTTAGAGCAGGCTCCTGCTGACTCGTGATACATTTCATGATTCCAAACCCGACCACTACAAACACCTCTCCTTTCATCTTGGACATTTCAGAAAAATTCATAGCAGTTTTAATATTCTTTTGCTGAAGCACAAGACTTGGGGATTATAGACCAAGACTGGGGAGGGAGGTGGTAGTGGAGAAGCTGTAGTTATGATAGGTATTTCCCCAAACGTAGTCATGAAGATCCACAAAGCACACACCCACTGGAGTGCCACGATTTCTGTGAATTCTCTGTTCTCTGTTTTTACAAGAGGGGGGAAAAAGAAAAACAAAAAACACTCTATTTCCAATCACTGTCAAGAGTCGTCTAGAATGTGGATTCTTACCCCTGCTTTTTCCGCCAGGCCCCACTCTGCTCTTCCCGCCTCTTCTCCCCATTCCTTTATGACGTGTGCGCACACGTGGTCCGCTAAGGTCACCAGGGCAGGCACAAAGGGCACAAGTGCTCAAACGCTGTTGGAGACTCAGGCTGGCTTGGGCTCAGGTCCTGTTTCTCCAACGCCAAGGGACCTCGGGTAGTGAGCCCTGATTTTTCGCCATCACTCACCATGGCCAGCCAGTTTTGCCTCCCTCTCGCCCCGTACCTCTCTTCCCTGAAACCTTTGGAGTCGAACCTCAGAGACATCCAGGCGGGGATGTCCCTAGCCATCCAGCGCAGCGACAAGAGGATTCACCATGCTGTGGTCACCGGGATCAACAAGAAAAACTCTTGTGTCACGGTCGAGTGGGTGGAAAAAGGAGTCAAAAAAGGCAAGAAGATTGACCTGGAGACCATCTTTCTCCTGAACCCCGATCTGGCATCTGCTGAGCACCAAGACCCAGGCAGTCATCCTTCTCACTCCATCGGGGATCAACGTACCACCGTGGGCCCTTGGGTTGCCCTGGCCCCCCAGATAAAGGAAACCCCCTGTGGGGACAGTCCCTCCTTGGTGCTCCCCAGCAACCCTCATCTGATGAAGCAGCGCAAGTCTCCCTGCCTGAGGGAAATCGAGAAACTGCAGAAGCAGCGCGAGAGGCGCAGGAAGCTGCAGCTGGAGATCCGAGAGCGACGCGCCCTGGACGTCCACGCGGGGAAACTCAACTCGGAGACGAAGCGCATGATTGACGAGTGCCGCAGACACCTGGGCAGCAGCCAGGTGCGCAGCCCCGACACCCCCGAAGTCCACCGGATCTGTGTGTGCGTGAGGAAGCGGCCCCTCAACCAGCGAGAGACCAGCATGAACGACCTGGATATCATCACCATCCCCTCGGAGCGTGTGGTCGTGGTGCACGAGTCCAAGCAGAAGGTGGATCTCACCCGCTACCTGGAGAACCAGACCTTCTGTTTCGACCATGCCTTTGACGACTCGGCCTCCAACGAGTTAGTCTACCAGTTTACAGCCCGGCCCCTGGTGGAATCCATCTTCCTCAAGGGGATGGCCACGTGCTTCGCCTATGGACAGACAGGCAGTGGAAAAACTCACACCATGGGCGGAGCAGACCCTGGAAGTCTGCAACCCCGAGACCGCGCCCCAGGCATCTACACCTTGGTGGCGCAGGATGTGTTCCTCCTGCTGAAGAAAGCCGCTTACGAGAAGATGGATCTCAGGGTCTACGGGACGTTCTTCGAGATCTACGGAGGCAAGGTGTACGATTTGCTGAACTGGAAGAAGAAGCTGCAAGTCCTGGAGGACGGCCATCAGCAGATGCAAGTGGTCGGGCTGCAGGAGAAAGAGGTGTCCTGTGTCGAGGAACTCCTGCGCCTGGTGGAACTGGGAAACAGCTGCAGGACATCCGGACAGACATCTGTCAACCCCCACTCCTCCAGGAGTCACGCCGTCTTCCAGATCATCCTCAAGTCCAAGGGGAAACTTCACGGCAAGTTCTCCCTGGTCGACTTAGCCGGGAATGAGAGGGGAGCAGATACTGCCAAGGCCAACCGCAAGAGGCAGCTGGAGGGGGCGGAGATCAACAAGAGTCTGCTGGCCCTTAAAGAATGTATCAGGGCCTTGGGTCAGAACAAGTCGCACACTCCGTTCAGAGCCAGCAAACTCACTCAGGTGCTCCGGGATTCCTTCATAGGCCGTAACTCTTCCACCTGTATGATCGCGACCATCTCACCGGGCATGGCCTCTTGTGAGAACACCCTCAACACCTTACGTTACGCCAACAGGGTGAAAGGATTAGCTCTGGATCTCAGGCCCTGTCACCAGTGCCTCTCACCCCTGAGACCCGAGCCACTCCAGATGTCAGGAAAGCCAGCGAGGAATTCCCATGCGTCCCTTCAAGGGGACCGTGGAATGGTCACCACGCCCCGTGTGCGAAAGGAGCAGGCCAGGCAGAGCCAACACACTGTCATCTTATCCAAATCGCTCATGAAAGAAGCAGCGACGACATGGAAGGAGGCCAATCGGTGGTGGGATAACATCCAGGAGATGACGACGGGGATGAACTGGGAGCTGGATATCTGCATCGCCCAGTCGTTGTCCGTCTTGGATCAGAAGATCGACATCCTGGCGGAGATCCAAAAGAAACTCAAACTCTTGCGAGCTGATCTCCAAAAGAAGAGCAAGATAGAGGGAAGCCAAGGGCAAGAGATCAGGACTGAAAATAACGGGTAGCGTGAGTTCGCAGGTTCTATCTCTGTTAGGGGGAAATCTGTCCAAAGTATCTAAACATAAATATCTTCCCCGAAATGCTGACAACACCTTAAAGCACATTGGTCAAAACTGTGGTGGTTCCTTTGTTTGTTTGTTTTTATTCTGGAAGCACATTGGTTCCCAACAATTGAGCTCTGGCTTGAGCTCTGGCTTGAGCACCCAGCTTGGGTTGTAACAACTAGACACCTGTTCATTCTTACAACTGGAGGGATGGGAAGGTTTCTAAGGCTGAGCAGAAAACAACTAAGGAAGTAAGTTACAACAGCCCTCCTGTAGAAGCCAGTTAAGATAAAGAAAATCAAAGCAAAGCTGGGGGGTGGGGTGAAGGGATGGCTTGCACCTATAATCCTAGCTATTCAGGAGGCTGAGATCTGAGAATCAAGGTTCAAAGCCAGCCTGGGCACAAAAGAACCTGAGACTCTTATATCCAATTAACCTCTAGAAAACAGGAAGTGGGGCTTGGCTCAAGGGGTAGAATGGTAGCCTAGAGCTGAGAGACAGCACCCAGGCCCAAAGTTCAAGTCCCATGACCTACAAAAAGAAGAAGAAGAAGAAGAAGAAGAAGAAGAAGAAGAAGAAGAAGAAGAAGAAGAAGAAGAAGAAGAAGAAGAAGAAGAAGAAGAGGAAGAAGAAGAAGAGGAAGAAGAAGAAGGAAAAAATCAAATGCACTCAATGCACAGTTAGCAAAGCAAACAATGGTGAGTTAAAAGGCCTAGACTATAGACATGACAAAGGCAATTTTTGTGATACCTACTCATAAATCTTAATCTGCTGCTTTAAGGTGTATATTCAAATTGTTTCTAAGATTTTGTCATTTGGGGAAGAGAGAGGGATTTTAAAGGATGTGTGAAAGGTTAGAATTGAAAGAAATTTTCTGAAGCCTTCCAGGGAGTTGAAGTATATATATATTTGTATATCTGAAGAACACACTGTTTTCTTATTCATTGATTACATGCAACCAAATGCTTTGGTTGGATTGCAACTTTTCCTTGGTAAGTGGCCATTATCTTTCCACGGATTTGAAAATTATTCTTGTGAGTACATATGGTTCTGGGAATGAGGTGAAAACATGTAGTAAAAATTTTATGTGAACATCAGAAAATATTATTTGTATAAAATAACAGAAAATAAATTAATTGGACTCCACTAAAAGAGAATGGTTGACAGTTTGCATGGATGCCCCGAAGTTAAAAAGGAGCATTGTAAAGTAAATTAAGATTTTAACAAGATGATTGCAAAATTGTCAGAGCTCCTAAATGGAGAAAAATAAATACTTTTAGTACTTTGAAAATATCCATTTAATGCACAAAATTTGACATACTAATTATAAACTATGCCTATCTATTAATTAAAGTAGCTTTTCTCCACTGTTGTGATGGGCAAGCTTATTGTAATTTGCTGCAGGAATTTACAACTTATAAAAATTGCTTTGAAAACTACTAAACACAGGATTTCATAGTGGCAAATATTCCTTCCCAGGATAAATTCATGATAGAAGTTCTACACAACAGTAAAATTTAATTCAGAAAAAAACTAGTTTTAACCATCTACATAATGAAGCAGAATGGGGCCCTAGACAAATATTTGTGTTCTAGTTAGATGAATGAATCGTTTTTTTTTCTTGCAATTAGATTACAAGTTTAAAAAGCCATTCTATAAGTGAGATATGATTTCTAACATGTTTTGCTTAAGAAAATATGACAAAACTCATTTTTGTTTGAAAGTGTTGGATATTACTTTCATATCTGTCATTTAGAAAATATTGCTATAATTCTTTTCCCTCTCCAAAAGAACAATTACTGGTAACAATCCTTAACACATCATTTTCATTGAAATGCAATATTTTCTGTTCAAGGCTTTTCCTTTTCTAATCTTAAATAAGTACAGTCTCAGAAAATAGAAAGCAGAGTTTTCATGGCTTAAACAGATATTGAACCAACACCTCCTGAAAGAAATGTTCTCAGAATTTCCTACCTGATAGGTTTGTTATGGTCTGGAAATACAAGAAAATATAAAGTTGAAACGGGGTGGTTTTGTAGGAAGACTGAATACTTTAACATATTTCTGCATGTTTCTTGCCCTTCATAAAAACTAAAAGATTGAAGGAAAAGACCATACTATTTTTACTGACACCTGCACCAACATTTACATCTGGCTTATAGAAGAAAATATTTTTCTGGAGCCCACACACAGCAGAGCTTTAGAAAAGTGTGTGCAAATTTACACAATGCTTAAGGAAGCATCCAAAAAAAATTCTAAGAAACCGTTTCATAGTTAACCTAACTTTCCTATCTAAACAAGAAATCTAGGTTTAAGGAAATGCACATCATTAGAAAAATGTGTCCATTGCTTTGCTGAGGACATCTTCCTATTGCTAATGCCACAGCATCTTGAAAAAAAAAACCCTCAGATTCTTTCTCTCAAAATGGACGCAAATTTGAATATGGCCTTGACTGCATCCCCAAGGTCTAGAACACAATCCATCATTGATGGTTCCCTTAGAACCAGCCTCAATTACATTTCTTTTCATATCTCTTTTCTTGGCTTCTCTATACCTGATTTCCATTTTTTTTATAGATTCCTTGTCAATCAAGTCTACATACTAGCCATTACTTGGATTTAAGATGCAATGAATCATACTCTTGACAAGTCTTTACTTCCTATCCATGTGCATATTCCTTAAATAACTTTTTCTACCTCTTCTTATAATGATAACTTTTCTTGTACTTGCCAGAGTGTAAATATGAAGGCATAAAAATAAGTAATTTAGATGGGTTATGCTTAAAATTACTTAGGAAATAATGAGTGGTATATACTACATTTTTCTTAGAGAAAAACTAGCTAACATTAATATTTAAAAGATTTCAACACAATTTGAGATTTTTTTCTACCAGAACCTTAAAACTCATCTACACAAATCAAGAGTTGTTTATGAAGAAAATTAATCAAATGAAATTATTTCATGGCTATTTTTATTGGCAAAAGAGTGACATCTATTGTTCAACTTTATATAAATGGAATCTTAAAAGAAATGCCACATTTTGTGTGATAAGCTAAGAATAACAAGTTATTTATTTGCATGAAACATAGGGATGGCCAATAATTTATCATTTATTATAAAACCACATTCAGATGACTAAGAATTATTCAAAACATTTAGATAATACAAAAAAAGGAAAAAAGCAAGGCCATGAAAATATGGGATAATAAAATAAGTATACGTGGCTTTTCCTCAGCTAATTTTTTTTTGCCAGTTGTGGAGCTTGAACTCAGGCCTGGTCACTGTCCTTGTACACTTTTCTTGTTCAATTTTATCAAATCTTTATTTTATTTTATTGCCAGGGTAATGTATAGAGGGGTGACAGTTACATTCATCAGGTAGTGGGTGCATTATTCTTGCACATGGATACTTCTCATGTTTTTGTCCCCTTTTCCTTGTCTCCAACCTCTCCCAATCATCTTGGTTTTCCCCCCCTTCCCTATAGACAAATAGAGGAATAGTCAAACAATAGACAAATAAACATATACAATATACCAGGTAACAAAGTCAGATACGGTAACACATGAGATTAATCGTAAGGGGGAAAAAGAAATAACATAATACATTACAAACAACAATCACAAAGATAAACCTTTTGTTTCCATATCCTAGAGTTCATTTTGTTTAGTCTCCTTGTACACCTTTTGCTCAAGGCTAGCAATCTGCCAGTTGAGCCACAATGCCACTTCCCAGTTTTTTCTGTATATGTGGTCTGAGGAATTGAACCCAGGGCTTCATGAATGCTATGCAAGTACTCTATACTCCTGGCTCTCAGGTACATTTTTTTAAACACATATATTGGCCAAATATATATTACTAAATTTTGTAAAAGCCCAAACAGTTCTGATTTCAAGGCCAATTTCTATTCCTATCTTCTGTTAAATAAATCTATAAATTTAGACCACTTCTTGGAAAATTCATTTTGTGAATTTCCAGATGATAGATACAAGGCAACACTTTTTTTGGGGGGGGGAGGATTGGGTCATGGGGCTTGAACTCAGCCTGGGCACTGTCCCTGAGCTCTTCAGCTCAAGGCTATCACCCTACCCTTGAGCCAAGCCCCACTTCCTGTTTACTACAGGTTAATTTAAGAGTCTCAGGTCCTTTTGTGCCAGGGCTGGCTTTGAACCTTGATCCTCAGATCTCAGCCTCCTGAGTAGCTAGGATCACAGGCAAGAGCCACTGTGCCCGGCCAAGGCAACATTTTTATGTCATGGATAAACAAAATAATTCTCTTCACTGACTTTCACTTATTATGTGTAGAAAAGCATAGAATATTTGTGAGAATAATAAACACTAAATTTAGAATAATGGTCTGCGGTGAGCTCCTCGACCAGCGAGGAAGAACGACCACCACTCGAGGATTCTTCTCAAATCATACTTTAATGGAGAGCCTTTTGGTTGAAGGGAGAGCAGGAAGCGAAAGGGGCTGGGCAGGGAAATGCAGCTGCTTATATACATTCAAGGAACAAGGGGCTCTCTACCATTGGCTACTCTGTTGCTAAGGCCGTTTTGAGACTCGGGATTGGTCACGCCCTATTTCGTCATGCGCAGACTGAAGAGCAACTTGATACTTAGTAACGAGTAAAGGCCTTGCACTCACATACCAAATAAGTTACAAGGAGCGAGGCAGGAAACAGGTGCCATCCGGCTCCCCACAATGGTCTTTCTGAAATTAGAGGGAAATGTAACCACTGATATGTGCATAAGGCTTGGACTAAAACTATTTCTTATGCAAAGAAGAGAACATGAAGCAAAGTAAAGCAGACTTAGGGGCTAATACGAATAGCAGATACATTAATTCCCCACTAAATGAGCATACTCTTTTGCCTGCTTTCAGTTTCTTTATAAACAATATGAAAATTCTAGTTCTGAATCTTATAGAAAAATGAATATATTAGTCTTTAAGAGACTTTAGATAACAGGGGAGGAGTTTAATTTTATGAGAATATATGGTAGATAGGAATTTTTTAAAGAAATAATCAATATGAGAAAGGTGATCACATTTGTTGTATGTGAATGCCACATTACTATGACCACATTTATCACATTTAGTATTATCAGTCATCACAAACCAGTAGCAGAAGAAAGTGGAAATCTTGGGGTCCTTTAACAGAATCTGAACATGACATTAAAAACATTTTCTAGGATGTGATCTGCTACATAATGCTTCTAGTAGAAACCAAACCCTAATGTGACTTCAAAGAGAACCTGAGCAGTGGCTCCATCTCCATTGTGAGACACCCTGTTTGCCAGAAGGTGTGTGGGGGGGTGGCTGCTAATGGAGAAGTAAAACTGGATTGCCACTCACTGTGACCAGAGGTATTGGCCCCTGAAAGCACTCCATTCTTTGACTATGAAATATATTATACTTTCAAATAAGATTTTAAAATCAGGAAACTTATCAAACACCTTTTGTGAGATAAACAGAACCTTAACTAAGGTAAGGCTTACTATCATACATTTTCTTTGATATGTAGAATAAGGTGAAAGCAGATGGAAAACTCTTAGGGCTAAGGCACAAGAAGCCTAAAAGAGGAGGAAGTGGGAATGAGATAAGAAAAAGTAACTGGGAATGTTGGTCATCAAAGTAGGAAAATGCTTGCAGGGAAATATCATCATGAAACCTCCTACCTGGTACAATTAATTTACGCTAATCAAAAATGACACTTTCATGTAAGTCATTATGTTAAGTGTAATTTGGAACAGACACCAGTGTCTCATATCTGATGCTATCTTAACTATTCAGGAGACTGAAACATGAAGAATCATGCTTAGCAGTCATCACAGGCAAAGAAGTTTGCTAGGCTCTAAACAACAACCAAAAATCAGGTTTGGAAATGTGACTCAAATAGCAAAGCACAATGCTTGGGCAAGCAAATGAAGCCATAGAGCAAGACACAGTTCTATCCTACTATACTACATATATATATATATATATATATATGTATATATATATATATTAGTATAAAGGGAGAATAACAGTAAAATGAGTGTTTCAACTCATAGGATACTGACAATGGGTGGCACTGATCAAGATACATTTTTTTTTATCATCTGACTTGCTGAATTAGAACCCTACGTACGATTACTGTAAAATAGTTTATTTTTTAAAAAATTCATTTGCTTAAATATTTCTGAGCTTATAAAGCATCTCAGATGAATGTTAATTGATGTTTTACAGACTTCCTCCTAAAGTATCATCATTGTATACAGGATCTATGGAGTAAGGAAATACTAGGGAGGATTTTGCACCACAGGAGATGTTCTGATAGAATGGGCCATAGGTGAAGACAATACTTTAAGAATTCATTCTTTATTCTTCTAAACCAAGGTCTGCACTTTTACTGCCACCTCCCTCTGACTGCCCCATTAATTAGATAGTAAAGTTGGTGGCTTACTTCTAGTGTGTGTGTGTGTGTGTCTGTGTGTGTCTGTGTCTGTGTTTGTGTCTTATCAAAACTCCTACTTTTGCTTTGGGATTACATGGGAAAAAAATCTCAATATTTCCTGCCCTCTGCTGAGTCATTAAGGTCATGGAAAGAAATTTTATTTTGTCTATTTTTACAAGCTGTTTTCCCACTTCAGAGTCAGACCTCAAATGAGAAGACAAGATTATTTTTAATATTTTCAATTTTAAAATTACATATTAGTCTTTTTCTGCTATCACAATTATTTCTACATCTAGTCTCCATAGTAAGATATAATCCCAATTTAAATTAAAATAGCTAAGGCCATACTGACAAGCACATGATATTTTTAAACAAAGTTATATTGTAGGTGGTTTATATTGAACGTTAGAATGAGAAATTAAACGTAATAGTTTCTGCTATAAAATTCTATATTTTAACATCTAGCAGTGTCTATACTTATGTATTGACTCAAAAGCATCACTATTCCCTTACATAATCATGATGTTATATATGTTTGTCTGATCAAAATTAGATATGGGAAGTAGGTTTTATGCATAAGCATATTAACATTTGAGTCTAAAATCATTGAAAACAACTTCAGTATAAATGAACCACTTTGTAGATCCAAGGAAAAATATAAACTTAACAAGAGATTCATTTTTTTTACCCTGTGTTCTACAGCATGTTAGATAGGGAAGGGACTTCCATCAAAACAACATTTTTATAGAAATTGTCTGTAAAATAAGTAATTTGATGGATTTAAAAAGTAATTTAGTGTCATAACAAACAATTTTTCAGCTGAATGCCTTATATTTTAATTGTTTATTTGGGAATCATTAAACACATGCTGCTTGACCATGATAACAATCAAATTAAAAAAACAGCTGCAAATGTAAGTTTTTAGAGTTATTATGTCTTCTTGGAGCCCATTTAAATTCACACCTTTTGGAGAACTGAAACTTTGGCTCAGAGTTTGGCAATAAAAGTAAATCTTAACTTTGAGGATGTTTATTATTTTAAGAAAAATGGCTGTCAAGGACAATAGCAATACTATTTGGTGAAGACAGTGTTAGGGATGTAGAATACATGAGTAAAATTGCAGATGTATCAGTCTGACAGAACAGACACATTATAGCCTACTGCTAGAGCATCCATTAAGAATGTAATATCTAAGTGCCTTCAAGTTCATAGTCTGTGTCAGACAAGACTGAATGGGAAATAGAATACAAAAACCATAATCATATAAAAAATGGAGAAGTTTGTAAGAAGAATACAAAGTAAGAACCAGCTTGATTTTTAAAAGGACTTCAAATTTAAAATCTATAGCTAAATATATAAATATGATGCATGTCAATAATTTCTCATATGCAATGCTGCTTTTTTTTTGCCAGACTTAGGGCTTGTACTCTGGACCTGTATGCTTTCCCTGAGCTTCTTTTGTTCAAGGCTAATACTTTCATACTTGAGCCACAGCACCACTTCTGACTTTTGCTGAGTATTTATTGGAAACCAGTCTCAGGGACTTTACAGCTCAGGCTGGCTTCAAATTGAGAGCCTCAGATCTCAGCCTCCTGAGTAGTTAGGATTACAGATGCTTATACATAATAATTATCTTATATAATCAAATAGGACCTGATATTTTCTAGCAGTCTGCACATTTCAGATTATGTATTTTATTTCTCTTTGTGCAGGTCCTTGTATATGCAATGAAGACAAGAAGAGATCACAACAATGGTTGCAATCACTGTGAAACAGTGAACAGAAATAAAAGTTGGGTATTTATTTGAAATAGGAACAGGAAGGGGGATTGGGAGGGCATAGGGGGAAGGAAATGGATGCAAAAGATGAAGTACCAATGTATGAGAAGTAAGAAAAAAGAATGTATAAATATTATGTCTTAATAAAAACATTTTAAAAAAGGAAATAAAGTTGGGATCTCTGAGGAATTAGTTGCTCCTCTCTCAAGATTGCAAACACTTCTCAGCCCCAGATTGTTGTTTCCACAGGGACTTTTATGTTTTCTGAATAGACCCCAAACTCAGAATGTTTCCTGGATAGTCTCCTACTTTTAAAATATTGACAATAATTATTTTTTGTTTCCAACACAAAGGTTTTATTTCAGGGTGATTTTCTTGTTATTCCAGTTGGGCCACAGCTCTAGCCCCAGAAAGCACAAAATGTTAATCCTACTTCAACTCCTGACACAAATCGCCTGGAATAAATCACTTAGAGATTCTACTTAACAAGCAGTTAATATTCAATGTCATTTCACTAAAGTATTTAATATAATTTCACTAAAAAGATGGATAAATGATGAAAACATAACTTTATTTCCTCTATCAGAGGATTATTGACTTCATCAAAATATTATTTTAAAGGGGTTGGTAAAATTCATATGTTCCGGAGCTAAGTCTCAAATATGTGAGATACCTAGATAATTAGAATATGTTTATTATATAAAACATATAATATATACATATAATAAACCTATTTATATAAAAAGATCAAATTTATTTTTCTTATAGCTAGATTTCCTTTAACATAGGCAGAGATTAATTATTGAGAAAACTTCTATTCTATTCAACTGATGTGACTGTTTTTTTATGGTTGTAGACCGACAGTGAATACTCAAGCCATGAAAATCTATAGATCCTCTGTCTATATATTTATAAATTAGGGTAATGTAGGTTGAATACCACAAGAAAAGTATGTCCATGTAGACTGAAGAGATTACGGAAAACTTTCTTTTCTTTCTTTTTTTTAGTAAGAAGGTCCTAATCATTTTTATTGTGAAAATGATGTACAGACGATATAGTTACCTAAGTCAAGTAATGAGCACATTTCTTTGTGAACAGTGCTATCACTTCCTCATTGTCTCTCATTTTTTCCTCCAGACATCCTACATAGTTGCATACATCATTTCTAACATAGTATCTAGTGAGTATCACTGTTGGTTTAATTCACTCTTTGTCCCACCCCTGTCTGTGCTTCCCCTTGCCCTCCTACTTATAAGACAAAGGATGCAGAAATGAAAAACATCAACCAAAGGGGAAAAATAGAAAAAAAAAAAAGCCTGAAAACAGTACAATAAAAAGTCTTGTTTCCACTTCTCAGAGCTCTTTTTTTTTTGGTGGGTCATGGGGCTTGAACTTGGCCTGGGTACTGTCCCTGAGCTCTTCAGCTCAAGGCTACTGCCCTACCCTTGAGCCAAACCCTACTTCCAGTTTTCTAGAAGTTAATTGGGAATAAGAGTCTCAGGTCCTTTTATGCCCAGGCTGGCTTTGAACATTGATCCTCATATCTCAGCCTGCTGAGTAGCTAGGATTTCAGGCATGAGCCACCACACCCAGCCAGAGTTCATTTTGATAAGCATCATTTTATATGATTATATGCACATAGCTATGGAGCCCTTGTGGTCCTCTCCTAAGAGTATCTTCCTTTGGTCTCATGTGTGACTGTTTAGAGACCTATTTATAATGTCCATGTGTAAATTTTTGCTTCCATCAGAAATAATGATATTAACTCATTCATAAAGAAGTAGAAAGACTTGGAAAAATTATAGTAAGTGAAATATGCCAGGCCCAAAGAAACAGTGGTTGCATGATTTCCCTCATTTGTAATAATTAGAATGTGCCTAGAAATCTCCAAGTTCATGAGTGGGTAATAAAAGACAAAAAATTAACCCTCTTCCCTTTCCCCTCAGATCTGAATGCTGGTCTTGGTGGTCATAATGGAGGGAAAATTATAGGGAAGCTTGCTCAGAAGAGTGCATTGCAGTCCAGCATAGCATGCATGGTGGGCTTGTTTCTAACTAAAAAAAATTAAAAAAATTTTAAAAAAGACAAAAAATTACACTTGGAAATCTTTCTTAAAAACCTAGCATTCAACTACTCAATAAATTTTGGTAGAGATAGCGAATGGAGATTTTTACAAGGGAGAAGATATTTCTTAACTAGTGAATAGTCTAAGGAATGCATATTTTAGAAAAGTGTCAGGTATTTGCATATTTAATTGAATATAGACTGTGTAGAGGGAGATAGCCTGCCACATGACTGAAAAGAGGACTATGAAGACATAATTCACTGGCAACAGGGTCTGCTGACTACTGAAAAGTAAGAGAGCAATATCAAGAGAATTCTGTATTTCAAGCACAATTCTAAGACTTTAGACAGAACCAATAGAGAACCTAGCTGTCATGATGGAATAAAGGTATAGAGTTTAGAAATACAGAGAAAAAGAAGGATTTATTTATATATAGTCCTTTTGTATATGTGGTGGGGGGCACTTAAACACTGGGCCTGGGTGCTAACCCTGAGCTCTTTTTCTCAAGGCTAGCACTCTACCACTTAAGCCACAGTCCACTTCCAGCATTTTGGTGGGTAATTAGAGATAAGAGTCTCATAGACTTTTGTGCCTGGGCTGGCTTTGAATTGTAATCCTCAAATCTCAGCCTCCTGAGTAGCTAGAATTACATAGTCCATTTATGGAGCATACTCTAGGGAGACTTGAAGATGTATTAAATAATAAGAGTCATTAAAATTACAAACACTGACTAAAAATTTTAAAGTTTATATAGCCTGAAGGTTGGGTGACTTCTCCAAGACACAGAATAGGAAAACCCACCCCTATAATTCTGTCACGTTCCAGAATCTGAAAAATCTACCTGGTATCTGTTCCTTCATGCAGAAGCTATATTATTTTTTTAAATTTGTTTATACAATTTTCCATGGGCTTAATCTGAATGGCAATCTAATTTATTCTCTGAGGATGGAGTAAAACAGCTTGTCTCTTTTTCAGAAAAAAATAATACATGGTCTGAATTATTTATTTCTAATTTCTTAAGAAGCTTATAAAATGCAGTATGAAAGGTCAGGATTAATTAAGGAAAATGGTGTGAATTTCAACAGAAGAAATGTATGTTAATTGGCAAAAACCTGCTAAATCCATGACCCTATTGATATTCAACAAATCTTGACTGAATCAAAAAGAAAAATCTTACTCTTAACAAGTTATGTGTTATGATAATGCTGATTTTGGTGTTGAAGTGAATACAATTTTTGAATCACATTTTGTTTTTCTCACAAGTGGATCTCACTGACAATTCTTTCCCTTCCCTGGCAAAGATGAAGGGAATCCACTAAAATGGTCAGAAAAACCCTTAAGACAGTCAGGTTGGGTTTAAGAGAATGGCATGATTATGAAAGTTGCAGACATGCCACAAAACTCTCACAGTCTCCAGACAATGCAACTTTAATGACAATACCTTTTATCTTAATGGCAGCTCAGATGGGCTTCCCATCCATTTAGAAGTTAAGTATTTGTGCTGACGGAGGCTCGCCAGGTTAATGCATGTGGCGAAGACTGAGTGCTGATCTAGGAATCAGATCTAAGGGCTCTGACTCTCAGTTCCACAATCTTCCTTCTCTTCTCTATCCACACTGGCCCAGAGCAATTCTTTTTTTAACTTGGATACTTTACAATACTGCATCTAAGTTGGAACAATGAAGACAAATCCACAAGTTAATGGTCCTTGGAGAATTTATGACCAAATGGAAGGAGACAGCCCATGGAAACAAATACAACCCAATAGACTTTAATGTACTATATGATAAGATAGAAAGTAATTTGACTGTTCCAATCCTTCAACCTCTAGGACCAAGATACCATCCAGTTTTGCAATTCTCATTTGAAGTGTTGCTTCCCTTTGCAAGAGTGAATGCAAGCTCTATGCCAGCAAGAAAGGTGCATGCACAGAGTAATGACTCAATAAGGACATATGAAATAAACTACCGGAATATCTGCAATCTTGTGACATTGTGAGTACCCTATACATAGTTGCTAAATGAATAAAATATGCTACATTCTACTGAGCTAATAGCACATTCTTATTCCTAGTTTTTCCATTTCCCCACATATACAAGAGCAAAATAAACACATGCATTGTCCTTCATAAAATACATACCACTTTTTCTTTACAAAAACCTTTACTTCAGATTGTCTGCTTAATGATCTTCAGGATCTCTTTTGCTGATACCCAACTCTGCCACTGTAGTGCAAAAACAGTTATTGATAGGTGAAGAGATGAGTGAGTTGAATTGTTTTCTGATAAAGTTATTTAAAGAAACATATTTCACTGGTCTCTGATTTGAGAACCATTAAAAACTCAGTAAAGCATTTCCATAAAATTTATTTTGTTATTTTTATGACATTATCATGGTTCTACCCACTTACTTAAAAATAAAAACTGGAACTAATTTTAAGAATGTGTGCTATGCCTAGAGATAGCCAGGGAATAAGCTGGTTTTTTAAAAAATCCAGTAGAAAAATTTAGACTAAAATCTAAGGATAATAGTCTGAAAAACAAAACAGAGAAGCTTCCTGGTTATACTTAGTAAAATAAGCCCTGTATTGATCATAGCATAGGATACTCAGGGAATGGAAAAAAGATGCTGTCTCACTTTCCCTTAAGTTTTATGGCAGTGCTATTAAGGGGGCCTTCAATAAGGAGATCACTAAATTCATTTCTATTATCCAGAGAAAATACAGCAAGTATCATGTTGCAGTTCTTATTTCTAGTATAATTTTCCCAGACTGGTAGCTGGGACAACCTGCCTGCCTCCACTTTCTGCTTGAAAACACACCTAGTTCTTTTTTTTTTTTGCATGTGTTTGTGTGTGTGTGTGTGTGTGTGTGTGTGTGTGTGTGTGTGTGTGTGTATTTTCAAGCCTAGCTTCTGAACACCCAAGTGTGCCATGCCAGAGGATGGATTTCACAGTTAGTGAAATCATGAATTCAGCTGCAACATGCTGATGGCTGCGGGAGTATCTCTTCAACAGCAGAATAAGAATAGAGACATTCTCTAATAGAGAATTAAATGAAATAAAATTATCAAGTGCTTGATATTTTGGAGGTGCTGCTCCATATCTGCTTCTTCTCCTTGGTGCTACTTATAAAATAACAATGTCTAATCAGTTCTCTCTCATTCCTGATCCTGCTCCTGCACACAAGGAACTAGCAAGCCAGTACTTGAAAAACCCTTGTTGTCAACCAATGAATGCCTCTAGCCTGTTATCTTATTGTTGCTATGGGTCCAAGAGGAACTTAAAATGAATGACAGAGGACTGAAGTATGATTTTCATAGAGAAGCAAAATAGATAACTTGAGAAAAAATATCAATGGAATAAATATTACTAGATCAGTTGATGGTTTTGAGGTACCACTATAAATGGTATATTACATCATTTTATTACTAGCAAGATGGCATGTCGAGACCAGGGTTAGTACTGGCATTATTCCAGTATTAAAGAAAAATTTTAAATTTACATACACATTGAAATTGATTCTAATATAATAAGTAGTGAAGTACTCTCTAAAATAGCTATATTTCAAGCTGGGCAAGGTGGCTCACACCTGTAATCCTAGCTAATCAGGAGGCTGAGATCTGAGAATCACGATTCTCTGCACTAAGCGAAACTCTTATCTCCAATTAACTACTAGAAAATGGGGAGTGGGGCTGTGGCTCAAGGGGTAGGGTGGTAGCCTTGAGGTAAAGAGCTCAGGGACAATGCCCAGGTTGAGTTCAAGTCATAGGACCCTCAAAAAAAATAAAATAAAAAAGATTGGGAGCCAGGAGTGTGGCCTAGTAGTAGAGTACTTGCCTAACATTCATGAAACCCTGCCCTGGATTCAATTCCTCAGTACCACATGCACAGAAAATGCCAGAAGTGACTCTGAGGCTCATTGCTAACCTTGAGAAAGTTCAAGGAGAGTGCCCAGGCCCTGAGTTCGAGCCCCAGGACTGGCAAAACAAAAAAGGAGGAGGAGGGATTGGGTAAAATCAAACTTTCTTTACTTTATTGAGTTGTTCTAATGGTACAAATTATTAAATACAAATACAATATTAAATAAAATATTAAATACAAATTATTAAATTCTTAGATATTGTTTCAGGCCACATTCATTTATTACAGGATTAATATAGCATACAGCAACTAGATATGCTGCTTAACATCTTACAGTGTTCGAGACAGATCCAACCAAAAGCAATTATATATCACCCCAGGTCAGGCATGTCATGGACAAAATCCATGTGCTGGATCAAGCTGATATCACCCTAGGGAGATATTTTAATACACAGTGATTCATATTGTTCATGTGTGTTTTCTGATGTAGACTACATCACAGATTTAAACATGTCAGGGCCAGGCAACAAAGCCTGCCTAAATACTCACAAATAAATGAAATACCACCATTTCTCCCTAAGATCTGATCAAACAGGCAGGAGCAGTACTGAGAATAAAACATGCCAAAGCTCTCACAGGGGCATCTAAGCTCACAGCGAGGTGCATAAACCCACACATATGTGCTCACATGTGAAGCAGGCACAGAGTAAGATTTTGGGAGATTTCCTATGATCAGGAGACTCCCGGTGCTTGTGTATGGCTTGCCAAGAACTCAGGCACAGCACACCATGCGGCAGTGATGAAGCTATTCATTAGCTAGCAGGTGGCTAAGCTAATTGATTTGGGAGGCAGTGTGGTCTGATCAGAGTAGGAGATCAAGCTCTGGAGTTGGACAGCTCCTCATCCACAATCAGCCTAAAGTTTGGAAACTCACAGGATGGCACCTTTAAAAATCATTTCTTTGTGAAATCTCCACAGAGACAAGATCTCTCTTCTCCTCTCCCCCCTCCCTCCCTCCCTCCCTCCCTCCTTCCCTCTCCCTCCCTTCCTCCCTCCCTCCCTCCCTCTCTCTCTCTCTCTCTCTCTCTCTCTCTCTCTCTCTCTCTCTCTCTCTCTCTCTCTCTCTCTCTCTCTCTTTCCCTTTTCTTCTATCCCTGCCCTCTATGCCTAATTATGTAACAAAGTCACTAGTCAGGAAGAAAGCAAATTCATCTTTCATTGCCTAAGATAGTCTGGTAATCAAGGTTCATTCATCATTGTTCTCCAATCCAGAAAGAACTGAGATTGAACGCAGAACTCCTCTAGCAGACAACTTTAGTGGATCTCCATACAGGGAAAAGAATATGCCAGGCATACGTGACCCAAATCCAAGTCTTGGGTGGTCTTTTGAGGCACTGTCAACATTTCAGGGTCATGACAGTTAAGTAGCTGCCATTTAGATCAATTTTGACTTCTTTTTCAAGAGTCATTCCCTGGAAACAGTTAAAGGCCTACACTCCAAATACTCACAGCTTCCTACGTAAATACAGCACATTGCAGATTCCTGTGAGCTCAGCAAACACGGTCAGGATCAGCCATCAGTCTCAGTGACATCTTTGTTTAGGACAAAATCCTTGGAAGATGATAAAAGAGATCACAGAAGAAAATATCTCAGAAACTCATAGTCCATCAGCACAGTTATCATCAAAATCTACATTTGGTTTTCATGCTTTGCTGAAAAAGAATATTGCATACAAAATCCTGAAGTGTGTTATGTGTGTCCATGCTGCTTAGAGATTGTTTCTCTCCCGTACTCCCCACCACCTCTCTCTCTTTCTAGAAATTTCACTTATCATACCTCTCTTCCTTGACCAAGTCACGGTTTCTTCATTTGCAGGTTTTTAGATCTCAGGTGAAATTGTCAAATCATCAAGTGGCCTTCATTCTATTTGGGAAATATTTCCTGACCACTTAACTTTAAGGTCTGATCTACGCAGTCTCACAAAACCTTGGTTTTCTCTACCATCATTTAGTAGATAACTGCCTTTTCCTTTTTTCTTGCTATCCTGTGGTATTCAAATCCCACAACAACAAAGTTTCAGTGAACATATATACATACACCACACACACACACACACACACACACACATACACATGCACATACACATATATATATATGTATAAATATGTACGTAATCACCATACATGCTTACAAGCATCTATCATGAGTTTCCATTTCCCTCTTATTTTAATACGTCCCATGAGACTGCAATACAATTAATATACCATGTACGTAAAAAAAGATAGTTGCAAACAAGAAGAAGGTACTGGAATTCCATGTAAAGTTCCTATACATATATATTAGTCATGACATAAATTATTGATCTGTTTGTGCAATAAGGGTGACTGGGTTCTCACACATTTGTGTGACATGTGCTTCCCTCAAATCTTGTGATGAGATGAGCATATTACTCCTCTGATAAGAAAATAAATAATTATTTGTTCATAAAAATGAATTGCTGATACCTAGCGTAACAAGTCTTGCAAATATTAAATGAAAGGAACCAGCAACAAAAAATAACCACAGTGTTTCAATTGAAATAAGTGCAATTCTTCTGATGGAATGTTTTAAGGAAAACAGCTACATACACTCCTTCGGAACGTTCAAATTACCAATCAGGCAGCAGCTTCATTCATCCTGGGTAGGTTCTTTTTCACAAGAAATGCTACTTATTTGGCTATTGAAATCGTTCTAACACACTCTTGGAACCTGTCAAGGTACTGACCGAGTTTTGCACAGACCTAGGGACTTTGCATGAAGCCATAGACTTCAAAGGGCACATCAAGTAAAATGATGAATTCAGAATTGCATACATTAAGTAAGTAACTCCTTTGCTCCACTCCCAATACGGTAGGTAGCCTCAGTCCACATAAACTAGTCACGGAGAAGTCAATTACATTCTCCTTTCCTGTCTTGCATTTCCTAGCTTTGGTCTTATGAAACAACACTGATAAAATTTTAAGGAGTTGTACAACCTGATGTAACAAAGAAGAACGTAGCCAGCTTATTTCTAGCACACTTAGTTCATAAGTGTCCCTTTTTTGGGACATATCACATGTTGAAGAGGTTATCAATACACTGCCTCTCCAGGAGGACAAAGTGCAGATTTACAAGTGAGAAAAGCTTGGGAAACAGGTGTGGAGGGGGCGGGGATGGGCAGGTGAAGGAAAATCAATACAGCAGCTGGCAGCCGATGGTAAGAAATGATTCAACATCTTCCCTCATGTGACCTGAAAAGCCATAAACCATATTGTGTCAACACAGCCCAGAGCTCAACAACTCTTCACATCATGGCGGTGACTGCTGTGAGTCATGAGCAGCGGGGGATTTACCTCCCCTTCCTCCCCCCTCATGAACATATGATCGGAATTGCTGAGTAGCCAGACCTTCTGCTCAGCCACCCCCTTGCACTGTATTCTGATTATTAAATGAAGTGGGGCATAGGTTTGGTAGCAAGGCCAGTGTGTTTAGGTGGGATGCTCAAGGCACTCCTTAACTGCCTAGAAGAGGAACAATATTGTCCCCCCCAACAAAGGGCGTGCTAGAAATGGTCTTTGTTTTCTACATAAAGCTGTGTGGAGAGGCCGTCAAGTTACATTTGTGCCACTGTGCATGAACTGAAGTAAGAAAGCACACAGAGCATTGGCCATCCCCAGGAAACACACCACTAGAATTGGTGAAGATTTTCCAGCATACTTCAGGTGACACATATATGTGGAGTAAGTTTCTCCACAGCTTACTCTTAAAAGATAATTCAGTATGAAAGGGCATGATGGGAGATTCCTGTACTCTGGGGTACTCAGAAAATGGAGGCTAGGGAGATAGTTTCCTGGAATTTGAATGAGCATGAGAAGCTAAGAGTTTTAGTGCTGTGGCATCCATCTGTGAGCTGTGTTCTGGTCAGGTTCCCCATGAGTAGTCAATTATTTATCCACAAGAGCCTGAGGAGCCACTGTACTATTTTATTATCTGTGTTGACCCATCACCTCCATTCTCCTAATGACCCCCCTTGCACATGACCCTTTCCTTTGCTTTACATAGTAATTGATGCAGACCACCACAAAACAGTCCCGACATAATTTATTTTAAGATGTGCAGTTTTAAAAGACCTTATCCTAAGGAAATACAATCCTGTACAAATATGAGAAGATATTATTTATAATGTGGAGTGAGAGCCAGATGCATGAGATTCATGCCTATAATCCTAGCAACTCAGGAGGTTGAGATCTGAGGATTACAGTTCAAAGCCAGCCCAGGAAGGCAAGTCTTTGAAAGAGACTCATATCCATTTAAACACCACCTGACCCCGTCCCGCAAAAAAAAAAAAAAATAGCCAAAAGTGGAGCTTAAAGTGGTAGAACACTGGGCTTGGACAATAAAAACTCAGGCACTGAGTTCAAAACCCAGGAAAGACACAAGAAAGAAAGAGAGAAAGAAAACATGAAAGAAAGAAAGAAAGAAAGAAAGAAAGAAAGAAAGAAAGAAAGAAAGAAAGAAAGAAAGAAAGGTAAACACATATATATATACATATATATATACATACATACATAAGACTGAGAAAATTCAAGAAAACAGTGGCTCACAACTGTAATCATAGCTGCTTAGGAGGCTGAGATTGGGAGAAGTATGATTCAAAGCTAGCCAGGTCTGAAAAGTGTCTATTTCCCAGAGCAAAATTGGTTACAGTACTGTGTGGCTGTTATCCCAGCAATGACAAGCAGTGTATAATACGCAAGCATACAAGTGGGAGGACAGAACTTACCCCTAAAATATCCAGCAAGAAGGCAGACTAGAGCATGGTTCAAGTGATAAAGTGCCAGTTTGAAACGTACAAGATCATGTATTCAGAAGTCATAACCACACACACACACACACACACACACACACACACACACCTTAGAAAAGAAAGTGTTACAGATGAAAATAACTCATTGAGGCATGATGTATCTATACATTGAAATACTAAGTAGCCGTTAAAAGTCATCTTCTCAAACAACATTAATTAGGCCAGCAGAAAGAATTTTGCCTATACATTTGTTGGCAGAAAGAGCCAACTAGATGTCGAAACATGTGCTCAAAAATAGTGTGAGGGTCTCTGTGTGGTTGGCAACGGTTTGCCTGTAACTCACCTTATCTTTTTGTATTTAACATGCATTTTTTCTTTCAAGAAAAAAAGAACATAAAACTCGATATGCGATGCACAAAAGTAAAAATAAGAGCACACCCTTTGGAACGCAGTGCTAACAGTTGATGTGTCGCCTGAATACAAAATCTAACGTTCATTTTCTTGGGCAAGGCAACATTTGACATTGTAGAAATTGCAGAAATGATCAACTGGCATGCAGGGACAACAGTAATTTGTCTCCGGTTTACCTTTCTCGGTGCAGATGATAGTCAGGTCCTCTGTAGAGCTTCTTGTTCTTTCATCCAGATGTTCTGCCCAAGGTTCATGCCATATATAGGTCAGCTACCCATTCAAAAGTCTATTTCGGAGATTGCATGTTTTATTTATGGTTATTATTTTAGATGCTATTTCTCCCATCCTTCAGCCCAGTTCCTGCCAGAATGTTATTTTAAAAATAACAAAATAGTGTGAACCACAGCAATTGTCGTTAGGATACTTTTCCTTCACCTAACTGACACTGTTGACAGGAAGTGAGAATTTGGGCTTGGCCTGAGGTTTCATATAAATAAAATCTAAATGACTCAGGTTTTTTTTTAATTACTGAACTTTGCCTGCAGTAGAATTTTTTGTCACTTCAGCCTCTGCAGGAAGATGCTGACACAGGTGCCAGCCTGTGCCAAATATTCAATTAACTATGTATCAAGGTGACCCTTCTGTCCCAGTGGGTGCCAAGGATGAAAATGAAAGAGAATTCCATTATTTCTCCAGATGGATGTATTAGATAACCTTGCCAGCCATCAAGGCACTTCTGACTTTATAATAATTAATTTGTGATTTTTTTTGCAAGACCCAACCCCTTATCTTCAAGTCTATGGATATAAACTGCAGAATGTAGCAGTACTAATATTTTGAAGCTTTGAACCTCACAGAGGTAATTTTATGTGCCTTAGTTCTTAACAATTCTTAATGCTTAATATAAATGATGCTATTGTCTCCATTTTACAGATAATAAAACTTGAGATTTAGTATATTGAAAGGCTGGCCTGAGGTTACTAAGCAATGGATGGAGTATGTATTGAAACAATAATCTGTTAGCTATTTAGGAGATGGAGTTTACATGTTGATACAGAGTTATGATTGTCAGTTTCTGTGGTTCACCTCATTTTACAATTGCTAATTAATGAAAATCAATAGAAGACATGTTTGTCAGCAATAGTTGCAATTGAAACCCTGACCCTATTAATCATGTAATTCTCCTAGAATTTTATGTTCTTTAGAGAAACCAGCATTTGACATATTTCCTTCCTATATCATAGGTATTTATCTTGGATTGTGTCTCTGGAAACTGAACTCTCAAGGCGACCTTAATTTGTTGGACTTCATCTTTTGTTGAAAACTCAATGGAATTTCTACCTTTCCTTTCTGGTTCCTCAGAAAAGACAGCCATGTTGAAAATGATTTTTAATCAGAGTGATATCTATTATATGCTAGCCTACCTTCTCTGAACTGTACTGTCACTTCCTAACTTCTCCTGTTTCTCTGTCCCTGCCTATGTTATCTAGCTCTGTCTCTATGTCTCCCTTTCTTTTTCAATGAAAATAAACTATTTACTTCACTCTTGGAAACTAATTGTAAGTGCTCAACAACAACTTGTATTGTTTTGTCACCAATTCCTACTTCAACCCAGGTATGGTTTTCAGCCATTAGTTCATTCTCTCTGTTACATTTTGACATTCCAAGTAGCTCTGAGCCTCTGGTTGAAGTCTTTTGGGACTCTGGTAAGTGTAACCGAGTCCATATATTGAGCAGATTAACTACCTTGACTATTTTTGATCTGAGGCTATATTGTGGTATTTGGATGACATTATATAATATAAACATGTGAAAAAAATTGCAATTAAAATACAGATTTGGGGCTGTGCATTAAAAAATCAGAAACCTCAAGCATCTAGAGCTACCTTCTCTTCAGTCAATAGGACATTAAAGAGGTAAAGGGCTATTCTCATTTTGGCTGCCAAAATGATCACATACACTGGTTACCTGCCTAGCCTCAGAATAATTCTTTATATACTTGGTGTGCATACTACTTCTGCATAACCTAAATTTCTTAGTGCTGAGTTTTCCTTCTGCCCATCCTCATTTCAAAATATCTATGAGTAATTGCATTTTTGTATCTTTAAAGAGTAAGGAAAGTCAAGTAGAACAACCTTGACCCTTGAAACCAAGAGTAAAAAGCCCTGGTTTCTGGTTCCTCTGAGACTATCTGAAGTGGGGACCAGATGCCTACACAGCATTTTCATGCCCCAGGCATATTTTTTAATTCCCAGGGGGATTTTTTAAAATGTCACCTTCTTCATCATATCTTCTTACTTCTTCCAAATCAACAGTGTCAATCGATTTTGATCTCTACTTATCAACTAAGTTCTTCCTGTCATGATCGAAAACTTTACGAAACTAAAAATCTGCTGCGACCAAACCAAATCCACTATTCTCTCCAAAAGTGATCTATACTTTACCTCAGCTTTAAAGATAGATTCCCTGTTGTTGCTTCTGCTTCGCAATTTATAAGACACTGATGTAGGAAGAAGGAAATACATTGTCTCAGGCATGAAAAAGTAAACATTACTGGCATTCCATAAAAGTGTTCTACTTGCTAGTGAAGTTCTCAAATAAAAATCAAACCACTCCAAAAAAAAAAAAGGAAGCCTGTAACAAAACAATTACCTGGAAAGTGAGTATGCTCTCTCGCTGGTGTATTTAGAGTTCTCAAAAAAGAATCATTGTAAAAGCACAATGCCTAAAATTTGTAGACCCACAGTGTTTAAATGATGTAATGGGAATTCAAGCAGAGCTTCCAGAGACAGTCCTATTCCTTGCAATGCTATCATAGATTCTCATGTTTTCTGGCTCATTTTATGAGGTTGTCACATTTGAATTTATTTTGCTACACAGACATTTGCTATTACACTGTTGTGTTCTACTTACCTCACCACAAATCCCTATCACCTTCTCTTTTTAATACCTTACTCATTCTTCAACCATTAGTTTATCCACTCCATGTGACAAATATTATGATTGCTTTCTTTCTATGGCCATTGTTTAACTTGAGGTAAACTTGGGGTGGCTGCCCTCTTTTTGAAGATAGGCTAATGTGGCCAATCTTTGCCCTCTTCCCAATTTTAGTAAATTAACAACCGTGTATAAGGTTTCCTAGGTGAGTTGATATAATTTGAGTTTATCATCTGACATGTTTGAAAATAAATATGCATAGAAGTTATAGATACGGTACAAAAACATTTCTGAGATACTGAATCAGAAAGGAGAAAAATATATTATCTCTATGAATGAGTGAAGAAACAAATATTGTCATAGTCATGGCATGCTCAGACACAGTGTTAATGTATATGATACACATATTATGTATAAAGTCATGTTTCTGAACTATGAAATGTGGCATTGCCTCTTCACATGTGCCATGTGTATTCCGAGTGTGTTGAATTTGATCTCTCCTGGTATTCCTTTCCCCTGTTCTCTATAGCTTACTGGTCATTTCTGGTGTTGCTAACGTAGAAATCTAGATGCTAACTCTCCTTGACACAAGGTCAGTAATTGCTAAATGGCCTGAGTCAGAAATAGCAATGACATATTGTCACCCAATTGGCACATCCTCAGAATAATGAAAAGACCATAGGGAAAGGAAGAAGGTTGCTGAGAAATGTGAGCAATCTCTTTGAAGAAATTCTTGTTGGTATAACACAATTTATAGATCTCTCTTCTTTTACTTCTAATCTGGCAGCATTCTAGTTAGTGAACTACTTATTTCTTAGTTAATAATTTAAAAGAGGAAGGAACTTTGATTTGGATTTAAGAGCAATGACTTGATAGATGGAGTCTTTAAAGATTTTTTTGATTAATGTGTGCTAATTTTATGTCTTAATGGAGTGTGCCATTTCACTATGATAGTTTTCAATATATGCCTTTGGATTCCTAGCTCCTGAATTCTCATAAAACATACAATAAGTTATTGTGATCTATAGTCATCCTGCTACATTATCAAACACCAGAGCTTACTCCTTATACTTTACTATGTTTGGATACCTGTTGTTACCCTTTAGTTTAGCTATTCTTGACAACCAATGCCAGAGCCAGTAGGCCACAGAAAGATGACCAGTGCAGATAACATATAATGTGATGAGATAAGTAAAATAACAAAGTACCAAGTATTGACGATTTCCCACTTCATTAAGAGTTTTATGTAAAGGTCATATAAAATTAGATTTCCACATTATAAAAGTCATGTGGGAAGTGCTAGGGAGAAGAAGAAAGACGGTAAGGTTCTTATTGGGTCTCAAATACTTAGTTTATCAGTATAGGCCCACATGTAAACTTCTCTTTTATGAGTGTGTCAAAGCTTGGTGTTTGCTGCTACAAACTGGAAGATAGAAAGATGCTGGCTCCTGAAGTGTGAGGCACACTCTGTGTGCTGGAATCCTCCTGTACTTGACATGAAAGGTTCTCCTGCCTTTTTCAATGCCCTTTTAATTAAAAGTAACAAATCTTCTCATTTGTAAGTGACACTTTCAGAGAGGGGAAAATAATGAAACCTGAGATATAGAGAAAGGCTTTCAAGGATCTGGGGGAGCCAGACGACAGGTAATTGTAATATTCTGGTAAGTGATCCTCAAAGTGAAAACCAAACAGTGGGATATAGAGAAGAGATGGCTTCGGAGTTGATTGGGAGAGCTCAAAGACTGATCAGAAGACACCGAACTGAGAAAGATCACTTTGAGAGATGGGTGATGCTTCTCAAGTTTTCTTCCCGAGTAGGGGAGTAGACAGTAGAGACTTTTACAATGATGGGGTCTATTCTATGATTCTTCAGGTTGGCATTATACTAAACAAAAACCAAATCAACAAGCTTTTGATTTGATATTGTGATCTGAATCTGGTATTCAGTGTTGGGAAATATATGGTTTGTGTTAGAAATTGAAAATGCAGCCATTTTAGGTAACATCTATGGGGCCAGGAGTTTGGTCTAGCAGTAAAGTCCTTGCCTAGCATGCACTAAACCCTGGGTTTGATTCCTTGGTTACCAGGTACACAGAAAAAACCAAAAGTGATGGTGCTGTGGCTCAAGTGGTAGAGTGCTAGCCTTGAGCAAAAAGAAGCTCAGGGACAGTGTCCAAACCCTGAGTTCAAGCCCCAGGTCTGGCCCTCAAAACAGAGTAAGTTTTAGGTAACGTCTTCAATAGAACAAACCAAACCAACTCTTGGTCTAGCTGCATAGACAAAATAATGGGGTCACTATCTCCTACTTGATAATGCAGAATATTTCATGAATAGTTATAATTAAGCAATTAGTTCTCTTGCCCATGGCTCAGAAGCAAAAACACAGTCTCAAAATAAGTCATCACTTTTGTTACATGTAATCAGTGCCTACTGTAAGGCAATACAGGATGAAAATAGCTTGAAGTCAACTACAAGTATCTTGAAATCAGCTACAAGTATCCTGAGATGATTAAATAACACTCTAGAGATTATAGAAGTATTTTTACAAAGGCAATCGTCCCTTCTAGGATAAACTTATTTTACCGTTAAGACGCTATTAATTTTTGCAATCAAGCTACAATTACTGAGTACCAATTAAAGAGACAGGCAGATATTGGTGAGAACTGTGACAGATGCCTGGATTTTTTATGTCTATGATTTTACAGAAAAGACTGTTGATCAATTATCACAAAACTCTGTAATCACAACTCTGGAATTATAAATGATAATAAAACTATAAAGATAGATGCGTCAGGTGGAAAGAAATTTTTCTCCTTCCCAAAAGATGCTTGCATTCCAATTTTTAGAATAGTTTATGAACACGATAATATATGTGCATATATATAATATATAATAGCCTTAGGGGACTTTCATATATGATTAACAATCTTTTTTGGGGGGGGCAGTCCTGGGCTTGGGCTCAGGGTTTTAGCACTATCGTTGGGTTTTCTCAAGGCTAGAGCTCTGTGACTTGAACTACAGCACCATTTCTGGCCTTTTCTATGTATATGGTCTTCATGCATGCTAGGAAAGCACTCTACCACTAGGCCAAACTCAAGGCCCTTGATTAACGATCTTGAAATAAGTTTATCCATTTGTCTCCTAATACTTGCAAAGTTTTTCTAAGATGGAGGCAGGAGGGTATGCAGGAGGAAAGGAGCTGGAAAAAAAAAAGTAGATGATCCAAGTCAAAGAGATTAGAAGATTATTTTCTGCTGGCCTTGAACATGGAGGAGGGAACCATGTGCCTGATCATTCTAGCCACTCCTAGGTGTGGAAATGGCAGATTCTCTCCTAGAGTTTTCAGAAGCAGTACAAGCATACTACTAATACATTGATTTCAGCAACCTGAAACCCATCTTGGAATTCTGACCTCTATGGTTTTGTTCTGGCAATCGAACTCAAGGTAAAATGTGACAACATAGGTTGGAAAATTACGACCCATTTTGATCCAAGAAGGAATGCATGAGGTACATAGCAAGAGACCCGAAGGTTTTCTCTGGGATCTCTCACTCTGAATACAGTTCTGAAATTCTTAAAATGGGCTAATCTCCTTTGCAGGGCTTTCTTTGCCAGAAGGGTAAAGAACAAGATCCATTATGTGATCTCCAGGCCTGGCTCATCTGCCGGGGGTTCCATTGCCTAATCTCATAAAGGCAATGTTTACCCAGATCTCTGCCACTGCAAACAGGACATTCTTTGTTCTGTTCATTGAAAGGAGTGACATGGCCTCCCACCTCTTGCCTTAAAACCACAGACATTGCTTTGGCACTCCCTGTTCTGGCCTGAACTTACCCTTTGGGTCTCTGTTTGGTTGGCACCACCCTAGTTCTGGGAATGGGAATTCACTAAATCCTGCGGAACTTCAAGGTTACTTTTACTATTGAAGGGCCAACATCAATGACACAGGAGTGTAATTTCTACTGTGACCTTCCTTAAGAGACAGAAAGCGGCAAGCCCAGAGGAAATGGATACTGGAAGGGATGCACAACTGAATAGTTGTTTCTCCCACTCTTTCTTCTTCCCTCTTGCACGTCTTCACCAACTTAAGTTATAGATGCTGCAACACTTAGTCATGGGATCATTTTATTGCCCACTGTACTATGCTCCCTTCAGTCCATCTCACTCACAGTGGGTAGGAAAAGAAGTTTAACAGGATCTAGGAAGAACTAGCTATCAATCTGTGTAAGCCATGGGCTTGGCTTTCAGTGATCAAGGAGAGAGGGGGAAAAAAATGAAAGAAAATGAAAGAAAATGCCTGAGAGAAAGGATGTTGAACTTGAAGTGACAGCCCTCATTGAGCTAGCACAAGGACAAAGCTGGATAAAGTAAGATGCCAAAAAAACATGTTCATGGAAAAAAAAATAAAGCATTTTATTCAGCATATGTCAGAGCATCATCAGGCAAGAAGCCAACAAAATAAAATGATTAGAAAATAAAAATTATTAGGGGTCAACGTGAACAAAGAAAAGAATTCTCAAGGAGGAAGTAATTGAATGTGTATTTAAATGATTTAAATGTGTGATTAAATGATTAAGATAAAAATAGGAGAACATTAAAAAAACACAAAGGGATTGAATTAAAGGACCAAACAAATACTCATTCTAGAAATTGTCTGTTTTATGAATTGTCTCTTTTTGTTAAAACGTGTCACTCTTTAGTTTTAGGATGTGCCTTGTAGCAAAACCTACCTTGTGTGACATTTTTCATATGCTTAATATTTATGTGGGATTCCTTTCCCTCGTGTATTTCCAGTTTTTTTTTATTTTTCTATTTAATATGTCTATCTCCTAGAAATGTCATAGAAACTACTCTTGTATGTTTACAACTGCCAGCCACTAGTTTTCAATTAAAACATTGAATGTGTTATGTTTATATACATATGTTGTATCTGTTTGTAATGCCTTATTCCTCCCACCCTCATCTTCTATTAGGTAAATTATACTTTCATAAAAATTTTGCTCCAGGAATTAAGATGGACATTACAGTTTATGACCGGCTCCTAGAGCTGAATCAATTAATTCATAGTAAACAGAACTTCACATGAATAATTTGGGAAGGAAACAATAGGAAAAACACTCTACTACATTCTAAATGAGTTCAAAGTTGCATAGTCAGGCAGAGGGGTTGGTATCCCTAATAAACCTCTGATGTTCATTTTCCCATATTTCACTGATAATATTCTTTATTCCTTTGTAACACCACAGCTGCTAATTTACATATATTAATTTCCTAGGAGGTAGATGGTATTATTTCACTCACTTTTTTATATGAACACATTGAAGCCAGGGAATTTATGTAACTATTTAATAAAAAGAAAGTAAAAAGCATGCACCTGAAAAAGAAAAAAACAAAAACAAGATTATCTTTGGAAAAGAAGGCAGGTCAGAAGGAAGAGGAAGTGGTAGGAGAGATTTATATATGCCCTATTTAAACTAAGCAAACAGAACACACCTACACCTATACACACACACACACACACACACACACACATACAAAGAGGGTAGTGAGCTGAAATGAATATTACATGCTATGGTCTACTTTATGTCCTCACAGTTGTCTGCTATTTTCTATTTTATATTTTCAGGTTTGAGATTTTAATTTCTAAAGAAGACAACTCAAACCCTGTGAATCACCCTCATCAGTTCACAGCCTTTCTCCTCTACCGGATATCAGACTTTAAGCAATCTTCAAAGTCCTTCATAATAGTCCTTGATAATCACATCACAACTGACACTTCTGTGCCAGGAAAGTATCTTTAAGAAGTACAAAGAAAAAGGGCTTCAAAATAGAGAGAGAGAGAGAGAGAGAGAGAGAGAGAGAGAGAGAGAGAGAGAGAGAGAGAGAGAGAGAGAGAGAGAGAGAGAACTTTTTCTCCTCAAAATGTGTATTTCATCTCTACAAGTACTTTGGGAGTTGCTCAAGAAATATCTTAACAATGCAAAAAAATCATAGAAGTATTTAGCTCTCTGAATACGAAAGATAATTTTTTTTGAAAATTATGTCAGCTATAGAGGAGTACAGCCTAATGGAAATCTCCAACAAAGCAAATTAAATGTGAAGAAGTAATCAATCTAATGAAAACAAAAGTAGCTTAGCACAAGGACACTTTCAAAGTAGAAAAAGACCTTGTTGAGGTTCTTCCTACAGAGCTGGTGGGGAGGGAGAAGGGGAGGGAGACGGAGAGGGAGGGAGTGTATCAATCTGGTTTAATATCAAAGGGCAAAACCAAGAAAGGCAAGTTTGATATTCTTCCTGGGAAATTTATTCTTAATATGTGAATCAATGGAAGAGGAGACAGATTTTATTTGTTTGAATTTCATTTCATTTCATTCTATTCCATCTTATTATCTTATTATTGCTGTGGTTGAGGAAAAGTACTACAGACCTGGGTTGCTTGAGAAGATCTGTGCCTAAGCACAATTTTCCCTCAATGATTCAGGACATGGACTCTTGAGTGAGGTCAAGGCTGGCATCCTGACAGTAAGCCAAGACCTGCCATCTTGTGTCTATTCAAAGCATATGGTGGCTTGGGCTCTATGTTAATTCTAACTCTCACCTGAGCTAGCTTCATTTTCTCCCTTCTCTCTCTATTCTCTGAAAAGTTAAGCCCTAAGGGTGGTTTTTTTCTGGTTCCAAAAGAGCTTGGGTAAATAGTCTCAATCACTGGGAAACTGTTTATGCTCTTTGCTATTAACTTTACATGACATTCTTACTTTTCAGTCTGCACCTTCTTGAATTATGCATAGCCCTTTGGTATGAAGAAATATTGGTACTAGAAATATTCTGATTGCTTGAAGACAATTGCTGATTGTTTCTAAAGGAATTGTAAAAGATGATGTCTAGGACTACTTAATGCAGACTGGCTGAACAAAACCAAAGAAATGCTTCCATATTAGGTCAGCATATAAATCTGGCATCATTAATAATGTACCTCCACTGGTAAAACTAATAGTATGAAACTTTGAATTTAGACTTCTGAATTTTTGACAGTCTTACCTCTATCTCAAATGGATAGAGGATGCTGAAAAAAGAATCCATATCTAAAAGTTTTGTGATCCTTAATCTGAAAGAAATATTTAGTGTCAGGCTTTTTAATCTTTATTGTTTTATGTTTGCTTGTTTGTTTGTTTTGTTTTGCTAGTCCCGAGGTTTGAACTCAGGACCTGGGCACTGGGCTTTCTCAAAGCTAGCATTCTACCACTTGAGCCACAGCACCACTTCTGAGTTGTCCCTGAACTCTTCAGCTCAAGGCTAACACTCTACCACTTGAGCCACAGTGCCATTTCCACATCTGGCTTTTTCTGTGTATGTGGTAGCAAGGAATTGAACCCAGGGCTTCATGCATGCTATTCGAGCACTCTAAACTAGGCCCCTAATTATTTTAATACAAGAAATATATTGGGTCTTCAATCAGTTTATGACTCTGTATTATGACCAATGACTTACTTCTCATCTATAGGTATATATAAAAATATGCAAAGGATATATATTTTAATATTATATGTATTTATATATATTGTATCTTTTGTAGTAAGGTAAATAATCACAGGACTTCACCAGAATATCTTCCCAAGCTAAAGTAAAGACATGGATAGAAAATCCACCTAGCAAGATTTATATTTATATCAAATATTGGATATAAAATCGATATCCTCTAGTGTTTCTATCTACAGTTTATGGGTTTTATTTTTCACTTAGGCTGAATGAATTTACTTGGTCTTAGCCTTTACAGTGAGACAGAAAAATCATTTGGAAAGTCTAAGCTTTCTTCCCTTACCAGGAACATTGTCTGTTTTTCTATATGTTGTTATGGTAATCCTAATTCAGCAAGCCTCTGTTGTGCTTTAAGTCATGCAGTACGTGGCCCCTAAATATTAATATTATTGCCCTTACAGTGCCCAAATCAGATGACCATGGTGTGTTTTCTGCTGTGACATCACATCAGCCAGATTTGTTGTTCATGGAAGCTGACTGCCTAAAACCCAAAGAAAACAGAGGAAAATTTGTATTGGATTTGAAAAAGACTTAGAAATTCCATACTGCATGGAGTGGATTTTCATTTAAGGGCTCAGACCATCTTGCCAGTTACTCAATGAACAGCCCACTTCATGAAAGCAAACTTTTCTTTTAATATCCTAATAAATTCCAAACCTATCAAACAAGTGCAAAAAAAAAGAACCCTTTCAGATATGTACAAGCTTGCATTGTAATAGCACCATGGAAATATTTTGACAACTAGTATACAGTGATACTTTTTCTTATGAGGAAAGCAAGAAACACTATTTTTGAACAACAGGTTATGTAAAAAAAATCTTCTTATAGATTGAAATAAAACCCTGGAGTAGAAATCAAATAATGTACTTGAGTCATAGGCAAATATATTTAGTGTGAGGCCACTGACGGGTGACTGACAAGCTGAGAGAGAGAGAGATAAATATGTATGCCACTGATTTAAATTATTCATATTTCTTAGAAGGAAGCCTGTGTTGCACCTAATGGCATCTCATTTACTGTCAGTTGCACATGGAGGTGGTCTTGCGAGTCTAGGGAAGAGACCATCTTTTTCAAGAAAAGCCCATGGGAACACAGAGTACTGGGGAATACTCACAGCTTCCTGACAGGTCTTAGGAGGAAGAACAACTAAAAAGAAAGAAAAAAATCCTGTTGTTTTGAATGAAGACTGTGTGCTTTTAAATCACTTATCTGGTTTTATTGTGATAAAGTCATGAATTATATTCACTTTACAATTGCAATTAGATATTGCACCAGATGGTGAAGACTTATAGAAACATTAGCATTCTGGATAAGAAAGGTTTAATAAATTTGTTGATGAGAGTCTCTGGGGCTATAAGCAATGTGTACACAGTGAACAAGACAGGAAGTTAGGTTTCCAGGAAGGTGTAAAGTAGAAGAGGGTGACTGTGGCATTTTCACTGTGGAATTGCAAATTGAGTTTAAAAAGGTTATTATTATTATTATTATTATTATTATTATTATTATGGCACTGGGCAATTTCAAAGTTTGTTTCACCAAAGCTCCACATGATGCTGAATAGTTCTGTAGAAAAGATATCTAGGGATACTCAGCAGAACATTTGTCTTTGAACATTCTCTCAACCCGGTAACCTCAAGTCAGCTGAGGATCAACTTTTACAAGTCAAATTATGGACATATCCTAGAGCCAGAATCATCTCTAGTCTCAGCTTTCACAGGTTTTTTTTTTTCAGATTTGTTAGGGAGTCATTTGTTCATTCATTCATTCATTCATTCATCCAGTTCACCAAATAGAAAAAGGTACATTCACTCTTTTCTAACCCTATAACATATTTACAGATATTATGTTGTTTGATCTACTAAAGAACATTAAACTATCAAAGTTGTTTTGGAACACAACTATTCATGCTGTATTTGATTAAACTACTAAAGTCCATTCTCTGAGTTTTGCCATAACATGTTTAGATTGCACCAGCTTTAGAATGGCTTAATTTTATCAGTAAAAATTCTACAAAGAAGTGACTTTGATTTTTCTCATTTGCCTCAGATTATTAGAAAAGTATCTTTAATGTCATCACTATCAGCCCATAAATGCAAATAAATCAGCATAAAAATGTATAATCTTTTCAACCAGGTATCAGTGGCTATAAGGATCATGGTTCAAAGTCAAACGAGGCAAGAATGTCTATAAGACCTATATCTCCAATTAACCAGTAAAAACCCAGAAATAGATGTATGGCTCAAGTGGTAGAGTCCTAACAAAAGCTCAGGCTAGGTACTGGGGGACTCACACCTATAACCTTAGCTACTCAGAAGGCTGATGTGTAAAGGTGGAGGTTTGAAGCCAGCCCAGACAGAAAAGTTCTCTAGAGACTCTTATCTCCAATAAACCACTCAGAAAAAGCCAGAAATGGCATTTTGGCTCAAGTGGTAGAGCACAACCCTTGAGAAGTTCAGGGATAGTTCCCTGGCCGTGGACTCAAGAAATCCAGAGCAACACACACACACACACACACACACACACACACACACACACACACACACACAAACACACACACTAAAGAAAAGTAAAATGGACATCTAAAACATGTAAAATATGGATATTAAACATGGTGGCTCAATCTTATAGCTACAGCTACTTAGTTTGAGGCTGGCCCCGGGCAAGAAGCTTGAGATTCTATAAAAAAATAAAAGAAAGAAAAAGCAAGAAAGAAAGAGAGAGAGAGAAAGAGAGAGAGAGAGAGAGAGAGAGAGACAGAGAGAGACAGAGACAGAGACAGAGAGACAGAGAGAGACAGAGACAGAGAGAGAGACAGAGAGACAGAGAGAGAGACAGAGAGAGACAGAGAGAGCAAGCAAGCAAGCAAGCTGGACATGGTGGCTTATGCCTGTAATTCTAGCTACTCAGGAGGCTGAGATCTGAGGATCATGGTTTAAATTCAACCTGGGCACTAAATTCCATGAAACTCTTATCTCCAGTTAATCACTAGAAAACAGAAACTGGGACCATGGCTCCAGAGTGGTAGCCTTGAGCTGAAGAGCTCAGGGACAGCACCCAGAACCAGAGTTCAAGCCCTATGACAGACAAAAAAAAATAAGTAAAACAACAAAGGGCCAGAGGTATGGCTTATATCATATAGCTAACCAATCAACATATACTTAAAAAGCATTATCTCTAATATAAGCTGATTTAAGGCCTTAGAACATAATCTATCAATTATGTACTGGAGAGTTTAGCTAAATCCATAACAGGGAATTCCATATACAGAGGTTTAGAGTAGCTTTATTCATTATTGCCTAAACTAGGTACTACCAAGACATTCTTCTGTAGGTATTGTAGGATAAAATGTGGTGTGTTGGCAATAGAATATTAATCATCGTTAAAAAGGAACAGATTATCAACTCATTAAAAGCACAAAGGGAACTTAAATGCATATTACGCAAGTGAAAGAAGCTAATCTGAAAGGGCTAGAAAACATTCTGGGAAAGGAAAGTTTTCTGACAATAGTAAATTAACAGTGGTTGCCCTGGTTTAAGGCTAGAAAGGAATGAATAGTAGAATTTGGGGCAGTGAAACAATTTTGTGTGACACTGTCATGGCTTGTACATGATATTACACATTTGTCAGAATGGACTACAGTAAGAATCAAACTTTCTTATGATATTGCTGTGTAGGTTCATTGGTGAATTAAAGATGGAAACCAATTGTGATTGAGCTTTGATTCCAAAGTTCCTTTCTAAACCTCTATGATCTACTTTACTACAGTATCAGCCATGCTTCCTTATGACTGTGACAGTACCTCAGACTGAATTATTAAGTGTCCACCACGCTGGGGCTCCTGTGAAGATGCTCCACTACATCCTGACCTCTTCACATATTTATCTCATACTTGAATCTTCTTCTCATCTCAATCCCAGACCTATGGCTAAAGTGAAAGTTTGAAGTTGAATTTTCCTCAGCATTCATCTCGCTGTAAGGCTGGCAACTGCACAACGACTGTGCTCATCTCTTTGGTCTCTGATGCTCCGGCTAATAGATTATCCATCTGTTATTCTGTTGGATTACTGCTGCGTAACATTGTTGTTTAATGTGGCAGTGGACTGAGTCAATGCATATGGTGTCTCCGGCAATGCTTGGATGGGCAGGTTTACTTAGATGCCTGCCCCCATTCAATATGTGACAAGTGTGTTTACTCCAGCCATAAACCAAAGTAAGTTTCCTAAAAATAAGGCTACATGAAGCATGTCTCAAATATCTAGCTCAACTGTCATCTTACTAAATTACTGTCTGATTTTTACAGAGTAGAGAATAATAAGAAAAAGGAAGAAAAAATTAGTAGACAGGAAGCTCTTCTGGCAATCCAATCAAAAAGATGGACAAGAAGCTATATTAGAAACCTACTGAAGAGAAATCTGGTAATCATTCCAAAAGAAAGGCACTGGATTGTTTTCTCTCCCACGAAAAGTTAGATTAGAAGAGGATGTAGACATTGTGCAAGGGATAAAAACTATGTACATATTAAATATGCTGTCATTAGCAATTTAGTAAGTGCTCCATGCTTGCTTTCAAAAGGCAAAAAAAAATGCACTTATGGGTACACTACCAGTAAATGTAAAATGTTTTTCAAGGAAAAAATATATAAAGAAATATAAAATTGGATCACATAAATAATCATAAAGTATACCAAAATAGCTAGGATATGAATAACAACCAATCATTAAAGCAAATGCAAAAAATAAATCCTTCAATAAAGGAACTTTGGAAATCTATTCTTATGTATTTCCTTTTGGATTTTAAGAGGCAACACATTGTCATGCTTCATAAACAACTCCAGAATATTTAAAAATGTAAGCCATTCTAATTCATTTTACTGTAACTGTGTATCATTGACATAAAATGTAACAAAGACAATATAGCATAACTAAAATTAGAAGACCCTCTTTTAAACATGTGTAGGCAAAGTTATTTGCATTCAAACCTCAAAATTCAACAAAACAAGTTAAGAAAATAATTAAAGCAATAAAACAAAAGTCTAAGCAAAGTTCATTGCAAGTGTGGAATTCTTGGGTCCATGTTGAAATGTATACATTTTATCAATGAATCCATGAGTTAAGATATTATCTTATAGAAGCTGTAAGACTGTCACATAAAACTAATTTAACTTGTAGAATAAGGAAATAAAGACTAGAGCTACCTGAGCACTCCTGGACTAGAAATCACTCAGCCTGTCCAGCGCAGCATACTAAACATAGTCAGTGATAATATCAATACTTAATAAGTGGTGAGTTAAAGATAATCAGTGCTAAAACCCATCAGGTTTGGTAGTTGCTTGACAGGCATTGCTTTTGTTTCAAATGACATCTGTGGGCAAATGACTGCATGAAAGAGATTTTCAAAAATAAGAAATTCAACCAATGACAAAATATTTCTCCTTCATCAGACTGGCAATCAGCTTTGCATTTACAACATGTAAGATAGCCAGAAGTGAAGACAGAAATGAAACTACAGCTTGTTATATTTTCCTGGGAGGCCAATAGACAACACATTACAAAATGCATGTTTTGTTTCTCATAGCAATCCCAATTAAAGACATGCATTAAAGATATATGCATACATATAAACAAAGATACGAATTACACCTTACCTCTTGGGGTACAAAATTTAACAAAACCTAAACAATGCAAAATCCTTTGATGCAATTTATAGATCCCATGATCTTGGTAACACTCTACTTAAGTAAATTATTAGAATTTACAATGTTTATATTATTGAAGACTGTGAAGTTACAAAAATGTTGAATGTAATTTCTCTTCCTTATGGAGAAATATCTAAAATTTGGATTAAATTTTAAACCCAAAAGAACAATATACAATATTACATTAATAAATATGTGTTTTGGAAAGTTTAAGTATAAGTAGGTACAGACACTTAGGAAAAAATATTGCATGTATTACTTTGTTGTATTATTTATAACTCTGGGAGGAGAAAGAATATGTTAGATAAAGCAAGTGGAAGATTTATATCAGAGGTTTTGATTTTCTTTGAATTTTACTTTCAATGACTATTATAAGTATATAATAACTAAAAATAATTATAACAATGAAACCACGAAAGGAAGAGAATATCATTTTATAAAAGCATAATAGGGGACCACGAGTTTGGCCTAGTAGTAGAGTGCTTGCCTAGCATGCAGGAAGACCCAGGTTTGATTCCTCAATTACCACCTACATAGGAAAACCCAGAAGTGGCGCTGTGGCTCAAGTGGTAGAGCTCTAGCCTTGAGAAAGCCCAAGGACAGTGCTCAGGCCCTGAGTTCAAGCAAGGACTGTTCAAATAAATAAATAAATAAAAGCTTTGAGTCTGTGGTCTAAAGGGAGTTTAGAGAGAGAATGATTCATAATTCAACATATATCTACAAAATTAAGATGAATGAAGGAAGGTGTGGGTAGGAGAGGAGTAGATGGAAATGTTGAAAGGGGCGATGATCAAGATACATCTTATAAACTGCTCTGTAAAATGGCAACCCCTTTATGCAACTAAAGGTAATAATTATTGTTAATCAAAAGATTTTTTCTATGTTAAAAAAAGCAGAGAAAAGAAATTAAATGTAATCAACAAAAATGTTCTAAATATGATACAGGAGTAGATTTAATATCCTCCATACATAAATGGATCTTAAAAAGTCAATAAGAAGAGATTTAAGATTGATTTTGAAGGTAGAAGACACAAGGCATTCTCAAAAGTGGAAAAAATAAGTCAAATGATTTCAACTTGAATAACATACAGTGAAATGTACATAAAAACTTTAACATGATGCCATTTTATCTTTTACACTGAGGAATATATAAGCTTACAAAAGTTTACTCCTAATGCTGCATTAGGTCCCCCTGACCGGATTTTGGTGGGAATGTACATTTAGACATTTTTCAAGGACCCTTTAGCAATAACATGAAGGTTCAAGAAGTCAATCAAAAAATATGTAGGGAGGTTGACAGTGGTTTTCTCTGAATGTAAGGATTTAGGAACAATCGATTTTGTTACATCCACTTAAAAATACACTAAAAAGTATTAACATACTATCTCTCATTCAATGTTCCTTTAAAATAATGGTTCTGTTCACTACAAATGAGTAAGGTATACCTTTGGGGTCATAATTACCAGAAGTTTCTAATGGCATAGCATGTGCCTTTTATTTGTTTTTTTTTAATGTTTTTTTATGAGACTGCAGAACATTGAATTAAGGATGGAGTAAAATCCCAACCAATAACTCAACATTAATATGTGAAGTGCAGAACAGACCTGTAATCTCTGCACTCGGAAGGCTAAGGCAGGAACATCATGAGTTTGTGAAGTGTCTAGACTATACTAAAGGTTTGACCTAAACTGAGCTATATATTACGATTCTGACTCAGAATATTAAAAAAGAAAATGAAAATAATAAAGGTAACTGGAGGAAGAATACCAGTCAGCCTCCAATTATTGCCATTAAACGGCAACAATACTGAGCAAAATATATATATTATTTCTACCATCTTTGAAAATTCTTAAGTTACCAAAACTTTCTTTCTAAGGAATTACACTATTTGAGCTCTCCCTTGAGTCTACCATATCTCAGTTAATACATCTGTATACACTTATATTGTATACATAATACTTCAATACTTTTATATTGACATAGAAATGTTTACATAGTTATTTCTTTGAGAGAAAAGATTATTCTCAAATTAGTAGGCTACTTCGTGTCTAATGGTTGTTTCACAATTCTATTCTAAATGATTGTTGTATGTGCAAGAGTGTCCATTTTTTCTTCTTTTGCTTTTTTAAGATCTAATACTGCAGGGACTATTTCTGTTCCTATTCGTTATACATTTTTCTTTTTATTAATGTCTTCCCCTGGCCTTTGAAATCTAATTTCAAAAGCTCAAAGAAGTCAACCTTTCTATTGACTTTTTAAAGCAGGAAAGGTTTGTGCTTCTTAAATAACTGTAATCGCATTTTTTTTTTGCTTTCTTTTAAAGGTACTCTGAAAATCAGCTGATTTGCTCTTCATTTTTTCTGTACGCTGCCTCCAGAAATCCTACTTTAATTATACCACTGTTGAAACTTCAAAAGAAAGCATCAGTACAATGGATTTATTCTTTTTTTGATTTAATTTTACTTGTTAAAAGGTTTCTTTACCACCAGAAAGAGGTCCATTTTACTGAACCTTGAACTACACTGAACTTCCAGGTTGGTGCTTTGATCTAGATAGAAGTCTATCACCACTTTTAAAGATAATAACACATGCATTTGTCCTCCTGATTTTTATACCTAATCTCTATTGAAGCTATCTATGTAAAACAAAGTACTTTCTATATTCTCATATAAATTACAGAACCACTCAAAGTCTATTAAATTAATTGAGGGAACCCAGTATGGTAGCTTGAATTGGAATGGAAGTAAATGATCCCTGCTTCCACAGGCAAAGTTCAGAAAATAGAAGGGAGTATACAGAATCTTAAAGACTCCATTGTATCAGACATAGTAGGAAAATGTGATCTGTAAGCCAATGAATAGTTTTAGGACTTCCCTGGTTATTATAGTTTTGTTCATGTAATCCACTCAGCACCCACTCTTGGCTTCTTTTGACATACCCTGCCCTTTGCCATTGTCTGCTCCCAGCTTTGAATTCACCATTCATAAGCAGGAAATGTTCTGCTTTTCCTTTCATACATGTGATCCTGTATTGTCTTCCAAGGATCAGTGTGTTCTACACCAACACATTGCCTGTCCAGACTGGTTTTTACATCTCTGCACGAAGGTTGTTACTTTCTGAGCTTTTCATCAGAACTTGTAATTACGTATTTATTTGTGTTCTCATCATCTATTTCTCTCCCTAGGCACTAAGAACCAAGAAGTGAAGAAAGGTGATAAGAGAGCAAGAAATATCAAACAGAAAGTTGGCTTTAGTCAATCAATGGCATTATGCGTGAAATGTGTCGCCTAAATATTAATCTCACAAACAACCTATGAGGAGGGGAGTACATCTCAAGTTCTCTCCTGAAACGAACCATTTTGAAAAGTTTCTGTAGGAAATTGATTAATAAACTATGAATGAATCAAGTAACTTATTTACTATGTAGTCTAGGCTTGCCTGGAAATCGCTCTGTAACCCATGTCAGCTTTGAGCTACTGACTCTTCTGCCTCACCTCCCTGTGTACTGAGATAGCGTAGATGAATGAAGTAGGGAAAGGGGGAAATGCAGTCAAAAGTTCATTGCCTATATCACAGAATCGAGAAAAATGTAGGAGGGGAGTGGAAAACAGATAAAAGGGTTGAAGGGACCACTGTCCAACAACTAGTTAAAGAGCAAAATCTCAATACATATACCCCAAAATTAAGAAAAGTGAAGGAAGTGGTTGGTTGAGAGGAATAGGCAAGGAGGTTGAAGAGGGGTGATATTGATCAAGATGCACTGTATTCATAAACTTCTTCCTTGAATGGTGACTCCTTGGTATGGCTACTTAAAGATAATAAAAATATTTTTAAAAAGCAATCCCCTGGTATGGGACAACGGGGGGAGAAACTTTCTATGTCTCAAGGAATGTATCCATATAGTTTACTCTGCCTGGAATAATTTTTTCTTTAATGTAACTGTGTGGCTATAGTATTATATAAATCTCAAATTAAAATATTATGTTACTGTCTTTGAAAAATAAATCACTAGCCTTGCTTCGTTCTAATGCAGGATCAATAATTCTCCAATATTTTATGGCATTATTTATCTAGGTTGTAATGGGTCTATTTCCCTTCAGTTCCAGTGGTGTGTGTGCATGTGTGTGTGTGTGTGTGTGTGTGTGTGTGTGTATGTGTGTGTCTGTGTGTCTGTGTGTCTGTGTGTGTGTGTGTGATTTGTTTTTGAGCTTTGATATTAGTTTGCATAGCTTGCCATAGCAAAATGCCATAGACTCTGTGGCCTAACATACTTTCATTTTCTTCTGGAAAATGAATGAGATAAGCAAAGTTGATTTCTTCCGAGGCTTCCCTTTTTGGTATGGACAAAATCTTCTCAATCTATCCCATAGGGTCCTCTCATTATGATTATAGTTATGATTATTATTGGTTATGGATGCAATTTTCTTGTTGTTATTATCTTCAAGGAATTACCACTTAACAAAGCAGTTTCATCCCTTTTCACATGCTAACCCATCGCTTCCTTACCCAACTCTTCTCTTACTCTTCTTAATTCTGTAAGATATGCATTGAATTCTTTTCTGCATTCTCTCACTGTTCTCCTCTTTGTTTTCTACCCTTTCCCCCTTGACCCTATATCCCACCCCTTTCATGAACCCACTTACTGACCTTTGTGCCTTTCTAAGGAATTACCCTGAATTCCCCCTTGATTCTATTGTATTTCAGTTGATACATTTAAACGCACTTGCATACCACCCAATGCGTTTATTTATGACTTGATAAGCTAACTCTAACTTCCTGCCTGTTGGTATCCTAAGCATCTTTCTTAGAAGATCACTGCCTTGTCGAAAATCCACTAGCTCTTTGCCTTTTAGTATAGGTGCATTCTAGGGAAGTGGTATGTGTATCAGCATACAGATTCTGAAGAGATGAGGGGATTCAGCCTATGGAGCCCTTGCTTTCCCAATATGTGTGCCTCAGAGCTTAGCTCAGAATAGGTGATTTTACAAAAAAAATACATAAATGAAATCATACTTCACTGCACTACTTCTATTCAAATATAAGGAATGACAAACATCAAATTTTTATCAAATTCTTTAAGACATTTTAATAATAAAAATATAGAAATAGTAGCTTTTAAATACTAAATAGTCACAGTCTCTCTATAAAGTTTAGGTAAATGTCTTTTAAATGTCCAGAAGGGATAAATTAGCCAATGGAACAAAAGATACATAAACAGAGAGCTAGATAGAGAGAAACTTACATAGAGATAGATTGATAGAAGACAAACAGACAGACAGACAGACAGATATCTTGAGGCTTATACATGTCATGATTTCAAAGACTCCAATGTTTGGAAGTAAAATGTTTAGCCTTAGTTACATTTGATGACTTTTGAAGACTTTATAAACTTCCTTGTAAATTAAGTCATTCCTCTTCAATTTGTAAAGTAGAAACATTTTGAGTTGGTGCTTGTTAGAAGAGTAATCAGATAATACCTTCATAGCTTTCTCCACATCTTAGAATAATTATGGGATTAACCATAAATATTAATTCCTATTCAATATGTATGTACTCTGGAGTCCCGTAGTGTGAATAGCAATATCTTATTACACAAGCCAGAGTATTCATTAAATGCAGTAGTTAATCTTTAGAGAGTGTATTAAAATTCAAATGTTACTATGCATATTAGTAGTCTGCTAGACTTGAAGACATTTTATAGAAAGAACTGGTAAAAAGCCATCCTGGGGCAAAAACACACTAATCAAAATATCTAAATGAGAATCGGCAGAGAAGAAAAGAAAGTTAAGTAAAGCCAAGTTTCTTAACAATTAACCCAAGAGAAAGCTAGAGGTAGGATCTTGCTATGTATTTCAGGCTAGTCTAACTCAAAGTCCTCCTGTCTTTGCCTCCAAGGTTAGGATTATAGCTGCTCCCTGCCATCCTTCACTAAGAAGATACTTCAATGAGGTATTGCAGAATACCTCAGAAACATTATCTGTGAGAATGCAATTCTTCTGTGAATGTTCTGTTGAAGCTCTTGTGTTACCACTCATTGCTATTTTGTTGTGTGATTGTGGGGTTTTTTTCTTATGCTAGTTGGATATTTAGATAACCTTCATGAAATATCAGAAGAAAGACATTTTTAAATCAAAGTCTTGATGATTCCAATATGTCTTATTGTTTAAGAGATCATACAATGCAACAGACTTTTTTATACACAACTCTAGAACTTTAACACCTGCATAGATACATGTAACTGCATATATATGTGTATATATATGTACATATATAACCGTATTCATATACACGTATATGTGTATAGTGTTGTATATCATTATATATTTACTACATACATATATAGCTATATATAACATACATGCCAAATCTATATCTACATATATATATATAACCACCATATAAAAGATAGTTCAGGGCCAGGTGTTTGGCCTAGTGGTAGAGTGCTTGCTTAGCATGCACGAAGACCCAGGTTCAATTCCTCAGTACGACATACATAGAAAAAATGCTGGAAGTGGTGCTATGGCTCAAGTGGTAGAGTGCTAGCCTTGAGAAAACCCAAGGACAATGCTCAGTCACCACCATCCCCTAAACTCTTTGTTCTTTATTTCTCCCTTGCTATAGTTTGATTTTATAACAATATCATATAACTATAGGTGTATATGAGTATAAATATATTCCAGTTAATCTTTCAGATTGAGTGCTTCTAACCAGATTAATACCTTTGAGGTCCACTGAAGTACAAGTATTTTTTTTCACAAACAAACTTGGATGTCTTAAGTGAGTACTTCCTTTCTTTCTGTTGCTACTATTCCATTTTTTATGCATACCAGCTTCTCTATGCATTCTAATAGTGAATGGCGAGGAGTTGTTTCCAGTTTGATGAAAGCATAAGCAATAAATATCCCTATGTTATTTTGGGGTTAATACAAAGTTATTTTTCTGAGATAAATATATTGATGATTTGAGTTTCTGGCTCAAACTTGATTCATGCATCTAAATTTACAGGGAAATGTTAGATTATTTTTTTCAGAGTGGTTAGTCACCAGCCGTTTTAGAGTTTCTCTTGACCCAAAGAACTAGGTATCATTCTTTGTAAAAACTTAGTCATTGAATAATTTCCAACAGGAAATGTACTCACTACCTTACATATGTAACTGTAACCCCTCTGCATGTCACCCTTAAAATAAAATTCAATAAAATAGTCATTGAATGGAAAGGATGATTATTGCTTATCCTAGTTTTAGTTTGAATTTTCCTGAAAGAAAAAGTTGGAAAACTCTTTCATGTGTTTATTTTCAATTTTTTACTTGTTATCTTTAAATAGCTATACAAAGGAGGTTCAATTTAATACATCAATGCATGTGCAATTCATCTTGATCAGTGTAAGGCTTTCCATCTTTGTTTCCCTCTTTCGTCTATCCCAACTTATTTGTTAATATTATACCTTTTTGTTGAAATAACTGCTGTCTATTTTATTGTTTTTGTTTGTTTGTCAGTGGTGGGGCGGGGTTGAACTCTGGGCCTGGGTGGTGTCGCTCTACAACTCAAGGCTAGCACTCCAGCACACTGAACCACAGCTCCACATCTGTTTTTTCTGGTGGCCAATTGGAGATGAGTCTCATGGACTTTGGTGCCTGAGCTGACTTTGAACTGCAATCTTCAGATTTATTATTGACATATTTATTTTTGTATATATTGTTTATTGAATAATTATTAAATATTTATCATTGTATATATTTCATTTAAGACTTTCAGTGGGTATAGAACTTGCAAATCTTTTCTCTTAGTTTATGTGCTTTTCTTTTGCTTTTGCTTTTTAATGGTACCACTGAGCTAAATATACTCTTGACCAAGTCATAACATTTTTAAAAATCTTACTCAAAAGAAAAGTTTTCACTGTTCATGAGATTCATCTTTTCAATTGATTGCTTTGTAGTTACTTCAAAATTTTTTGCATATCACCTGATTGTAAAGATTTTTCTTCTGAGTTTTCTTTCTGAAAGTTTTAGCGCAGTTTTGCATATGTGATATACATATATATGTATATTCTTAATATAGTAAGAATTAATATATCATATATCACATATAGTGTATAGTTAATGATATTAATTTGACTTCTGTATAACTATAAGGCTAATGTGAGCCATAATTCAGCTTTTGCAAGTAAGTTATCAACTGCTCCAACACAATATGTTGAAAAGTGAAACATTTCTGTGCTGATTTACCTTTACACTTTTAACAAAAATCATCTGTGATCCTAGTTTTAGCCCCCTTCTTTATTATCTACTCTGCCAGTACCACAGGGTTGTAAGGATCACAGCTCTTTTGATGGTGGTAGTTGTATGTGTGATATCCCTCATTTTTTATTCTTCTCTTTCAAAATTATTACTCCTTTCCTTTTGTGTACAAATTTTACAATCTTCTCATTAATGACCTCGCAAGAAAAACAACAGATGGGATTTTGGAAAGTATTGGGAAGAATTACAGGTGTTTATTGCACTGAATATTCAAATTCATGAACATGGTATGTTTCTGTTTAGGGTTTTATTTTGTTTCTTTAATCTGATCTTTCTAGTTTATAGTGTAAATGTTCTGTGTGTGTGAGTGTGTGTGTTTTGCAATTTTTGGTTTTACTATAATTGTTTTGGAGTTTTCTTTTAAACTTTGCTTCTTCGTTTTCCATAAGTAATCTATATAATCTAGAACCTATGATTCTGTTAGATGAATATCTTGTGACATTGCTAACCACATGCTAAATCTAAAAAGCTTTATAATCTACAGCTTGCCTATATGAATAATCATTCAGATCATAGCACAAATTGTTTTATTTCTTATTTTCTAATTCCTGTAAATGTTAGTTGTTTAGTGAGCCTGAATGTTTTGTAAGCTATAGAAACCAATAAGAGGCTGCAGAAAAGCTGAACATCTAGCTCTTGTTTTCCATCTGTGATAGAAATTCTTTAGACAATTCTTGGAGAGCATCCATGGTGGATGCCTATGTGGGACAGTAAGCAGCTTTCTCATTCTCCCAGTGTAGGGGACTTCGATCTCTCTGAAATGTGGTTGATATGATAACTTCTAGATGGCACTATGAATTCCAGTCATTTCCTGAAGAGGGGGAAGATCAACTAAAGTGATTTAACATCTAAAGTTATGTCTTGGCTGCTACAAAACAAAACCTTCTGGAGGTCAAGGCTGTCCACATTCAAAGAACCTCTACCCTGAGATAAGCATCTGTTTTAGCCTCTACTTTATTTAGTTCACAAATTAAAATTTAAAAAGTGTTCTCGGTTTAAATGCCTGGCATTTAAGATGGCCACTTAATTCTTTTAATCCATGCTGATGATCTAGAGATAATGCAACTGATGATGCAATGCCAAATACACCACAGGAAACAATCTTACCACAGAAATTAATATATCCACAGAGGATGTGAGATCCTTTTTAGGTTTACATGCTATGTTCTCTATTGACATGCTATGTTCTCTCTTTAAATACATGATATGCACATATAAATGCATGAATGCACATACATAATTGTATAAGCTCATCCTCAACACACCTAGAATCAATTAAGAGTGCTCCATACTGATGAAGCTCTTAGCAGAACTTGAGAAGGGTCAGGATCTTTTCCGTGGAATAAAACAGAGCACATAATAATATTGACTCTGTACCTACATTGCACAAATATTTTATAGACTAAGAAGATAATAGTTATAAAGACTCTTTAAATCCTCAAAGGAAGTTTTGTGTAAATATTTTTGTATTTGCATACTTCATATGTATGTTAATACCAGAGTTCCTCTGGAGATGCTTTTCCTGCCTCAGGCACTGTATTCTAAAGGTGATATTAAGTTATGTTTATCTTGTGAGAAAATAAAGTGACACTGATGTATGCAGATGAATCACGCAAAGCTCAAAAATAAAGCCATCTCCACCCCCCCCCGCAAAAGTAAAAATGATTCATTATTTCAATAACACTTTACATTCTTATAGTATATTCCATCATAAAGATCAATGAAATGTTCCAACTGATAATAAGTGCAGGAACTACTCAACTTCATGTGTTAACAATTATTGCAAGAAGACAATAGCTATATTTTTACTCACACTCAACTCAATGACTTAAGATCTAAAATCAAAACCTCAAGAACGGTTATTGAATTTTTTTCCACATCTTGTCAATCACAGTTAGAGAAAGGTAGTAAGGAAGGCTTACCTAAGGATGCAAGCCAAGTACACAAACTAAATTTTTGCATTGAACAAATGAAAACAAAATTAAGTTGTTCGTCGCTTCTTTGTACTTCATTTTGTTCTATGGGGTATCACCAATCTCTGTCTTACTGACAAAAAAAGATACAGAGGAGCAAATTGAAATATTTACCACAGTCAGTCTAACTTTATTTGATGTGGGTGATGATATATATATTTTTTTTTTCTCATGAGACCTCTTTGCCTTTGGAGAACATGAGTTTTATACAGTTTGTCCATTGCAAACTTTCTCTCCCCAGTGAACTCACAATCTCTGTCAGGCATGTTGTTGCTAGGTTACAATTAAATAGAATTACTGTAGTGTAATATATTCATAATATATTCATAAAGGAAGAGTCTGAAGATAAGTAAGAAAGTAATTATAACAACTTTGTCATGTTTATGCAACTTGATGTATTAATATATATCCAGGGGCATTTTTCTACAGGGAGAGAAGAAAGGTAGATTTATTTTGCATTTTGAATCTTCTTAGTGATTCATTGAATGTTTCACATCTATTGTAAACACTTGAAAGCTTTTCAATTAAAGAGGATGATTAATGTACAAATCTAGGCCCTTGGATTTCTTATAACCAATATTGTAGTTGATCAACACAAATGCTATTTGACCGAAGGAAATTACACTTGGCAGAAGAAGAAGAAACCTTGATCAGTATTTATTCTACCCTATTGTATTAGAAAGAAATGCAAAATATTTATAGATTATGTTCTTTATCTTTGAAGATTCCTATCAACTTTGGACTTGTCTACAAATGCTTCTGCAGTTAGCATTTACCCCTGGTACACGAGCCATTCATTGTTTTTTTTTTCATTCTAGTTATTTGACAAGGTTTATGGATATGGTAGGGCAAGCCAAAATGCATAAATTGGGCTTGATGTTTCCATTCTACTGGCAAATAAATCTCATAAGCAACCATGATACAGAGCTGTATAACAAGAATTCTTAATGAAAAAGCAGTGATGCTTATATCTTTAGAACAATGTCTTAGTTGTGTATTCATAGGATATAAGTGTCACAATATATAATTTTCACTCTGTAGGGACAATTTTAACTCTTACATAACTTATATTTTGTGCCAGGATTCTCAAACATTTTTTGTTTATAATCTAAAAATTACCTTGCTTTAGAGAAAATACAGGGATAGCATGAGTCTAATGTCATCTGTAATTAAATAACAGCAATAGAGGTTGAATCCAAAGTTGTATCATTTAAGTTCAAGTGCTGAATTTGCAAAGTTTCTCAAATAAAAGTATTAAAAAAAAACCTGCCAGGAAATAGGTTTCTTTTCTCCTGGTTACTCTACACTAGAAAGTGACTCTAAAATGTGCAAAACAAACATTAATATTTGGGAAATCCATGGAAAGAGAACTTGAGTAAAACATAATATTAAACATCAACTAAATCGGGTGAAGTATACATGAGCAAAGACAACAGCAAAGGTAGGAAAATACAGTCTTTTTTTTCTTAACTCCAGCTTTCTAGACTTATAGTTGCATGAACGACGACAAATGTTTTCATTCCCCCCTAATTCGTGCAAGGAAAATGATGGAAGGTTTAGCCACATAGTTCAGAAAGAGAAGAGTTTATTGAAGGGACATCAAACATGGCTGACCCTCACGTGGGACTCTGGTTATGTAGAGAGATGGTGGGAGGAGGAATGGCTTCCAAGACTCAGACCTGACCTCAGACATTGGGAACCTCTCAAGGTCCGATGGAGGCTATCCAGACTGTGACCTCAGAGAAAGAGGCAGTAATTGCCCCAGGTGCTCCAGTGGCCTGGGTGACGAATGCTTTGTGGAGGCTTCTAGGGAAGGGACAATCCTCGCACCCAGGAAGAACATTGGGCAGGGACCATTCTCCCCCACTGCCCACCCCCCACCTCCCAACAGGCCAGACCTCACAGAAAATATCTAGGCCACAAGAGGTACTGATATCCCTCAATGCTTGACATTTCTACCAACTACAAACCTGACTTGGTTTCCAATTTGGGGAAAAGAAATCATTTTGAATGCCTCCTTTGTTCATCCTTCAAACGATCTTTTTTTTTCCTCCAGGCTGAAATACAGAGAGCTAGAGACCAGATTTTTCTCCTGACTAGTTGGGAACCACCAACCCTTTGCCTTTCCTTTGAGTGTCAGCCACTGTGGGCATAGCTGTGATAGGTGGGGTTTGTGCCAGGGGCATTAGCAGCCTTAGAGTCACTTAAAGGGACCATGTTGGTGATCTCGGAATTGGAGTGGGAATAGGTTGGTGGTTAAAACAATGTTTCCTTGTTCTATGGTCATTGAGTTTTTCATAATTACGTTTTCAGTTTTGAGGTTGCAATTTAATATCTGTTTCTCAACATAAATTGAATGCAAATTTAACATTTCATGAATTGGACGAAGACCTACTGGATGGATTATAGAAGAGCATCTCCAAGGCTGGAAAACTTTACCAGAAACAGAATGTATCCAAGCTTAACACTGTTGGCAGTCAAAAACGTATTTATTCTGTTGCTACTAACCCAACACTTCGGTTATTGAATGAATCAATGAATTTTATTTTAATCTGCTGGGCACCTGAAAGGTGGAGGGTAGTGTGGGATCCCCCATTCTCCATTTCTGTGCCAGGGAGAGACATTTCCCCAAGCAGAGGCTAAGTGAATCCAACTCAAGGCCAGCCTATACAACATAGTGAGAGTCTACCTCAAAACCAGACTGAACAGCAGTTAGCTGGACATACAGCCAGAGAAAGATACAGGTCTGTGAATGTTGGGGGAACGTGTGGTATCCTTAGTTCCCTTTGAAAGTGCATGTATGCTTCATGGAAACACATGTGTTTGTTCATGAAGACATTGTGAGTGCAATATAGCCAGATAAAAACGAGAAGCACTTTCCCCTGAGAAAACAACTCTAAACTCAGCAAAACGAGGCAGTTGGTTTTGAATAAAAGCATGGCCTGTAATATCTTTGCAGATGACTAGAAACCTACATAATAATGAAGGGAAAAAGTGTTTTGCAAGATGTTTATGCTAATGTTAGAAAGGCATTTGGGTTTTATCCTGGACTTCAGGAGAGAATCCTTGAAGCATTTGAAGCAGAAAAGTGATCTACCTTCTCAAATCCTCTCACTTTTATGCTTATCTTGAAACGGCTTGTTACTTTTGCGTATATCTTGAAATGGGTAGCCTTCTGCTTCTAATTTGCTTTGACATGTGCACATCAAGAATCGAGTTTTATAGAAATGTACATAAGACCAGTAATGTAAATGCCATTACTCTGAAAACTACTGGAATCTTCCCATGCATGCATGTTTACATTGGAATCTGGGTATCTGTGAGCCTGTTCGTGAGGGTTTACAATGATTTTGTCCCTGGTGAGTGCATAGCTCAGGTTTGGAGACTTACATTTTACTGATGCTGGCTTAACAAGGCAGAAAAGGCTTGACTTTGCACCTCTTCCTAAAATACTGTTTGAATTATGCACGTTTGTTTCTGCAGCTGCCATTGCTCAACCTAATTGTGTTTTGCTTATTCATTTGAGTGTTTTGATTTTCTTTTCAGTATCTTCTCTAGCTTTGAAGTGTTTCAAAGTCTCCTCACACATTTGTAATATGTTTCAAACTATAATAAAAAATATGTGAGTTGTTTATGTTTTGTGAAGTACTTTTTTACACTTTTCTTCATTTGGATACTGAAGAGGTGGTAACTTCAATGTTCTCTCAAAAGTATTAGTAGGAAAAAAGATGAAAAAGCCTAACTACTTTCTTCATCTCCTAATCGCATTTTCCCCATCCTCTTTCTTCTCCTTTACTTCTGGTTCCTTTTCCTATTTCTCCTCTCTCCTGTATCTTCCCTTCTGTTCCCTTCTCATGCTACTCCTTCTCCTTAATCACAATCAGTGGCCTTTACAAATATTTTTGAGGAGGAAATAGAAGAGTGATCCAGATATTTTCCTCCCACTCACTTCTCAAAACTAAGTCATGCTAGATCTTTCCATCTCTATTTAGGACTATTTCAGAGAAGTATTTGTTTCAACCAGGATCCCCAATGCCCACCATCAGCTTTTACTCTCTTTTTATCTCTTTAAAACAGGCTCTTATCTGTGATAATTACAACAATAACTATCAGTATTTGAAGAGGCATTGCATTGTAAGCTTCTATGCAACTTAACATATTTTATTTTTATACTCTTAAGGATGTTATATGGAATTTTCAGCGGAGAAAACTAGATTCCAGTTGAGCAACATTTTCCAGATCAAACAGATAATAAGTTAGAAAAGATAATAATCACATCTTACTTTGTTTCCTCCACCTACCCCTAATCCATATCTGTTTTAACCATCCATCGGTTCTTGCAGTTCACAAACTGAATGACTGGAAAGAAGAATAAAATCTGGATTCTGCTCACTGGGAATCACACAGTTCATAACACAAATAAGTACAATGGAAAAAGAAAACACTAAAACAGTGCAGTGTAGGACACATGCTATCAAGGTTCCAAGGAATGGAAGCTATTTTATCTGGATACTTGGCAAAGTGTTAGGCGAACATTATCATCAATAACTAGGGTCATTAAAGCTGAACTACAGTTGAATTCATCACACACTAACCCAAAGGGCAAGAAATTTGAAAATAAAATATCTGTTGCTGTTGAATGTCAAAGAAGATACAGAATAGAAACAGGTCTGTAGAATTAATTTTTGAAGCTACTCTTGTACCAGCAGAGACTCAGATTTTTTTTTTGCACTGTGGCACTTTGTAATAAAGAACCAAAAATATCATGTATCCATAAAATAGATACTTTATAACAATGAAACCCAATGCAGCGAAAATACATGCATTGCCACCCATGGAATTCACAAGCTTTATTAAACAAAAGGAGAAAATCACAGCTATACACATTCTGAGAGAGTCAAAGTGAAGCTCTATTTTAAGCATACTCCATGAGTGTTAAAGCTCTAACTAAAGCCAAGAAGGTGATTGTCACAAAGGTCAGACCACTGAAAGTGTCCACTGCAGAAACAGACTGCTGTACCCACAGGGTTGACACCAGCCATATTCTATCTGGTAAGATAAAATAGTCACATGAATGATTTCCAACCATCTTTGTACTTTAAAATTGGCTTTTAAATCGTATGCAAAACTTTCCTTTTTCTTTTTGCAAATACAACCTATTTGAGATAGGGGGGAAAAAGCTTTGCAGTGTAAATATTTTTTGCTTATGCATTCATAAACCAAGTTTAAAGAGAAGTCAAAAGAAGAGCATCATAGTCAAAACTTCTGTTCAACCTATGGCAACCAACTTAGGTAACAGATTTTATAAACTGTGGGATAATCCCTCACACTCAAATCATTGCAATTGTGAAAGGTATTAATAATGAACCTGTGTGGTCCTTGGCACCTTGATGAGGAAAAACACATGTGAAATATGCAGAAGTGATTGTAGGACTATTGAAAGAGTAGATTAACATTGATAAAATTAGATTTTACTAAAGAAATATCTAACCCCTAAAATATGAGGATGATATAAAAACATATTTTATACCAGTATTTGTTACATAAAAGCAAGGTGGTGAAGGTCTCATCACACAAAGTAATAATAATAAATCAAAGATAAATATCTTAACACACTAATACAGCTTCCCTTGAGGAAAACTCTACAGTAAAGACAAGAGAGGACAGCAAAGAGTGTCCCAACTCTAAATTTTAGACTTAGAGATAGCAAGAAATACATGTCCCTTCATCATGAACACAAAGTTTGTTCTTGTGGCTGCAGGACTCAGACCAAAAACTATCTAAAGTTTACGCATTCGAAGTATTTTCTAGGCTCATAGAAAATGTACTGACGGGCAATGTACTTAACAAAAGAAAGCTCACCAACACACACACGCGCGCGCACACACACACAATGTGGATTCTAAAATCCCATGAAATAAGTGAAGTTCTTTGTATTCAGCACATGCCAGGCCTTTTTGGGGAGTGTGTGATTCTATAATCCTATGGCTTGAATTCACAGCCTCATGCTGGCTAGGCAGGAGATCTCCCACTTGTGCTGCTTAGCCCTAGCCCCCATTTTGTATTGGTTATTCTCAAGTTGGAGTCTCACCTTGTTCCTAGGCTGGCCCAAGCTGCTATCTCCTATGTATGCTCTTCCATACTACTGGTATGACAGGTCCAGGCCACTTCACCCAGTCCTCATGCTATCCTCCCCGCTGCGTCCCCCTCACTTACTGGTAGATCCAGACAATGGCTGAGATGCTGAGATGGAGTTTCCAGAACTTGTCATTGTTATTCTCCCCCTCTCTACCTCTCCAGGAGCTAGAACTTGAGCTTCTTGATATTTTAACGGAGCATTTTAACAACAACAAACAAAAGGCTCCAAAATCATCAAACTAAGCCATTACTCTTTGTGGGACTAGCACAGCACCAGATCTGAGGAGAGAGGAAAAAAAGAACTCCTAATAAAATAACATAATGGTAAATATTATCAATAATGACACATAATTACAGTGACAATGACAATGCGAAACGCTTCGTTCCAAAATATCACTCCACCGTGGTATTTTAGAATTTTATACTCCCCGGTTTTGAGTGTAAATAAGGAGTGATGTTGGAAGCTCCTGGGAAATTCTCTGCTTAGCTTTTTAGACCGTAATTTCACACTGTAATTTGCAGAAAAATGACAACATTGGGAGCTATACTTTACTTGAAAAGATGAAAACTGCATTGTCCTTATGGTCCTGCATTGAAACGATCTGTTCCAATCACTCATAAGCCCCATCCTCTCAACATCTTAATATAGAGAAAATAGTAATAACTTGTAAACTTAGAATTGTGTTCAGTAAACAAACACTGTCTATGAATATCACTCTTCCTTATTGTTCCCTTATCATCACTGTCATCATTATCAATCATCAGTCCTCATCACCATCAGTACCATCCACACAAAGACCACCTGAAATATTAGCTGCAGATGTGCTAACTATGAGACTAAAAAGAGTCTACACTTAATGAATCTCCTCAAAGTCTGTTACTATCCTTAATCCATCAATTAGATGAGTTCTTTTATTCCTAAGTATATCCTCCATGAAAAGACAAAAAGAAACATTTAGGATGACCCCACTTACCCACTTGCACGGTTTTTGAAATCAGTCTTATAAATTCTCTGAAGCTTTCATGTGTGAGCTTTCAAATAAAAGTTCCAAGTGGAAGAAGGATAGATAATAGCTGGGAAAAAAACTAAAAGGGAATTTATCTTAAAAAAATATAAACAACTAACTGGACATCTGGGTAAATGAATTCGCATTTCCCAAACTTAGTTGATAAGACTTAAACCCAAGCTTTGTAAAGTTCTGGAACTGATCTGCATCACTGAAGCTTTACATTAGAAGAATGTTTTTAAGACGGGTTATTTTAGCGACAATTCATGTTGGTATTGTAATATGGGAAAGAAAAAGAGTCTTAATCACAATACAAGCCATGCAGAGTCTCCCTCAATGGTAGTATCACAGTATCGCTGTATGCCTGTCTCAAAGGAATGATAAAAAATGATATATTTTGAATAATATAGTAAGTTACCATGGTCCCAGGAATGTGGATTTAAGTTGCCTTCAATAATATAACCTAATATGAGCTTGCATACCCAGAAAACAAAAGGAAGCCATAAATTGATACATTTACCAATTATATTGCTGGGAGGACTAGGTTGAGTGCTCCAAAAAAGTGGGTAGATCTCTTTTACAGAGTTAGTAGCCATTGTCTTCTTGCAGATATTCTTTTGGTGTTCAGTAATGAACCCAAGGCCTTCTGTGAGCTAGGCCAAATACTCCACCAATTGACTTGAACACACACACACACACACACACACACACACACACACACACACACACACCTGACTCTTGTTTTTACTTTGTTTTGAGACAAGATCTCACGGTTCCCTTTGTTCTGGCTAGCTTAGAACTCACACTCTCTTGCTATTACCACTGAATAGTTGGGATTCCCAGCACCCACTATTACACTGGGCTATCTGATTGCATTCTTAGCTTTTGGGTTGGGAAAGGATGGAGATCTGCTAAGCTTCTTGATACATTCTGAGACACATATCTATTAGTCAGGTCAGGTACACAAGTTAAGATAATTGGCTATTAAAGGGGCCTAAAAGAGCCAAAGATAATGTTGGCTCTTGACCTACATCTTTCCATCTCTCCATTCACTATTGTTGTGATTTATTTGGCAAGGTCAAGCAGGATCTTTAATGTAGATGGAGTTCTTCAGAGAACTTCAATTCACAGTAGGAATTGTATGGCTGGAGCTTTATAAAATGAAGAATTGCACAATACGTTTAGCAAAATCTCCCCAGGTATTTGTTCATTTTATCAAAAGGCCTAGTGTGCAGGAACATGCTAAGCACATTCAAGAACCCTAACCATCTGTCTTTTGATGCTCATCTTCAGTCTACAGATTGCAGATGAAAGATCCATGATAGTTTATTTTCTTCTTTTGATTATCTCAGTGCATGAAGTATCTCCAGGAATAACATCTCCAATTTAATACAAAAATAATTTTCAAACTTACATTTTAATATATAAATAATTTCAAACCTCCATTTTAATATATATATATATATGATTTCAAAAATAAAAAGAATTTCATTCTGATGCCTGAGATGGTGAGTGTGTGTGTGTGTGTGTGTGTGTGTGTGTGTGTGTGTGTTTTCTTCTCCCAACCAATTCTCCAGTTCTCTACAGGCACCAATTGGCTGCTCCAAAATTTGACTAAACTCCAATACTGTCTACCCAAGTTAAAGACTTATACCCTAGGGGCTTATTCCCAAAGTTTCCTTCCTCCTCTATTTCAACTCTCCACCACAAATGCAATTCACCACCCATGGTTCTGACTGCCTAGCTATTGATCAGAGACCCCCCAGGATCCTCTCAGTTCAAGTATTTGTTTGAATGGCTCCAAAAACTCAGGAGAGAGAAGTATTTATTAGATTACTGGCTTATTACAAAAGGGTAAAATTTAGGGACAGCCGGATGGAAGAGCTGCACATTCCATGTTCCAAGGAAGAGGTGTGGGTCTTTTATGTGGAGGGTTCTGGGCACCTAACATGTCCTAGCAGTCCTGTGTTGAGCAGCCTGAAACCTCTGTAAGGGTACTTATGCAGATTTTGTTATGTGCATGACTGATTAAACCCTAGTCCACTGGTGATTTAGCTCCATCTTCACTCACTTACCCCTCCCTGTGGGGGGTTGCATTAGGACTGAAAGTTCCAGTGCTTTCATCACATAGTATGTTAGCTCTCTTGAAAACTATCTTTCATCACGAGGTTACCCAGAAGCCGGCAGACACCAGCCACATCTCATTAGCACACAGAGAAGACTATCACTTCTGGGATTCCAAGGGTTTTAAGAGCTATGCACCAAGAAAATAGGAGCAGAGAACAAATATATCTTTCTTATTATGTTACAGATAAAGGAGGAAGGTAGATCGATATTCAAAACAGATGCTGGTATCCCCAAAACTGATATGACATCCACAGATGACACTCAGTGTTATTGCAAACTGATCTGATGCTTACAGCTAAATTACACCGTTCTCTTATCAAACAAAAACAATCTCATAGAACATCTGTCTCAGACAGTCACAGGTCCATACAAAATTCTGAACATCTACTCTCACTGAATGAAGGGGAATTTCTCCTTAATTATTATGTTTTTATCCTAGTTTCATATACCTCCTAATGGGTAAGGTTTATCCATTCATGGAACCCTCCTCTTCTAGGATCAGCTTCTGTTTCCTTAAAATTTCCCCCACACTTTATCATAGATGGCACTAATTGTCTCTTCTGGGAATATACTGTTTCCTCCTTGGGATTGTATCATCTCCTCTTCTACAAAGTTCAATTTACCTATGCACGTATAAATATGTGAACAGGCGCATATATATTTAATAAATCTAAATACATATATACTTTGAAAAGTCAACCTTCTTGCATCTGCAAAATTCACCCAAAAATGAATTAAAAATATTTGTTTAAGAAAACATTGTGTCTTCATGGAACATCTGCAGACCTTCTTGCTTAGCATTTCCATTGAATACAATGGAATACAATTGCTTTATGAGCAAGCATGGAGATATCAAGTACATGGGAGGGGTATGCATAGATTATAGACAAATAACCTGTCCATTTATGTAAGAAATCTGATCATCTACTGATTTGGGCTACCCATGGGGATGTCAAAACCCATTCCCATTAGACACCAACACACAATTATATAAAGATGTCTATGTATCTCTACTGTCATCAATGTTCTATGTCATTATTGTCTCTGGCCCGAATCATGGATCATCGGGTCTCTGTTCATATCTTTCCTGTTTCTGCAGGAAGTCTTCAAAAGGACAGGGGTTTTCTCGCTGTGTATTCACCATGTGTTTGTACAGGGTCGAATCCTTTACTATGTGCATAGTGTCCTGTACAGTCTGCTCCTCCTCTACTCATTAGCCTCTGTGGCTCCTCAAACTTCTGATTGTGTGCCCGTCATTCACTTACCCAATAGAGTGATCGCTGAAGCATTCATTTTCATTTGTAGTGAACTGCAGGTGATAACATGTAACCTAGGTTTAGTTGAAGGTGTGACATGACATAATGTCTATGGAGCTCAGGCCTCAGCTTGACTTCCAGGGAACATTTAATCTAAGTAGAGAGTGGCAGCCATTATTTCTGAATCCATTGGCATAATCATTACTAACCTTACTGCTACCTAGGGAAGCATCATGCCAAGAGTGTGTTTGCCTTTAACCTCTTTTCATATCTTAAAATCATCTTGACTTTGCATCACAAAGTAAAATTTATCCTCCATGGATGAAATGTTACCATACATGTATTTATTTTTCTTAATTTTGATGGCTACTCTGAGGGATTTCCAACTAAAATTGCTCTGAGTTCCTGAAACAATGCTTGCAAAACATCATACGGCTGGATAAACATCCAACTGATTGTATAAAAGTTCTCGTATTTTGGGGAAAAAAAGAAAAAGTTCTATGCCTTTGACCATGCTTCATAATGCAGACAGCATAATATATTTTGATTCCAATTTGAATAATGTGATGCAGAGCTTTTCTTTTCTTCTGAGAAGTTTTTCAGAGATGGAATGAGTTTGCAAGCTTTTGATGCTATGGCAGTTGTTTTTGTTATCTGTATTTAGGCTTCCTTTTGTGTTCAGGCTCCAGAACTTTCTAAGAAATCCAACACCAGTTTTATCTTGCTGTGTGATGGCAAACTTGGCAAAGCAGCTTTCCCCATACATCCATAATTTATTGAAAATTAGAGCCCAAATTGTGTCTTTTATGCACAATTTCAAACCTTGCGAGACACTGAAAATTTTCAGTTAATCTAACATGAAGAAAGCTATAAATCTACTCCAGTTTTCAGCAGTCTATTATATTGACAGTTTACTTATCTCTTGTTCTTCTTATATTAAAGTGAATAGAATCTCAATATGTGCCTATTGAATGTTGAACAAAGTAAATGAGGGGAATTTAGACAGAATTCAGGATACTTGACTCCGAAATGCACCACTGCAAATAAGATGAAAGAGGAGAAAACTTTGCATCTCTTATACTTCATAATCTAACATAGAATTTCTAAATGTTTATTTTCCTTTAAAAATGTAATGAGTGTATTTCTTAACCATCTGTACTTCTTTCAAGAAGTGTTGAGTTTTTTCCCATTTATGAATTGAGTTATTCCTTGGTAATTTAATTTTTTTAACTACTGCTGTACATTCTGGTTATTCACCCCTTGTCACCTAGATAGCTGGTAAAGATTTCCATCCTATAGGATGTATTTTCTGCCAAGTAGCTACATTTTTCACAGGTGCACAAGGGTTTTTAGCTTGATGCTATCCAATTTATCAACCTTTAATCCTTTCAGGGTTATTTTAATCTCCATCATTTTAATGATACATATAAAATCCAAGAAATAACCTAAATTTATGGTATTGATAGGCCTTCCATTGTCTATAGGTGTAAGTACCATAAGACACAAGTCCAGAGACTTACAAAGATACAAAATGAGAAATGAAAATATGAAGGATAATAAGCAGTCACATTGGCAGACTGAGCAGAGCATGTTCTTCATGATAGCTTCCCATGGGCTGCCGTTGAATGTTAGATTAGGGGGTGAGAGAAACTGACAGAAGCAGAGATATATTATTAATTGTTGCAGTAAGTGATGGTTTTGTGCCTTTTGGAAACATCCACCCCAATGATGCAATGCAAAGCATATCCTTAACTTTGATTTTGTTTGTTGTTTCATTTGTTTTGTAACTAATCATCCTTAGTGGCTGTAAAACTGTTAGGTTGCACAAATGTCCATGGGGAAGACAAGATAAAAAGATCTGGAAACTCAGTGCAGCCCCTATAACTGATTACAAGTTCCCTCACCTCTCACTCTCTTGAGGACTCTTAGGGGTTTTTTTTTGGTGGGGGGAGGAGAGGTTGTTTGTTTGGTTGGTTTTTTGCCAGTCCAGGGACTTGCACTTAGGATCTGAGCACTGTCCTTCAGCTTTTGCAAAGCTAGGTCTCTACCACTTGAGCAGCAGCACCACTTCTGGCTTTTTCTATGTATGTGGTATCAAGGAATCACAACCAGGTCTTCAAGCATGCTAGGCAAGAACTATATCACTAGGCCAAACTCCTAGCACCAGGCTCCTTGGTTTTAGAGTAACATCCATGTCATTATTCCTAAAACTACAATGCTTGGTGGAGTTCTACCTGAACTACAAGCTGCATTGGTCTACAATCTTTCCCAGTGTTTCCCAAAGTTACCATTATCCAGTCTCAGCCTCTTCCCTTCTCTTTATTCAGTGCTTGATTTCTATTTTCCTCTTTAAAAGCGACACTAATTTAGATGTTTATCAGGGCACAAATGGACTCTCTCAATGTCTAACAGGCCAGGAATCCAAGAAAGCTCCACTAGTTCTCTGTCTAGGGTTTCATAAGGTCAAAAAGTGTTGGCAGGTCTACATCCTAGCTTTAGGCTCTAATGACATTTAATGTGTTAGTGAATACAGTTACTTTAATTGTATTACCTAGGCTCCCATTTCTTTTCTTGCAGCCTGTTAACCTGGCTGCTTGTACATTCACTTGTGCTTTTCACCAAACCCTACCCAAGCAATGGAAGTACATTTATCAATACATTTTATCAATAAATAAATTGAGTTCTCTCTGACTTTCTATTCTGTCACATTCTTGACTCCAGGGTAGATGGCTTCTGATTTTTAAAGGCTGATGTGATTAGACAAGTAATCTAAGGCATAGTCTTCCAAATATTAAGATCAATAATCTCAATGACATTTAAAAATTCCCCTCTGCCATATAATGAAATATGCTTGTGGGTCTCAGATATAAGATGATGGAAGTTGTGGGGGGGTGAGAACTATTATGCCACCATACTTCTTTCTCATGAGGTTTGCAAGATGTCCTGATTGCCTCTTAGATATCCTCCGATTGTCATCATGGGTTTAGGGAATGGCTTCTGTTCAGGAAGGCAAGCTAATAAAAATTGGTCAGCATGGCATTTTTATTTTATGGCTACCTGAGAATGAGATTTCTGAAGTGTTGGTTGATAGAATAACTCCTGGGAATTATTTTATGATGGCTCATAGTGATGTATTCTTAGATGATAGATAGGTAGATAAATAAGTAGATAGATAGATAAACAGACAGACAGACAGACAGACAGACAGATAGATAGATAGAGTAGGCCCAAAGAAAAAGACAGGATTTCTGATCTTGTCACACCATTTCAAGTATGAAATGACATTAATCACTGTAAAATAAAAGAGTCTAATGAATTTTGTTATCTATCTATCTATATGGTTTTTTTGTGGGTCATGGGGCTTGATATCAGCCTGGGAGTTGTCCCTGAGCTGAGCTCTTCAGCTCAAGGCTACCACCCTACCTCTGAGCCTGGGCTTTGACCCTGAGTTCTTCAACCTAAGGCTATCAACCTACCCTTGAGTCAAGTCCCACTTCCTGTTTTCTAGAGGTTAATTGCAGAATAGCTAGGACTGCAGGTGTGGGCCACAGCACTGGGCTTTGTAATATATTTTTATTCAATTATTTATAATGGTCCACAAAATATCTAAGGTCCTCAAATCCAATATAAATTCTTTATTATACTAGTAGTAAATTATAATCATGTCTCTTGCTATTGTGTATTTATTTTATGAGCAGTTTCACAGCCTGTTTCTTAATTGTATCAAAAAGAGACAAAAAGTATAGGTATCAAACTTTATGACAAAATTCCCCTAACAACCAGTGGTTTATTTGTAAGTGAATTCATTCCTCTTTGAGCTATTAGTTTTCTCCTCTTTAATTTGATCTGGCCTTTAAAGTTTTATTTTCCATTTGGAATTTTAATTTTCTCTACTAATGGCTTTGTTATTTATTATAATTGCTTTACTTTTGCCTTAGTCTTTACTGTTGATTTATTTTCTTCAGATAATGCATTGACAGATGGATCCTTCTTGCATCTCCAGTAGAAATGTAATCTTTCCCTCCTATTATATATCAACCTGCCTTTTCTAGTTCTTGGTTTACCATCAGTTTGCACAGGTTTTACCTGATACATGTTCAGTCTCCAGAAATGAATTTTGTTTATTACCCTAGCTTAGTCTCTGTTTGTTGATTATACTGTCTTGTCACTAGACCAGTAATATTCTCCCCCTGCTCCCAACTTTCTAACCTTCGACTACAGGAAAATTTTTATTTCTTCTTTAAAATCCTTGTTCAGATATCATTTTTTCTACATGGTCTTCCTTGCTGTCTAGGTTAGACAGAATTATTCTCTCAATTGTTTCTGTCACCACTGGTTTATAAAAGTCTCTTTGCTTTGTTTTGTTGTTGTTTGTGTTTGTGTTTTCAGCTTTAAAATATATGTGATACATGTCTGTGTCTCTTTCTCTTGACCAAGTGCTTCAAAGTTGGACAATAGAAGACCTCTGGAAATAGTCCTGTGGAGTCTGGAAAGGGAGGGAGAAATTCGACCCATTCTCCATTCCATTGGTTTATTTGTTACATTATGTAATACTATCTGCTAACTTACTCATACACAAAAATAGAGAAAACAATAAAATTGTTCATGCAATGTTTAACTTTTTTTTCTTTTTGCTTTTTCTATTGTAAAACAAATAAATTTGAGCATACTATATAATTTTTTTTGTCCATTGTGGGACCTGAATCTGGGCCTGGGCATTGTCTCTGAGTTCTTCAGCTCAAGGCTTTTGCTCTACCACTTGAGATACAGTGTCACTTCCAGTTTTCTAGTCATTAATTGAAGAGAAGACTCTCATGTACTTTAGTGCCTGCGCTGGCTTTGAACTTTAATCCCCAGATCTTAGCCTCCTGAGTAGCAAGGATGACAGGTATGAGCCACCACCAATGCCCGGCTGGTAATATATACTTTTAATCCCTGTCCTCTAAGTCATGAAGATGGAGAGTTCTATGCCAATTTTAGCTACGCAGACATAGAGAGATGCTGTCTCAAAAGTAAACACAAGAGTAAGCAAGTAAAAAAATAATTAAATAAAATGTTAGCAAAAATAAAGCCTTATTCTCTATTCTCTTCCCCTGCCCTTTTCCTCCCTTTTCCATGACTAATTAGTATACTAAACTTAGAATATATTATTCTCACAAATGATCCCTGAGATTTTATCTGTAAAATAGCTACATAGATATAGCTATATAAAAATGCATGCAGATGTTTATCTGCTTAGAAATATCCCATAATTGAATTGAATGGAAAAGGAAATGATCATTTTTTTACCAATACATTGCATTTTCTAAATCTGGGCTAAGGAAAAACAAAACAACTCTCGCATTCAAAAACCCTATTGCTGTAGCAAACTTTTGATAACATTAATCACACTCAGAGTAATATTTAGGTAGGTACCTTCTAACTCGTGAAGCTGACCAAAAAAAGAGCCATTACACTTCCTTAAGTGTAGTTTCCTAGTTTAAAATTTACCAAAAAAAATCTTTGAACAACATTCTTGTGTTCCTATAACATTTCTTGGGGAAGACACTCATCACCTCAGACCTAAGTATTGCCCTCAACACAATCGTGCTCATGATATTTTCTCTCAGGCACATAGCTGGACCCACACATTATGAGTTCTGAAGACTATGTCCTGAAATGTACGTCTTTCCCTATTTAGCATGGAAGATGAAAATGCCATCTTTACATGTGGCACCATTGCCTTTCCTCAAATTGATCTTTGCTTTTGTGCAGATGTTCCTTGTGATTCTTTTCTCTTTGTGTTCCCTAGGCTAAAGCCCTAGCCTTTTATACCCTTGTAATCTATGTCATTCGTCCCTAATTGCAGCTCTACTTAACCCAGTTTGTGAGATTTTAATTAGTCCTTCAAGTCTTCCTTCAAGCAAGCATCCTACTTGAAGTTGCACTTCAGTTATGTTTGGAAATTTTTTTAATTAGCCCTCCAAGGCTGCTTCTTTTGAACTTTCTCTTTGACTCCACAACTTCTTCCATTTTTCTTAGACTCTGAGGTACACTCCATTGTAGATGTACTATTGATTAATAACATCTCTCTTCACATGTGGAGGAGTTGACAGTTCTGAATAAAATGCACATCTTTTTTTAATAAAATTAACTGCCAAAGAAATGTGTTTATTCATATAACTGTATAGCATTTTCTTTATCAGTATCACAGTCAACGTTTGAAAAAAACCAATCAAACTTCTCTTTCTCTTCTAGCCACTAGAATTATCTAGGCAGCAAGGCCCATGTTAATAGGAATAAGTGTTATGCCCCTATCAATTAGGAAGCTTTCTTTATCTGATTCTCTTTCCAACATATTCTAATTGTGCCTGGCTTAAGTGTGTGCACAATACAATCTACAGAGGATAATTCTAGATGCTTTACTTTTTCTCTAATGCTTTGGGATTGTACCAACACACACACACACACACACACACACACACACACATAAATACACACAAACACATACTATTGTACAGTTTCTTGTAGGCTTGATAGAAATGTACTAAAGAGAAAACAATAGAGACACAGAATAATGGGGAAAATAATAAGCAGTTCCAAGCCCATCCTCAGCTTCCTTGGAGAGGAAGAAAAACCTGAAGACTCCATCACTAGATCAAACATCTCCTCTGAGACACTGCCAATTCCAGGTGCAAGTTTAACACACATCTCCTCAAAGCTTTCAACTCACTGTAGGAATTTTTATGACAGAGACTGCTCTAATGACGAAGGCTAACCCAAAGAAAACAGTCTCAACTTATCTCAGAAATTTGTAACAAGGTACTATCCCATATGGTCCATTGTTTAAGGCTATGGTATCCTGGGAGCCTTAAAAAAGGGGGGCACTCACATCTAGGAAGTTTTCAAATATTCCAGCCACTGGTACAAGATGGCTAGAAGAAGTGGTTGAGAAGAGAGAGAAGGTTAAATGAGGCGCTGGGGAGACATATAGGTTGCAAGAATTGTAGTGACCCTGTAGGGAGCTGAGATGGCCAGAGGCTCCAATCTCCCTTGCAGAATTAAATCCTACCACTTGCTACTAGGGAAGGTACCAAGCACTGAGCCTGAGGCTGCCTTGGAATTCAGCCTCTAGGGCCTTGCCTTCTGGTTGCTGTAGTGACTGGTGGGTAGATCCAAGCTCTGATCCCAGGTATTCAACACTTTTTCCTCTTCCTTCCCCTTTCCTACATACACAGGTAGCTCATATTTCAGCGCAGGGCCCCAAAGCACTATACCCTGCAAATGGAAACAGCATTCTGGCATGTGATTGCTGGTGATCAGGACTGAAGACCTAAGTTCAGATACTCTGGCAGATGAGACTTTTCACAGTCTCCCCTTCCACAAAGATAGGTGACAGGAGGCACAAGTTCTATAAACAATTAGATAACCAGGGACAAGACTAGGATCCTCTCTTCTCCTCATAGCCCATTAGGAATCGGTGTACTGTTTGATGCCTCAATTCTCTTGCACTTGGGCATCATCCCAAAGTTTGTATGTCTGTCACCCTTGGGGACACAAATGGACATGTGGAGAGCAAGTGGATATCTGTCCAGTGAACAAGCTGGATTGCTCTTGGAGCCAAAGATGGTGCTCAAGACACAAAGAAAAAGGCAAGCTCTACAACAAAAAGAGATCATAGAAGCAATCCAACACTTTAGGAAGAGATTCTAACTCCATCTGAGCGTTCTATAGATTAGGTTCCCATAACACTGGGTAAATATTTATCTACTGAGCCCTGCCTCACATTTCTAACCACTGATGAGAAATATTATCTGGGCTGATCCATGTACATGAGCCTGAACATGGAGTGTAATTGAATGGAAAGAAAAATGTGTTAAAAAATTCCAACTAACAAAATGTCCTCAGATGTGTAAACTGCAAATGATGAAAAAAGGAAGAAATGACTCCTCTAAAAGTCCACAATAAAAGACTTGGCATTTACCCAATCATCCAGAAACAAAGACATACTAAATCCACCAGCACAACAATGTTCATTGCAGCACTATTTACCATAGCAAAGATATGGAACCAACCTAGATGTCCCTCAGTTGATGAGTGGATCAACAAGATGTGGTATTTATACACAATGGAATTCTATGCTGCCGTCAGAAAGAATGACATTGCCCCATTTGTTAGGAAATGGAAAGACTTAGAAAAAATCATATTAAGTGAAGTAATCCAGACTCAAAGGAACTTAGGCTCAATGGTTTCCCTCATTTTCATAATCAGTAGAAGCCTTGGGCTCTCCTAGCAGAGATTTGCTATAGAGCAAAACCTTGATACAAAAGGCCATATAGTAGGACGCTAAATGAAAGAATCTCTAGGATATTGAAACATAAGCCATATAATGAATGATTGTTGTTAAGGTACTATGTTATCTCTCATCTCTTTTGCTGTCCCTTGGTTATCTCATATTGTTACAGTATCTCACTTCGTTACCTGATATATCGGATATATTTGTATTTTGTTATTTGAAATTGGATAGGGAACGGGGGAAAATAAGATGAGGGGTGGGGATGGGGGGAGGGAAATGGGGACCAAGACATGTGAAATGGTATCAATGTATGGGAATTAATGCACCATCTATCTGGCAAATATCATGTAACTCTTCTATTAATTACAATAAAAAATTATGAAAAAAGAGATGAAATTTCAAACAACAAACTCAAAAGAACAATCATAAGAATCATCAATGCAATTAAAGAAGTCAAGTTCAAAGAGAATACAAACAGCAGAGTGAATTCAAAGAATTCAACCAAAGAGCTAAATGAAATTAAAAGACACTTCTGGAAATAAAGGAAGAAATAAAGGTATTAAAAGTTTGGAAATAACACTGGAATGTTGGAAATTTAATAAAATCTCAGCTCCAAAAAGTACTTGTTTGAAAGCTTTACTAATAAAATAAGAAAAGTTGAAAGTACAGTTCCAGATATCAAAAATGAAGTAGAATTTGATCAATTAGGTGGAGGTAAAGAAAAAATAGTACAAAAATACAAGTAGAATGTGGAAAACTTCTGGGATATCATTGCAAGTCCATATCTATGAAACATAAATTTTTGCAATAGCCCCCAAAAGAATAAAATATTTGGAATCAACCTAACCATGGATATAAAAGAATTGTTTAATGAAAACTATAAAAGCCTAAGGAAAGAAATCAAAAAGGATACCTGAAAATGGAAAGACATCCCATGCTTATGGATAGGGAGAACCAATATAGTGAAAATGGCCATACTGCCAAAATTGATATACAATTTCAATGCAATCCCCATCAAAATCCCAAAGACAATCTTTACTGAAATAGAAGCTGTAATCATATGGAACAACAAAAGACCTAGAATAGCCTAAGCAATTCTAGGCAAAAAGAGCGATGCAGATGGTATTTCAATACCAGATTTCAAACTCTACTATATAGCTCTAATAACAAAAACAGCTTGGTATTTGCACAAAAATAGATCAGAAGATCAATGGAACAGAATAGAAGATCCAGAAATAAAACCACATACCATAGTCAACTTATATTCGACAAAGGAGTCAGAGATATACAGTTTAACAAACAGCATCTTCAATTATTATTGGTCTTGGGAAAACTGGGCCATATGCAGAAAACTAAAAATTGACTCCAGCCTGTCACCATGCACAAACATTAACTCAAAATGGATCAAAGATCTCAGGATCAGACCTGAAACTCTGAAACTTCTACAAGATAGAGTTGGAGGACACTGGAACTCATAGGCACAGGCAAAAACTTCTTTAACAGAGTCCCAGGGTCACAACAGATTGGAAAGAGACTTGACCAATGGGACAACCTGAAAATAAAAAGTTTCTGCACAAAAACATAGTTACTAAAGTAAAAAGATAGCCAACCAACTGGGAAAAGATATTTACCAATAATACATTAGACAAATGCTTAATATCCCATATCTGCAGGGAACTGAAAGAACTAACCCCCCCATAAAAAAAAAACAATTGCTAAATGGTAAAGGGAACTAGAGAGACAAAGAAACATATGAGAAAATGCTCATAGTCATGAAGGAAATACAAATAAAAACAACCCTAACATACTGCCTTACCCCAATCACAATGGCCAATATTCAGAACTCAGACAATGACAAATGCTGGCAGAGATGTGGCGCTGCTGGTGGGAATGTAAACTAGACCCAGACATACCATGCCTGGGCATCTACCCTGAGCATCATAACCCAGGATATGATAAAGACACTGTTGGGGCTGGATCGCAGTCTCTGGGGCCTGTTCACCATTCAGATCAGCGGCCATTAAAGGGCTTTAGCCAGGCATTCCTTGTATACCTCTCTTGAGGTATTTCTGTGTACAAGACTCAACTGAACCCCCTAGCACAGGTCCTCAGACCGCTCGCGCTTTCTTGCACTGGCCCCACCCAGTAAAAACCTGAAAGTTTGCCCTGACCTTTAATGATAGCACCTTGACCTTTTTTCTATTGGTTCCTTTTTGCTTCCTCACCTCCTCTTTCCCCGACAACATATAACTAAGTGCCCAATGCAATAAAGAGAGATCTGCTGTGTTTTTATGGCTGATACAGCTTCTGGCTAAGTGTTGTTTTCTCCCTGGTAATTGGGGGAGGGCTGGGTTATCGATACTTGCCATCTTGCTTGGCTTCGGGAGATTTCAGCCTGGCCCTGGGTGTCCCTCTCATATCTGTGTTACTGGAGAGAAACAAGACACCTGCATAGCCATGTTCATCTCTGCACTGTTCACAATAGCCAAGTGATGGAAATAACCTAGATACTCTATCCACTACAAATGAATGGATACACAAAATGTGGTACATATATACAATGAAATTCTACGTAGCCACCAGACAAGATAAAATAATGGCATTCACTGGGAAGTGGATGAAACTAGAGCAAATCATGCTGAGTGAGATAAGTCAAGACCAAAGGAACAAAAGGCACATGGTCTCCTTGATATGTGGACATTAGATCCAAACAGTACAAGAGCAATGACTCAATACTCAGCTACTCAAGGTCATTGACATGATCTTAGCGATATACATATAACTATATAGGCAAAAAGTCTATGATGGGATATATACTCTATAGACATAATGATATATAGATCAATACATATCTATGACATACAAACTCTTAATTTTAATTTTGTCCATAAATTTATGTGCCAGTGATTACATATAGAGATCCCATTTTGAATATTTGTTAAACTTGTCATTTGAAATATGAAAAATTAGTGTTAATAAAATCTTTTAATAAAAAAGGAAAAAAATAAAATAAAAGAATTCGAGTGGTTGGCTGGATTAAGACAAAAGACCAAGCATTTTTTTGCTAATTAGAAATGCAAAGAAAAACATTAATTTAGAATGAAAGAATAGAAAAGGATTTCTCAAGCACATTGGGCTCTGATAGCGTGCAGAACTATTTATACAAATATCAAACCAAAATTAGTCAGAAGAGACAAAGAAAGTCATTTCTTCTTAACAAAGGGAAAACTTCATCAAGAGGAAATGACACTTTAACATATACTCTCCAGATTCATTAGAGAAACACTTTAAGCCTTAAAAGTAGATAGACCGCAACAGAATAATATGTGACTTTAATACCCAAGTCTTGCCAATAGACTGAGCTCTTTTGCTCAAGGCTAGAATTCTACCACTTTGAGCCCCTGTGCCACTTCCACTTCTCTTGTAGTTAACTGGAGATTAGTGTCTTACAGACTTGCTTGCCCAGGCTGGCTTTGCACCAAGATCTTCTGATGTTAGCCTCCTGTGCAGCCAGGATTACAGGAATGAGCCACCAGCACTTGGCATAACTTTATTTCTTAAATTTACAAATTTGTTTTTTTTTCTTTCAAAGACACTATTCAAGGAGCAAAATGGACCAAACATGATTGCAGGTTTCTTACACAACACACAAGGAAGAGTCTAGGAGCTCATATTTCTGCTGGATAAACAATAGCTTTCATGCCAAAGTTTTCCTTGGACTGGAACCTTACATTTCAGCCTGTAGGACAGGGCATTCATCTACAGAACAGCAGTTCCTAGCATGGGGTAGCTGGCAGTTCAAGAGAGTATTGCAAAATGGGACATGCTGCAAGTTGACACTGCTCACTCTCAGGCAATCTGTTTGCTTCTTTACTGGCATGGCTTCCTGCTCATGCATATTCTCTATCAAGAGCTCCAGTAGGATAGGAGGTGGTGGGATTTCCCCTACTGGAACAGAACCTCTTCTGGGTTTAGCAGATCTCAAGGCTAGCAAAGCATCTCCATGGGGTAATGGAAAGATTGAGAAGTAGGTAATTCAATATCTTCTCATCTCTTGTGGATGACATTTTCTTTATTTCTAGTATAGCCTGTTTCATGATTCACCCCATGACAAGTCACAGAGTCCATGCTTCCCATTTGCATGGACACCTTCTTCAATGCACAGAGACAGAAATGAGTGAGAGATCAGTGACATCGAGGTGTTTACATTTTTCTCTGTAGAAGCACAGATGGGCAAAGTAAATGGGTAGCTAGGCATGAAAGTACCGACAGCCCAATCCAGTAGTGGTTTCTCCTAGCATGGTCTAAGATGGCTTTCAACCAGAACCCCTTAAAAACCATCATTCTCTCCTATCTCTGTTTCTTCCTTGACTTTTATTTTTTTGTGTGACTAGTGTTCTAGTCACAAGCAACAGGGAGAAAAAGGACTAAATCGGTCTAAACCTGCCACCATGGTACCAAATTGCCTCTTACCTTGCTGTTGTATTTGTGGGGTTGTTCAAAATAAGTAGCAGGATGATTCATGGTAGCCTTTGAACGCTAAATGACAGGATTCTATTCCAGCGTCTGACTGAAGCTACTTATATCTTGTGTCATTTTCTGCACTGACTCAGTTCCAAGGAAAGATGAATGCCGTGAAAGTGTTTTGCAGAAATAGTAAATCACTCTCCCAACTGATTGCAACACCAGAGCTTCTTAGCCTGTAAGTTATTCATGTCATTTCTCACTGCTGCTTCCATAAACAGATATTGTTTCATTGGTTGCTAATCATTTCTGCTGAAGTTTAGAGTAAGTCCAAGGCCAGTAGAATCACAAGGTTTTATTCAAAGGAACAAGACAAATGTCAAGGTGCTCACTGTTTCAGTTGATTCTTATATTAATAGATACCGAGACAGTGCTTAAGGAAGCATTTTTATTTGAAATTTGTATATATTGAACATCATCTAACCATGCCTTTTGGGTTAATGAATCCACTAAGTAATTTAATTTTCTTCATGCATCTTAATATATTTATTTATAAATGCATTTTTATATGTCTGTATATGCATATATATTTTTTATGTTCATCAGTGATTTTTTCCTTATTAAGGATAGTAATACAACTGACTATTATAGGGAGATTTACCAAGAAAAACAATCTTTTCTATCATTGGTAGAAAAATACATCAACACTGTTGACAGGAGTATTTTTTGTATGAAATAACTTGGGCTTGAACTTATGGTCCCACTTTGGCTTGGTTGTTATTTCTTTGCTCAAGACTGGCACTCCTCTACTTGAGTCACACCTTCACATTTGGCTTGGTTTCCCCCCCCACACACACACTGGCTAATTGGAGATAAGAACTCATGAACTTTTCTGCCCAGGATGGTTTCAGATCACTCAGATCTCAGCCTTCAGAGCTTAGAAGTACAGGTTGGATTCAGGATTTTTAATCATGGAAATAAAGCTGTAATAGCTTACAAGACCAGGAGTTATTTAAACACAAAGTATCTTGGAAAAGTATGTGTCATTGAGTAGTGTCTCAAAATGTCCATTAAAGGGTATTGTTCTGCCATGGAGCAAGACAATCTGTCTTTCTTGGGGTTTTCAGTAATGCTTATTTAGATAGGAGAAACTTTACCTAATGGTAATAGATAAAGAAGTCATTTCCTTTGAAAACCTCATTGCTCTCACTCCTGGAGCTAGACTATTTTGTACTTCAGTCTCTTATTAGATTCAGTGCTCACAAGACATTTTATATTTCAAGTGCTCAACCAAATCTTTGAAATATAGTTGAGAGAAATCATCCTTGGAAATATCAACCTAGAAACTGACTGTGCATCACACACTCTTTACTGCCTGGTTTTGTGCAGAAGTCAGAAGAAATGGCTTCCACATCTTCTTCTTCCACTTCCTACATAAAAAGGCTTGGTGAAGGCTTGGTGACTAACTGTTAAACGTGTTATAACTGAACTAGACAGGAGATGGAAAGAAGACTCTTTGGGTCCAACAGAGAAAGAATTTTAGAGAAATATTTAGCTTTATTTTATAACCCTCCTAACAGCAATCACTCTCTCCCCCTCCCTCCCTCCCTCCCTCCCTCCCTCCCTCCCCTCTCTTCTCTCTCTCTCTCTCTCTCTCTCTCTCTCTCTCTCTCTCTCTCTCTCTCTCTCTCTCTCTCTCTCTCTCTCTCTCTCTCTCTCTCCCCTCTGTTTCTCTCTTCTCACTTTCTCACTGCAATCCTGTGTATTATAAACTATGGATGAAATGAGTAATACCTAAGTTTGCTTTATCACTTCACATTATTCCTATTTTTCTTTTTGTTCCTTCTTCAATATTTGTACAGACTGAATAATATATTGCACTCATCTCCCATGTGTGAACTAGGGGTTAGCAGAAAAGTACACAGTCCAAACAATGGCTCTTTGATCTTGTCAAATGTGAAGTGGTTAAAAAATACCCTTGTTTATTCACCATTGCAAAGAATCTTGGGCAGATATAGAGAGCAATGCACAGGATTGATTCGTGTTTAGAACTCAGGGACAGGTGTGGCCAAGCACATAACTAGAAAGTCATCTGAAATTATTTCACCCATATACTAGAAGGTTTCCATTGGGATACTAGGGCCACTCATCTATTGGACCTCATCCATTTGTTATTGGTCATTGTTCTTATATAAAATGCAGCAGCTGAAACAGATCAGTCTGTATTTGGGGTTCTTTCTGTTGTTGTTTTATTTGTTTTTGATTTTTGCCAGTCCTGGGGCTTGAACTCAGAGCCTGAGCACTGTCCTTGGGCTTTCTCAAGAGTAGAGCTCTACCACTTGAGCCACAGCACCACTTCTGTTTTTTTTTTCCTATGTATGTGGTACTGAGGAATCCAACCTGTGTCTTCGTGCATGCTAGGCAAGCACTCTACCAAACTCCCAGCCCACAGTCTTTGTTTTTTTTTTTATACAGCACATTTTCATAACTTTTCTTTAGATCCATTCCATAGATTAAAAGGAGATTAGTCTTTAGAATTTTCCTTTGTTGGGTTTTCCCCATTCCCTCCACTTGAAACAGCAAGAATGGAAATGAATCTTTCTTTAAAATTGCTAGGGCAGAGTGACTTCGATGTGATGTATCTACTTTGTGCTACCTGAGAAGGAACCACTTTCCAATATTACCTATCACCAAGGCAATGAGAAGTTTGCCACATGAAGTCTAACCACCCAGATGATTCCCAAGAGCTCTGTGCAAATAGAACTTCCCACAAATATGTGCAATCCCACATACAGCTAATCTGCAATTTCAATAGGATTGGTACAGCGACAGAGAGGAGCGTTAAATTTACATACATATCCACAGTTTATTTAACTGTGGTTAACTAGTCCTACAGCAAATGGTTACCACATTGGACAAGATAGTTCTGTGGTCTCAGCATATTCTATTTTAGCTCTTCACAGATACTTTGGGCATGCTATTCAACCTTAGGATGGCACAAAGTCAGTTCCTCATTGTGTTTGCTTCTGAACCCAGATCAGGATCTCAGATCATGGGATTTGGGCACTACACACACCACTTCTATCTTATTTCCAGGCATATATATGAAAACACACAGCTTTAAAGTATAAGATTTAAAAAATCTATAAGCTTTAAAAGACTTCTCAGAGCATCTAGGCAGCTGAACTTCTTATTCTCAATCACATGACCAGAGTTATTAGAGTCAGGACCAACTTTTATTCAACCTTGTCTTTAAAATAGCTACAAATGCTAGCAAGCCATATGGAAAGCTGAGCAAAGAAAAAGTCAGAAACAAGCCCTTGGAAATATGTATATTCTGATTGATTGTGCATGTATCTGTGGAACGACATCATAGCTAAGGAAAGTAGCAAATTAATAAGGGTCATATTCATTTCTTGAAGGACATGGGCCAAGTTAATGAGTCTCTCTAAACCAGAGATCCGTCCGTACAGGTAAAAGAATATATTGCTTTTTGACTTTAAAACAAAAATCATTGTGAAGACTGAAGAAGAGAATATATGCAAAAAAGCTCTCATGTGTAGTAGACTTTAAATATGTTCATTTATTTTCTTCCTTGTTTTTAAGGCAAATGTTTTGAAACATTAAAATTAATCAAATCCACACACAGTACAGAAATATCCGATCAATCAGATATGTCGGTGAAATAAGACATCAGTGTGGCTTTGAAAGCAAGCACTAGGAAAAGCATAGTGTCTCTAGGCTTCAGGCAGATGGTCACATTCTGAGAACAAGAAATTTTTTTAAATTTTCTTTTTTTAGAAAAATTTTCTTCATTATGATTGGGCAAAATGCCACCTTCAACAGATGGATATGAATACAGGCAACCAGAAAGGCTGCATTGAACCCCAAGTCCTGGCATGTGTACCAGAGGCCCTCACCAGGCTGTTGGAACAGCTGCAGTGTTGAGCTATCCCCACCTGCAGGTTCAAAGCCCTGCCAAGAGTGTCCAGGAGCAGAGGAGAATCTGCAGTGAAGGGAATCTCCAGTGCTGGAAGCCACATCTATTATGATTACAGCACTGTGGGAGTAAGGGGGAGGGGGCCCTTTTGTAAATCTTTCTTTAAAAAAATCCCTGGGGATGAAAAAGAAGGTAATCATTCAAATCCATCCAGCTTTTCATTACCACCAAAGAGGCGCAGCCAGCAGTCTTGGCAGACAAACACATAAATAGAGATGTATTCGAATCTCAACTTGACAATAGAACTTGCCATTAAATACAGTTCAAGTCCTATCTGGGATCTTTAACGGCTTGTCTTCAAGTGGAAATCAATGATATTTGGGTGGAGGGCAGAGATAACCCGGATAATACCACAATGGATGCCCAGAGTGACTGTTCTAAAAATACCAACACCTAACTCTTGACTTACTATTCCACAAACAAGATTGTAAGTGGCCAGGCTGCAGAGCCTACATTTGTAACTATTAATGTACTTAAGGGAAGGATGAATATTTTCCCAAGGGGGTAGGGGTGATTTATAGGAAATTATGTTAATGACATCTCTATTGGTATAAAGTGAAGTCCAGCTGCAGCATCTGGAAGTGATTTCTACCTGGCACTTCCTGCTTTGATAGAAAAAAAAAACTTGCAGAGGGAAGGATAATTCAATGTCACTCCATTCCATTGAAAACTAGAAATGGTGTTAACAAAAGTCGATTTCATTACATGTCTATTACAAAGAAACAGTGTAATTTAAGTTCACCTATGTTCAGCAATTCATTCATGATAGAGACAGACTAGAATATTCCAGAATAAGGGAATAGATTTGAGTGCAGACTTCTATGTGAGTAAAAGAAACCAAGTGGTTTGAAAACTGAGTACTATTAAGAACATTTAGTAAAATGCTAACAGTTGGGGAAGAGATCTAATTCTGGATGTTTTAATTATACATGCCTAGTATCTTTATAGGCAGGGTGCACAAGCCGCCTAAATGTCTGTCCACCAGCAAACTAGTAGAGAAAATGTAATGCTACTTTGGCATAAAACGTAGAAAATCCCAATACCCACAAAAACCTGGTGAGCAATATGTTAATTGAAATAAGTCAGACACAAAAGAAAAATGCACTTCGTGATTTATAAGTGTAATAAAAATTACTGTTACACTATGTTTCAATCACATAGAAAGAACTTTGGGTCCCAGCACAAGAAATAGGGTTTAGCAATATGGGAGAGAGAAGGAGGAAATTCAATTGATACAATGGTCTGAAAGAAAAAATAATTGACCTAGTAGAATAAGACAATTAATGCACTGGGTATCTCAAAATAGAATAGTGAAATCCAAATATACTCACCATAAAAGAAATAATTAAATTTAAGGAGATGGACATGCTAATTGCCTTGAGTTGATCCCACACAAACATAAATCAAAATCAGTTTGTATCTCAAAAACAGGCACAATGTTATGTGTCAATCAAAAATTATTGAGAGAGAAAGTCACAAGGTAATTCAGATAGGTATCTGGATGTGAAGGCATAAACTTAGCAGTCATCTTTGTGTTGCTATATGTTTGCTCATGGGTTTAAACCAGAGAAATGGCAATATTGCATCCGACCAGGAAGTTAGACTGAAAAGACATAGAGTCAAACACAGGCCCTTCTATAATTTAATATCCTGTAAATAAGGCAGGAGTAGAGCCAGCAAAAGAGATTTTAAAAATTGTGGAGAGGGGGAGTAGGGAAAAATATTTTTAAAAAATTCAACAGAGAAATTGAGAAGCTCCTGAGTCAAGTTTTCAAAAGAATAAAATAGCGAGCTAAATAAAATTGTGGTGAAATATCACCAGAAGTGAGAACAATACAAGGCAGGGCATAGTGAGTTTCTGTTAGCACAGGGTAAGAACAAAATGCGAAGGAGTGGAGAGGATAAGAATGATCAGACACAGTCAGCAGACTCGTAAGGTGCACACTCTACAATACAGCAGATAAGTCAGATGGTATGCTAATGGGCCTGGAAATGAGTCCACAGAAGAAGAAAACAAAATAATGATGCAAGAAAGAGTAAGAGGGATTTCAAAGACTATGTCTGAGTTTGGGATAGAGGGATAGAATTTAATTTGCAAATGGAGAAGTAGAGACAGCCCATTCCTTATCGAAAAACACCACAAACCAACGGAGTAAGAGAAGTCAAAGTCCATGTGAAGAGCCTGTAGTGGATTCAAGTCTAAGGCAAGAAGTTCAAAGGCCAGAATGCTCCTGGGAATATGAGACCACAAATAAATCAGGAGTACTCATTGAAACAGATTCCAGTAGGACTGGAGTTCAGCACTTTAATTTCACAGGATATTTAACAATGCAAGTCCAGTAGCCTTGTATCGATGTCTGAGGTAGAAAATGCATATGCTCTTCAAAATGCATATGCACCAAAAAAAAAAAAACAAATCCATGGATGCAGATGGGAGTCTTGACAGACTTCACAACTTAAACTATCAGAAGTTAATTAGTATAAAACAAGGGATCCTAGCTTTTGCTAAGAAATAGTTTGGAAATAGTCACTTTGTTTCAGCATCAAAATGCTCTGCCAAATGCAAAAAAATCACTACCTGCATAGAGAAGTATTGCAGGTGACACTTGCATCCTGGAAAATCTATTAGAAGAGATAGTAGTAAAGCAATTATTGAGACTATCATCTGTTATTTCAAGGATTCGGTTATTGCACCCTTTATGGTGAACACTTTCAAAGACTGAGAAAAAATGGCAGACATTGGACTCGAGTCCACTGACCACAACTGATGTCCACCAGTGTACAAAAGACAAGCCAGTGCTGTTGTATGCAGCAAACCTGTTCTTTCTGTTTGCAGGCTACACAGCCCATGATCTCAGAACAACCAGTGTCAGAAAATCATGTGTTTATTCAATGTCATCATCACAATTCTCATCTACCTCCTAAATGGATGTGCTGTGCAGACATACAGAAACCATCAAAACGAAAGGATTTTCACAAAGTCTGATCTCAAAACATATCTACCAAGCAATTTCCTATCAGACTGGTGGTCTGACTAATTAATTAAATCACTTTATATCTGAGTTGTCCTTGAGAGACTTGGATTGCCAGAAAAATTTAAATCCACGGAGGAGAGTGCAATTAGATTGAATTAGCCAGGGGACAGAATAGGGAATAAACTAATAAGGTTATTTAACGTCTTCCTTTTTCTAAAAATGCCTTTTTGACCTCTAGCATGGTTGCTGATCTATAAATGTCTTAGGGAATGTGAAAATGAACTGTTTGTGTACATACCATCTGTAGGCTTTCCCGTGCCCCTCAAAGGAATTAGGCTAAGAAACCATGAAATGTGTGCTGAGGCTGTATTATCTAAGACAGTAGCTCATAGCTGAGCTATTTAGTCCTCATTGATAGTATTCACATTTCAAGTGCCCACATGGCTAGTGGTTCATAATTGGCTAGAGACAAAAAAACACCATCAAACCTTGGAATTAATCTGAACACATCTATCTGCTTGGCAATACTTTTCAAGGAAATGCATGCCAAGAACAATGATGGGAGAATTCCCTAACCAAGGGGCAGAATAGGAAGAGCAAGCAGCAGTACTCCATTGTTTGAATGGGGCCATAACTCTCTGGGGTGCCATGATACCAACCACTTCTCCTTTCCTTCTTTTATAATCTGGACCTCTTATTTGAATTTCTGCTTTAAAAAAGATAATCTTTCTTAATCTAGTGTCAGTGGCTCATGCCCTTGGCTACTCCAAGAAGTTGAGATATCTCAAGCAACTACTGCTCAAAGTAAGATGAAGCAGAAAAAGTTGCTAGACTCCTCCAAAATTATAAGGAAAAAAAACAGGATGAAGGTATGGCTCAGGCCCTGAGTTCAATATGTATAATATGTTATATATATTATAAATATAAAGCATATAATAACATAAAATATTATATATAACACATTATTGTAGATGATATATTAATTTAATAATTGATTCAATAATATGCCATATTTAATATGTATATATTGTCTATAATTAACATACATACATATATGTATATAAATCTAATTTATATATAAATTAAAATAATAAATTATTCCCATGACTGTAAAATTTTATAATTGTAGCATTATAAGTTGCATCAGAATCTTGCTTATCACTTAAGTCAATTTGTAAGAGGATTTGTTCATCTCTAATTTAATTAAAGAAAGCACCATACCCACACTGAATGCCTAATTCTATAAGACAGGGTGAGCTCAAATCCAGGACTATCATGGATCAAGGAAAGGAAAGGAAAATACTGCTAGGTCTTAACCAACCAAGTCAATATCCAAGTATCTTTGCTATGAAATCAATTGACTCCAATTCCATATTAATTCCGCTTAAAAACTGGCCCCCTTATAATCATAATGATCTTAATGAGTTAGTAAGTAAGTATAAGTGTCAATTGTTCAGCTGTGACAAGTTCAGTTTCCACCGAATCCTATGATGGAGCAAAGATAGTAACTTTGGACCAATAAATGATTTCCTCAAATGTGTTTTCATAGTAACAATTGTATTTTGTGGATGTATCTTGGGCTCTTCTAGAAATGGCTCTTCAACTAGTCTCCTAATTGTATCCTTCTTCCGCTTATCTTGTACTTTTCTGTTTAGTAGTGTTTATGTGGGAACTACTGAGCTAATGCTTGTAATTGCAGAATTTTTAAGAAATAGGTAACAAAATCCACTTTTGCCCTGCTACAGAGAGGATGTCTGTCATCTGAAAGCCAAGTACTTTGCAGTTTGTTTTTCTCTTTTCTTACATACCCTGCAAATTAAGGCTCATATTGAGTCCCAGAATATCAAAACAAAGTCAACCTTACAAGAAAACGCTAGACTAATAGTGTGAATACAATTGAAAGACTGTTACTTGATACGAAATCAGTTGGAAATATTACAGCTAAACAAAACAGAAATAAACTAAGCAAGACACTGCTCTTAACACTCCAAACCCCAGAAATTTCTGTTTCAGGCAGGTAAAGTGGTTATAACTAACCACTGTTCAGTGTAAGGATTCTTTCTAATTTTAGCACAACTCTAACACAATCATGTTGTGAGATCATCCTCCAAAGACTAATTATATTTCACAATCTAAGCTTCTATATCTTGCCTAACTCAGTAATTTCAACAATGCCTCCCTAAAGGTAAATAATGAAGTTAATGAAGATGTATTTGCTCAATAAACATGACTAAGTATATTCTCCTAATACAGACAATGTGCTAAGATCCAAAGGGTTGTGACAGTGGAAACTTAAACTTGCATACAGGATGAATAAGATGATGAAAGAACTAGAATAACAGGAAGACTGGTATTCAAAAAGAAACTGGAGGGGCCGGGAGTTTGGCCAAGTGGTAGAGTGCTTGCCTAGCATGCACAAAGACCTGGGTTCGATTCCTTGGTACCACATACATAGAAAAAAAGCGGGCAGTGGTGCTGAGGCTCAAGTGGTAGAGCTCTAGCCTTGAGAAAATCCAGGGACAGTGCTCAGGCCCTGAGCCCAAGCCCAGGACTGGCAAAAAAAAAAAAAAGAAACTGGAATAATAGAAACGTGTTCATTATAAAATTCTGGTGTATATTCAGCCTCAGCGAGGATGAGTGTTTGGATTTCAGTCTAGGAACAGGTTTATACTCTTTTATCCAATAAATACCAACGTGCACACAATGTGTTTCTTTTTGTTGTCCTAGAAATTGAATTCAAGGTCCCAGGTAAGGTAGACAAGCACCACTTCCACTAGCCACGTACATAGTCCTAAACTGTGTGCATTTAAAAAAATTGTAGGGGCCGGGAGTTTGGCCTAGTGGTTAAAGTGCTTGCCTAGCATGCATGAAGACCCGGGTTCGATTCCTCGATACCACATACATAGATAAAAGCCAGAAGTGGTGCTGAGGCTCAAGTGGTAGAGCTCTAGCCTTGAGAAAGTCCAAGGACAGTGCTCAGGCCCTGAGCTCAAGCCCAGGACTGGCAAAAATAAAAAAATAAAAAATAAATAAAAAAATTGTAACACCTTAGATCTCTAAGTCATGGAATTATCTATCACATGGAAACCCTTTGTAGCCTGAAATTTTAGGCATACTTTAACTTTGAAGGGGAATAGCTTCTATCTGCACACACAGTTCATTTTCAACTGTGCTGAAGTTCAAGAAGGCATTTTTACTAAAGATATTTAAGTGACCTTATTTGTTGACTCCATATACAACCTCCAGATTAATTTGATCTAAGCTGCCAGTCATCATATCTCACCTTTCTGGCACAATGTGGTAAATATCTCTGTTGCGATTAGGATAGAATAGATAATATAGAGAGAATTACATCTGTCTCTAGAATACATTTTTATGAAAACCTCAAATTTCTCCTTTTCCTTACTCATATTCCTTCATGGTAGAAATAACATGGAAGTTTTAAATTGACTTTTTAAAAATCCTTAGTAACACAGCCTGAATAAATTCTAGGAAATAAAATTTTAATATATTTGAGGATACAGTGATCATAGATCATTCAAAAATAGAAATGAAAGCTACAATACATGCACTGCCCAACTCAAGCCAGGGTTTCTTAAAAGTACTCTGTAAAAAAAAATAGTCAGTGGTTAAAGAATCGAGACACTTTCATATGCACACACTCACATGCTCATATGCACACACACACACACACACACACACACACACATTCGCGCGTGTTATAGCTATAGGATAAGAATGGAAAATTCCACATAAGGAAAATCTATCTGAGAGGAAGTAGAGCTTCAAAGATCATGGATTCTGGAAGAGACTTGAGTGTATTTCAAGTGTGATTTTGTAATCTTAGTACTTTTATGAACTTGCAATAGATTTTACTGTGTGTCAATTTCTTTTTATAAAATTACAATTATATCTTCTATAATCCATACGTGCTTGATAATTTTAATTTTTTGATATGGGAGTTTTGATGAGTTTATATATGTTTATATATGTCTGTGAGTATTCAGGGACATCTCATTTGTCATTCTTTCAAATTTAGTTCTGTTCTGTGTGTATGTGTGCACGTGTGTGTACATGTGTGTGAGTAGCTGTGTGTGTGTGTGTGTGTATGTGCAATGCTCATAGTCTCATGGCCATTTAGTTTAAAAGTAAGAAAAAGAACTCTTACAAAGATGAAATTGCATTATTTATAAGACTCCCTAGGTCTAATTGATGGTTAGCATTAGCTAGGATTATCATATCACTTTATCCAATCCTGGTCCATAGAGCATTCCTATTCTTAACTGACTTCTAGGATTAAATGCATTTTCTGCTTGTAACTTTTCATATTTTCTGAGGGAATTCTCTTTGCTTTGTGGATATCTCCTTTCCTAAAATATTAAAACCCTTATTTCTTAGATATGGGCAGTCTCTTAAATGTTCCACAATGAAAGTCTTCCATGGATTCGTCATGACAGTTGATAATGATTGTTCAGTAATAGAGAAAATGAAGTTGTACCTAGAAATTTTTCAAAGTTATTTTTCCCCTAGTCTTTGCATTATCATCATATGTGGAGGAAAATGAAATCTAAGATTTCTGTGAAGCATGTTTATCTCTCCCCCCCCCGCAATATTAGAAAGGCCATTCATGTCATACTTTTAGTGGTTTTTTTCCCCCTCTTTAATGTTTTCTAAAAGTTTAGCTGCTTCCCTATTTTTCTGATATTGTAACTGCCTCTAGGGTACCTGAGTATCAGGCTTTAAAAATATAACAGTGGCTTTTAAGGGAAACAAAGGAAGTTGTTGCCTTGGCAACAGGAACCACATAACATCTCTGCACAATAGGGTGATCTCTTAACAATTCCCTCCAGGTCTTCAGGTTCTCACCTAAGCAGCATGGAGAATGGAGCTCTTCTGTTGGAGTCTATCGGCAAGAGAATTTATTGAAATCCCCACTGGAATCGGGTAGACTGTACATGGGAACCTGATGGCATATTTAATATTCTTACTGTGAATGGGGGAAAATGCATGCTTGTGAAAATGAAACACATTTTTGGTCATACAGCCAAACTCTGGGTAAACGTCTGCTCCATGAATTGTGTTAACAGAAATTGAATTTGGGAGAAACACGTCTTTAGATACTAAAAGAATGAAGTCGGTGGAATTGGAAAGTCCACTAAATGTCTATTTCTAAGCACCCTGTTGTCTTCCATCCTCAGGTATTCTCCCACAGTTGGAACTGACTCCAAGTTAAAAATGCATCAATAAATTTACTGAACATCAGAACATAACTTGTGTAGCACACTGCGGATTATAGAATATTTACTTTTGGAGCTGCGTGGCTAACTGGACTCTGTGTCTCACCACACACTGTGGCACAGCACCATGAAAATCACGGGTATATCGTGAACCTACGAAAAAGATCAAATTCAAAACATAAAACATGGTTTATAGTGAATATATACAACATTGCATTATATTGAAAATCTGTAGGTCAAACCTAGAGATGATCTGTAATTTTATAAGATTATATAAAATAGCTTATTCTCATATGGTTGTAAATTCTTTTTCCAAAAATCAAACACAAACATAGCAACTCCTTGTTTCAAACATGACCAACACCTTGATTATTTTCAGCCCTTTGGACTCTGATTCCACTGCTGCCTAGAAAGTGAGATTACATCTTTTCCTTTCATTCCACCCCCAAAACCTTATCCCAGCATTTATAAAAACAGACTTTCTTCAATGACTACAGATTTTTCCCCCTTGATCTGGAGTGCTCAATCTTATTCTTCTAACCAGGAAGGTCTTTGTCATTATTCATCTTCATAAAAAACTGCAACTGCCACCTAAAGGCCCCATGTATCCCAGTAACCTCTCCAGCTACAGAAATCCTGTTTTTATGTTATCAGGTTTGCTGAGTGTTGTCTTACATGGTAACAGTTTTCACCAAGCATGAAAATTGTTTACAACATGAACTTGCTCTGAAACTGTGAGCACTCTGCACAGTGAATATGATTTCTGTGCATAAGTAGCTGTTCCTTAAAGATCAGTGACTGAAGGAATGAAGGAAGGAAATGTGATCAAATTTAATATGAAGAACAAAATTTAAACTGTAGAGAAAAAAATATATGACTTATCCCAAAGCTGTTCATTCATTGTGGTGACTATATGACATTTGCTCAATGTCTTTTTTTATAAAGTATTCAAATGAGCTATAAATATAACCCTTATTCTCAATTCCCCTACTTTCAGCCTCTGATTCCTTCACTATCAATTAAACTTTGTTTATAGGTTAGAGTGGGATGAATCTCTACTTTTTCACAGCAATCAGGGAGTCCTTTCCTTTAAATGAAAATCATTTTATGAAATTGTTAGCCTGAATTAAATTCACACATAATTTTAATATTTGATATTCACATGGCACAGTGAGGGCTAGCATTAATCTAGCTTTATTGGAAATTATCAGGTTTTTCTGCACTGTAATTGAGGATGTGTTGAAATGAAATATGCAATTTATAAGGACTTTGGTAACAGAAGAAATATATCTTACAATGAATTCTGTCTTGCTTTTAGTTCATGTGAGGAATGATATTCAGGCAAGATAGTACAGATAGAAACAGGCAGGAAATATGAGCAGAGTAGAATTGGAGTTCCTGGAACCAACAGACTTTAACAACCACAGCGTGCAATACACTTTGCTTTTGCCTTGAACTCACTAGTAAAACATCGCCCCCACATTCTAAAAAAATTCTAAAACTCCTCCAGCTCTTTCCCACCTTGCCAAAATCTTGGTCCATTTTCACAAACTGACCTTCATCCCCATTTCTTTTACAATTAAGAAATTAGATATGACCAAGCCAAGAGAAGGGCTTGACTCAGATGGTCTTGGTAATTTCCTGATGTATTCATCTCTAGGTTATTGTAACAACTTATCACACACTCGACTGGCTAACCAGACTGTCAACCTTTCCCAGTTACAAAGTCCAGATTTCCAATACGAAATTGTGGTTCATCCAGGCTCACTCCCAAGGCTCTCGTGAGGAATCTTTCCTTGTCTCTACCAGTTTTTGGTGGTGTCTGGTGGTATTAACTTCTCTGCTTCAGTCCCTATCTCCTCCCTCTAATAAAGATTTTTATGATGGCATTTAGGATATTTACACACACACACACACACACACACACACACACACACACACGCAATGCAGATAATCAGGGAAAACTTCCAAACGAACCTCGACGTCCTTTACCACATGATTGACTATTAGGTAAAATCTGCTCTTGTATCCAATGATACCTAGATATTCTAGACATGAGAAAGTGTTTCTGTTTTTTCTAAGGGCCACCACTTGACAGCCCTCTACCCTTTGAATGGTTGTTATAGTCAAAGAAGCCATGTTGGTAATGGATGCTTCTGTCAGAGTCAGTTGCACTGTTTGCAGTGGGCATGTGGCCTTGCATTCTAAATCAGAAGAACTTCCAGGCTTCTGAACACAAGGTTGAACATCAGACAAAACTGCTCCTGCTTCTGTGTGTGTGAGTGTATGTGTGTGTGTGTGTGTGTGTGTGTGTGTGTGTGTGTTTATGTGTGTGCATACACGCATACACTTAGTTTATTTGCACAAGCATGGCACCCCACCATTTGATCCAGCGTCTACTTTTGCATAATAGCTTCTATTAAGACCATCTGAAGCCTGACTAATTGCATACTGAATATGGTATGTTAGATAGATAATGAAAGCAGCCTAAAATACACTTTCAAGTTAAACTCCTTTCTTGACCCAACAACCCCATGGCACATGTATTTTTCTATTTGCTGTTTCTATGCATCTGCTTTAAACTTCCTTGGAGAAAAAGAATGTTATATTACTCATTTCTATTCCTCATTTTATTATCTAATCTACTAATGTTTTGTTTGTGGTGAACTAAATCCAGATTAGACTTAAATCTAAGTTTGCAAAATATTTTAGGAAAATCTGTCCAGAGAGAGTAGGGTTTTTGAGGCTCTCTTTTCATTTTAATCAATGAGAAGGTGTCTTTCTAGCAAAGGTCTGGCTCTGGAATTATTGTCTTCATGATGCTCTTTTGTTTTCCTGGCTGTTATTCTTAATATTTTTATTTCTTTTCCAGATGGGACAATAGAGTTACAGCTCTTCTCAAATCACAAAGTGATGCTAACTTTTCTTTCTGACCAAACTCACTCATTACCCACCCAGAAATTACTGAAGGAGTCATTTGTACTTATTCTTTCAATTATCTGGAAGTTTTCTAAATTGTGTGGGTGCAATTCCTTCTTGCATACCTGTGGTATGACAGTGATGAAATGAGGAGGCCAGACGACTGGTGGCACTTTCAGTATGCATGTTTATATGCAAATACTGTAATAAGGGATACCACTGTAAATTTCAATCCTTTTATTATTCCTGCTAATTATCTCAGTGCATTATTGTGCACATTCATCTAATTGGATCAATTTAATTCAAAGGGAACTAAACAAATACAACCATGACCAGAATTTGAAATTATCATTGCTAAAAAATCAGGATTTAAAGGTCCTGGATATTTGAAAACTCACAATTAGCATTTGCAATTACTTTGTAATACACCCAGTCTGTACATTGTTAAAGGGGAAGTGTTTCCTGCTTCACTTGACAAACAAGAGAAATATACGCATACATTTGTTTCCAGCTTAGTACAAAGGAAAGAAAACTGTCTCATGATCACAACCAGCTCCTCAATGGAGGAAGGCTGACTCTGGTTTCAAAAGAAATTCTACAATCAGGAAACTAAGAAGAGACTGAAGCATTGCATCATTTTAACATTTTTAACAATTTTATCTTGATACAAAACAGCAGCCCTTTTTAACAAGTTGTAATGGAGACAAGACATTCTGAACATTTCTATTCAATAATGAGATCCTGTCTCAGAAAGCAGTCCCCTTAACTTGGGCATGAACCATGTAACATTATCCTTCATGTTTATCTCTCAAGTAAGACAAGGCTTAAAGTGGAAATTGAGGAAAACAAGATTAGGGAGGAGAAGGCTGCAGACTAAAATCCACAGCTTGATTTATCTCCAAACAGGAAATACCTGTGATAAGGTGGAAAGGCATTGCCTAACTGGATAGGCAGATACCTCTGGATTGGAACAGTTCTAATAGCGGAATAGTTCCATCACTTTTGTTTCAATTATCCTCTGCTCTATCTCGATGCCATGAAATTTCACCATTGCAAATTCCTTGTTTCTAGACAAACAATAAATGACTCTTTTAATGTTATGATGGAGTTGATCCAGTTTAACCATTTATTCACCAGCAGACAGATTTTACTCTCTTCAGTTCAACAAAGTCCTCTCTAGCTTCGCTATTTAAATATATCATCGTGAAAGGAGATGATAAGGAAAAGCCATGTGGCTTAAAGGGAGTTTTTTTTTTTTTCATTCATCTTTCAGGGTAATTTTCACGTCTGCTTTCATTATGCAGAATTTTGCTAAAGAAATTGATGACAATATAGTTAAATATTTTAATAGTGGTGAGTCTAGAATAGAATACTCCTTCTGAAGCACAGCTGCGTTTCAGGACCTCTAGTGTTCCAGATAGCTCTGACTGGCCCAGAAATTCAAGCCTAAGAGAGAAGGCTGAACTTCCAATCCAGTCCTGCAGAGAGTTCATCTTTTAATTTAAAAACGCATTCTACCTAATACATAAATGGCTTTCTAAGACACCAGAATGGAATTTGCATAGGGTAAACCCAGTAAATTCTAATGCATAGTGACATTTTCACCAAGTATTTGACAGTTTGCCCTCTAGTTAATAGCTAAGACATTGGTAACATAAAATGTACCTTGTTAAAAATATTGTAAGAGGTAAGGCAATGACAGATCTTAAGGTATTGAGGTAAGCAAGAAAAAGGATGTTTTGTCTCAAAAACAAACTGCCTTGGGGATAAATTAATTATATGGAATGAAGGTAGAATTGGCTCTTATATCTGCCAAGAGTTTTTTAAATCAATTTTGTATAATTTGAAATGATCAAAGTTTTTTTCTTCCTAATTTTAGTGGCAATCTCATTAGGCAAAAATAAGAAGATAGAATACCAAAACCTTAAGAGAAAAATACATTATTTTTTTAATGCTTTATCAACACCTAAATGACTCTGAAAACTGATAGATCTCTGAAATCCAAGTCACTGACCTTGCATGTCAATCAAAAACTATTAGCAGTTCCATTTAAAAGACCAACTGAGTATTACACATGAACACTGATGGTCAAAAATGATTGACAGGCATCACTGAAGACCTCATTGCCCGTTTTTGCCTTCTGTTATTCAGTAGACATATTTCCTACCTGCCTTTTAAAAATACTAAATCATTCTCGTGATTTACAAGATACATCATTTCTTCCTGGATGAGTTAGAGTAATACTCTTATAATCTGTACCAATGCCTTTAAGTTTTAACTTACATCTGAATCATTTATTGAAACAGATTTTTGAACTATACCAGAGCCTCTGGGACAAGATATAATGATCAATGTAATTTGTATTATTATGCCACAAATAACCACAACAAATTCGTCTCACTACAATAATCAGACCTGTTAAGGAAGGTGGTTAAAAGTCGGTCTTGACTATAACACACATCCCATTCCTTATTAAAATGGGAAAACTTCTTTTCAATGGAACATTTAAGGAATTTTATAATAGACAGTGTTGTCATTTCTCTTTTACATTGTATCAGCTGCTAGAAAGAATGAAAAATTAAAATCCTTATGAACACAAAATAAATCAGAACTCTGCAGCTGACATGCAGTATTTTAATAAATGTACGCAACATTTTTTGCTTGAATATACTGTTTCCTTGTAGATATTTATTTTCTATTTATTTAGTTTTTGATGGTCATGGGGCTTGAATTCAGCCTGAGTGCTGTCCCTGACCTCCTCAGCTCAAGGCAACTGCCCTACCCCTGTGCCTGGGTGTTGTTCTGAGCTCTTCAGCTCAAGGCTACCACCTACCCTTGAGCCAAGTCCCACTTCCTGCTTACTAGGGGTTAATTGGAGAAAAATCTCAGGTCTTTCTGTGCCCGGGCTGTCATTGAACCTTGATCCTCAGATCTCAGCCTCCTGAGTAGCTAGCATTACAGGTGTGAGCCACCAGGCCCGGCTACCTTGTAGATTTTTAATAAGCAAAAGACATTAATAAAGTCTTTTGTTCACACAGAGAATTAATAACAAGACTCTTTTTGATCATTAAAAAACTCAAAAACTATAAATATATGAATAGTTTGATAACAAAGATAGTTTTCCAGTTAGACAATTTCTCTTATACTATAAATGGCTGCCTTAGGGCTCTATGAAGCGACTTAAACATTTACCGTTAGAGTGTGGTTTGTTAGAGTCAATGACTGAATCTTTCATTCATAAGTGTTTGAGTCACTTAGGAGTGCAGAGGCCTTCTTGAAATCTCACCGATCTCTTTATTCTGTCAATTTTGTCTGGAGAATCTCTATTTTGGGGGAGGAAGGAAAAGAATATTTCCATTTACTCTTGATATAGATAACTCAATAGGAAGCAATTTTCAGCAGTACCTATAGTGATAATGGGAAGTGTTGAGCCTGACTCCTCTCCCTCATTTCATTCATAGCCACCTAGGGGAGTGAAGATCATGCTTATTCCAATATCCCTTCTTGGCCCTCTTTTCTCCCTCAAGACAGTTAGCTTAACTTTGCTCTTCACATGAGAGAAAGCCTGCTCTAGATGTTCAAAAAGAATAAAGGCAGCTGGAGATTTAAAACCTAAGAATTCATGTAAAAAAAAAACTCGAATAGGATCATTGAGTAGGAAGGTAAATAGTGGATGGACATGTACTTAGGTAAACAAGAAAGTTTTTTTCCTGACTATACTTCTCTATTTTTTAAGAATTAAAGAGAACACAAAGACAAATTTTCTGCTAAAAAACAGAAAAATATATGAGACTTTAAATATTTAAAAGGAATTTTAAATATGACAAAAATAACCTAGTAATTCTTATCAGCTTTATAATCCAAGGGCAGTAGATATTCTTTATGTTTTACATCAAACATAGTTTAAATTACCCATCAAGTCAAGGTCCAATTTTCTTTTCCAATTCCTTCTTTTTCTCCACAGGAAATTACTTTAATAAATGAGTTTTGCTTTCTGCTTATACATTTACTAAAGTTGTATGTATGCAGCCATTGAAAATGTTATTCTTTTGTTAATCCTTCTACAATGTTTGAAAAATGGTCTTTTTCTATTTTGCTATGGAAATGCCACACACAAATATACAAAGGAAAATTCTATATACTTTTTCTTTTGTGTGTGTGTGTGTGTGTGTGTGTGTCTGTGTGTGTGTGTGTGTGTGTGTGTGTGTGTGTGTGTGTGTGTGTGCGCGCGCATGCGCACAAACACCAGTCCTGGCACTTGAATTCAGGTCCTAGGAGATGTCCCTGCGCTTTTTTGCTCAAGGCTAGCACTCCACCACTGGAGCTATAACTGCACTTCCAGCTTCTTTTTTTTCGTTTGGTGATTAATTGACCATAAAAACATTTAAATACCCTTTTATTTCAACTTTTCCTTTCAGATATGTTTGTCTAATAAAGTGATACTCTTTCCTGGGACTATTTTTCTTAAGTTATGAGAACTTAAATATAAATTAAAATTCTTGATGCCCATTTTCACTGATGAGGTGTTCTACTTTCTGATCAGCAAGTTTATTTATAGGAACAATCTGGGACTTATTAAAGACAACCAAGTAAGCTCTTCTGCCACTGGAGATACTCCAGCAGTACTAAACAAATTAGCAGATGACTTTGTATATGTTCTGGCTGTGAAGCTTGAACTAAGGGCTTCAATACTGTTCCTGAACTTTTTCACTCAGAGCTAGCATTCTACCATGTAAAACGTATCTCCAATTCTGGGCTATGTGGACAGGACTGTCTAAAGGAGCTTTCCTGCCCAAGTTGGCTTGTAGCCACAGTCCTCAGATCTCAGTCTTCTGAGTACCTAGGATTACAGGCATTAGCCACTGGTACCAAGTCAGAAGAGTTTTGCTTTTTCTTCTTTCTTTTTTTTTTTACAAAAATTTTTGTACCAGTTGATAAGAAAATAATTACGGACATAAATTTCCTGGTTTTCGACCCTAAACTGTTGTTTATACTCAAAATGCACCTAAGATGGGAATTTGTCAGCTGTATAGCCACATGTTTAGTAAAACTTGTGTTTCAGTTAATTCTTTGATTTATTCTCAGCCCCACACTACCATCCTAGAACTGGAGTGTGTAGACTCCTTGGAGCCCTAAATTTGAATAAAAGATCCTGGGAACAATTCCCTTGGCTTACCCATCCATCTACACTATACTGAAACAGTCATTTCAAGCCGACCAAATGCTTTTACAGCACAGCAAACATATGTCATAAAAATTGCAGCAAGTATTTTTTTGCTAAATTTGCTTTAAATAAAACCCCATAAAGTTGGCACTAGTTACTCTTTATTTAGAACACATCCTAGAGAAAGATGGCATCACTTATCTAGGAAGATAGAAAATTTAAGTCATTTGGATTAAATTTACTTCCTATACATGTAAATTCACAAAGAGCTCTTTGTGAGATGAGAAATGAGTTCACTAGGATTTGATATTTGGGGGAATATTAAACCATTATACCTATTTAAAAGCTTTAATTTGTGTTAAATAATATTGGTAGTGGAATACTCCAAGTAGTGTATACTGGAACCTCACTGATTAACTCTATGATGATAAATTACAATGGTTATTTTAATACTACAAAATGTTATTAGTGATATGGTAAATACTTTATCTTATAATTGTCTTTGCATAGAGTATAATTAATAAGCAGCATTTGTCTATACATAGGATAGACTTTCTCCCCTATCTTGGGCTTCAGTTGCTTTGTCTGTTGAAACATGGGCATCTAACAGGATTGGTGAATTCAAGTCTTCTCTGGCACTACACATTTTTTTTAACTCAGGGCCTGAGCACTGTCTTTGAACTTTCTCAGGACTAGATCTCTACCACTTGAGCCTCAGCACCACTTTCAGCTTTTCTCTATGTATGTGGTACCAAGCAATCAAACCCAGGTTTATGTGCATGCTAGGCAAACACTCTACCACTAGGCCAGATTCCCAGCCCTGACATTGCACATTTTGTCCACACTACCTCTATCTTTTTCTAATATACATATGATGTTGCAACATCAAGTAACCTAACCTGGAATAGTAAGAGATTAATAAAGTCTGCTTATTGTTCCCATGCATCAAGAGCTTATTGCATTCTTGCGATAGCATAGCAATACTGAATCCCCATGGAAATCTCAATAGCTGCATGGAGTCCATTTCATAGATTAAATTCAAGGAAGCTCAAATATTTTGTTAATTTCCATCAGAAGTATAAACAACATTTTGGCATTTTGTAAAATGCCACACCTCCACATCTCACACCCTTGGTGCAAGTATATTACTCTCATTTTCCCACTGTATTCTGCCTAACTGTAGATCTTGATTTTCATCCCTAAAAGAAAGCCCAAACGTTGCACTCAAACTCATCAGAAGTCAGCTTTGAACCGGAGCTCTAATCAATAATGGTTGCCTTACCAGCTCTCCAGTGATACAGCAAACAGGAACCCTCAATACTTGGGACTGATTCCTGTCAAACAAGCAAATGTCTAAATCTAATTGAGATGGATGGACGTAAATATCACTTCCTGCTTAAGGAAGGGGAAATATTCAAAATTGGTGTTTTCACTGGTTATGTATTGTTTCATGTATCAGTAATAGAGTGTTTGTATGTAGTACTTTATATTGTATTAAACTCTAAAAAACAGAGTTAGCATTTTGATTTATGAATGGCTAAAAAAAAGCAAATCCAGTAACAATTGAAAAAGAATAATAACTAATGTCACTTTTATCTTAGTTTGGGTATTATTTCTACCAAGCTTTTTTGTGTCATGCGTTCATTTTATTTATTTTCATTGTATTGGAATATGAATTCAGATCCTTAAGCACACTCATTTGATGGGTGCTTACTCTAGCTAATCCCCCACTGGCTCTTTTGCTTTCATTATTTTATGGAAGGAAATCTCAAGTCTTTGCCCAAGTGAGCTTTTGTATTGTGATCCTCCAACCCACGCTTTCCCATGTAATGGGGATTACTGATACTTTCTACCATACTTGGATCATTGGTTGAGATGGAGTCTTGCTAAATATTGTAGCTAAACAGGCCTAAAACCGTGATCATCCATAAAACAGAATAGTTTCGATTACAGCCATGTTCCTCCCCACGCTAAATTTTGGAAGAAGCATTGATATAGATGTTGTAGCCAGGCTGGCCTAAAACTATGATTGTCTGCATATCAGAATAGTTGTTACCAAAACCATGCTCCACCATGCTAAGCCTTTTGGGAAGTATTCAAATTTATATATATAAGCTCAGTACTTTTCTCTAATATATATATATATTTATATATAATACATATTAGATATATATTGTACTATATATATATTATATATTAGGTAATATATATATGAAAAAAGTACTGAGATTATTTTCCCATATCAAAATTATAAACACCCAGTATTTTCTTCTTTTGCATTTGAAATGTCTAAATAATTATATTTAAAAAATTTATTGTAAAGGTGACGTACAGAGGGGTGACAGTTACATACATAAGGTAGTGAGTACATTTCATGTCAAACATTGGTAACCCCTCCCTCGTTTTGCTCCCACTTCTCCCACCCACCCCCCTCCTTCCTAAGTTATAAAGTTCATTTCCAACATAGTGTTTAGTAAGCATCACTGTTGCATTGGTTCACTGTTGGTCCCACTTTTCTGTGATTTCCTTTCCTTTCCCCAAAGGAAATGTTTCCCCAAAGGGAATGTTTATCCTTTCAGATAAACCTATATACAAAACAAAGGGTACAGAAATGAAAAACAATGACAACAGAGAATAAACCAAAGGAGGAATAAAAAGAAAGAAAAAAGAAATGACTGCAAGCTGTACAATAAAATAAAATCCTGTGGCTTCCATTCCTTAAAGTTCATTTCAATATTATCATTTTATATGTTCATATGCAATAGGTATTGAACTATCATGATCCTCTGGTGAGAATATCCTGCACATACTCTAGTTATTACATATGATGGAAACAATGCAGCCTATAGTTCTTTGGGTCTGGCTTACTTGGCTTAATATTTTTTCATCTCTTTCCTTATAAATGGGGCAATATCATTCTTTTTGATGAAAGCATACGAGGCCACACAAAACTACTAGCACAACCATGTTCACTGCAGCAATATTTGCCATAGCTAAGATATGGAATCAACCTAGATGCTCGTCAGTAGATGAATGGATCAAGAAAATGTAATATAAATATATACACATATATAAATATATACACACACAATAGAATTCTATGCTTCCATCAGAAACACAGAACTTTGTTACTTAATTTTCTTTATCTCAAGCCTATGTCACCTACCCAATCATGGTAATACATAGAAAGGATGTAAGATATCTCTGGAGACTGAATGTTCCTGGCATTTAAAGCATGGTAATTACTATTATAAATGACAGCAGTGCAATATGTATGAAAACTACATTAATTTATTGCTGAGAATGTGATAAGTTACTCTCTAAGCTGCTACATTTATTTCATTCCATTTATTTCAGATAGGCCAGTATATTATGGATAGATAAATGGATAGATAGATAGATAGATAGATAGATAGATAGATAGATGATGAACTATTATAGCTGGCTTTCTTTAGAAGTTTACAACATGAAGTTGCCAATTGTCTCCCAAAATTTTTCCTCATTCTCAATTACAGTTTTTCCTTCTCTTCACTCATCTTTGTCTTTAATTCCTTCAATGCCCAAAAGAGGTGTCACTTTTATGAAGATAGGGAAAATCGTGAGGCTGAAAGCCACCTAAATATTAATTCCAAAATTATAATTATTGCATCATTATTAGAAGAGGAAGAAATATAAGGGGATAAGGAAGGAAGGAAAGAAGGATAACGATAAAAGAGGAATAAGAGAAAGATGAAGCAGAGTTTTCTTTATGGTTGCATTGTTCAGGGTTCTGTCAGACCGTGTTGCTTACTGTTTTACCCATTCCACTATCCAAGTTACCATAACAGAATACAAAGGAAGCCAAAGTCTCATCCCTGAATTTAAGAAGCTTAGAAATATTTCTTTTTAATATGGCAAGTAATGATTTGTTTTTTTTACCATCAATAATGGAAATTTATAAAGTAATTGTCCCATCCATCGGCCTGAATTAAGTAGAGTTATACATTTTCTAAAATCTTACTTTTCGAATATAGATAGAATGCTAATTAAACTTGCTTATTTATGGGAAAACATTTTAAAACATCCAAAAGCAACGAATTGGCAGAACTAATACTTTACACTCCCTCCTTTCATATTTAGCACTGAAGCTTCAATAAGCAAGATTAGCTTCATTATTTTGTCTTCTGCTGAAGTGGGCTAATTTACTCAATCATGACAAATAGGTATTTCAATACTCATAAAACGCACTTATTAATTATTCCTTAAAAAGAGTATAAATTCATCTAAATGTTTGAGAAATAAAGTGAAAGAAACTATTCTCAGTGTGAGAAAATATGTTGCATATTTATGGAGATCAATAAAAAGGAAATAACAAGAGGCATGTTAAAAAGCCACCAATTATTATGTCTGACATAAACATTGGTATAGCTCTGTCACATATAATCTCTTCAGTTAGAAAATGTGATTTCAAGCTCCTTGAAGTCAGGGAACATTTTGTATTTCATGCACCAACCCCTGCCTTAAAATATAGCCATAAAGCTATATTTTAATTTTTTTGACCTAGAATTTTCAAATGTATTCATGAGTTTACTTGGTCCTATAACAATAGAAATTACTAATTATGAAAAATCTCCAAGCAAGACTGCAAGATGTTTTTAGTTAAATTATAAACCTGTCAATATGTTTAAGTGTATATATACATCACCCTTGATTTCTTCTAAAGAATCCTTGCAACTATTTGCTCTACTGAAAGCATCTGAATTCTGAAAAGTAAATTATGCTTTTTTGGCCTAGTATCCTCTTTCACGGCTTGGGTTAAATTTTCTCTTCACATGCCTTCCTTTCTCTCTCAAACCCATTTAGATTTCTTCATTAAATAATTTCCATATCATCTACTTACTTTGAATAAGCACAGATGTTAATTCAAGTATTTGTTAATTTGCGTTAAGTACACAAGTAATGATATGTTCTAGACATCCTAAGAGAAAAGACCAGATCTATCTTGTTTACAGCTTATCATCACAGCCAAGAACATATTACTTGACACTTTTCTAAAGCTCAGAAAGTATTTGTCCATAAAAAGGATGCATGGAAATAATGTTTTGTACTTATTAAGAGTGGATTCCTAATTTCTTATTCCTAATTTCTGTGCATTTATACATGATGCCAAGGAGAATACTTATAACATGATGGCAAACAACCATTCAATATAATCATTTGTAAAATATATGCATGATCATTAATGGATAGAATACTTCAAAATGTTATCTCCGAATTGCAGGATTGTCATTTTCTGTGTTTTTACTTTGAAATTGCTGATACATTTTTACTTTTAATTTAAATACTATTTTAGGTAACATGGATATAATACTTAAATAATTAGGGAATCTAGAAATGATTGCTTTTGAGTATTTTATGCATGCATTAATTTATTTGAAAATAATAGCCTATATCTCAGTTTCAATTTTCATTTTTAGATATTGTTAGTAAACTGCTTGCTACAGCGTGTAGAAACTACATATATAAATTATATATATTATATGTATATATGCACATATACATATATATGTTTTTGGTGGGGTTTTTTTTGGCCAGTCTTGGTGCTTGAACTCAGGGCGTGGGCACTGTCCTTCAGCTTTCTCAATGCTAGAACTCTACCAGGTAAGCCACAACACAACTTCTGGATTCTTCTCTGTATGACATACTGAGGAATCAAACCCAGGGCTTCATGCATGTTAGGCAAACAGTCTACCACTAGGCCATTCTCCTAGCCCCATATATGTTTTTTTAAAGAGGCTCAACAACTTTAGAGCTGGGCTTTCAATATTTATTTTATGTTAAACAGAAAAACAATCTATGACTTGTGAACTAATCCAATATCTACCCAAGGGTTAGAAAATGCATGAAATGAGTTGCAAATCTGAACCAAAGTTGAAATGGACTCTTTCCTTTTTCCTGAGAACCAGAAAAGCAATGTGGCAGTTTAGCCATATTAGTTGTATTTGTGTGTGTGTGTGTGTGTGTGTGTGTGTGTGTGTGTGTGTGTGTGTGATATTTCCTTTTTTGCAATGAAGGATGCTCATTGATTTGTTTTGTCTCACAATTTGGCACTACCTCCTGATATGAAAACACCTAAGTTTATATGAAAGGCAACATTAAACTGTATCCTACAAAATGGAGATTGCTGTTTTGTTCTCATTTTCCTTATGAAATTATTCCTTCAATGTTCCCTATAAAAATATCAGCATAATATATTAGGTTATTTGTTTTCATTTTCTTGCTTTGCACTAGTACAGAGCACTAGTTTCCTCCAGGATCTTCAGTAAAACTTAAAAGTAACTCTAAATATTATCTCAGAATATGAGACAATTCACAGCATGCATATTTTTACAGAAGACAACTCTCTTGGTTCTGCATCATATTACTCTAATATGATTTAGTTTACGTAGGTTGATACCTAACAGCGATCCCACATTTATTTTCCCAATCATTGTAGAATCATTCTATTTGGGCTTTTTGTTTGATTTCTTTTTGGTTTTGTTTTGTTTTGTTTTGTGCTGTGTCTCCAGCCTATCTTCTCTGTTGATATATTGCTTTATTGCAGTAGAGAAAACTTCACAGTAAAACATACTTTAATTAAGATATACTTTATGTCACATTCTACTTGGCTAATAATTCATTTAGAACAAGCATAAGTTGAGTATTGTCTTGCACTAGATTTTTTAATACATTGATTCACTATTTTCTTTCAGTAGAGGTATAAAGGGGTTTTTGTTCAACAAGTTAATATATAGATATTTCACATCTTGATCATGTCACATGTATCCAATAAAGGGGTGCATGGAAGTAATGTTCTCTATTAAAGGAGCAGGTACCTAATTTCTGTGCACTTATATATTATGCCAAGGAAATTAAATTAGGTAGTGATAGTCTCAGTAAGCCTTTAGAATATTCTATATATCCTTGATATTTTACATTTCTTTTTATTAAAGTTGTGTGTTCCAGTTTTTTCTTGACTGGAAATGTTCAATCGAGAGGGCAACAGTTTGGCTTTCAGAACAGTGAGATTTTCTAATAGTGAAATTTTGTAGTAGTGTATTTCTTACATTGTCCTCCCCTAATTCTATGTTGGACATTCTTCTGCCTGGAATGTCTAATAGTTGGATGGGCATTTGACCTTTTAAAGGAGCCTATGAGTTCTCTCTCTCTCTCTCTCTCTCTCTCTCTCTCTCTCTCTCTCTCTCTCTCTCTCTCTCTCTCTTTCTCTCTCCCCCTTTGTGAGTCCTAGGGCTTGAATTCAATGTAATGACTGTAATAATAAGTTTATTTGAATTATGTATATAAATCTCATTAGATATGCTGAATATCTCTTTCCCTTTACTTTCTAGCAGTGTATTGCAGTATGATCAAAGAGGTGTCCTTCTATCAGCCAGTGAATGAATGGTAATGGCTCACACAAGCTTCACCTCCAATGTATGCATTATCCATAGGCAGTTATGGTACTTCTATGACTAAAAGGAAAGTACAAGAATTCTGGGAAGATGGTGGAGGTTCCGATTATACCAATTTTAGCATTCTAGCAAAAAGCCCGCGGTTAAGGAGTCACACCAAGTATGTCATAACAGTACAGAGGTCTCTGCCAGAGAGGAAAAAGGGGGGGAACCCAGTAAGTTTGAGCTAAAAGTATCCTTACCAGTCTAGCTGAAAATCAAATATAAATACACCCTTAAGTGTTTCCTCCTTCACTCCTTTGTTCCTTGGTTTATTAATTGAACATTTCTGGCTCAGTCCCTAGATGCCAGATACTTTGCCAAATTAGGGGACAAAACAAAGTAACAGAATCTGTCTGGGCTTTGCACTCTGAGAGCTGAGAAGCCCAAGATAAATGTCCTTGAGCCATCACCTGTAGATGTGATGAACAATTTTAAAGCACTCAGCTTAGAATCAAAGTACTTTGTTTTTCTAAATGCAAGCCTGGGAAAGGCTTCTGGAAAGGAGAAACCTAAGCAAGATAGAAAAGGAAAACAAGAAACACCTAGAGCAGATGTCCAAATCAAAGAAAAGTACCTCCACAAAGAAATATACTCTCTGATGAGCCTCTGTTCTTGGTTCCCCAGGGCCGTGCAATTTATTGAGACATGCTGTTTTCAGTGCTTAATTCAGGATCATCCCTCACAAACCTTGGAGAAGTTGGTAATTCTGAATCACATTTTGACTCTCCCGGAGGCAAGAGCTTCCCATCCTTAGCCAGATCCCAGCAGCTTTATTCCTAAGAGTAGTTTAGTCTATACTAGGAGCACAGAGAATCCACAAGCAAGGTATTACTACAGCTACATACAGTACCTCATTGCAATTGTAGCTATTATTAGCTACTCTAGGTAGGTACTGCAGTACCCAATTCTTGGCAAATTTTCTCTGTCATCTTATTATAAAAATTCTAATCTATTTGTTTTCTGGATCACTGAAATGATCTTCAATAACAATGAACAATCTCTAAAGCCTAGATTTCTTGGCCAGACATACTTATAAGTGAGCTATCAGATGAGGAATACACAGGAGAGGGGACAATTGAAGGGGAGGAAAGGTCAGGAAAGCAATCATTATTTCTTTGTATTCCTCATATACTGAGATATGTCTGATGACTTGTAAGCACACAGATGTTCACACAAGAATTCCAGTGATTAAATCATAGAACCTCGCTGCTCACTCCCATTCAGTGCATTCATGTTTTTCTATTAGTCATATGTCAATAATACGTCAAATGTCAAACCCATTAGGAATATTCCCAGATATTCCACTATAATAAGCAAATAATCACTAAAAAAGAGAGAATGCGACATCTCTGGCCATAAAAGAAATACAAATCAAAACAACTTTAAGATTCCACCTCACTACAGTTAGAATGGCTATGATCAAGAAATCTAATAACAAATGCTGGCAGGGATGTGGACAGGAGGGAATCACTACTACACTGTTGGTGGGAGTGCAAACTCATTCAACCACTATGGAAAGCAGTAGGGCAGCTCCTCAAAAGACTAAACATAGAGCTCCCCTATGACCCAGCAATGCCACTACTTGGCATTTACCCAATCATCCAGAAACAAGGACATACTAAATCCACCAGCACAACAATGTTCATTGCAGCACTATTTACCATAGCAAAGATGTGATGCTCCTCAGTTGATGAGTGGATCAACAAGATGTGGTATTTATACACAATGGAATTCTATGCTGCTGTCAGAAAGAAAGACATTGCCCCATTTGTTAGGAAATGGAAAGACTTAGAAAAAATCATATTAAGTGAAAGAACATAGGCTCAATGGTTTCCCTCATTTGTCCTAATCAGTAGAAACCTTGGGCTCTCCTAGCAGAGACTTACAATAGAACAAAACCTAGATACATAAGGCCATATAGTATGAAGCTAAATGAAAGGACTTCCAGGATAAAGAAACAAAATCCATATAATGAGTGATTGTTGTACTATGTTATCTCTCATCTCTTTTGCTGTCCCTTGGTTATCTCATATTGTTATAATATTTCACCTTGTTATCTGATATATTATATATATGCTTATTTGGTTATTTGAAATTGAATAGGGAAGGAGGAAAACAAGCTGAGGGAGAGGGAAATGGGGACCAAGACATGAGAAAGGGTATCAATGTATGTGAAGTAATACACCTTCTATCTGGTGAATACAATGTAACCCTTCTATTAATTACAACAAAAATATATGGAAGAAAAAGAATGAAAGAATGAAAGTCATTTCACAAAGGTCTTCTGTAGTTACCCACCTCCCTTCTGTTTTCTACTGATCATCCACTAAAAAGTGTGGCATCACAAAACAATATTATAAGACTCCAATAGTCTCATCAAACTCCATGAGTCTTAGGTGTTAAATTTCAAAACTTCACTAATGGAGCTTTTTTTAAAAACATATTTTTATTGTAATTTATAAAAGGGTTACATGATATTTGCCAGATAGAAGGTGCATTAATTCACATACATTGATACCCTTTCACATGTCTTACCCTTCCTCCCACCCCCCCATTTTGGTTTTCCCCCCTTCCCTATCCAATTTCTTGAAATATTTTTGATTAAGAAACAGTGATTGGATAGAATGACTGTTCTTTTGTGTGAACACATAATGGAACATTTAGAGATTTGAGTCAATCAGTCCATTCAGTGGATTTGTAAATGTACTTATAAACTGACAAGGCAAGATAAAAATAACTTAAAGCAGTCAATCATATTTTGTAAGATTTACCCACAGACCATTTGTGCTATGCCAGCATCTTAATTTTGACCCTTTCCATGAATGAAATATAAACCCATGAGATTTCTCCCCTAAATAGACATTTTTCTAAGTATTAGATCAGCAGTATCGTATTATGTATTATAATTTATAATACATTATATATGATATATTATTAGCATGTTTAAAGTTTTTAGTCAGTGCTCTTTTATTCCTAGGGTTTGTACATGAAATATCTTAGACAATGTATACTTGCCATGAAATTTGTTAAGGTAGCTTGTGGCCTAGCTCTCGTTTAAATTAATTCATAAGAATTTTATCAGGGCAGTCTGAGTACTTGGCAGCTTTGAGAAATAACATTTTCTGTATCCAGTGTGGGATAATTATGGACTGAAAAATTTAACACTGTTCTGATTTTGCTGGTGATGTATCACTTGAGTCCTGTAAAAGTTGCAATAATACAGGGCATGTGAAATGCGAAAGGATCTAAGTGTCTCAACTTACAACCATAATGAGTACAGCAGTTTGCTAGAGTAGCTGTAAATCAAATGTTCTGTAGCTATTAAAGAAAACCCATAAGGCATTTGGATAAGATCCTGTACTTCTGGCATCTCCTAGAAACTCTGCATTCAAATGAGAAAACGGACTCCATGTTGTCCTTGGGGAATGGGACAGGCTCAATCAGAAAAGATGATGATGTAAACTTGTCTTTGGAAAAGTGCTAAAGTTCAGCTTCATCTAGCAGGAGCCAGCACAGGCAATTATAACTAGTACACACTCAAAAAGCAGTTCAATAAATAAGAAATCTGAGATCACTGAGAACAAATTACATTCTGGGCTACAAAATTGAGAAATGTGTTTCTCAACTCTGTGTTGATTATCTTAGAATAACTACAGACTTTTTTTACCTCAAAAAAAAGAGAGAAAAATGTGGAGGTAACTGTAGATTTCAGTCCCATGTACACAGTCCTTCTTTAAGAGTAGCTTGCATAGAGGTGTAATGTGAACCTGCCCCTATGGCCAGGTTGTAGTTGCGACAATCACTTTCTGTATGGTCTTTAGTAAAAACATAGATGTCAGTCTGCTTACACATTTTTCCTCAGGGATAATACATAATTGAAAGCAAAATTTGAATCCATTCTGGAAAATAATAACTCATAGAAATTAGTAAAATTGAATCAAATGGATTTTTTGGTATTATGCAGCAGAGTAGAAGGTTATGTTTTCCTTTTCGCATTGAGAAGATGTTAATGATAATAGATGAGAAAATAAAGCTCCCCATGTTGTCAGTCACATGATATTTTGAAAATTATTTTTTTACAAAAAGCTCTAGTTGTGGATTCAAAAGCATAAGAAATATTTAAGTAGGGAGACTAATAATTGTTTTAGTAAAATTACATTTGCACAACAATGGATAGCCTCTATCCATGAGGTCACAGAAAACCAGTGGTGCCCAATTGGGTCAAACTTACAGGAACATTCCTTTGGAAAGCCTGAGTTAGCATATGCAAGATGGAGGACTGAATGCAAGAGGTAAGGTGGGAGAGACACATGGAGTGTGTCAACTAGCTTATTCTATGGTAGGATACAAGTCCTACTCCAGGCACTTGGGAAATCGTATATCAAAAGATAGTAAAGTACTTTTAATGTATTCATATGTGTCTTGAAACATATGTATATATATATATATATACATACACGTGTGTGTGTGTGTGTGTGTGTGTGTGTGTGCGCGCCTTTGGCTATTGTCTTACACAAGTACATTCATCTAAGTCATCTCACCCAGAAAATATTTGTTGAAAAGTCTAAGATACACTATGCTCTTTGAAAAGTAATAAGGATAACAAAGAATTGAATTGTGAGTAATCTCAGCCCTTCAGATGTTGTGGTTCAATGTAGAATACCACAGAGGGAAATAAGAATATGCTATGAGTGGTGAGAATATACAAAGTAGTGTATACCTTACCTTGCCAAGGATGTTCAAGTAGCTTCCTTTTATTAAAGTGTGGATCTGCAAAAATAGTCTCAACTGGATTTGTTGGAAGGAAGATATAACTTTGCTGTTTGGCCATTTGTCTTCTTGAAAAAAAAAAGATTTCAACTCTCTGTTGATATAGAATTATCAATAAACTACTAATATAGCCCAAGAAATTTGCTTTAGTTCTTCCTGTTTAATCTTATTATCCATCACTTGCAAGTATGGAAACCTCAGCAGGCAGATCCATAAGTGCTCCTTTCAAAGCTTTTCTACCTGTGAGGTTTCCTCATTTTTCAAAGGCTCTCACAGTCTCCATTTTATGTTCAAATATTTTCGTACCACTCTCAACAAGAGTGGTTTTGTGGACATACTCTAAATTACTTATATCTCACTTGCTTTGAAGAATTATTTATTATTGATTTTTTAAAACTTGGTACAGTACTTATTTCAAGCAGTGGTTTACTTAATCCTAAACTCACTGGGATTTATCCCAACTACTTCTGGAATGTTTATCTTGCTCCCTAAAGGAGCAAGAAAGCCCTTTGAGGACAAGAACTGTTTCTTTGTGCTTTATTTTTCAGAAGGCTGTTCTTAATCTATAATTTGCATATCATATTAAGGCATTCTTCCATGAAAAAATGTGGGTTTTTTTATGAAAAATATGCAAAATGAGGCATTCATTAATAGTTTGTTCTCTAAATAATTGACCATTTCCCTGCTTTGATTTTCAACAAAGAAGCCCAAGATAATGAAGACAACAAATTATGTTCTTTATGAGTAGAGAATAAAAATTTGCAAGAGATGTTGGCCAGATGTTGACAGGTAAGGGATCAGTAAGCATAATTGGCTTTCAATAACATTCTGAGAGGCTGTGCCATTTTTCTTCACAAAAATCTTTGCTTCACTCACTTTCTGACATCTGCAGGGAATATAGGGCATAACAGATACTGTGTATCTGCTGAAACAGATGTGGGGTATCTGAAGCAAAATAAAAGGTCAGGTAGTAGCCCTCTGCAAAGAAGTATGAGCTTTCCCATGTGGGTATATTTTTTCTAACTTTTATTGTGTCCTGGAATAAAGATATTTTACAAGCCAGAGATCCTGTTGGAAAAAATTTAGTCATTTTTCAACCTATTATTATATATGAAATGTGAATTACCTATATATTTGAATCCATGAAAATTGTTTCATTTTATCTAACAATGTGTCTTGAGTAGACATATTCTTTATGTATACTTCCTTTCCTCATTCTACTTAAATAAATAATCTCAGTGTGGAAAGCATTTGCTTCACATTTCTAATCTAGACTCTGACCTGTTATTGTCATTTCTTCTTTGTAGAATAAGGAGGACAAATAAATAAATATACAAGAAAATACTATATGGCCAGAAAACCAGGAATGCATAATTGTATACCTTATATTATATTATAAAATCTATTACCATTTTGCTTCTTTTTCTCTTCTACTCAAATTTCAAAGTCTAATAAGAATCTCCCAGTGACATGTTGTGTGTCATTTAGGAAGGCATTCACTTCTCTGAAGCATATTTTTCTCACCCTGTAAATGAGAGGGAACTACTAAATAGTATTGAAGGTGTTTCTAATGTCTACAGTTCTCCGATAAGACAATACATGCTCAAAAATATCTACTGTGGCACACCTGTCCAAGAAAACAGGAAGTAATATGACTCCTTTCCTTCAGCTAGTTGCGATTAAGTTGATTTCATCAACTTTCTTCTTGGGATTAGATTTTCAAACGCTTCTTCTGAAATAAAATAAAGTTAAATTTCCTAAGTCAACTGATGTTAGACCATAGTGCTCCTTGAAATCCTGTAATAGCTGCTTATACGAAGAGTCAAAAGTCATGTAATAGCTTAAAAAGCCTTTCTTCCTTTAGCTCCTAGCAATATACTGCTTTTCAAAAATGATCCCAGATTTTTTGAAACTTGTCTTGCTCAGAGTCAGAGTGTATTGTCCCTTCCCTTGAGATCAGATGACTTCCTCAACCAACATTACATGGATGAAGTGATGTTATGAAACTTGAAATTCTGTGTCCTAGAAGGCTTACACTCCTCAGAAAATCAGCATCCATGCTAGAGGAAGCAGGAGCCAGTAGGAAAAGCTATACACATATACACATGCTTTGAACGATAGTCCAAGAGGAGTACAAATTGAAGTTACTCCCAGGAAAGGGGGTGAAGTTGCTTCCAGTTTCTCCCAAAATGAGGCTCCAGATATGATCCATGTAAAACTAACCATTTCTTTTTTATCCCCTGGCTAAATTTTGACCACCAGATTTGTAAACTTTAAAATATGTACATATATGTATATATGTATATTGCATATATATATGGTGGATGTTTATACCTCAACTAACCTTAGGGCACTTATTGCTATTAGGCTGAAGGTAAATATCTGAGGAAGGACATTGAACATATATTGACATAGGAGTTTTCCTCTAAGGATATTAGCCTTGCTTAGCAGGAAATATATCCACCTCTACTGAGACAATTTAATCTGATCAGTGCTGTACTTCTAAGATCATCTTTCATTGCCTATTTGGAACCCATAATTTACTTTCTCCCCATTTATTTCACTTCATTGAGGTAAATTACAATCAAATAATAAATTACTGTGATCTATCTATCTATCTATCTATCTATCTATCTATCTATCTATCTATCTATCACCTATCTGTCTCATTCCACAAATTATCCCTGAAATCTTTACTCACAATAGACACTCCCTATATCTTTTGATAGCACTCTCTCGTCTATGGGGATATTTTTTCTTGTGGCAGCAGTAATTATATTCCATTCAGGGCTATTGCAAGTGCTACAGAATTTTATTCTCTGCTTTCTGACTTGTGTAGAATATTTGGGTTTGGGGTGATGGAGGGAGGGGTGGAAATGCAGTAATGTGAATGTCACAAATATTGAATTGCAGTTGTTAGAACTTGGTCTTCTTAGAGGATGCAATCTAATCATTTACTCTTCACCCTCGGTTGCTCTTTTAGACTTCCTTGAATGTTCTCATATGAGAAATACCAGAAGACAAATATTTGCACTATAAAATAAATGGATATGTCATTTGTAATAATGCTCTAGGTGCTTGGCACCTATACTGATTGGATCTAATCATATTGTCTACTGAGATTTCCTCTCCAGAGAAAACTAATTGGAATGACTATTGGGAAAAGAGTGAGTTCTGGGCGCCATAATCAGACATCACTATTACGAATGAACGGATTTTTTTTGTGTTGCACAGCAAAACCATTATGTGTCATTTTTACATTGTGTGAACAGATTTTTGTCCTTTCCTGTGGGTTCTCTTTTTTGGCAGTTAAAGTAAGTGTTTTTTTTCCATTTCTTTAAATATTGTTTGTTAAGTTATCTTTCTTCCTCACCAAAAACCACACATCTATGAATATTTTTTATATTCTGATAGTAATATTCAACTAGGACTTGTTACATTGTCACAGTCTAATTATTTCTAGTACCAATTATGACACTTTCACCCATGATAGCACATTTAACTCTTAGGAAAAATTGCCATAATCATACATATGGAAAACGGTTGAGATTGAACAATGAAAAAGAAGACTGAAAATACAACTAAGGATGTGATCTCAAGTTTAACCCAATGCCATATTCCTTTCCCTTGATCTCAATTGACTCCTCAAGATTTCTTTGAGGGCCAGTTTTGCAGATATTTTTTTTAAAAAAACCTTTCCATTATAAAGTTTCCAAAGTCTAGGACCAGGAATTTGACCTAGTGGTAGATGCTTGCCTAGCGTGCATGAAGACCTGGGTTTGAATCCTTGGTACCACATACATAGAAAAAAAGCCAGAAGTGGTGCTCTGTCTAGCCTTGGGAAAGTCCAAGCACAGTACTCAGGCACTGAGCTCAAGCCCAGGACCAACAAAAAAAAAGTCTCTAAAGTCCATACAACAACCATTTGCAGACAAGAAAACTGAGGTGCCACAAAATTAAGAATTCAGAATAAAGTCACACAGGTATGGAGTAATAAAGTCTTGATTCAAATCATGTCACTATCCAATGCCACTATATATTTTCTTTCCCTTCTGCCACATGTATCAAGAAAATTATTTCCTTTACTCTTTTGCAATCACACTACTTCCTTTCTTCTAAATTCTTGTGGAATTTGTAAAACTTGTAGTTAGTGTTGCCTTGTTCTTTGTTATCATGTAACAGGATAAAACTAATAACTTCTCTAAGAATGCAAAATATCTGTGGACAGACTCTCTCGCCAAATCCTGAAATCTGGCCTTATTTTCTCAATTACACATAACAGGTCAAAGTAACTTATTCTAAGATTATTTACCTGTCACAAATTTTTATTCTTAACTCAAGAATACATACATGCGTGTGTGCCTGTGTGCGTGTGTGTGTGTGTGTGTGTGTCTCTCTCTCTCTCTCTCTCTCTCTCTCTATATATATATATATATATATATATATATGTATACTTGCAGTTGTAAAAAAAATCTCAAATTAGATAAGAAAAGTTTGACTTGAAATTGCTCAATGGAAAATTTGTATGTTTTGTAATGTAACACCAATTTAGGCTTTTATGTAGCTCTAGGAGGTACCTCGTTTACTTATAACTTGACAATTATGTACTATTTAATAGAAGTACATAGAAGTATTTCTATTGATTTCCCCAATAAAAATAATGAAGCATTTACCATACACTCAATATGATATTCCCAAAGGGTTGATCTGCTTTAAAACTCTTTAGTGATTTGTGTTTTCATGATTGGGATCCAGAGCCCTAAAAATGTTCTAGCTCCTTCTGACTTTTCCGATCTAAATTCATACTAAATTTATAACTGCTATGAGTGCCTTAACCACAATGGTATTCTTTCATTGCTTAAAATTATTAAATGATGTGCTATAGCTTATGGGGATAAACAGATTTCCCTTTATTTGCTGGGGGTTGGGATAATTGGATCTATGGTATTTCTTAACAGCAAACAGATTAACAAGAGAAAAGGTATGTAATTTTATGTTTCACAAGGGACATGGCAAGGAGGAAGATACTGAAACACCAGTGAGTAAATGTGAAGGCTTATATTTCATATTTGGGGAGGATGGGAACAAGAATATGGGAAATTTGTGAGGAGAGTAATGATTGTTTGAAACGTGAATAGTTAATTGCCATGACATAATCTGTCTGAATGTGGCATTAAACCAGCCACCCCTCCTGTGGTGAACTGATAGCCCCTGGTTAAGGAGATTCTATGGGAGTAGATTCTTATCAATGCAGTTCCTTTTTTAAAAAAGGTATCTTCAGGTATGTTCTTAAAAAGGCCTACTAGCCTTTATTGCTTATTTAGCACCATTAATTTTAAGTCAGTACATCAGAGCAGCACAATTGGGGGTAAAATTTGCTGGACTTTTTCACAGCATGCACACACACACACAAACACAAACACACACACAAACACACACGTACACATACACACATGCTGTTTGATCCAACAGTCACTATTCCTAGTGCTTTACAAATACTATCTTTAGTTGATTATTATACACAATTTCCAGAGGAGGGAACTGAGGCATGTATATAATTGCATGCATGTAAGGTCACACATCTGCTGATATGTGCCAAGCATATCAGGACCAGGCATGCCCCTTCAGCCTTTGAACTTGCTCTTTACCTGGCCAGTAACATCCTTATCCTCCAAATTTCATATGGCATTATTCTTCTGTAAAGGGTCTCCCAGTTTCACAATCCAATTTTCACACATATTCAGGGGACCATGCTTTGTTTTGGTACATGCCAACAAACTGCCACAAGCCCTGAAAGTTGTACATGCTCATTTCTGTATGCCAAGCAGGGTATCTGCAGTACTAGGTATTCAAACACCTGTTGAGTTAGAAAATGATGAGAAGCTGGACCTGGAGTCCTACTCTGGACAATACCTGTACTCAAAGATTTATTAATCTAGTGACAAGTATAGACAGGTGATCACAGGATAACATGACATAATAGATACAACAATTAAGCCAGCTGCTGAGAAATACAGAAGCAAGGGTAATTTATTCTACCCGGTAATTCCATAAGCTTTTCAGAATCTATGACACAAAGGGCATGAGAAAAGTTCTCAAACCAGAGAAAAGGTGAGGTGGGTTAGGACTGGCTACTGGTTAGGTGGAATTTCTGTGAGATACAGAGGCTTACATGTAAGCTAAAAGTGAAACATGAAACAGAGGTCACTTATTCGTGTCTAAACCGGGGAAGGCATTGAGGGAAGTGGAAGAGAACGTGGATTTCAAAGAAGGCTAAGATCAATATTAGGAAAGATTTTGCAGCCTATACTTAAGGAAATGGAATTTTATTGTCCAAGAAGGAGGAAGCCAAAAATGGCATAATAATTTTAAAAGTGCTTTTGATGTGCTCTATAAAGAGTAATCAAACCACTAAATAGACAATTATCCCCCTAGCTTAGGATTTAGTTGCTGTATCCTTAATGCAAATTTCAAAGATTACTTGAAATAGTCTGACTTAATATGAGTAATTTTCGACCCGTTGGTTGGGACAATGGGCTGAAAAAAAGACAAGGAAGCGATTGGAGTACAGTCTGACATTACAGTAATTTTCAATAAATTTATGCAATTTGTTTTACAATACTTGCCATGCTGCAATAAGGCAAGTTTTGGGACAGCTCTAGCTCTGGATTTGCTGCTATTTCCGACCTTTACTTGCATATATAATTATCCAGATGATATTATGCAAGACAGTTGAATTCTTAATGACACAAATTATTTTCTATACTGTGTTGATCACATTCACATTTGGTAAAAAAAAAATCTGTGTTTTTGTTTCCAAAGAAATCTCAATGAAGCACAAATTACTTTGAAAATGAAAGCACATGCGTGTGGTTCACAGAGAGTTTTAATTGTCATGGGGAAAAGATTACAACTAACATATGCAAATCTTCTGGAATGGATATAGAAATTGAACTGGTACAAAGGGGGTGCTACTTCATGAAAACTCAAAAGCATCCACACCTTTATTCTTCTTCAAGTCCTAGCTTGATCAACTTTGGCCTTTCTCATCCTAAGTGCAAGGAAGTGTGTGTGTGTGTGTGTGTGTGTGTGTGTGTGTGTGTGTGTGCAGTATGTGTGCCCATACTGGGGCTTGAACTCAGAGCCTGGGCATTGTTCCTGAGCACTCTATCACTTGAACTTGAAACGTTATCCTCAGATCCCAGCCTCCTGAGTAACTAGGATTAAAAATGAGAGCCCTTAGCACCCACCTTCCATGACCTCTTTTTAATTCAAACATGAATTTGGGGAAAACCTGCAATTATATATTATTTCTCTGGCTCTTTAAAATATAATCTTCTATGTCATGAACTGTCTTTCTCAAGAGCACTGAAAACAGTTATCACACAATTCTGGAGCAACTTTCTCCCATCTCTAACAGAGGTAAGTGATGGATAGATGAGCTCATCAGGTCAATCGACGTTTTCATTAGCCTACAAATGATATTATTTGTCTTCTGTTTCAGCAGGTTGGGGTCAATCTCTGTCCTTCATTGCAATTGTTTTATGATATATATATATATACATATATATATATACATTAGATATAGCCAGTCCTGGGGCTTGAACTCAGGACCTGAGCACTGTCCTTGGGGTTTCTCAAGGCTAGCTCTCTAGCCTTGAGCCACAGCACCACTTCTGGCTTTTTCTGTGTATGCTGTACAGAGCAAGGAATGGAATTAAGGGCTTCATGTATGCTAAATGAACACTCTACCACTAGGCCACATACCCAGCCCCAGAAATATATATTTTAAGTAACAATTTTCCTCACTTCGATTCTCCTTATAGTTGATTATACAAATTACATATCATGGAAGAAGTTGCATTAGACACTTACAGATCTGTGTAACATCCAATATTATTATTTTAAGCAAGAGTTTTGAAAACTGTAACTTACCTGGTTTAGTCAGCAGTGAATAGCATTGACCTGTTCCTTGTCTGAGTCTATGTTTTCAACCACTACTACTTTTTTTGTTAGAAATACCTCGGTCATCAGACAAATTCTAAGTTAAAAAAAAAGTTCTGACTTCCCGCTGCTACTTTTATTGATATAAAACAGACATTCTATGTTTTTCATATTTGGATAGCGCAAGGCACTGCCTGTTGTAGTGTTTATTTTAAGGATCTGTATGTTCTGCTCTCAGCAGCATAACATGAGTTTTATTTGATATTTAACGCATGATGACTGGGATCCTTATTTTGAGTTTAATAGTTATATTGTTTGTGAATGTTGTCAGCTGCCTGTAACAGAAAAATTCAAAGAAATGTAGCATTAAAGGGAGAGAATTTTCTCCCCCTCAATGCAACAACAACAACAAAACTGTTGAAACAGACAGCTGGAAGCTTTGGTTCGGTATCTCAACAATGTTAGCTCCAACTCTCATAAGCACACAGATATAAAAACAAAGGAAAGAGGAAAAAAGATGAGAGAAAAAAGAAATCATTATTACTTCCAAAAGTGGTTTCATGAATAGAGAAAGCAAAACATTTTCTAGGTTACCATCTCTCCAATAGTTTTTAAAAGAGGAGTACCTGTTCCCAACATCATTCTAATTTTTATACATTTTTATAGGAACTTCTGCTGATTCAAATCAGTTTATATTGTGCATATAGTCAGCAATTGGGCAAGTTATAAGCTTTTGTCTTTCTCTGTGCCTGTTTGCATTCTGGTAGACATTCTTTTCAAGTAAAGAATGATGATGGGCACAGGTAGTCCTATTTGAAAAACCCAGCATCCTTTCCCAGGCCCTTTTAGTTGGCTGTATTTCATCAAATACTCCTCTTCTTAGGAATAGACAGAAGATGCGTTCTGACCTTGTAAATGTGGCTAGATAACTACTGGAGAGACGGTAACCTGGAAAATGTTTTCTTTTCTCTATAGAGTCGCATTCTCCATTTGGGAAGTATTTGGTGTTTCTATCATATCATGATATCCACTAGAGTCTGGACAACTTATCTGGTATCCTATAGTTAGCCCTAAATTCAAAAGGAAATCCAGGATGGATCCAGACTTCCTTTATGCAACATGGCCCCTGCACAGGGCACTCTTCACTCCATGTAAACATCATTGCACTAAGGACTACTGTGTATGGAGCAGAGACATAGCCAAAATTCCTTTGCAGGAATTTTTAGCATTGCCTAATTGTACAAAGCAAAAGGATGTATCATGAAACTCTCAATCACATAAGTTTGCCTACATACTCTGAGAGAAGCCATCGTTTGAAGTTTGATATTTTTTTTCTAGGCTAGTGGCATGTGATGTCATACTGTCATGCTGTGTAGATCACCAACTGTAAGCCATTGCTGTCAGTCAGGTGGCCATGAAGGAAAATAATCAAGGCTGTACAGATTCACTGCGGCTAAGCTATGATGTTCAATCCATTGAGTGTATCAAATGGGGTCTTCAACAATGATGCTTTCAATTTACAGATTTATCAGCACATAACTCCTTGGTACATCCAGAAGCATCTTCAGTCATGCCACAAATCATGGTAGAAGATGAGGTGGGTTGAAGCGCAAAGACCCAAGCAAGCATGAACAAAACACTCCAACATCTCTCCAATATTGTGAGTGAACCCCTTTAGAGGTCCAGCTTAAAGCTCTGATAAATAGTTTTCCTGTCCTATGAAATCATGGAAGTAAATGGCCAGGACACAAAACGTCCTATGAAGGAAACACACTGAGGCATTGATTTCCCTAGCTTTATCAGAAACCATATTAGTCCCTTGTGAATTTCTTGTTCTGTACCTTTTCTGGGCAGTGTGAACTATGAGGTCACCAGGCATTGTGAGTGGGTGATAGCTAAGGATAGCCTGACATATACTCAGAGGATTATGCTGAAATTGACAACTTTAATGTAACCAGTTCCATGGAGCAGCCACATTGGAGGTTTGTAGTTCTGAGTAGAGAACATCTGGATCCATACTTTAATTGGTAGTTATAACCATTACACACCTGCTTGTAGCTTTACTAGCTAAGTTAAAAATCATGGATAAAATGATGTTTATCGGGAAGTGGAACCAGAAAGGTTGACTTTGGAGTTTCAATACTTATTGGCTTAGGAAGGCTGAGTGGTGTATTCTCTTTTCTTTGTTTAGCATCTTAGAAATATCAAAAGCATAGGAAAAGAAAATAAGTTTTTTTTAAAAAAAGAGCATTGATTCATCAATCTGTCAGAAAGTTTGAGTTTAGAAACATTAACAGATTGTTTGCTGAAACATAAAACCAACTCATTCCCAAGAGTGTATCACTCTAACACAAACAGTATATACATGCACATGTAATGATGCAATATATATTATATATACTGAAAGATAATTAATATATATATTATATTGATCTAATATAAATTATATAGATATTAGATATATTATATATCATGTGCATGTAATATCACTGTATATAGATCCCAGTGAAATAGCCTATTCTGGACTATATGAACAATTAGGGAAATTCATATCACAGTGATATATCAGTAAACTTTCTCCCTGTGGAAAAATGGAGAACACCGTCTTTTAAACATGATATCTATCACAATATCCTTAAACAATGAGTATACCCCGTGACACAGAAACAAAACTTATATAGATATGTATTCATATACATATATAATATAATAAACATCTTTTCTAAGTAGAGATCATTCATGTATGAATTCTTTTTTCTAGATTTAATTCCTCTCGCCTAGCACTTTTGATTTTTTTTTTCTTTTTGCAGTGCTGAGGATCAACCTAGGGCTGTGTGTATCAGCAAGTACCTACCCACAAAATGTACTACAGCACTCATTGCTTTTCATAGTATATCACTCCAAATCTACTTCCTTTTGACCAGTACTTTATTCATAAAGGCCACATATTCCTGAGTTTGCCATACATTCTCTTTTCTTGGGCCAACACACACCAAACAAAATCTCTGTCAAAGACGTTTGCTCAGTTTATGGCTACTCAGCCTTCTGGGAGAGATGGAAGAAAAGAAAGTGAACCATACTTGTAAGCTTATGTTGTTAGGGTTTCACTGTTTCTAGAGTGTTGAATCAACAATTCAGCTGGATCTGTATGATTTACCAACCTCATTCCCTTGAGTAAGATAATATAGACAGACAGGTTTCCTCTTTTCTCTTCTCACCCCTTATTTAACCCTAAACTAACATGAACAATGAACCAGGAGACCAAGAGGTTGTCATGATGCCTTTGCTCTGACCTATGAATATGTAAATTTACAAAGCAGAGCTTCTGGAATTAATATCACTACCTCATGCGATGGTAATCCTGCCTGTTTTTTGTGTTGAGCTCTGAGTCTCCGCTTCATTTTACCTTTTTCACTGAAAGCAGGTGCCATGGTTTGCAATATCTAAAAAAATCACTTTCCCTGAAATGTATATATACCCTTAAGAGAAGGAAGCATGTTTGGATCCTTGAGCTGGAAATAAACCCAGATTGGCTCCTGATGCAACCTTGGCTGGTTTCAATCTTGAATGATATTGAAAAGGTCTCCATACATCTTTCTTTCTTTCTCCATGGCACACCACAAGTGTCCTGAATGTATAATAGACCAGGAAATACTTGTTGAAATGAAAATGCCTACCATAGCCTTTTCTGAGTGTACTATCTCTGAAATTGAAGCTGCAACCATTTCTTGCTACTATCTATTGCATGTCAAATATATTTCTGGTTTTTGTACAAAAAATATACACTCATACCATTTCTATGCAAACTGAAACATCTAGAAGCCATGCTCTCTACACCAGAATCATGAGGGACATTAAGTAGGAATGCAAGAAAAACAGTCCAAAAATTCCTTTGGTCCCCTGGGATTATATGAAGATGAAACATACATTATTTATCTGGAGGAACTCAAGTGAGAATTTGCTTTTCTCTAGTAGCTGAGACACAGACTTGTACCAGTTATGCAAGATTTGCCCAATAATCTGAGACAGTTGGAATAAAATTCTCTCTGCCTTAGCCAAAAGCCATAGGGATATGCTTCAAACTTAACAAATAGGAAAATAGATGACAGAGTAAAAATCTAAAGTTCTGTTGAGGGAATCCTGGAGTAAATAGATACTATTTACTCTAGGTAATTAGACAGTTGGAAGAAACGCCAAATTTTCTGAGTCCTTTCAATATGAAGGCTAATACATATGTTCCAGAAATAAAAGTACATAATGAATACTTGCTGGTGTGTCAAATCACATTTTCATTCATTCCACCATCTATCCAGTCAACAAATATTTATTGGGAGCTTATTGCAGAAAATATGGTAGCTGGTGAATATTTTAAAATATGACTAAATATAAAAATGCACAAAGCCTAGGGGAAAAGACACAAAGAGAAATTCTACAAAGGAAAACTGTATTCTATTCAGTACTACCCAGTATAAAAGTAATTAATTGAATCTGAGTATTATCTTCAATACTCTGCTTTGAGAAATGATTAATTCATTTTTTTACAACTTCATCAAAGTGTAATTAGGATACTAAACTACAAGTGTCTAAATTGCATAGTATGAGCAGTTAGGACATATGCCCACATCCCTGAAACTACAATAAAGACTGGGTCCCTCAACTCCAAAACTTCCTGGTCCTTTTTTTTATTTAGGGGAAGGGTGGACTGGAGCTTTAAACTCAGGGCCTGGGAGCTATACCTGAACATTTTTTCCCCACAGCTATTGCCCTACCACTTGAGCCACAGCTCTACTTCTGGCATTTTTTATTCTTTTTTTTGGCCAGTCCTCGGGCTTGAACTCAGGACCTGAGCACTGTCCTTAAGCCACTGCATCACTGCCATTTTTTTTAATGTATGTGGTACCAAGGAATCGAACCCGAGTCTTCATGCATGCTAGGCAAGCACTCTACCACTAGGCAAAACTCCCCAACCACTTCTGGCATTTTCAGTGGTTATCTGGAGACTAGCATCTCTCTGACATTACTGTCCAAGCTGGCCCTGAAGCATGATTCTCAGATCTCAGCCTCCTGAGTAGCTAGGATGACAGGCGTGGGCTGCAGGTGTACACCTTGCTGGTCCTTTTTTATAATGCTTTCCACTAAGCTTCCCATGTTCCCTTCTAAGGCAATAACTCTCATAAATATAATCAGTATAGACCACTGTCTAGTTAATATAGTAGCAAAATTGCAATGAGTGAGAGAGTTGTATATTGTTTGGCTCTTCTTGCTGAAATTACTTTATGATCAACCTACTTTCTTCAGTTTATGAATAGCAAACTCATTTTTCTTACTGAACAGAATCTACCCCAGTTTATACATAAAACTGCTAAATGGACATTTGTATTCACTCCAGTTTTGAGACATTGTAAGTACAGATTCAAGAGAAGCATTGGTGTCTCATATAATCCTATCTGCTCCAGAGTCTGAGATTTGCAGAACTGTAAAATTGAGGCTAATTTTTGCAAAAAAAAAATTAAAAAAGTTCATCTCCCAAAACAACAAGCAAAAAGAAATGTGGTTCATGATAGGGATTTGATAAGTAAATAAATAACAATAATGAAAATGCAGATTCTCTAAATATAAAATTATAATTATTTTTCTTGTCTTTCATTTCTGCATTTTGTTCTACTGGTTAAAATGCCTTCTCCTCTGTCATATTTTCTTGCCTACTTGCATTCCTATAAACTTGTGATATAACTGGATAACACTTTTACCTTTTTGCTGGATAATTTTATTCCCATGAATACCCTTACTTTGTTCCCGAACACGATTAAATCGCCTGGAATCCATTTGATTATTTCTAGGCTTGCTTTTAAACTTATCATAAAGGTAACATTAGAGAAGAGAAAATTAAGTGGAGCACAAATTATCCTCCACAATTGAGGTCATCTCCTTCAAATTACTCTATCTAATATCCTCAATTAATGAGTTTTTTCATTCAGGGTGGTGGTAAAGTTGCTGTTGTGTGAACCATGGTAATTGTTCTTTAGTCTCCTTTGTAGTTGCTTCCTTCATTCAGCTGCAATCACTGGAGGATTTTGGCACACAGCAGCACTCAGTAACATTTGCCTGAGGAATGAAGGGGAACATTGCACAGGTCTCAGAAGCCTTCTCTCCCAGGCTGATCTCTTCTGTTTAATGAACTATACCTTGACCTTGAGCTTCTCAAAGTTTATCGACACAATGCAGTGAAGCCACACATTGTGCACAAATTTCTTCTTTTCTGTGTTACCACTGGAAACTCCAGGAAGAGTTGGGGTCGCTATGTGACTCACATCAATATTTTCTCTTTTTCTTTTTGCCTTTCAGACAGCTCTCCCCTTGTTGTATTACCCTGATGTCCCAGGTTAGAAGATTTCCATTTTGCATGTCTTTGAGACAGGTGGACCTATTTAGATATTTAATCTCTATGACTTTGGCCCTTGCCAACTATAAGTGTTGATACTTCATTAATTATTGGTTTCACAACTGGACTTCCTTAATCTACTTTGAAAATTACCTTAGACTTCCCTTTGAAATAATCTTATTCTTCTTTGTTTTTGCCAATGTCTTTATTTTTGTGCCACGATTACAAGAGAGACTTTGGTCTTCAGGGAAGAAAAAGGTCTATGGCATGTGTTATATGAAATGTCATGCTTTAATGAGTTTGTTACAATGTTCTCATTGGCATTTTCAAACAGTACCCATGAGGAAACATTTCAATGAATAGCAAACTCTCTTTAATGATTAAAAGAACAGGGGATATTTCGTATGGGACTGAGAAAAATCCACTGAGACATAAAATCCAGAGTCTAATAGTAGCGCTCAGGTTGTTTTAAATTAAGTAGAGAAAAAATAAGAATGGCGATTATTATAACAATTAATGTAGAAGGCAATGTTCTCATGCAAGCATCCAGATATTGATAAACCTGTGGACTTCTTAAACTAAATCCAGAAATCAAAATATAGTTCCATTGCCCTTCAGTTGATACAGCTGCTATTTGATCCTCATTCCTCTACCTGTCTTTTTATTGTTGGTCTATGAATGCATTTCCTTGCTGTCATTGTGTATGTATCCACCTCAACTGACCTCCTTTTATAGATGCATTTCTCTACCTTCCAGTTTCTGCTTATGCAGGGTATCTTCCTTTCCATAAATTAGATGCCTTATCATAACATGTGCACTCTACCTTTCACCCTTGTTAGGTAAATAGTTGTATGTCATTCTTATTACCATCTACATTAACTATTTTAATCCACTTCCTTTCATCATTCTCCTCATCCCTTCCAACCCTAACCTTCCCTTCAGTTTTCCTAGTTTCATAGGACACACATTGTTGAACATTGGCTGCTTTATAATTCATGATTCAAGCACACAGGACTGAGAATTCTATTGACCCATCTTACTTTTAGTACAAAATTAGCATTTTAGCTTAGATATTAATTATCCAGTAACCAGGTATTCAGATATTAAAAACGTCAAGACATTGATATTGATAACTTCTTTAGTATATATTCATACATGATGCAAATTTCTTTAATAGGTGCTGTGGACTGATGAAATTGTGAAGAGCAATTGGAGAACAGAACTGAAAATAATGGAAAGATTCAAAAGCAGATAGATTTGAACACAAAAGAAGAACTAAAAATAAAATGTGGCTGGTAGAAATGATTTCCAAAAGACTGAAACATGACATAAAGTTTAACCTTCAAAATATGATTTATGATAATTTAAAATTATGTTCGAATTGTCACAAATCAGATTATTTAACTTGCATACAAGCTTGAACGTTGGCATTTCTTGGAAGACTACAATTTGCGGTTTGAGCGCAAAGAAAAAGAGAAAAATAAAGCAAGAGAGAGATTTCAATTGCTTATCAAGGTTAATTACTTAGTGTGACCAGAAGGGAGGATAAATGAAATCCTAATGTGTTTGTAAAAGACAAAAAGTGTCTCCCAATTGTTCTTCTAAAATTTAAATGTGAAGAACTCATCTTTTCTCACCCTGACAGATTTTCTTATAACTAGAAAAAAACATTCAGAAATGCATCTGATAAGGCTTGTCTCCTAGATGCTTCCTGTCCACCCTTGGCTCGCTGGAAGGCAGGAGCTTTCATCAATGACATTTTCTTCTCACAGGGTTAATTGCCCATCACTCAACATCTACCTTCACCAAATGTCTGAACTGCTAGATAAGGATAAACGTAACACGAAAACAGGCACTGTCCTGAATTTATAATATTGTGATTTGTGATATTCGTCATAAAATTGATTCTTGAGACTTTGAAGCCTAAATTAGAGACCGAGCAGAAACAACTTAAACGTTTATATGAAAATGTCCTCATTGATCTTATCAAATTTGGAGCTTTGAAAATGTAAGGCTGTCATGGAAGAAAAAAATGGTTTAATAGGAAGTGACAGCATCATAAAGCACTTCGGTAATATAAGCACTTTGAAATACTCAAATCAAGCACATGTTCAGATATGTTAGCCAAAACCAAAAATCTTTTTATGCTGGAAGAATTATTAAAATGGAAGAAACTTTTCTACATAGATATCCTTATGCCCATAAGAGACGAATAAATGCAATGGCCAGGAATTGGAAGGTCATTAAGTTAAAAGCAATTTTGATAGTTAACTATCTAGAAACAGAAATATAAATCTGTAGCAAAGCGGGGAATCACTCTGTGGAAAACTCTCTGGTATAAAATACTTGGCAGAGTAGGCTGCTGACAATATAGTAAAATTCTCTACACTGAACTCAGTCTGTTACCCCTGGTAAAGATTGAAGATCATTCGATTTTTAGTTCATATGTCTGCTACATTCATTAAAATGAAGGCTATGTATTAATTCTCATAGTTGATTTCTGTGGGTATATTTTTTAGCTCTGATTGTTGTTTTAAAATTATCTCGTGTGTGTGTGTGTAGATAGATAGGTAGATAGACAGATAGATAGACAGATAGATAGATAGATAGATAGATAGATAGATAGATAGATAGATAGACAGACAGACAGACAGACAGATAGATACTTGTCCATTGTGGATCTTGAACTGTGGGCCTGCATGCTATCTCTGATGTCCTCAGCTCAAGCATAGCACTACTTCTGGTTTTCTGGTGGTTAACTGGAGATAAGAGTTTCACAGACTTTATTACTTTATTTCCCTGGCTGACTTTGAACCACGATCCTCAAATCTCAGCCTCCTGAGTAGCTAGAACCCTAGCTACTCAGGCATGAGCCACCGGTGCCTGGCTAATCATCTCATAATTTAATGTCTTCCTATTGAGCAACTGTTCAAATTTTTGCTGTTCCTATTCAAGGCATTGACTTAAAGAGACCATTGTCTTCTTGCAGGAATTACCATTCTGGGGCTGAGAGAAATAGGTCATTGCGCTAGTTGGGTAGACCATATACAGAGGCAACTATCATCTTCACGTATCTTTTGAATCTTTAGAACAAAGCAGTGCCAAAGAAAATCTGTAATCATCAGCTTGTGATGGAATGTGAAAAAGTTCAAGGTTACACTGTAACATCACACTGTAGATATATTAACAATTGCTACCTTCTTAAGATGAATTTTATGTAACTTTGTCCAACCTAGAATATTTTCTTTAAACCTTTAAACAATGAACACTTTTGTTTCATTCTTTCTTCCTCTGAGAACCAAACATCCTGTGAGCAGCAAAGTCAGGGGCTCCGTCGCTCCGTCTTGCTTTGTTATGTTTGGAGACATACAGACTCTATCTAGCCCTTTTTGATTTTTTTTTTTGGATAGAGTATCTTCTTTCTTTTTAAATGCAAGCTGGCCTGGACTATGATTCTCCCTTTTGTGCTTCACATATAGCATGGACTACAGAAATATACCAGCAGGTGCAGCATTTTGTTGAGATTTAAGTCTCAGTCATTTTCCCCCCAAGGGTGACATTGAATGGATACCTCTCTTCCCTTTTCACCTCCAGATTAGCAGAGACCATGGGCATGAACCACTATATTTTGCTAAGAATGTTATCAGTAAGGATAATTGTGATGTTTACATCCATAGGTGAAGTGTGTTGAATCATGTTTTCTCCCTCTATGAGTCTTCTTTATCCTGTCTACTTTAAGTTTACAATGTGTTTCATTATTCTATTTTCATATATTGCACATAATGTTCCTGGATGTTATTTATCTCCATATCACCCTCTCCTCACACTAGTTCTTCAACCAGTTTCCTTCTATTCATGTCCCATTTTAACTTTTCATCTTGTTTGTTATAAGGTCTAGATTCTGCACTAGTGAATACATGTAGTTCCTTGTTTTCTCTTTTAGAACTTGGCTTATTTTGTTTCACATTATATTTCACCATTCATTTCCCTACAAACAAATCATTTCATCTTTCTTTACCACAATCATCTAAAACAGAAGGAAAGTGGTTCTGTTTTCACTCCCAAGTTCTAACTCGTCTCAACACTAATAACTGTAGGATTGCATTGCTAATGTGTAAATTTCTAAAACTTTAACACCATGCCTCTCATAAAATATGAAACAGATGCATGTCAAAGTTTTCATTGAACTTACTACTTAATGAAGTTATATCAAACTAATTTAAATGAGAATTTAAAAAGTGAAATCTACTTTCAGAAATTTTAAGAAGGGTAATGTGTAGATAGAACAGCTGAATGGGATACAAAACTAACCCTTGTCCATAGGTTAATAAGATATAACCCTTGCAGTTATCTGTGCTAATGGCAAGAAATTATTTACATCTCTACTGGACATCAATCCTGAAGTCAACCTCTGCCCCTTTCGTGCTGCAAAATAAGACAGTCAATGAAAAGCCAACCAAAAGGTCAACCTCAGTACAGCATTCAAACAACATCCAATAATCTCTTGGGTCTACTCCAAAATTTTCACAATATCTTGACCGTGCCTTGAACATAGCTGGCAATTTTGTTAATGTATGTGGAGCTGGATGAGTGAAGACTGGGTGGAGTTGAAATGTGCGTATCACGTTGTCGGGATATCACTACTTAAAAAATAAATGTTCCGATGAAAGGCCCAGATGAATGCTGTTAAGTAGGCTCCATTAGACAAATAGATCAAGTAGGTCAGGGAACTCACAACAGATACACCTCTGCTTTCTGAGCAAAGCCAGGAAAAGATTCCTAAGTAGAATACAAATATCATTCCCCTTATAATAAATACCCTGAAAATTTAAAAGAGATAAAGCATTGTGTAAGCTTCTAAGAATGCAGTATTTTGTGCCCATTCTATGGAAGGTCCTCCATTAAGTTGTTTCTACACAGGAGATCCTCTGCAAAGTGCAGATTTATTTCTAGACATATGGTAAGGGACAAAACTGATTTTTAAAAATGTTTAAACATTCACAACTGAGCATGAGTGATATCCAAAATTGTGTTTCCACTCACCTCATGTTGCTGTTTTTCCTTGCAATTTTGAGGTTACTGCCTTGAAATCCAATTTGTCAATCCATATTTGTAAAGTTTAGCCAAACCTTAGTTTTATAAGAAGGTGGCATTTAAAATTAATAAAGAGAATAATCTTACACAGATTGATAAAATGTATATACTCCCTTGAACCTGCACTGTAAATTATTTTTTCTATTATGGAAAATAATATGACTTCTCTTAGAGGTCAATCGTTTTCAACTTCTATAGTTATTTCTTAGACTAAGATGGGTAGGCGCGATTTCAAAATGCTGTAATAACTGTAGGTTTAACTTCTGTTGTCACTGAATTTCTGTTTATCTGCACTTTATAATTTTAAATCAGCTAGAAGTGATTGCAAAATTTTCTTTCATAAAACAAACTCTCAGATTTCCTCTTCCATCTGCAATGTGCAAAAAGATAACATTCTCCACACATTTACTCATCACTGCTGAAAAACAAGAGTCAATGTTAACTATACAAATATTGTGGTCTGGGTAATACTCTGAGGAACTGAGAAACTATATCTAAGAGGAGACTCAGAGTGCTGTATTGTGCTGTAGCACATGAATAAGGAACATTCATATAGGGACATACTGTGACACAGGATTTAACATCCTGATAAAAATCCCAATAAAGGATTCAATATACTCCTGAAATGGCATGACAGTTAATCTGGGTGAGGGTTTATGAGATCTCTTATAAAAATTTTTCAAATTTTAGGCAAGTTTAAAATTATGTTCTAACACACACATAACTTATGCTAATACTTACTGAGGCTTGAACTCAGGGCTTGGGCACTATCTGAATTCTTTTGCTCAACGCTAGAACTTTATTACCTGTGTCAGAGCTCCATTTCCATTTTTTCATATATTTTTATTGTAATTAATAGAAGGGTTACATTATATTTGCCAGATAGAAGGAACATTAATTCATGTACATTGATACCCTTTCTCATGTCTTGGTCTCCATTTTCCTCCCCCCCACCCCCACCCCTCATCTTGTTTTCCCCCCTTCCCTATCCAATTTCAAATAACCAAATACAAAAAAACACTTTAAACATAAAAAAATGGAATTGTTTAGGAAGAAAATTTTTAATTCACAGTAACTTTTTATTTTTTTGTTGGTCATGGGGCTTGAAGTTTGAGCCATAGCATCATTTCTAGTTTTCTGGTGATAAATTAGTAAAAAGAACCTCAGGGACTTTCCTGCCCAGGTTGGCTTTGAATCATGATCCTCAGGTCTCAGCTTCCCAGATTGCTAAGATTATAGGCCTGATCTTCCAGTGCCTGGGCAACATAATTTCAGAGCCTCACTTTATTTTCTGGACAATTATAAGGATAATGTAGCTGATGATAATGTAGTCATATCACAAGGGGTTTTCAAAAATCATTCTGTACTGAAATGATTTAACACTGGAAGGATTAAAAGTAAAGAAAGCAAATGACATTAATTACACTGGCTCCCTATCTTGCAGCATTGGGAACACACACACACACACACACACACACACACACACACACACACACACACACACACACACAGAGCAGAAAAACAAGCCATGGATAATTCTGTAGCTCTCACGGTTGTTCCCATGCTATTTCTGATTTAATTATGATTTTACATTATGGGTTCTTCCAGGATCTATGAAGTCTTCATTTATTATTTCCTTGTTTTTTGTGTCTGGAACATACGTACGTATTCACTAATTCATGCATGGGCTCATTCATTCAGGCATCCATTCATGCTTTCACTCATTTGCTAGCAAATACTGATCATGTAGTAGAACCAAGTGGGAGCTCCTTTGGAAAGTACTAATAGTTTGAATTTTAAAAGATAAATACAGTTGTCTACAGTTTTCATTTTTATTAAAGAATTTATTAACAATTATTTTTACATCATATTTCAGATGACGTATTTAACAAACAAGTATTCAAGAAGGGAATGTCTATATACAATCACTGGAACTTAGATTTTGGAACATAATTAAAATTAGGCTGAGGGTTTGTATGTCATATATATGTATTAATCTATGTAATAACACATTATGTCTATAGAGTCATAAATTTTTATGTCTATGTAGTTGTGTTTTTATTTCCAGTACCATGTCCATAGCGTTGGGTATGCAAATATTGAGTCCTTGCTCTTGTTACAGATTTCTTACTGATATAATATATAACCTTCATTAAAACACTGGGTTATGATTACCATTCCTGAATTGTCTCAACTTTATGCTTAGAAGAATGTGTATGTGTGTGTGTGTGTATGTGTGTGTATGTGTGTGTTCCACACTAATTAATGCTTTAGATCCCATTTCTATCCACAGATCTATGTATGGCAGAATGAAATCATCTGAACACTGATTTGGATGAAAATGTTTGGATAAATAAGTATATCAAGACACATTTCCATCTTCAAACCAATCTGATTTAGCAAACTTTTCACTAGTCAGAGTGGTAAGGTTTTGAGGTAGAAATAATGTCATAAAATCTACACAATACAGTTTAGTTTAATGTCAAATAAGATAGATATATTCTAAGGAAATATAATAAATATAAAGTTTATTTTCCTGCTTATATTTTTAACAAGTAATAGTGGCCACACTCCTAAGTTTCCTTTGGTAACTAGGAGAAAATGTAAGTTAAGGCTGAGACTGTTTGGTGAAATTAAAGGAATAATTTCACCTGTCTTAATAAGTTACGATAGTTTCATATATCTTAATGTATCCCCTAAAAGAATATTAATCCCCAAACACTAGAGGTTATTTTGATTCGTATATTTAATCTAGGTACTTGCCATAATCTAAAATATATTATTTTATCTTCCTTAAATTGAAGTGTAGCAAAGTCTTGTAGATGAATTGACACAATAAAACAAAAACTGAGTTTACAACAATGCAATGGCAAGTTATATTAATGACAACACTCTTTACCCCCTAAGAATCGTAATGGAAAATTTTTGAAGAAATGTGATTCAAGACAGGATATTTTGATAATCTCCTCCCACTAATATACTTAATAATTACAAATATAAAAATAAGTTACCTTACAGGAAACTTATCAGACACCAAGATAACAAAGAAAGCCAGCACTAGTAATGATATATTCCTGCCTCATATCACTGCTTTTATATTGTGGCTGAAAATGTACACTGGAAATTATACTAAAGAAACAAGAAATATCTGGTGATTATAATGTAACCCTTCTATTAATTACAATAAAAAATATGGGAAAAAAAAGAAACATGAGCCAGGTGTAGTGGCTCACGCCTGTAATCCTAACTCCTCTGGAGGCTGAGATCTGAGGATTGTGGTTCAAAGCCAGCCAGGGCCTGGGCACTAAAAATTCTGTGAGACCCTTATCTCCAATTAACCTCTAGAAAAAACAAGAAGTGAAGCTGTGGCTCAAGGGGTAGGGAAGTAGCCTTGAGCTGATATGCTCAAAGATAGCGCCAGGCCTATGACCCACAAAAAAGAAATAAAGAAAGAGAGAGAGAGAGAGAGAGAGAGAGAGAAGAGAGAGAGAGAGAGAGAGAGAGAGAGAGAGAGAGAGAGAGAGAGAGAGAGAGAGAGAGAGAGAGAGAGAGAGAGAGAGAGAGAGAGAGAGAGAGGAAGGGAGGGAGGAAGGGAAAGAGGGAGGGAGGGAAGGAGGGAGAAGGAAGGAAGGAAGGAAGGAAGGAAGGAAGGAAGGAAGGAAGGAAGGAAGGAAGGAAGGAAGGAAGAACAAATCAGGAATCATTCTACTCATGACTAACTTCTCAAAATACTTTAAGATCATGAAAGACAGGGACTGAGAAAATGGTCTTTGGAGAAACACAAAGGAAAAGTGGCCAGGATATGCAACATGTGATTCTGTTGTTTTCTTATGCAGCATTGGCTTGATTCTCTCCACTAATGTTGCCCTTGTTCCTGTTACATTGTCAAAGGTACTATATTGCTTGGTGGCTCCAAAGTCTGGCCAAGGTAGGCCCTTAGTCAAAGACAGCAATCTCCATGCTTCTAGTGCAAGCCATTTAGAATATACAGTGTATGCAGTATGCTGTACTGAGATTGAAAAGTAGTAATGTACAGGATTATGGGAGATTTCTCAGGAACACTAAATGTCAATAGAAGTGTAACAATATTACCTCCAAATGAAGTTAGTTGTCAGAAATCCTGTGAGAAGCAAAGATTCCCACCTTGATAGCTTTAACCCTGAGAAATAATTGCATTATGATAACAGAACCTATCTTCTTTGTGAATAAAGATGCTTAATTTTATATGAAAATGTCAGGTTTCTTTCATTGAATTTGAACATGTCCATGCTATTCGGCAATTAACTCTTAAATTATTACTTACAACTAAATAATAGTTAAAAAAATCCCCAGCATTTAAATGGTACTTTAATAACCTGGTATTATTTTGTATACTTCTATCTGAGCCACAGCTTAGTCCAAAATTGGTATACAGAGGGATTTTATTTCTCCCTAAGGATTTAACAGACACTTGAGATCACAAATTATTCATTATGAAACTTTTCACAGCATGCATTATCTTATTCAACCCATGATATGAGGTTGTTTTGTTCTGAAAGATCAAATCTTTAGATATACACCAAAGGAGCAATGCAAAAAAAGAAAGAAAAAAAATATTTCTGAAGTTGCATCCAGAACCGAGAACAATAATGCGTAGCCCCAGGGATGCAAGATTTAAATTAAGAATATTGCTTCTACTGCACCATGAACTATATTTGCCTCTTCAAGCTGAGCCATTCAGCCACTAACAATGTTACTGCTAAGCACACATTAAAAAGAAACTAGGATATTTCTTTGTGTAGAAAAACCAAAATGGGGCAAACATTGTAATCATATTACATTTCCTAAATGGCACCATACAGAAATGGACAAAGAACAAATATAAATATAGATAAAACCTTTAGATGTGCCATAAAGCTATCCAGTATGAAAGGAATTTAGAAACATCTTCCTAACAATCAACATTGCCTTAGGAAGATCAAGCCACAAACTGTTTTATCTGCCGTGGAGAACTGTTGAATTAAAAACACTCCAAAATCGTTGCAAGCTAGTAGAAAAGTTACTTTTATGAGTTATTAAACTAATTATTGATGAGCCAATCACTTAGAGAATTGCTTTTCAATGATAATATTGGTTGCTCTGTAAGATTGTGTTTCTCATTCATATTTGAGCTCAATATATACCCTTTCATTAAGAGACCAATACATCCACGTTCTCTCCCTTATAAAAGGCTATCTCTCTCTCTCTCTCTCTCTCTCTCTCTCTATATATATATATATATATATATATATATACATTTTTTCTAATCACATCTTCATTTGTGATTTTTAAAAGTTATTTAAGAAAAGATGATATTGTGGTTGACCTTAGTTATTACTCATCTAAATATACAACACCCTCCATCTTGTCTATGTTTTACAACCCAAAGTCTTCGTAGGTCCTCTCTCATCCATAGATTTCTAATTTGGAGTGAAGAACTCTGTTAACAGATCCTATGGGTGGCATTGCAAAAAGAACAATGGTCTTCCAATCAAACAGGTAGTTTACTATAAAGTACAGGTACTGGAGTCTGGTAATTCCATGTGGATCCAACCTCACAACATTTAAGATAAATTTAAGAAGTCAATTTGCCTGGCCCAGAGGCTCACGCCAGTAAGCCTAGCTACTTAGAAGGCTGAGATCTGAGGATGGGGTTCAAAGCCAGCCAGGGCACTAAAGACAATGAGACTCCTACCTCCAAATAACCACTAGAAAACCAGAAGTGGGTCCTTGGCTCCAGGGGTAGGGCAGTAGCCTTGAGCTGAAGAGCTCAGAGACAAAGCCCAGTCCCAGAGTTCAAGCCCTAAAGGTCCATTTTTTTCTCACAAAACCATACCACTTCTTCTTTCATTGTAAAATAGATGAAGTATCATCTGCCACTTCCATTGTTCTGGATATTAAAAGGCAATGCACAAAGGGCTGGGTACATGGTAACTGCTCAGCGAATTTTCTTTCCCTTTTTGTTTTCTTGTCTTTAGAAACTATACATCACGGGACTGATCTCAGAATGCCGACAGAGGAGGAATATGGTATGAGGACAAACCTGGCAAAAGATGAGACTCTCTGAAAATGAGTTAAGAACCAAAAGAATGGAGGCATAACTAGAGTAGTAGGAGGTCTTGAGTTCAAATTCCAGTGGCAAAAAAGAATGAAGCCAGTAAGAGAGGTGTACACATCCTGATATTGCATGAGACTTAACTATCCTATTGAATTTTACTTTCTTATAAATCTCTGGAATGAATTTTTTTTAAATGTATACCTGAGAACTTTCCAAATTCAAAAACAAAAACTTACTTATCTGACACTGAATTCTACAAAATCAACCAGATATTAATGACTATGGTACAGTGCCATTCATTAACATTTTTGTCCTGTTGTAATTATCAACTGAGCCAGACTTGTTTGTTAAAACCCAGGTGGCCATTCAAGATGGTAAGTGCTATGGTCTTCTGGACTATTACTTTGCTAACTCAATCCCAGGTCATCTGTGCCATCATTATCCCATGTAGGTTCACAGAGAGCATGCTATCATCTATACAAAAACAAATAACTTCATTTACGGCACCACATACATAATAGCTTTCAAGTCACAGACTGGTACCGAACAGAGTCATGATACAGAAAGGAATAAGAAAACAAATTGGGCAATCATGTGACTTTCGTGCTTCCAGGAAATGTATCAAAGGTGCTACCATCTGCAAAAGCACTTTATCCTCCATGGGAGCAATGGAAGGAAGTAGAAGAATGGGTGCTGAGTTCTCCCCAAACTGAGAGTTAGAAGCTGTCAGAGGAATTATGACTGCCTCTGGGCAGAAGATTCAGTGTCCCTTAAAAAATATTAGACTGACTACAAGTTTTTAATTCATTGGAATTAAGGAGTTCTCTATGCAGAACTTTACTTTCACTCACTTAGAATTTATCAAGTGACAGAAAATTTCTAAGATAAAAGGGACAATGCTGTCAGTGACATCTTCAGAGAGCTAGAGTTGGGCTGATTTTACTGCCTTTAAGAAAAAAATATATATAATCTATACAAGGTTATATTGCAGTTAATTCACTCTAAGTATGACTTTAAGTTTTACCTGAAAATAGAAATGGTAAATTCTCCAGTATGCTTTCTATAAATGGATGTCACAAGCTATACCTACCTCAATTAGGAACAGGAAACCTCATGCAAAGCCTGCTCAGATAAAGGACATTATTTGATCCTATGCATATTGGCTTTGCCTTTACTTGTTTATATTTTTATATTTATTGCTGAACAATATTTGGCATATTTTCTCCCATTCCTGTTCTTCATGGCTCTGTCCAGGGCTTTGAATCTCCCCGCATCTACTCCAGGTGCTCATGTATCATAGTTTACATCCCCAGTCCTCCCAGTGTAGTTCTTCCAGAGACAGAATTTTATTTTTGCCAATTCTCTATTTTGGTTCTCTACTTTTCTTTCTGTTTGCAAAATCAGTCAGATTAAAAGGTTACCAGATATTCTCCCACCCCCCTGCCACCCAAAATAAGAGCAAGGGTCTCTGACTATACTGAGTATCATGTAGGAAGTGCTTGCTATGTGCCGATGGCTCACGGCTATAATCCTAGCTGCTCAGGAGGCGGAGACCTGAGGATCATTGTTCATAACCAACTCAAGGTAGGAAAGTGTATGAGACTCTTATCTCCAAATAACAACTAAAACACAGGAAGTGGTGCTGTGGCTCCAGGGGTAGGGAGATAACCTTGAGCTGAAGAGCTCAGGGACAACTCCCAGACCCAGAGTTTAAAGCCCACAACCAACAAAAAAAAGAAAGAAATAAAGAAATCAAGATACCAAGATGGAAGCCAGAATACTCTTGATTTCATCCATACATTTTTCATATATGAGATACCAAATGTACAAGATACCAGTCAAGGAATCATGGAGTCTTTGGAGATTTCTGTATGTCACACTTGACCACCTTGAATAACATTTTATATGTCATGGGATGGGCACTTGAATCATATTTTATTCTACTCTCTTTAAAAATCTTAGGGTGTCTCCTCATTAACACGTAAGGTGATGTGTGGCAGAAAGGATTCCAAATAAAGAAAGTGGAGATCAAACATATTCCTGATGCAAACAAACTAGCTGTCATTTATTGGCAGCTGCTCAGAGATGTGGCTTTAAACCTCGCTCACATTTACTTTCAGGCACACAAGATGCTGTATAAGGATACTTGCAAAATGAATGTGTGTTGAAGCATTCTGTAAATATAATGCAGCACAAGTGAAAGATATTAATATGTAGGACCAGACAATTTTCTTCTGATTCTGTCTTATCTTTCCTATTTCACAGCATTTATTGTTCACTCTGTAATGAAACCCTGTCTCGATGTAACAAGCTGTACAGGGCAGCTCTGAAAACAGAACGCCAATGGTCACAGTGCATGCGTCCATTACCCACGGTACATCATTCTCTGGATCTCTGTTATGAAAAGAATTAGAAAATCCAGGATCGCATTTGCTGCTAGATTCTTCTTTGTGGGTTTGTTTGTTTGTTCATTTGTGTTCAAATGTCAGCAAGTATTCTTTGCAAATTACAGATTGGAATTCCCATACTTAAATCATGGAGTGAAGTTTACCTTCCTCTCTATTTTACAGATTCTCCTCTGCCAATCTTGTTACTGTCAACCCAAGAGGCAAATGTTGAAGAGTGATCCACCTTACCACCAAGGCTTAATAAGAACAGGACAGTAAGATTCTTCTAATCCTAGAAGTAGGACGATAATTATTTCATAAGACCCATAAGCAGGCATAAGTAATATAAACTGACCTATGCAAATCAGTGCAAAATAGGCTTTCAGTTTAAACAATAGTAATGTTTTTCAGAAAATACTTATCCCAGTTTATGTTAGTAGATAGACATAAATCCAGTCAGAACATTAATGGGTGAAAGGTAAGTGTGGTGTTGGATAGATTTTCCATAGATTTTCAAGAGACTAGTTAGTTATTTGAATTTTCAATGATTGTTCAAGTTTTAGCATATTTCTTTCTCTCTTTACATTTTTTGAAACAATCCAGGATTGGTTATGTGGTTTTATTAGGTATACCTTTAGCTTCACCAAATTGTTGGATGAAATAATTTAAATCATAATAAAGGTAGTAATTCTTAGACCTCATGCAAATTTCTTGCATATCACACGGAAAGGCAGATGTGAGGGAAATAATGTTTCTTCAAGTGATCTATAACATAATCTAATAAATGAGAATATTTACTTGGTCATGTTTTAGAAATCTTCCTCATATTTATTATGCTTGAGACTTGTTTGAGGCTTCATAGGTATACACAGAAGAATTCTTGTGTGACTTGTGTTTTAATAAGTGAATCTTATTCGTGTTGGTTAGTAGTCAGATAACAAAAGAGAAAATTTCTAAAGTTAAAAAAAGTCAAATAGATAAAATTATCCATTTATTTTATAATAAAAATATATTTAACTTGTTCATTGTGAGTCAGCCAATTATATTATGGTGTTCAATAGTCACTAAGCTCTGTTTGTTTATAGATGAGGGTTATAGTTGCTACATTTTTTCCTTTTGTTTATTTATTTTTTAATGCCAGTGCTGGGGCTTTAACTTAAAGTCTCCTGCTGTTACTTGGCTTCTTTGCTCTAGGTTGGTATTTTATCACTTCAGCCATGCCTCCATTTCCAGCTTCTTGCTAGTTCCACGTAGATAAGAGCTTCAAGGATTGTTTATATTCCAGGCTGGCTTTAATATCTCAGTCTCCTGAGTAGCCTTGGCTATAGAGGTGACCAGTCAGCACCTGCCATTTTATTTTCTTCGTATTTCACTGTAAGGCTTGAACACAGGACCATGTATTTGCTTGGAAGATCCTCTACCACTTGAATCACACTTCACTATTAACCAATGCCTTCCTGCATATTTGATATTCTTGTCAATGCAAATCTTCCCTATAGTTTAAAACTTTACATTATAAGAATATTTCCCAATGTCCAAAAAATAATCTTCCCTTTAGAAAAGCTCTACTTAGGTAATTTATCCTTTTTTTCCTGTCAGAATTCATAAATGCATCCCCTGATCAAAGAATTACTGCTACTTCTTTTTCATATGATTCTTTATTTCTTGTATTCTTGTGGCCTGTTCCCTGGATTCAAATTCACGTAAACAAATAGCTCATCCTGTCTTGCTGTTCTCTTTGCTGTTCATAATTGTCTCGTGATATTTAAAATTGTAGATAATTCACATACAAAATGTGTTTATCTTTAATGGGTTCACATTCCTCACATCCACTTCCAAAGAAACCTGAAGCCTAATTTAAAATAAAGTTCAAAATAAGATGTGTAAGGCATCTGTGCCAGTACTGTCACTTTGAAGATTGATGACGGGCTGCAGCCTGGCTTTTATTACAGGAATGAGAAGAGTAAACTCAATGTACATGTGTGAAAACGGAAGCAACAAACTTGAGAGGTTATGAGGAGATAGGAAGAGCAGAGAGAAGGGAGAGAAAAAAATAGAAAGAATGGAATTAAGATTTTTTATATGCATATATTGCTTTTGTAGAAATGTTTAAAGGTAATGAAAGTATTTGTTTAATGAAAAGAAGAAACATCAGGGTGGATTCCAGTGCAATATTCCCAGTGGGTTCCTCAGAACACACTTTCCTACTTTAAATGGGTTCTACATTCCAGGCTGCCTAAACTTATTTTACAAAATGATGAAGCAATTTAAAGCCATTATCTCTTAGCCATTCTCCACTCTTGATGGAGAAATGCTGCAATGGCTAAGGAGATGTAGGACTTACACATTGAAAATGAAAAAGATAAAAATAAAACAGAATAAAAAGTACCATAAATACTTAGAGAGAGAAGAGAGAGACCATCACTCAACATCTGATAATTCAGTTTTTATATCTGATCCATTAAAGTGCTCTAGCCAAGCTCCAGTACATCAGCAACTAACTTTTGTACCATAGCTACTCTTTGTTTTAGTTTGGTTTGTTTTTCCACTCATCTTTCTTTAATTAGTCCTAAAATTTAGTCAACTACTTCTTAGTACTCTTTGTGGAATCTATCAACCCTGCTGCCACAACTCCTGTCTTCCATTCTGTAAATGTCCCTCTCTTAGTGAAATCTTCTCTGCCTCTCTCAGGCAAATGATTGCCTCAGTCATCCATTTTTGTCTTTTGACAGATTTTCTGTAACAGATTTCATGATATTTTTGATAATTCTCTTCTATTTTTCTATCCACATCTAGTCAGTTCCAATTTCTTTGACCCAACAACAAACATTGTGCCTCACACAGGTTATATTTAGTATAATGTTTAATATGGGAAATTCCATAGTACTTATTTTAAAAACTTCCAATTACTTTCTTGAGTATGTCTTTGGTACTGTTTCACTTCAGTATCAGCAGGTCATTTGAGTCCTTCTTTTCAATGTTAGGTGATTTTTTTAATCAAAAAGTAACATTATAGCCTTTTCACTACTTCCTTGCTAATTTTCCATCCCCAAGTCCATTCAATTTCCATTTTGAATATATCAGACTGACTTTAACATCTTTCATTTATATCAGATTTTGGCTTCTAATTGTGTGATGTATAAACTAAGGTGTGTAACCCTCAAAGAGAGATTCAAAATGATACCTGAATAGCTCCAAGCGAGTCTCAGAAAAAATAACTATCAAAATAGTTTCAGCTAGAATTTAACCTCTTATATTTCTTTGCCGCGGTATGAGTAATACACAATCACTATAGGTAATAAAAAAAGGTAACAGCTCCTTTTACTTTCCCCCAATGTGCCAAGAAGCTGGAAAGTAAATGTTCCTCTGTGTAACATTCACTTAAGCAGCAAAAAAATGAATAATTCACATACTTTATATACATTTAGCATTAGCTCTGTGCATTAAAAGTAACTTCTATTTAGCTGGACTAATGGCTCTGGAATATTTCCTGTGAAAATATGCTGCCTTATAAAAACACACGGTATTACTCTGATTAACAATGCAATCCTTCTACTCAAAACAAGAGTTGACCTAAGAAGCAAGCCTGTGACATATGAAGCTGCAACACATATTTGAACTAATTGGCTGAGAGCCCCAGCTTGAACACTGCCATAGAAAATATAGTATCTGATTCTCTCCTGCAGGTAAGTATAGAGCTGCAGACGAAATATCATAAAGAAGATTCACCATGGTGAATGTTATATGAATAGTAGGAAAACACAAGCTTTGAACCTATGTTGGTATTAGGATACTGTATCATATGCTAACTTGCATTCAAAAGTAATATCTTACATAAGATATACTTAAGTCCCAATAAAACATCATAAATAAAATCATGAGAATTTATAAAATATTAGAAACTGCTTTTGATGCATGAAAGGTACATAGAAGTTTTATATACACTGGCATTTTTCTAGAATGGAAAAATTAAACAAAAAATAAATATTCTCTAAGCAACCAAAGTACATTTGCTTTAGTTGCCTTAATCTTAAACTTACTATTTTGAAAAGTCACTTAAAAATTAAGGAGTTTGGGCTGGGAGTTTGGCCTAGTGGTAGAGTGCATGAAGATTCGGGTTCGATTCCTCGGTACCACATACTTAGAAAAAGCTGGAAGTGGTGCTAAGTCTCAAGTGGTAGAGCTCTAGCCTTGAGAAAATCCAAGGACAGTGCTCAGGCCCTGAGCTTAAGCCCAGGACTGGCAAAAAAATTAAGGATTTAACATGTTGAAGAGGGAGATACTAGAAGTAAAAATACTTCACTTATGGAAAATGGTAGTCAGACTTGGTTAAGACAGATAAGAATGAATAATAATTAATATTAGCGACATATTATTTCCACATTACTTGAGCCAAAATTGTTTCACCAGTGAGTGATCTTTGTGCTTAATCAAATGGTAACAAATGAGCTGGGTGTGGGCAGCTCATGTCTGTAATCCTGAACTATGATGATTACAGTTCAAAGCCAGCCTGGGCAGAAACTTGTTTCCAATGAACCACCAAAAAAGCCAGAAGTGGCACTGTGTCTCAAGTGATAGAGCATTAGCCTTGAGCAAAAAGCTCAAGGACAGTGTCTATGCTGAGTTCAAGACTCAAGGCAAGCACCAAAAAGAAAAAAAGGAAAAAGTAGCAAATGAAAAACAGAAGTTCATTTCTCTTGATGCTAATGTTTTTCTTAAAAATGTTCATGGTGATCACTAACAATTATTGAGCCATAAAATGAATAAACTCTTAGATGAAAAACAAAGGATCCAATCTAGAAATACTGAATTGTGTTTCACAGTAACCTCATAACAGACCACAGGAAAACCAGTTTTATCAGTGATGTGAGTTTCTTAAATGCTTCAATATTTTTCTCATCAGTAAATGGAATTAATAATGTCAGGTTCTACATATTCCAAAGCTAGCTGAATTAAAATTAAATTAGAGGGGGGATTGGATTTTGAGAATAATGAACTATGACTACTTACGGGAATAATAGATATAATGTGTTGCACTTCAAACATCTCCCAAACATTTTACAAAAGATGGTCTCTGATCTCTCCAACAAGCCTTCCAGCTGGTATTTGCAGATGAAAGCCAGTTTCCGGTTATACAGGTAAGAATTGCTGGACTTGAAGTGAAATGCTCATCTTTCTCTCTCTTACTCTGTCCACTCTCCCATGTTGTCCCTCAAGAAACACGGAGGAAATTACCCAAGTACAAGCTCATTCAATTATCTGCAGATTTCTTGATTATGGAATTTGAAAGTGTGACAGAAAATTTTTCCTCAGAGGTGAACTAGAAAGAAAATCGTGAACTGTCAGGTCCCAATTCCCTCACTCCTAAATGATTCCCTCTGAATGATTCATAACCATGCAAAGTACTGAAAGGATGTTTGCTCCTTGAATAAACAACCAGAAGAGAAACAATCCCCAGGCCTTTTAATATCCCTGTTTATGCAACATGTAATGCCAATTATGTCCCTCCACACAATCACAAAGATAGCTATTTAGCTATAATATTGTTGAATTTTTAACAGACCTTCTTGGTGTCAGTTGTTTCATAAATGGAGAGACTGTGTCAACAGTGAAACCATGTGGCAATCTGGCATCCAGGCTGCAGTTCGTTAGGAACTGAGAGGCAGGGGGAGTCAGCACATTCTACCTCTGAATTTTTATTACTTATGTTGACAATCCTTTTAGTGTATTCATAAATCAGTAGGCAGTGCTAGGGAGCCACCTACTGGAATGATTAGCTGCATTTTACAGCCATGTTCCTGGCAAAACAGACATTCACTAAATATTAATTTGATTAGTAATTAGTCAAGTTCATTTTTTCTTTGCCAAGAATATGTATTTCTCTCTTCCCATCCCTCTCTCTCTTTCTCTCTCTCTCTCATACACACAATCTCTCAAATTGCATTTTGTATGAGAGAGTATAATTACAAAAGAAGATCCGTCTGATTAAGGAAAAGCACTATTCAGTGAATATTAAAATAAGATTCTTGTGAGAAAAATACAAGACTTAGCAAAGAATTTTCAGTGACACTAGTCAGAATTTTTTCTGTACCAGGCCTGGGGCTTAAACTCAGGGTTTGGGTGCTGTCCCTAAGCTGTTGTGTTCAAGACCTAAAGCCATGGTTCCACTTTCAGCTTTTTGCTGGTTAACTGGAAATATGAGTTTTACAGGCTTTCTCGCCTGGGCTAGCTTTGAATTTCATTCCTTAGATCTCAGCCTCCTGAATAGTTAGGATTACAGGCATGAGCCACTACCAACGCCCAACTAGTAGATATTTACAAATCAGATAATTATCATTTCATGTTCACTTTAATTTGTTAAAAAAAAGAGTCAACCTGCATGCTAAACTTGAATGCAATTATATGAAGGACAGAATATCACTAATACTACAATGTATTTTTGAAAACAACTTGCTGGTATTAAAAAAAATCTGATAACATCTGGAATCAAATGAGTTAGGTTTTGTTTGCGTTGGGTTCTGTTTTGTTTTGGTTACTTGCTTTTCCTTTTCTAGGCTGTATCCCTTCTGATTCTCACTGGTCTGTAATCAATATCTTTAGCAAAATATGATTCATGTCATAGTTTTCCACACTCTATTATTCAAGCGTTTTTGTAAAAGATAGCTACCTATTTCTTGCCTTTGCTATATTATATCTGCAGAGGACATAAAAGAAATGCTCTTTGATGATGGTTTTATGTTGCCAGTGGGTCATCTTTCTAAATATATTCTTTTTGTGAAGCAAAGATGCAAAATTACAAATGCAAAAAAATGGCTGGAATGTGTACTATCACCAAAACCTAGCCTAGAGTAATTTGTGTCTTATTTTCAGTGGGCTTTGTTATCATTATCTTCCATCTCTAAAGAACATGCCTTGTGCTTCCACTTACCTGAGTGTTCTAGTTAACTGAGGTTATAATGGTTCTTTCAAACAAAAACTTTCTCAGTTATTGGAACCTTTGGCCATATAAGTGCACAACAATAATTATGTTATTTGTGGTGCGCCCTTTCCCAATCATAGTTGCTGGTTTCAGAAATGTCTTCTGTGATCTGAAGACTCATTTACCCTCATCTATTTGGCACCTAACAGTAACCTTGAAACATCTATCATCTCCACTCTACAGGTAGGGAAGTGAAGTTCAGAAAAGCGGAGTTACCGGTGCCACTCAATACCTAGGTGAATATTTAAAAAGAGATTCAGGTTCCTGCCAATGCCACATTAAATTCAGAGACCTTAAGAGACAAATACTTCTCTGATTGTCAATTTTGCCTTCATTTATTATTATATTTGAATTACTTAGTTCAGTTTTTCTCAAAGTCTATAATCTTCTCCATATTTGAACAGATGCCAGAAGCTCCTGCCTGTATTGCTAACTACTCCAGAGTTTTAGACCTAGAGGATCATGGTTTGAAGCCAGCCTGATCAGAAAAAAATTATCTGTAAAACTCCATCTACAATTTATCAGAAAAAGTCAGACTAGAGTCATGGCTAAAGTAGTGGAGCACCGGTCATGAGCAAAAAAGTTGGATGAGGGTACAAGGCCATATTGCAAAAAGATAAAAGAAAGGAAAAGAAGGGAAGAGAGACAGAGGGAAGAAAGAGAAAAGGAGAAGAGAACGAAAGAAAGGAAAAGATTGTGTTTGTTTACTACCTTTAAGCACCATCAATATAACTGTATCAAATTACTTGAAATGAGAAAGAAAATATATTGAAATGCTACTATGTCAATCCCCATAAAAGTACTTTTATTTTGAGTCTTTCAAGGATGTAATGAAATATGCCAACATTTGACTCAAAGAAAATAAGGTAGTCTAATACCTAGGTCAAAGTTACAAAAGGTACTAAAATTACTTCTCATGCTTTTTACAAATCTCTTTTGATAATTCAACTTCTTTTATCATTCTCAATTATCAACCAACTGTCAAATATAGATCTATCACTCTTCAATATCTCACACTTCCAAACTGCTTCTGCAGCCATCTTGGATATTTTCAAGGAAATATCTATGCCATCATTATTTGAATAAAAGCATGTAAAGAATGCCAGACACTGTTGAGATCTGGATAACACAGTCATAGTCCCCAATACTTTTTTTTCTTCCTTCAGACTCTTAAGCAAATAGATGAGTTAGGGAATGCACACAGTTGTTAAAGATATATGAGCCAGAATTCCATGGTCACCAGGAATGAAGCCCCCAAAGAGTTAAACATCAAAAATGAGAGATACAAAATGACCAACCATCCAAAAGAGACAGAGTCAGAGAAGAAAAATATTCCAAATGGAGGAAAAAAACATATTTAAAGTATTTTATATAGAGGAGGCTGATGCAGGCTTCACATTTGCTGAATTCTTTTTTTTGAGAACTTTTCTATTTGTGTTTTCTTTTTTTCCTATATTTTTACTGTAATTAATAGAAGGGTTACATGATATTTGCCAGATAGATGATGCATTAATTCCCATACATTGATAAACATCTTTGGAAGTTCCTAAAGATTGTTCCAAAGCATTTAAACCACCCACCGTGTGGTGTGTAAAGAAAACATTGTCCTCCTCTTTACCAAGAAACCAAAACTAAGAAAGAGTTACATTCCTAAGAATTATACAGATGCTACCTACTATATAGTCTTTAACTGGAGATTGCTTTGTTTGAGATCAATGACAGGAAATGCAGACAGGAAGAAGTCAAAGAAATCAGAACATATTGTATATGCAGAGGAAACAATTAGAGGAACCAAAGATGAGAACTGCAGTAGCCTTCCCGTCTAGGCAATTCATGTGAAGGTGGAAGACATTTCATCAGGATTCTTTCTGAAAATAGTTCAATGAGAATGTAACTAGGTAATATTTGGTATATTGACAAAATTCTGACCCAGTGGAAATTCAAGAGGATATTATCAAACACATATATTTTGGGAAATTTCAATCAGGACATGCATTGTTTCCCATGTGCCCTTAATTTCTTTTCTAAGTCATTAACATTCATTTTTCTTTTCATTGATTCTATCTAGACATGAAGAAAAGGAAAAAAAAATGTGTTGCTTACTGGGGCAACATCTTCTTACCATGAAGACCCAAATTTCAGTCTGTACGCTTATGTTGGTGCTTTCCTTATTTTACTATTTATCAATAAAGAGCTTTAAAGGCTGAATCTGAACTCTCCTTGGTTCCACAGTAGTAGTAGAGCTCCTGAAACATAATTAAAATAGGGGACTGTTTCACAAGAGAAGAGCATGCTAACCTCTGTCTCTCTTAATAAGGAACTGCATATTTTGTTATTAAAAGGAAACATAAAAGTAGTCTCATATGACAGCAACTGGTAGACACATTGGAAATGTTTTCTGGAATACCTACAAAGCTATGGCTTTCTCTCAATTCCCATATCTGTTTTAACAAAGCCAACGTCTCTTGGAAATTATCTACCCACGAACAGAGGGGTCAGCAAGCTAGAGCCCAGGCTGTGAGCCAAATTCAGCTCACCAAAGGGTCAAAGCTGTTACCATCCATGTATTGTGTTTGCTCTAAAATGGGAAGCTTGAGTAACTGCAATAAAGACTGAAGGTACTACAAAGCCAAATTTATTTACAAGATGGATCATTATGCTTTGGGATCCTTACAGAAAATGGATCCTAACAACTTGCATCACATTACCTGAATGCTTAGAAAAACTTTTCTCCATGTTCTTTCTGGGAAGAGCTTAGTAACTTCTTTTTATTTATTGGTGTGTTATGCAGGTCCTGGGGCTTCAACTCAGAGCCTCGGTGTTATCCCTGAGTAGTTTTTTTCTTTTAACTCAAGGCTAGCACTCTACCACTTGAACTCAAGCTTTTGTGGTTAAGTCAAAATAAGAGTTTGATGCCATTTCCTATTTTAGTTGGCTGTGAACCATGGTTCTCAAGATTTCAGCCTCCTGACTAGCTAAGACTGCAGGCATGAGCCAGAGGCACCTAGTGAGTCTGCTGATATTTTAAGTCATATTTTATGAATTGAAGATTTACCACTTAGCATAAGTGCACAGAAACATTGGCAGGTGCCAGGGGCTCAAAGCTGAACAGCACAAAGCGGGAATAGAATTTAGAAACAGAACTTGCAGTAGAAGAATTAAGAATCTATAGAAGAATTCAAAACACACTTGCACAAATCAATACAGACTAGCAGAGTAGATTTGTCATAGGGCTTCTAATTTTCTACTCAACTGCTCTGAACCTTAGGGCAATCTCCTCAACTATCATCTCCATCCCATTTTTTAAAGAGCTTTATGTATGTTCTTAAAGTCTCACATCAAATTCTGTGTAACTTTGAAACTCTTTTTTTTTAATTTATCCATTCAATCCAATGTTAAAACTCACACTCAGATTCCAAAGCATGTTGTTTATAGAACTTATCAAGTAAGACTTACTTATTTGTTTTCCATTGACTTACAGACTCTTTGTTGTTTATTGTTGTTGTTGTTGTTGTTGTTGGCAGTCCTAGGCTTGAGCTCAGAGCCTGAGCACTGTCCTTGGACTTTTTCAAGGCTAGAGCTCTACCACTTGAGCCTCAGCACCACTTCTGGCTTTTTCTATGTATGTGGTACCGAGGAATCAAACCTGGGTATTCGTGCATGCTAGGCAAGCACTCTACCACTAAGCCAAACTCCCGGCTGCTGATAGACTCTTTGAAGAGAGCTATTGTCCCACTGAGATAATTAGATTAATGGAATTCATTTATGTTGAGATATAATTTCAATAAAAAGCACATGACAAAAAATGAGAATATGTATATTTAGAGAGACTATAAAACCCATAGTAGACAGAGTTATATAAACATAGAGCTCTGACCATAATATGTACAACTTGTTTAAGTAACTTCTCATGCATCTTTATAACTTTCTCCATATTTTCTCCTTGAAACTTCAACCATATTTCAGCCAGATCAATATAGAGGAAGGCCAACATAGAACTCTACTTTCTACCCAACTCAGGTGGATGGTTTAATCCTGTTTCTGAAGTCAAAGTGGTAATGTTAGATTTAGGCTGGTCAACCACTGGTTTCAAAATTATTTGCCTTAATGAAGAGCTTCATGAGAACTTCCATAGAGCAAAGGTAGTCGATATTTACATATCCTTTTACCAAAGCAAGGTAGAGTGAAAGATGAGTAAGTGCTTTTGGATTTCATGATCTTAGACTATTTTCTTCTTTTTTCAACCCCAAAGGCTTAGACAACTCTTTCATATAAGAATTTTCTTATGACTAGCCTCGCTCAGATTTGTCACGACATGTACTGTGATTGAACCTCTAACTATAGTCCAACTCCAGTTTTGTTTCATGCTATTTGTGATGAGACCTATAGACTACTTCTAGCATCCTTCTAACTTGAACTAAAACTTTATTTCATATGTCTTTGCCCAAGCTCAGCACAATGGACTTTTGTGATTCCGCCATATTCCAAGGACTGAGATAAGATGAAAAGGAAAATAAGTATGAAGTTAACAAAATCAAAAGAGGATTAAGCATCCTGAATCACAGAAATCAAATGTGAAGAGACCAGCAAAGAGTAGAATTTAAATGACCAGGAATGAACAAATGACGCTTGTTCTGTATCCACAAGAGAGAATTAGCTACTGATCTCAATGGCACCTTGGCAGTCACAACAGCTTGTAGTTAATACCATCATGTAGAAATATAAAGTTTTATCAGGAAGAAGGTATTATAACTGTGTAAAACAAGATAGAATATATATATATACATATGTACATATACATATACCAGTGATTTTAGTCATGTTTTACCTATATATAGACAAACAAAGCAAAATTACTACTGAAGTGAATTGCAGAGCTATCATGAGAGAAGAAAAATTTTAACTAGAACCTAACAGTTATCTAGATATAGCCCTCTGAAAAGAAATTAATTGGTCAAAAATGCAAAAAGTAATTGGTCATCCCTCAAATCTTTATTAACTTGAGTTTTATACAAAAGATTCATGTCAGGGAGAAGGTTAAGCTCTCCTAACTGAATATCTTCAAAATAATATCAAAATACAAACACAATATTCAAAGACACACTTTCAAAATAGTATCTACTCTGTTGATGTATGGCTTCTAAATCTTGCCACCAACAATTATAATAAATAAATGACACATTTTATCATCTTTAGAAGCCATAAGACTGAAAGTATATAGCTCTACCTATGAATAGTAAATAATGCAAGTTCATAAGCTCTCAGTTGTGGAAGAATTGAGTGTCATAGGAAAGAGAGGAAGGTACAATTTATGTGTTGATATATATATTATATATATATATTATATATATATATATGAGCCAGGCACTGAAAGTAATTTATCCACAATAAGCTAGTAGTTGAGAAGACTGGAAGCTATACCAAGGGAACACATGGTCATTGAAAGAACATACAAAATTTTTAATTGGTCTGATATGCTTAGTTCATGTCATGATGTGTAATATACCTACACTGATGTGTATATGTGATTAGATTAGATTAGATTAGATTAGATTATGATAGATAAACTTTCATGACTGCAGATCCTTTTAGTTTCAGGTCTTGACAAAATATCTAAAAATTTACATCACATACTAGTTTGTACTTTCAAGAATATTTGACCAAATACACACACATCTTCACAAACAATCAGCTAATAATATCATTTGGAAGCCTGACCTTCAGAAGACAGCAGGACTCACAAGACAATACATGGAAAATTAACTTTACAATTTTGGGAGGAAGAGGGTAAGGGAAAGTGGGAGAAAAACAAGGGGGGGCTAACAGTGTTCTATAAGAAATGTACCCATTACCTAATGTATGTAACTATAACCATTCTGTACATCACCTTGACAAGTAAATTTTTAAAAAATAGAAATGGAAAAAAACAAAGTGAAGCAAAAACTTTATAATCAAATGTGCTAATTAGATTAAAAACAATGAAACTTGTGAACATTAAAAATATTCATGGTTAGGATGATTCATTTTTAAATGATTTATGTTCATGTAATAAACTCTTAGGAAGCTATGAAAGTAGTTTTTGAAGAACATTTAATCACAAGATAAAACTCTCTCTATATAATCTTAAATGAAAAAGTAATATTCAAAACTAATATTCAGGGTGTTCACAATATGTGTAATATATTTTACATTCCTGGTGTCTACAGTTAGAAGAGCTGAAAGCCATGACAGAAAAGTGATTATCTTGATGCAGTGGGATCACAGATAATTTTATTTCCTTTATTATTTTATGTATTTTCCAATGGGTCTAATGAGCATATATTACTTTCATTATTTTAAAAGAAGAATAATTATAATTAAATAAATAGGAGAATAGATAGCCAGACACTCTGGGGAGGGAGGAGATTACACCTCAAGCCATTATTAGTGAACACATTAGGGAAGATTATGACAATTAGCAAAGCAGAGAGTCAGGGAGGATGGTGCACAGAGAGTGAATAGAGTATGTGGAAGAGTCCTAACAAAACAATAATAACCCCTTATGGGTTTACAATGCTTTGCTTTCTACCAAGGGTTTTCACCTACTTTATTTCCAAAGATGTTTTAATGTTCAAACATCCAGGTAGATACAAATGGCACATTAGTCATTTTATCTTTATACATTTTCAAAATTACCTTCAAATAGTTGCACAAAGGGGTTTAATTTCCACATGACGGGATGACAACCATGCAACTCAACCAACGTCATCCCTTCCATCTTTGTCCCCTGGGTTTCCCAACCTTACCCATTCCCTCAAGTTACCTAGCTCCATGTTCACATGAAGACATAGCAATCATATTTCCTCAACAGTGGGCTAATAGAACCAGAGAAATTTGGTTAGTGCAAAGGATTTTGACAAGAGACAAACGTAGGAAGATACTATTCACATGCGCATTTCTCTCTTGCTTCTTGGATGTCCTTTTTGGTTCCCTGTAAAAGGTCAAGCCTCTCTGCATGGAATGCTGACCAGACTCCCCAATGCTGAGCTAACTCCTCCCTTACCCTGCTCCCAGTATTCTGCCTAGAACTGAATTCTCCAGCCACATTCTGCTCTCCCTTGATTGAAAAGGTAATGATATTACTCTCAGATTCAACAGTGGAGCCCCTGCTCTCATTGAATGAGTGCTTTCATGATCTGAAGATGCTATTAAATTATTATATAGGTCAGAGGCCTAGAGATCAGGGTGTACAGCTTAATAGATAACCTCATCAGTAGAGCCTCAGCTTCTGATTTCCTCTTCTTGGGTGAATCCTGGAGACCTGGTTCCAGGGCCAAGGACAGCTGTGCACTGATTACCATAGAGAGAAAAAGACTTTGGGAGGAGTCAGATAATCTCACAAGTGTTCAGCTGGGACTTGATCACTTGATGCGTGTCATAATGCCGTGTGACAATTCCTCCTGGTTAAAAAAAAATGTAATTTGTCTCGTCATGTTAAATAATAGGTGACTGAGGCATTGCTGTTGTTATACATAGCAAACTATCATGAAAGGGAAAAAATAATCAAATAGTTGGTCCTAAAGTGGAGGTACACTCATATGTAACCAGTTAACGAGAATGATGGAAAAGTAGCTTCTGAACAGCCGTCCTTTGTGGAAACCATCATCAATAACTGCAAGTTGAACTAGTAACATACTTTTTTTAATGGATAAGGAACCAGGGCTCTGAGTGTTCTTGTTTTACTATCTGTAGGTTTGTCTCTCTGGCACATTTCATAGACAAGGCATCACATGCCATGCAGAGACCTCATTCCATCGACTTCCTCTCTGCTCCTGTTGGGTTTTCAGGTCGGTGTTCTCATTTTGTGCTTCTCCATCAGCTCTTCGTGTATTAAATCCTATCCAATTTTAAAGCTAAACCCAATAAAATATAATGATGAACCATCTCACTCCAGCTTCTGGGCTGTTTCCTTGCCAGCAAGCTTTAGAAAGGATCATTTCTGGTTCTGTACATTTTTACTCAAACCTACTATACTAGACAATTCCCTACCAAGGCCACTAACAAGTCCCATCTTGTTCCATTTAATAGACTATTCACACCTAAGCCCTCCACTTTCAATTAAGCCAGACTTCTTCAGGGAAGTTTTCAACAACCCCTTAAGACAGGAGTTTCCCTGTCTTAATGACCCTTATGAAATGGGTAACTTAATGGGTAGGTGCTGTTCTATGCCCCTCTTCCTACTGGACTCCAATAGAACCCCAGCACCTTGAATGGAACAACCAAATATCTCTCTGTGTATCACTGAATGTCTGTGGAGATGAGACTTCACCCATAACTGAAAGCTATTGTCACTACAGCATGTCTAGCCTACAGGCTCCCATGTCTCTGCTGAGCTTCATTGTGCATAGCATTTAATTTATTGCCTTGCATTTGTTTGTGGGATCCATTCAAGCTAAATCAGTCCAAGATTCAGTAATTATCTGACTTCAATGTCCTCAGCACTTCCCATCATGCTCGTTATGGTTATCAATCAATACATAAGTCATAAGCCATTCATTCATACCTGTGCAATGTTTGTTTATGTTTTTATCATATGTTTCCAGCAAACAATAGAAGCAACCTGTAGAATATATTTTATTCTCAACAGTTGTCTTTATTTTTAAAAAAAAAAGTTCTGTTGATGTTTTGTTTGGGTTTTGTGTGCTTTCGCCATGATTAAACCTTGTTAGGGAATTTGTGTAGGACTATGGTTAGAAATCATGACAGCTGAATTAAGCTTACAACTAGAAAGCAGAGAGTCAGGAAAGCAGTAAACCAGTGGCCTTGCATGGAGTACTTGCATTGTCTCCTAGCCTCTATTTTTCAGTCACAAGCAAATGTGTGCCAGTGCTCTGTTAGGCAGTTCCAAAGTACTTCAGAAGCCACTCTTCTTGGTCCTGTCTTTAGATTTTTTTTTTGTCATTCAGCCTAGAATTTTCTCTTCCTCCCAAGGAAAATAACTTCATATTCAAAGCCTCTAGCACCATGGACAATCAGAACTGGCTAAATATATTTTTACAGATCTGACATGATCCTCAGGGATGCAAAGTGGCAGGCTTAATGCTTCAGAAGTAATCCCGGTGATAGGCAAATGGTATGTCTTAATGGTTATTCCAAGCTAAGTCACCTGTTCCTCTAATACTCCTTGCGCATGGTCTCGCATCATCTTCCAAACAGCCTGATATCTCTATTCAACACTTTATAAATCATTCCAGGCTTTCAGGACTGCAAAGCTCATTATTCTAAGCAGCCTCCACCAGACAGCACCAAGGGCCTTTTCAATGGCCACATTCATTACACATGTGCCATTTACCATGCGTAGTAAACACTTCATGTCTAGAAAAGGGCTTCATGTTATTCCAAATGGGGACTTAGATTTGTTTGTATTACAAAGTTTAAAAAAGGAAGACAAGCAGTTACAGAGAGATACAGAGGAGTTCTAGGTTGAGACTGTATCTCCTTTAGTAGAATTGAAGTGTAATAAGAGTTCAGATAGAAATCTCTCCCTGCTGGTTATCTTCATGTTTTAAAATTCAACAATCTCTCCATAGCCCACAATCCATCCTCACCTGGCTTAATTCTATTTCTTGAAGCACCATAATTTTTAACACACATGTAAAATGCTGAACAACAGCTAAGATTTGGGTTATAACCAATGTTATGGGCACCAGCCTATAAGCGTCTGGTCTAGCCAATCCTGGTATGACTTGCTATTAGCCCCACACATGGAAGTTAAATGCAATCCTGCTGTAGTCCAAGGACTTCTCTAATTCAGGAGGCATATCAATTAGCCGAGTATTTCTAATTTAGCATGTAAGTCAACTCAACTATTCTTACTATGTCTAAGAACACTAATGAAATCAATCTATGTTCAAAAATGAAAAAAAATTACCACCTATCACCTTCTATCACAGATCAAACATTCCATCAGTTTCTGAAGGGCCAAATTTCAAAATCTTCCTTCTCTTTAGTAATATAAATATTATAAACACATATCACAAAAAGTCAGTTTCTTACATGAAACATATCAATAAAAGCATGTAGACTGACCATTGAGCGATATCTACTACATTTGATAATCTTTTTTGAATGGAGCTTAAGGAGAAAAGACCTTTTGGACTTCTCTTATGAAGAAAAATGGGTCAAAAAACCATACTTACTTGCATGCTTGTGTTTACTTGCATGCTGCTGTTTGGGTAGACTTAATTGCCTGAGAACCTTGTTCACAGAGCAATTACCTACAACTCTACCTGAGGTCAATCATTGCTTCCTTCCAATCACTTACTTTTTTTTTCTATTTGTGGAATTGCCGGGCCAATAATTCCAAACCACTATGATTAATATGTTTAAATGTAAATGTAGTTTTAAATGTAAGAAGTAGGCTATTTGTAAAGCTTGAAAGATAGGCAAGGTCAGAGGTTGAAATTACAAAAAAAAACCCAGTTGGAATAAAAAATAAAGATGAAAAGCACAATGAAAACAGTAATGAAATAAAAAATATTTTAATTTTTACTTTGACTGGTCACGGCTAAAGAGCTCAGAGATAATATAAAGTACCAAAGAACCATGAGTTGGGGGTCAGAGAAAACAAGTACCATCTCAGCTCTGTATCAAATGGACAATGTTCTTCTATTTTCTTAGATTGTTAAGCGGAAATCACCAATGAAACTACTAATAACATCTGATTAACAGTTATTGTGAGGATCATCCAGCAGCATATTAAAATGCTGAGAGTAGAACCTGATATATGCACTTCAAAAGAGTAGCTACCATGATTACTATGAACCACACAGTAACATCTTCAGTCCTGTAAGAGATCCATTTTACAGATGAGAGGGGGAGAGACTCATAGGGTTAAACCAATCTCAAACTCCATGAGCTTGATAAGTATATCTTGGAATAAATATTGTGGCCACTTCCCTAATATGACTTGCAGACTGTCTCCTCCACCTCTCACACTCAGCGCAAAGCAGCTGGCTTGAAGAACAATGTTTACAGGAGTGGGAAAATTCTGCAATGTGTGATTTAAAACAATTCACATTACGTCATGGGTAAGATTCTGATGGTGTGCTCCTCTAGCCAACTCTTTCGGGACTGCCTAACAGTTTCTTTCTTTCAGAATCAAGTAGCAAGATGTTCTGGAAACAAGATGTTTCTTAGCAACATTTTGTTTATGTAAATGAAAACATAACCTTTACTGTCACCAACTAGACAAGAGAGATCTTCAACATTTCAAATATACTTAACAGTGGCTATTGGGATTTAGTTCCCATTTACTCTTCTGTGGTTCTCATTCTCCTTGCCTTAAACATAGCTCGTTTTGTTTTTGGGGGGTGGCTAGTAGTTTAGTATCTCTTCATCATTATGTGTTAGTGTGGACCAGTGAGGAAGGCGTAGCCACAATATTTACGGGGTACCCCCAGTTGGTTTATAATGGTTGCTCACCATAAAATACCTCTCTGGCTGGCATTCTGTCAAAGTGTTTCCTTCTGCAACTTTGCTTAGCACATAAGCTCCCTCCCTAAAGAAAATCTACTAAACTCAGAAAGCTACGCAGAAGATGCTAGCAAAGTGATCAACACATGCTGAAAGTAAAAGAATTGTCTCCAATTTGGATGTGACAGCTGGAATCCATTCCTTCAGCAAGCACTGAGACCCTGATGAAGATTCTCACTAGTAAGTAAGTGGGCTACAGAAGTTGACCTTCTCAAAAAGGAGCTGTAAACATTATGAACACAGGGGTATTTGAGGTAATGCAAGGTATTTAATTTTGAAAGAAAAGAAGATCCCCTTGAGGTGCTCTATTAGTCAAAATTCTCTAAAGAAGCATGACTCAGAGAGAGTTCAGAGAGAGGCCGAGGAAATGAGAGGGGAACTGCGGGGGGGCATTATTTAAAGAAACCACTTTGTGTACATGGTAAGAACCAGCAAGTCCAAAATTCACAGCATGGTTCCCACAAACTGGAGGACAGCAGAGTGATGTTTCGATCTTGAGTTTCTTGAAGCAATCTTCCATTTTCAAGGGATGGTGGTCATTTATCCTGAGGCTTTCAACTGATCAGATAAGGCAGGGCAATCTGCTTTGCACAAAGTCCACTGACCCAGACATTCTGTCACTCGCAGCAACATTGAGAGTCATGTTTTAACCAAGCAACTCTGCAGGGCAATCTAAGCCTACACCGAAGATAAACCATCACAGCTGTCATCCAGATGTAAAAGCAACCTCAGAAGAACAGGTACCTAGCTGGAATATTCTGGAATATTCATCACTTAGGGGGCCAGGCTACATGTATAAGATCATGGCTAAATTTCACCTTCTACTTTTTTGAAAATTATAAATGTGGATGCTTTTTGTTTGTTTATTTTTCTGGAGACATAGTTTCACAAGTGGTGCAAGAAACAATACAGTTAAATCTGTGTGCCCAGGGGACCTGGAATTTGGCCTAGGGGTAGAGTGCTTTTCCTAGCAGACATGAAAACGAGGGTTCAACTCCTAGGGATCATATACATAGAAAAAGTTGAAAGTGGTGCTGTGGCTCAAGCGGCAGAGCTCTAGTCTTGAGAAAGCCCAAGGACAGTGCTCAGGCCCAGAGTTCATGGGCTCAGGTCCATGACTAGCAAGAAAAAAATCTGTGTACCCTTAACTCACTTTCCTCAAATAGTCATTTCTTACCACGATAAAGGGCAATAGGTTAAGCCATACACGCACATTTCTTTGCATCATGAGGCTCATGCATGTTCTCTTCTTAACTGTCCCCACCCAGCTCCTACTTAGTCTCTCACGAGCACTGATCTGTTTATTATTCCTAATTTTATCTTTTATGAATGGGATACTAATGGAATTGTGTGTCACATAACTATTTTTAAACTGACATACCTTATGAAACATACTCTTTACAAGAACATTTCGATTTTGAGTTTTCTCATCAACATTTCCTAGATTTCAGTGTACTGTTTTTGCATACATTTACTGAGATTTACATTGGACTTTAAAAGAGAACAGTATGGGAAAAAGTGATTTCTTCACTGAGGAGACTTTCATTTAGCATCTTTTATCTTGTCACACAATCTACTTGGATTAGTTGGGCTTTTGTTTTGAAAAATGAAAAACCATCTGTTTACAAGTCAGAAATAACTTTCTGAAAAAAAAACCATATGCCCCCAAACCACCAACATCACCGATGAAGTCAGAGAAACTGAAAATGAATTTGTTTGGGAAGGATTCATTTCTTCCCCTTTCTATTTTCACCAGGAGGGGGTGCCTCCTGGCAGGGTGAGTAGGGTTGAAAAATCTTTGTCATATACAACTTTCCACACTCCATGCCCTTCTGCAAAGCCAGTCTTCTCTATTTCCTGATTGTCACCGTGAGCTAGCATGGCATCCTGAATGGCTATCGCACTTGGGATGCAGAGTTCCTGTTACCTAAAGCATACAGGACAATAAAAATTGAGAGGCGAGAGCAGGCTGCCACTGGGGATAATTTGTTGGTCATGATGTTAACCATCACTATGCATGGCCTGATAGCAACACATGTGTTTCAAGACTTAGATATGTGTAATCAATGCACTTTGTTTACAAATGAGAGCAGCAGGTTACACATCACTTTTTTGGTTTTTGGTTTTTATTTTTTCCTTTATGAATTACAGAGTTTCACTTTAGATTCAGTGTTTCTCTGGGTACTTCTCCTGTGGTCCTGTGTGATGGGAGAATAACTGAAGACACTGAGGATGAATGCCAGTTTACTGTCTATACCAAGTCAGCTGCTGAAACCCATGGCAAGTTACATCAGCCTTGTAAGGCTTGGTTTCCCAGGCTGGATGACTAAGGATGATACATTGACTCCATGGAATCATTTAAGATGAGCAGATAAATCTTGAAGTATTACAGAATAAAGTTTGAGGTCATAATTGTTTGATTCAAGTTCCTCCAACCAGAATTATCATATTGTTCCTAGTTTGTACGAGCTTTTCCTGAAGGACTTATGTCCCTGGAAATGCCTCTATCCTTTTTTTTTTTTTTAATGTGACAGTACAATGATTTGAATGTAGGCTCATTCAAACTTTTCTTGCTTGCCTGGAATTCACAACCTGGGCCATACTTCTACCTCTGGATTTTGCTGGTCATTTTGGAAGCAGAGTCACATAGGTAATTTCTGTGCAGGCTTCTTTAAATCAAGATCTTCCTCATCTCAGCCTTCCAAATAACAGCTGGGAGTACATTCATGAGGCCCCATTACTCAGATCTTTGTGGTCTTACTTTTAAAATTAAATGTCTCAAGTCTGAAGAATCTCTTTTAATTCCAAGATGGGGGAAAAACACAAAATGGTTGCTCACTCAAGCTTTCTTTATTGTTCACTTGAAATTTTAAGTCAAATCTATCACTTGTCTAAATCTGGATCCTTATCTATAGGAAGTAAATGGAATTTGACTGCCAGTTGTTGGCGGGGCGGGGTTGTAAGTATGACAATGTAAACAGAATCCTTCATAAACAATAAAGCACCATATAAATGAATGAGTTTGGTGACCATTGCAACTCATGGTTGTTCCATGCTATGATGAATTCATCCCATGCTTTATTCTATGGGACATTCTGGCAAAGATGGAGTCATAAAATGAGGTAAAGCTTTGCCCAATAGTTCAACTCTTTCCAACCAGAACAATAATTACTACTATACTCTGGAAAGCCCATTAACTAAACACAAAGTATCACCTACCCCCAAATTATTGCTAAATGCTGTTTACCCTCTGTTTCTCTAATTCTATTCATCTGACATCACTTTATGGATGTCTGGCAACTAGCACAGCTCAAGTGCACAAGCAATAGAGGGTGGATTTGAATAATTGCACGTTGATGTTTGAGATGAATATAATAATACATTTACAAAGCCAGTCCCCTTTCTCCCAGAGTAATACACCCTTCGATGTTAAAGGCAATGAATTAGTTGCAGACTGCCTTCTGCATTCTAATGATGGAATTTGGGAGAGTAATCATGGGGCTTTAGGTGAAAGGTACTGTGCAAGATTTTAGAATATGGAGAATTGGTTGTAGCATACCAAGAGACTTAAGCAAATTCAGGGAGCTTCAAAATTAATATCAGGAACACTGTCAAGTGCTAGCTATTTTGTTTCACTCGGATAGTAAACGTAACAGATGGTTTGCAAACATGTTTGGGATCTGAAGGCTGACTGATGGTGTCAGTCTAATAGAAATAGAAGACAGCCATTTACCACTTTGGGATGTGAGAATAAAAGGCACTTCAAAATTAAAGCTTAAAAGAGATAGAGTTTCTCACTGGTCACCGGGTCTGACTAACAAGAGAGTACATGGAGTTTTAAGGTCTGTCCCTGATCACTGACTTTTGCATTTTTACCTTGTACTTGCTATCAGCATGGAATGATGGAATAGGGATCTGTCACCTTACAATAAATAAAAGCTTTGTGTGTCTTTCTTTTGATGCAATAGTGGAATCACCATCACCAATAGAGCCCTGTTGCCATGGAGATGACTAAACTCTCATAAAATCCAGTAATGCAACTTACACTCCAAATCCATCCAAATGAGAGACAAAATCAGGTCTCTCTTTCTTCCCTCTGCAAACAAGAACATGGTTAACCTTGCAGAAAAGAAACGTGAATAGCTGGGTTCTTCCATCTGTCTGACTCTCACCTCTACCTTTTTTTCCTCCGTGCTGAAGCATAATATAGGTCAGTCAGGACCAAAGAAAGTTAGGGCTATTACTGAAAATGCATGCAATAACATATTTAACTTTATTCTCATGCCAGTCTGAGGAAGAGCCAGAGCTAGACAATTCCCTCGGTGTCAAGCTTTAAAACAAGAAGGTCAATTGCAGGGCTTACTAGAAGTTTCTAACTAGGAATGTTCTATATAGACATATATGACACTCCAGTAAGAAGTGTTCCAGGGTCAGCAAAGCCTGTGTAGCACAAAACAGCAATGATATATTGATAATCAGTCAAAATGTTCTAATATATGTACACACATTATAATGCTATCCTAGGACCTGAGACCGGAATATGGTTAACCTGTCAGAATGGTAACGTCCTGAGTTCAATCTCAGTGCCACTAAATTTAAGGACAAAGAGGGGAAATAGATTCTACTTGTGTTGTCTATTGTTCTGTATGTATAAAATCATATTGTATATGTGAGAGGAGATAGAAATTCTGAAGTTAGGCAGTTGAACATGCTCAGAGATGAGCTAAAAAATGAAATTATAAGGTTACCTATGGATAAAAAAGGATTTTTTTTCGGGGGGGTGAAGACATCTGGAGAATTTGGGCATGAAAACAAACGGTAAAATGATACTCAATTGGAACAAATTTGGGGATTTTTTTTCCACCAAGATGAACCAAGTAGCCTAATTTGAACTAGTGCAGAGCTATGTATAATACAGTCTTCCTTCTGAGAAGAGGCAGAGTATGGCAACCACTATTCTGATGTTACTGCCTTCTGGACAGCCTACTGCACACTGATCAACTCTATTTGTAAAGAGTATGAAGATAAATCCATATTAAGCTTTGTGGTAACTCTGTATTAACTTCTGTATTAAAATTTCTGAAAAATCCCGAAATATTCTGGATTGATATTCGAAATGCTAACAACATTCCTCTTTTCTGTTCTTGAACATATTTCTCTTCTTTCTTCCTTTAAAATCAATTTGCATCCTAAACTTTATATGTAGGCCTAGGAAAGTACACATTCCCTGAAAATGAAGAGAAGCACAGGCTGGACAAGGAACATGAGTCCAGGAAGATGAGAAAAATATCCTCTCAGAACAACTCAGTATTGGAAGTCTGAGTGTGAACAGGCAAGTAAAGGAACCCCCTGGACTCCTCACCAATCAGCGTGAGGGCAGGCTTCACAGGGTAGCCACGTGAAGCATGGATACTTCACTTCCTCAGGAAACCCAACCCAGACTCAGGGACAGGTTGCAGAATACCTGGCCCAGCACTTTGTGAATGATACAGAGAGTAACGTCAAGAAAAGATTAGGGGATAGGTCCAAAGGGTATGGAACATATGATTTTGAAAAATACCATGTAACCAAAGGGTCCTGTTGTTATAAAGAACATTAACGATAACTGAATAAAATGTTAGGGTCTAAACATAACACACCACTGCTAAAATTTTGCTTCAGATGGCAGTGTGGTTGGTGGTAATGTTAGAGAATGACACTATGAGAGTCTCAGGCCCACAAATCTACTGCCGATAACACTCAAGCTCGGGGAAGTCAGTTGGATAACATGGGGGTAAACTTAGGATTTAAATCTATAGCCTTCTGGTCTCAAATTTCCTCTCTTCTTTTCTGCTTGGAAATAGATTCTATAGATAAAAAAATATTCCATAGGCGAAAATGAAGACAAAACTATGAGATTGCTGTGGTAACATCTAGGAAAAATGGCACTTCTTATTAAGTGCATCAAGTCTCAGCTTAAATGTTGGTGTCTTAAAGCTGCCTCTGTTTATGCTTCCCATATAGCTTAGATACGGGTCTTACCCATGTTTTCACCTTTTTATTGGCTGAGATGGCATTTGAACTTTTTGCTTGCCTTAGCCTCAATCCACAATCCCTCCCAATGTATGTATCCCAGGTAGCTAGGATTTCAGGATAAACTTCATTTGCTTACTCTTTTGTTTTCAAGACAGTCTTGAACATACTTCAATATGTCATCCTTCCACGTGACCAAGAATGATAATATGCTAAAGTTGTGTCCTCGAATACTTCTCACTCTCAAAAACCTAAATGAGTGCTCTTTTAGGGTTTTTTTCTTGATGGTTGAGCTTCTTGTGGATGTTTATTTTAATTATTCATGTCCTAACAATATCTTGTGTATGGCATATTAGCCAATAAGATAAAAAGAAACTGTAAAAACTTTAAATATAAAATTACTACTCTTAATTTCCACATAACACCAAGAACGAATTCATATTGAGACGGATCTAAGCTCAATACTAAAAACATTTCTTCCCGATATGTAAAGACTTATCTCAAAATAATTTTCTTTAATTAAATATGTTCCCTTTGAATTTTCCACAGATGTATCCTCAATGTCTGCATTTTAGACAGATTATTCAATGAGCAAAATGGCCTCATCAACTTTCTCTGGTTTTATAATGGCAAATTTCAGTGGGGAAAAAATTCTGACTAGGAAAAAGAGATGAATTAGTATGCAGTACAGCCTTAGAAACATCCATCTACTCAGAAAATCTTAGCTATCTTGAGGGAGTGGGGGGCACACCTGGTCTTCTCTCCATACACACATGCAGTTCTCCAAAGTCCAAAGGGAGAATATTAATTTCTACTTTTGTATGGAATATCCTCTCATTAATTTTTTCTTCTTGTCTTCTATTTGAAGCAGCCATTTTTCAGTTTTGTATATGTACACTGAAGGCCTAATCACTGTGTATAATTAATTCTCTTGTGAAGACCATCTTTGAAAAATTTTCTAAAACCCAGCCCTGCCAGTATCAATTCATCCTTCCAATTTCTTTCAGCACTTCCTTGAAGGCATGCATCTATTGTTTATCTTTATGGATACTAACATCACTATTGTAACTATCTTATATCTTTTAATGTCTGTCAATTCTAATTGAGATAAGGAAACCATATCTTCCCCAGAATGTCCCAAAGTTATGGTTACAGAAAACACATTTAGTAAACAGGATGAAGAAATTCAAAGAGGACAAAAAGAGGAGGAGAAGAAGTTAGAGAAAGTTTGATCAAAGCCAGACATGGAAGCTCACGCCTGTAATCCTAGCTACTCGGAAGGCTGAGATCTAAAGATCAAGGTTCAAAGCCAGCTTAGCACAAAAGGACCCAAGACTCTTATCTCCAATTGAAGTCTAGAAAACCAGAAGTGTGGCTTAGCTCAAGGGTAGAGTGGTAGCCTTCAGCTGAAGAACTCAGGGACAGTACCCAGGCTGAGCTCAGTTCAGGCCCTATGACCCACAAAAAAAGAAAAGAAAAGAAAAAAAAGAAAGTTTGATCATTAATAAGCATTGAATTTATTTGGAAAAAAATAGAATAGAATATACATACATGTATTTTTTTTAATCTTAATACTCTTTTTACTAATCCTTCTGCCTTGAAAATGCCTCAAATTTTGAAAAGCAGAAACATAGGAGGCAGAGGCAGTCACTGACTCTCTCCAGGGAACAGAGAAGGCCACCATCATAGTACCACTTGTTTTGGCAACAACGCATCTGCCAATCACTCACATCTCTATGTTTTCATAATTGACACCAACAGCATAGTAGAATATTTACAGAATGGTAGACATTCTGCTAAATGAAGCTCAGTTAATCCCATACCATGAATAAGAGACACACTTATTTCATCTTCTGGCCTGAAAAGAAATGCAAAGTGCTGAAAACTCAGAGAATTTAAATAATTTGCTGTGGATTTTTCAACTCACAATGGAATCAGAAAGCAAAACCAGCCTCACTTGATGCTGAAATGCTAAAAACACTCCAATCTATCCAGAAATTAGAAACAAAATGTACAAGCTTTTGTTATAAAAAATGGGTACTATATTTGTAATTCTTCCACATAGTTGATGTGAATAATCATGTCTGCAAAATCCATTTTCTCAAGAAACATCCTAAACTTCAACTGATTTTATAACATTAACTTCCTTCCAATTCCTGGCCTTCCTTCCTTCAATGCTCATGTAGAATTGGGTTTTTTCATTTCCTGTTGAGTTGGGGAAAAAACTGGTATGCAACTATTAGCATACTATTAACAGTTATCCAGACACCTCTATTTCCACTAAGCCACCCTAGCATGATATTTGGTTTGTCAGAACTAATCAGAATGTTGACCATTCTGTTTGCAACATTTAAGAATACTTCCTGCTACAAGTTACAGAAAATTGAACATAAAGCTTAAATAAATAGAATAATAAACATTGATCTCATAAGTTTCTAGATAGGCAGCTGTGGCTTTGGTGCCATCAGCTAACAATCTTCTAGGAACAAACTCCATGACAACCCTGGCAATTTTCTCGTATATGTCTTACTATTATGCCAAGCCAGCTGCTCTTGTTGCCATGTAACAATGAAGGAGACATACAAGAAGGAGGGAGAAGGGGCTTTCCCAGCTGTCTATTTATATCTTTTGGGAGAAGAAAAGTTCTGAGACTTCTATTGTCTCATATATTAAGTCTGATGCTACATGTACTACACACACACACACACACACGCACACACATACAATCTCACATGTACACACACACATACTACAGATTTGGTTCTTTGGCTTTGAGATATTACTAAATTAAGCAATTGTTTTTCTTTTTTTGCCAGTCCTGGGCTTGAGCTCAGGGCCTGAGCACTGTCCTTGGACTTTTCTCAAGGCTAGAGCTCTACCACTTGAGCCACAACACCACTTCCGGCTTTTTTCTATGTATGTGGTACTGAGGAATTGAACCCAGGTCTTCGTGCATGCTAGGCAAGCACTCTACCACTAGGCCAAACTCCTGTCCCCTAAAACAAGTAACTTTTTTAAATGCTTTATGGCTTTAAAATGTCGTTAAGCACTGGGCACTGGTGGCTCATGCCTGTAATCCTAGCTACTCAGGGGGCTGGGAACTGAGGATAGTGGTCGAAGTCTGCCAACAGCAGGAAAATCATGAGACTCTTATCTCCTATAAACTACTCAGAAAAAGCTGGAAATGGTGCCATGGCTCAAGTGGTAGAGTGCTAGCCTTAATCACCAAAAGGCTCAGGGACAGAGCCCAGGCCCTTAGTTCAAGCCCCAGGAATGACAAAAAAATAAAAATATCACTAAGCAGTATATGCTGTATATGAGCAAGATAGAGAGTTAACTGTCAGGGCTACTCAGACAGGTCCTCTCTCACACTAAGTACCATATCCATAGAAACACGTTCCTTCATGCTGGGCACAGTGGCTCATGCCTGTAATCCTATCTACTCAGGAGGCTGAGATCTGAGGATTGCAATTCAAAGCCAGCCTTGGCAATACAAAGCCGTGAGACTCTTATCTCTAATTAATCACGGAAAGTGGGGCTATGGCTCAGGGGTAGGATAGTAGCCTTGAGCTGAAGAGCTCAGGGACACTACCCAGGCCAGAGTTCATGCCCCTTGACCCCTCCCCCCCAAAAAAGAAAGAAACGCATTCCTTCACTTCTCAGGTCCTCCCTCACCTGGGCTAGCAATAATCAAGATGGCTTCCCATGTCCTTACCACAGTTTATAACTTACACTTACTAAGAAGGGCATTTGATGCCTTTGGGGTATTTTCTCAGATAATGCTTTGGAACAGACACTAAGATTTGATCATGCTTTAAGGATTTATATTTATTAACAGCTGTATGTCTATTCAGTGTCCCCTAAAATCCTGTTAATTTTATGTCACTTAACTACTTTCCTTGGAAGACTCCCTTTGATACTTGGGCCCCACAAGCCAGTTGCTAATTTGTTCATAAAATAAGTTAGGCATGTACTTTTTTCTGAGTCACTTCTAAAAGTGAAGTATAATTTCCTTGTTTATGAGCCAATTTCCACTTAACCCATAAATTTCATCCCTAAGTACAATCACAAATTGCAGGTAACTCTGACCTCTTTGAACATATTACTATGCTTACCCTTAAAACATTTTCCTGTGCCCTCAGGTGGGTGGATCCCAAGAGACTTCATACCTTTGCTTCAAATCCTTCATAAATCTGTAGTCGCTTCACATCAACCATTCCATGAAAGTGCAGATATTTGTAAGGCAAATTTGGATTCTTCCAAAGTGTTTTTGCTAGATGGTCACAGGCACTAATTAAGTTTACTACAACCTATCTTCTAAGGATTGCTTTAAGCAGGTAAGAGAGCATATTTTAACTAACAGCAATATGTGACACGCTAGAAGACAGAAAATAAATTCGTAAGCCTACGTATTCTTTTAAGCTGCCTATTCGTTTCTCAAACCAATAAACAATAACTCTTCAGAAAACCACACATGACCTCTCTGATAAAGACAAATGTGTCGTGATCAATATGTTTTAATTAAACGGAGAGCATTTATCAACAAGGCCATGTGCATTTCTCAGTGCAGAATGATTGCACCTGCTTGATGGTTGTAATTGTTTTAGGTGGGTTCTTTTTCAAATGCATAGACATATTAGTCCTGTTAAGGAATTATGCTCCGTTTTCAAATTGCAGTAAGAAAAAAAAAGTCTGCCTAGGCAAAGAAATAAAAGAAGCTGTAGCAAGAGCTTTAAGACCCATTTGCTCTCTCAAGACCAAATACAAGCTCATCACTACTCAGCACAAAAAACATAGCCTCCAACTCATTACGTAGCCCAAGCTATCCTTAAACTTTCAATCTACCTGCCTCAGCCTTTAGAGTATGCCTATGACAAGTTTGGGTCATGACAGCTGAGTTATCTTCCTCTTTTATACTTACTTGCTTGTTTTTTTACTTTGTATTTCTTTGCAGAAAGTAATTTCTCCTGAGAATAAGGAGTGTATCTCTTTTGATGATCACAGTAAGCCCAAATCCAAGAACATACTTTGAGTTACCCATTCCCAACAATCCTTTGTGTGATGAAGAAATTAAACTAAAAACCCAAAGTATTCAAAACATATTGATGATTCTCCTAATCAACTCTATATAAAATTATCAGGAGAAAAAAAACACAATTAAATTTTATTCTTGGCATTTTATAGAACACTTGGACAATGATAGTTCAGGCTTCTTTCTTTTCTTCTGGAAATTTTACATACAAAGGCTCCATCTGCACCACTAATAGACTATATTCTTCAATCAAAATACTATATTTTTCAATCAAAGTTTATCCCAAACACAGAAGTAGGACAATTAGCTTGGAGCTGATGGCTTATGCCTATAATTGTAGCTACTCAGGAAACTAATATCCAAGGACTACAGTGCAAAGCCAGCACAGGCAGGAAAGTCCATGAGACTTTTACTTCTAATAATCTACTTTTAAAAAAAGCTGGAAGTGGCATTGTGGTTCAAGTGATAGAGCACTAGCTAGGAGCACAAAAAGGGACCACATCCAGGTTCTCAATTCTAGCCCTAGGACCAAAGATGAAGAAGAAAGAAGGAAAAAGGAAGAAGAACAAGAAGGAGAAGGAGAAGGAGAAATAAAAGAAGAAGGAGAAGGAAGAAGAAGAAGAAGAAGAAGAAGAAGAAGAAGAAGAAGAAGAAGAAGAAGAAGAAGAAGAAGAAGAAGAAAAAGAAGAAGAGGAGTAGGAGGAGGAGGAAGAGGAGGAGGAAGAGGAAGAAGAAGAAGAGGAGGAGGAGGAAGAGGAGAACGAGGAGGAAGAGGAGGAAGAGGAGACAGAGCACTGAGGCAACTTACTTTCATGAGACATGTGCCTGGCAGACTCTGAAATGTACTGAAGAGTAAAGAAAATCCTGGAAGCATGGTTGAAGTCTTCAGACAACCCCAGGGGATAAACAAACATATTTGGTTTTGCCTTGATTCGTAGAACATAATATGCAAAGTGGATTCAAATATTTTTTCCTATATTTTTATTGTAATTAATAGAAGGGTTACATGATATTTGCCAGATAGATGGTGTATTAATTCCCATACATTGATACCCTTTCACATGTCTTGGTCCCCATTTCCCTCCCCCCCACCCCCACCCCTCATCTTGTTTTCCCCCGTTCCCTATCCAATTTCAAATAACCAAATACAAATATATCCGATATATCAGGTAACAAAGTGAGATACTGTAACAATATGAGGTAATCAAGGGACAGCAAAAGAGATGAGAGATAACATAGTACCTTAACAACAACAATCATTCATTATATGGCTTATGTGTCTATATCCTAGAGATCCTTTCATTTGGTGTCCTACTATATGGCCTTTGTATCAGTGTTTTGCTCTATTGCAAATCTCTGCTAGGAAAGCCCAAGGTTTCTACTGATTATGACAAATGAGGGAAACCATTGAACCTAAGTTCCTTTGAGTCTGGCTTACTTCACTTAATATGATTTTTTCTGTCTTTCCATTTCCTAACAAATGGGGCAATGTCATTCTTTCTGACAGCAGCATAGAATTCCATTGTGTACAAATACCACACCTTGTTGATCCACTCATCAACTGAGGGACATCTAGGTTGGTTCCATATCTTTGCTATGGTGAATAGTGCTGCAATGAACATTGTTGTGCTGGTGGATTTAGTATGTCCTTGTTTCTAGATGATTGGGTAAATGCCAAGTAGTGGAATTGCTGGGTCATAGGGGAGCTCTATGTTTAGTCATTTGAGGAACTACCATATTGCTTTCCATAGTGGTTGAAGGAGTTTGCACTCCCACCAACAGTGTAGTAGTGATCCCTCCTGGCCACATCCCCTCTAGCATCTGATGTTATTAGTTTTCTTGATCCTGGCCATTTTAACTGGAGTGAAGTAGAATCTTAGTGTTGTTTTGATTTGCATTTCTTTTATGACCAGAGATGTTGAGCATTTCTTCATGTGTCTATAGGCCATTTTTGTTTCTTCTTCAGAGAAGACTCTCTTTAAGTCTTTGGCCCATCTTTTAATGGGATGGTTGTTACTTTGGAGATTAGTTTTGGATTGAGTCAATTTTTTGAGCTGTTGATATATTTTAGATATGAGGCCTTTGTCTGTTGTATGGTTGGTGAAGATCTTCTCCCACTCTGTAGGCTTCCTAATTAGTTTACTAGCTATGTCCTTTGCCATACAAAAGCTCTGCAGTTTAATGCAGTCCCTCTTATCCAGCCTTTCTCTGATTTGTTGTGATTCTTGGTCCTTATTAAGAAAGTTTCGACCTGTGCCAAGGAAGCCTAGTGTATCTCCTATTCCTTCTTGTAAAGTTTTCAGAGTGTCGGCTTTTACCTCCAGGTCTTTGATCCATTTGGAGTTAATTCTAGTACACGGTAACAAAGAAGGATCTAAGTTTAGTTTTCTGCATGTGCTTAACCAGTTCTGCCAGCACCACTTGTTGAAGAGGCTATCTTTCTTCCATTCTATTTTTTGGCTCCCTTGTCAAAGATTAGGTGGCCAAAGGTCTGTGGTAGATTCAAATATTTTAAGCTAAAAATGAACTACAAGCAACACTATTGAGATCCAAATTGAGGAGAGACTGATAAGAATCCCTCCCCCCCACAAGCTTTCCTCCCTTCCCCTCTCTTGGCCTCCATTTTTCAGACACATTATACCAGATGTGGAAACAATCCCTTTTCACACCTGAGCCTACTTGACAGTCTAAAAACACTGCTACTCTCCCTGCTTTTCAGTATCAGAAATCCCGCTGGAAATGGCAAACACCATATGTTAGGAATCACTTCAGTATACAGGAAGAGGGTATTCCTTTTGTAGAACTTGAGAAAACCCTGGTGTCTGTTGCCAAAACAAATTTAGAAGTTACTTTGACATTCTTTACTTCAATTTCCTTCCATTTATAGAACTGGGAGGGGGAAGAAAAGCACATAACACCCTTTATTTTTACAGTAATTCAGCTTCAGGAAATCTTCCATTTCTCCTTACCTATGTTTCGGTGTTAAAAAAATAATTAGATGAAGAGACATTAATCATAATGTTTCCTCCTCCTGCTAAACAGAAAACACCTGGAAAGTAAGAATTAACCTTGCTAGGGATGCCTAATTGTCATACCAGCACATAGTAAATGATATTAACTATACAATTAGTCTCTCTGCCTCCCAAATATCGGGAGTGAGAAGGATTGATGAACAAAGTTCTGACCTAGTAATCTTGTTTACTAGGTTTAGGGTATTAGATAAATGCCTTCTAGTCTTGGAACTTGATTTTCCTTACACATCACAGAAGTGAGAGTATGCTCAGCTGATGTCTGATGTCTCCCTTCTTCCATAAAGAAGCATGTTAGTTATTGTTTCCCCTTCAGTATTAAGAGTCTGTATAGGTAGGAGGTGTTTTGCCCCACCTAAGAGTATGTCTGGTCATGAAAACTGCAAATGTGATCTTATTTGAACAAATCACTGGAAAGTCCCTTAAAATGAGATCGTTGTGTATTGTCTTGACAAACTCTAAATTCCTAGACAGACAAGAGGAAGGTAGAGAGGAAAGCGTCAGGTATTGATCAGGCAGAGAATGTGGTGATACAATGACAAGCCCAGATTTGCTGGAAGTCAGGGTGAAGATGGAAGAAGAACAGAAAATATTCTCGCCTAAGGCTTTTGTAGAGACCACATTCCTGCCAACACCTTCACTTGTGATTTCCAGCTCCCAGAGCTGAAAGAAAATACATTTCTATAGTTTTAACCACCAGTTTTATAATCATTTATGGTAGTCAGAAGACAGAAATACAGTCCAATCCCAAACTGTGTCAAAAGAGAATTTCTGGAAAGAAGAGACAGAGAATCCACAAAGTGGAAAAACAAACAAACAAACAAAAAAAACCCAGCATGTAAGAAAACTTTGCCCCCTCTAGGCCAAAAGAAAGAACAAGAAGATAGCCTTCTAAGATAGTCAAGGGAGAGAGCTGAATCTGTGGGCGTTAGCCCTTCACTAGCTCTTCAGAAGGACAGATTGATTCCTGGATGGGAGTTGGAGCAAGAACACAGAAAATCTCTCACCTCCTTGTTCATGTTCTGCAGGTGCTTGGTGATTTCTTTGTTTAACTCCAAACAGAGGTAGAAAGTAAGGAACCTGGGGGCATGTCTTGTAGGATTCAGTCTACAGGGAGTGAGGAATAGGGCAGAGAATCCTGGAGAATTAAATGAAAGACATCAAACTACAGAGATGCTAAATTGAGTTCATTTCAACAAAAACAACAACAAAAGAATCCCTGGGTGGGAGTGGGGGAGAGAGAAAAAATAAAAGCAGAAAAGTCTCTGGAGATGATTTCCAGGTTTTTAATTCACACAGTCTATGAAATACTATAGGGAAATGTGTTTCTATTTCTTAGTTTCTGGTTTCTCTATCTTGGAAGAAAGGGCCTGTGTGAAGTTTTAAATAAATCTTTAATAAATCTCTTCAATCAATTCGATGGAAGGAAACCAGAATTTAAAATAGATGTAAGAATTCTTTTTTTTTTCATAAAAGTTCTCAAGCAAACCTTACAACGACTGAGTGATGCAAGAATCACTTGGAATTTGATTGCAATATCATGGCTAATAAACAACCTGATATCTGAATGATTTCTTCTACCAAAGCTCCTTTTGCTATTCCTCTTTAATTCCTTCATGATATATAATACCCAGAAATTAAGAGAAAAGTACCCCAATGCACCCACAAATGACAAAATTCAATAAATTAAAATTCTGCTGTTAAATAATTGACCAACACACTTATACTTGGGAGAATAATTCTATATATTTACTATAATTTGACCACCACACAAAATATCCCCATCTATCTTTGAAATAGAAAAAAATTAAAATATTAATCACTACCACTCAATGACAATATTTATTAGAATGCTCCAATAATTATCATGAACTATCACTAATAAAAATCTGTCTATTCCTCATTGATTAATAGGAAACTAACGTACCATCCTGATTTAAATAACTAGAAAGACTGAAAATGTATTGAATAAATATTTTCAGAGATTCAACATAGACAGTTCACAGTATGATTTCAGAATAAAAGAAAAGGAGAAACATCTAATACGTCCCATATGTGTGTTCTGTTTAAATCTTTTGCATAGAGTATTGAAGAAGGATAAAATAATGCCTTCATACAAGGCATATAAAAGCTGGAAGCTTGAGGCTGGGAGTATGGCCCACTGATAGTGTTCACTTAGCATGAACCAAGCACTGGGTTCCATTCCTCAGTACCACATGCGCAGAAAAAGCCACAGCGCTGTGGATCAAGTGGCAGAGTGCCAGCCTTGTGCAAGATCCTAGAGTGTCTAAGGACAGTGCCTAGTTGCACAGTTTAAGCCCCAGGATTGGGCAAAAAAAAAACAAAGCTGGAAGTTTTAGACCACCATATTCCGGACTTCTGTACACATCCACATCTTTACCCTTGCTTGTAGTGTTGATAATTTCAGGTGTCTTGACAACTTTGCTTTGCAAAGGCTTGGTGAAATTCTCCATGTGTGAAACCAGGTAGAGCTCAGAGCAAACTTTGACATGCAGACATATTCTCACTTATGTGGCCCATTCCTTATTATAGAACCTTAGCACCGGAAAACCAAACAAATGGAAATAATTTCATTTTCTATGAGTTTTTCTCACAGTGATATTTTCCCTTCCTCCTTCGTCCTTTCCTTCCTTCCTTCATCTCTCCTTCCCTCTCTCTGTTCTTTCTTTATTTCCTTCCTCCATTCCTGTCCATCGTTCCCTTCTTCTCTTCTCTCTCCTTTCTTCTCTGTTTCCTTCCTTCTGTTGGACTTCCTCCATCCTTTCTTTCCTCTTATTTCTTTTCCCTCCTCCTCTCTCTCCCTTCCTTCCTCTCTCCCTTTCCTTTCTTCTCTCCTTTTATCCCTCCCTTCTCTCCTGCTTCTTTCCTTCCTTTCTTTCATTTTTCTTCCCTCCCTTCTCCTTCCTTCCTCCCTTCCTTCTTTCCTTCCTTCCTTCCTTCCTTCCTTCCTTCCTTCCTTCCTTCCTTCCTTCCTTCCTTCCTTCCTGCTTCCTGTTTCTCTATCTACCTGGGAAAGGCAGGTATTCTTAAGGCCAGGATTCCTATTTTGCAGACCAATTCTTAGCCAGAAGTCAAAGCCATTCTTAGTAACCTCTGTGTTCTACGACTCATCCGCATGCCAGGTTACTCGTCTCCTCATCCTCTTACTACATGCATGGTGCAATGTGCATTTTAGAATTTTTCTTTTTTTGAAAAATAGTGTTTGCTACAAATATACCCAACATTCTAGATTCTTAGCCATTTGTTCACCCATCCTCACATGGTCATTCTGATAGAGACTTTCCCATTAAGGACTGTTTGCTTTATAGAATAAATTCAGAGAGTCTCATAATCACTAGTGAGGAATGACCAAGGAACAGATATTTACAGTATCATCTTCACATTCTTCTTCCCCTGAGACTTTTCTGTCACATTCCTAGAGCCACTGCATATTAGTTCCAGGGCTTATATTCATCCCTTTAATACTTGAATTGAACCCAAAGCAAATCTCTTTTCTTGATTCCTTAATATACCTAATATGAGCTGGAGTTTCCCATAAGAGCTCTCTAAACACAAATGAATAACAAGTGAGAAATAAATACAAGGATTCCAAGGACTCTAAACCATTTGGCTTAGAAATTATAGGATTTTGTTCTTATATCATGCAGATATTTCCTAAGAACATGTCTATGGGGTTATATCTCAACTCACTGTTGCCCAACTTCCAATCTCTTGTAGTTTGGTCCATTATCAGTCAAGAACCAGCACTAAGAGAATCTGCTTTCTCTACACATCTAGCACTTGGGGTTTTGACTCCCCAATCATCTGGGTATTCAACCTCACTTAAATTTTCCCTACTCTTAGTATAAAACCTAGCCAGAAGAAAAGAAAAAGAAATATATATATATATATATATATATATCATACTAGAGAGGTCCTATCTTGTGCCAGTAGGAAAAGATGCTGCAAATAAGAGACCAAGAAACCTCTGAACACAGGGATGTGTTACCCCCCACCCCCACACAGCTCAACATCTTTCTCCATTGCAGCATACTTAATTGCCCAATCACTTTTCTGTATGCCTGGAAAAACTTTACTGAATGTAAATATAAAAAGGATGATTTATATCATATGAAACTATGATTAAATAAATTTGTTACCCTTTCCTCTGGTTAACTTGTTGATTATATTACAGGGGTACTGACCATATCTATATTCCATTTTGCCCGCCTACAATTTTTATCTACTAAGCATGTCGATCAGATCCATTCCTAATTGTTGTGCATATAACATGCCAGTATCTAAATAAGGCCTATTTTTTTTTTTGCCAGTCATGGGGCTTGAAGTCAGGGCCTAAGCACTGTCCTTGGACTTTTGTCAAGGCTACAGCTCTACCACTTGAGTCACAGCAATACTTTCAGCTTTTTTTTTTTCTCTGTATGTGGTGCCAAGGAATCGATCCTGGGCCTTTGTGCATGTTAGGCAAGCACTCTACCACTAGGCCAAACTCCCAGCCCAATAAGGCCTATCTTTATGCAAGCAACTTTGTACTTGTGACATAGGATGTACTTGTGACTATTTCTTATAAAGGACTTTTTGTGTAAAAAATCAACCTGATAATATTTTGACAAAATAAGCTGAGGCTTCCTGTTTCAGCACATACAATTTTCCTGAATTATCTCTTGAAAATCATCTCTTCCAGATTTGAAGGAAGCTTTTAATCTGTTCTCTGCTCTGGACTCCGGTAACTTCAACAACAAGGCATGAACATGTTTAGATAACCCAAGGCTAATTGTCAGGCTTAAATTCTTCAAAACTAAGAAAATACAAAAGAGTGCCAAGCAAAAGGTCATTTGAATCTATTTGAATCTATTTGCTTTTTGGCAGTCTGTAATGACCGCTGCCCATATTACTGAAAAAACATAAATACATCTCTGATTAGTAAAGATGCACACAGTAGCCCCCACCCCAACATTACTCGCAGTATATCTTTGGAGTTTTATGTTATGTATTGACTTTTATAAACACGGAAAAGCCAAACTGGTATTGATGGCTCAAACTCTCTGCTGACTGAGGGTTTTTATAAAGACATTGATGAAAACAAAGGAAGAGGGAGCCAGGAAGGGTTCAGGACAGGAATTTAAATCCTTTTGAATTTCATTATGAATTTCATAGCATGCGCTCTGCCATAAAGACTGTGTTAAAGGTTGGATTTTTAATGGCATAATCATGACATTCATAGAAATATAAAATGAATTTGCATCTTGCATTGCACTTACCTGATTAGTATGTGAAATAATCAGGCATTAGAATAATATCAAAAGAGAATTCCAAGTACCATGTACACATGACCATAGGTGAAATACTGCATTGAACATGAAATAGAATTACAATTAATGAAGGCAACAATCAATTTTTACCAGACACAATTAATTTCCTCCCTATGAACAAGAATTCTAGGTATTACCTTCAATTTTCTTCAGTGCAGGAAAATAAGGAATTACTTTTCTATTCTTTATTTTTTTGGGCCCTATTTTATTTTGGCCAGTTCTGGGTCTTTACCTCAGGGCCTAGGCACTGTTTTTGAGTTTTCTCACGGCTAGCACTCTGTCATTTGAACATCATTTCTGGCTTTTTTCTGTGTGTGTGGTACCAAAGAACGGAACCCAGTACTTTGTCCATGCTAGGCAAGCATGCTACCATTGGCCACGTTCTCGGCCCCAATTTGGCCCTATTTTAAAATTTAAAAAATTTTCTCTGACAGTAAATAACTTCCAGTGACCTCAAAAAATTTCAAGTGATTGAAATTTCTATTAAACTTAAGTAATCAGGATTTGATTTTCCTTTCTGGAATTCAAATCAGGTAATGTAGAGGCACTGCTATGTATATTCTTTATTGTTATAAGTCATTGCTTTTAGTATTGCATATTTATTGAGGTATCATATTCAAAAAATGCTTTACCAAACAAATATTGTTTTGATTAGATTCTGATCTCTTCCACAGTCTTCCCTGTGTATGAAACAGCCCTTCACCCACTCCATACAGATAACAACATACTCAAAATATGAAATGTAAATTATGTGTTGAAGGTGAAACCATTTAGTGTCTTTAATATATTCTAAAAAGTAGCCAAATACCCGGGGTTGAGGAGAAAAAGGAACCCTACTTCACTGCTGGTGGGATTATAAACAAGTTCAGCCACTCTGGAAAGCAGTGTGAAGGTATCTTAAAGAACTGAAAATAGACCTTCCCTATGATCCCGCCATACCACTTCTGGGCATGTATCCCGAACATCATAACCCGGGATATGATAAAGACACCTGCTCAGCTATGTTCATCTCTGCACTATTCACAATAGCCAGGCAATGGAAACAATCCAGATGTCCTACTGCAGATAAATGGATACAAAAAATGTGAGATATATATATATATATTTATACAATGGAATTCTACATAGCCAACAGACAAGATAAAATAATGGCATTCACAGGGAAGTGGATGAATCTAGGGCGAATCATGCTGAGTGAGACAAGTGAAGACCAAAGGAATAAAAGGTGCATGGTATCCTTAATATGTGGCTATTAGATCCAAACAGTACAAGAGTGAGGTCTCAAAAGTTGCATACCCAATGCTATGGATATGGTACTGGAAATATAAACACAACTACATAGACATAAAAACTTATGACTCTCTAGACATAATGTTTTATTACATAGATTAATATGTATCTATGACATACAAATCCTCAGCCTAATTTTAATTATATTCTAAAATCTAAGTGCCAGTGATTGTATATAGAGATTCCCTTCTTGAATACTTGTTTGTTAAATATGTCATTTGAAATATGATGTAAAAATCAATGTTAATAAATTCTTTAATAAACAATAAATTACTTTCAATATAAAAAAATGTAGCCAGATACCCATGGCTCCCATCTAGCCAACTCAGGAAAATATGAGGCTCAATATTCAAAGCCAGCCAAGGTACCTTGTGAGTCTTATCACCAACTAAACACCAACATATCTAGAAATGGAATTGTGGCTCAAGTGGTAGAGTGTCGTCCTTGAACCAAAAGCAATTTGCCATACTAAAACTATATCCATGCAAAGACAATGCAAGACGGTAACAGAGCAGGCCACTGGTGGATCACACACACAAAGCAAGCGACTTAGGAAGCTGATATCTGAGGATCAAAGTTCAGAGCCAGCCTAGACAAAGAAGTCTGTGAGACTTTTATCTCCAATCAATCAGCAAAAAGCCAGAAGAAGTGAAGGAGTGGTATAAGTGGTAAAGCACCATCCACAAACAAAAACATGAAGGGACAGTGTGCGGCTCCTGAGTTCCAGCCCCAGTAGCAACACAAAACTAAATGACTAAATTAATAAATATGACATTAATTAATGAAATAGCCTAAAAAGTTCCCTCTGAACATTTATCATTTAGTGAGGAAAACTTTGAGAGAGGTAAGTGGAGTGAATGTCTGAGGGATGGAAAACATAAGTAGGACAATAAGCAAAAGCTAAAGGTCTTTATGGGACCCAAGGCATTTCCTAATAAATTAATGAGGTCTTTAGCTTCCAATATGTTCAAAGCTCAAAAAAAGAAAGAAATTAATTTTTAAAGCCCTTCTGCTCTAGATAACAGCTTGGGAAAAAGTTTTTAATTTTTTTACATTGCATATTTTTGTCCTATGTAATAGATGTTATACTTAATGCAGCATGACATTTCAAGTGATGAAGAGCCTGGTGGGGGCATTAACAATGCAAGACCTTATTTGCATTTACGCTAATGATTTTATAATGGAGGTTTTATTATATTAATGATGACTACTGGGAGGGTAAAGAGGAACACAGAAGAACTCCAAGAACTCCATTTATTGACAAAAGAATCAGTTACCAGATTTGTTGACATATGTGTTTATTTACACAAAGGAAACCAAAGACTGTATAACCATTCATTATTTACCTGCTTGAAGTGTATTAAAGCAATTACCAAGTTATCTTATCTATTAATGCTGGGCTTTAGGGTGTCTTGTTCATTGAGTTTCTCCTCCCCTCACCCAAATATGAAATATAAGATGAATCTTTCTAGAACTATAAGTTTTAGCCCTTGAAATGATTGGCATACAACAAGAAGGGGCTTTGCTAAGCCCTCCCTTATCTACCCACTCCCCTAGTCACGTGTCATAACAAACGCAACTACTTTTTCTCTTAAATTGACTGCTGAGGCTTAAACTAAAGACCTCCCTTAGTTTTCACACTCAAGGCTCATGTTCTACTACTTGTCAACCCTACATTTTTTTTTCTGAATTGGAAATGAGAATCTCATAGACTTTCTTTCCCCAATGTGGGCTGTGAATTTCGATCCTCAGATCTCAACCTCCTTAGTAGCTAGGATTACAGGTTATCAGAGCCTGGCTCTGTGACTCTTACATAATCTTTGGATGTTATATAGTTTTAAAGGTCAAGTTGTTTTCTGGAAACAAAATGATAAATAAATAAACTGTCCCTTTGGAGGTAAGGGGGCAAATCTAAAATATCAATCACAGTGATGGCAATTAGAGAAATTTGGTATTAATTTAAACTATTCCATCTCTGACAGGCACCATGATTACCTTGTGCTGGTGCAGAAAGTTTTCTTTACAGGTTCAAACATGAGAAGTAGTCAAGTAAAATATCATGTGGAAGCAGAAGATTTCCTAGCTGACTGCAAGCAGGAGAGGGAATCTGGCGGTCAAGATCGCACGAGGCAATCCAGTCAATACTTGTGGATAATTATGAATCTCCCTGCTCCCTAAAAGCAATAGAGACTAGGAAATGGTGCGATTTTCCATGTCTGTTTGTTACTTCAGCAATACACAGCTTATAATAAGATTTCACACTTTAATTCATCTGAGAACCTTGTGGTGTTTTACAAGCACTAATTACTGAGAATCTCACCATGCTTAACTAAAGACAAGCGAAGGCTACAGCACAGATTCTATTTTTCAGGGTTAGTAAATAGAATAGAGAAAATTCACCACTTTGAAGAGAGAGAAATAGGACAAAAAGAAAAGAAAGCAAAAGGCCAACAGTTGACTGATGTTGAAGACTACTTTTCTAGACTGCTGCTACACAAAACAGTATGAAATTCATCCTAAGGATAATGCGTTCTGTTTGGTTAATTAATCTTTATTCAAATGTTTTGCTGAGTGACTCTGTAGGTTGACCATGAGTGAGGCTTGGGACTGCAGTTCTCAGGGGGGCACGTGGAGAGCCTCTGTGACATCTTACCCTGGATGCATAGAAAGATGCAGAAATCTACAGAACCTGTAAATCTACCCAGGAGAGGTGGAATGGTGGCTGGAAGAATTTGTGAGGGTTTTCTTTGTTTTGTTTCAGGAGATTGCTTATTCTTCATTGCTTGTTTGTGTTTGTATGTGGTTTTCTTTTTCTTATTTTGAGACAGGATTTTTTTCTCACAGCCTAGACTTGTGTCAGACCCATGATCTTCCTTTCTCAGCTTCCCCAGTGACGAGATAATGGGTGAGCATCAACATACCCATTAATTAAAAACATATGTGGAAAATGGTTTGTAAGGAAAAAGGAAGGAAGGAAGGAAGGAAGGAAGGAAGGAAGGAAGGAAGGAAGGAAGGAAGGAAGGAAGAAAAGAAGGAAGGAAGAAAAGAAGGCAGGAAGAAAAGAAGGCAGGAGAAAAGGAGGGAAGGAGGGAGGGAAAGAAGGAAGGAAGGAGTGAGCAGTATTCATAGGGGAAGACTCTAATAGTGTAACTCCTCTGAACAACTGACAATTTGATAAAATGAGTGCCAGGAACCTGAAATACGTTTTGTGATGAGGTGGAACTCAAGGAGAAGGGGACAGACTCGCGGAGAGAAGAATGGTAAGAGAATACTATCATGACAGCCAGGGTACATATGTGAAAATAGAAGCAGGTAACTTAAGAGGATAAATGGGGTTAGGAAAGATGGTGGGAGGGAAAGATGGAAAGGGTGATATTGTACATGTAAATTGACACATTGAATTGAAATTCTTCTGTTCAACTACTTAAAGGTAATAAAAATATGAAGAATCACCACAAAGAAATTTTAAAATAAAGAAAAGGAAGGAAGAAAATGAAGAGAGATGAAAATCAGAAAAAAAGAAAAAGCAAAAAGCAAAGCATCTCATTTGCAAAGTCACAGCAACCATGACTATCAAGGAATCTGTACAGTGGCAGTTGGATGGGGGAAGGAAGGTGGATAGACGCGTGGAAATGCTCACATGGGAAAAATGGTAAAGGTACAGGGGAGGATGGGCAAAGAATACCTTACTCAGAATGCAAACACTTTTACTTTTAGGCAAAACTTGAATTGAGATCACTTGCTACTCTAAAATTAGTTCTGACAGTTGCTTTCACAAAACACACATTGTAATGGTAATTCCCAACACTGGATTAATTAATTTGGCATATGTTTTGTTTTTTAGATTCTAATCTTGTTAGAAAACTAGGAATTGGCATCTCTTCCATCAACAATCTATCTCCAGGGGGATTAGAAGCAGATTTCCATCATAAATTAGTTCCCTTACTTTATTGAAGGCACATAGTTCTTGCTTTCCTATTGACATAATATAAACCCTATCATTTTTCCTCAATTGTTTTGTAAAAGTTGGGTGTTTTTCTTTCAAATGAAATGTAAATGTTTCTTTTGTTTTCCACTAAAGTCAAAAACATAAGCATGAAAAATTGTATTTACCCACCCTCTTCCCTCTATAAAATACACAAAAATCAGTTTAACCTCTAAAAATCTTAGGAAACTGTTGATAAAAGAGATGAAGTAGGGTTTTGCCAATGAAAATGGCCTTTCTATCCCTGTTAATTTGCTCCAAATTGCTATAGAATAAAAAGATTCTCATGCATGCTAACATTTCTCAGTGTTTTTTTTTAAAAAAGCCTGTACCTATTATATTTCATAGATTCAGGCAGGAGTTGTAAATATTAATCTTTCAAAAAACTGTACTAACAGCCAGAAACACATACCTAATAAGCTCAGGAAACAGGATAAGCAACAGCTCCAAGCTTTCAGGGGCTTGAAAAATAATGCAGACCAATGTCACTTGAACTGACCTTGAAACCTATGGGCTTGATTATTTCTTAGGAGATCAAGGACCTACTGAATAAAGAGAAAATTAGCTCAGCATGAGATGTTTTACATAGAATTCTTTCTTTATAGAGCACCTCCAACTGAAAATGGTTTAACTTGATAAATTTCTGGATTTAAAGCTGTGTAACAGTGACGTACATCTTGTACATTTTGAATTTCTGTCTTGTCCTGAGCTAGAAATAGATGGCACAATGCTCTCTCATGGTGTGGGGTAGCTGTGCCAAGCTACAGCCCATAAACTGCAGTGCAGCCAGCAGAGGAAACAACAGGGACTGCACAATGATGCCAATTTTCTTAGATATAGATCAATAAATTACATGAACTATTCAACCATGGATTGTAAAATTGGTTTGTGTCAGATGATTACCTTCAAGCTAGACTATACCACGATGTTGAGTAGATGAGGTATTGTTGAATGAAGAAAAAAAATAAACAGTTGAAGGTACTGATGTTTAAATTCAAGATGTCATCTCTTCCTCCTCCTCCTCCTCCTCCTCCTCCTCCTCCTCCTCCTCCTCCTCCTCCTCCTCCTCCTCCTCCTCCTCCTCCTCCTCCTTCTCCTCCTCCTCCTCCTCCTGTTACTCCACCTCATGCCTCAGGTTGGTCTCACTCTAGGATATCTTATCTATATACCTCTACAAGCTGCGACTATAGGGACACACTACCATTCTGACTTGTTTGTCCAAAAAGATTCTCACAAACATTTTGCCTAGGGGAAACTTCCTATATAGCTAGGATTTAATGTAGTTTTGCTTTATACTGTGTTCAATTCATGGTTTTTGTTTTGTTTTGGTCAGGGAATAACCATACCATGTGAAAGAACAGTTACATTACCTCAAAATCCTATCCTCTCAGGAAGCAGAGATCTGAGGATCACAATTCAAAGATAGCCTGGGCACCAAAGACAGGGAGACTTTTATCTCCAATTAACCAACAGAAAGTGGACAGGAAGTAAAATTGTGGCTCAAGCGGTAGAGTGCTAGCCTTGAGCTGAAGAGCTCAGGGACAACACTCTGGCTCAGAGTTCAAGTCCCATGACCAACAACAAAAAAATTGTGAAATCTGTTTGAAAGTAGAAGGACAGTTTCTCTGTGAATATGGATAATTCATGTATTCAACAAAACTTTGATTTCTTATCATAAGCAACATTTTGTGCTATTTACTGATGAAAATATTAATTAGGAGAGGCTCTGCCATATTTGGAAGACACAAGTTTTATTAAATGAGAACAAGTTAATATGAAAACATGATCAAATATCTTTAGAAGCACTAAAGACAGAATCACTAACACTGCCTAGCAAGCCTGGGGAAAAAAAACCTATTGGTACTGGGTTTAACAATTATCCTCATCTGCCTTCTCTGTGACACAATTATACATCTGACATACATCACAATGTGATTGTTCTGCTGTCTCCTAACACTGGCCTTGGCCATATCTCTTGCTTGAGGGTATTAATAAGACTAGCAGGAACATAAACTTTGCTTGTAATTTTGGGTTCTCCCTTGAAGGCAGAATAATGCATGCTGCAGTGCTGCTGTCCCTTTGCAGCTATCTAAAACAAACCAGAAGTAAGAACCAGTCACAGCTGCCACCAATCAGAAGCCAAGTCAATAAACTAAGCCATGTCTGGACAACTTGACAGTCAACAAGAGACTTGTAAACATAAGAAGAAACACTAAAAAGCGGGGTACCTATAGCCACCATCTGTAATTCTAGCTACTTAGAAAGCTGAGACCTGAGGTTCCCATTCAAGACAGCCCAGGCAGAAAAGTTCCTATGAAACTCTTAGCTACAATTATCCACTTAAAAACTGAACGTGGAGCTGTGGTTCTAAGTGATATAGCACTGGCCTTGAGCAAAAGACCTCAGAGATATTGCCCAGGCCAAGTGTTCAAGCCCCAGGACTAACAACAACTACAACAAAAAGAATAAACGCTATGGTAGCCATACCTACTGAGTATGGAGGTTCTTTTATCATGTAAAACCTGACTAATGCAATGTTTAACATGGATTTTATAAATGAGTAAAGAGGCCAGCACTGGTGGCTCAAGCCTAAAATCCTAGCTACAAACCATCTGAGGGTCATAGTTGGAGGCCAGCTTGGGCAGGAAAGGCCCTGCAACACTTATCTCCAATTAATCAGGTGACTCAACGTGGTAGAGCATTAGCCTTGAGCAAAACAGATCAGAGTCAACACACAGGCCCTGAGTTAAAAAAAAAGTGTAAGAATATTTTGAATATTTTAAGTAGACAAGCAATACATGTCCTTCAGATAGATGGAGCAGCATGTAAAAGAGTGTGAGTATGGGAAGGAGGAAATTGTATAAGGTTATTAAGGGATTAAGTAACTGGATGCATCAATAAATCTATATGGCTAGAACTGGCTTACAATTAGACTGGAAAGGTTGATTGAGACTATATTGCTAACAAGTATGGAATAAATTCCCTAGATACAGGAACAACTTTTTTGAGGGAAAGAAATACCTCAATTGACTCTCTGGACCTACCTAGCTGTCATGAAAGTCAAATCCATTTGTACTTTTCCCCAAAGCACAGGCCCAAGCTGGGAATGTGTTACTGATTTAGCCCTTATGGCTTCATACTATGTTTTTCTTCCTACTAAGGTTTTCTTGCTTCAATATTTGCTTCTGGGGCTATGACCTTCACCCAGTAAATGCTGGATGACTTTGATCCTTTCATTCGGCATTCAGGATCCTAAGTCTTAGGAAAGGAGGAGAAGCAGCAGTCTCACCCCACACCTCTCATGACTTTTTCCAAGTCTCTACTGAGCCAGGAATCATTATGAAAATGAAAAGCCATCTGGTTTTTAACAGCATTCGAACTGGGTTTGACCTTAATTTAGTATTTATTTGCTTTTTTTCCCCCCAATCCAAACTTCATCTCTAGGCATACACAGCAAAACTAAAAGAAATCTTCAGGAATTACAGAAAAAACATCAACTAAGAAGCCCTTGTGCAGTTGCCTTCGAAGGCAGGGGACGTGCCTACTGTCATGGCAAATGTGCTGAAGATTTATGGGTATGATGATTGTGGTTTCGGGAGCCTGCTCAAGCAGATATAAATCTTGGTAAAGGATTCAGTCAAGTCATATAAAGATGCCACAAGGAAAACCACAACTGTCAGGGCTGTACTTATTACCATCAGGAAATCAAGGAATACTATAAATCTTGTTTACATATAGATACACCCACGATGTTCTAAGCCATATTCCTATTAGTAATATTGCAATATCAACAGCCCAAAGAAAATAAGTAACAGTTATTAGAAGGAGATAAGCTACTGATTCAAATGCAAATACCATAATCATACCTCATAGTTATGTGATTCTGTTTCCTCCCTCCCTCCTTTCCCCCCTCCCCCCCTCTCTCTTTCTCTCTCCCCCTCCTGCTCCCTTTCTCTCTCTCTAGCTGGCAAAGCACTTTCCTGCTTTCTCCTTAAGTCCCTGCAAACTTGTGAGTCAGTGCAGGATCTTTTTACTTCTTTTAATAATGAATAATCAGGCTAAGAACATTTAAGAAAAACTGGCCTAAGGTCTCAGGGTTTGGCAGTGATAAAGATAGGACTCAGACTTTCTCTCCTGGAACAAGCCTTTGGGCTCTGACTGAAAGCTGGTCAAAACCACCATCCTTACATTGTATGTATGTTTCAAAGCAGGCTTGTTTATAGCTACAATGTGAGACCATTAATCTGCTGAAGCATTTTTTCCTTTACCCAACAGGAATCTAATGAAATCAAGAGAAGGCTTTCTAGCAGAAGGAGAGTGATTCCTCGATGGATGGAAGCATTATAAATGTTCCATCAATAGGAAACCTTGGAATTTGCAAAATATTTCAAAAACCAAAAATTTAAATGTTTGGTTTTTTTTTGTCTAGTGTATAGTACTCTAGGGCATGATTCGTGCAGATACCGCTTAAAGAGTAAGGGGGGATTTAATTTCTTAAAGATCCCTTAATATGTTCTAATTTCATGATTATTCATTTCACAAAGTAGAGGCTCCCGGCAGCATAAGACTTGCCATGTAGAATTTAGTCCATTAATTAACTGAGACACCAAACCCATTATCATAAATCCCAGGTCAGAATTCTCACAGCTATGAGGATGCATATTGGACTGCCCCCAAAGCTGGGGAAAGACCCACAGAGTCTCAGGACTCTGTGCATATTTGAATGCCAACAGTCATCAGCCTATTCTTTGTAACCTATACACAATCATTCTGGCCACCTATCTTTCACTCTAGAAAGCCAGTATATTCTGAGCATTTCCATAAGTTGCCTGGAGCTCGGCTTCATGACCTGATTTTTCTGCTCTCCCTGATTACTAATTTGTCTTCATTTCCATCTCCAGTAAGCATTTCATTTTGTCTGTTCTGCACCAACCCAGAGATACAGGTTTTGTTTTTGTTATTATTTTTCCAGGAAAGAGAAAACAAACAAACATGCAAAAACATGTGTGAGAAGCAAACTTGCCAAAGGATTCGTGTAGTTGGAAAGACATTTCAGAAAAACTTTTTGACTCAAAATAATAGCAATAACTATAGATCTTATGAGTCTCTCTCTCTCTCTCTCTCTCTCTCTCTCTCTCTCTCTCTCTCTCTCCCTCTCCCTCTTTCTCATTCAATTTTCATAAAACATTGTGAAACAATTTTGCTGGCTATCTGGAAGTCCAGCAAAAATGCATCCCATAGCCAAAGATTCTTTAATTTACCCTACCAAAATAAAGTCTATACACTCTAGGTCTCCTCTATGACAGAGAGTTACCTCTGCTGCCTTCTTCACAACTAAGTCAGCCCTGAAAGTGGTCCCAAGGAGAAATGCTGCACACTCACCCATATCAGAAAGTAGAAGTGACTACACTCCCTTCAAGTTTTATATGAGACCTTTGATAGCCCTGCTCCAGGAGGTAAGTGGAAAATTTCCCATGGCAATAGATAGCACTAGGCTGTCAACACTGCTAGATACTGAAAGCATAAGATACCAATTCTGAGTCTCTGAGAAGGCAGTTGCAGACTAAATAAATGATGTTTAAACAAAAAAAGCTGGTAAGCATTACAAGAAATCAACTCAAGATGCTCATAAGAGACATAAAATTCCCATCGTTTAGTTAATGATATGTCTCCATTTTGTTGTTGTTACTACTGGGGATTGAATTGAGTATCTCAAGCTTGCTAGTCAAGTACTCTGCCTTCAACCACCGAGGGCACTGGCATTATGGATGATCCCTCCTCTATCAGCAAGTAAGGTCTGATGGTCAGGCATCTGGCAGTCCTCTAAAGTAGTGACTCCAGATCCACTATTAATCCAGAGACACAGAAGAGCTATGGCACCCATCACTTGAGGAAATCCCTCTAGGTTGTTCTTCCAACTCTAATTCCTTGTTTTAAATATCATCCAGTGTATTCAAGAATGCTTGTGATCTGACCACCTGCAGACAGTACAGGGAGGTAGATGTTTCTGTGCTTTAAATTGTGGGTGCAACAGGGACACGAAGGAAAGTCTCATTCTGCTCCTGGAGCAGCAATGATTAAAAAAATTTATTCAGGAGCTTTTAAATTAAGTCTGGAAACTCAACACTGAGATGCCAGCTCACCCCAATTTGATAGGCCACTATCAAGAAGACACACAACAACAATGCTGAGGTTGTGGCCAAAAGGGAACTCTATTACATTGTTGGTAGGAATGTAAGTTGCTCAACATAGAATTACCCTAAGACCTATCAATTCCACACCAGGGCATTTATCTAATGGAGCACAAAAAAAGACTACAATAAAGCCACTAGAACAAGCATGTTCATTGCAGCCCTATTTACTATGGTCAAGATAATGGATGCTCCTTGGTGGATGAATGGATCAAGAAAAATGTTATACACACATACACACACACACACACACACACACACACACACACACACAGTAGAATTCTACTCATCCATCAGAAAGGATCACATTACAACATTCCTAAGGAAATGAAAAGACTTGGAAAAAAGTTATGAAGTAAAGTAAACCAGACCTAGAAAAATAGAAGTTGAATGGTTTCCTTCAAATGTGGCAACTAGAAAAAAGCCTATAAATCTCACTTAGAGTTCTTCCATACTGAGTGGTATGCAAGTGGTTGCAAATGAATTAACACAGATATAATAGACTCTACAGAAAGCTCAAACAGTGTAATTCTTTAGAAAGGCAAAATCAAAGCCCAACAAAATGAGTACCAGGAATTGGCTACATGCAAGGCGGAAGGGGGGGGCCAAAATGAGTGGGGGTAAGGAATGGAAGAAGTGAAAGGGAAGAATGTAGTCAAGAATTTAGTGTATATACCACAAAATTAGTGTATATACCACAAAGAAGGGAAGAGTTCTGTTGAAGGGCAGTGAAAATGTTGGAGGAATGACACAGATCAAAATGCATGGTGTACATAACCTTGTTTGTTGAATGGCAAAAAGAAATTCAGTATGTATTCTACAGTATTAAGAGAAGTGAGGGAAGGAGTAGATTGGATAAGAATATTAGTAACCTCTTTTAAATACACAGGTTATACAACTCTTAAGTAGCCCAAGGCAGAGCAGGAAATAAAAAGGTCGGTGTAAACAAGTTTCATACATCCTACTTGACAGATGAAAGAAGTTAGTCACTCTGTAACCCAGGGGTATGTATTGACACATAATTAATCCATGTTTGCAAATTGCTTTGAGACTGAGTGAGCAAGGGATATGGAAAGTTCTATCATCATTTTTTCTCCCCAAATATGGCCTATTTGTTTGCCTTTAAGCTGGTGAGTGGCAGAGATTATGCAGTTGTCCAGACTATGCTGGGAAAGACAACTTTTTATATGAAGAAAATTGTAAATTTCTATTCATTTTTTATTCAGATGGCTCTGTTACAAGGAGCAACAATAGTGATAAATAACTAAGCAATAAAAGAAGTCTAGTCACGTGTGCTTTGTAGTCTTAATGCATGCCTTTGGCATATGATAAGTCATAATGAAAGAAGCAAATTGACTTTAATCAAGAAACCTGTGTTGATGACTTAGTAATTCATGCTCTATTGTCTATTTATTGCTTGATGATATCAACATTTTTACAAGTTTAAAGATTTTTTAGTACACACACACACACACACACACACACACACACACATATATGCACACACTCAGAAAAATACTGGAGAGCCAATGTCCTATTCCAATGCCCATGTTTAACATTAATTGAGAAATCTTGAAGGTCTTTTATCTTTAAATGTCATATTAAGGCACAACGCAAGATGTGAGCACAGCAATTCTTTTCACTTTCCATCCTGTTAGATTATTCCTGTGATACAGTTAAACAGACCATGAAATGCACTCTTTCAAAACCAGACTTCAATAGATTACAATCTTACAGACATTTGCACAGGTCTATTTTTCCCATTTTGGAAATAGGGCCCTCCTGGGTAGTTTATTCTAAAAGTCACAGATTAATGCCTTAAATAAAGACAACCTGACTTTATCGAGATTTCCAAATGGTTCTCTCTTGCATGCAGCCTGGTATTTAGAATTTGTTCAGACCATCTGCAGCTGCCAGCACACCATAAATTGTGATGGTAACAACAAAATAAAGGTGAGGCCTGGTTAGTATTTGTTTTAATCTGACACACCCTAAAGAAAAATGAATTAGACCCTACAATCCCGGTTCTGAGATGCACAGGAATGCTCAGTTGTGAAACTCTGCAAGACATCATTTGTGTTGCATTCCATTTGACTATTACCCCAGACCCTACTGCTTGGACACATCTAAGGACAAATCTTATATGATTTTGATTCCAGGTTCAGATTCTAGCATGGAGGAACAGTTCAACCATTTCTTAACTTTATTCTTTTTCTGTCTGTCTATGAAGTCTTGAAAGTTGTTACTTCTTGTTCTCTTCACCCTACATACTATAGATGGGGGAAAAAAAAACCTTTCATGACATGCCAAAAAACCCATTATTCATTCTCCATTTAAAGCCTTGTTCTTCCAAGAAAATTACTATAAACTGCACAGTGTTCCTGGTTGGAGGTAAAGTCTTTGCTGTCCCATGCCAATTCTTCCTTTAAAGACATTTTCCCAGATGACTAACAGCAGACTAATTAAGCTTGATTAATTCAAGCTTAATTAATTATTTTCTTTTCCAACACGGCTATCTTATATATTCCTGTTTGACCTGTCGGACCCTTCTGCATTGCTTCCTGTGTCCTTTTGGACAAGTTAGCCTGACCACTGGCCATTCATACTAGCTTCCTCCTTGGGGAATAGAGGCACAAAAGAAGGCCTGTATGACCTTATGTATCTAGGTTTTGAGCTATTGTAACCCTCTGCTAGGGGAGTCCTAGACGTGTACTAATTATAACAAATGAGGGAAACCATTGAGCCTATATTCTTTTGGGTCTGGCTTCCTTCATTTAATATGATTTTTTCAAAGTTTTTAAGGGTCTATAGGATATGGAAACAAGAGCTTTATCTTGAATAATTGTTGTTCTTAATGTACTATGCTATTTCTCTTCTTTGTTGCCCTTTGGTTAATCTCATATTGTTACTGTACCTGACTTTGTTATCTGGGTATAGTGTATATATTTATTTCTTTGACATAGGAAAGGGAAGGAGGGGGAGGGATCATTGGGAGGGGTGGGGGCAGGGAAATGGGGACAAAAACATAAGAAGGGGTATCAATGTATAAGAAGTAATGCACCTACTATCTGGTGAATGTAATTTTAAACCCTCTATACATTGCCTCAATAATAAAATAAAAAAAAGAAGGCCTGGTACTTTGATCAGCCATATGACTAACCAGTCCCTGAAATGTTATGCAGGGAATTAAAGTTGCTAAACAGAGTTGAGGGAGCCAGAGTAGGTAGATACATGTCTAAAATGTCTCCTCCTACTCTGGCTGATTAACACCTTCAGCCACAAACCAATTTTTTTTCTCCTGAATTAGATTTACTTCATAGATTACATGTTTGCTTTGCAATAGAACCTACATTTCCGTATATTTTAGAAAGCCTCACTCTAGCCCCAAAGAAGTGTCAATAACAGCACCTGAAATGATAGCAGATATTCTGATATCTTCCCCATCATCACTAATGATAAGTCAGTTGTTTTCTTGTAAAAACAGGTAGGTTCTTTCCCCAATCTCCATTGAACAGATTTTAAACTAAAATCTTTGTTTCATTTTGACTTATACCCACTTATTCCCCAACTGCAAAGAATTAGCAGAACTCCAGAAGACTAATTAGCATTTGCTATGATTGGAATGTATCTGTCCTTCCCCAAATCCTAGGTGAGAACTTAGCTATTAAAAAGTACTGCTGAAAGGGAATTTGGTGATCTTACCAGCAATATTTATGAGATTAGGGCCCTCATTAAAGAGCTGAGCAAGAGTCTTGCTCTTTCCCACCATTCGCCACTGTCTGTCTAGCCAAACCTGAGTAGTTGACCTCACTGAAACAGTTTCTTACTAAACATTCAGTCTTGTGACATCATGACCTTTACTTCTACAGACTAGGACAGTGAGAAAGAGATTCCTTCTAGAGAGAGAGAGAGAACGCCTGATTAGATCTTCCTGTTGTTAAAACAATACAAAGCCGCTTAAAACTGAAATGACGAGCCATTTTATTAACTCACAAAAAAAGCATCTCCACAACCTGAAGTGTGCATGTGACAATACGGATGTGAACATTTTTGAAGGAATGAGCTATGATCACATTTTTCAAGTCTTTCTTTTTAAGCACTTAAAACTGCTTTCTGGGAAGATGATTAATTTATGGAATACAACAATGAAGAAACTGGAGCAGATAGGTATTGCAGTGGGGAGGAGCTCACACCATTCAGCACTTATACACTGGCCTTCAGTACACCAAAGTGGCAAGGAATAGATATGCTGTGACCCAGAACTCACACAGGAGTTGAATCCCAAAATCTTTCTGCTAATGCTACTAAGGGCAGAAACTTTATCCAATATGGTGCCAAGAAGTGTTGCTACTGACTGGCAAAGTCATTAGATCAATTTGGATCATTTCAGTGAGGCCTTATTTATAGTTGCTTTATGAGGAAAGGAAGACAAAAGCACACAGACACAGAGATTTACACCATTATTTGCTGCAGGAAAGGAGGCTTCTGGATTTTCCACAATTGCCAGCTAAAGGAACCTCTTTTCTTTATGAAATAGCCTGCTTCAGGTATTTCATTATAATAATGGAAATCTACCCCATAGAAGTAGACAAGCAAAAAGAGAGTAACTGACAGATTTTCTTTTTTCTTTTTCTTTTTCTTTTTTTTTGCCAGTCCTGTGCTTGAGCTCAGGGCCTGAGCACTGTCCTTGGACTTTCTCAAGGCTAGAGCTCTACCACTTGAGCTTCAGCACCACTTCTGGCTTTTTCCTATGTATGTGGTACCAAGGAATTGAACCCGGGTCTTCGTGCATGCTAGGCAAGCACTCTACCACTAGGCCAAACTCCCGGCCCTGTGGCTTTTTTTTTCTATGTTTGTGGTGCCAAGGAATCAAACCTGGGTATCTGTGCATGCTAAGGCAAACACTCTTACTTCTAGGCTAAACTCCCGGTCCACTGACAGATTTGTCTAAGTCATTCTCCACACCTGGGATCTGGAATGTTCTTGAATTCCACAAGAGTTCCCACACCCGGCCAACACCGCATACCTTATTCTACAGAAGGGATCTTTCAATAAGAGAAAAGGGCCTCACATGTTATATTTACCTTTGAAGGTTTCTTTCTTCCAAATTGTAAAAGATTTTTAAACTCAAAGCTTCTTATCGCTTGTAAAGCAAGTGCTCTACTATTTGAGCTATGCCTCAAACCCTTTGTGCTTTACTTTTTCAGAGTTCTAGACTTTCCTCATCCAGTCCATTCACAAACCAACATCTTCTTGCAATTGTCTCATGGATAGTTAGGATTATAAGCATGTGTCCCCATGTGCTGACCTTTAGGATCCCCACCCCCTCTTTTTCCACTTCATATTCCATTCTTCATTTTCAAACTTCAACTAAATAATCATTTCAAGCTATCCAAAAATTCTTCTCTTCTCCATATTATAGTATTTAGCTATCATCTAGCACATATTCAGCACAAAAGGTACGGACATTTCCAGCCTGTTTTCTATTACAGCTAGAAGACTGTTAGATGCAGCCCTCTCTGAGATCAAGGTAAAAGTAGTTTGTGAGAAAAGTCATTTTGCATTATAATAGGATATTAGGTAGGTCAAGACCTGAAGACAATGAATACTCTGCAAAATCTAGTTCAAGATTTAAAGAGAAAGAGCAGGCAGAGACTGGAGATCTTCCTTCCAAATGGGGCATGCAGTCCAACTCTGCTGGACCCTTGAGCTTCTTTTTCTTTTTTTGCCCCTCCTGGGGCTTGAACTCAGGACCTGAGCACTGTCCTTGGGTTTTCTCAAGGCTAGAGCTCTACCACTTGAGCCATAGCACCACATCCAGCTTTTTCTATGTGTGTAATTACTAAGGAATCAAAACCAGGTTTTCTTGAATCCTAGATAAGCACTCTACCACTAGGCCAAACACCTGGCACTCTTGAGTTTCTATGCATTGTGACTCATAATCTACAATAGTAATATTTGTATCCTGTCAATCTGCACTCACAAGTAGATTTATCATGCATCCAAGTGAGGAAAGTGAGGCTGAAGGTGAGAAGAACCTGATCTTCTATACTCCAGATTCTGTGACCCATTTTTACAATCTGTTACTCAAGGATAATTGATAGTGACTATGTCTAAAGTCATTTATTTAGGAGAAGGAAGATGACGCCGAGACAATAGGGACGCTGCCTAGCTCTCTCACACAAAAAGAGAGAACCAGGGAGTCCCACGAGCCAACTACCTTAAGAAATCCACAACAACAAACTCAAAAAGCAACGGAGAAGGACTCAAACCGGAAAAGAAATCCAGATAAAGCTCACATCCAACTTTCTCAAAGAATTCGGAACGCGAGGACCCCTCCCCCACCTCTTCCGCCGGATCCGCCCGCGAAAGCCGCGGAAAGCCGCGAAAAGCGGCAGCTGGCGCCGGCTCCAAGCCGAGAAAAGCGGCTGCGGGTGCCAGCTCCACTCCGGGAAAGCGGCGGCAGTGGAAGGCGCCAGGCCGGGAGCCCAACTGCTGCAGAAACCAGCACAGAACAGGGCCAGCGAACGGCGGAAGCAGCGGAACCCAGACGCGGAACTAGAACAGCAAGCAGCGGAACCCAGACACAGAACACAGGCGGCGGCAGAGACCCGAGGGGGGTGAAAGACTCCCCACCACCGTGGAGCACCCGCAGACGGACGCAGAGGCATGAGTAACACAGCGTGTGCCCAAACACATCGGGAAAGCGGAGCGGGTGCCAAGCAATAGAACGTAACTCAGACCCCTTCACCCCGCCTGAGAAAGACTGGCGGGAGCAGGGGGGCAAGGAATTTAGAATCCTGTCCCTTCCCTCAATAGCCCCCTCCCTCAGGCCATTGACTGGAGATTGACAGGCGGGCTACCTAAGACCCAGCACCCCACCAAGGGAGGCGGGGCTGCCCCAATTCCCACCCGCCCAACAGGCTCAACCCCAACCCTCTGACTGGAGACTGACAAGCGGCCAGACCCTAAGACTCAGCACCCCACCAGGGGAGGCGGAGCTGTCCCAGCTCCCACCCGCCCACCAGGCTCCTCTCCCAGGCCACTGGATCTGGAGAGTGGAGGGCACTGGGACCCTGCCTTACAACAGCGGGTAGGGGGTGCGGGAAAATAGGAGCCAGCATCTGCTCCCCCGCAATTCTTGAGAGGGGCATCCTCCAGCTGGGAATCCTGAGCAAGACAGCACTGAGGGGCCCCCCACAGTCACAGACTCTGACAAAGCAGTGGAAACACAGCAGGGATCTGAAGGGCCTACCAGCAGCCAAGCTCCCCTTCTGAGAACCAAAAAGGCACGGCTCCGCCCTTGGAGCCCACGTCCCCAGCTGGGCCCCGCCCCTGGGAACAGAGGGGTCTCCTGCTGGTCCTGCTGAGAGCCCCTGAAACTCTCAATCCCCAGACCCTTGGCTTGGGGCCGCCCCTGGAAGCAGCACAGGAAAACATCAGCCAACCACGCTCAGACAGAAGCTCGCAGATCCATCCCATGGTCCACTGTGAGGCCACTGGTTGGGCTAAGAGCTAGTCGTGCAGCAACACATAACTTTTATTCTAATACTCTTCAAACTTTGTACTCAAATATGCTACCTACTTACCAACTTAGGTCAGTTATCCTTACGCTATACCTATTCTTCATTCCTACAATATTCTTACACTCCTATGTTAATCCTCTTGTACCTCCCCTGACCTCTCTCATTCTATTTTTCTATCTCTGGACCTCTGTTCGTCTTTCAACCCTTATACTGCATGGGTCTACACTTGATGGCTGTTGAGTAATACTGTATATCTAGGTGTTTAATTATTCTCTAGGATCAGAGGGACTTAAAGACAATAGAGATTGGATTGAGAGGCTTATTGTTTTGGGTATAAATCGCTTATCAGTGGATGTATTAGACTGGTCGATAACTGCACAAAAAGAAAGAGTGATAACACCAATCAAAACTTGTGAACATCTAGTGTCTGCCAGCTACAGAGGTCTAGGTTGGTTATATCTGAAAAACTATAATCGTGTTTAGTATTAATCTTGCTCCCATTTTCAAATGGGCAGAACAAGAAACTCAAGAAAAATGTCAAATCAAGAAACAACATCCCCCACCCAATGTAAACAGACAATGGAACAGTCACTGGCAAACCTAGAGGAGAGTCTTCCAAGTGCTATACAAATGCAATTGATAAACATCATGAATGAAAAATGTGAAAATATAAAGAAAGAGATAAGGGAGGAAGCCATAGCTGAACAAGAGGAAACCATAAACAAGGTGATAAGTGAAAAAGAAGAAACCATAAAGGAGGCCATAATAAAGGTTTTTCAAAGAAAGATGGATGAATTCATAGAATCCACAAATAAAAAGGTGACCGAACTCCAGCAAATGTTCAAAGAAAATAAAGCTACTGAGCTAACCACTCAAATGGAAATCAAGGAGCTAAAGAAATCCATACATGATCTAAAAGAAGAGATGCAAGGCATCAAAAATGAGCAATTAGAAGCAAGGGAAATGAAAAATAAAGTAGATAGCTTTGATAGCAGGTTAGACAATGCAGAGGACAGAATTTACAGGGCTGAAGATAATTTAGTTATTATAGAGAAAGAACAGAAAATGAGTCAATCCAAATCTAGGAAAAACGAGAGAGCGCTTCAGGAGGTCCAATGTACAATTAGGAAGCCTAATTTAAGGTTAATTGGTATTGAGGAGGGCATGGAGAAAGAGGTCAATGGTATTGGAAATATACTTCAGGGAATCATCTCAGAGAATTTCCCAAATATCCAGAAGGGCAGGCCCATCCAGATACAAGAAGCTTTTAGAACCCCAAACAGACCTGACCAGAAAAGAACATCCCACCGCCACATCGTAATCCAAACTGGATCAATAGAAACCAAAAAAAGGATCCTAAAGGCAGCCAGGGAAAAGGGTTCAGTAACCGATAAAGGAAAACCAATCAGAATAACCCCAGATTTCTCAGCAGAGACCACGCAAGCAAGAAGCGACTGGAAGCATATATGTCATGCCCTTAAGTCAAATAACTACCAACCAAGAATACTGTACCCAGCTAAGCTCTCATTCATAACTGACGGAACTATAAAAACATTCCATTCCAGGGAAAAGCTGCAACAATATGTTGCAACAAAACCAACACTACAGAGTATTCTCAAAGATGTTCTATACATAGAAAACCAAAATAAATGCAATATAGGGAAAGAAATGGCACCTAAACAGCATACCATCTAAGGACCAAAAGAACTGTCAAGACACAGGCCCAAATAAAAGCTTTTAAAAATGGTAGGAACTAATAAATATCTCTCAATCCTAACTCTCAATATCAATGGACTTAACTCTCCAATTAAACGGCATAGGCTGTCTAGCTGGATCAAAAAGCAAGAGCCATCGTTCTGCTGTCTTCAAGAGACACATCTTACCCCAAAAAACAATCATCTTTTGAAAGTGAGAGGTTAGAATAAACTCTATCAAGCTAACGGCCCCCATAAACAGGCTGGAGTTGCCATCCACATATCAGATAAAATAGACTTCAAACTAAAATTAGTAAGAAAAGACAAAGAAGGTTACTACATACTACTAAAGGGATCTTTCCTCCAGGAAGACATAACGATCCTAAATATTTACACACCCAATCCCGGAGCTCCGAACTTCATCAAGCAAACATTACTTACACTGAAACCATACATAGATCAAAATACAGTGATTGTCGGTGACTTTAACACACCACTCTCACCTATGGACAGATCAACAAGGCAAAAACTCAACAGAGAAACCTTAGAACTGAACAACTATATAGACCAACTAGATCTAACAGACATCTGCAGAATATTCCACCCAGCAACAACACAATATACGTTTTTCTCAGCAGCACATGGAACATTTTCCAAAATAGATCACATCTTAGGCCATAAAACAAACCTGGTCAGATTCAGAAACACTGAAATTATTCCATGCACACTCTCAGACCACAAAGGCATCAAACTGGAACTGAACACACATCTCCACCAACGAAAACCCTGTAACTCATGGAGACTGAACAACACATTGTTGAATCACCAATGGGTCATCGAAGAGATCAGAACAGAAATCCAACAGTTTATGAAATTTAACAGTAAGGAGCACACAAAATACCAACTCCTTTGGGACACAGCAAAGGCAGTACTCAGAGGAAAATTTATAGCACTGAGTGAGTGCCTACAACAACAAATTGGAAAAATTGCAAACCAACAAGTTAATGTCTCACCTTAAGCTCCTGGAAAAAGAGCAACAAACCAACCCTAATCCCAGTAGAAGAAAGCAAATTATTAAAATCAAAGCAGAATTAAATGATTTGGAATCCAAAAAACTATAGAAAGAATCAACAAAACAAGGAGTTGGTTCTTTGAAGGAATTAACAAAATTGACAAGCCCTTAGCAAATCTTACGAAAAAAAAAAAGAGAGCATATCGAAATAAACAAAATCGCAGATGAAAATGGTAATATCACGACAGAAATTACCAAGATCCAGAATATCATGAGGGAATACTTCTCAAAACTTTACGCCAACAAATTTGAGAATCTAGATGAAATGGATGAATTCCTAGCCAATATTAACATACGCACACTGAAACAAGAAGAACTAAGCCAACTCAACAGGCCTATTTGAAGCTCTGAAATAGAAATGGCAATTAGAGAACTTCCACCTAACAAAAGCCCAGGGCCAGATGGATTCACAGCTGAATTCTATAAGGTCTTCAAAGCAGAGCTCACACCAATACTCCTCAAGCCCTTCAATGAAATTGAAAATGAAGGTTCCTTACCAAACTCATTCTATGAAGCCAGTATAACCCTGATCCCCAAACCAGACAGAGATTCATCAAAGAAAGAGAACTATAGACCTATATCTTTGATGAACATCGATGCAAAACTTCTTAACAAAATACTGGCCAACCGACTACAACAACTCATCAAAAAAATTATCCACTATGATCAAACTGAATTCATCATGGGGAGGCAAAGCTGGTTCAACATACGCAAATCAATTAATATAATTCAACACATCAACAGGAGCAAGGACAAAAATCACATGATTGTCTCAATAGACGCGGAAAAGGCATTTGACAAGATCCAACACCCCTTTATGTTAAAAGCTCTGGAGAAACTAGGAATCCATGGAACATTCCTCAATGTAATAAAGGCTGTGTATGAGAAACCCACTGCTAGTATTACACTAAATGGTGAAAATCTAAAGCCATTCCCTCTAAAATCAGGAACAAGACAAGGATGCCCACTCTCTCCACTCCTCTTTAACATAGTACTAGAATTCCTAGCCAGTGCAATAAGGCAAGAAGCAAGCATAAAGGGGATCCAAGTAGGGAAAGAGGAAATAAAACTATCCCTCATTGCAGATGACATGATTCTGTATTTAAAGAATCCTATAGACTCTACTCCCAAGCTCCTTGAGCTGATTCAAAACTTTGGAAGAGTAGCAGGCTATAAAATCAACCCTCAAAAATCAACTGCCTTCCTTTACACCAACAGTGAGAGGAACGAGGAAATAATCAGGAAAGAAACTCCTTTCGCAATAGCCTCAAAGAAAATAAAGTACCTAGGAATTAGCTTAACTAAGAATGTAAAGGACCTTTTTGACGAAAACTTTAAAACCCTAAAAAAGGAAATTAAAGCAGAACTAAGGAAATGGAAAAACCTCCCATGCTCCTGGATTGGAAGAATCAATATTGTGAAAATGACAATCTTGCCAAGAGCCATCTACAAATTCAATGCAATACCCATCAATATCCCAATGACATTCTTTAAAGAAATAGAAGAGGCAATTCAAAATTTCATATGGAATAATAAAAGACCCCGTATAGCAAAAAGAACAACACCAGAGAAATTTCAGTTCCAAACTTTAGACTCTATTACAAAGCTATAATTATCAAAACAGCTTGGTACTGGCACAAGAACAGGCCTGAAGACCAATGGAATAGAACTGAGGACCCAGATATTAAACCACAGACCTATGGCCACCTAATCTTTGACAAGGGAGCCAAAAAAATAGAATGGAAGAAAGACAGCCTCTTCAACAAGTTGTGCTGGCAGAACTGGTTAAGAACCTGCAGAAAACTAAAGTTGGATCCTTCTTTGTCACCTTGCACTAGAATTAACTCCAAATGGATCAAAGACCTGGAGGTAAAAGCTGACACACTGAAAACTTTATAGGAAGGAAAGGAGATACACTAGGCCTCCTTGGCACAGGTCGAAACTTTCTTAATAAGGACCAAGAATCACAACAAATCAGAGAAAGGCTGGATAAGTGGGACTGCATTAAACTGCGGAGCTTTTGTATGGCAAAGGACATAGCTAGTAAATTAATTAGGAAGCCTACAGAGTGGGAGAAGATCTTCACCAACCAAACAACGGACAAAGGCCTCATATCTAAAATATATCAACAACTCAAAAAACTGAATCACTCCCAAACTAATCTCCAAAGTAACAACCATCCCATTAAAAAATGGGCCAAAGACTTAAAGAGAATCTTCTCTGAAGAAGAAACAAAAATGGCCTATAGACACATGAAGAAATGCTCAACATCTCTGGTCATAAAAGAAATGCAAATCAAAACAACTCTAAGATTCCACCTCACTCCAGTTAGAATGGCCAGGATCAGGAAAATGAGTAATAACAGATGCTGGAGGGGATGTGGCCAGGAGGGATCACTACTACACTGTTGGTGGGAGTGCAAACTCGTTCAACCACTATGGAAAGCAGTGTGGCAGTGCCTCAAAAGACTAAACATAGAGCTCCCCTATGACCCAGCAATTCCACTACTTGGCATTTACCCAACCATCCAGAAACAAAGACATACTAAATCCACTAGCACAACAATGTTCATTGCAGCACTATTCACCATAGCAAAGATATGGAACCAACCTAGATGTCCCTCAGTTGATGAGTGGATCAACAAGTTGTGGTATTTGTACACAATGGAATTCTATGCTGCTGTCAGAAAGAATGACATCGCCCCATTTGTTAGGAAATGGAAAGACTTAGAAAACATCATATTAATGAAGTAAGCCAGACTCAAAGGAACTTAGGTTCAATGGTTTCCCTCATTTGTCATAATCAGTAGAAACCTTGGGCTCTACTAGCAGAGATCTGCAATAGAGCAAAATCTTGATACATAAGGCCATATAATATGAAGCTAATTGAAAGGACCTCCAGGATATCGAAACAAAAGCCATATGAATAATGATTGTTGTTCTTAATGTACTATGTTGTCTCTCATCTCCTTTGTTGTCCCTTGGTTATCTCATATTGTTATCGTATCTCACTTTGTTATCTGATATATTGAATTTATTTGTATTTGGTTATTTGAAATTTGATAGGGAAGGGGGGGAAAACCAAGATGGGCGGGGGGTGTGAGGGGGGAGGGAAATAGGTACCAAGACATGTGAAAGGGTATCAATGTATGTGAATTAATGCACCTTCTATCTGGCAAATATCATGTAACCCTTTTACTAATTACAATAAAAAATGCAAAAAATAAAATAAAGTCATTTATTTATTATTTCTTGTATTTACTAATCACAGATCATTCATGACACCAGATTCAAGAGAAAGTATTTTTGTATTTCTTCAAAAAAATGAAGAAATAAGTCAGAAAATGGAAAACCTGATAGCCCAAGCCTTAAGATACTTTTAAGATGAGCAAGTTGATTATCTGACATTTAATCAAATTTTCCAGTAGCAATACAGTATAATAATAATAATAATAATAATAATAATAATAGAGACTGTTTAAGAGAAATATAATTTCCCTGTCATCGTAAAAAAGATATTCAGTGAAGTAATTCTAAAAACCCATACTGGAAAAAACAATTGTTCCAGAGCAGACACATGGGCCTTACTAAGCTAGAAAAAGATGACAAGAGCCAGCATTATCTACATCAATTTGTACATCTGTCTGTATTTCTACTTCTCTACTGTGCACTTTTGGACTTGTAACTCTCTGGCTAATGAAATACCTCTTATCCTCAAATCATGTGATGCAGGTGAAGTATCTGATTGTAAACTTCCCCATACATGCTACATATTGGGATTACCATAAGCCAAATGGGAGCCTTTTCCTGGTAGTTTGACTTGATGGGATGACAGAATCAAGAACAATAGCAAGGACAGGTGGATAACTTTCCCTAAATGTGTGAGTAAAAATGTGAAACCCAATTGAGAAATGTAATGAGGGCAGTGTCTAAGGCCAATTCAGTGTGTTTAGACAATTATACATATCTGGTACAGGGAAATACTACCATTTGTACTCAAATAGATGAAGTTGAGTAGGCGAGCCCAAAATGTTCACTGTGAAGAATGGAAACACTTTTGTAAGTGTTACATGTTGAATTCTAATAGACCTAGATTTTTCACTTGAATCACTAAACAGGACCATGTACCTTGAAGCTGACTTGAAACATACCAGCCTAAGGGACATTGCCTAGAAAGAATGAGGCATGACAGTAAGATGAGCTCTAAGCGACAAATTAAACAACCCTCCCCACTTTTAAATATTCAGAGTGTTTGACTTCCTGAGCTAGTTTAAAAAGAATCAAATTGGATTTCCATTGAGTAGGGCTGGTAAATATGTGATCTGAAAAGCAAAGTTCCTGGCTAAAATTCTTAGAAAGCAAGTAGGCCATTGAGTTAAACACGGCAGAGATCATGAATGTAAAGTATGATCCATGTGTTACACATTATCCACATTCACTTTGGTGTTGTTGCATTATCCAGGTTCTTACAAAGAAATATATGCAAATAGGAAACATGTAAATAGAACCCAAATAATTTAAGGGAAAATTCAGTCTTGTTTGCCACATCCATATCTCCCCCTCAAATTCTTTCTGCTCATTTCTTCTGCATCCCTCCAGAAATATCCATTTATAAAAACCTTAAGATGTTTTGTAGGTATATTTTCCCCCAAACAACAGGAGAACTAGAATAGTACCAATTTGCATTTCCTAGAACTCACACTACAATGTCCCATTGTCTAAAATGCCTTGCTGTATTTTCCTAAATTCATAATGTTAGGTGAGACTTGTATTGTTATCCTGCCATGAATGACATTCTATATGTTATTTTGTCTAAATGAGTCACTATCTATGAAATCCAGTTCATAGCTTAGTTCAAAATCATTATTATTTTTTTTTGCCAGTCCTGGGCTTGGGCTCAGGGCTTTAGCACTGTCCTTGGACTTTCTCAAGGCTAGAGCTCTACCACTTGAGCCTCAGCACCACTTCTGGCTTTTTGCTACGTATGTGGTACCGAGGAATTGAACCAGGGTCGTAGTGCATGTTTGGCAAGCACTCTACCACTAGGCCAAACTCCTGGCCCTCAAATTCATTATTTTTACTTCAACTCTGATAGATATGAAAATAGATAAGAAGGTTGAGAATTTAGATGCATATTTCTTTAAAGTTTCTGGTTCACAACCTCTCACCAAATGTGATTCATCAAGTAACTTTCTTTTGAATTTGTCAATCTAATTAAGTGAAATGGAATCCATTGTTTCAATTTCTAATGAGATGGATTGTATTTTACTAGCTCTTTACTCTCTGTGCCATGTACTGACAGTTGCTGTTCTCCATCCATTTTCCTATTAGATTGGTCATATGGTCATATTTGGTCATATGATTTCTTCATGTTCAAGGTAACAGAGGTTTATTTTAGTTGGTGTTGGTGTTGGTAGCAAAGCATTTTATTCCAGTTGATCAATATTGGTCTTCTGAACAACTTGGTTCTAGTTTTTAATTTTTGCATTTGAAAAATTTGAAACAGAAAAGTTATTTCAATATTTACACTTAGAGTTTTGAAGTTATTTCTTTCAGAGAAAGATTCACCTATTTTAAAATTAAAAATTATTTGCTATTTTTCCCCTCAAGAACATGATCTATTTTGTGTACACTTTGAATTTTGGCATGTATATGAGCAAAAAAACTATCTCATAATCTGTGGTTAAATTCTTATTCCTATTTCTAATTTTGTCTACCTTAGCTTTCTCCTTTTTTCTTCTCTAATTAAAATAATTCCTCACAGCATTTGTGGTTTGCTAAAAAGAAAGCTCATCAATTTATTTAGTAACCTACTTTTCTGATTCTTTTATCTATTTTATTATCTACATATTAGTAACTTTATTTTCTTCCTCCAGTTCTCTTTCTGGTATTTGTTACTATAACAATGCTTAATTAATTAATTCTCAGTCTTTTCCATTTTAAATGATTGGATTTGGGGAGGGAGAGTGCTAGTATTCTGTGACCCATGCTTGCTTAGTGGGTGCCACCCATTCAGCACAGTTGTTTTTGTTTTTGTTTTTTTTTTCTGATCAAGCTGCGAATTTTATTTTTCACACAGGGGCTTATATGCCTCTTCGGGAGAGACAAGAGGGGATTGGGGTACTGCTCAGGGTAGGTCAGGTGGTAGGATGTTCACATATCAATACAAGCAGGCATGACTTGGTTAGTGACCTTAGGGCAAGGAACTATGCAGGTACATTCTTACACTAAGAATTCAGGGAGGGGGAGAATGTCTCCGACATATCCTCCCTAAACCTTAAAATAAGTGAGGGGCGAGGATTTAGGCAATATCATGGTAGGCATTAATCTGAGAGGGGAGACAGAGGCCCTGATCCCTAGAAAGGAGGCCATGTGCAAGAAGCAAGACACACTGGCTCATGTGTCTGTCTTTCTGCTGAGGCCAAGCATCTTTTTGCAGGCATTCAGCACAGTTTTTTTTTGTTTTTGTTTTTTTTTTTTTTGCCAGTCCTGGGCTTAAGCTTAGGGCCTGAGCACTGTGCTTGGACTTTCTCAAGGCTAGAGCTCTACCAATTGAGCCTCAGCACCACTTCCGGCTTTTTTCTATGTATGTGGTACCGAGGAATCGAACCTCAGTCTTCGTGAATGCTGGGCAAGCACGCTACCACTAGGCCAAACTCTTGGCCTTCAGCACAGTTTTTTACTGTGCTTTTAATAGAGTCTCTTTTGTGCCTGAGCTGACTTTGAATCCCCATCCTTCAGACCTCAGTCTCCTAAGTAGCAGGAATGAGCCATAAACACCTGGCATAGAAAGAGTTTTGGGCAGAGCGCAAGTCCGGGGTCCTGAGAGACTAGCCGGTTGTGAGCTGAGTGAATATTCTAAGAAAACCCTCAGGTTTTTAAGTCCCTGCAAGTAACGGTGATTTCAACTCAAAAAGGATGATGAATCAACTGAGGGGGATCCTTCAATCATCTCCATGCAAATTGCTGTGGAGAAGGTTCCAGGTTCCCAACTCCATGCCAGTGAGGACCTGCAGTCTCTATACCTGTACTTATACAACCCGGAACCGAGCCTTGCCTCCTCTCTGGGAAAAGCTCGACCTTGTTCCAGCAGGTGATCGACAGTCACCAATCAACATCCGGTGGAGGGACAGCGTTTATGACCCTGGCTTAAAACCACTCACCATCTCCTATGCCCCAGCTACCTGCCTTCACATCTGGAATAATGGGTACTCTTTCCTGGTGGAATTTGAAGATTCGACAGATCGATCAGTGATTGAGGGAGGACCTCTGGAGCACAACTACCGGCTGAAGCAATTTCATTTTCACTGGGGAGCCATTGATGACTGGGGCTCTGAACACACCGTGGACAGCAAATGCTACCCAGCAGAGCTGCACTTGGTACATTGGAATGCAGTGAAATTTGAAAGTTTTGAGGATGCAGCCCAGGAAGAAAATGGATTGGCTGTGATAGGAGTCTTTTTAAAGCTAGGCAAACATCATAAAGAGCTACAGAAATTAGTGGATACTTTGCCATCAATTAAGCATAAGGATACCCTTGCACAATTTGGGTCATTTGACCCTTCCTGCTTGATGCCCACCTGCACAGATTACTGGACCTACTCGGGTTCTCTGACAACCCCACCTCTCTCAGAATCTGTAACATGGATCATCAAGAAGCAGCCAGTAGAGATGGATCACAATCAGCTAGAGAAATTTCGGACCCTTCTTATCACTTCTGAAGGAGAGAAAGAGAAACGAATGGTGGACAACTTCCGCCCCCTCCAGCCACTGATGAATCGCACTGTTCGCTCATCTTTCCGCCATGATTATGTGCTGAATGTACAAGCAAAACCCAAGCCAACTGCCAGTCAAGTGCCCTCCTAGAATGTTGATAACAGGCAGTATCTTGTTTCATTCATGTTAGCTTTTAAAAAATTTTGAACTATGTAAATACCTCTATTTAATGATATTCATAGATTACTTATTACTTTTTTGTCATTTCAAAGTTAGTCTTATAAGTCAGGGAGGAGAAAACAGAGCAGTACAAAATAACTGATTGGTTAACATCAAGTTATTTAGATTATCCTTTTTCTATGGAAAGATTACTGTTTAGTTAACATCAAGCTGCTTACGCTATCCTTTCTTTGTGAAAGGATCAAGGCTGAGGGAATGTTGTTACTATGCCAACTGAAATTGATCTCTTTGGGAAATTTGACCATTCTCTGTGTAATCCTGATTTCCTGGAAGGTAAAATAGGTTAATTATCTGTTTGATGAAGTGGAACTTTACTGTGAGTGACTCCATTTTGAATTTAGTTTGGCCTGTTGGGGCCTAATATAAGAGTTTAGTACAAAATAACTGGTTGTAGTTTTTCTCTTTTGGTCAGACTTTCACCACCAATATGCATTAGTGCTACTGTCAAATACCACCATTTTGGGCTGCCAGTCTTAATGGGTCATTGAATTGTGGGATGTTTCACTCATCTTTGAGATAAACTGTTCAGTAAATACTTTTATATGATTGATAATAATGCTTAACGACTACAATACCAACACAAGCCACATATTTCTTTTCCAGAAACCAGCTGGTAGTAGTAATGTGTTTTTATATCTGAAATATTTTAGCTGTCTTTTTCTGTTCATTGATGAATGGTTCTAAAGAGTTTTTTTGGTTGTTTTTTTTGTCAGTGATGAGGTCTGAACTCTGGGCCTAGAGGGGTCTCTTGAGTTTTTCAGCACAAGGCTAGCACTCTACCACTTGAGCCACAGCACTACGTCTGGTTTTCCAGTGGTTAATTGGAGATAAGGGTTTCATGGACTTCCATACCAGGGCTGGCTTTGAACTGGATCCTCAGATCTCAGGCTCCTGAGTAGCTAGGATTACAGTCATGAGCCACCAGGCCCTGATCTAAACAGATTTTTTATTTGGGGGGGGGGGGTGGTCATGAGGCTTGAACTTGGACCTGAGCACTGTCCCTGAGCTTTTCAGCTCAAGGCTACTGCCCTACCCTTGAGCCACAGACCCACTTCCCCTTTTTCAAGTGATTAATTGGAGATAAGAGTTTCTCAGCTTTGTATCTTTGTATTGCCCAGGATGGCTTTGCACCCTGATCCTCAGATCTCAGCCTCCTGAGTAGCTAGGATTACAGGTATGAGCCACTGCGCCCGGCTTATAGAGATTTTTTTGAAGCAAGTATTTATAATAAAAATATTTAACTGGTAATGGCACACTGGCCAAGGAACTTAGGCTTTTAAGAAAACAGCTATGAGGCTAAGACCTCCTGGTTGAACACTGGCCATATTTTAAGTATAATTTATGTCAAAACATGAATGTGCATTGTTTCATTACAGCTTGCCAGTCAGTATATTTCCCCCAGTTTTTAGCTGCCACTACTAGCATCTGAAATGTCTGCCCATTAGCAATTTATTATATAGAAATATATTTTGAAATAACTAAGGGGCAGCAAAAGAGATGAGAGATAACATAGTACATTAAGGACAACAATCACACATAATATGGCTTTTGTTTCTATATCCTGGAGGTCCTTTCATTTAGTGTCATACTATATGGCCTTATGTATCTAGGTTTTGTTCTTTTGTAAATCTCTGCTAGGAGAGCCCAAAGTTATCTGATATATTGTATATATGCGTATTTGGTTATTTGAAATCGGATAGGGAAGGGGGGAAAACAAGATGAGGGGCGGGGGTGGGAGGAGGGAAATGGGGACCAAAACATGAGAAAGGGTGCCAATGTTTGTGAAGTAATGCACCTTCTATTTGGTGAATATAATGTAACTCTTCTATTAATTACAATAAAAATATATGGAAGTGACAGAGGCAGTGAGATTGACTGGAATGATAATATAGTAAACATGTGGTGAAATGTAACAATGAAATACCCCTCTGTATTAATGTTAGCTAATTTAAAAGAAAGAAAGAAATTTTGTAGCCATAAGAAAATATGAACTTTCCCTATCTTTAGAAGTCATTTTACATTTTTTTGAAAATCAGACATTTCACTTACAGGCTTGGAAATCATATAGAAAGCACATGCAGGATGTTTTAATAAAAAAAATGTTTAAAGTAAAAAAAAAAGAAAGAAAGAGTTTTGATATGCATTTCTATTTATTTTTTTACTCCATCCACTTATTTAAAGCATAACAGAAATGAATTAATTTCTAAACATATTTAATATATTCCTATCATTTGAAAAATATATGGAAACAACTTGGCTAAGCCAAGTAAAGATAGTCATGTCAATTAAGAACAACAGGGCCGGGAGTTTGGCCTAGCGGTAGAGTGCTTGCCTAGCATGCACGAAGACCCGGTTCGGTTCCTCAGTACCACATACATAGAAAAGGCCAGAACTGGTTCTGTGGCTCAAGTGGTAGAACACTAACCTTGAGGAAAGCCCACGGCCAGTGCTCAGGCCCTGAGTTCAGTCCCCAGGACTGGCTAAATAAATAAATAAATAAAAATAAATTAAGAACAACAAAAATTCACAATTGACAAACAGGAGATTTGTAGCCTACTCTGTTATATTAATCCAATCACAGCATCATATATTTAACATCAGCATAATTAGCAAGAGAATTAAAGTTGAAACGTTCTCTGATCCTCAGTTATAGGCACATAAAATTGTTTTTGTGGAAGTGTTCAGATAACCTCAATTATCTGAACAGAATGGTAAAAAATAACATTGGTAATTCAGCTAAGCATAGCTATTTCTTTTCAAAGTAGAATGGAAAACTGAATTCCCAATTCTTTAATCAGCAACTACCTACATGGCAATACTTTGAGTTGATAGTTCTTTGTTGAAAGAGCAGAGATTGGTTCTGGAACTTCACAATTGACAGACGGCTAAATTTTGGAGGGAAAGTTGAAGGTAACTCCCATTAGAACAAATCAGAACTGAATTAGGTAAAGGACACTGAGAGAGTGAAGTAAGACAAAATGACAAAGCTTTAAGTTCATAGGTAAAGAAGTCTTATAAGTGATTATATTTTATCAGGAATCTAGAGGCTGACAGAAACAAATAGCTAACAATTAATTTTAATGTGCTCATTTTGTTTTCACATAAAATGTCACAGCTGCCAGCCCTCCACACAAGTATAAAGTTTATATAGCTAAGGAAAGTGAGAATGGAGCGGGGAGAAGTAGCCCATAAAAAAAAACATTGAAAAGGATCTCTAGGATATGGAAACAAGAGGTTTATCTTGTGTTATTATTGTTCTTAATGTACTGTTGTTATTTCTCTTCTCTTTTTTTGCCCTATGGTTAATCTCATGTGGTTACTATATCTGACTTTATTACCTGGTATATTGTATATACATTTATTTGTTTATTTGAAATAGGAAAGAGAAGGGGGAAAACAAGATGATTGGGAAGGGGTGGGAGGAAAGAAATGGGGACAAAATCATGAGAAGGGGTATCAATGTGTGAGAAGTAATGCACCTACTATCTGGTGAATGTAACCGTAACCCCTCTGTACGTTACCTCAACAATAAAAAAATAAAATAAAAAAGACATTGAGTTCCACATCTGAGTTTAGAAGAGAGAGAGAGGGACCCCAGTGAATAATCAGCAAACGATTGCTGAACAATAGTAAACCAAAGTTCTTGAGGGTTCAGTGGAAAAATCTGAGTCCCCCAAGAACTAAAGTTCTCCAGAAAAGTCCCCAAAGATTTGGCAAGTTTTTAGGCATATTCTTACAGGATAGAGGACTTCCATCAAATTTGTAATAGGGTCATGGCTCACACCCGTAACCCAAGCTACTCAGGAGGCTGAGATCTGAGGATCGAGGTTCAAAGCCAGCCTAGACACTAAAAAGTGAGAGACTCTTCTCTCCAATTAGCCACCAAAAAAACCGAAGTAGCTTTGTTGCTCAAGGGGCAGGGAAGTAGCTTTGAGCTGAAGAGCTCAGGGACAATGCCCAGGCCCAGAATTAAAGTTTCATGACTGACCCCCCCTCCCAAAATTGTAATAGTGCCATCTATATCTATACTTATATTAAATTCAGGGTACACTAATTTAAACTGGCATAAAGACAAGTTATTACTATATAATCTTTTAAGAAGTCATCTTCACAACTCTATAATTTTCATTTCTTTTACATTCAGATGTTTTTGACAGAAAGTACAAAATTCTAGGAAAGTATATCATGTAACATACTTTTTATCTAAAAATTCCAATCATTATTGTTAATCACATATGTTTTAAATCACAGTGATTATTTTACTAAATTCCAAGGTTAACTTAGAAAATGTTTCACATAGTATATGCTATGAATAGTGCACTTCTACAAACTTGCTCAGAATAAAAATTAGGTACTATAATTAGTAAAGGAAGGTATTGAGAACATCAGAGACCTATGCAAAATGGAGACACTGACAATTTATTAGTTAGTGACAAATGAAGTTTTAGGTAAAATAAAAGGATTAGCATTGCCTGTTCCAAACTCTAATTATCACTTAAGTATGACCCAGAAAACCTTCATTGAGAAGATACTAACTTGAAAAGTAGGTGTAAAATTGGAATAGCTCTGACATTGAAGGGAAAAAGAAATACTCAATGTGGAGATAGAGATAAGGAAAATTTTACTAAAGATACTATAACAGGGAGAGAGACTGAGCCCAAACACAAGGTAGGACTTGCTTTATGTTTTTGTTTTGTTTGAATTTTGGGGAACCAAACCTATTGCCCATTAAATAGTAGGCAAGTGCTCTATGACAGAGCAACACCTCAGTCCCAAGAGAGAAGAGGAGTGAACTACTGTGAAATTGCTACAAGTTCACAAAGGAAAGGTTGGTCATATGATTAGGCATTGATGCTTGCTAATTGGCACATAATAAAGTGAGGTTCCCTTGTTATCTTTTCACAGTTCCCAAATCCTCAACAGATATATTTCTGGGTTTTAATGCTGACTAGATGTTACAGAAAGATCTATAATTCCAGGACAAAAAAAAGAAATTAACAGTTATAAATTTCCTAAACATAATGCTTTAATGAAAGGTGAAATGCAGGATCAAGAGCCAGGAAGATGCCTATGGGAAGAAAGCTAAATGTTAACAACGTGTTAGCCAGTGGAAAACCAGAAGATGTCTCACTAAAAGATTAAGATGTAAAAAGCGTAGATAATAAGAAGACACATGTTTATAGACATTAGAAAACTCATTAGACAGGGCGAATTAAGCATCTCTATAGCAAAGAGAAAGGATCTCAAAACAGAAGATTTATTTTCCTGGAGAAAGTATGGCTTAACCTCAAATCAAAGCAAGGCAGGAAAAACAACAACAACAACAAACAATAACAACAATAATACAGTAGTCTCTGGTGGAAGGTACTGGCATTAAAACAAGTATAAGTGGTTTTCCCTAAGCCAATGCCCTTGCGTTAAATCTCAGTCTTCTCTAGACAAAGGCAAAAAAACACCCAGCATGAGCTTTGGTTCTCCAGAGAAGAAGGTGTTTCCAGAATTTACTCTGGAAAGGCTGTGTGGACCTGCCAGGCTTCACCTTTGCTTACCCACTCTGCCACACCACCAGATTACAATCAGATTATTCAGGTACTACCAGTAGAATACAGACATTATTATTATTACTTGAGAGCTTGCAGTGCTGTAAAGGCTGTTCCATCTTCTGGTAATAAGTGTGAAAACCTAAACAGTAATACTAACCATTCATATTAAGCTGGGAAGTTTTTGACCACTAAGCCAAACAAGGACTGTAGGCATTAGAAAAGATGCTCAAATGACTTATAATGAATAATAGCATCCCCTGAGAGATTTAAAACAATTTCATGTGTACTTACAATTTAGTGATCCCTACTAGGAAAGCAATCTGAATCTTTTTACTACCTAAAAATAAACATAATGAGTGAAAAGACCCTCAAGGAAATGTATCTTTGCATGAAATTCCTTACCTTTGAGTATTATATGGAGTTAGTTCTTTTGTAGCAAATAGACTGCAGCACAAGTGACAGGTACTGACAGGCACAGTGGCTCGTGCCTGTAACCCTAGCTACTCAGGAGGCTGAGATCTGAGGATCCAGGTACAAAGCCAGCCTGGGCACAAAAGGACTTGAGACTCTTCTCTCCAATTAACCTCAAGAAAATGGGAAGTGGTTCAAAAGTAGGACAGTAGCCTTGAGCTGAACAGCTCAGGGATAGCGCCCAGGCCGAATTCAAGCCCCTTACAGAGTCCATTTGCAATCAAAATGGCAATTTGTATGCAGTAACTATATAATATCATAAATCTTCATTGCATGTTAATTAGGTGTCTTTGCCTGACCTTTGGACTCATGGAATTTATGCAGGACTGGTCATAAAGCCACAGTGCAAGAGTTCACAGAAATGAGAAATGAGAGAGAAATGAACAACAACAAAAAAGAAAAACAAGGTGAGAAGACTAGAAGAGTACTGTCAGTTTGCTGCTTTTGATAGTTTTATCAGTCAGTACTTGATGCTAGCAACTGCAGAGAAGACAATTCTGTGTCCCCCACACACTCCACCCTTCATACATGTAGGTCACAAGGCATCGGGTTGTATGAGACAGACCTAATTGAGAACTACTGTTGTTCTCAATTAGGAACACAGGGACTCATCAGGCCTTCAGGTCTCCTCCACCCCTTTTTTTTTTGTCCTGGGGCTTGAACTCAGGGACTAAGCACTGTCTTGGGCTTTCTCAAGGCTAGGGCTCTACCACTTGAGCCACAGCATCATTTCTGGCTTTTTTTTCCCTATGTATGTGGTTCCAAGGAATCAAACCCAGGTCTTCTTGGATGCTAGGCAAGCACTCTACCACTGGCAAACTCCAGCCCCTCATCAGGTCTTCTTTGGTTGGTCAATTATACCTTATGTGCATGGAATGCAACCAATAAGAATGCAAGCCAGGGCATAAAAAATCTCCATACTCAGCAGCAGCTTTGGAATAGAACAGTTTTTTCACTCACCCTTCAGTGCCTGTGAATTTTATTCTTGAAGTTCCATGAGATAAGAACCTGAGGTGATGACAGCAATGAGCAGTAGTGAAGCTGCAGTACTAGCAGGCATTGCCGGGGGCAGATATGCAAAACTAGCAGTTGTTATCAAAGCTTGAACAGGCTCTTCCCACTTCAAACACACCCAGAAAAAGAAAATGTTACTAAGACCCTCTGGGTACCAACATTCCTATGAGTGAATTACTTGAAAGAAGATACTTCTTTTAATCCAGCATTTATGTGAGACTTTAGTTTTGGCCAGCAGCCTGATTTAGGGTGTCTTAGTCAGCTTTCCATCATTATGACATGCCTGAGAAAGTGAACCTAAAGGAAAAAAAGAAAAACTTCAACTCAGAGTTTGAGAGGTTTTATTGCACAGTCCGTTGGCTCTCTTGTTTTAATGTGTAGCTGAGGAAGCTGTTCCCTCATGGCAGCTAGCAACAGAGAAAGAATGAAAGTAGGAAAGGAAGACCTAAAGTGGTTAAAGACAGATAGACTCTTCAGGCCAATGCTCCTAGTGAAGTAATTTCACTAATAAAGCCTCACCTCCTAAAGTTTGCAGCAGCTCCCAATTAGCCATTCACCTAAACCCAAGCATATGGTCCATAGCCTTTGAGAAACAGTCCACATTCCAGCTTCAAACCAGGACAGCAGTCTTGCAATAGAACTAAGTTGAGCTATGTCTATATTCCAGACTCATAGAAACTAGGAGATAATAATAGTTTCTTATGAGATTTTTTTTTGCATTTTGCATTTTGGGTGTGGGTGGGTATGAGGTTTGAAATAAGTCTTGTGTTTTCCACAATTGATTGCTTTGAGTAAGCTCATAGTTTGGGGAAAATTTGTTAGGAAAAAAAACAGGTAACCCATTTAGGTGAATGGGGAAAAGGAGGAAGGCATTTAGAAGCCTGATTGAAAGTAAAATAACAGAATGGTTGAATGTTAAACTAATAAATCAGAAAGTCCAGGCAATGCATTTTCAGAAGGGGGAAAATTAAGGAGAAATATATAAATTCAGAGACATTTAAGAGAAATGTGAAATAGGTGGAAGAAGTAAGTGGAAAAGAAATAGCTAAATAAATAATATGGGGAAAATATATTTCAAATCCATAATCTGAAGAAAAGTTTGATTTCATATGAAAAGGCTCATTGAATAGGAAATTATTATTGAAAAGGACATCTAGATGCATGGAGGTAAAATTTGTTAATGCTCAAGAACAAACAGAAATCCTATAAGCAAAATAGACAGGGAAGGAGACAAAATAAAAAATCTTGCAAGACTCTAAATAACATTAAAGCACACCTATAACATGTTTATAGAGAATAAGCTTCATCCAAATCCTATTCAAATATAAATGCAAAATAAATTCAAAACACTTTCAGGAATTAAAGAAATTAAGAAGATGGAACCAAAATCTTTCCCCTTGGTTAATTATTAATGTCTGTTCTTTAGAAAAACAAAAACTGAGGTTGTGGAACATATAAATAGAAATGAACATAATTAACTCTAAACTATATGAATAATTCATTTATAAAATTCATAAAATGAAAGCAACTTCAGTTTGAAAGGGCAGATTGACCAAACATGCTTTAACTCTCATCTCAAAAATATTATAACATAACTATAAACATATCATGAACAAAGAAACAAAATAAGAAAAGTGTATCTATAGGCTTTTTGAGAACTCTTTAAGATTAAAATAAAATAAAAATGGATTTACAATAGTAGAAGAATTACTAGTGTAGAATGCATAGAAAGACAAAAGTAGTAGCCCTGAAAAACCCTATAGTCAGAATTCAGAAATTCTAAATAGGAGAATATCAAAATCAAATTGACAAGGTGGAAGTCCCCATATGACACATAGTATCTAGTGAGTGTCACTGTTGTATTTGATCATTCTTGTTCCACCTTTTATGCATCCTCCCCTTATCCTCTGAAGTACAACCAAACCAACAAGACAAAAGAAAAAGAAAACAAAAACAGTGACAATAGTAACTAAAAAATCCTCTTGTTTACTTTTCTTGGCATTTATTTCATAGACTACTATTTTATAAGATCATCTGTACAGATCTTTTAAGCCTTTGTCCCATTCCAATGCATATTCTCCTTTGGCCTCAGTATGTGAATGACTAGTCTTATATAATTTATTATGTCCTAGTATATATGCATATATGTACTATTGTATATTATTAAATATATTACATATATGTATTTATTTTAATCATTTGGTATGTTTATTTATAGATTTATAGGCACATTCTAATTACCATAAATGAGGGAAACCATGCAGCCAATGTTTCTTAGGCTCTGGCTCACTTCGCTTAACATCATTTTTTCCAAGTCTGCGCATTTCCTTATGAATAATAAAATATCATTCTTTCTGATGGATGAGCATAATTCCAATGTGCCTATGTGTGTGTGTGTGTGTGTGTGTGTGTGTGTGTGTGTGTGTGTGTGTGTGTATTACATTTCCTTGATCCATTCATCCACTGGTTTGATTCTGCATCTTGGCTATGGTAAACAGTGCAGCAATAAACATGGTTGTGCTGGTGGCTTTGTGTGGCCTGGCCCATTGGATAAATCCCCAGGAGTGGGATTTCTAGGTCAGAAGGGAGCATTGTGTTTAGTTTTTTAAGGAACCTCCATACTGCTTACCAGAGTGGTTGGAGAAGTTTACATTTCCACTAAAAGTGTAAATGGAGTTCCCTTATGGACACATCCCTGATAATGGCCATTCTGACTGAAGTCAGGTAAACTCTCGATGTTGTTTTTCATTTATGTTATGGCCAGAGATGCTGAATACTTCTTCATATGTCTATTGGCCATTCTTTTTTTCTGCTCCTGAGAAGCCTCTCTTTAAGTCTTTAGCTCATTTTTTAAATTGGGTTGTTGAGTTTTTGTGTTTTTATTTTTTGGAGATTTAATTTTTTGAGCTGCAAGTATATTTTAGATATGAGGCCCTTGTCTAGTGTATACCTAGTAAAATTTTTCTTCCATTCTGTGAGCTTTCTGTTTATAAAGTTTGGATATGACAAACTTACAGCCAGCATTATACTTAATGGGTGAAAAGTTGAAACCATTCTCTCTAAAATCAGTAATGAGACAAGGATGTCCCCTCTCTCAGTTCCTCTTCAACATGGTGTTATAATTCCTAGCAAGAGCAATACAGTAAGGGAAACACATAAAGGGGATCCAAATAAGGAAAGAAATAAAGCTATCCCTCTTTGCGGATAACATAATCCTGTTTTTAAAGAACCCTATAAATTCCTCACCCAAGATACCTTAGTTGATTCAAAACTTGAGCAAAGTAATGGATTATAAAATCAACCAACAAAAATCAGTAGCCTTCTTGCCAACAAAGAAAAGAGTGAGGTTCAAATCAAGAAAGCAACTCCATTTGTAATAGCCTCAAAAAGAATAAAATACCTAGCAATTAACTTAACTCAAGACGCGAAGGACCTCTATTGTGAAAACTCTAAAACTCAGAATAAAGAAATTAAAGCAGACTTAAGGAAATGGAAAACCCTGCAATATTCCTGGTTGGGGAGAATTAATGTAGTAAAAAGAAATTCTGCTCAGAGTAATATACAAATTCAATGCAATACCCATCAAAAGCCCAACAACTTTCTTCAAAGAAATAGAGAAATCAATCCAAAAATTCATATGGAATAATAAAAGACCCAGAGTAGGAAATACAATCCTTAGCAGGAAGAACAGCTCTGGAGGAATATCAAAACCAAACTCCATGCTTCATTACATTTCCATAGCAATAAAAATAGCTTGGTACTGGCACAAAAAAATAGGTGTGCAGACCAATGGAACAGAATAAAAGACCCTGAAATAAGCCCACAAACATATAACCACCTAATATTTGATAAGGGAGCCAAAAACACAGTTTGGAAGAAAGACAGCCTCTTCAACAAATGAGGTTGACAAAAATTGACTATGTGCAGAAGCCTGAAGCTAGATGCTCATATATCACCTTGCACCAGAATCAACTCTAAATGAATCAAAAGCCTCAGTGTAAGGCCAGATACTGTCAAAATATTACAGAAGGAATAGGGGAAAACCTAGGCCTTGTGGGCATGAGGAAAAAGTTCCTAAATAAAGAATCACAGCAAATCAAAGAAAGACTGGATGAATGGGATTGTATCAAACTGAAAAGCTTCTGCGTAGCAAAGCATATTTTAAAATTTTAAGTTTTTTTCACTAGCTGCAAAAACAAAAGTGTTTCCTCAGGAGAAACACTGACTAGGAAATATTCAGAACTGTGAAAAATCTGAAGGCTGAAAAAAAATAAATGCTTATCTCACGTCAAGTCAGACCAGAATGCCTTTGGATATACAAAATAATAGCAACTCTGCATTTGGCACTCCAAGCAACAAATCAACAATTGATTTGCTTCTTCCTTCCAGTTGAATAACCTCCACAACAGTTATCATGGTAGCATCTGAGTATTCTGTAGCAAAATCATGACATTCCCACTTCCACCTCCAAGAACTGAGTCCGTGAATAGAAAAACCCCATACGTGTACAGAGAACTTCCAGTTAGTTTGTAAAATGTCTGCCTGAAGACATGACTTGTCTATGAAAAGAGGTCATAGATCTTGGAATAGGTAGAGAAGTTCCTAACTTCATATGGACTATCTATCAGATATACTACAGATAGCAAGATAGATAGATAGATAGATAGATAGATAGATAGATAGATAGATAGATAGAAATATAGAGATATATTGCAAAAAGTAACATTCCAGACAAACTACTAATAAGACTGATAATATTGAAAAATGAATGCTTCAAGTTTATAAGTAATAAAATTGTTTTTCTATATATTTCCAGATAGTCAAGCCACCTATTTAAAAATACAGAGACCAGTCATGATGCACACTGGCCATTCCACCTAGGTAGGGGATAGAGGTAGGTGGATAATGGTCTGAGGTGGGCTCAAGTGAAATAAAGACCCCTTCTGAAAAACAACTGAAAGCAAAAGGGCTGAGGTTGTGGTTTAGATGGTAGAAAACTTGCTTAATCTAAGATTGATTCTGAGTTCAAATACCAGATCTGATAAAAGAAGAAGGAGGAGGAAGTGGAGAAGGAGGAAAGAAAGAAAGAAAATCTGGAGACTATAGTAAAATTGAATGAGTGCAAAGAGAAACAAACTGATATACCAGAAAGAATCAAATAGATAATAAATATTAAAATAATATTACAATTTTTTTAAATAACACCACAATTACTCCACTATTTCTGCAGAACAAAAAGTAAAAAGTATGCCAAAAACATTACCTTTACAAATGATATAGAAAAATTCGTCTAGATACAGAGATATTTTGTGATCTTGGGATTGAAGTTTAAGCATTGTTTTAAGGAAGGAGATAGAATTTTGATAAAGACAAGGTTTTATCTACTGCCTTCAGCCAACCTGCATCTTGACCATGCCTAAATTATTTGTTTACCATATTAGGGTTTTTTTGTGCTAATTACATGTGGAATTGATCAGATTTTAGGATTATTGAATTAAGTAATACATAGTTAAGATTAATATCATTTGTTTATTGTTACACTGGGACTTGATCTTGGTGCCTCAGTCTTTCACTCAGCTTGCTAGCTTGCTAGGTTTATGCTCTTATTATTGGGACGATGCTTCTAGCCAGGTATTTTGTTGGATATTTGGAGATAAAGTCTCACAGATTTTTCTGCCCAGGTTAGTTTCAAAGTGTGATTCTTCTATCTTGAATAGAGAGAATTTCCTGAGCTATATTTCCTTTCCTTGCTGTGGTGTATAGAATTTTTCAAATTAAATATATTGCTCTCCTGAATCTATCCTGATACATTGAAGTCAATTAAAGAACTACATACTGAACAAATTTAGAAAAAAAATTGAATAAAGTTTCTCTGTGAAAGTAGGTCATTCAAACTCAGACAAAATTCTAATGTATTTTTTTTCAGTACTGGCATTTGAACTCAGGGTCTTGTGCTTGTTCAGCTGTTGCTCTACCATTTGAGTCATGCTATTATCCCTGTGTTTCTCATTGGTTATTTTGGAACAGAAATGGGCCTAGATTGCCTTTTAAGCACAATCCTCTGCACCCCCATGTCTTTAGTAGTTAAAATAACAGACACGAACCTCTGGTGGGTGCCAAAATCTAGTGTGTGAGAAACTCTTCAAACTGACTTAAATATTATATATAAAAACATGAAACATACAATAATTGCCAATTGCCCAGCACACAAGCAACACTTTACCAACTAGCAAAACATACAGCAATACTAGAGCTACTCCTACACCGCTTATACTATTGAATAATTGGCAGTGTTCTTACACTCTATTTTCTCAAAGAAAAGGGATTTCAACAAAGCTCATTCTCACTGCTCTGTTACCACACATTAAGATGAGATAACGCTAGAAGACAAAAATGGAAAGCCTTTGGCCTAAAGTAGATTCTTTCAAGATAAGGCAATTACTTGGGCCAATATTTTGACTCACCTGTGACATTTTTGGCTTCAAATTAAAACATTAGATAATTCACCAAACTAGAATCCTGGGGTTTTTCTTGGTTACTACAATCTGTTATCCTAAATTAAGTTTCTAAAGGAGTATGTCTTTGGATATTATATACTTCGTAGCTGACAGGGACGCTATCTAATGAGCTATTTATATGCAAAGCAGAGGAAGGGATAATTAGAGACATGGATTATGCAAAGGCAATCACACTGACAGAGGGCAAGAAAAATTGCCAACATATTGAATCAAATTTGTATATGCATTCCTACAGTTTATCATGTTTCATTTGTGTTGTATTACATTTATGCATCATTTAACATGTTATAAATGAAGTAATAGCTTAATCCACTGACTGATAAACTAAATATAAATCTTATAACATAAACCATCAATTACACTACAAGGATAACGAGCTTCGGTAGATGAAAAAGAATCAAATCCTGAATCAGGATACTTCTTTCACTCCAACCTTCAGGACTCTGTTTTATAAAGAAGTAAGGAAAAATAATGTGTATTTATCTTCTCTACACTAATAGGATAGTCGAAAGTACTAGTTATAAAAGAAAATTCCTGCTTTATACAGCTTGTTCTACTTAATCTATTGTTGCATAGAAAAGCATCCCAGATATTTATCTATGGAGGGGAAAAGCCATACTCCATTTGCTCATAATTTTGCAGGCCAGGATTTGAGATGGACATATAACAGACAGTCTGTCTATTCCACACCAACTAGGACACGTCAGGATGGCAGGAAGGAGTTTGGACAATTTGACCAGGACCATTTATCTGGAGAATCACTTCTGGATGACAATCTGATTCTTCAGTTCCTCTTGGTGTCAGCTAAAAACAGAAGGTCTAAGGTCTGTTTTCCACTCACATGCCTTGAAAATTGATTTGGGTGATGGTGATTGAAGCAGGTAAAGTTAGCTGGGCATCTCTCTCTTGTTACATGTAGCCCTATCTGTGGCCAGTTTGGGCCCCCTTGTTTATGATAGTCTTAGGATAATCATCTTCCCGAGTGACTTGCTTCTCCCAGAGCGAACCTCTCTTAAAGAAATGATAAGGAAGTGGCCGGTCTTGAAAATCTAAACTGGGAAAACAGCAGAGTTTCAGTGTAATTTTCTCATCACATTATACCAAGACTCAAAGGAAATGGGACATTCCCTCACTGTATCTCAATAGGAGGAGGCTTGAAGAATGTGTGTCCATCCATCTTTAATCTGGTAATGTGTGACCTTGTGTGAACTTGAACTCACAGTCCTGTGGAGAGGATTGGTTTCCAAGGGTATACCCATCCCATTTTAGCTTTCAAAGAACTCTCTAAATCTGTCTACTCCTTCTGTGAATATTTGAAATTTGAATTAATCTACACAGACTTCTGATTAATGTGGTGCTCCCAGAGTGGCAAGACCATGAATGATATATCAAGAATAAGGAAACTAACAAATATTTTAGATTATGCATCTGAAACTCTAGATGAAACAGTCAGAACTAAACTCCCTAGAGTAATAACCATCACCTAACATAGATACTTTTTACTCTACTGCATTTAAAAACATTTCCATAAACAGATTCTCAGATGTTTCATAAAGCCACAGGCCATCCAAAATAGAGTATATTTTACAGTTACTCTTGTATTAATATTTAGTCACATTACTGAATCTGATCAAAGGGGCCTGTGTAGAAATTATGGTAACTTTGGGAGACTATCATTTAGTGGCATCTCGAGCACACTTTTTATACCTTTTTGCCGCATTTTCACTTCTTTCATTGATCAGAACCTGGAACATGAGAATTAAAGTCACACAGTAAAGAAAGCATACATAGGGTTTTGAGAACATAATGTTGGGAATATAACATTTTAGTCTAACACAATGCTATCCAGCTTTGTCTTGGTGACAAAACACTCGAGATAAATAAGAGTTAAAAGGAGAGTTATTTTTGTCTCATAGGTTTATGTCTTCAGAGGTTATAAATTTCTGTCTCTTGATCTCACCACTTCGGGCCTGAGAAAGTTCCAATAGCACAGTTAAGTCATGGGAAAGAGCAAAGCTATTTGTCTCCTGGTTGTCAAGAAGCAGAGAAAGTAAGAGAATTAACAGGAGCCAGTTAAACACATCTCTCTAAGGCATGCCCCAAATAACCAAGCTTTCTCCTCTTGGGACCCACCTCCTAGAGTTTCTTCCACTTCCCATTAGCAACACGAGATGAGGACCAACCCTTCAACCAAAGAGCCAGAAAGGGTCATTTTATGTGTGAACTAGAACAGACCACATTAACTCCAGACTTTCTCATGAATACAAAATAAGGTATTGAGGGCAAACCTTTAGTGCTTTAAAGTTTATGAAACCACATTTAAAATACCTTCTAGTTGTAACATATTACTTTTTATTTACCTGTCCTGGGGCTTGAACTCAGCCTGGGTGCTGTCCCTGAGCCTTTTTGTGCTCAAGGCTAGCGCTTTACCACATGAGCCATAGAGTCCCACTTCCAGCATTTTCTGAGTAGTTTGTTGGAGAAAAGAGTCTCTTGGACTTTTCTGCCCCAGCTGGCTCCAAACCACAACCCTCAGATATCAGCCTCCTGAGTAGTTAGGATTATAGGCTTAAGCCACAGTTACCCACTCGACATACTACTTTGATGAAAAACAAATTTATGTACTGCCGTTCACTTGACTTCCATTTTCTCACGTGTCACACTCCCTCTACTCCTTTATCTCTCTTCAATGACTATTTTTTTCCACATAGGTATCTTGTCAATGAAGCCTTTGGTGAGGGTCAGTGTTTTGTTGCTGTTGTTATTTGTATTTTTTTAATTAAATAGTTTCGTTCTATGGAACAATCTCTTATCTTCTGTATCCTTGGAAGGGGACCACCTATGTTGGTATTTAGGGGGAAGAACCGGCCAGCAAGATGCTTCTATTCACAAATCCCTTAGGTTATCAGTACATTGGAACTAAGAAACTTCAGACAACTAGCTAACATTAATAACGTATTCCTTTCAGTCTTATAGCTGTGCCTAAGGATTTCTATTGCTTCTCAGGGTTGCATAGTAATTACTAGCATTTTATTTCAGTGGTATTACTATATAACAGCATAAAATAGAAGAAAACTGATTGTCTTATTTTGTCTTATTTTGTTTTTATAGAAAGAGCCTAAAGAGATGCAAATACAACCTGACAAAACCCTTGAAGGGAAAGTTCCTAGGTTTATCATGCACGTTTTGAATGCTGTGGCTTAGTCTCTGGCAAATATTAGTGGGGGAGCGGTATAGGAAGTGTATATTATTCAAACTAATGCAGGCAACAGAATGCCTTAATCATTAGCCTCCTTTTCTCTCCTGGTGAAATTACTTCATGCAAGTACATTTCCTAGCATAGATAAATTGCCTGTGTCCCTAAGCCAAGTAGGTAACCATTGACATGCTGATTAAGCATTGCTGATGAACTGGTACAATCAGTCATTTGAATTGCTAGTGCACAGATGGGCAACCTGTATTTAATTGTTTAATAACCCACATGCTCTACATAGGACTTGCTAATAGACTTGTAGTTATTCCAGGGAAACATGAATGCCTTTACCTTTTATGTAATGCAGTCCTCCTTTGGGCGTACTTGTAAAATTCCCTTTTCACCTCTAGTTAGGGATCACAGGCACAGGGGTCCAATGTCATGGAGCTGAATCCCAGCAAAAAGAACCAACCTGGGAATCCCAGACTTCAAAATGTCTTTTCCTGTTATTTTTAAAGACCCTTTCTTTATTTAGCCCATAGGTTTCATTTGTTAATTGAATCGCTTCAAGTGGAACTCTTCTATAGTACACAAGGACAAGTACTGCTCAAAGCAGTTGTTCTTCATATTCAACTGGAGTTGCATCTTTTATCACAGGTATAAGCTATATGAAAAATAACAGGGCTTCTATTCAAATTTGATTTGAATAAGACCTGAAAGAAGAGTATTTCATTCTCTCTTCGTCATCGTACAGAAAACAATTGTGATTTTAAACTTTAGGTCACTTATATCCCCTCAATGTGTCTTGAGCACCTACCAGGTTCTATGCTAGCAGCTGAGTAACTACTGCTTGTTAAAGAACAGCTATAAGAAATAAATTATAGCTGGTCTGAGGAAGTGACTGTCAGCACAGCTTTTAGACCCAGATTTCCCAGATCCAAATACCTACTCTGACATGAACTATTTTTACATTTAAGACAGGAACAGGAAAAGAAGAAGGAGAAGAAGAAGAAGAAGAAGAAGAAGAAGAAGAAGAAGAAGAAGAAGAAGAAGAAGAAGAAGAAGAAGAAGAAGGTGAAGGAGAAGGAGAAGGAGAAGGAGAAGGAGAAGGAGGAGAAGAAGGAGAAGAAGGAGAAGAAGGAGAAGAAGAACAACAACAATGAGGAGGAGGAGGAGGAGGATCAACGATTTTGAGCTGAATTTCCATGCCTCAACCTTAAAAAATAAATATTGAAATACACATTTCTTTTATATTTGGAAATAGGGTCTTTAAAATAATGAAGATGTTAAAATGAAGCCATGCAACACTCATGCAAGCTAAGAAACTTAGGAATTAAAGATTGCCTAATATCAGTAGAAACAGGAAGATAAGGAAGGATGCTACCTAGAATCTTGTAGAAAACATGATCCTGAATCTACTTGACTTCAAATTTTAGCCTCCAGATCTATTAGATCTATAGTGATTGTTTTAAGCCCTTCAGTTTGTGGTTGTACATTAGAACAGCAATACGAAAACTGATATTTTTGATAGGTAAGAGGAGACAGAGTAAATTAACAGATATAAAATACTCAGAGAAAAGGGCCGGGAGTTTAGCCTAGTGGTAGAGGTCTTGCCGCGCATGCACGAAGACCCGGGTTCGATTCCTCAGTACCACATACACAGCAAAAAGCTGGAAGTGGTGCTGAGGCTCAAGTGGTAGAGTGCTAGCCTTGAGAAAGTCCAAGGACAGTGCTCAAGCCCTGAGCCCAAGCCCAGGACTGGCAAAAAAAAATGTTCAGAGAAATAACTGTCATTTGGTCAACACCATAATTTCTGATAAGGATTTTAAAAGGGAAAGAAAAACAAGGTATCTCAGGAATTTAGAACAAAACTCATTTAAATTCATAAATTTGCAGCTCAAGCCAGCAAATATTTATCTAATCTTACAATCTTTACATGTCAGGAATCTCAGTGAAGCTTTTAGCTGTCTGTCTCTGTCTCAAGACCTCTTAAAAGTTTATAGCCAAGATAACCACTAAGGCTTTGCTCTTACGACTCATGTTGGATAATAAGTGAATTATTAGCTTCCAATCGTATTCATCTGATGGCTGATAAATATTAAACCTTCGCTACTTGAATTCTTCCAAAGGGATGCTTGAATTAGTTCTTCCAGGATAAGTAATCCAAGAGACCAAGAGAGGTTGTGCTTATCCCTGAGCTTTGATTCTCTTTCTTTTCTTTTCTTCTCTTCTCTTTTCTTTCTTTCTTTCTTTCTTTCTTTCTTTCTTTCTTTCTTTCTTTCTTTCTTTCTTTCCTTTCTCTCTCTCTCTCTTTCTTTCTTTCCTTCCTTCCTTTCTTTTTCGAGACTAACATTGTAAGAGAGAGAGAGAGAGAGAGGGGGGAGACTAGTGTTCTAGCACTCTATCCCACAGCTCTACTTCTGGCATTTTGGCAGTGAATTAAAGATGAGTCTGCCCAGGATGGCTTCAAAATATGATCCTCAGATCTCAGGCTCCTGAGGAACAATGAATACAGGTATGAACCACTAGTAGTGGCTTGATAGTCTTTTACAACCTACTCATGAAGGTAATATCCCATTATGTTTTGCTCTACTCTATTCATTGCAAATCACCCAAAAAGCCTCAGTTATTTTCAAAGAGAAATGACTACAGGAGAGTGTACACATGACAGATCTTGGTCATTGGACGTTATCTCAGTGGTTTTCTTCTGATGTACACAGGAAGTAGAAGGAAGAGGACTTGCAACATCGGATCTCCAATGGCTTGCAGAATAAAGGAGTATATCAACTATTCAAATGCATATAATAAGGAGTAAGTTATAGTCATTTGTTCATGGTATCTTATTTGAGAGTAAGGCATTATAGCTGATTCTATGTAACAGCATATCAACTTCCTATCTTTATATTTCAAGAACAGAAATCAGGTACAAAGATTTTCAGGTTTGACTAAAAAGTATAAGAGCAATGCATGGAATGAATTCTCTTCCCTTTGAAATAATTTGAGCCAGAATGAAAAGTAATATTAGCATAATTAAGTTACCAATTTTCCCTGTATTCATTTCATAAGTATTGTATAAATATCCTGATTCTGTTTACTAATATACTAAACAAATAAAATTAAATATGCCTTTAAACACCACTACTAATTCTAATCACTTCTCTGAAGCTAAGCACTTTGGTAAGTTCAATGCATATCCTTTCTGACTATTTTCTGTGCATTTATAGGCATATATTTGTAAACATACATTTAATTAATGATTCATATGGTTAAGAAGGTATATGGACATGGACATGTATTTATGTAAATGGTATCTCGTGCATGCCAATATATCTTGGTAACCTTTTTTAATCTAAATCAACTTTTCTTAACACATAATCTTATAGGGCAAATTTAGAGATCCAATATAGGAATATCTAGACAACTTTTAGATATATTAGACAACTTTAAGTATATAATAGATGCCTGTCAGCAATAATTGTGATGGTGGGAAGTTCTATACAAAAATAATAATGGTCATGATGGTTAATTTTATCTATCACCTTTGCTGGGCCACATTGCCCAAATATTTGTTGTTGTGAGGGTATTTCAGATGAGATGAGTATTTAAATTAGCAAAGTTGGAGTAGATTGCCCCTTCAAGATGCCCTCATCCAATCAATTGAAGGCAGAATTGAAGCTAAAGACTGGTTTTCCTTAAACAAGAGTGGTGTGCCTCCAGACAGCCTCCAGACTGACTAAAACTGCAAACTCAGTTCTTCCTTGTGTCTTCATAATCATGAGAGTCACTGCTTTAAGATAAAAATCTATATGTTACTACCAATTCTGCATCTCTGGAGAACCCTGCTGATGAAAGAGGCGATCACACAAATCTATATATGTGCTACAGTTTCACAGAACAATATATTTACATAGATAAACAATGTGGAATCTGAATATGAACCTCATTTCAGTTAATAGTATAGCAACCTGAATGGTTTTTTTTGTTTTAATTATGCCATTTTTTGTTTGTTTTTGTTTTAAGCACTGCCATTGGTGATATCTGTAGGGATGGTACAAAGGAATTTTTAAAGGGTATGTACAGTATTTGGGTATTTCTGAGTGGATAATTATTTCATAATATAAAGTACAGAAAGACAAAATGTGATCCTGGAATAATCTGAGAGCTGCTTCCCAGGCACTTATTGGAATGGAATCAGGACAAATACAACCGAAAACACGAATAACACTGGAGGCTCAATGGGCAGAATCAACCTGTACTTCTTTTCTCAGGAGAAACAAGGAAATCAAAAGACCTTTGGTTTTTGTTTGACTGGTCACAAGTAGTATACAATAAAGTTGTCACAAAGGGATTCTGGTCAGATTGGTATGGGCAGCCCCAACTGTTCTCTGTGTAGAAATGGAAAAGGGACGCGAACCCATAGAACTTCACCAGTGACCCATGAAGCAGGCACCAACCACAATGGGCCCATGCCTGGCCAAATGGAAATAAAGGTATCTCCAACATAAAGTAGAGTGGATGATGCCATTCTGATGCTAATTCTTGTGCCAATATTCCTACTCTGGTATACTATAGTTCCCACAGGACATTCAACAGCTCTTCTAAGAAGGGAACAAGAACCCTGATATGATTGGGATTGAATCCATGAAGATTAGGTTATAAGCCTAATTATTAGAGTATATAAACAGTGGCTTAAACTAGCAACTAGATAAAAGGAAGGAAATGTTCCCATTCTTAGACACCCAAGTACACGAAACGGCATTTGTATCACCGGTTTTGTATATTCTGTACTCCTTTCCTATAAACCCAAAATATAAAGAAATGGTAGAGGAAGAAGGTATGAAATATCATGACTAAATATCATAATAAGTCATGATATTTCATGTAAGAATCTAAGTGTAAAGAATAAGCCTTTCTTGTTCTAATATTCTTACTTTAAATTCTAGGAAGAACTAGGATTGTAATCAAGAAATCCAATTCTCACTGAAACATAAGCAAAATTTATAAAAGAAAATACATCTTCCATACCTCCAAGCCTGAATTTTAAGATTCTGAATATAGGTTATGGATACTTGGTTAACAGGTTCCATTTGCAAGAATGAAACCTTTTTCAGGGAGGGGTTAGGGAGAAGGAGAGGGAAGAAAGAGTGGGAGATGGAGAGAAGGAAGGAAGGGAAGGAAAAGAAGGAGGGAAGGAGGGAAAGAAGGAAGGAGGGAAGGAGAAAGGGTGAGAGAGAAAGAAGGAGGGAGAGACAGTTAAAGGATAAAAGGATAGAAGATAGAAGGAAGGAGTTTTAAATAGGTAGTTTTATAGAAGAGGAGAGTCCATTTCAGAGAAAAAGGAACTCTTTGATGTAGTTATGCCAGTCAAAATAAAATATGGTGAGAAAGGTTTTTTTTTCTCCCCTAAGATATGCTTTCTTCTTAATGCTATATATGGAAAAGTGTCATTGGAATTCTCTGCCATTGTTTTTTCCTGAAACACAGCATGAACATTTTGGGAGAAAATAATTGCCTACTTACTTTTGTGTTGCCACAACATGAAAGGTGCAATTCTGCTACAATTATTGAGGGCTTACACTCAGGGTGTGGGGGGGAAGTATACACTATAAGAAAAAATTACCTGTTACAGGATGTAATACACATTGCTCACCGAGACTTCCACTTCAGCTACAAAAATGGCAGATCCAGAAGCTGTGGTGAAAAAGCCCATGCTGACTGGCTTGTTGGACTCCATCCAATAAAGAAGTTAGAATCTAGAAGAAGGTAGAGAGGGTAGAAAGCTTTGCCTCACTCATGCAGGCTTCATCCCAAATGACCTGTATTCAAATTTGTCTTTGTAGTTGAAATTGTATCCCTAAAATGTGGTGAGGAAAATCTTTCTAAAAGAGTTTCAAAAGATCCAAAAAAATGGCTTTCTGACTTGGTTTAGAACTCTTAAATCTTGAGAGCAAAGGATTTGGAATCAGAAAAGTCTTAGATGAGCACATGACCTTCATTTTTCCAATACTAAGCAGCAGCAATTGTCGTAGTTGAATATACAGAAAATGTGAGATTTGATATTTGTGGGAAATATTATCTAGTCCTACCTGTAGACCAACCTTTGATTCCAGAATTCATTTTAGTTAATGTTGGCATACAGAAAAAGTCTTGATGAAATGAAAGCTACCCTCACCACTGTCACATTCAAGTCTTCTACACCCAAGTCAACAATGCCTGTTCAGTTCTGCTGTGCTACCCCTGTCTTGGCTTGATCTGACTAGTATTAATTTAAGACACCTCATAGTAGGTGATAACATGTGCAGAGTAAGTAAAATATATCAGATCCCTTCCCAGATCCTATTCTAGATAGTCAAATTCTTGAGCTTTCTGTGGAGCTTCATTACACAGCATTCATGAAGCAAAGAATTTAGTTCATTACTTCTTTTCTCCCTTTCCTTATCTTTATTCTTCTATTCTATATTCCTGTCTTCTTACTTCTCTTCCTTCCTTCTTCTATTTCTTCTTCCTTTCTTTCTTCGTTCCTTCCTTCCTTCCTCCTTTCTTTTATCAATGGAATCTCTCTATGTAGTCAAGGGTGGCCTTGAAATTAGGATCTTCCTGCTTCAACCTCCTAAGTCCTGAGATTACATGTAGCCTCACATATAGGAAAAAGAAGAAAGGAGGAAGAGGAAGAGAATAGGAGGAGAATGAGGGGGAAAGAGGAAGAAAAGAGAAGAGGGGGAGTACAAGGAAGAAGAGCAAAATCTCACATTCTGACTTTGCCCATGTGCCAAACAAAATAAGCAGTATAGCTTGGGAACTGAGCAAGGGTATCTAAAGAAAGATATTGATCCTGGAACCTCCTCTCCATTCTAATCTCTCTTCTTCACTATTTACAATTGTCACAATTTCCAACCTGTGCTATCTTGGATTTAATATGAGGAGTTGTGTCTGCTATGCTGTAGCAGACGGTGGAAACTATACTGTTCAATATAGTAGGCTTCCAATAAATGTTATGTGAGTTACAAATAAGCTACCTTATCAAAAACAAGCTTTCTCATAGAGGCTGAATAATCTGCCATAGAAGACCTAGTAGTGATCACAGGAACTACAAATAAACTCAAAAATTATCTGACTGTGGAACAAACGGTCTCCTTTATATTAATTCATCATGATACAAAGTAAAAGTTAACTTTTTCTCTTTATCTCCCACGTTCTCATTCTCTTTCCCCTGCACTTCTATCTGTATATCAACTCTCATTTATAATGTTCTGTGATTCTGATTTGCTTGAATCTTGCAACATAAGGAGGGTTGTCCTGCACTCTCAGACAGTTCTGGATACAGTCTGAACATCCACATCAAAGTTTTATTTTATTCTAAGATTTTTTTAAAATCTTTTCATTATGAAGCTTCTTCACTTTGAGTTATAGTAACCTTTAAAGGTCTCAGGTGCTCTTTCATCTAACAGAATGCTCATGATAGCAGGCTTAAGATGTGTCTTCAGATCTCAGTTGCAAGAAAGGGAGTGAACTATCAGCTTTCTATTATCAGCCTTGGTGAGGACTTCCTCAACTTCTGTCTAGCCCACCATCTTTCCTGGAAGTCTTCAGCCAATAGCTGAACATCACTCCCAGGTAAACTAGCCTTTTCCTAACTGGCCACCTTCACATTCACTGACCAACATGATCAGACTGTGTCTGAAAGTGAGTCTGTTCCTGCCCAATCTCATTTCTTTTTTCATGTACCTCACTGCCTTGCAGTAGTGAGAAATTTCCTGCTTAACAAGACCAGAGACAATCTCAAGGTCTGCCTCCACTAGGATTCACATATCAGCATAGAACAGGATCACTTTTCTACACCCACTGTGAAACTCATGTTAACCCAACATGTCAAGTGTTGTTGAGCCATCTATAGATGTAGACCCAGGATATTTGCTGGTGTAGAATGAGGCTATTTGAAGGACTCAGTGTGTGTCATACACATTGTAGGTGCTAATTTTGTGCATCTGTATAGTAATTTACAGAGTACATATCCCTCTCACAAATAAGGCACATGAGAAGTAAAGAGCCTACGTTACTCTGCCCAATTCAACCCAGAAAGTAACAAGGTTCCACATGAAACAGAAATCAGTCTCACTTTAAATACTGGAGCCTGATTATTACTCATGAGTTCTCCCAGAGTTGGGTAATGTCATTTGTTAGGGATAATGTGAGACTTGCAAGACACTCTTTGCCCTGCAATAATTCCCATGTTCTAAATAAGCATGTTTCTGTAAAGCAGGAATTAAAGCATTCTTTCTGGTGGAGAGGACCCAGAGAGCTATAGAAAACTCCTGTGTTAAAGAGAATACCCATTAGTAGATCCCTATTTCCACTGGAATTGGCCAAACTATGTCACAGATTTTTTTAACTGAATGATAAATTAAATCACCTGAGGGAGCCTGAAGCTCAAAGACTATCACAGATCATGGAGCTAAACCTGACAGCTTCCTTCTGAATCAATAGGGAGGATGGGGAATGGATGATAAATCACTCTTCAGCTCATCCTCACTTCCTACTCCCCATTTCCCTGTAAACCAGAGAACTTTGTTTTGTCCAGATAAACAAACCACCAAATAAAACTCTCTATCCCAGACAGCAGGAAAGGCTCAATCTGTAACTTTCTTCTGTGGTGGAATCTCTTTACCTTTCTGATGAGTCACTTTCAAGATCAACTTCAATCTTCCCTTAAAAGACAAATTCATGCAACCTTCTACCCTTCATCAATTTTTCTTTTTACTGAATCTAAAACAGCTTACAATTTAATAACTGTTTTGAGATTAGATTCTTTCTATTGCTTTGTCCAATATACTTATTTTCTATCTATAACTATTATAAACTGTCCATAGATGTCATGGAAGATGAACTGTTAGGCAAAGGTTCCCATCTTTGACCTTGAAATCTAGTTGAAGCAACAGTCAAATAACCTAGGAAAGTATGATGTAAGAGAGCTTGGATTTAGATTCAGCTTCCTCAGGTACTAGAATAAATATGTCTTATCTGTGTAAGATTTTCTGACTTATAAAAGGTACAGTATAATAAAGCAGAGAGAACTACCAGGGTCAAAGGAAAAGTCATGTACCCTAATTGTTTTACACTGTAAACTTCTATACAGCTCCTTCTGAGAAGTCTCCTTTCTATTATGTCTGTGATATAATTGAGACTTAAATAATGTGCTGTTGATGGTTTGTGGAAATAATATTTCCAGACGCCTAAGATTAGGGTTTTTGGAGATAAGAAATGTAGGCAATAGTGGCCGGGAATTTGGCATAGTGGTAGAGTGCTTGCCTAGCATGCACGACGACCTGGGTTTGACTCCTTGGTAACACCACACACACAGGAAAAAGCCAGAAGTGGTGCTGAAGCTCAAGTGGTAGAGCTCTAGCCTTGAGAAAGCCCAAGGCCAGTGCTCAGGCTCTGAGCTCATTTACCAGGACTGGCAAAAAGGAAAAAATGTAGGCAATAGATATTAAGGAAGAAGTATAAATAAATGCATGAGAAGATGAAAATGTGTGGTATGGATAAAAAAGTGCAAATGTTCTAATAGGTCTGAAAAAGTGAAGCAGAGATGGTCACTAAGAAATCAGCTTTCAAAGCCTACATAGAGCTGTCTCAAAGAATACTTAGTCCTGTGAAGGTCATGAACTTATATGTAAGGATGTGGCCAGGAGTTTGGCCTACTGCTTGCCTAGGATGCACGAAGACTGTCGGGGTCCTTCGTTCCTGGTCCCCCTCTACTAGTAGGGGGATGGGGAAAAACACACCCCAATCAGGCCAAGGCGCAAGAGAAAGGGGCCCAATGTCCTCCCGCACCCAGCCTTCCTACCCTGGAGCACGAACAGAGACGCCACGCAGCTTCATCAAGGCAGGAAGATCTGTCTCTCTCTCTCTTTATTCCCTAAATCCCTCCTCCTTATATTGGGTGAGGGAGCCAATCAGTATACAAGATGGACAGGACAAAGAGGTCCACGTGTTTTATCCCTACTACAAGCCTCAGCAGAAAGTTATTAGACATGTGTTACTCGGCCCCCAACAAAGACCAGAGTTCAATTCCATAGTGCCACGTACACAGAAAAACTGGAAGTGGTGCTGTGATTCAAGTGGCAGAGCACTAGCCTTGAGGAAAAAGCCTAAGGACAGTGCTCAGGCCCTGAGTTCAAGCCCCAGGACTGACCAAAAAAAAATGTAGGGATGTTCTTGCAATGGACATATGTTTTCTCTTGTGTTTTCTGATATTTTCTATTCAGGTTTTGTTTGCTCACTGTCCTTTCTCATACCATGTTATCAGCTGCCAATTTTAATTATGAGACATCTATTCATCTTAATGGTGGCCTGCAGCTCAAGCTATGACAGGTGATCTGACCAAGGAGTCTACGCTCTGAGCAGAGCTTGGCAGAGACTGATTAGGATTGGCATTGAGTGGTTCAAAGGAAGAATCCTAGAGAGTTCCTCATTCTCAGATCCCGAGAGCTGACTTGATTCAAGTTCTGCCTGAAGTCTGGTTTATTTTGTTTGTTTGGTTGGTTTTCTTTCCTTTTGCTAAGTTGTTATCGTCAATAACTGTCAAAGTCACTATCAAAGACTAGCTACAGTACACCTATGATGCAGTAGTGGAGAACTAATCTGATTTGTGTTCCTAGTATACAGGATAAATTGGCTTTAATAGAAAAATTTGAATGAGAAAGTGTACTGGCAAATATCCATCCCTATCGATTCCCACATAGTCATTCAAATTTAACCTTCCACATCTATGACTCTGTTCTGATTAAAATCCTTCAGAAACCCCCATTCTACAGATAGAAAAACTGGAATTTTCCTATCAAGAATTGCTAATTTCTCAGTCATCTGGCTGTCACAACTTTCATTTCTATAGTCCTTCATGTCTCCTAACTCCAGGCCTATTTAAAAGGATTAACACTGTGCGCTGGACACAACTCTCAAGTTCTAAACCTTATCAGACTTCTGAAGACCTGTCTTCGGATGATTGCATAAGAATGCAGCTCCAGAACCAACAAAATAAAAACTCAGAAGATAAAGCCTATTTTTCCCCTGGAGCAACAACTATAAACATCTCACCTAATAGTGTGCCCCTCCACTCTTTCTGAGTGAGATATACATATTTATTAGCAGGCAAGTCACCCTTGGAGGAAAAGTGACATTATCATGTTAATGTCTCCGAAGGTAAAACAGTTGACTTTGTTCTCTTCTGAAGGCATTGCCCTTTTGATTTTAATGGCAGGATTTCTTAAGGTCCCCCTAAGATTACCCCCTGTAAATCATATTAACAATGAAGGTTAGGGGTTGCATTGTCTAGAATGGCTCCCTGAATGCCTGCCATGTCAGCTTTGAATGTCTTGCCAGAAGGAAGCCACCTGGTTAGCCGTGTGCATAGCAAAGCTCAGGGGAAGCATGAGCAAGAGGTGATGACTAACTGGTGTTAATTAATGGCATTTATTGAGTACCAACTGTCTGTAGAGATGCTCAGATTGCCAATAACTAGAGGGAAAATTGTGGAAACCTATGAATTAATTGAAGGTTTTCAACACACACCTATAAGCCAAGAGTGAAGAGAGAAACTTAGTCTCTTTTTAGTAGTTACAATTGACAGCTAAAGCAAAACATTGTAGGACTGCCACACCACACACACACACACACACACACACACACACACACACACACACACACACACATCCTTCTTTCTGGTCTCCTAAAAGGAGCTTTCTAGGTAGCACACCATGCTTTGTCTCTTAGCAATTGCCAACCTCATCTTGCACTCTAATATTTATTTGCCTGTGTTCACCTCTGAGCCTAAAGTTCTTATTTGATTTACAGCTGTCATTCAGGTCTTTTGTCTTTGAACCCTCACCTACAGGCACAGAGCAAAAACTCAACCATGACACAGTGAATAACAAAGCACCTGTTGTTCATTGCACCAAGTTTGTTTATTGGAAAGGTGGAGAAATGTAACTATGGCCTAGAATGTTAAGAGTGGGTCACTTTAGGATATTAACATTTTTTAATTTTAATATTTAAACTCATGTCAGCACTCTGAAATTTCATTTCATATAGTCAAAGAAGCATTCTTTTCCCCCACTTTGGTCCATTAATACATTTTCATCAAATTTGCTTATCAAACTAATGTAATTATTGAAATTAAGCCTCCTGCATACCATCCTTTCAACATGTAAAATCCCTATTTGAAGTGCTAAAAATAAGTTTGAGAGACTGCAAATTTAATAATAAAAAAAGAATGAGAAAACCTAAAAAGAAAGCCTCTAGAAAATATGCAGATCTAAGGAATGAGGTTCAAAGGCAGCCCTCACATGCCATGAGACTCTTACTCCAGTTAATCACTAGAAAACTGGAAGTGGTGCTGTAGCTCAAGGGGTAGAGTGGTAGCCTTGAGCTGAAGAACTCAGGGACAATGCCCAGGCCCAGAGTTCAAGCCCCACCACAGACAAAAAAAGCAAAAAACAGTTGATTTGGTCTGTTGAGGTCTTCTGCTGCTGTCTTTATTCTAATCCCTCATGACTCAGTTTCCTAACAAATAGAAATATGAATGTTATACATTGTATATTCTCAGATCCCAGTCCCCCAAGCTTCTTGCACTTCTGTGTTCACTTATCCTGTCACTAAATTTCTGATATTGCACCATATAAAAGAGGAAAGGAGGCCCTGCCTCGAGGTTCAGCTACGAGGCAATTTGTCAACTGAGTCCCAGGAAGAAGCAGTACTGTAGTTGTATAACACACGACTCCCCAACACACTTAGGCTAAAAGAGATGAGGAAACATTGCCTTCTAAGGCCACAGAGAAGGAATGGCCTTCTAGAAATGGAAACCTTCATCACTGCCTGTTATGGGTGTGTTGGGAGGGTAAAATAATGATATATTCAGATTCATTTACTCCACACTTCTCTTTATTTATTTATTTATTTATTTATTCATTTATTTTGCTGTGACTTGTCTGAGTTCTGCCTACCTGGCTGGAATCCAGGCAGCAAGGTACACCTCTAAATTCTCAACCCAAGTCACACAAGTTAGACTCCTTAAGTTAGCTTAGGGTAAATGGAGTAGCAGATTGGATCTGCAGAACTGAGGGAATATTCTCAGCACTGTCCTTCCCCTTTCCCTCAAAAAAGTACCTCATGAGGCCTACAAAATGAGCACTAGGAAAAAGAAGACTTCAGAGTGAGCAAGCCTGTGTTTAATTCCTATCTGTCCCTGTCTACCAGGGTATTGTTCAGTTAAGTATCATTTCTAGCTTTTGAACATCCCTGTCTGAAAACAAGGAAAGGGGGGCAGATGGGTTGTATTGTTTCCAAGTATTTCTTGCTCTTGCTCCATTTCCTGGAGAATTGTCTAGTTCCAGCCCCAGCCAATAACCTCTGTGAAAAGAGACCACTTGGCACGTGTGCTGCTGTTGAAGCCAGGCATTGCACATTTGTGGGCCCCATACAAGGCGAGGTAGGAACTGTGTCTGAGCAATCCTTTCAAAGACATTGCCTGCTTCTGGTTGTCCTCTTATCCTTTCCTTCTGTCAGGAGAACAGCAGGGACCCGCCTCATCACAGAACCCCAAAGATGCAGGGGGTGGGTACTAAAGGCAACGCGGGAGTCCAAATTGGATCTGGCTCCTATGAAGAGCATTCTTGAGATAATTGGCTAAACTGGCATGGGTTCTCATCATAAAGTATAATGAGTCATTGTAGACTTTTTTTCTTTTTGGAATTTATGGTGGTTGTGACTAGATAGGAGGATGTCTTTACAAAGTACATCTGAAATATTCAAGAGGCATGGGGGCATCATATGAAAAAGGTTTCAGGAGCCAAAAAAAATTGTATTTAACCTGTATCTTTTCTAGAAGTTTGATCAATTTCATAGTGCCAAATGGAAGATTTGTTTTGTTACATGGATAACCAGGGAAGAAGTTTCTAAACGAATTGCATGGATGAAATAGAGCAAATCATAACTAGCTAAAAATGAGAGGCAAGTATTATTTCCCAATTTAATTGGCTCTCAAAATTTTGCACATCAAGTAATTCTAGGCAAATCAACAAATGATTATGAAAATGTTAAAAGTTGTAGAATTTCAAATCACCAAGGAGTATATCTCAGATGGAATAAAATGACTATTTACACAAATAAGTTGATCAAGAATATTGAGAAGTTAGTGAGAGAATTCTACTCAATTTTGATTAGCATCTATTAGTGGTAGAAAGTCAGGGGAGTTATTGGAACATTTCAGTATATGTATATACATACACATACATATACTGATGTACCTGTACTTCTGCAATTATTTGTTTATGTGGTGGAGGTGGCATTATATGGGTAGCTCTGGAACTTAAACTCAGGACCTGAATACTATTCCTTAGTTGCTGTTGCTATTGTTGTTTTCGGAGGATGGGGAGTTGCTCAAGGCTGATGTTCTATCACTTGAATCACAGATCCACTTCTGGCAGTTTGGTGATTAACTGGATATAAAAGTCCCACAGGATTCCCTGCCTGAGCTAATTTGAACCCCAATTCTCAGATCTCACCCTTCTCAGTAGCTTGGATTACAGGTGGGACCTACCAGTGCCTGGTTTCATGCAACTCTTAGGATGAATTATGGGTAGTGTCTATGAGTATGAGCATATTTCCCCCCTTATCCTCTCAATGCCTCTCATGTTTAGACATAAATAGTTTCAATACAAGAGTTCTGAACACTGCCATATACTAGTTGTGGTTACCAAATCTGCAGTATTCTAAGACATAACACCGTATTTGAAGTATTTGGTACCTTTGGCTTAAAACTATACAGAATATAGGGAGCTAGCAACAATTGTGTGCCAAGTAAAATAGTGTACATAAACTGATATTTTCATGAACAGAATACTAAATAAACCTTAAGTATTTGGGTGTGTTTGTGAAAACATCACCAATCAGTATCTAGAAAAATAATTCAGTTCCATAAAATTCATCTACTTACACAGTTCTTTGTAGTTTGTCTTTAAAAATAAGCAAAACTGGACAGGACGGAAGATGGCACCGAGACAATAGGGACGCTGCCTAGCTCTCTCCCACAAAAAGAGAGAACCAGGGAGTCCCACGAGCCAGCTACCTTAAGAAATCCACAACAACAAACTCAAAAAGCAATGGAGAAGGACTCAAACTGGAAAAGAAATCCAGATAAAGCTCACATCCAACTTTCTCAAAGAATTCCAAACGGGAGGACCCCTCCCCAACCCCTCACCGTTGGGCCAGGCAGCCCCGACCTGCAGAAACCAGCATAGGACCGGGCCAGTGGCAGAAGCCAGATGCAGAAACCAGCGCAGACCAGAACAGCAAGCAGCGGAACCCAGACATGGAACACAGGCAGAGGCGGAGATCTGAGGGAAATGAACAACTCTCCAACACCGTGGAGCACCCACAGCAAAAGCAGAGGAGTGAGTAGCCCAGCGGGACCCCAAACCCATTGGGAAAGCTGAGCTGGTGCCAAGCTATAGCAGTTAACTCAGATCCCTCCACTCTGCCCGAGAAAGACTGGCAGGAGCTGGGGGCAAGGAATTTAGAATCCTGTCCCTTCCCCAAATAGCCCCTCCTCCAGGCCATTGACTGGAGACAGACAGGCGGTCGGACGCTAAGACCCAGCACCCCACCAAGGGAGGCGGAGGTGTCCCAGCCCCCACTCTCCCAACAGCCTCCTCCCCCAGGCCTCAGACTGGAGGACTGGAGACTGACAGGCGGGCAGGCGCTAAAACCCAGCACCCCACCAAAGGGGGCGGAGGTGTCCCTGCTACCACCCACCCAACAGGTTCCTCTCCCAGGCCTTTGACCGGACACGGACAGGTGGGCAGGCGCTAAGACCCAGCACCCCACCAAAGGGGGTAGAGGTGTCCCAGCTCACCCACCCAACAGGTTCCTCTCCCAGGTCACTGGGTCTGGAGAGTGGGGGGCCCTGAGATCCTGCCTTCCAACAGCGGGTGGGGTCTGTGGGAGTCTGGGAACCAGCATCTGTCCCACTCAAATCTTGAACCGGGCACCTCCAGCTGGGAATCTTGAGCAAGACAACACCAAGGGGCCCCCCACAATCACAGACTCTTGGCCAAAGTGATGGAAACTCCGCAGGGAACTGAAGGGCAGAGCAGTAGCCACGCTCACTGCGGCGCCCGACACCCCTGACCGGCAGGGAAGAACGGACACCACCCGAGGATCCTTCTTGTATCACGCTTTATTGAAGAGCCACTTGATTGAAGGGAGAGCTGAAGCAGAGGGGCCCTGGGCCGGGAAATGCAACTGCTTATATAAGCCCAAGGAACAAGGGGCTCTCTACTATTGGCTGCTCTGTTGCTAAGGCCGTTTTGAGACTCGGGATTGGTCACGCCCTTTTTCGTCATGCGCAGACTGAAGAGCAACTTGATACTTAGTAACGAGTAAAGGCCTCGCACTCACATACCAAATAAGTTACAAAGAGCGAGGCAGGAAACAGGTGCCATCCGGCTCCCCACAGCTCACCTTCTGAGAACCAGAAAGACACGGCTCCGCCCTTGGAGCCCATGTCCTCAGCTGGGCCCTGCCCCTGGGAACAGAGAGGACACCAGCTGGCCTACCTGAGAGCCCCTGAAAACACCCAAACTCCAGACCCTTGGCCGGGGGCCAACCCCTGGAAACAGCGCAGGAAAACCAACCATCTGCCCAGCAGGCTGAGACTGAAGTGCACAGACCCATCCCACAGCCCACTGTGAGGCCACTGGTGGGGCTGAGAGCTAGTCGTGCAGTGGGACACAGCCTCTAGGAACCTGCAGAACACTTGCAAAAACTGCAAACTGACCTAGTCAGCAGCGGAATCAATTTGGCTGAGAACCACAGGCCCCAATCCAAGTAAAGACCACTACCTACCGACCACAGAGCGAACTACAACAAGAGTTCTCATTGCCTAGAAGAGCACAAAGACGAATTACGACATACATAAATAATCAAAGTCCCACACAAAGCCCAAAGGGAAACAAGAGCGAAGGGATGAGAGAGATGTCACCATCCCAAGAAATGACACCTGAAGAGACACGAAATATGACTCAAACCAAGGAGCTAATTTTGGAAATGAAGGCTGAATTCCAAAAACAAAAGCAAGAAATTTCCAAGGAATGCTTTGAATTCAAAAGAGAAGTGGAAAAAAGTTCAATACCCTCTCAGCAGACATGATCAGCTCAGTGTCCACACTTCAAGCAAAAATGGAGGCATTAAGCAGCAGATTGATGGAGATGGAGAATAGAACATCAGGAACGGAAGATAAAACACAAGAGCTGGAACAGAGAATCACCACCTTGGAAAAATCAGTCAGAATCCACCAGAGAGAACTCCAGCACATGGCAGATGCAGCAAAGAAGTCTAATCATCATATAATAGGGATTGATGAGAGAGCCGAATTTCAGGACAAAGGAATGCAACCCCTATTCACCAAAATCATAGCAGAGAACTTCCCCAACCTCAAAGGGGAAAATACTCACATTATTGAAGGTTTCAGGACTCCAAACAGGCAAGATCCTAGAAGGAACTCATCTAGACATATCATAGTAAAGACACTAGACTCAAACACCGAGGAATTGATCTTAAATGCTGCAAAAACAAAGAAAGAGCTATACTATAATGGGAAAAAAATTCAAATCACAGCAGATCTTTCCACGCAAACTCTAAATGCAAGAAAAGCTTGGGAAAACATCATTGATTTCCTGAAGACCAACAACTGCCAACCCAGACTGATATATCCAGCAAAACTAGCATTTACATTTGAGGGAGAAACAAGAATATTTCACTCCAAAGAGAAGCTTTATCAATATGTGCACACTAAACCAGCGTTACAAAGAATACTAATTAATCGAGAACAAATTGTAGAACATCAAGAACCCCCATCAAGAAACGAATATCTATAATTCACTAAACACAAAAGGGGAAAAAAGAGAGAGAAGGAAACTTAGAAGTAAAAATAAATAATGACAATGGACACTGACCACTTCTCTACAATTTCCCTAAATGTGAATGGGCTGAACAATCCAATCAAAAGACACAGAATGGCAGACTGGATTAAGAAACACCAACCATCCATATGTTGCCTCCAAGAGACTCACCTCACTGCCAAAGACAGAAACAAATTCCAAGTGAAAGGATGGAAACGAATTTTCCACTCCAATGCACCAAGCAAAAAAGCAGGAGTAGCAATCTTAATCTCTGACAAAATTAACTTCTCAGTAAAATCAGCACATAAAGATAGAGACAGCCATTACATATTAGTAAAGGGTACAATCCATGCCCATAATATTACAGTTATAAACATTTACTCCCCCAACACGGGAGCACCCAAATTCATCAAACAAACTCTCTTAGAATTACAGAACAAGATAGACTGAAACACAATCATCATGGGAGACCTCAATACACCACTCTCAACAAATGACAGGTCAACTCAACAAAAGTTAAGCAAAGATACTATCGACTTAAATGGCACCATAGCCCAGTTGGGCTTAACAGATATACACAGTTTTCCAACGAACGGCAAAACTTTTTACATTTTTCTCAGCAGCACATGGAACACACTCCAAAATAGATCATATAATAGTTCATACAGAAAACTTAAGCAGATACAAGAGGACTGATATAATCCCATGCATTCTATCAGACCACAGTGGAGTCAGACTAATTCTGAACAATGCAGTCAAAGTCAAAAAACATTCAATCACATGGAAACTGAACAACACACTTCTGAATAACTCCTGGGTAATAGATCAGATCAGAAATGAAATTAAATCAGAAATGAAATTAAAAACTTCCTTGAATGTAATGACAATCAAGAAGCATCACAAAGGAACTTATGGGACACAGCAAAGGCAGTTCTAAGAGGCAAACTTATCGCACTAGGAGCCCATATTAAAAAGACAGAAGAACAGCATGTAAATAACCTAAAAAAAACCTGAAACACCTAGAGGAGCAAGAAAAAGTTAATTCTAAAACAACTAGAAGGACAGAAATAAAAAAATAAAATCAGAAATATCAGAGATTGAAATAAGATCTACTATACAAAAAATTGATAAATCAAAAAAGTTGGTTCTTTGAAAGAGTCAACAAAATAGAGAGGCCCCTGGCATGATTAATCAAAAAAAGGAAAGGGGAGAGACTCAAATAAACAAGATTAGAGACCCCACGGGAACAATTACAACTGATTCCCAAGAAATTCAGTCCACAATGAATAGGTACTACCAGGACCTATATTCAAAGAAACAAGAAAATCTAGTAGAAATGGATGATTTCTTAAATAAATATAGGCTACCCACACTGAACAACGATGAGGTAAGCAAATTGAACAAACCAGTCTCTAACAACGAAATTGTAGAAGCAGTCAGGGAAATGCCAACCAAAAAGAGCCCAGGTCCAGATGGATTCACTGCGGAATTCTACAAGACATTGAAAGATGAAATAACACCTATACTCTTGAAACTCTTCTGAGAAATAGAAACAGAAGGAGCAATACCAAACTCATTTTATGAAGCTAATATTACTGTCATCCCCAAACCAGGGAAAGACCCAACAAAAAAAGAAAACTACAGACCTATCTCTCTAATGAACACAGACGCAAAACTCCTCAATAAAATATTAGCCAACAGAATCCAGAAACACAAATTTAAAAAATCATACAATATGATCAAGTGGGCTTCATCCCACAGATGCAAGGCTGGTTTAACATTCGCAAATCAATCAATGTAATACATCACATCAATAGAGCTAAGGATAAGAATCATATGATAATTTCTCTGGACGCAGAGAAGGCATTTGACAAAATACAACATCCATTCATTTGAAAGAACTAGAAAAAGGCCGGGAGTTTGGCCTAGTGGTTAAAGTGCTTGCCTAGCATGCATGAAGACCCGGGTTCGATTCCTCGGTACCACATACATAGAAAAAAAGCCGGAAGTGGTGCTGAGGCTCAAGTGGTAAAGCCCTAGCCTTGAGAAAGTCCAAGGACAGTGCTCAGGCCCTGAGCTCAAGCCCAGGACTGGCAAAAAAAAAGAACTAGAAAAAATAGGAATAAGAGATACATTCCTCAAAATAATGAAAGCCATATATGAAAAACCTATAGCCAGTATTATACTAAATGGTGAAAGACTGGAACCATTCACCTTAAAATCAGGAACTAGAGAGGGATGCCCACTCTCTCCACTTCTCTTCAATATATGCTGGAACACTTAGCCAGAGCAATAAGGCAAGAAAAGGACATCAAAGGGAACTGCATAGGGAAAGAAGAAATTAAACTATCCCTGTTCGCAGATGACATGATCCTCTACTTGAGTGACCCAACAAACTCCACTCCCAAACTTCTAGAATTAATAAACCACTTTAGCAAAGTGGCAGGATACAAAATTAACCTTCAGAAGTCAGTAGCCTTCTTGTACACCAACAATACACAAACAGAAGGACAAATCAAGAAAATGATCCCATTCGCAATAGCCCCCAAGAGAATAAAATACTTAGGAATATTATTCAATGAAAACTATAAAAGCCTAACAAAAGAAATTAAAGAGGACACTAGGTAATGGAAAGACATCCCATGCTCATGGCTAGGGAGAACCAACATAGTGAAAATGGCTATACTGCCAAAACTGATATACAAATTCAATGCAATCCCCATCAAAATCCCAAAGACATTCTTTACGGAAATAGAAGATATAATCCAAAGATTCATATGGAACAAGAAAAGACCTAGAATAGCCAAAACAATTCTAGGCAAAAAGAGCAATGCTGGTGGTATTACAATACCAGACTTCAAACTCTACTACTGAGCCATAATAACAAAAACTGCTTGGTATTGGCACAAAAACAGACCAGAAGATCGGTGGAACAGAATAGAAGACCCAGAAAAAGAACCACAAACCTATAGGCAACTTGTATTTGACAAAGGAACCAAAGATATACAGTGGAACAAACACAGTCAATTCAATTATTAGTGCTGGCAAAACTGGGCAGCCACATGCAGAAAACTAAAAATTGACCCTAGCCTTTCGCCATGCACAAGCATTAACTCAAAGTGGATCAAAGACCTCAATGTCAGACCGAAAACCGTGAAACTGCTACATGATAAAGTAGGAAAGACACTGGAACTCATAGGCATAGGCAAAAGATTCCTGAACAGAATTCCAGGGTCACAACAGATTGGAGAGAGACTCGATAAATGGGACTACCTAAAAATAAAAAGTTTCTGTACAGATAAAAACATAGTTGCAAAAGTAGAGAGACAGCCAACCAACTGGGAAAAGATATTCACCAACAATACATCTGACAAATTCTTAATATCCAGTATCTACAGGAAACTCAAGAAACTAATCCCCCCCAAACCCAATAAACCATTCACTAAATGGGCAAGGGAACTAAAGAGAGACTTATCAGAAGAAGAGATTAAAATGGCAAAAAAGCATTTGAGAAAATGTTCATCATCTATGGTCATAAAGGAAATACAAATAAAAACAACCCTAAGATACCACCTTACCCCAACAAGAATGGCCAAGAGTTTGAACTCAGACAATGACAGTTGCTGGCGGGGTTGTGGAGAAAAAGGAACCCTACTACACTGCTGGTGGGAATGTAGACTAGTTCAGCCACTCTGGAAAGCAGTGTGGAGGTTTCTTAAAGAACTGAAAATAGACCTTCCCTAAGATCCCGCCATACCACTTCTGGGCATCTACCCTGAACATAATAACCCAAGATATGATAAGGACACCTGCTCAGCTATGTTCATCTCTGCATTATTCACAATAGCCAGGCGATGGAAACAATCCAGATGCCCCACTGCAGATGAATGGATACAGAAAATGTGGTATATATGCACAATGGAATTCTACATAGCCAACAGACAAGATAAAATAATGGCATTCGCAGGAAAGTGGATGAATCTAGAGCGAATCATGTTGAGTGTGACAAGTCAAGACCTAAGGAACAAAAGGTGCATGGTATCCTTAATATGTGGCTATTAAATCCAAAGAGTACAAGAGCGAGGACTCAATATCTGTATACCCAATGCTATGGACATGGTAATGGAAATATAAACATAACTATATAGACAAAAAATCCTATGACTCTATAGGCATAATATTTTATTTCATAAATTGATATGTTTCTATGACATACAAACCATTAGCCTAATTTTGATTAAGTCCTAAATACTAAGTCCCAGTGATTGTAAATAGAGATTCCCTCCTTGAACACTTGTTTGTTAAACTTGTCATTTAAAATATGATGTAAAAATCAACATTAATAAATTCTTTAAAAAAATAAGCAAAACTTTTCCAGTGTCATAAATTTGTGGTTCTCACTGCTTGTGAAGAATGGAAAGTCAAGAAGATATTACAAGTCGAACATTCTCATTGCTTGGATGATAAAATTAGCTTATATTTACTCAGTCATTCACTGACTAATATTTCATGTGAAAGGCCAGAGAGTAAATATTTCCAGTTGATTGAGCTATATGGTTTCTTCTTTTCTTTTTTTTAAAGTCAGTCTATCAGTGCAACTAGAAAGCAATCATAAACAAATGTGTGCCAATGTGCTCAAAAAAAAATATCCTTTAGGTCCGCTGTAATCCTAACAATTCAGTAAGCATAGAACAGGAGGATTTCAGTGTGAGTCCAGCCCTGGTCAAAATGTCAGGGAATCAACACCTCAATTAATAAGTCATACCTGGAGATGGTTGCAATCATTCTTACATGGAAAATATTGGTATGAGGACTGAAATCTAGGCCAGCACTGGAAAAATAAACTGGAGGCCCCATTTGAAAAGTAACTAAAGTATAAAGGACTGAGTGTATAACTCAAGTTATACACTCAAGTATACACTAGAGTTCCTGCTAGAAAGTTCAAACCCAGGACCAAAAGAAAAGAAAAAAGAAAAAAAAATCCTGGAAGTTTATTTACAAAAATACACCACTAGCAAACCACATTTATAGATTAGAAGATAGAGCGATGGCTTCGGAGAAAACAAATATGGGTTTTAAGTTCTGGTTCAGATGCTTAACAGAATAGCCACGAATGTCACTTATCGTCTTTGACCATAGCTCTAACTCAGTTGATTAAAACACTATGACCTTGCGAAGTATAGCCACTCCATGAAGGATAATTCCCCTCCTATTTACCAATTAACCAAGGAAAGACAGAAATTAAATGACTGAATTGGGCTTACATATTTTGAGCTATTTTCTAAGTAGGTCAAAAGGTCTCTAGGGAAGAATTGGGAAATATATTATCTAAATAAATTTTATCGAAAACATACCACATAAAAACGCCAAGGTCTTAATTTTTCTTAATGAACAACTTAATCTACTGAGCAGTGTTTAGTGAATTTACAAGCACAGACTGCACTATTATTGCCAGCGGGGTACTCTCTAATTGAGGGTCTATCATCAACAACAGAAATTGCAGCTCCATCTCTTTCAGCCCCTGTGGAACAAGAAAGGGGTTGTTGAAGATCTGTAGTAGGAAGAAGACAATGTGTATTAGGAAAGAGAGAGAGAGAGAGAGAGAGAGAGAGAGAGAGAGAGAGAGAGAGAGAGAGAGAGAGAGAGAGAGAGAGAGAGAGAGAGAGAGAGAATTGAAAGATTGAGCTACAAAGGAGATTCTAGCATGAGTTCTCAGAAAGATGTTATTAGCTAAGCTTTCCAAAGGTTTGCTGTGATTTACTCAAAAATTCCCCATCTCTGTCTTCTCTGTGCCAATAGTAGTCATAAGATTCCTGCCAATTCCAAAGAAAGAAAATTGGATCAAGTCTCACTCTCATTTTTGTATGTTCTCTAGTATATAACAGGGCAGGGAAAGACGGCAGATCAGAACAGCCTTTGGTTTTTCTGTCTCTCTCTGAACAGAAGGATGCTGTGAGCGCTCATTTCAGTGATAGTTCTCATGTCAACTTTAGGCAAAAGCTGTTCAGGAAGTGCTTGGTAAATATTTGTTAAATGAAGAAGGAAGGAAACACAGACTAACAATGCAGTCTCTTCTTGTCTCACTTGATTCCTCCGTAATGAACAGTTTGGCTCCAAATTCAATGTCATTCTTCTTTGCTTGATTTAGAAAAAGGCTTCAGATGATATTCAATAGGATGCTGAGGTCAAATTAGTCTATGTCAAGAGCTGTCACAGAGTCCGACATTTGCATATATTCAATGCGTAAAAGCTTGCATTTGCGGTTCAGATTCAAGCTGGTAGCTTGAATTATTTTTTCAGTTTTGCTTTCTTTTTTGGTGGCATTAGGATTTGAATTCAGGGCCTCTCCCTTTTGAGGCAGGTACTCAACCACTTTAGTCATTCTGCTGGTCTTGTTTTGCTAGCTATTTTTAATATTTGGATTCCATATACGTATGAACAAACCTGGATTTCAATCTTCCTAATTTACATTTGCCATGTAGCTTAGATGGCCGGAGTATACCACTGCTCTCACTCACTGACTGAGATGGAGTCTCTCCAACTTTTTTGCCCAAGCTGGCTTTTAGACATATCCACCCTTATCTATACCTCCTAAGTGGTTAAAATTACTGACCTGAGCCACTGTGCTCAGCTTAAGTCCATTTCCTATTAAAACATTTGCCTGCACATACATTTGCTTTTGAAATCTCCCCAAATCATTTATAACACTATAAAGCAATCCACCTTTAAATAATAGTGAACTGGTGGTGTTTTAGTTTGAATTGAAATTGAAAGAACTATTTTTCCCACACATTTTAGACTAGCACTAAATTAACTTCACTTCACCTGAAATTACATCAGAAAACCAATTCATGCCTTGAAAATGCATTGCTTTCTTCGTCAGCAAACCCTAAACCATACTGCTTAACTCATGTCAGAATTGCATGCTCATCAAACATAGAAGCCACATGTTGTCAATAGAAATCCTTACAACTACTCTCTTGTGAATTTATGGCAGAGAGCCTGGCCAAGAGTATATAGTTTTTAACCCCACATTTCTGATGTTCAAAACTTTATCAGGAACAACCTGCTTGCCTGTAAGGTAGGAAATAGCAAAAAGTACTCAGATAATTAGGTTCTTTCATTTTGATTACAAGAGGGATTAAAATGTGTGTGTGTGTGTGTGTGTGTGTGTGTGTGTGTGTGTGTGTGTGTGTGTAAATCACCTAGAAAAGTACCAGGTAAGCATGGCACCAGTGTTTTACGTCTGTCTTCCTGAAATCTGACAATTTGGGTTCAAAGCCAGCCCAGATCAAAGAGATACATCTCCAAGTAAGCAGCAAAAAGGCAGAAATAGAGATATGGCTCACGTGTGTCCAGAACCAACCTCTATCAAAAAAGCAAAGCAAGATCCCAAGTTAGGGTGTTGAAGCTGACACACACACATTCCAGTCAGACTGTATTGCCCATGTTTATATTAACTGCTGTGATGGTAATTATTATCCTTTGGATAACTGTGAGGAAGCATTCAATACCTTCAAGTTATGAGGTAATACGTCACCAGCATATTGACTGTCACCCAATCTTTGGACCCAAAGATTTCACCCCAAAAGACTTCATTTAATTGATCCTCACCCTTCTTTCCCCTTTTCCACCAGATTTTCAAGGTTGCACAGTAAATAAGTGAAAGAAACCAGAAAAAAAAAACACAAGGGGCCAGGAATTTGGCCTAGTGGTAGAGTGCTTGCCTAGCAAGCAGGAAGACCCAGGTTCGATTCCTTGGTGCCACATGCATAGAAAAAAACAGAAGTGGTGCTGAGGCTCAAGTGGTAGAGCTCTAGCCTTGAGAAAGCCCAAGGACAGTGCTCAGGCCCTGAGCCCAAGACCAGAACTGGAAAAACAAAAACAAAACAAAACAAAAAGCACAAGTGACTTGCCTTCAAATTTAAATGATGAATCCACCTTACTATAGGTATGGCAACACACATATACATAAAAAGGTAGAGGACAGGTAGAAGATAAATTGACACCCTAATTTGCAATGAGATAATTCACAGTGGGCTGTCCTTTTTTTGGGGGGGAGTTGGTGTTTGCTGGATGTGCTTGTGTTCTTCCTACCTCTCCTGTACAGGTGTCACAGAGTCCACACAGTCTAATTGTTTATTGATGGATTGCTATGTCAGATGTCAGCAGGTGACAAAATGTATTTATTTTTATTTTGTAGGACACAGGTCTTAAAATCAGGGCCTGGGAGTTGTCCCTAAGCTCTATGACTCAAGGCTAGTGCTCTATCACTTTGAGCCACAGTGCCACTTACAGTTTTTGAGTAGTCAATTGGAGATTAATATCTCATGGGACTTTTCTGCCTGGGCTGGCTTTGAATCTTGGATATTAACTTCTTTAGTAGCTAGGATTATAGGCAGGTGCCACTTGTTGCCTGGCAAAATTTATCTTAATATGAATCAGAGTGTGGTGGCATTCCCATCTTCAAAGGATTTGTGGCACCTTAGTTCCACAGCAGCTACTATTTTTCTTGTGAGATGTGGTCTTGCTGTGTAATTTGGGCTTGCCTGGAACTCAATATTTTTCAGTTTCACCTTCCTGAATGCTGGAACTACAGGCAGGCACCACTACACCACTACACCTAATTTGATGCCAGACTCATTGAGATCTATTCTGGTGCTCATTTACTAATTGGCTATTTTAAATATACTATGTTGCACTATGTTTAATTATACTATCTTTAGAAATATTTAAATACATAATAAGGAAAACATACAGGTTATATGTTTACTTAGGAAGGTTCTGTGAGTGCTCTTTGTCTTTGCATTAATTTTGATTAACTGAATAAATATCATGAATGATCTTTGCAGATTATCATAAGCAATCTTCTCTGATAGGAACTGGTAATTTACCATGATATTTAAATGTTGTCTTCACTGTTTGAAACCAGTTATCACCTGACTGTTAATCACTTGACTGTGGGTCAGCAAAGGATCCCAGGCTCTGAGGTCACTTCCTCATCCGCTGAGGTCATTTCCTGAACTGCCCTGGTCTCACCTCCCTCAGACAATGAGAGGTTCCCCAGGCTCTGAAATCACTTGCACAGCCACTGCTGTCCCACCTCCTGCCTTTCCCTATGTAATGCAGCTCAACACAAGTTCCTTCCTCTTTTTTCTTTTTATGTTTTCCTTCCCCTCTGTCTCTGTGCACCTCCATCTTGTGCAGGTACACCATTTGCTCTTTCCACAATAAAGTCTTTTCTGCCTGAACCATGTGGCAGGTTTCCTTTCCTTTGTGGCCAACCTTACAAACACCATGATCAAAGAAATGCAAGTGCTAGTAAATTTGTATTCATCACACCTTAATAATATTTGTATATTCTTTTCTATGGATCGCTTTATGTTCCCACTGTAATTGATCATCCTGATAAGATATATAGCATTAATTTTATATTAGCACCATTACATATTTGGTCTTTCTGCTTTATTGATAGTTTCCTTAGGCAAGATTGCTACATGGTCCTGAAAGACCCAATTGAACTGGGCTGGCAGGGGGTTTGCAATTGTATCCTCTTTCCCATGACTCCTGAATTCAATTCTATAAAGCTCGAAGAAAAGCATTAAACTCTCAAAGATCTAAATAATTAATAATACAGAGATCTAATTTCCCTGATACCTTAAATATGTATATTATCTTTGAGGGAGAAAAGGGGGGAAAATCCTTTTCATAAGCAGTTCCAAAGGAGACAAATCTGAATTGCATTTGTTAAGCAACCCACTAAATCCCAGCAGGAGGCTTTCTCCTACAGAGTTGCAGAAACATTTGAGAGATATGGCTAAGTATGCTGCAGAATGCACAGGTCTTCAAAGGAAGCCCTGACCTACTTTATTTCTGCCTCATCTTGTATGGTTTCATGCTGCTGTGGCATTCTGAATTAGACAGAACCAGATCTTACAGGATTTGGGGTGGGAAATCTGCTATCCTGACTAACGAATGAGTGCTAAAATGCAGACTTTGGATCTTCCCCTCCACAAATAAGGAGCACTGAGGCAATCACTGCAGTTGGAAGAAGTTATCTTCATCTTCATCATCATCATCATCAATTGAAGGACCTGCCTCTCCCTTCTCAGCCCAATCATTCGGTGTGTCCAAAGGTAGAATATGAAGGATTGAACCCACCCTTTTATCCCAGGAGCATACAGACACCAAGCAAGCCACCAGTGATGTGCCAACTTCTTGATGCAGGCAGGGCAATCTACCTAAGCCTGGCTGTAAACATTCCATGGTGGGGCCCAACCAAAAAGTCCCCACTTCTGTAGATGTAATGACTTTTTCCTTAACTTCTGCCTCCCTCCTTGCTTAGACCCCTTAAAAGCCTACCTTCTCTTTCACTGCTTTGCACAGTCTCCAAGCCTAAGGAATGCTGTGCCCCCTCATTCCTTAGCCTAGCCAGTTGAAGATTGAGTTGGGATTATTTATTTCCTTTCTCCTCTATTTTCCTAATTATTATTGTTGTTGTTATTAGTATTTCATTAGTATTATTATCAATTCAGTGTTGGTTTGCTCCCATGTCCTGTGTACAGTACCTCCACAATAATCTGACTACAACACATAGATCTTGAGGTCCCCAGACAGACAGAATAGAGAGATCCAAGGTTCAAGAGTGATAGCACTTTTCAAAGCAACCTGGTCTTCAAAAATCCATACAAACTTTAAAAAGGGATTACATCGTCTTTCCCCCTTGACTTAGTCCAAACTTTTGTCTTGTGTGCTTTTCTTTTCCTTCCTTTTCTTTCTTTACTTCCTTTTCTTTTTTTTTTGTAGTTTGAATTCAGATGTTCTACCATTTGAGCCATGTTCCTCAGACCCACCCTTCGTCTTATTTGATTTTTATTGTTGTTTAGTTTTGTTTCATGGTTTAGCTTATTTTGGGTGCAGTCTCCCATATTTTTCCCCATGGTTGACTTCAGGCTGTGATCCTCCTCTAGAGCCTCCGATATCTCTAAGATAACAAGTGTGGACCACCATATCCAGTTTGTTGTTTGCGGTAGAGGTCTCATTAACTTTTGTAAGCAGTGATCTTCCCAAACTCAGTCTATCAAATAGCTAGGATGATATTCATGAGCTATTATGCCTGGCTAATAGGCATGATTTTTCACAAAGTGCCAATAATGTTTAGAGGATAACATGAATTGATAATCATCTCCTTTCCTTTTCTTTTTTGGATAGCAATGTTTGCTTAGTTTATTAAAAACAGTTCTCTCTTTCCATCTTCTCCTCCAAAGTCATATATTTATATGTATAGTAGGGTATCAGTTGACTCTTTTTAGTGTGACTACAAAGAGACATGAGCTGATATTTGGATGTGTCCTCATGTCCTCTTTTCCCTGAAGAATAGTTTCCTTCCTACTTCGTTGCTATCTCCTTGCTGCCTTGCATGGCTGCCATTGAAAGACGTAATTTCTGATGGGCATTATTTATCTGCCATTCGGTGCTGCAGCCACACCTGCAATGGCTTTCCCCAATCTTTCCTGATCCTACTCATCCATAGAACTGTGGATCTACACAGAACCCTACTTTAACTCCCAGCTACTTCTGTTCCATCCTCCCTCTCTTATGCATTGTCATGACTCCTCTTCCCCTTCACAGTGAACTCAGAAGTTTGAATCTCAGAGAGGATGTACATGATAGAAGTGGTTTCTAGAAATACGTATGTGTCAAGATTTCTTTCTTTCTAGAAACCACACACTTGAAGCTACTTTTGCAGTGATAATAGCTTTGCCAAAAAAAAAGTTCTGTTTCTCAGAATTCTAACTGGGAAATGTTCAGGAGTGCCAGCTTTCAGGGTTCTTATTAAACCGAGGTAGGGCAATGGGAAGACATTAATGATGACAATATTACTAAGATAGCAAAGATCTGGGAAACAAACAGGAAGAGATTTCATAAGCATTAAAAAGGGAAGCTGTAGTTAATGACTATTTTATATATAAAATTTGCTAAGAATAGGTCTTTTCTAATTCCTACCATAAGAGAAAGATAACCTTGGACAGGGAAGTGTTAGCACAGAAATGGACAAAGGGTGAACTAACTCAGCAGTGATACTCACTGGGCACGATGTTGAAAATGAACTTTATAAATTGGGGGATCAGGCAGTCAGGAGGGAAAAAAATTGGGAGTAAATGGAGGGATGACACTGTTCAAAAGAAAATGTATTCATTACCTGAGTTATGTATATGTAACCCCTCTGTACCTGCCTTTACAATAAAGAAAAATAATACCAAAAAAGAGAAAAAAAAAGGAATAGTGAGTCCAAAGGCTGAGTTGCTTTTCCTGTTAGGTAAGGAAAACTAAGTGAAGTCAAGGAGAAAATGTCAGGGAAGACATTGCAAACATGATTGAGCTTTCAGTAGTTTCATTGTACATTAAAGATGAGAGTTGAATAATAACAACAGATGCTGGAGGGGATGTGGCCAGGAGGGAGGGGGGTGGAGGAAGGCCAGGGGGTGGGGGGAGGGAAATGGGGATCAAGACATGTGAAAGGGTATCAATGTATGGGAATTAATGCACCATCGATCTGGCAAATATCATGTAACCCTTCTATTAATTACAATAAAAAATATATGAAAAAAAAAGATGAGAGTCGGAGCTTATGCCTTGCCAACGAAGAGGGGCATGATAAATGCACAAGGATTTCAGCCTAGAATCCTGAAGGAGCTGGACTCTAAAAGTAAAACACAAACTTTTTTTTTTAATTGTGGGATACTGGGTTCTGTCCCTGAGCTCTCTTGCTCAAGCCTAGTGCTCTATCACTTTAAGCCACAGTTTCACTTCTGTGTTTTGAGTGGTTAACTAGAAAAAAGATCCCACAGTGACTTTTTCTGCCCTGGCTGACTTTGAACTATGATCCTCAGATCTCAGCCTCCTGAGTAACTAACTAGGATTATAGGCATGAGTCAGCAGTGCCTAGCCAAAACACATTTTTTTTCTTCAAAGAGATACAAATAAAAACATAATTTGGGAAAGACTTAAATAAAAGTCCATCCCCAAGATATTTTAGTTCCTACTTGGGTCAAGCTTGTTTGTCTTCAATTTCTGGTAGAGAATTATAATTTTATATATAAAAAGTAGACATTCAATTAAAAAAACTATCATGTAAGTTAAAAGAATTTATCTAAAGAAATTGAGACAAAGATAGATGGAGCAATTAGTGTCCAGATACAAACTCTAAAATCACTACAGTAGTTCAGAAACATAGATGACAGAGTAAAGTTATTAGGCAACAGGGATTTCTAAATTAAAACAACCAATGTATACTCTAAAACTGAATGGTGCATCAACTGCTACTCGGTTGAGATTATCTTGGTGATTCTTTAATCCTTCTATTGAAGGTTTTAATTCTGTGGCACTTCAGTGACAGAAACCAGGGTTCCTATTTGGTAAATCCTAAAATGTCTATTCTTGTGGACTCTCAAACTTCTTCAGTTGCTTCTAACATGCTCTTTGTACTTTCAAGTGTTTCATACCGGAAGAAAAAGCCAGTCTAGGGCTGGGAGTTTGGCTTAGTGGTAGAGTGCTTGCCTAGCATGCACGAAGACCCAGGCTCAATTCTTTACTACCACAAACACTCAAAAACTTCGGAAGTAGTGCTGAGGCTCAAGTGGTAGAGCTCTAGCCTTGAGAAAGAGGACAGTTCTCAGTCCCTGAGTCCAAGCCCAGGACTGGCAAAAAAAAAAAAAGAAAAGAAAGAAAAAGAAAAAGCCAGTCTACAAGAGTCTTTGCTTTTTGTATCTGAGCTCAAGCTGATTTTTTTTGGGGGGGTGGGAGTAGGAGAGGGAGGATAGAACTTTAGATAGAATTCAGAGTCTTGACCTTGACAGGAAGGTCATCTATTACTGAGTATCTGAAGTATACTTTCAGTCCCTTTGTGTGTTGGTTATTTTCTAGTGGGTCTTGCTGTTATCCTAGATCTGCCTGGGCCATGATCTTCCTAATTTTGCTTCTCTGGGTGATTGGGGATGATAAGTCACCACACCAGGTTAGAACAACAGGAACACATCATGTCCTGAGTTGAAATCTCCAAAACCATTCTCTTTTAAAAGTAATATTCATATGTTTAATTTTTATTCTCCTCCCCCCTCGCAGCCCTCCTTTCTTTCCCCTCCCAAATCTATCTCAGGCAGTTTCTGTATCCCATTTTCCTGCATGTGCATACCCTGAACAGCCAGCTTTGCCAAAGTGTTAAGATAAAGTACATAAAATTCTTAGTAGAGTGCAGGCACATCTTGAGTGCTCAAAATGCTATTCCTATTTTAATTGAATTTTAATAGCTTATCCCCATCACTGAGGAACAATTCCTAAAACTGAGAAAAATCTGATCCTCTACATTACATTACATAAACAAGTATGTCAAATAATGTTAAAAATAAGAATTTAAAGATTTTATTCAATGCCAAGAAATATATAACAACCCCCAAGGCTAATTAACGGAGGTCTGTTACTATCCCCACTAACTATATTCAGGCATGACTTTCTTTTAGACCCTTACAAACCCTTGTTAGCCAACTAAAGCAGATGTTGTTTCATTATTTGCTTGGATGCAGGTGGCTGGTTTTCCTAACTTCTGAGTTTCTGCTACCAGTCTAACCAGAGAGTAAATGAACCAAATCAATCAGGGGCATTGAAACAAAAATAAAAATGTTCCTAGGAAGTATTTATCTTCTGTTTTTCTTCCAACACCTTGTGGTATGTTATAGCTCAGTGAATACAGCAGTATTTCCAGAGCTGGCATGCATACTATTATAGAAGCTGTGAAGAAGAGAAGCAACAAGCCAATATGCATTGACATGTCCTCATCCTTGTGATGTGGGATACCCTAGAATTTTTCTTTCCTCCTCCTTTAGATACTGTCCATAGTAAAGCCACAAATTTACAGTTCTTTTATCACCCTCACAGAAAATGTTAATGAACAAAAAAGGAAACAGGTTCCATAGATCATCTTCTTAAATCAGCTACAATTATAATGGTAAGTAAGACAATTCAGAAGTTCGAAGGAGAAATAAAGAGGGTTGGGAGTTTGGCCTAGTGGTAATAGTGCTTGCCTAGTATGCACGAAGACCGGGTTCAATTCCTCAGTACCACATACATAGAAAAAACCTGGAAGTGGTGCTGTGGTTCAAGTGGTAGAGCTCAAGCCTTGAGAAAGCCCAAGGACAGTGTTCAAGCCCTGAGTTCAAGCCCCAGGACTGGCAAAAAATGAAAAGAAAAGAAGAAGAAATAAAAAGAAATAAGATTTGACAGATTACATAAGACAATAGGGGACAGTGAGTCTAGGAAAGTAGACCAGATGATTTCTGGAAGTTAAGGATAAATTTTTCAAAAAATGTCTTTGCTCCAGAAAATTATCTGCTATCATAAATTCCCAGAAATTCAGCTCTTACATGTAATTAGTGAAAGTATGTATGAAATATATGTAAAACCAGCAGAACCACAGGCTGCCCTGAGGGTATCTGTTGGTTCATGAAAGTTTCAGTGGTAATGACCCCAGGTTGAAATAGGAAACAAATTCTCAGATGAAAAAGAAAAAGGCCAGTGAAAGCAAGGACCCAAAACCTGCAGTCATTCCTACCGTGAAATGATTAGAGTACAAGAGTATATAGAAAAAGTACTCTGTCCACTGACAGAAAAGAAGTAACAGGAAAGTTTTAGGTTGCGAGTCAAAGCAGAATTGGTTTTTTGCTTTGGGAATTCCTTTGAGAATTCAGTCCCAGTCATGCATTCACATGGAATTGGAGGCTGCATTTTTACTACCTGTATGGTTCAGGAAACTCCAAGGTAAACAGGTTCATTAAAAATGTTTTCATATTGATATAGCTCAGAGTTGCTGGAGAAATAAATACAACTTTAAAAAAAATTCAGCTACATAGTAAATTCAAGTCTGCTGGGATTCCTAACCACTGAGACCAGCCATTAGGACAACTTATAGACTATTCATTTTATAGAACGCAAGACACAGAAGGAGAAACCAAATAGAAGAATGGAATCATAAGAAAGTACAGAGAGTAAAAGTTTAAGATTCAGGTTATTGGGAGTACATATTTGAAAACACAAGCAAAGAACCTAAGAAAATATGAAGTTCTCCAGTCAAAAACAAACTTCCTAATCACAACACACACACACACACACACACACACACACACACACACACACACACACACACAATGAGTTCAATAATAATACTGAGAAAAGAATTAGCAAATCAGGAAATAGATGATAAAAATATAACCCAGAACTATAAGGAGACTTCTCTAGTAGATGAGAAATTGAAAGTCATAGAATATCTATTTTGAATTCAAGAAGGGAGAGCAGAGCAAATAAGAGATTCGGCATTTAAATCAGCAGTGCCTAAAACTTACTCTGAAATTAATAAGAGACATGAATCCTCAGATTCAGAACTGCAATAAATACCAAGAAAGATTCATAAAAAAGAAATCTACTGCAATGTCTATGATATAAACTTCGAATACCCAAGATCTTAAACCAAATAGGAAAAAGCAAAATTTCTGCAATAAAAGGACTGATAGAAGTCATCTTAAATACAACAAAAGAATCCAAGGAGAATGGTTGTTATTTTAATGTACTGTATGAAGTTATTTCTTCTTTCTTTCTTTGTTCCCTCTTTGGTCTATCACCTGTTGTCACTGTATTTGATACACGCTTATTTCAATAAGGGAAAGGGAAGGGAATGACAAAATGGTGAGACAAAGGACAAAGGTTTAACTCATGTAACAAGACACTTACCACAAGACAATATGTTGGAAATGAACTTTACAACTTGCAAGGGATGGGGTGATGGGAGGAAGGGAAAGTGGGAGAAAAATACAGGAAGGGGATGTTTGAGAAGAAAGTATTCACTACCTTAAGTGAGTATGCCCTCTGTACATCATCTTGAAAATAAAATTAAATTAAATTAAAAATGCTGAGGGGCAAACAAAAAAGCTACTAGACTCCCATTATGTACCTAACTAGTTAATAAATGAATCAACAAGAAGAAAGACACACTGACTTTTTGATATAAATACTGAGTGTTTTTCTTTGAGCTTCTTGTTAGTATGCAATGTCAAAGGGATAAATTTCAATATTTAGGACTCAGTGTTTGGAAGGAAATGTAAGGAGCAAAGAGATTGTGACACAGGAAAATAACTATGAAGTCACTGTCAACATCAGTTGAAAACTCAATGAAAGTGATCCTAAGCTGACACTGGCTTTATTCTGTCCTATAAAAGACATAGTCACTGTGTTTCTTCCTGCTCTGCCATAGGGAACTTCATTCTGCCAATGCAGCTGAATTCCAGGAAGCAAGAGAAAAGAAAGCATTCAGGATCTGTTTTTATAAAAAAAAAAAAAAATAAGTCTACCAAGACATCTTGCATAACACTTCCAACTCAGTTATTGGCCATAATGTGTCAATTCTGTCACCCCTGGATCTAAAAAACTTGGTAGTGGTTCCTTCACCACTAATGTCAACCTGATCTTCTATTGTCAAGAGCCGGGTTCATTAAAAAGAAAGAAAAAGAAGAATGTGGCATACTCAATCAGCAAGATTCAGCACACAGTCAATAAACAAATCATTCCAATTTTACACAAATTATCTCAGAGAATTTTTAAAAAGCTGACCTACTCTGCCACTCATGTATAAATACAGTATGAACTTAATTACTGAAACCATACAAGTAGAGCAGAAGAAATGAAAATTACTAAGCAGAACACAAGTCAAGTTTTGATAGGTAAATCCTGCCTTGTATTTTTATTATTATTTTTATTGTAAAGGTGATATATAGAGGGGTTACAGTTGCATGTTAGGAATTGAACGGTGTCACCTCTTCCTTTGTTTTCTCCCAGATTTTTCCATCCCAACCCCTCCCCACAAATTGTGTAGCTCATGTTCAACATAGTGTATAGTGAGTATCTCTGCTGAGTTAATTCACCCATTTTTCCAGCCTCATATTTAAAAAGTAAATATAGCACTGGGTGCTAGTGACTCATACCTATAATCCTAGCTCCTCAGGTGGCTAAAATCTGAGAATTATGGTTCAAAGTGAGCCATGAGCAAGAAAGTCTATGAGACTCTTGTCTCCAATGAAACCATCAAAATGCTAGAAATGCAGCTAAAGGTCATAGACCATTAGCCTTGAACACAAAAGCTGAAGGACAGTTCCCAGACCTGAATTCAAGCTCCAGCACCAGCAATACATACATACATACATACATACATACGTACATACGTACATACATACATACATTAATAACTATAGCATAATCTAGCCAATCACAGGATGGCAGACTTTATTTCTTCTGGATGGAAATAGGATTCTTTTCCTCTTATGCTGTTTCCAGTGACCCTGTGGCATAAGTAATATTATTGCATTAGACTATGATAAAATGCTAATTTGGGCTCTGGAATTATCTCTCTAGCAGAAGGGGAGAGGGTACCATATTACTGTTGAATGGGAAGCAAGAATTTCAGGCTCCTGTGGTGGTTTCCATTGATACACTACTAATGAGTCCTTCCTAATCCATAGAGATGAAATTCCTAGCTCCCTACTTGAATTTTTGGACCCAAATTCTTCATAGCTGCTAGAGGTGGGGTAGCCCTAACAGTTGCAAATTTTGGATGTAATTGCTCCCAGAAAAGGCAGGCCAAGGGATTATACTCAAGCAGAAAAAATACATAAACAATCAACCAGAGAGAATGGTGAGATTATCTTGGTCATTGTGATGGCTTTGAAAAAATTCATCTGAAAGAATTCAAATTACCTAAGACAACCTTTCAGATTTTTCACTAAAAGATTTTTCAGCCTCTCACTGCTAATTCACAATCTCGGAACAAATTACAGCTCTAAAGGGTCCTGAAGTATAAACAAACAAGGACATTCTAACAGATCCTGAAGTCAATAGTTTTTCAAGTTGTATGTGAAATCCTTGCAGAATTTGTGTTCCATATAAATGAATTAAAGTCTCTGTAATCCTTCACTTCCCTTTTACTTTGAAAATTTAGTTGTACTTTTCAGGTGCATTTAGTAACATGGTTAGCCTCTTATAAGAAATTCATAAGAATGAATTTCCCAGAGTTGGGCAGTAATGAATCCTACTTGTAATCCAGTTGACTTGGGAGGTGGAGTTTGAAAAGACTACTGTTGTTTACCAGGCCAGATACCAAAGTTCTCCAGACACCTTTCTCAACAGGCAATTGGGCATGGTACTGCACAATTGACATCCTAGTTTCCCTTCAATTGGCAGGTAGATATCCAGACACATGCTCTATAAGAAAGATAGTACCTATGTCAACAAGATCCCTTGATTAATTACCAGAGGCTTGGCTCAACAGTTGATCACTTGCCTAGCAAGTACAAGGTCAAGAGTTCAAACCCCATACTGCTAAATACATAAATACATATTTATGGACATATATATAATAATTCATTTCTCTATTCATTGATGGTGTTGGTTATCACTCCCTGCCAATACCCAAATTAATACCTAATATTTCTCTGGTGTGCCTTACTTGTAATTTTTTTGCCAGTCCTGGGCTTCAGCTCAGGGCCTGAGCACTGTCCTTGGACTTTGTCAAGGCTAGAGCTCTACCACTTGAGCCTCAGCACCACTTCTGGCATTTTTGTATGTTTGTGGTACTGAGGAATTGAACCTGGGTCTTCGTGCATGTTAGGCAAGCACTCTACCACTAGGCCAAACTCCCAGCCCCTTACTTATAATTTTAAATGCAACCATCAAGGCTTGTTTCCACCCCCATATTCAGATTCAGAATTGCAAGAGAATGAGAAATACTCATATGTATGAAAACCTTTTATGCCAGGCTATTTAAAGATTTTCTTAAAATGGTAGCTATAGGGCCAGGAGCATGGCCTAGGAGTGTTCACCTAGCATGCACGAAGCCCTACGTTCGATTACCCATTACCATATACACAGAAAAAGCTGGAAGTGGCACTGTGACTCAAGTGGCAGAATGCAAGCCTTGAGCAAAAAGTATCCAAGAATAGTGCCCAGGCCCTGAGTTTAAGCCCCAGGACTGGCAAAAAATAAAATAAAATAAAATAAAATAAAATGGTAGCTGCTTGCATAATCATTAGTCATATGCTATAACAGATATATTCCAAAGATGTTCAAAGAAAATAATATCCTAAAGACTTTTATTAAGCAACAACTTCTTAGGTGTAATTCTTTGATAGTTTATTTTAAATTTTATTTTTAAAAATTGAAAGAAAGAGTAAGGAAGGAAAAGAGAGTTGTGTATGTGTATTTATCTCCAAAGAATTGTTATTTCTGTAGTTATATTAATAAAATTTGTGTGTCTCTAATTATGTTACTTTTTGAAGAATCCTGAGGGTTCTAGCCTTATAAAATCCTTATGCAGAATTTTGATGCTAGAATCCTTGCTTCAAACTTATTAAGCCACTGAAAAAGGAGAGTTACATATTTGGTGAATTTCCTTTGCCTGGTAAAAATGGGGAGTGCCAAAGTGACTGAAGTTAGTAAATTTCTCCCAATTCTCTAACAAGTGAATAGCTCCTTTGAGACACAATTTTAGTCCCACCAATTAGTAATACAATTGAGCTAAGAGAAAAGCTGGTATTGGATTAGCTTATGAATAATGCAATCACACTATCCTACCATGAGACAGAAGATAATAAAGCAGTGTTTCAAGGTAAATAAGTAAACGTCCATCAGCATCATTGAAATAAACTTTATATCATGATCAGTCCAGAAAAGTAAATGAAAATGTTTTGACTCTCCTGATTAGCAACTACAATATAATAGCAGAGTTGAACTTATCTATTTATATGCCAGCATGTATTATCACTACAGGTATATCCAAAATTCACAGTAATCCAACATAATTAAAATTACTTGTAGTTCAACTGAACTCTGAACCAGTAGTGAAATACAAGAGACAAATCAATTTCCTTCTTTTCTACTGGAAATTCTCTGTTGTAAGTGCCAGTGTCTATATAGGCTTCATTCCCAGCTGGAAATGGACTTTGAGTTCCAAGAATGCAGTTGAGATAGGTGAGAGTATATTCATCTTATACTAGATATAGTTAGGTGGGAGAGTAGTAGAATAGTTTAGACAACACAATCATATGTTTAAATAATATCACATTTTAAAAATGTGGTTTGCTCTCTCCTAGCTTCTATAGTATTTGTCCGTGTTATAGTTTGTTCCATTTTGGTCCTGTTATGAAAAAGCACATGCAATTGGGAAAAACAATGATCACACTGCCAGATGTCAAAGAACTGACCTTCTTCCTCAAAAGTGGAATATATTTTTTCTAAAACAACCCAGAAAGTGTTATTTTCTGTAAGTCTTTTTTGTTTATCATCCATTTATTCCTTCACAATCCCATTTTATTTAATCTATTACCATACTCTGAGGAGCTGATTAATAATTTCATGCCGCATTAGATAGGGTGTGCATATTCATGAGGCTTCATGAATTATTTGGTGAAATTGAAACGCATAAGCCTTCATCTTATAGGAAAGCAATTAAAAGTACTCAAGTCACAAGAGGATAAATCTAATCTAACCCCTAAGGATAAACAGCTTGGAACACCACCATGCAAAGAAACACATCTAGCTGGAATTTACTTCTTGGAGTCAAAGTAAAAAAAATTTTTTTTTACTTCTTAAAATTGCTCTTTGGTCATAAAACACCCAGTATAGGTAAAGGTGTAGCACATTTAAGAAGGTAAGCTGATGGGTGATTGAAGGCACTTTTGGACAGCATATAATCTTCTGACCCACTTGCTTTCTGCACACCTCAAACATTTTTCATATTTTTATTTAGGTGCCTAGGTTACCCAGAACCAAGAAGACTCCTCAGGCTAGGACTTAAATCTACTCAAGCTGCAACAGTAAGAAATTAACAACTCATATCCAGTGCAATATCTTTCTACCGCATGCTCTATGCTAGTTTAATAATCAAGTGATCTGTGAAGTTGTTACAAGGCAGTAAATTGAAAAGGAAAAGGAATAGTTAATTGAAGTGAATGAGCTGAATAGGGGCACTGAATATATATACTCTCTTGCACATAGAAAAAGCACAAGGCAGTGCCCTAAGGTTAATAATTTATATGGAGTAGTTTAGCAAATGGTATTCTAATGACTTCCAAACTGAACAATGTATTTCTCTGTCTTTTTTTTTTCTTTTTCTGCTCAGGATGACATACAAGGCTGAAACTTTTGCCTGAACAAAAAAAAACATCACTTACAAGAATGCATACTATTACTGGAATAACAATTCAAATCTTCTTATTCCCCCTGTTGCAATTAATCCGATGCCATTGTTCTATTATACTAATTGGCCATTTTTCATATTCTGCCAAATATTTTGACCCTTCTTTCCACATGCTCATATCAAGGTCTTTATCTTAATTTTAAGAAAAACCAGGATACAAAAAGACTCATTTTATGCCACCTCTCCTCATTTCTCAATAACCCTTTCTTCTTTTCCTTTCACACATCCCAGTAGCTTTATCAAACAAGGCATTACTAACTATCTCCAACTTAGGATGATCAGTTCTCCTTAAGACTTTCATTTTCTGAAAAGGAAAACTAGAAATGATGCTTCAATTGAAATAAGTCCAAGATACCTTGGTATATTCGTGAAATAAAAGCCTGGAACTGAAGTTCAAATTCAATTCAAAGTAGAAACCTTATTTTGAGACATATCAACTATTATTTCCAAGACATCTACTAAGCAATCATAAATGATTAAGCCTAAATGAGATAATAGTATAGACAAAGCAATGTATAGTTGCAGAGTACCAGGATGTATGAGGAAATGTTGTAAGGCAGGCTGTGAGACTGCTAATGAAAGTCAGGATGTTGGAGGTTTCTAATCTCACATTGTAGATGTCCATGTTGCTTACTCCCAGCAATTCACAACTGGCTTATGGAAGGATATTAGGTTCAGACCCTAAAACTGTCTGCCACTTGTGGTGCACAAAATATCTCTGACTATCTAGGCTTACGTATATGGATGCTTAGAGTCCACCCTAACTCGTGGTCATAAATTGATCACAAGAAGAATGTCATTAAACCCTACCTCAGTTGCTCACTCAGTGTCCAAATTTCTCAATTTTAATTTGAACGTGCATAAATAGAGAATCATTAGGTCTGAACTGGAATCTTGGACTCTATATTCTTATCAAGCACTTAGGTGATGATGATGATGATGATGATGATGATGATGATGATGATGATGGTGATGGTGGTGGTGGTGATGATGATGATGTCCTTTGGGGACCAGACATTGATTAGCAAAATTCGAAGGCAGAAATTCCAAAACTAGCTACACTTTATGATAACTCCAAGTTTTGTTGTCGTTGTATATATGCCTGTAGTGAATCTTGAACTCAGGGCCTCTCACTTTTGCTTCACATTTTTTTGCTGTAAGCTAGCCACTTGAGCCATGCCTCCCATTCTTTTGGCTGGTTAACTGGAGATAAGAGTCTCTCAGATTGGTCTTCCAGGCTCCCTTGGAATCTGCATCCTCAGATCTCAGGCTCCTGAGAAGCTTATACAGGTGTGAGCCACTACCACCAGTGCTAGGCACTCTTGGTAATTTTTAACACACTTATTTTCTAGGTGTACAACCAGATATTCAGACGTAATTAGTCCAGGGCAGACAATGATATTTTTTAATGTTCCCAGAGTTATTCTAATATACACTGTTTTTTGAGTATTGCTGTTCATCAGTGAGCTTTTTACTTCACTGGTACTAAAATTCAAGTCTGTCCCATATATTCATTCTTCAAAAGTGATTAGGTTTCCTTCCTCTCATACACAAAGAGAATGCATGGTTCATTGCTTCAGGGAAGGGATGTGAAAGAGAAGGGACAGAAAGTGTTTGAAAAGGAAGGCAGGCAAGCAGGCAGGGGTAGGGTGAAAGAGGAGGGAGGGAGGGAGGGAGAAACGGAGGTTGGGGAGGAAGGAAGGAAGTAAGAAAGAAGAGGAAAGAAGGCAGGCAGGCAGGCTTTGAATTGTGAGTTGTGTTAAGAATTCTTCCTACTAGGCTGTTCAGTAAAGATACTTCCTAAAGCAAGCATGATAGGAAATGTTAATATTTTAATCTCTGTTACTATTAGGTATCTCATATATTCATAGTATTCTTGTCCCCATTAAATTATATTTAAATGCATGCATTTTTCATAAACATGGAATCCAGTCCACTGTACAATCTAATACCCAATTAAAGAATTGCAGTCTCTTTTTCCTTTCCTGGAGAAAAAATATTGACACATTGGGCATACATTGAGGTGAATGATTGAAATTCCTGTTGCATCTCCATAAGTGGGTATTTAACAGTAAATTTTATATTTGAGTTTCAACTTAAGGATTTTTTTTAATGTTATATAGTGACTTCAGAATCATAGCTATCTTCAGGGCTTGTTAAAACAGATAGCTGAGCTGGGTGTCAGCAGCTCACACCTGTAATCCTAGCTACCCAGAAAGCTGAAATGTGAGGATTGCAGATTGAAAGTCAGGCCAGACAGGAAAGTCTGTGAATTCTTCTCTCTAATTAACCAGCCAAAAGCCAGAAAAAGCTAAGTGACCTGAGTTCATGCGTCAGAATTGACAAAAACAGAAAGAAGAAGCAAGTCAACCATCGAATAAAAATGAAGAATTGAGCCTCTGTGCAAGATTTCTCATACAAAATGCCTGGTGTGAGATTTGCATCCCAAAGTGAATCTGAATCCAACATCTTGACTCTTCAAAGATATTGCAGTTGCTGTTTATGTCTGAGGAGCACACTAGAGGGTGACTGCCCACTTCAAAAAGGGATAACAGATTTGTTCAAATCCAGGCAACTCCATTTCCACTGACTACTAACAGTGTGTGCTTGTTTCAGTGTGGACGTTAGGAGAGAAAAAACAGGATTTGGCTGTATTTTTGAAATATCTTTGGTAGTATTTTGAGAAAGCAAGGAATGATGGGTGGTATTATCCTAATTCATTTCTAGCCAAGAACCTTTAAAGGGCTCCTTACAAAATGGTTGTAGCATCTTTCTCTGTGGTTGAAATACCTTGGGGGTCGGTGAATACTTTTGACATTTAACGTTTTGGCTGAGCAAGTTTTGACATTTGTTTTGTATTTGGAAACCCTAATATTACCTCTTTAGAGTGGCACAATACACACACACACACACACATATATATAAGTTTTTTCCACATTATCCTTGCTAGAATGCCCTTCTAGGTTTTGAGGGAAGATCTGCTCTGTGAATCAGTTATCATCCTGCTTGTTTATTTTTCTACAGGTTGAAATGTCTTTTAAAAAAAAGGAAGAAAAATAGGCCATCAGAACTTATGACAATTTGAAAAGGTCAGTGAGGAACCAGTGTTTAAGGACTCAACAGACCATTAAGATAACATGCCACCAGTACAGTATCTCTCATAGAGTCTGCCAGGAAAAAACCTTAAGGTCAGATTTGGTCTGATCCATAATCCATTTTGCTTATCCTAAAAGTTGGGCAAATGCGGAAATGGCATTACAAAAGAGCAACCACACACACAAAAATGTGATCTTGCTGACAAAGTAATAGCAAACTGAGAAAGTATTACATGGTCATAGAGTTACTTGAAATCTCATTGAATGGTAAACAGAAAAACCATTTCAAATAAATTAACTTAAAAAGACAGCTCTAGCTAGTAACAGAAAATATGTCTGAAACTCATACAGATTAACTTCAAAAAGACCATGTTAACTAGATCTGACGTGTGCAATTTGTCTTCTAGAGGTTGTAAAAGGGAGTTCTTCTATCTGCTTTCTCTGACCTCAACTTTTTTTTCTGAACAAGCACATGCTATAGCTCAATCAGATTCATGTTCAGTAAATGTTCGTGAAGGAGATGAGACAAGAAGTATCATCAAAATCCTTCTGAACACTGATGAATATTGGTAAATATTATATTGGATTAATTCCGAATATTTTCTTATGACTTATACCATATTTCTGCAAATAATCCCTCCTGGGGAATTTCCCAATCCATTATGATAAAAAAAAAAAGTAGATTTCATTTCATGTTTTGTCATTTTCTTTTTTTTTCCCATTGTGGGCTTGGGCTCAGGGCCTGAGCTCTACCCTTGAGCCACAGCACCACTTCTGGCTTTTTTTTCTATGCTTGTGGTACTGAGGAATCGAACCCTGGTCTTTGCGCATACTAGGCAAGCATTCTACCATTAGGCCAAACCCCAGGACCAGTGCTTTTCATTTTCTACTACTGAAAGACATACTGATTTCACTTAAGCATGCTAACCATTCACCAAATAAAATAACATAAAATAAAACTTAGAAAAAGTGAAGAAGCATCTTCCCTAAGTTATATGCACATGGTATAGGCCTGTCACTCAAGGGAAAGTAGTTGTCATGGCAACCATGAAGTCAACAAGGTCCTCAAATAATACTTCTATTTTCTAGAAGAGGAAAGCAACTTCCTAGAGAACACACATGAATATTTCATTCCCACTCTGCTTCTCAACCTATTCAGTAAGTATCAAGTCTCTGGAATGTAGACGATGGTGGGGAGAATCTAGAGTCCGAATGTACACATGTGAAAATGGGGTTGGGTAAGTTTGGAAGAGATGGGGAGACTGATAAAAGGGGTGACATGGATCAAGATTCATTGTCCTCTTAAATTGACATGTTGAAATGAAACTCTTTGTATACCTACTTAAGATATTTTAAAAAGAAGAAATGTATCCGGTTCCCACTAATTAAAATTCATACTGGTTTCTCTTTCAGAATATATATGTTTACCACATTCCTTTACTTAGGTTTTAGGTCTTGACCACTTCTGCCCAGTGACATCCCTAAAAGGTCTTCTCATTTCAGCCATGAGGAGAAAACATGCCACTTGGTAGCCGGAGTTTATGGACGGAACTCCTGTGACCAGGCCTTCTATTTTCTATTTTCACCTCCACCTGTTTTCACATCAAGTCCAGCAATTTTTTTGTCGTTGTTGTTGATCGTCAGACTTGAACTCTGGGCCTGGGCGCTGTCCCTGAGCTCTTCAGCTCAAGGCTATAGCCCTAACCCTTAAGCCACAGTGCCACTTCCCATTTTCTAGTGGTTAATTGGAGTCTCATGGTCTTTAGTGCCTGGCTGGCTTTGAACCTTGATTCTCAGATCTCAGACTCCTGAGTAGCTAGGATTACAGGAGTGAGCCACCACACCCAGCTTAGCAATTCTTAACACAGCAATCTGAATTGCTCATCACCTCAAGTATCACATCTTAACATTTTTCTGCAGTTACATAATTTGTTAGTATTTTCTTTACTATCTTTCAGAATTGTTTTTTTTTTTACATTCCTTAGATTCACTGAATGCCTAGAAGCTCTTCTCTTTCAGTCAGTGTGGCCTTGAAGGCAAAATAGCTACAACAAATAGTTTTGTGACCTTAAAATAATTGTACTACTCCCTCCCCTGAGTGCCCAACCATATCTGCACCCCTAAAACTTTACCTATTCCCTACCTGACCAGACTTCCTGGAGCTAGCTGAAGTGCTACGGGCCTTCCTGGGAAAGAAAAACAAAACAAAACAAAACAACAACAACAACAACCAAAAAAAAAAAAAAAAACAGACCCTACTTCACCTTGCTCCAAATTTCAGAGCAACCAAGCATACATCAGTAGCTCTGGCCCTTGTCTTTTGCCATATGCCACTTCCTTTTTCTTTGCGATAAACTTCTGCTTAAGTTTTTCTCTGCTTCTGGCTTTATTTCCAGACTGTCCAGAGACCAAAAACCTACTGACCTGTGTCACTGTATCACTAGCATAACGGGGTGATTTGGGGGAGAAGGTGGTAGAAATTACCTTACCATCTTAAAAAATAAATCTCAAACTCTGAAAATTTCCCTTCAGAAAGTTTACCTTCCGGATTACAAGGTATTAAGTTACTTGTTTGGGACTTTAGGAGACATTAGTATTGTGTGTGTGTATGTGTGTTTAAAAATAGTGTGATGCCACCCCATTTCACTCCTCACTGAACACCGTACTGAGTCCTCTTCTCTCCCATTAAATACCAAAGTTATGATATATCTCACATAGAAAGATGTGATTGCACTAAAATGAGCAAAATGCACAAAGCTCACAGAAGGTTAAGAAGCAGAGTTCACAAAGGAACTGAGACTCATCTCCAATTAACCCCTAGAAAATGGGAAGTGGGGCTTAATAGCTCAAGAGTAGGGCAGTAGCCTTGAGCTGAAGAGCTCAGGGACAGCGCCCAGGCCCAGAGTTCAATCCCCATGGCCCACAACAACAATAACAAAAGAGATACAGTTCACATGTTATCTTTTTGTCAGTAGGTTCTTTTCATGATTGTTTTACTATATGAGTATTCTAATGAATCCTTACAAATTTATTGTAACAAGAAACATGACATGGGCCAAAATAACTATTTGGAGATTCTCAAACCAACATAGCTGTGTTATTTCCTAATGTAGATATTCCAAAGGGACTAACCCTTCTTAAACAAGTGAATTGGCAATCACCACCATGATCAAAGAAACCATTGAACACCTGAGCACATGACTATCAGAAACTCCAATCCCATTTACTTCTCAATTCATGTTGCACGTACTTGACAGATTCTAACCATCCCAAGGGTAGGAATTTTCTTCTGTTCCATTTCTTTCTATTCTTTTTTAAATTTCCATTCAGATTGGATCATCATTAAGTACTACAGCATTTTTTTCTTCCTAGTCATGGAGCTTCAATCTAGGGCCTGGGTGCTGCTCTGAGCTCTTTTATTTTTCTTTTTTGCCAGTCCTGGGCCTTGAACTCAGGGCCTGAGCACTGTCCTTGGACTTTCTCAAAGCTAGAGCTCTGCCACTTGAGCCTAAGCACCACTTCTGGATTTTTTTCTATATATATGGTACTGAGGAATCAAACTTGGGTCTTCATGCATGCTAGACAAGCACTGTATCATTAGGCCAAACTCCTGGCCCTTGTTTTGTTTTGAAGCTGACTTGTCTCACTCAGCATTATGGCCTGTAGTTCCATCTATTTTCATGCAAATAAAATTTTGTTCTTTTTACTTGCTGAATACTGAATACTTCAGTGTATGTACATATATGTGTGTGTGTATATGTATAGATATGTGTGTAGTATATATGTATACATGTGTATATATGTGTGTGTGCATATATATGCATATATAGATATAGATTCCTCTAGTATCCAGAGCTCCTGTGAATCTATTCCTTTCATGATTGTGGACATTCCTACTTGAAATCTTAGGGTCCTTTGTGGTGGTAAGGTACAGGCAGGGCAGGGGGAGTTGGTTGAAATAGGATTTCACTACATCATTCAATATGGCCTGAAACTCTTAATCTTCCTGCCTCTGCCTCTGAAGCGCTAAGATTACAAGAGGGTACTACCAGATCCAGCTGGACTGTCCCTTATTTTTTAATGGAAAACTTGTGGATGTAATTTGAGGCACTGAATATGACCTTCCTCAAGAAAAGATTTATGCTGCTTTTATAAGGCAGTTAAGTGAGAGGCAGGGCACTTGCATTCAGGGATTTAATTCATTCAATTTCTAATCCAAAGCAGGGTTTTAATGTTTATGAGGGTCTACCCTGGGTTTCCAACACTCAGAGATATAGTCATTTCAGAAGGGTTACTTTTTACTGTCCTTCCTTCTTGGCAGATCCTGGGTGCCAATTGCCAGCCTCACAAGATTAGTTATTCTTAGTTATCACTCTCAAATACTTTTGATCTGGATATTTATCAGTATCATTTATCAGCATTTCTCCATTTTCCAAGGACTTTTGGTCTCTCTAAATCATTCCTACTATGATGGCATGCAAATGTTTTTGGTTAGTTTTTAATATTCTATTCATATTTTCAATTTCTTTAATGATCACATAAACTAGTTGCCATACTCTCAGTAAATACCCCAATACTCATGTCTACTCATAGCTCTTTACATATAAATACCTTATATATCTTTTGAATAATGATGATTAATTACCTGTTTAGGTATTAGAAACAAAGTCAATCCTTATCTTTCTAAAGTCACAAATTTAGATATTTCTCTACATATTTCAGTTAAGGTGCCCACTTCATAAAAGACGACTTACTATAATGCTAATATTATTTGTCCCATATCAGAAAAAGAAACTATCATCATCCATCATTAATGAATTCTTCTGAAATTAATGTATAAATATTTATATCTGGAATAGAATGCATACCAGGTTCACAACGTTCGGCTATATAGTATAGAGTGGAGTTTTTCAGTGTGTATTTTATCTTAAAAGGTATTTTCTCCCTCGAGCCATAAAAGTTTTATAGTCAATTATGCTCTGGAATTTCTTTTTCCAGAAATGTGGACCAAACTCAGAGCCTTGCACTTGCCAGGCAAGGGCTCTTCCACTGAGCTAAATCCCCAACCCCTGTGCTCTGCAATTTTTACATTCATGTATCTATTATTGTAAAGAGGGGGATCTGTCTAGTGGAGAAACCAAAGTGTAAGTAAAAGGGGAAAGAGGAAGCCGGTAGGGAAGGAGTATTATTGAAAATCCATGTTTATTTATGTATCTGTATGCATATATGCCTGAAAATGGCTTCATGAAACCCACTAAATACTATTATTATAGACATTCCAATGAAATAGTTTTCCATTTTTCCACAGGATATATTTTAAGCAGTTCTGTCTATCCTGGAGAAGATTTAAAAACACAAAGCATAAAATTTCTACCTTGAAAGGGATTTTAACATAGTCAGAGACAAGAACATGCATCAAGTTAAAGTGGAAGACACATTCCAACACACTTTACAAAAAAACAACACGAAAGTATTCCTAAGAAGTCATGGTCAAGGGTGAAAGTGATCGGCCAGTCCTCTATGATCCACTGGGGCATAGTAGCAGTCTACCAAAATGGACACCAGGGCTTACTTTAATTAGCATTCATTTCAACCCTCCTTCAACTCTGTTTTCTTCCCTTCCCGAATAAGATGCTTCCCTGACCACTTCTCCTTCACAGGCCTGCTTTCTAACCAATCCTCTTAGCAGAAATAGGATAGGAGGATCTCAAACAGAAAAACAGAAGAGCTTCCAAATACGGACCAACACGGTGGCATCCCACACTCTGTCTTCCAGTGGTCACAGTTCAAGATAAATATCTCCCTACCCACCTATCTGTGACCTCAGAACTGGCATTGCTCTCCTTAGTCCTCCAGGAGATTAAAGCACTTTTTTGCCTCTCAAGGTGTTGCATTTAGCTAGTCACAGAAAACGGGGGGGGGGTCAGAAAGATTTGGGTTTCAAGGAATGGAATTTCCTGCTAAAATGCATTTTAAAATGACATAAATTTTTATCTCCAACGTAATAGTTTATAGGCATTAAAATCAGAGTGGGTTCTGGATCTTAGCAGTATCGGGTATCAGGATATGAATGGATCTCTTGTCCCATCACAAGATGACTGTAGCCATTCTAGTACTAAGTCAACATTCAAAAGGAAAAAAGAAGCTGCAGAAATGCCTTTGGCACTAATATTCTTTATTCAAATAAAAGTAAACATTCACCAGTAGTCCAAAGTAAACAGTCTCTCATTCTGATAGGCCAGCACAATGTACCCTATCTGTGTGCCCTCATTGTACAATCAGGATATAAATTATATAATATGTTTAGAGTCTATACTAGTAAATGGTCTTCCTTGGTAAGGGAAAAAGAAAAACAACAAGTGCTCATCTGTCTATGAGTCTGCCACAGGAAGAGGCAGAGTCGTGTGTGTGTGTGTGTGTGTGTGTGTGTGTGTGTGTGTGTGTGTGTCTTTGCATTGCCCATTGGTCCTGTTTGAGGAACCACACATTGTGAATCATACTTTTACTGGACATTAAGCCATCATCATCATTGGTTCCATTAGATTAAGAAAATAAAAATCTCTTAGTTTTTAAAAAAGGACAATTTGTTCATTTATAAAAATACAGGATATAAATTATATAATACATTTAGAGTCCATACTGGTAAATAAATACAGATCTTGAATATTATTGTTGTTGAATGCCATTTTAGTTAATTTTCAGTCTCCTTCATAGCATAAATATGAAAAGGAAGAAAAGCTAAAGTTCTTATTAGTCCTAAGATCAAAATATCAAATAGCTTGAGTTGTAGAACCCAAGATCTGTGCAGCTTTAGATGACTGCTCTATTGTGCCACTGAAACTGTAGGCAAGTTTAATAAATTCTCACTTAATGGAGATTTCATTATTATTATTTCCTGTAGAGAAACCCCAGCTGTTAGAGGCTTCCAAAACTATAACTAATCACCTAAAAACTGAGAATCTAGTGACACTGGTTGATTTAAATAATTCAGAGTACTTATATAGATAGTTTTAAGGAAAAAATTTACATGTCTCCATTTTAGGCAGAGAACTGATAAAATGGTCTCATTCTATTTAAAGGAATTTCACAGTTAACCAGGCAGTATCTGTTGTTTACCCACATTGTTATACAACAAAGTGATTGCCAACCTTCTTTGAGCCTGAATGCAGAAAAAGTCAATTAACAGTGAAAACCAGAAGGTATTTTCAGAGCTAAATGAAGATGTGAATCCTCTCCCTTCACACTTGCTCAGCTACACTTTATGCCTCCCTCTTTATTCTTCTTTGGGCAGTTCAATAAGAAGTTACTGAGTTCTTTCAGTGTACCATTGTTTTATCTGACTTCCTGAAATTTTACAAACATGAAACTCTAGTGAGATTTGCCCAAAGTCATACAGTTAATATGTGTTGGAGAGTCCAAAGCAAGTACACATGATGCTAAACCTCAAATTCTTCTTCTTATTCCATAGCTAGCATTTTCCATAATCAATATTTACAACATGTAAATATATGTGTGTGCATATGTATATGTGTGTATCCAAACTATCAGAAGAAAACCAATTCAGATTTTCTTCTCTATCTACTTGATGTAAATACGTAATATACAATGTATAAAGCAAATCTTCAAAAAATACATGCTTTGGTGATAACATTGTACTTCCATTGACTATATTAAAACCTTCAACATCGTTTCTATCTAGTAATAGAGCTTTTTGAAAACTAAGAGCATAAACCTAAAAGAATACTGTCCATATTGTTTGCTTATGCATATGTGATTATGCTTAGGTGAGTACATGTCATCTATACAGAAAAAAAACCTAATATTTAAATTATCTTTGGCTCTGTAAGAATGAAACGACTGCCCTATCCATTTTAAGTTCCTGTGTTAATCACTGAGCATTCCAAAATTGATTAAGGGTAATTGTTTTCTTCCATTTTGTACTGCAGGTAATTTAAATCTTGATTTAAATTTTAATTACCAGTGACACCAAGCAATGTCCTTTAAAATTAAATTTTATTTGACTTTAATTTTCATAAGAGCTAGCATATTCCGTGTGTGTGTGTGTGTATGTGAAGTATGATGCCAGATGAGAAGAGAAAAAGGAATTTAAATTTCTGCCATAGGTCTCTAAAAACGTTTGCATAGTAATCCCCAACATGTCAAATATACTGTTCTCATGTTATTTTCAACAAATAGGGCTTGAATTTCACTGACAGTGGCAGTCAAGCTGCAAAACTCTTCTTTATTCAAAAGAGGAAATGATTGCCTTCTGGTCTTTTTATTAGTTATCAGCTAGTTGCTACAATTAGATTAGAAATGGATGAAGACCTTATTTTCCATTTCATTCTGTGTTACATTATCTAGGCAGTGCATATTGTGTATTTAATAGAAGTTGGGGGGAAGGTTAAATAGATTTATAATTTTGATGAGCTAAGGAAGAAACAGTGTCACAGTTGCCTGGTCAGACTGAAAATCAATTTGTATGTATTGAAATGCTAATCACATTCAGTTAGGCAGTAATCCAGTCTTTGTACTGGCACCTTCGGGGGTGCCTATAAAAATAGGTTGTCTCTAGAAGTTTCATGTTAACAGAGCTGCTCTTTCAGCTCACTACCACAGCATTGTTCTAAGAGACCAGAGTTCAAGTACTTAGAAAAAGAAAAAAGCTAGTTATCAGCTTCATTATAATTGCCACCATCTGGGTTAAGGGTGATGCACTGATACGCTGAACCTTCCTGTATGTATGTCCTTTATCATGAGGCACTGAACTTCTCCCCACCAGCAAGCAGAAATTGTTTCCTAGCACCAGAATTTTGAGTTGCCTCAAGTGACTTGTCACGGACTATGGCATGTTAGTACATGTTATGCTGTGTTCAAGTGTTCAAGAATTTTTCTACTTGTGTTCAAGAAACTTTTTGCCACTGCCATGAAAAAAAATGCCAGGAGAACCTGCTAGAGGATAAAGAATACATAATTCAGAAACCTCTTGGGCTTTCACCAGCAGCCACCTCAAGGCTCGACATACATGATCCCACCTGAGACTAGAAATAACCGTCCAGAGTTGCCTTTAAGTACCGCCCTGAAAACTGTGAGCTAAATAAATCACATAGTTATACAATCATATATTAAGATGCTGGTTATGTAGTTATTATTTGTGACTAAGAAACTTAACATGTTCTACTGAGTATCATTTTATACTAAGACATTGGAGTGACAGATTCTTTTTTTTTTTTTTGTCAGTCCTGGGCTTGGGCTCAGAGTCTGAGCACTGTCCTTGGACTTTCTCAAGGCTAGCACTCTACCACTTGAGCCTCAGCACCACTTCCAGCCTTTTGCTGTGTATGCAGTACCGAGGAATCGAACCTGGGTCTTCGTGCATACTAGGCAAGCACTCTACCACTAGGCCAAACTCCCGGCCCTATAGTGGCAGATTCTTAACAGCATATCATGAGTGCTTTTTTTGTGTGGTAAGGAAAAGGCCTATAAGGAAAAGGAGAAAGGAAGATAGCAAAGATACAGTAGTATAGAATGTTAATGTCCTTACCAGACCTTATCTCTGCAGTATAAGGAAGTAAAGTCATTGTAAACAACTGGTGTCAATGCTGACTGTTGGATGCATGGAGGCAGTTTCAGGATTGGAACAAAGAACAGGAATTAAGAGGGACAGCAACACAGAGATGCTACTTCTAAAACAATAACCCTGCAGGAAGGTTTGATTCCTTCCCATTAAGTTAGAAAATTAGAATAGGCATATGGTTTGTCAGTAGGGTCACCAGATTTAGCCAATAAAAATACAGGATGCCCAGTTAAATTCGAATTTCAGTTACATGCCATACACGGGGCATGCTGTGAATCCTCCAGGCACTGGGACTTGTGGGGCAAAAATACATGGAATGGAGAACTCATTTAGTTTTGAATTATGCTCTTGTTTGTTGCTTTTCTTTAATTACTTTTCTGGTTAGAAGCCTGGGGAATAATAGACAGAATGGTTCTTGTTACCATGTTCTGTTGAACTAACAAAACAGAATTTATCATAGAATGAGGATCTGGTAGAATTACCTAGGGTTCCCAACCATTCCTCCAACTATGGCTCTTACAAATTCACCTACCAGTTCAATGACAAACCAAGAATGGACCCTGTCCCTCTCTTCAAGCTTATCATGCTAACTAATGGATGATTTGCTTTAACACACGATCCATCCCAAGGAACTCATGTGTGTAGCTATTTCTCCTCAAAATTACGTTGCCTTTTGTTTGTGTGATTATAAAATATGACTAAGACAACTACAAAATAAGTCAGAAGAATGGAAGAATATTCCATTAAAAATAATGGAAGAGGGGCTGGGAGTTTTGCCTAGTGGTAAGAGCGCTTGCCTAGCATGCATGAAGACCCGGGTTCGATTCCTCAGCATCCCACATACATAGAAAAAGCCAGAAGTGGTACTGTGGCTCAAGTGGTAGAATGCTAGCCTTGAGAAAGCCCAAGGAGAGTGCTCAGGCCCTGAGCTCAAGCCACAGGACTGGCAAAAAAAGAAATAATAATAATGGAAGAACATTCAGGTCAAAAAGAAAACAAATGAATCAATACCTTCTGGAAAACAGCTTGCAGCATTCAGGTAAAAATCCCTTAATCACTTTTACATGGAGACATAAATATAGAGATAGATATACTGTTGCTGCTCACATAGAAATATAATAGTCGAGGTACATAGAATGAAAGGACCTTCAGGATATAGAAACAAAAGCCATATAACGAGTGATTGTTGTCCTTAATGTACTGTTATCTCTCATCTCTTTTGTTGTTCCTTGATTATCTCATATGGTTACAGTATTTCACCTTGTTATCTGATATATATTCGTATTTGGTTATTTGAAGTCAGATAGGGAAGGGAGGAAAACAAGATGAGGGGCAGGGGTGGGGGGAGGGAAATGGGGACCAAGACATGAGAAAGGGTATCAATGTTTGTGAAGCAATGCACCTTCTATCTGGTGAATATAATGTAACCTTTCTATTAATTACAATAAAATATATGAAAAAGAAATATAATAGTCATCACAGTTCATGGATTAACTACAACGTAGTATCAATTCAGCTCACCTTATTGAGCTCAAAACCAGACACTGAACTTCCAACTGGATTCAAGTTTCCTTTCTGAGTCTCTTTGACAGACCCTGCTTGAAGGAAAAGCTTCATTCTGGAGCATGAGCTTCCCATGGTGGCTGTCAAAGGCTCAGCAGAAATGGACCAAGCCTCTTGTGGCCTTAGCTATGATAACTGACACATTGACACATCCTATTTAGCAAAATAAGTCATATGGGCAAGTCCCATGTCAGAGAAGTGGCATTTAGATACATGCTTCATCATAACCTATTATTCTTACTTAAAACATTGCAGATTTTCCCATTGTCAATGAATACCCATGTTCAACCTAGTTTGTTTTACCAGTTATAGTCAGGGAGCCAACAATATTTATTGAGGTTTTATTAAATGTAAGTCATTTCATATATACCTCATGATAGATTTAACCATATAGTCTTGCATTTTATGTTGTTTATAATTATTCACTGACATAACAAAGCCTACAATTGATAACCTTCTAAGCCCACAACTCAACTGACACAAGCAAATGTATTCAGATTTGCTGGTGAAGAGTGAACATCTTTAGGAATTTTCTGATTGTATCAGGGCAAATTGCAAACACATTCCCAATTTTGTGCCTATTATTAGATATTCGATCAATAGACTGTGAAAAGGTTATTCAATCAGTGATTTTTCAGCTCTCTACATTATTCCCAACGTCTTTTGCTACTTCTCCTATATTTATAGTCACAATTATACTCCCATGAGAAAGCAAGCAATAAGCAACGAGAGAAAACATCAACAAGTCAGTCTTAGAGGATTTTACCCACATCCAAATTTAGACTATCCATTTTTTCATTCCTTAAATATGCTAACCATCTTGTATTCTCGGTATAATGGCATAAACGAACCCTTTTTAGGATCGGGAAGATCTTTATTCCAAAAAGAATGCTTTTCTTTTCTTTTTTTTTCAGAAAATAGGAATCTGGGAAATTTGCCTTTATTAGCCTATCTCTAAAAACCAAGAATCATTATTGCTTCCTTTTCTCAAGGACTCTGTCTGAATAACTGCATTATTTCATATTACAATTTATTTTGTTATTTTTACGAGCCAGGAATAAAGTGTTTTGTAGTACTAAGTATTTAGTACCTATGTTGTAAATTGGCACTGTTATAATTTGTTACATTTTTCAGGAACAAGACTGAGACTCAGTATATAACAAGAACAACAAAATCTCTTCACAGTCATAAAAGAACTAAAATACGCCTTCCCATAATCCACTTTTAATTCATTTCCCATATCAGCCTACAGCCTAATTCTAAACCAAAATCTGTCTTCCAATGATTGCTAATTCTTGTTTTCTTTGTTAGTTGCATGTCACCCAGGTAAGTGTGATTCCTTTCTACTTAACAACCCTTCACTGACTTGATGATACTTTCATGCTTCAGTAGGCCTTCTCTTCTTAATTTCTGTCACTTTTACCTGGGTTTTTCAGTTACAATCTTGAGCTTTTGCTTTGTCTGTCATAAAGTAGAGTCCAGAAGCCAAAGAATAGGATGCAATTGTTTCTGCCTTGCAGTCAGTGGCACATTAAAAATAAGTGTTCACTTTTCTCAACTGAACTTTAAAGTTAGACAACATGAGTAGCACTGATCAAGACACAGTATGCTCACAACTTCTTTGTTCAATGGCCACTCCTTTGCACAACTACTTTAAAAATATTTTTAAAAAGAATGCTTTTTCACCTATTATATAGACACTGCCTATTTCCTCATCTCTCTAATTAATAGGAGGTATGGATTCTTTTCCATTTAAATACATTTTCCTAAAATGCTAATGTGACAAGTAGCAGTGAGTGAACTTAAAAAGGTGAGATAAAAGATTATAAAAATATTACATAAGCTGCACAAACTTTCAAATGCATTGAAAATACACGGTGGTGACTTTATTCCTGATTTTTTCATAGAGAGCCAAAGCCTTTGCTGATTTTGGCAAGTGCCTGTAAAAGCAAATGTCTCAGGTCAATTACAGATGCATTACAAAATATTCTTTTCAATTTATTTGAAGAAAAGTAGGTCCAAATAAGACTACTTTAACGAATTCATTGGGAGAAAAGACCACCCTTAATGAGGAAGAGGGGGGTACTAGATATATTCTTCTAACTATAGCAGTATTTTTTTAATGTAGGCTAATCTCAGTCATCAGAGATACACAGATTAGCTGCAACTCAGTATCAACTCAACACAGCTAAGCTGGGATCAAAACTAGACACTGAGCTTCTGATTTGACTCAAAGTTCCTCGATGAGTCTTTCCTTTACAGCCCCCAACGGAAGGTAAAGCTTCCATACAGAGTATGATATTCTTATGGTGCGTGTCAGTCTCAGCAGTGTTTGTGGAAATAGACCAAGCTTCTTACAGCCTTCGCTATGATAACTGACACAGAGTATATCCAGTAAACAAAATAAATTATATGACCACGCCAGATGCTCCTCTACTAAGGGGAAGGTGGGTGGCGACTAGTTGCTGAACATAACACAAATCAGTCACACTCATTATTAGCTGTGAAAAAAAATCAAAAAAAAAAAAAAGGATCCTTGAAGATGGCCCCGTCAGTCATATAAGCCACAATGGAGTCCAAACATCAGACAAACCATTGCTGCAAACCAGCACAGCATGAACTGTTGAAAGATGTTTTTTAGAAATGCTGGATGGCAGAGTTTTGATTTCTCTAAGGATTAGACTCTCTCTTTTTGTGTGTGTATGTTTTTTTCTTTTTAATTTCAGGTGCACAACCTCATTAATTATTTCAGAAGTCATCTATGACTTCATTTCTTTACTTCTTTAAGATGGAAACAGAGCTGCGAGCCTGTGGCTCATGCCTGTAATCTAGCTACTCAGAAGGCTGAGATCTGAGGATCACAGTTTGAAGCCAGCCTGGGCAGAAAAGTCTTGGTAGGACTCTAATCTCCAATTAACCACTAAATCAAACAAACAAACAGAAGTGATGCTGTGGCTCAAAGTGCTACAGAACTAGTCTTGAGCAAAAGAGTTTAGGGACATCGCCAAGCCCTTGGGTTCAAGCCCCATGACTGACAAAAAAAAAAAAGACAGAAATACCTAAAATACTTTGAAGATACAGCTCTTCTACACTCTTATCTCCTTTTATGTTATAGTTATCTTACTATAGCCAATACAGTAACAATCATTTTGTCCTAACTTTACTTCAACTTAAGTTTCATAGTAATAGCATTCTTTTCCTTAAATGCACAGTATAGCATTTTGTGATCATAATGACAGTTATTGCTATTATAAAATGGTGTGAAAATACACAGGAAATCATAAGAAGTAGTGAACTCAGGGACAGATATCCAGTTGTAATGTTTGGTTTTCTTTTCATTAGCAAATCATTATATTTTTTTCATATATCTTTATTATAATTAATAGAAGGGTTACGTTATATTCATCAGATAGAAGGTACATTACTTCACAAATATTGATACCCTTTCTCGTGTCCTGTTTCCCATTTCCCTCCCCCCACCCCCCTCACAACTTGATTTCCCCCCTCCCTCTTCTATTTCAAACAACCAATTAAGCACATATAAAATATATCGGATAATAAGGTGAAATATTGTAACAATATGAGATAACCAAGGGACAGTAAAAGAGATAAGAGATAACACAGTACAGTACATCAAGGACAACAGTCACTCATTATATGGCTTTTGTTTCTATATCCTGGAGGTCCTTACATTTAGCATCATACTATATGGCCTTATGTCATAATCAGTAGGATCCTTGGGCTCTCCTAGCAGATATTCACAATAGAACAAAATCTAAATCATTATATTTTAAGAAGAGAATTAAAGGGTAATTATCAGTAAGGTAAATCCATTAAAGGGGAAACGTCTACTGCTTATTTAATTTTCATGTCTTTGATTACTACAGGAGTCAAATATATTAGTGCATGAATTAGCCATATACGTTTTCCCAAGAAATTTATTCTTTCATATATATAGATCTCGTATAATCTAGCCACTTATAACAATATCATGCATCAAGCTGATGGAATGATTTTAATGAGCTTCCAAATAAGACATTTCTTTGAAGAATATCAGTTATAATTCAAAGTCATAAATATAATATTTACAAAAGCTAATGTTTTATACTTATGTATACACTTATTTTAGGGCTATCATTGCATGGCAAATGCCCTGACTTATATATGAATTTTGGATTTAATGAAGATTTTATATGTACTCTTGCTTATTTCAATAAACACTAATGTATATTTGGCATTGATGAGAAATAACAATAATCATTGATAGTAAACTTTCTTGAAGAAACCTCATACCAACAGTTACTCAGGTCTTTATCTAAGTAAATTATTAGTCCACCCATCCCTCTCTCTCTCAATAGTCAGGACTGAGACTTCTCTAGGGGCTTAATCATATATGTTAATTTGACTGGGACAAACTCAGATATTTTGATTATCCTGCCACAGTATCTGTGGATGTGATTCACATTTGAATTAGTAGAGTGTCTACAGACTTGGACTCATATTAGAACTCATACCATTGGCTCACCTACATATGTATACATACGTATACACCTACACATATAAATACATGTATATGGTTTAATGTTATATGCATCTTATTTGCTTAATTTCTCTGAGTAACCTAAGTAATATGTATGTTCTCTGCTCTCTGAGCCTCAGTCAAAATGAAAGGTCAAGCTAGGCTCACACCTGTAATCTGAGCTAGTCAGGAGACAGATCCAGAGAAATCAGAGCTTGAAGTCTGCCCAAGAAGAAAAGTCTGCTATACTCCCCACTCCAGAATAGGGATACAAAAGACCAGCAGAGGATGCAAGCTAAGCAACCAGGCCCTAAATTCAAATCTCAGTATTAGCAAGAAAGCAAAAACAAAAACAAACACAAGAAGTAAAAGTCAGTGTGGAAGGGGAGGATCTTAGAGAATCTTAAGGAATCTGTTGAATCAACACCCCACATCCCTGGTGTTCTGAAATGTGAAATGCAATACTGATTCTTCCCCACTGAAATGAGGCAGGGAACAGATGTGGAACTCCTGTCTAGTTAATTACTTTATGCAGCAGTATCTGACTGTGCCTAACAGGAGGGAGCAAGATTGAGATACCAATTTAACATAAATTCTCCTGATGAGCTATAGTTTCAGGCAATTTGTGATGATCAGATTTGATGGATTCAGGTATTACTCTTCACACAGATTATTTTTGCTCCCAACCTTATTATTGAAAGCTGAGACTTGCACACCTTTGTATGAAAATCAGCCCAACAAAGCTCAGGCTCAAAAAGAAACTACAAGGTAGGCAGTTTCACAACAAGTTGGAAATCTAGTCAGTGGCAGACCTAATGGAGAAATACAATTTTTGTTCCTGCAAAATTTCAAATGACCAACTGTTTCTTCTGTGTATTTATCACAGACTATTGAACCTGACAAAAGGAAAGGAAATTAAATTAAAAGGGGGGAAAAACGTAGTTCCAAATAAAGCTTAAGAAGCAATTTCAACCCACAAAGTAATTAATGAGCGAAATGGGTTTCTACACTAGCTCTTGAGGCAAAGTCATCTTAATGATAAGCTCTCTTAGGAAATATATTGAAAAGAATCTGGCCCCATGATTCAGCAGTGGATGATTGTGAGGTAAAAGAAACATGGTCCTTTGTAACAAAGGGCCATTTTCTTTGACAAGAAAATACTGAAATCCATTTTTTGTTATTATTCTAGAAGGAAATACAGGGAGGATAGCAAGAAATTTCAGAATTGCTTTGCAGAAATCTTTTTAGTTATCTGTTTTAGTTATAACAGTACTGCTTATAGGTGATTTTGAAAAAAATAATTAAGCCAACAGAAGTGTAAAATTCAAAGGATAGGAGAACTTAGTGATCATGTCCATGTATAAGAGTGTTCCCCTAAATCTTCCAAGGGTAAAAAACTGTTCAGTTTTTGAAGCTGGTTTTATGGACTGGAGGAAACACGTAGGTTAATGTTGCCAAACTATAGCTACAAGCTTTTCCTCCTCTGGCTATACTTTCCAAAGAAATCACCCATCTGCTTGTGGGAAGCCAGTATCTCATGAACAACAACAAAAAAAACCCCTTGTGATCCAGATGAAAGACCAACATTTAAGTTACTGCATCTAAAACAGAAAGGCTTTTCAATGTTCTCAGCAGAAAGTTAATGACATTTGACTGCTACCACTACATTGCAATAAAAATCAAATCAGTGTCCAGGGTTGCCGAGCACTAAAGAAATTTCAAGCAATAATCCTCTGCCAAAAGATTTACTTTTCTTTCTCTTTGTCTTCTCCTCTTTGTGCTAATTACATCTCTCTTGATTGTCTGGTTGGTGCCTACTTATAACCCCAAATAAATCCATTTAGGTCCAAGACACTTGAAGTTCCTTGGTAAATTATCTGCCATCTTCTGTTTATAGGTATAGTTTCGAGTTTTGTAAGTTACTTACTTAAGTTACTTAGCTTTCAGATCGTCACATTCATATCCTCGGATTCAATTTCTCAAACACACCATTTCTCAAACTGTAGTTATTAGGCATTCAAAGATTAATCTACAGGTTGGGGAAGTCTCAATGAGAAATTAAGTATATGTGCCTTTCAATAATTGTCTTTTAAAATAGTTGATATATGTCTAGTCATCAATATATCATCATGACATAGCTATGCAGAATCAACATTGTGAAAATGACCATATGGCCAAAATTGATATACAATTTCAATGCAATCCCCATCAAAATCCCAAGGACACTTTTACTGAAATAGAGGGTGTAATACAAAGGTTCATATGGAACAACAAAAGACCTAAAACCGCCACAGAGGTTCTAGGTAAAAAGAGCAGTACAGGTGGTTTTTACAATACCAGGTGTCAAATTTTACTATAGAGACATAACAACAAAAACAGCATGGCATTGGCAAAAAAAATAGACCAGAAGATCAATGGAACACAATAGAAGATCCAGAAATGTAACCATATATTTATAGTCAACTTGTATGCAATAAAGGAGCCAGTGATATACAGTGGAATAAACACATCCTCCTCAAATATTGGTGCTCGAAAAACTGGGCAGCCACATGCAGAAAACTAAAAATTGCTCCCAGCTTGTTGCCATGCACAAACTTTAATTCAAAATGGATCAAAGACCTCAATATCAGACCTGAAACTCTGAAACTACTACACAACAGAGTAGGAGAGACACTGGAACTCATAGGCACAGGCAGAAACTTCTTGAACAGAGTCCCAGGGTCACAACAGATTGGAGAGAGACTTGACAAATGGGACTACCTAAAAATAAAAAGTTTCTGCACAGATAAAAGAGTAGCTACTAAATTAGAAAGACAGTCAACCAAGTGGAAAAAGATATTTACCAACAATACATCAGACAAAAGCTTAATATCTAATATCTACAGGGAACTCAAGAAACCAATAACCCCCAACCCAATAAACCAATCACTAAATGGGCAAGGGAACTAAAGAGAGACCAGAGGAAGAGGTTAAAATGGCAAAGAAACATATGAGAAAAATTCATCATCCATAGTTATAAAGGAAATGCAAATAAAAACAACCCTAAGATACCACCTTACCCCAATCAGAATGGCCAATATTCTGAATTCAGACAACGACCAATGCTGGGATGTGGAGAAAGAGGAATCCTACTGCACTGCTGGTGGGAATGTAAACTAGACCCAGCCATACCACTCGTAGGCATTTACCCAGAGCATCATAATCCAGGATATGAAAAGGACTCCTGCACAGTCATGTTCATCGCTGCACTGTTCACAATGGACAAGCAACGGAAACAACCTAGATGCCCCATTACAGATGAATGAATACGAAATGGTGCATATATACAATAGAATTCTATACAGCCACAAGACAAGATAAAATGGCATTTGCTGGGAAGTAGATGAAACTAGAGCAAATCATGTTGAGTGAGGTAAGCCAATGCCAAGGAACAAAAGTCGCATGGTCTCCTTGATATGTGGATATTAGATCCAAACAGCCCAAGAGCAATGACTCAATACTAGTGTACTCAAGGTCATTAACATGAACTTGGAACTATAAATATAACTATATAGACATATAAGTCTATGATGGGATATATATTCCATAGACATATTGATCTATTATATAGAACAATATGTATCTATGACATATAAAGACTCAGCTTAATTTTAATTTTGTTCTTAAATTTATGAGCCAGTGATTGCATATAGAGATTCCATTCTTGAATATTTTTTGTTAAATTTGACATGTAAAATATGATGTAAAAATCAGTATTAACAAAATGTTTAAATAAAAATATCATTAATCTGAACCAATAAATTGGTAGTCACACAATGCATGAGTCCATATTTTCTTTTCTACTCATAATCAACCTAACAAAGCAGCTTGGTTGTGACAAAGCCTTTAGCTGACATTAGGGAACCTTAGCATAGTGTCAACGATACAACGGCCAGCTTTGTCTTGCTGTGGACTTGGTATGGACTTATTCTTTGTTCTCGTGTGGACTTTTAATAAACAACAATTGTCCTTTTGCAAGAATAATAATTAAAGAATATTTTAGTGGCTAAGCATAGTTCTTTAATAGATTGAGATGGCTTTTGCATCACAAAAAATGACCTTAGGAACCAATGACACAGTATGATTTGTGCTATAATCGGTAAAGGAGAGATGCCTTACCCAAATGGGGAAGAAAGTGAGAGCCAAAGAGGCACCATGGAAAATAGTCAAAGATAGCACATGCAAAGCTGCTTAAGGCGGAGACGGTGTAAAGGGAATATATTCTATATTTACCACAGCTTATAGATTTTTAAGCAGAGGGATTTACATGATTTTATTTGGCAAACTACACAACAGTGGTATGATACAGAAGTGGAGGGTTCTTTTCTCTTCCTTTGGGGAAATGGTTGCTGACCTTTAGGCAACATACATCTTGGGTCACACACTAAGCCACCAGGGCTGCAAACTGCATATGCATTTTACTAAGCCATGTTTTCTATTCCAGTACTGAAGGTGGCATGAAGCGAACTCTCTGTTCCCCTAGTTTATCTCTGTCCTGGTTACCATTCAACCATGTAATGGACACTATTAGGTAAGCAATTATACAAACCCAGATGCTTCATGAATTAAAAACCTGTTGGAAAGTTAATGAGGAGTGAAATCCCAAAGACCAATATATACCTAGTGTCTGTTCTGTTCCAGCAACTTTAAGAGGACTGAGCCACCCATGGCAGTCATCTACAATGAATTTACACCCATTTCTCATTTCACTTTTTCCCATCTGTGTGGTGATTTGACCTCTCCATCTCTGTGCCAAGTCGTCACTCTCTCCCCTAAAACTTCTCATTGAGAAATATTTTAAATTCACTTTCCATCCATCCATGTCCTCTTTCAGATCTGTTATTGGTCCTTTTGCTTTTGTACAAAGAGCACTGCTCTTCTATCCCAGGAGACTGAGTATCTCAGTGACTTCCTGCTAGGATGAGTCACCCCAGCTGTTATTTACAGGATTAAATAAAAAATTAATCTGTGAACATACATGCACCAATCATGAAATTCTCTTTGGGAAGATGTAACTGTACACTTACCTGTGTGTTGAGTCTCAGCTGGAAACTATTTTTCCCATTCTTCCCACACTCTATATGCCCTATATTTCTATGTATTTCTCACAGTCTAAATGCTCTCATCCTATTTCTATGTGGAGGTCCTACTCAGAATTTCAGAGCCAACCCCTAAAAAAAATAAGTCAACAGATCCAAGTTTGCTTTCCACCAAATATGACTGCTATAACTATTCGGTAAAAATGTCAGGAGAGAGCTGGAAGAGGTGTCAAATGATAAATTATACAGGAAAAAAAATCTTGTATTTATTCTTTCCCCAAAGTTCTCCACAGTTGCCAATCATGTTTTCTTCCTGTGTTTTTGCCTTTCCTCTCTCCCTACAGCCTTTCATATCTCTCACATTGCCAAGGAATTTCTTAGAAAGCAGGCCTATGGTTATGTCAAACATTATTTCGGAGACATGGGGCTTCATGGTGGCTGCTCTTCACACAAAATTACAAATTTACAAAACAAGAATTTGAGGATCGGTAGCGTCTAAGGGGTTGCAGTAGTTATGGAGATGAATCCAGAATTCTAAGAAACAGAAAAATGTTCCACATTCTCCCATTGATAGCTAGAGCAAAACTGGTAACTTCTTCTTCAGATTTGCTACCAGGCTTTGGATGATATATAAACAATCTTCTTAAGGTTTTAATAAATCCTTACTAGAAATTCATATCATAACAGTCATCCTTCATACTCACTTAGCATGTATTGCATTGTCAGGGTGAAATGGTGTGGACAGAAATAAAGCCACTTATTAGGAACTCCAGATTTTTGATTAAGAGAATCCTCGTTGCCAGGAATTTAGCCTGTTGGTAGAATGCTTGCCTAGCATGCATCAAGACCCAGGTTCGATTCCTCGAAATCACATACATAGAAAAAAAAAGCCAGAAATGGTGCTGATGTTCAAGTAATAGAGCTCTAGCCTTGAGAAAGCCCAAGGACAGTGCTCACCTCCTGAGCTCAAGCCCAGGACTGGCGAAAGAGAGAGAGAGAGAGAGAGAGAGAGAGAGAGAGAGAGAGAGAGAGAGAGAGAGAGAGAGAGAGAGAGAGAGAGAGAGAGAGAGAATCCTTGACATTGTCTATGTCTTTTAAGCACATGAGCCAGTTGGACCTCAGAACAGTCCAAGTAATGTAAGTGGTATTATATCTATTTTGTACATTAAGGAAGGCAAAGTTTATTACATTTAAGTTAATAAGTGGCAAATTGGAAAAGCTAGAATCCATGGTATCTGAGATGGTTACCAGTAGTAGGTACAAAATATTTCAGGCCTGTCTCCATCTGTACACAGTAGGATTGCACTTTCTCATGTCATGTGAGGTCAAGCTGTGGGAATTGCTTTACCCAGGAGTGAAAATGACATTTTCCTTCTAGACAGAAAACATTTTGGAATTTCCTAGTCGTTTTTTTTTTTTTTTTTTTTTTGGCAGGAGGAGGGAGTTGTGCATAGGTTTATTTTTGTTTTTCATTTGCTGTGGTGATAGACCATGCCTGTATTTAAATGAATTCCTGCTGACTTCTGTCCCTAAACGTCCACAATGAAAGTATTGCTATTGTCATCTGGATTTGGGTATGTAATACAGATGGTTTTGTTTTTCTGACCTTTTGTGATTTAGGAGTTGTTTATGGGCGAGGAATAAGCAAGTGCACCTCGAGTTACATGTCTTCTCCTGTCCTCTCTCTCCCTGTCATATGCAGCTCTTCATGTAGTAAGTCAAAATAGTCAAATGACAACTGGAAAATGGATCTGACTGGCTTTGTATTTTTCTCATTCAATGCTGGGAATCACATCCAGGTTCTCATATGCATTAGGCAAATAATACTGCTGAGCTACTACTTCCAACCCTCTGTCTAGTCTCTGTCATGGGGCTTGAACTCCGGGCCTAGGTGCTGTCCCGGAGCTCTTCAGCTCAAGACTAGTACTCTACCATGCCGAACCACATTCTTTATGAAGCAATTAATTCTTCCTGTCAAAAAACAGAGAGTTTGCACTACTTACAAAAATTTAAAGTAATGGAAAAAATCATCCAAGAATTGGCACAGTAGAAATTAAATGCAAAATGTATGCCACAACACTTGCAAGCTGTTTCCTGCATAGTAAGATGTTTTAAAGGGGAAGAGGAAAGGGAAAAGAGAGAGACAGAGACAGGATGACACAGGCATGGAGAAGGGAGCAGGAAGGGATAGATGAAAGAGAAAAGGTAAAGGGAAGTGGGGAAGAGAAGAAAAGGGAAAGAAAAAGGAAGGGAAGAGGGGGAAGGTGAGATCAAGGAAAGGGAAGAGGAGAGGGAAACAGAAAGAAAGTAGTGTTCATAGAGAAACATAAAAGCCAGAGCAAACATAGATTACTAGTGGTGATTAAAGAGATAGGCATTTCCTTTAGGAATATAAGCTGTGCTGAGAATGAAATAGAAAACACTAAGAGATTAATAAGACAACCAGTCAGAAGAAAGTAATAGGGCAGTGTGGGTATAACTAAGGATGCCTCCAAAAACTTGGTTAGTCTTCCTTTCCCCCACCTCTAACTTAATACAACTATGGATGAGGCAGCTGTAAGACTAATAAAAATTGGGAGTTTGTAAATGAATAAGCTTGACATGTTTGCATATGGATTCAGCAGTATTGGCTATTCAGCTGAGGTTTTTGTTTTTGTTCTTGTTTTTTCTCCTGTGAATCTTATAAAAATAGTGACTCTTCCAAGTTGCAGTGGGGGGTAGAAAATCTCAACAAATAAGAATCCTCAAACATGGCTTTAGGATGGGAAGTTTTGACTGCACTGTGATCTCATTGTTCATTCAGGGTAGACAAATTGAGTGCCCACAGGGGAAGTAACTACAACCATGTTCACTTTCCCAGTTACAGAATGGTATATGCTTCTCTTTCTATTAATGGTATTTTTCACTGGTGTGCTTTTAAAAAAATGTTCACTAGTAAACCTTTCCAAAATAATTTTTTCTGTATACATATCCTTCTGGAATAGATATTTCAATCCACAGGCAGAGCTGAATACACAGCAAGGATTTTTCTATATGGCTGCTTATCAAACATTAATATGCACATAGATCATTTGAAGAGCCTGCTTAAAATGCAGATTCTGTTCTGTAGGTCTGGAAGGGGTTGAGATTTTTGCGTTTCTCATGATTATGTAGGTAATGCTGATATTGTTGCTCCAGAGACAATCCATTGATCAGCAAGGCCATCAGGTCTTAGAGTATTTATCTTTGCATGAGACCACATTGCTGTGGTATGGATATGAGAGACACTTGATTTAGAACTGGCAGTGCCATGATTAGATCATGAAATTGCTAACTGCATCATTACTGCTGAATGGGTTATTAGGAAGCGGATCCATGTTTGAGAAAGTAGGTCACTAGAAGTTTAGTTTTAAAGGCTCTTATCTTGTATCTGACTCCTCTCTCTCTCTCTCTCTCTCTCTCTCTCTCTCTCTCTCTCTCTCTCTCTCTCTCTCTCTGTGTGTCTCTCTCCCTCCCTCCTCTCTTCCTCTGTCCCTACCTCTTCCTTCTCTCCTTCTTTCTCCTTTTCCTTCCTTCCTTCCTTCCTTCTTTCTTTCTTCCTTCCTTCCTACCATGAGGTGAACATTTTCCTCTACCATATTCCTCACACTGTGACATTGCTACCTCACTGCATCCTAAAAATAGCAGAGACAGCTGGTCATTGACTGATTCCTCCAAAACTGTGAGTCAAAATGAGTCTTTCCTCCATTAAGTTGTTTATCTCAGTGATTTTATAACAGTGAGTGGGAAACCATGATTAAGAAGCAAATCTAAATCCACAACCTGTTTGTTAGACCATACTGTGTAACACTTTCCCCAAAGAGAAAGCTACAGACAGAACATTCTCTGAGAAAGATATGAATAGGAGGTCAATGGATTCTAATATAGAAAGAAACATAATCAAAAGCAAGACAAAAATTCCTGTCATTCAAGCTCTCTCTGCTTTAGAGAAATCCATGAGCTAAACTCGAGACACTTAACATTAGGCAATTCTGGCCTTACAGAATGATCGCAATTTCCATAGCTCCATCTCACAAAGTCCTGGTATTTTTCCATGGAAGAGAGACAACAGAGGAGAGATCTTACAGGCCATGTGATCACCTTTGGTGGCATCACAGCAAAGACCCCATAGTATAGAACCAGCTACCTGGAAAGCAAGATGAAGGAAGGTATTTAAATGAGCCTTTTAACCTTGAAGTCAATGAGCATCCCATAGCAAATTGACTTTCTGGTGAATTCACATTTTGAAGCTTGGGTGAAAGCCTACTTCAAGAGGTTCCATGATCATTTTGTTTACTCCATCATTGTACAGAAGTAGATACTTGTGGTAGAAAACAGAAGCAAGCATTGAGACACAGGACAGGAGAAAACTTAACCAGTAGTGGAGCCTTCCAAGAAAAATGGTTTCTTCTCTTCAAAGAACAGACAATATGAGAAAGATTCTAGAATAGGATAGAGACTAAAGAGAAAACTAAGAGGACTCAAGGACTACTATTAATACTTCACAGTTTAACTAAGGCAGAGCCTTATCTTTCCTGTATTTGGCTAGCTTTTAGGAGGCTTGTCACTGTAGTAGCTATTCCTTAGAGTCTTTCTGATATCAGTGTCTTTCCAAATTCCATCAGTCCACATACCATGGTTTTCACACTGCTTTTCAGTGCTTTCCCTTGTTCTTATTCCTTTGAATCTTTTATGATTCTGCTTCATTCCATCTCTCTTGACTCCAAGGGTGGCCCCAACCCACCAGCTTTCCACCTCGTCTGCTGTAAAGGCCTCCTAATTTGTTGTTGTTCTCCCTTAATTCTGGCCTTCCCCTTTGTAGCTCCTGCACACTGCAAGCATCATGACATTTAAAAATATGGATTAGGGGCTGGGAGTTTGGCCTAATGGTAGAGTGCTTGCTTAGCATGCATGAAGACCCAGGTTCGATTCCTCAGTACCACATACATAGAAAAAAAAGCCAGAAGTGGTGCTGAGGCTCAAGTGGTAGAGCTCTAGCCTTGAGAAAAGTCCAAGGGCTCAGGCCCTGAACCCAGGACTGGCAAAATAAATTAATAAATAAATAAATAAAAAATATGGATTGGACAAAACAACATTGAGATTTCATCTCACCCAAGATATAATAACCATTAACAAGAAAACTAACAATAACAGATGTTGGTGGGGATGTGGCTAAAAGGGAATGCCACTACACTTTGGTGGTAATATGAAGTTGTTCAACCATTCTGGAAAGTCATATGGAGGCTCCATAAAAGACCCTGTGACCCAGAAATCCTCTCCTGAGCATTTATCCAAAATGCTACAAACAAGGCCACACTAGAGCTATCAGCACAACCATGTTCATTGCAGCATTATTTACCATAGCCAAGGTATGGAATCAATGCAGATTCTCCTCAATGGACAAGGAAATTTCATACACACACACACACACACACACACACAGAGAAAAGTCTATGCTTCCATCAGAAGTAATGATATTGTATCATTAATAAAGAAATGGAAACACTTGGAAAAAAATTATATTAAGCAAAGTAAGCCAGACCCAAAGAAACAAAGCTTACCAAATTTGTTGTAACTAGAATATACCTATAAATTTACAAGTAAATATACTGAATGATAAAAGAGAAAAAAAATATATGCATTGGGAAATGATCAATTATTTAGGACTCTAGACATTGGCACAGTGAGACCAGAGGAGGAAATTCTTAGGAGAGGATCACAAAGGCTCAATAGCTACGTGCATATGATCATGTAAAATGATATTTATTGAAATAAACCCTGGGAAGTAGAAACAGCTCATGCTGTGACTTGCAGTATCCTACTTGAAAAAGAAACCCCAATGACACCTGTGTCTTGTTTGCACCTGGCCTAGTGTAGGCAATTCATTCAATAAACCTTTGTAAACAAGTATTGGATGAATTTCCCAGGCAGAGCTAATTCTTTCTCTTCAGTATTCTCAAAGCACTATTTCTAAGTCTGTTTCATTAAAAGACATGTCCCGTATTTTATCTAGTTGTATCTGTTCTGCTTCCTCTCTAGACAGAGAGTCATTTAAATGTGTCTTATTCCTTTTTTTAAAAAAAAATAATTCTTTCCAAAGCTAACTATATGGTAGGTAATTGTCATAGCTCAAAAACTCTCATTCATGATTTTAAAAAAATCTAGAAATTTGTGCATAGTGCAATTCCAAGAATGGTGTGGTTGTCTTCACTTACTGATAACTGCAAGAATTATTTTAAAATTAGAAACATATTCAGAAGGAGAGGATTTTTAAGACTTATTGTTTAGAAAGCTGGCACATGGGAATAATGAAAGAAAAGACAGATGGAGTCTTAGTCTAGTTTATTAATGATTTTAAATTGTCTGCAGACAATGTATCTTCCTGGTATCTATATTCCAAGTTGGCTGTGATCACTGCCTTGCCTTTGGGACAGCATTGACTACAAGAAGTACAAAACTTTGAATGCAAGTCTATTGTCTTCCTGTATCAGAGTCTCGTACAATTACATGCTAAAGATGATGCTTTAGCAATCCTCTTGACTAAACATTAGCAAACAATTATAAACTCATCTCAAACTAAGATGCTGGTGAACCACAATGAAGATAATTATCTACTTCCTACAAGCCTGCACATGCTGGTATTATAAAGATTAGACGAAATCTAACTATTTGAGAGCAAAGACTCCTAGTTGTCATGCTGTATTTTAAAGTAAAACAGCCCAGAGTCATATTCTGTGGGTATCTTTTTATTTATAAAGTTAATACAAGTCTGGCTTGCACACAGCAAACATTACAAAGATATAAAAAATAAATATTAGTGCTCTTTCTTAAATCTACAGTCTCCAGTATCCTAAAGCAATCTATGTGAATTTGTAATTTGGCATATATTCTTGGTAAACAATATATATATATATGCAAAGATAGGCAAGAGAATGGGAGAGATAGAAATTATATGAATGCACACATACACGTCTATTTTATGTTTTCTCCAGAAACTGGGCCACCCTGTTCATTTTTCTCTGAAAGTTGCTTTCTCTTGATGATGTATTTCTAATTTCCCTCTAGGTCATTGCATATAAATGTAATATTCCTTTAAGGTTTTGTATCCATTCATTCAGCATTATTTATGATGAGTCTTTAGACTCTCTGGTGAACAAAGCAGACAATATGTTGCTTTCATGGGATTTGCATTCTAAGGAAGGAGACAGATACACAGAATCCACAACAGTAAGAGCACTGTTACATGGTGCTGAGTGTTGTAGAGAACAGGAAGGAGGGAACTTGGGAGAAAGAAGGCAGCTGTTTTTCATGACATCACAGGGAAGACATGTTAGCTAAGAAATGAAGGCCATGAATCAATCTAGGGCAAGACTTTCCCAAGCAGGGAGGACATACGTACAAACAGCACTACCCAAAATATCCCGCCATCAATCTTACATAGTCCAAACGTGTAAAACTCACTCTGAATCCCTTCCGCGGCAAGCTATAATCTTAACAGCAATATATAGAGATGCCCCTTTCACAGCAAATTAATCAGCACTGGATACAATCAATCATTTGAATGCAATGGAAGCTTCTTTTCTTTTCTCCCCCATTTCTTTGATTACTGAATATATTAGGAAAACCTTTGCATGCTTCTGGCCACTAAGAGGTATTTCATTTGGAGGACTGTAAACTAGCTGTGCTAATATCACCATGACCAAATTTTGGCTTTCTGACAGCGAGCAAAGAAGAAAAGCACTAACCTATGCAGTAAAACAGGGTTCAAGGCAGCTTTTCACAAAACTATACAAGACTCCCATCCTGCAAAGTCCAGGAAGAGGGGGGACAAACAGGAAGTAAAACTGTTGAGGCACACTTCTATCTACCTTTGGGGATGAATTGGGTTTGAATAGGAATAAGGAAATTTGGAGGTGGATGGATGTTTTCTACAAATGAAGGAGGTGGAGGAGGGGCGGGGAAGAAACACGAATGTCATTTCCAGCTCCCTTGGCTTACAACGTCGACATTTATCCTTTCTGAATAAGAATTTTCTTTTGGATGACTTCAGATTCTATCATCACCTAGGTACATATATTGGCCTACATTACCACCAACTAGCCTGTAAATATCAAAAAATGATCCTTTATTTCTTTTTTTTTAATTGAGGGGTTACAGTTACACTCGCCAGATAGTAGGTGCATTCCTTTTCTTTTTTTTTTATTGTAATTAGTAAAAGGGTTACATGATATTTGCCAGATAGAAGGTGCATTAATTCACACACATTGGTACCCTTTCACATGTCTTGGTACCCATTTCCCTCCCCCCCACACCCCCCACCCGTCTTGGTTTTCCCCCCTTCCCTATCAAATTTCAAATATCCAAATACAAATAAATTCAATATATCAGATAACAAAGTGAGATACTATACCAATATGAGATAACCAAGGGACAGCAAAGGAGATGAGAGACAACATAGTACATTAAGGACAACATTACTTTTCACACATTGATACCCCTTCTCATGTTTTTGTCCCCATTTCTCTTCGCCCACCCCCTCCCAATCATCTTTTCTATTTCAAATAAACATATATACAATATACCAGGTAACAATGTCAGATACAGTAATGATATGAGATTAACCAAAGGTCAACAAAAGAGAAGAGAAATAACATAGTACATGAAGAACAACAATCACACAAGATAAAGCTCTTGTTTCCATATCCTAGAGATCCTTTCATGCTATATGACCTTTTTAGGTCATCCTATATAACCTTATGTATCTAGGTTTTGCGCTATTGTAATCCTCTGCTAGGAGAGTCCTAGATGTGTACTAATTATTACAAAGGAGGGAAACCATTGAGCCTATGTTCCTTTGGGTCTGGCTTACTTCACTTAATATGATTTTTCCAAGTCTTTCCATTTCCTTACAAATGGGACAATGGCAGCATAGAATTCCATTGTGTAGAAGAACCACATCTTCGTGATCCATTCATCAACTGAGGGGCATCTGGGTTGGTTCCATATCTTTGCTATGGTAAATAGTGCTGCAAGGAACATCATTGTGATAGTGGCTTTAGTATGTCCTTGTTTCAGGACGAGTGAGTAAATGTCAAGAAGTGAAATTGCTGGGTCATTGTGAGGCACTGCCATAGTGCTTTCCATAGTGGTTGAACGAGTTTGCACTCCCACCAACAGTGTAGTAGTGATCCCTCCTGGCCACATCCCCTCAAGCATCTGTTATTATTAGATTTCTTGATCCTGGCCATTCTAACTGGAGTGAGGTGGAATCTCAGAGTTGTTTTGATTTGCATTTCCTTTTATGGCCAGAGATGTCAAGCGTTTCTTCATGTGTCTATAGGCCATTCTTATTTCTTCTTCAGAGAAGATTGTCTGTAAATCTTTAGCCCACCTTTTAATGGGATGGTTGTTAGTTTGAAGATTAGTTTTGTAGCGATTGAATTTTTGAGCTGTAGATATATTTTAGATATGAGGCCTTTGTCTGAAGAATGATCCTTTCTATGAAATCCAGGGTATGAATTGAATACTACTGAGTTCTTCATGTAATCTACTCATCCATGATTTATGAAAAGGCTATAAATTGGTCTAAGCTAAGAGAGGCAAACCTGGAAATTCATATATCTTCTAGATATTATGGGAACTCAGCTATACTCCCATACTAGCTCCCACAGTTACTTTAGGAAAATAGATATTGGGCACCAGTGGCTCACTCCTATGACCAGAGCTTTTTCAGGAAGCTGAGATCTTAGGATCTTGGTTCGAAGTCACTCAGGGAAGAAATGTCCCCGTGAGACTCTCATCTCCAATTAACCAAAAGTGGCACTGTATCTCAAGTGGTAAAATGCTAGCCTTGAACATAAGAGGCTCAGAAACAGCACCCAGGCCCTGAGTTCAAGCCCCACAACCAAGAAAAAGAAAAAGAGAAAGAAAGAAGCAAGAAAAAAGAGAGTGGAAGAAAGAAAGGGAAATAGAGGGTATTGGCAACACACCTATACAATCCAACCTCCTTCTCCATTCACACTGCATAGGTGTATGTTAGAGCTCAAGAGAAATTCTAATGAAAAAGCTCATCTGACAACAATTTAAAAAATTATTTATGTGGTGAACATGTTTTATAATGCTTTCCTTTAAATTCATTTAAAAATATGGCAACAGAGTGTGAATTCTAGAACGCTCTCGGAAATTCACTGACTGTACTGTCAGACCCTCATTAACTAACCACCTGAAATGTGGCTGTTGCAAATGTAAAACTCTGCAACACTCAAACAGGTTCAAAAGTCAAGATCTTTTGACAGAGAGTAAGACCTCATCTCAAAATGAAGGACTTTGGAATTTAATAAATGAGCTTGGTGAAGTCTCTCCTTTTGATATTTTTTATTTTATTTTTCCAGGAAACAGTTCATTATAAATGGAGCAGTACAGTTCAGGAAAACACATATGACACAAAAAGACAAGTTGGGAATTATGACTAGTGGTATGTGTTGTGAAGAGAAAACTCGACCCTAAGAGTGGAATCACACATAGGAGCCTAATTCAGTGGCAGATTAACTGATGAACACTTACTTTCTTTTCCTCCCTGGTTTCACTCACTCTGTGACAACAATAACTGTAACAATCCCCAAGACACACAGACACCCCCCCCCACACACACACATACCACTCACTCCACCCCTTTAGAGGGACTCATTCACACGAATAAATAAGTCATACAGATCAAGTCATATTACATCAACCAACCATGAGGGGTGGGATAGGAGAGGAAACCAACATTGTTTCTCTTTTCTGCAACTCCTTGATCCTTTTAATTTATCTAGATTCCCCTTTCAGAGTACCTCCCAGTATCTTTCAACAGACACATATCCCACTTAGAACTATCAAGCAAAGGCAATCATCAGAATTCTTTGCTGAGTGGCTTGTGTCTGATTCACTGGTGACTTGGGCAGCACAGAGAATAGAAGCTGATACTCAAAGGTTCAAATCAACTTATTTTTCAGATGTTGAACCAGCCAGTGATAAACCTGTTCATTTCATTCTACCTTATCCAGGTTCTATGGCTTTGAACATGGTAAATATCTTCGCTATGCCTCTATGTTTTTATGTATAGAACAGGTAGATCCAATGCTAGATCTCCTAGGATCCTGTACAATAATCCACAGAACACACTTAGCACAGTGGCTGGTGCCTAGCAAATATTCCCTGTAAGTTAGCCATTCTTATTTTGCCAGCTGCTATTATGCCTTTTGTTGTTGTTGTATAATATAAAGTCACCATACTGGCAAAGATGAGGTTTTTAAACCTGGAATTTTAGTCCAGCCTGTGAATTAAATTGCACAGAGAATCCTCAATTTTGTTCATCAGGTTAGTGATTGATGCTTGTTTGCTAACACTGAAAATGTTGGCAAAGGCGGGAAAGAGGGCTGGCAGAGTAGCTGCACTAATTACCAGAAGTGCAAATTCAACATGTAGCACTCTAGCAAGACATAATGAGCCTGTGCTGAGGTGAAACAGGAGGTTTGTTACATACATTAGAATTAGAGGCTCTAATTGCTTAGCATCCCCAAATGTGAATGATTCCTGGAGAAAGACAAGAAAGCAATCCACCCACCTCTACCTGACAGCAAGACTGCTTCTTGTTTAGTCAGCTGACAGGCTGGGGGAGGGACAGAATGGTAAATTTCCTCCAGGCAGCAGTTGATTAGATAAGCTGCTATCTATTTTCCCTCTCTACTAAAAGAAACAGAAAGATGTGAAAAAGGAACAATGAAGTTTGTCAAGGGAAACTGAGAAGCATTTCTTCTTCCTTAGTGATTAGAGCCACAGTGGGTCATTTTTGCCTCTATTTGCTTAACACATAGGAGTTAAACCTGTCCATCAATCAGGAACTAATACAAGGAGAATAACTTTGGGTTTTTGTCTTTAAGGAATATTGCACGTTACCCTGAACAGGTTCAAATCAAGCAAACAACTTTTTGCAAAAGGAAACTAACTGGATGCTGAATAAATACACATATGTATGTAAGTCTTTTTTTCTGGGAGAGGGTAGATTTTGGAATTTGCACTCAGGGCTTTGTACTTGCTAGGCAGGTGCTCTACTGCTTGAGCCATGGCCCTAGACCTTTTACCGTTCATTCTTTCATTTTTTTCAATTGTATTTAATTGTCAGGGTAATGTATAGAGGGATTAGAGTTACATTTGTCAGGTAGTGGGTACATTACTTCTTGAACACCAATACCCCTTCTCGTGTTTTTCTCCCACTTTCCTTCTCACCCTCTCCCAATTCTCTTGTTTTTCCCTTTCTCTTCCCTATTTCAAATAAACAAATAAACGTATATACTATATACCAGGTAACAAAGTCAGATACAGTAACAACATGAGATAAACCATGAGGGGGAAAAAAAAGAGAAAAGAACCTCACATAGTACATTAAGAACAGCAATCACAAAGATAAACCTCTTGTTTCCCTATCCTGGAGTTCATTTCACTTAGCCTCATGCTATATGGACATATGTACATAGCTTTTGAGCTATTGTGATCCTCTGTTAATTATTACAAATAAGGCAAACCAGGGAGCCTATGTTTCTTTCGGTCTGGCTTATTTCACATGATTTTTTTTTCAAGTCTTTCCATTTCCTTACAAATGGGGTATGTAAGCTAGAAAATTAACTAGAAAGCCTACAAAGTGGGAGAAGATCTTCACTAACCATACAACGGACAAAGGCTTCATATCTAAAATACATCAACAGCTCAAAAAATTGAATCACTCCAAAAGTAATCTCCAAACAACCATCCCATTAAAAAATGGGCCAAAGACTTAAAGAGAGTCTTCTCTGAAGAAGAAACAAAAATGGCCTATAGACACATGAAGAAATGCTCGACATCTCTGGCCATAAAAGAAATGCAAATCAAAACAACTTTAAGATTACACCTCACTCCAGTTAGAATGGCCAGGATCAAGAAATCTAATAACAACAGATGCTGGAGGGGATGTGGCCAGGAGGGATCACTACTACACTGTTGGTGGGAGTGTAAACTCATTCAACCACTATGGAATGCAGTATGGCAGTTCCTCAAAAGTCTACCCCTATGACCTAGCAATTCCACTACTTGGCATTTACCCAATCATTCAGAAAGAAGGACATACTAAATCCACTAGCCCAACAATGTTCATTGCAGCACTATTTACCATAGCAAAGATATGGAACCAACCCAGATGCCCCTCATTTGATGAGTGGATCAACAGGATGTGTTATTTATACACAATGGAATTCTATGCTACTGCCAGAAAGAAAGACATCGCCCCATTTGTAAGGAAATGGAAAGACTTAGAAAAAATCATATTAAGTGAAATAAACCAGACTCAAAGGAACTTAGGCTCAATGGTTTCCCTCATTTGTCATAATCAGAAGAAACCTTGGGCTCTCCTAGCAGAGATTTACAATAGAACAAATCTAGATACATAAGGCCATATAGTGTGACGCTAAATGTAAGGACCTCTAGGATATAGAAGCAAAAGCCATATAATGAGTAACTGTTGTCCTTAATGTACTATGTTATCTCTCATCTCTTTTGCTGTCCCTTGGTTATCTCATATTGTTACAATATTTCACCTTGTTTTCTGATATATTCTATGTATGCTTAATTGGTTATTTGAAATTGGATAGGGAAGGGGGGAAATCAAGATGATCGGGGAAAGTGGAGGAGGGAAATGGGAACCATGACATGAGAAAGGGTATCAATGTTTGTGAAGTAATGCAACTTCTCTCTGGTGAATATAATGTAACCCTTCTATTAATTACAATAAAAATATATGAAAAAAAATGGGGCTATGTAATTCTTTCTGATGGCAGCATAGAATTCCTCTGTGTATACTTACCATGTCTTCTTGATCCATTCATCTACTGAGGGGCATCTGGCTTGGTTCATATCAGACAAGGGCCTCATATCTAAAATATATCTACAGCTCAAAAAATTGAGACTTTCAAAAACAACTCCTTAAAGAAACAACCATCCCATTAGAATGTGGGCTAAAGACTTAAAGAGAGACTTCTCTGAAATGGAAATAAGAATGGCTAATCCCACACCTCATAAAAGAAATACAAATCAAAATAACTTTGAGATTCTACCTCACTCTAGTTAGAATGGCGATTATCAAGCAATGTAATAACAATAGATGCTGGTGGGGATGTGGCCAGAACGGAATGCTACTACACTGTTGCTGGGAGTATAAACTTGTTCAGCCACTCTGGAAAGCAGTATGGCAATTCCTCAGAAGACTAAACATAGCAATGACACAGCAATTGCACTCCTGGGCATTTACCCAAATGTTCAGAAACAAGGACATACTAAGCCTACAGCACCACTGTGTTCATGGCAGCATTATTTACCATAGCTCAGACCTTTGTTCTTTAGTTGTCTTGGAAAGAATATGTGGCTTTTTTGCCAAGGTTGTCTTGGACTGTTACCCTTCTATGTATGCTTTCAGTATGCCTGTCATTACAGGCGCATTTTATTGTACCTGTTGAGATGGGGGAGGGGTATCTCACAAACATTTTTTACCTGTAATCCCCCCCATGACAGCCTCCTGAACACTTAAGTCACCATAACCCAATTAACTCTTTCAAGGAACAATTCAACAGTGCCACCTATAGGCAAATATGTCCCTATTATACAATGAGGGAGGCAGAGGTTTTCAAAAGAGACTGCTTATCACTCAAAAGGAGTGAGGTCTTTCAGTATCAGCTTAAATTTTTATTCCTGATTCTGACTCTCATGAACTAAGCAAGCTTGAACACACTTCTTGAACATGCTGGATTAAAAAAAATATTTTTCGTACTTGCAATGGCAAGAAAACTCGGCTTTAGCGGAATAACATATTCCCAAGTTTGAATGTTCCCAAGTTAAGAAGCTCTTTTGGGGGGAAATCATGATACAGTTTTAATGTTGACCTTTCTCAGAGATATTCAAACATTCCATCACTATAGTCCTTACTATATTAGAGGATATAGGTCCTGCTTCTTTTCCTCCTCCTCCTCCTCCTCCTCCTCCTCCTCCTCCTCCTCCTCCTCCTCCTCCTCCCCTCTCTTCTCCTGCTCCTTCTCTTTCTCCTTTCTTCCTTCTCCTTCCTCTTCCTCTTTCTTTGGCCAGATTAATGGTTATTACTGGACCTTAGATTAGTGCATTAAAACACCCATTCAATCCATAATAAAAAATAAACACGTGTCACTAACATTAGTTATAGCATTATGTTAAACAAACATTTTTTCCCCCAGAGCATTGTGAATTACTGGTATACTTTTTTTTTGCCAGTCCTGGGCTTGAGCTCAGGGCCTAAGCACTGTCTTTGGACTTTCTCAAGGCTAGAGCTCTACCACTTGAGCCTCAGCACCACTTTGAGCATTTTTCTATGTATATGGTACCGAGGAATCGAACCCCGGGTCTTCCTGCATTCTAGGTAAGCTCTCTAACACTAGGCCAAACTCCCGGCCCCTGGTATACATTCTTTTTAGTTTCTTCTTTATTCCTATTTTGTTATATTATCTTTGTGCATTTGTTCAAGCTGAGTCTCGGGTAAGTAGACTGCTGAAGGCAGCACAGCATCTTCTATATTTTTAAAGTAAAACAGAATTGTCACTCTATGCCTAGGACCAATACTCCTTTGAAATCTCATCAAATAAACATCTCCCTAAATTTACCTAAACTCATCACCCTGTCTTTTGGGTAAGATATCCCTTAATCTCAAGTCCTCAGTACAATTACTGGACTTCAAGTTTGAACCATTTTAAAAGAAACTGAGAAGATGGAGTTTCAATCTCTCATCTTTCTCTCATCTCGTGTTCTGTTCTTTAACAAATGTCTTTCTTTCACCAATGCCAATAAGAGAAACAAATCCTTCGGTTTTGTTGACCTGGTAAACATTGCTGCTCTTGTGTTTTCACACCAGCAAATAGAATTTACTGCCCTCCCCCCAAAAAAAGAGTCAGAAAAGCTGCTCTGTAATTTTCAGTTTGCACAGTTCTCAGGTTTGGTATACCATGGAGATTTCAAACTGTATAGTAAACAGTTACCCTCTGGGCTCAGCTTCTGGGGGAAAAAATCAGCACTTTCTACAAAGCAAGGAAGAAAACCTTCCTGTCTGGAAGGAAGATAGAAGGCTCAAGGGTCAAGAAGGCAGCAGATGTGTGAATCTATAAAGTTTTGGAGGAGAGAAGGCAAGATTGCTTTTTGAGCTATAATTTTCAGCTCTGTGAAGGCAGCTCAGCCACAGATCATCACTATGCAGCCGTTGTATTTCAGGCATTGATTTTTTTTTCTTGTTGCAATGAGGCACAGGGATAGGCAAACTGAATTTTCATTAGCTCCTTGGGGGAAAGTGAGCATCCTCCCCAAACTAAACTGTCCAGAACATATTAAAGGATAATTTATGAGGGTTGGCTCCATGGAACTTGAACAGCAGCTATTGCAATAAAGTATTTCTGAGTGAGTTTGCTAATTTGGACTAGATCATGCTCATGTTAGAATGCTACACACAGAAAGTACTTTTCTTTGCCTTTACATTAAACTTTAATGGGTTACCTGCCTGATACTTTCCTTTCCACTTCTTTTGTGCCTGTTTTACACAGAAGAGCACTGAAAAACCTATAGAATTAAGAGGTAATTCCATCTTGGTGATAACAGTCAAGAGTCACTGAGAATATTGAGGGATGCAGTATCATCTCTGTGGCATTTTGAGAACCCCACCTGGCTTTTTCAAGGTCCAAGATACATACTTTCACCTCCTAGAATGTGAACAAATGAATCATTACATAAGCATACCCACAAAAAGAAGACTCATGCAACCATTCATTAACTAAATAGTTTCTTTCTGTACTTTGACTTGCTGGGCCAAGTGAAGCGCATAAAAGTATACCCAATCCTTATCTGTTGATAGAGAGCTCAAAGAGGGGAAATGGACACTAATCACATGATCAATAAATATGTATTTAGGGACAAACTGTGATAAGGATTGTGATGAATAATTGGCTCTATGGAGCATTTCTAGGAAACTGGATCTATTCAAGAAGACTTGAGGGCTTTCAAAATGATGAGGTAACTGCTAATGTACAGTCCCAGAGGACAGGAAGTAGAGGAGAACAGACTAGACAAGTGCAGGAGATTGTAAAATATTCTGGGCTGTATGTGGCAGGAGAGATGGGCTGAAAGTACTAGAGGACATACTGGAGGCCACACTAAGGAGGTTTATCTTTGTCTTAAGGCCACCAAGCCTTTAAAATAATTCTGGCAGAGGCAAGAAACAAGACCTGATCTAGATTTCAAGATATGCATTTCTTTCTTTGTTTATTTCTATCGTTCAGAGACAGAGGAGAAAGCATACTCGAGGAGTTCAATGTGAGAAGCTTTGCAAGAATTCAGGTATTTTTCATTGCTAAAGAATTGGTAAAATTAAAGACAAGTTGGTAAATTAGTGAAATACTTCGCAAATAAAAATAGTGCATGAGGAGAGATTTGGTAAGAACCAGGCACGAAATACAAGGTCAACCATACTATGGGAATATCTTCCAGTTTATACAATCCATTGTGAGCTGTTTTCTGTGTTTTATAAAGATTTTGTCTAACTGAAGAGTTTAAGGAATATTTCCATAAAGTTAGTCATCTTGATGAAAGGAAATAATAACTAAAAGCATTAAATATTTTGCTACTTAATAGAATATGTCATTTACTACATACATTCACTATTTCAATTTTTAAGTAGACGTAATAGGTTTGGAGGCTAGTGCCTGTAAGAATAGCTATGTGGAAAGCATACATAGAAGGATTTCAGCCCAGACTAGCAATCAGAAGGTAAAATCACAAAGGTCACGATTTGAGAACAACCATCCCAAGCAAAAACTCTTCAACTCAATCAATAAAAAATCCGGATGTGGTAGTTCAGGCCTCTTGGCCTATTGTGGGAAGTATAAATAGGAGGATCAAAGTCCAAGACAGTCAGAACAAATATATGAGACCCTATCTGAAAAATAACTAAATGAAAAAGTGCTAAAGGGATGGCTTAGGTAATAGAGCATCTGCCTAGTAAGGCCCTTAGTTGAAAGCCCATTACCACCGAGAGAGAGAAAGAGAGAGAGAGAGAGAAAGAAAGAGAGAGAGAGAGAGAGAGAGAGACAGAGACAGAGAGAGACGGAGACAGAGACAGAGAGACAGAGAGAGCCTGCAAGAAGCAAGCCTCCAAATTAGTAACTTGTACAAAGCCACAGAGACCACACATTTCTGAGCTAAGAATCTATGCCCTTTGCCTTATTTTATTTCCTTACTGGAGGATAGATAAAATGTTACATTGGGATCATTGAGAAAATTAAATATTGATAGAAAGACAGTTTAATGAGGGTATGCAGTAGAAAGAATACATAAACATCATCATTTCAAAATGGAATTTATTATACTCTGTCTCTTCCCAAAAGGACTAAATTGGCGTGAGGGAAGTTCTGTAAAATAAAGCCGTTAGATAAAATAGAAGCCAAGAGAATGTTTAAAGAAACAAAATAGGTAATCTAGCCAGGGAGTAGACCTCATACATATAAGTAAATCTTTCAATAGGCAGGCCAAAGATAAGGGTCTAGCATTTATTATTCTTCAGTGAAAGTGAAGTCCTATAGCTCAAATGTTCTCCTAGGCCTAGAAGCAATCTACTGTCTCAGACGTTGTACAGTTCTGCTGAAAGTAGTACGAAAAATCACCAGGAGAAAGATTTTTGTTTCAAAGTGGAGGGAGATGGGAGGCTTTGAGACATGGAGCTGTGTTACAGCAGGGATATTATGATATAAACTTAAAAATGGACTGACAGTTGTTAGACAAGAAAGAGGACTCCTTCCCTTCAGTAACTAGAGTTTTTGTAATTTGTGAAAAACAGAAAATCTTACTGGAGAGAAACAATGAAGGGTCTTTACTTTCAGCTAGATTACAATTCAGTTTACCAATTTCATAAACAATTACTTCTGGCATGAATTTTTTTAAGCTCAGTCCAAAAGATATAACTTGGGGAAAAATACTTGAAATCTACATTTAAACAACAGCCATATAATTCTAAGGTTAAGTTCCAGGAAGCAATTATCAGCAGAAGTAAACATTGGAAATGAAGGACCGATTCCAACACACCATTACCCACTTGAGTTACCAGAAGTACTTCTCTGCGCCTTACATTCTCTACTTTTTAATACTTCAAAGCCTTCTGCATAAGAGAAAAAGAAATAAGTACAAAAGTCTCAGCGACCCCAGATAAGGCAGCTTCTGTTAGATGCCATTCATTTTCTTCTGCTCCCACAAATACAGGAATATAAGGAAACTTGCAGACAATAGTGTCACACAAAAACATAATACTCTTTGCTAAAGTATTGTATTATGTAAGCATTGCCAACGCTATTAATATCCATGGATATCTTATGAAAGATTCAGTGTCTCTGAATAGCAAACACACAGAAACATCAAAAGAACCTTCACAGTAATACAAAAGCAAAAGTTTTTCTCTCTCCATCTTAACAAGGACCCCCAGGGCATGTCTACAACAAATCTTTGTATATGGGATCAAGGCAAATCTGAAACTTCTTGAAGAAGCTCCAGAGAGCCTGGTACCTCCCATTCTTAATTCCCTTTAGGAATTAGGAGTCCTAATAGTCAATCCTGGATAGCCAAAAATGGGGACATATATTCACCTCCTAACCATCCCCCCACCCCAAGAAAGAAAATAAACCTTACAGAACATGTTCAATCTCTGTTTTAAGACTTTTGGGGGCAAAAAAACCCTTTCAAGTGTCCCTGCTTCTACTTAGAGCCATCCTCAGTGAGCTCTCCCAAACAGGACAGGCATTTATGCTACCTAATGTCCCAAGATAATTTAGCCCTATGCTCTAACTTGCAGAAACTCTGCAAGTGTTGATAAGTTTTCTGCTACTCCAACAAGCTGGTGAACTTCAAATTGCATCTACTCAGGGAATCCAGATTCATTACCCACCAAAATATAATTCTTCCGGATTGGACATGGAATTCAAACATGTAAATGCAGAAGGTAAGAAAGAAGCTATAGACCCCCTCTTCCAAAGAAAAGACAATAAATGAAACTCTTCCAGAAAATTAAACACAAGTAAGTCACCAAGTCTTATGCGACCTTAGACAAATCATTTTTCTTTTCATTTTTATTGTAAAGGTGATGTATGGAGGGGTTACAGTTATTTTTGAACAGTGTCATCCCCTCCCTCATTTTCTCCAAGTATTTCCCCTCCCGACACCCCTCCTTCTCCAAGTTTTATATTTCATTTTCAACAGAGTCTAGTGAGTCTGAAATTTAAAAAAGTGACAGTAGAAAAAGGAGAGGAAAAAAAAGAACTGTAAAGAATACAATTTACAAAACCCCTTGTTTCCATTTCTTTGAGTTCATTGTGACAAGCTTCATTTTGTATGATTATAAGGTGATTATAAGGCCATAGCTCTGAAGCCCTCGTGATCTTCTCCTACGAACATCCTCCTTTGGGGTCACCACGTAAATGTTTCAAGTCCTGTTTAATATATTTTTTCTTCTGAAAATGATCAATCAATATAGATCATAAATGAAAAAAAGGAAAGAAAAAACATTTTGTGTCCCAATCAGAAAGTCTGAGGGTCAGGCAGGATAGTGATATCAATGTCGTCTTCACAATAATGTTTTTCCTGCATTTAATCAAATGCACCTTTTGGCACCCATCACTATGGCTTTGTGTTAATTAATTTGACTTAAGTTCTCAGTAAAGCTTCCATTGTACTATTTTGTGAATATGGGATCTTGCTATTTTAAAGTACATAAAAGGTTGTTCTATCCTATTGTCATATATTATAAGTTAAATACCAATCTGCTTTGTTTTTAAGTGAAAAGATGTGTTTAGTTAATAGCTCTATATGGACAGAGAAATCCTATCAGATGTTAATGTACAACCAATAGCATAAATAGTTTTTAATCTTTATACACATAAAAATAATGTACATAAACATGCCTCCATAAAGATTCTCAAAGTCCACATAAATAAAAGAGCTAAATCAGTGAATAAATATAATCAGCAGCTTAAGCAATTATGCTGGAAAATAATTACCAACCACTTTAGAAAAAATAACAAATTGGGAACTCTACTTTTTTCTAAAAGCCACATCAATCCCAGATAAATAAATCACTTTAAGCTGAGAGGGCACGGTGGCTCACGCCTGTAATACTAGCTACTCAGGAGGCTGAGATCTGAGGATCAAGGTTCAAAGCCAGCCCAGGCACAAAAGGACCTGAGATTCTTATCTCCAATTAACCCCTAGAAAATGGAAGGTAGGGAGGTAGCCTCGAGCTGAAGAGCTCAGGGACAGTGCCCAGTCTAAGTTCAAGCCCCATGACCTACAAAAAATAAATAAATAAATAAATCACTTGAGTCATAAGAAATGTTACAAAAGCTCCAGTAAAACCATGAAAACACAGATTTGAGAATCTCAGTATTGAAGAGGCCTTTCTGACACAAATACAAAACCCCAAATTACAAGATAAAATATTCATTATATAAAGAAAAGATTGACTACATAAATATTAAAATTTCTTCAAAGAAAAATATTCAAATGAAATTGGAAATCTGGTAAAAAAAATTTTGCAATATATATGAACAAAAACTAATAACTTCAGTACACAAGGAAATACTGTGTCAAGAAGAAATATCAAGTACTTTTTTAAACCATCAGGAGGGAATATATTGAAACAAGTACTAACAGCATTTTAGACATGTGAGAAGATGTTAAATTTAATTTAAGCAAAGTAATATATGTTCAAACATTAATGTAATACCATTGTAATCTATCAAATTGTCAAAAATGAAAATGTTACAATTGGCCAGGATGTGGGCAGTTATTCTCTTGTGTTGTTGAAGATTATATCAATTGTATACTCACTTAGAAGGATAATTTGACCATATGCACCCATATTAAGATTCAAAATAAACCTTTCAAATTTCTTTCTTAATAATTTTTTCCCACAGATACCCTTGCCATGGGTATGCATTACCCATCGTACGAAGAGACAATGTAGATCACTAAGAGATGACATATTACAGTGAACTCATGCATTAGGATACCACACAGATATTTAAAATAAGGACAGATAAAGAAGTACAAATTCAATGGATGGTGATATACAACAATGGTCATTTGCATAGTGATCCATCCAGAAAAATACAAAGCTCACTAGATACTTCAACCTGAAAAGGATTGCATCCGATTGAGAGTAGCAGGAAGCCAGAGGTATTTCCAAGTTACTAGGGAGCTGCTGCGTATTGGAAAGTTCAGGAGTGATACAGGAGACAAAAAAAGTGGGGCATAATGGTCAAACATCTTCTACCACCTTCACTTTCCATTTAGATGCTGAAGGTGTTTTTGATACAACCGAGCATGGACTCACTGCTGCTGGGTCTTAAGAACATCCACTCCCATGGCCACAGCTGCAGTTCTGGCAGGAGTAGCACTTCCTGAATTCATCATTCACCACCCATTCCAGACAGAGCCAAGCAGGAACAGTGCCTCTTCTCTTCCTCCAGCCTTTCACCCTTTGGCAACATTCCCTTTTGAAGACCATACTAGAAAGCACCTGGGAAGTGAACAGGCCTGGTATGTTGTTTTCAGCTTTTCAAGCCCTGTTTGATAAAAGTCCAAATGAAAAGTAAACACAGGCAGACAGCATTTGATGTAATTTTTAAGGCACAGTGTTGAATGGGAAGTTCAACACACGCACACACACACACACACACACACACACACACACACACACACACACACACACCCCAGCATAAGTAACACCATATGTATTGAGTGGGCTGCGTGGTTTCATTGGCAGAAAATAAAACTTGGGAATTTCATGACAGATTGTTTCTAACTTGAAACTAAGAACAGAGAAAGGTTCTTCACTCATGATATTCTCTTTGGTATCACTTCTTTCCTTTGTTTTTCAGCTGTGTGTATGGATTTCTTTAAACAGGGAGGCTCAATGTCCAAAAGAGCAAAGATCACCATAATAAATAATAAAATACAATCTCTTCCGACAGCTACCTTTTCATTTGACAATACTTTCTTTTATTTAGCTTATACAAAAGGAAAATACAACTTAAAATACTGAACTTGTACCCTTTTCCTCAGAAGTGAAAAGGTGCGTGAAATACGTACGATCAACCTCCCAAATTTCCAAATACTTTATTTTATTTGATGTTTGCAGTACAAATCTAAACTCACTATTTTGTTTTTTTTAAGCATTGAAATGTAAGAGTTCAGAGAATTTAAAGGAATTGCTTCAAAGACTTGCCTGAGAGAACCAGAATTTGAAAGTATACCGTCTTATTCCATAACCCTTAAAACCCCAGTTTATTTAACCATGTCTTCCATTCTGTCCAGCTGGCTTAAGACTTTTGTCATGTCAATAGTATCTTAAAAAAAGGTGTCCAGGGTTGAATGCCATAATTGTTAAGAAGATTTATTTTTGGCACTACTAGGACTTGAATTGGGGAACTTTAATTTGCTAAACAAGCACTCTACCATTTCAGCCATGCCCCTACCCTTTTTGGTTTAGTTATTTTGCAGCTCACATGTAGCACTTTTTGTCTAGGCCAGCCTTAGACTTCATCTCAAGTACAGCTATGAATAGAAATGTGTACCACTATATTCAGATTTTTGTTGAGTCTCGATTTTCCCTCTCTATTTCCCTAAGAGTTTATTTCGCCTGAGGCTGAACTTGAACTGTGTTTCTCCTGATCTGCACATCCTGAGCTATTGGGATTATAGGCATGAATCCTTTCACCTGGCCTTTAGGAAGACTTTTATATTAAAGATATCTAAAATTTTTATGGTCTAACTTGTGTAAAAACAGCAGTAATAATTGATAATAATAATAGCAATCAAGCATCATAGTTAAGGACACTTGGCATTTCTACTTGTCTTGGTGTTCTGCACTAAATGGTGGCCCCTCAAAATTGGTACCTTGGAATCCTAGTTTCCAGTTCCTTAGCATTTGCCTTTCTTAGGAGAGAAGATCATTAAAGAGATGACTAACAGAAGAAAGGGTGAGACAAAGGACAAAGGACTGATCAATACAACAAGGATACTCATAAGACACTATGTTGGAATTGAACTTTCCAACTTGGTGGGGTAGGGGGTGCAAAGAAGTCTGGGGAGGGGGAAGGGAAAGCAGGGGAAATTCTGTAAGGGAGGGGGTAACACTGTCCAACAAGAAATGTACTCATTTCCTTAATTATGTAACTATAACCCCTCCATCACTTATCTGATATATTGGATATATTTGTATTTGGTTATTTGAAATTGGATAGGGAACTGGGGAAAACAAGATGAGGGGTGGGGGGAGGGGGGAAGGGAAATGGGGACCATGACATGTGAAAGGGTTTCAATGTGTGGGAATTAAGGCACCATTTATCTGGCAAATATCATGTAACCCTTCTATTAATGACAATAAAAAATATTAAAAAAACAAAAAAATAAAAAAAGAAGGAAAGATGCCCCACCCAGATGTGAATGGATACAGAAAGCAATGGAGATATCCTCTTCAAGCAGAGGATCAAATCTTTAAGACAAGTGAACACAACCAACACCTCTGTGTGTATCCAGCCCCCAGAAGAGAATGAAGGCTTTGAGAAAGTCATTCTCCACAGTTGGAGGTACTTGATCTTTACTTCTGTAGGATGACAGCCCTTCAAACCTGTTCCACTTCCTACCTCTAAATGGACTTAAAAGCAAGAAAAAAATGAGTAGAGTTTTTTGGGTTTAAAAAGATAAAACAAATTCCAGTGTTGCAGATACTCCTGTTATTTTGACAATGACTTTGGGTCTAGATTATCTTGCATCAACTAGGCCATATGAACCTAATAAAATGGAGTTTAAACCACAAGCCCACATCCAGTATCAATCAAGACCATAAGAAAAAAGCCTTGGATTAAGGTAAGGACTTCAAAGCAAGATAACAGAAAGGAAATGAAGTACCCATGGTGTATGAATGAGAGAATGAGCATTGATAGTTGCAAATGAGCCCTAAAATTCTTACAGGAAGTTTATTTTCCATTGTGCATAAGAAATGAATCCTTGAAGGGCTTCAACAACACAGAAAAAAACAACTCATTAAATATTATGAATAAAAATCCTAGTTTGGACAAAATCACTAGAAGCCAAAGAGAAACTATCAAGATAAGCTGGCTGGCCTAATCTGAAAGATCACAGCCAGTGAGAACTCAGAGTCTTAAAAAAAGAATGTATCAGAGAACTTTTATGATAACACCTTGGAAAGTCAAGCTCAGGGAGTATATTATTTTTTCAACTGAAACAGTGCTGAAGGAAATAGAGAGACTATGGACAAAAGAAAGTATGTTTTATATCAACCTGACATCTAACACACCCAGCTCTCTAGTGATATTTTACAGATAATGTATTTTTATTTGGATGCCTTAGAAACTGAAGTTGAGAAATCTATGACTCAAGCTCAGTCACATAAAAACAGAAGAAATGGCAGTAACCACACTACCCAAATGGTTACACTAAACGTCTATCCACACACAACTGGTGTTCTGTAGTTCATCTTGTCTAGTTTTTCAGGATGGAAGCTTCAAGTGGGCAAGGAAGCCATCTTTTTTTTTCAAACAACTTTCAACACACTGAACTGAATCTGCAGTGCTTCCATTTCAAATTATTATATGTCTTTTCCCCATTCTAAAATGGATCAAGATCAGTAAGTATTTATTGCAAGTGTATGGTATATAAGATTATGGGCTGGGGAAAACAAGCATGAAGAATACACAGTTTTGTGCCCAAGGAAAAACTCATCTGAGAAAGAGAAGATCAACTGCTGATCTCATCTTAATTTAAGGCAAGGTATGAGATGAGATGTCACACGAAGAGGAGAAATAACGTGCTGTGGGGATCTGAAAAGGGAGAAGTGTGTCTGATTCCATAATGGAAACAGATCAGGAAATAAAGAAGAGATAAAAGTTAAAATGGATCACAAAGAACTGGCAGGATGTTCACAGAGCAGAAACTCAGTTTAAGGAGGGAAAGAACAGTAGAAGAAACATAATGAGGTAGACATAGAGTTTTAATTCACAAAAAATGTGCTAGCTTACTTGGATAGGAGGTAAATCCAATTTTGTGGGCATTTATGTGTATGTATCTGTCTGTGCATGTATGTATATGCATGTGTGTGCATTTGTGCATGTGTATGCAGTTGTGTGTGGGAGGTGGTCTTTTCACTTAAATTTACAAGTATACATTTAAAACCATTGTGATTGGTAGCATCTTTCTGCAGAAAAAGTAGGTGATAAAACTAAAGATCAAGGGGTCAAGTATAGAGTACCAGCCTACCAAGTGCAAGTCCACAAATAAAAAGAGGATGGAAGGAAAGTTGAGTCACACTTATATCTAAAGTGTTAAAGATTTTGCTGGACACTAGTGGCTCATTCCTATAATTCTACTCTTCAGGAGGATGAGACTTGGAGCAGGAAACTCCATGAGACTCACATCTCCACTTTACTGCCAAAACGCCAGAAGTGGCGCTGTGACTCAAGTGGCAGAGTACCCGATTTGAGTATGAAAGGTCAGAGACACAAGCCCTGAGTTCAGGCCCTAAAAGTGACATACCACACCACACGCACACGCACACACACAACACACACACACACACACACACACACACACACACACACACAGTCTTAAGATTTGAGTAGTTTTCTATTTGTATATTGATAAAATTCATATTTATAAATTTAGAGGGCTAAGGGATTATGAGTCAGATAAAAGAGCCAACTTTCAGAAGGTCAACAAGCTCTTGCTTAGGTTCATAGGAGAACAGTCAGAAATGGATGAAAACCTCAGGAATGGGTGGAAATGCCGAACTGATACATTTCATCTGTTTCTCCTCCTACTCTCCCATTCTCTGTCTTGCTCTGCTCTCGCTCTTTTTCTTAGCTTTTTCTTAGCAATTTATTCAACACTCAATATTTCTACAATCATGCTTAACGCCTATTAGACGTCATGGTAAACAATGGATTTCCAGTAGTCAGATCTAGAAGATCACATACTAAATGGCAATCTATGCTAGAGAGAAGAATGCAGGAGATGGAAATAGAGACTCTTAGATCTTCACAACTTTAGACAGCATGTTATGAGAATGATGGCTGAGAGAAGTACCTATGAATAGAGACCCAAAGAAAGTGAGAAAAAGAACCATTAGGATTCCCGAGAAGGTATGCAAATCAAAGAGAATAGTGAGTGTCTAGGTTATTGGCATGGAGATAGAGCATCAACAGCCATTGTGACTGGAACAAGAGGGAAAGAGGCATATGAGAATGAACCGAGGGCCAGGTAAAGAAGGATCTTGAAAGCCATTATAAGAATGTTAAGAATTTTGTCCTGAGGGAGGTGGAGGCCTTTGGAAGGTTTTGCTATCAAAGGAGATATATGATGAGACTTATGTCTGCTGAGGTTGAAACAAAATAAGTAGAGTAAGGTCAAAAGCAGGAAGATCACTTACAATCCATTTTAATATTTCACCCAAGTAGCAGGAGAGATAGTGAAAAATGGTCAGATTCTGGTGGGTAGAGGCATGCCTGTATCTCAGACACTGAGATTCATCCTTTACTGTGGATGCAAAATTGCAGGAAGAAAGGGTTCTTGGAAGAAAATGGGGAGCTCAGCTTGCACATGTCAAAACTGAGATGTCAGACAACCTATGGAGATGTAGCATGGGTAAATTCTGTAAACTTTAGACTGGCTTCATTCTGATTTTAGGGTCCCTTTCATAAAACATTTAGTTTGGAAACTGTAATTTCTGTCTTTCTCCCTGTCACTGTTTCTCTGTGTGTATATCTGTGTGTGTGTGTGTGTGTGTGTGTGTGTCTGCTTCTCTCTGACTCTCTCTTTTTCTCTCTCCTCTCTCTCTTGTAATTCTCCCAGCCTCCTCCAAGTTTTGAAGCCAGGATTTCCCCCAAGTACCTGGTAACCATGACTGAAATATAATTGTCCACAAAGGCTCTATCTCTCAAAGTATCTAAAAATAGGAATCTACCTTGAACAGCTGGTACTTAGCAAAAACATCCTATATCAGCCATTTTGAATAAAGTTATCTTTGTCTCACTGAACTCTATCTAATTCCATTGATTTGGGATAGCTCTGTGGTAAAGGTAAAGTATCATGTGTACAGTTAGATTCATTTTTCGAGGTTACATTTTGTACAATGAATAGGAACTAGTTTGTTTCCTTAAATATTCAAAACTAATTAAAAATATTGATTTGTTTAGCAATTGCTGCAACCTTGTAATCATTAAAGATGGTTCATGTGGTAGAATGTAAATCATCTTCAGAATTTCTGAAGTATTCTTCCTGGTACAAGGAATCTTCCTTGTTCCAGGAAGAATACTTCCAGTTATTGTTATGTTGAACCTTCTACCATATTGCAAGTATTAGGGAGCCTTAAAGAACCTTTTCAAGAATGGAGAAGGTGGAATTGGTTGATGTTAACTGAAGATACTGCTCACTGATTTAATTAATCCATTTCGTTTTGCTCTGGCTCCACTTTCATTTCTTCAATTCTCTCCCCCCCTCCCGTCTCACTGTCTCTCTGTCTCTTTTGTCTCTCTGTCTCTCTCTGTGTTTATGTCTGTCTGTGTCTGTCTATCTGCCTCTCTCTCTCTCTCTTTGCCTGTCTCTTTCCGTCTGTCTCTCTCTCTCTGTTTCTATGTCTGTCTGTCTGTCTGTTTGCCTCTCTCTGAATCTGTCTGTCTGTCTGTCTATCTCTTTCTGCCATCTTGGATTCCAAGAAGGATACTTTTATGACACGGACTGAAATGATTCCCAAGGAACAGCAAAGATTTGTAGGAGGACAAACTCCCCCTTCCCTAGTCAGCTCTGGAGAAGCTACACCATCACAGAGCAAAAGCAAATCATCCCAGGGGAACCAGAATGCTCCCCTCAAATGCTGACAACAGCAAGAACTTCTCCAGAAGCCCTGGAACTAAAACCAAGGTAATACCACATTAGACCACTGGCTTGAACAAAATTACCATTCTCTAAAGCTCTGTAAATTTCAAATCTCTTCTTTGCCTCCCTTTTCCATGAGTCCCTGTCAGCCTCCTGAGGATAATCTTGGAGTGCTCAGTGCACCCCCGTATCTTTCTTCCAGGTGCAGCCACATTCAATTAAATCTCTTACCATTATTCATCTCCTCAACGACACTGTTGGGATAGAAGGTTGAAGCTAACTTGGAGACTCTAGGAGCTTTTAAAGCTTTCTGTGATAGGTTGATGAAGAGTTATGAAAGGCTGGACTTTCAAACATCACATCAAATTCTCACCTCACTTCCTTTCTCAGTGTCTTGCTCTGTGGCTGTGACTGTTTGCTCTCTGGATTGTGAGAAACACATTTACCCATCCACATTCAAAGAATGGATTCAGTAACACAAAGCACAGTCTGTGAGAGGCCAGACTTCAATGGGGGAGAGCTGCTTTGTAAGATCCTATGTCTGCTGAGCTCCCAAGCAGTTACAGCAAACATTGTGCCATCCTTCTATGCAGATCTCTCTCATCTGGTTTCTTAATGGCTAAGTACTATGGAATGCCTAAGTTTCATTTTGATTGTGTTGGGCATTTGAAACATATGTACTTTGTGGAATGGGTTGGATTTCAGAAGTGGGCTTTGGTTGCATCTATGTCCCTGTTTTGTTCTTTGGGGCTTTACTGGGTATGTACTCTGGGATGCCTATACAGTTTTTCCATCTCATTATGGTCCACCTTCTCCCTGCTAGTCGAATCCTTTCTAATACGCAGTTTGTCTACCTCATTAACCTAGATACCCTCTAGACACATGGACTTTGTAATGACCACATCAGTAAGCATTTAAGTCACTGTATAAGCAAGCTCCTGGTAGCTTTCCACTTGGGGTTGGATGCCTTGTCTTGAAAATAGACTACCACTGACTTTATTTCCAGCATTGGTTCACCTATTTTTATACTTTTGTTTGGTCTGTCCCTTATTTTCCCTGCAAGGGGATAAGTTCTATAACTCAGAAATTTAAAATGTCTGGCTCAGTGACAGCTTGTGGTGGATGCTCTATGCACTTCCCTGCCCCCTGATTCTTGCCTTTTGAAATGGTTCTGTTTCCATTTCCTCTATAAAAACTGAAGCATAAAGGGTGTTGGATTTGAGTAATATTACTAAGAGTATACTATGCAAGTTTTTGCTTTAGGCTACATGATTTTGTCTCTATTAGAGGTAAATGGAATTTAGGGGGAAAAAAACACACAAATCCAACATATGGTTTATCCAAAGCCATTATGAGCAAGAAAAAGCTTCCAAAAGTAAGTTTAGGGTCTAAGTCAAAACAGATAATAGAGAATAGAGAACATGTGTGAATAAGAGAATGGGAATAATCACTAGTTGCAAAAGCAGAAAAATGGCACATATTCAAAAGAAGGCCAGCAGCAGGGGCATGATGCATTTTCACAAGCAAGATCTTGGTAAGGTGCAATTACAATTAGGGTCAGCCAAATTACATTCTTCGGCCTCAGGCCTGTTTGTGTGTGCTAATTTGCACAGCTGTTCAAAAGAAGCTCATTGCTGTTTGTTTGACAGATGCAGAAAACGGGTCCTCACTAATGGCGCAAGTTGCTTTGACACAAACTGATTTCCCTATTGTTAAAACTTACTTGCAATATCAATTGCAAATAGCTCTAACAATCTGAACCTATTCTTTAATGCTGGCATCCTAAGGAGGAACTTTTTTTAAAAAAAATGTGATATCTTTCATTTGAAAGAATCTTACTATCATTGTTACCAATTCCCCTTTATTCTTCTGTAAAGGAGAACTGACTGAAAAAGAGGTAACCATGGGTCATGTATGCATTTCCATTGTTTGGGGAAGATTTTTATGTTAGTCACCTTTGTTTTCCATTGTAATTATTTGAAGTTGATCTCCCTACCTTTGGAAATAAAGCAGATGATTGCATTTGATTCATCAGAAGAGATTTATGAAAGTTAAGATTCTGGGAGAAACAGCTGTTTCTCTTTACTACGACATTTATTTTCTTTCATTGCATAGCAAGTCAGCTGGGAGATGCTACCAAATGTGAGAATGAATGAAACACGAACTTAATGTTCTCATTTGAAAATATTTTTTCCCTAATTATTTTTTATGGAAGACAATAGAGTGTCTTTAAAATAAGTTTTCATCAGTATGAAGAAGATAAAAGACACTTGGAAAATGTAGATAATGTGTATGACAACTAAGAACACAATACCCAAAAAATACTGTGTCTCAAATGGTATAGTTCTTATCTAGCAAGCCTAAGGCCATGAGTTCAAACTCCAATACCACCAAAAGAAAAATAAATAAATCCAGGCACTGCTAGCTAATGCCTATAACCCTAGCTACTCAAGAGACTAAGATCTAAGGATTGTGTTCTAAGCCAGCCCAGAAAAGAAAGGTCCATAAGACTCATCTCTAATTAGCCACTAGCAAACCAGAAGTGGTGCTGTAGTTTCAAGTGATAGAGCACTAGCCTGAGCAAAAGAGCTCAGGGACAGTGCCCCGGCCCTGAGTTTAAGCCCCATGACTGACCAAAAACAAAAACAAAAGGAAAGAAAAGGAAGAAAAGGAGCAGGAAAAAGAAAAATAAAGCATTTTAGGGAACATCAACAACCACAGTTTTGGGGGTACATTTTCATTCTCTTTCAAAATTACAGATCAAAATATTTTGAATCTCCATTCATCTCAGATAATCCTTTCCAATAACCAACATGATCTGGATTGATAGAAATTCAGCATTCCAGTAAATAAAATTAGGGGAAGGAATATTTTTCTTCTCCTGTTGTGGGTGGTGCCTTCAAAATCAGAGTTTGAGACCTCAGATCCAAATCCAGGGATTCCAAATATCAAATCTGGGCACTCACCTACAATTACAAATACAGAAATACAGATAGGAGTCAGGATGAAAAGGAGAAAAAGGAAGTTTATTTGAAGGCATGGGCCCTTTACCAGTGGAGGACAAGGAAACACCTCAGCCCATCTTCCAGGTATAGACAAGAACTTTCAGATTAAATAGGGAAAGAAGTTCAAGCAAGAGCAAAATAACAATGAGTCCTGATCAAAGTATGGCCAGGCTGATCATTAGCAAAGGATTACAGAAGAAACTGCCATCAGCTGATGGAGTGAATCTGATCATGATAAACGATTGGCTGTTTCCTAGTTCCTAGCTTGTTTTATGGAGACACTACTGTTTCTTTTCTTAAGGGTAGTTTCTGCCATCTCTTGTTAGTCAAGATGTAACAGTACTGATCACAATCCTGTCCATAGGCTACTAGGCAACAGCCAGGTAAATAGCTCAGATAGACACAAAATGGAAACAGAGTTACCACATTCCACCCTTCCCCCCACTGTTTTTAGTTCATTCATGGGTCCATGTTTAGGAGATATCTTAACAGTACTAAGAAAAACATAACAATCTGATGATACTCAATGACTTCCTCAGACTGATATAATTAGTAATGGAAACTAGACTTGAATTCTACTCAGGGCAATGTAATCAATCATGCATTGACATTCAAGGTAAGAAACTAATGCCAATTCTTCAACCATGTCCTGGACTACCAATGGTTTCTTTACACTTGGAAATGGAACATTTTGTATTCTTTTCTCAGGTTGACTGTCCATGACATAGACCATTTAATACTGTATATTTTTTTCCAGTCCTGGCCTTGAGCTAAGGGCCTGAGCACTGTCCTTGGGCTTTCTCAAGGCTAGAGCTCTACCACTTGAGCCACAATACCACTTCTGGATTTCTTCCATATATGTGGTACCGAGGAATAGAAATTGGGTCTTCGTGCATGTTAGGCAAGCACTCAACCATTAGGACAAACTCCCAGTCCAATACTGTAATTTTTCAATGTGCCCAAATCAATGGTATATATTCTCAGTGTACTAAGTAATGGAATAATTTTCACTTATCTGATATAATGAAAAGAGAAAACAACATTTTTAGTATTAATTCAACTGTTTCAAAATAAACAAATCTTTAGCTAATCCATTCTTATCATCTCATACAAGGACATGGTTTTTCTTTAACTTTGGTCATGATTTGCCCCAATTCAATCTCTTAAACTATTGTTTGTGGGCTGGCTAGTATCAGTACCAGCAGGAACATGATATTTATGAAAGTACTTATGTACTTAAATGTGTAAAATATAGAACTGCGAAGAGTAGCCTAGTCATAGTCCAATAGAAAATTTGAGAATGCAGTTCAGAAAGTTCCATTTTAAGCAAGATATGCACATGACTTTTTTATGCACAATAACATTGAAGAAATTCTATTGAACTTAATCTTCTAGAAACTAGTGATTTATCTTCTTAAGCTCATGTATTTTAATACTTGATGTCTTTGATGACAAAGTAGCAATCAACTTTCCAGAAAGGTTATAGTTAGTGTATTTTATACTAGAGCTTAAATGACAAACCAAATTTGATCCCATACAATTTTACAGCAGAGTTTCCCTTTTTAAATCTCCCATTGCTATAGCTCCACTGAAGTATAAATTTTCACAATTGCAAAGATATTAGCCCTGAATTGATCCAAAATCATGGTGTTATATGTGAGAAAATGAGATCCCAGAGAAATTTTGGATTATTTGTAAATATTTCAAAATATAAGCAAAGTGTTATTTGTTATGGTCATGCAAAGAGCTCTTATCTGTTCCCACACCAGAATTCAATTGTCTGGCCTAAGGCAGCAATTTTCTTTCTAATGCATAAGTGTTTTAAAAATCATCTACAGGCTAATGTGGGAGAGGCAAAATTATAGTTTTGTGTCAGCTTTTGTGGAAAAATTATGATTAGATTTTAAAGTTATTTATGCTTCATTCATTGATTCTCCTACTTGATCTTTTCAGCAATAAGTTGTGTAATCTTCTGTTTGATCAATGTATTATAAAGTGTATTGTGCTATGTTTTATTCATATCTCAACGCACATAAAAAAATGTTGTTCGCTTGCCGAAAATGTGATAGCAAGGTAAGAAACATAGATGGGATAACTATGGATTGGTCTTGCTGTCGTGAAGAATTTTAGGGAGACTCTTAGAAAGTACTGCAACGATTTCCAAGCTTCTAACTTTAGGTCTCTTGGAAACAAGAGGAGAAGGGTATGGGATGTGTTCAGAACACAGCATTGGCTGTTATCATGTTTCCAACACTGAGATTGTTATAGAAATTCTGCAATATAATTTCTGTTCAACAAATAATGCCCCCAGAAATCAAGCAAGCTCTCTTGTTCTTCTGAGATTATCAGTAGTAATCAATATATCTGGCTACTCTTTATTCAAAAGCTTTCTCTTGGAATTTCAATGGTAAATTCTGAATCAACTTGTCTAAGCTAAGTATTTATTTCATAAGACAGGTATGGATGTTTCTCAGAAGATATTTTTAGATGAGATTAATATTTGAACTGGTAGATTTAGAGTACAAACCATCAGTCTCCTCAAAATGTATGGGTTTCCTCCAATCAGTTGAAGGTCTGGGAAAAAGAAAAAAAAAAACTAATCTTCCCAAGAAATAGTCAATTCTATCTACAGACTGCCTCTTGGCTGGAGTTATAACTGTAATTTCTTTTGGATTTTTAGCTTATTGTTCTTACATGAAGAAATTCCTTCAAAATTTCCTTTTCCTCTCTTCCTCTCTCTGTCTCTGTCTCTCTCTCATCTCTCTCCTTCCCTCTTTCTCTCTTTCCTTCTCTCATCCTTTTTCCTCTCTTCTCTCTGCTCCACCTCCTCCTCCTCTCTCTCCTTTTCTCTCTCCTTTTGTTACCATTATTTTCTGGGAAGTCCTCACTAATACATATCTCTTTTTGTATTGTGTGCCATAATAATTCAGTTTCTTTATTGGTCCCTCTTCCTAATGAATTTCTAAAACTTAGTGGCCCAGGACTCAATTCTAAGACTCTTCTCTTCTTGCAAGACATTCTGTCTATATACCCTTTAACCATTTTCAGATTTTAAATGACACATCAGCACTAGCCAGTCTCACATCTTCAACCTTGGTCTTTTGTTAGAACTTTTTTTGCCTGTTGTGGGGATTGAACTCAGGACCTCAGCACTATCCTTGGACTTTTCTCAAAACTAGAGCTCTACCACTTGAGTCACAGCACCCACTTCCAGCTTTTTTTCCTATGTATGTGGTACCAAGGAGACGAACCCAGGTCTTTGTGCATGCTAGGCAAGCACTCTACCACTAGGCCAAACTCCTGGTCCCCCTTTTGTTAGAACTCCCAAGTAGACAAGTTCATGAATATATCCTCCAGGAAGTGGTCTTGCAAAATTAATGTGACCCAGAACAAACCTTGGCTTCTTCCTTGAACCTGCTTACTGCCCAGTATTTCATTTCCTAGTAAATAGAAACATCATGAATGAATTTTTCATGTACCTGGGACTCATTCTAAGATGTATTATACCTATGTGATTATTTCACTTTCTGAAATAATCTAAAATATGTCTGTGCCCAAGCATTTCAGCTAAGGGATACCCAATTTGTATTTATTCTGCATGCTAGTAATCATGCCCAGTGATAAGTCAAATTGTTACTTGGTCACTAAGAACATTCAACGACTTCCCCTTAAAACAAAAACCAAGCCTCTGTCATCTAAGCAATGGCTTTCTTCATGTTTTTTACACTATCTTGGATGTTCTAGCATTCTTTGTTTCAACATACACCATTTCCTCTTGTTTAAGTCCTTTCTCTATCCCTGTTCCCTTCTCTTTTGTGTGGTATCTTTATTTCCTGGAACTTCTATCCAGACATTGGTTAGATGCTCTGTAAAGAGGTCTTTCTTGATCACTTAAACTCTGATGATCATCCTGCAATGTCATTTGAAGTCTCAGTATAACACTTAACATACTATTACATTCACTTTGTTTTTTATATTTTGATTGATTTGATTTTATATTTTCATCTTTCTTCCATTGAAATGTAAGTTCATAAGCATGTCTTATGTAGTTGTGTGTGGGTTTTTTTTTTGGCAGTCCTGGACTTGAGCTCAGGGTTTAAGCACTGTCCTTGGACTTTCTCAAGGCCAGAACTCTATCATTTGAGCTTCAGCACCAATTCCAGCTTTTTTATTTCTATGTATGTGTTACTGAGGAATCGAACCCGGGTCTTTGTGTATGCTAGGCAAACACTCTACCACTAGGCCAAACTCCCGGCCCCTAGCTGTTTTTTTTTTTCTGTTTGTTTTTGTTTTTTTTTTTTTAATAACAGTGTCCCAGGTACCCAGAACTGGACCTCACCCAAATAAAAAACTCATTAAAGAAGAATAAATGTACTAAAAGCTCACAAAACCCATGCAATACAATGTTAACAGTTGTGAATTCAGGATATGGAAATATAGGTGTCTGGTATATTGTCCTTTACACTTCAGTATTTTTATCATAACAAAGTGCATATCCATAGAGGTATAATTGGAAGACCCATCTGAAAGCAGTTGCTTATTGAATTCTAGAACTAGTCATTTGGGATGATAATATAAACTCACTGAGAGGAGGAGAGCTGTGAGTCTAAAAATGAGAAATGCTATAGGAAGACTTGCATTAAAACTGAAGAGTGAGCTAGTGCCCTGCAGTTTCTCTCTCAGGATAGATGGTATACAGCCTAGAGTGCTCCACCTGCCTTCTATATCTGTAGAATGCAGAGTGAGAACATGCCTGAGCTCCAGGAGGGGTCAGAGCCAGTGAGTAAGGATATTCCCAGAACAGCCTAGCAGTGCCCTAAGGCCACAAGTCTGTTAGGCCTCTGCGTGTGTGTGTGTGTGTGTGTGTGTGTGTGTGTGTGTGTGTTTAGTTTCTTCCTTTGTAAAAAAGAGGGAGCTAAATAAAATAACCCCATTTATAAGTCATTTCTATTTTCCTAAACACTTATAGAAATTCATTTAGGAATAACTAACTCCAAGTCTGGTGCATTGGCTTATATCTGTATCTGTAGCTATTCAGGAGGCTGAGATTGGGAGAATCACTATTCCAGGCCAGCCCATATCACTGTCTCCACCCCCCAAAAAATTGTCTCCATCAATGATAAGTTGAATGCTGCAGTACACTCCTGTCTTCTCAGTTGGTCAGGCCTATTTTGGGCAAATAACAAGCCCTTGTTTAAATATATATATATATATATATATATACACGCATATATATCACCAAAAAAAAGAATGTGAGTAGAGTGCCTGTCCAGCAACCACAAAGCCTTCAGTACCACACAAAAAAAACCCACAGATATCAAGTGCTTCAGTCAAACTTTTCAGAGCCTATACACTGCATTAATACAGGAATTTCTTTACAATGCAGACCCTTGTGATTAAAATGGAGCAGGCTCTTGTACCCATAGCACTCACATTCCACAGAATCTTTCTGCACATAGGAAGGAGGGCTCAATTTTCATCTTAGGCCTACTAAATTTGAAGGGATCTGCACTTTAGCAAACATTCTCAGCAAATACCCATGCACATGAAGTGCCACGTGGACTCCCCTATAATATATATCCCAGATTTCTGTGTAGTAATGGCAGCCACCAGTCACCTCAGGAGAATTTCAGGACATCTATGTTTTAATTTGTATCATCTTTTACAAACTTCTTATATAAACCTGACATTGCTAAATATCTAAAATAGTTATGTGACTCCTGTTACCACATCCATTTACAGATGAGGAAACAAATATTCAGTCAAATGAGATGTACAGATTACATAGTAACAGAGCCTGTAAATCTTACAACATCATCTCTGCTACTCCTGGGAGGTAGGATGTGTCTGGAAGCAATCCCTCCCTCCCCCAACCTGTACCATGACTTTACTTCAGGGAAATGTCTTGGAGCTGCTGCTCAACGCTGAATTTTTTTTAATTCCTACCTTAGGTACTGCAAAATAAATCACATCCTCCAAGTCATTCTGAGTCAAGCAAAAAAAAAAATCCAATTATCACCTCACTTGCTGTCATCATAAATCTCTTCCAATCCCCAGAAACTAAGAGATAACCTTAAAAGTACTCACTCCAGCTGCTTATGATCTTCTCAAGCCTTTCTGCTCAGTCCCTGAACGTAGGCCCAAGTAAGAAAGTCAAAGGGATAGATATCTGGGTTCAAATTCTAACCTTTCTTACCAGATATGACATATCGGTAAAATGGTTCAATCTCTTCAGGCCTTAGTGCCTACTCTAGGATATTGCTTACCTGTCTATAAAGATGGTGGTTAGAATACAGATGATGAATGCCTCATTCTTTACATAATCATTAGCTCCTCTGTGAGTTGATGATTCACCTCTACAAAAGTTTCCTCATCTGTGAAGTTGGGGGGGGGGCAGAACAGAACAATCCCTGTAGTCTTTTCCATATTCAACATTGGAAACATTTAAAATGTTTACACTTCAGGTTCTGCCCATCTACTCCTAATTCAAAGGATGCCTTTATAGAAATAAAGGCAAAGGAGGCAGATTTCATATGATTGAAATATGAGACTGTTTCCTGATTGAATGAGATTTCCAAGAACACTTAGAGGACATACACCAGAGAAGTTATTATAGTTTGATGTTTATGACTATAAATTCAATGAGATGGGTCATGCCCCAAAAAAGAAATATGTCCTTTAAATCACTGGAGTCTTAAAATTGCTTTGTCTAAATTGGAAGAATGGATACCAATAGACATGGGCCTTACCCCCATAAAAATTAAGAGTTAAAGTGACAGTGCTGTGCTATAGTCTACCTCATCACATCTCCTTGAGAACAGGACAGTCAATTTGTGGTATTCTCAACTGGACCCTTCATCTGTGAAGTCCACAAGAAAATGATGTCTTCTTATTTTCTATCTTATTTGGATTTGTGGCTCTCTTTGAAAGCCATGATTATTTTATTCTTGAAGGGAAAATAATAAGGAATGAAAATTAGGAGTTTCCAAAAGCCTTTTTAGCGGACATGCTTAGCCACCATATACTCTTCCATTGCATCTGCAAGAGGATGATAATCGATGTACATACATGAATATGGAGCCTACAGACCTGAGATGATAGCTGGGGTTTGGAGAAATAGGAGAGAATGGTGGTAGGGATGGTGTTGATTATCATGCAATGTACTCATAAGCTGACATATAGAATTCAAAACCTTTGCTACAACTACAAAGAAGAAGAAGGAGAAGGAGAAGGAGAAGGAGAAGAAGAAGAAGAAGAAGAAGAAGAAGAAGAAGAAGAAGAAGAAGAAGAAGAAGAAAAGGAGGAGGATGAGGAGGAGGAGGGGAATAGGAGGAAGAAAAGAGGAGGAGGAGGGGACTAGGAGGAAGAGGAGGAAGAGGAGGAAGAGGAGGAAGAGGAGAAAGGAAGAGAAAGGAGGAGAAAGGAGGAGGAGAAACAGGTGCCTCATCACCCTCTACTATATTCAACACCATTTTCAGATTTTAAAAAGTTAAAAAACAGTTTCATATGGCCTTAAAATATGTAAATATTCTTTTCTGAGGTCACTGTTATGGTTATAATTGTGGAACTTGTGAACCAACTAAGGGATAACTAGAAATAGAACACTTGCTAATTTTTTGAGCTTTAGAGGAGAATTTCATATTTTTTGCCTTAAATTGACTCATGTTGTTTAAAGAAAAAAGGCAGGAAACAACCAAAAAGATTCATTCACCCGGAAACAACATATAACAACCAGAAGTGGTTTTATGTCCCCACTGGTTATTTGATTATCTTCCTGTGGATGATGCTGTGTCCTGATGGTACAGACACAGTGGGTAACTGCTGGATCTTCATAGGAGTCATGCAGGTAAAAGGCAAAAACTAGACTAGAAGTTGCATTCTTCACTGTCACACACCCACAGAGGAAAGTGCAGGCATGTAATTTTGTTTAAGAAAGTCCATGGCAAATTACATATGTTGCTACTTTTCTTAAATTTCATCCATATATTTCTAGCATTTTGAGTGAGAAACCAGGAAGTGTACTTAGAGGACTATTGCATTGCTTAAGCTAAATATGGCTCTCAAAAAGCAAGGCCCATGAACTGAACTAAAACCCATATTCATTTAGACCCAAAATAGTTGATCAATAATTTCTCAAAAAATAAGCAGAGTGGCCCTGTCTCCTCAAGGAAAACACTTCTTATCTGTTATTTCCAATGATATAATGTGAGCTTCCAAAGGAAAGTTAAAATATTGGAAAACTTACATCTGCCAACAGGAGCATAAGAGCTTCCCAATAAGCTGAAGCTTTTTCTAATGACATCCTTGGTCATATTAAATATTTGACTGTAGCTAATTAGGAAGCCAAGATCTGAAGTCTGTAGTTCAAAACCAGCCCAGGCAAGAAAGTCCATGAGACCGTTAGCTCCAATCAACTACTCAGAAAAAGCTGAAAGTGCCACTGTGGTTCAAATGATAAATTGCTAGCCTTGAGCTCAAAGAGGCTCAAGGAAAATGACCAGGCCCTGGGTTTAAGCCCTAGGGCAAGCAAAAATAATTTTTTGAAAGAGTTGCCCATTTAAGGGAACCAATGTTTTTCAGATGATTAATTCACAATTTTACAAAGTCATGTTTTTACCTAGCATCCATTTCAATTAAAACCACTGGATTTTAAATATAAGAAATTAATCAATGTGGCTTCAGATTCTACATTATAACTAATCTTGTAGAAACTCCTATATATTTAAGTTGAATATAAGGCTAAAGAATACATTGAATTATTTGAAAAGTCTGTTGAAATAGCTCTTACTTTCCCAACTACATATTTATATAGGCTGAAATTTGCTGCTTTTGGCTTAAGTGGAACATTGCAACTAACAAATATAAATGCAGATATGATAATGCAAGTTTTCTCCATTAGCCAGATATTAAAAAGGCTGGAAAAAAATTAAAGCAATGAAATACTGATTAAAAATTTGGAAATTTTCCATAAGATATATGAATACAGAAAGAATTTATTATTACAGTGGTATGAATTACCAATTGGTCTTAAAGGTCTACTTTAATTCTAATATGGGAATCATATAAACAAAAGACTCTTCAGACATTTCAAAACTTACAAGTGCAAGGAAGTCCTGAGGTCCAAAGTTTAAGACCTGCCATAGCAGATATAAAACTAGACTATAGTGCTGGATTAGGTAAAAAATAAAGATACTGTGTCATTGATACAAGAACATTTGAACGTGTCAAGTAAAGAAAGCAGTCCAGAAATTGACTCTTCTCTATTATAATTACATACTATGGCAAGGTTTTTAGATTAGGAAAAAAATATGCATAAGGCAGGGTCAAGAAAGGAAACAGATGGTGCTGGCAAATAAGGTAACTGAAGAAATTTTAATAAATGAACTGTTTTCAAAGGTATGAACAGAGTTAAGGAGAGTTAGGGAGAGTTAAGGGAAAGGGAGAGAAGCGCCATGTTGTTAGAAACAGCAAGATTCCTTACACCCTAGTCTGAAGTGTGAAAGGGAAGAAAGAATGCACAGAAGAAAGGAATCTTCCTTTTGTGGCTGTAGGAGATAGTTTTCAGTTGGAATAAGTATGGTCTCTTCAGAAGAGAAAAGCCCATTGCAATCAGCAGGCCAGCCAGAAGGGAGCCAGTGAAACAACTAAACCTCACTCTAGTCCCATCCTTCTCTGACCTTTTGCTGGCACCTCCTGTTGGTCAAACACAACTGACAGTCAAATCTTTCCAGAGAACAGAAATCAATAATGCTGGAAAGAGATTCTGGAAAGGCAAATATAAGATATTTGTTTCTGTCTTCCTCTTTTGCTTCTGAGCCAAATATCTCCATTTTTTGGTGTGGATTTATTACAAGTCTCAAAAGTCTTCCTGTTATGACCAATTGTGCTTAAATCATTCTGAGATCTACTACATGTTCCCTTGCCCTTAATTTTGTAAAAATGCAGATGGTACCTAGAGCAAGGTAACAGTTATGGTACTCATCCTAAGCAGAAAAAGAAGAGCAAGTAATGTGCTAAGGTTAAAAAAATGTACATTTCTTGAAAGGTACCATGTCGTTAGTGGAAGCTGGCTGGCATTATGGGGAAAACGAATCAAGCATCCACAAAACAGTTCTGAGTTCTCTATATCCTGAACATTTGTCTCCTTGTTGGTATTCTCCTTGGGACCTTATACTTGTAATACAAATAATATACACAAAATCAATTTATCATATTGTACATATTACCTTTCAACATAAAATATATTAGTAATTAACTATTTTAAGACATAAATGCTAAAACAGAAACAATGTAAAATTGTTGGCCCAGAAAATTGGGTTGTGCGAACAATAACATACTTACTTAGTTACTTATATAGCTGGCATGCACAGACCTTCTCAGGTATAAGACCTGAAAAACTTTTATGCTGATATTTTAATTGATAAGCATAAATTCATGGACTAATTCAATTTAAAAATAAACATCAGCATGCATAGAGCCAGATTGCTGGGTTATTACTAATAGAACATACATTTTGGGGGGCCGGGAGTTTGGCCTAGTGGTAGAG